>NC_081855.1:34184925-35384925 GCF_963259705.1 Myotis daubentonii | reverse complement strand
AAGCTGCCTGGCTGCCGGCTGCCATCTTGGCTGGCAGCTAATTTGCATATCACCCTGATTAGCCAATGGGAAGGGTAGCGGTCGTAACCCAATTACCATGTTTCTCTTTTATTAGATAGGATTAGTTTCAGGTATACAGCATAATAGTTAGGCAACCATATACTTTAAAAAGTGTCCCCTACAATATTTCCAGTATCTACCTGGGATCATACAGTTATTATAATACTCCCTATGCTGTCATTTACATCCCCATGACTATTTTGTAACTACCTATTTGTATTTAATGCAGAGGGACAGATGAAAGAGGTGGAGGTATTAAGAAATAATTGAAAAATTAATAATAATAATGGTAATAATTTTCTACCATACAAAACAACTGTCAAACAGTGCTGGAGAAAAGACCCCAGACAATGTAAAAGTATGGTAGAATATAAAATGTCTGTGAGTGGAATTTTAACAGGAAAAATATATGCATGTACTTATACATATAGGAATATATTAGCTTCATTACAACAATATGAGCTAAGTAAAACTCTTCTAGCAATCAATGAAGCCAACTTTCTCATATATTAGATCTTCAAGTAAGCCCAAGTTCACATTAGAATCTTGACTAATATCCCAAAAATGCTCCACAAACCAATGCTATTCGTATTCATCAAAGTACAAGTCTCTAAAAGAACCTCGAGCCTTTTAAAAAGAAATTTTAGTCTGCTGTATCAAGACAAGATACTCCATTGCTAGACTATCACTAGACAAAAATACAAGGATAAACCCCAATTCAACCACATGTCTGTCCATTTCAATTTCTTTCAAAAGTAACATGTTAACCTTATAATGAAAGAATCTCTTGAGAGCTGATAAATGTAACTCCCAGGAATCCTATAATTATGAATAAACAGTCATTCCACAACTGTTTTAACTCTGTACTTGGCTTATGAAAACTTCCACCTAAACTGACTTATAGACAGCCAGAGAAAAGGAAATAGCAGGACAAAGTGTAAATAGCAGAGCAAGAGAAAAGAAACACAGTAACAGACAAATTTAATATCATAATATCGAATGCATTTAACACAAGCCAGAATCAAATATAGAAAAACATTTTAGGCTTATTGAGTAATTTATGTCCCATCACAGTGAAACTAAAGCATGTTATCTAAAACCTTTTTCCAAAACACTTATAATCAAGACCACTTCCTGATCTGTCAATGAAAAGGAGTTTCCCTCTTTCATTTTAAAAATACTTCTGATATGAGGTGGTGCTAACAATCAGTATCAAGGCAGGAAGACAGAATCCCACCTAAATGCTTACTTAGGAAACTGCTATTAGAGCACCGAGTCTGCTCCATGACCCTGAAGACACGTTAGGGGACATTAATGAGCAGAGAAGAGTTGCTACATACATTGACTGTCAGTAGACTAGAGCAAGTTTAATCCTTTGAATAACATTACAGAAGATAAGAGGTCACCAACCCATAAAATACAAAATGATATAACTGTTGGTATTATCAAACAAGTTGGGTGGTTTTTCATAGATCATTAAAAACAAGAAATCTCAGAGAGAAGGCGGGGGTGGGTGGGTGGATGGGAAGAGATCAACCAAAGAACTTGTATGCATATACAAATAACCCATGGATACAGACAATAGGGTGGTGAAGGTCTGGGGGGTGGGAGTGGGGACAGGAGTGGGCTAGAAGTGGTCAAAGGGGGAAAAGGGAGGCATATGTAATACTTTTAACAATAAAGATTTAAAATAAATACATAAATAGATTATACATAAGGGCAACCCAGTAGTAAGAAGATGGCATCCTCTGCATTATTTATACACCTAAATTTGAGAATATTTCTAGTTAAGATTTTCTCATCACAAAATAGGAGAGCTATAAGAGAGTTGTATCTCTGATTTAGCTCTGCATTACTAAATATCATGGCAAATAATATTGACCAAGTCAGGCAATATTATACTTTTTTTTGTAATATGGGTCTACTAGTGAGAAACATGAAATCCTTTTTTTAGAAGATAATATTTTGCTTATTTGGGACTCTAAGCTAGTAATCAAATAGATTCCAATGCTCATCTGAATTATCTGAATTTTTTTAAAATATCATTGATATAATAATCCAAAAGAACAACATTATATAGCAGACAAACACACACGGAACCATTTTGTCCACACATAAATTGTATAATTAACTCACAAAACAAATTAAATTCAAGTTACATATGAAACAAGAATATTTGAGCACTAGAATTATTTTTTGTGTGTTTTATTGTTTCTCTGTTATTTTGTTCTCTCTTTTGAGCACTAGAATTAAACGTCACTATATGTAAGCATCTAAGATGCAGAAATCAGCATCCTACAAGTCTCTACATACATCCAAAACCCAATTACCTGATGTCAGTGATAAAAATTTAGGGTTATTTTGACATCTAAAATCTAAAGGCAATCCATATTATAATTCAATAGCTATGGAGGGATGGAAGAGACATAACAGAGATATCTGCAATTTTAAAACACTTGGATAATGACTGTGGTACAGACTGTAATATGGAGCTAAAAAATATAATAAGGTGACCAGAAATAGCAGTTCCCCCAAATCCATATCAAACCTTAAGTCAGCAGTTCTCAACCTGTGGGTCGCAACCATGGGAAAATACATAGAGCATATCAGATGTTTACATTACGATTCATAACAGTAGCAAAATTACAGTTATGAAGTAGCAACGAAAATAATTTTATGGCTGGGGGTCACCACAACATGAGGAACTGTATTAAAGGGTGGCGGCATTAGGAAGGTTGAGAACCACTGCCTTAAGTGATTATAGAAAAGATTCTTTTTTTAAAAGAAATGAAATAACTCCTGAAACTAATATAACATTGAATGTAAACTATAATTTGAAAAATAAAAACATGAAGTAATAGCAATGACTGTCCAGGGTGTGAGCAGAGCAGAAGATCTAACTGGAGAGGGCAGGAGGAAACTTTCTGGGATGGTGAAAATGTTCAGTATCTTGACTGAGGTGATGATCATACAAATGTACTGAGTGGATGACAAATCAAACACCCATCTCCAAACTTCACTCCCTCACCTGACACCATCAAAATGTTTTCCCAGCCTCTCTTACAGTAAGTGTTGACATCACTGTAATCAGTCAGTCAAAAGCAGGATTCTGGAAAGTATCCACTTTCCCGATAAAAGGAATTAACATCACTGAAGCTACCCTTTCTCCCCACCTTACTGCCTGGAATTGAGAAATGATGTCCAGAGCAGTGGCAACACATGAGAGAAAGAGCAAAAATGTCACTGCTGAGCAATTGTACCAAAACCGGCAGCAGCCTTCTTGTAAAATCAGAAAAATAAACCGATTTTTTTAAAAGCATTGTTAAATGTGATTTTGCTTCTATAGCCAAAGACATGCCTAATGACTCAAATACCAACTACCTCAACCCTCTTAAAGAGAAAGAAAACACCAAAGCAGAAAGAACTTAGATAAAAATTCTCAAATCCCAGACTTCAAAAATACAACAAAAAGACAAAACAGACATCATCCAGAACCACAGGAAGGCTGGCTGAGTGGAAATTCTACAACTAGAAGGAAAGAGAAAAGCACACTGAGACTCAGAGGAGGTGCGGAAGTAAAGTGCAGAGGTACGGAGGCACATGCGGAAAGGGCTGGCAACAGAGGACGCCTGTGTCTTTTTCAATTGGGAGAGAGTCTCGGGCTCCCGATGGCCCTGACTCCAGTTCCAGGCGAGTCTCTGGGGACGCATGCCGGGAGCCAGTCCATCCTTGCTGTTTCAAGGGACCTGGCATATATGGCATACTGTTCTTAATATGTTTGCTCACCTTCTTGGCACTATGTGTTTTAACCAAGGTCACCTCTCTGAGAAAGGTTGTTTCCCCAGGTAGGGATTTTCCCCTGAAGTTAGGGAGGGAATAAAACCCCTTAACTAAAGTGCCAGGCGGGTAATTAATCACTTTGACTACGAACAATCATGCTTAAGCTACATAATCTTTACTTCCTGGAATGGAGATAAGAAACGCCCTAACCTTTGGAATAGAGATTGATAGGATTGGAATCAACTAGTATAAATACAGATGTAGAGAGACAGAACTTAGAAGACAGAACCAAGAGAGACAGAACCTAGGCACAGAACCTACACAGAACGTTCTCTAGAGACAGAAGAACTTCGCTGGAGAGAACATGGCAAAAGATCCTGGACAGAAACTGGCCTCAGAACCTAGAGACAGAACCTAGCGAGAGAACATGGCAAAAGATCCTGGCCTGAACCTGACTACAGAAATTGGCAAGAGAACCTGACTAGAACCTGGTGACTGAACCTGGCTGAAGAACCTGGACAGAACCTGGCTGGAGAACCTAGTGAGGGAACATGGCTACTGAACCTGGCTGGAGAACCTGGACACAGAACCTGGCTGGAGATCTGAAGCAGAACCTCTCTGGAGATCCAGACCAGAACTTGGCTGGAGATCCTGGCTGGAGATCCTGGCTAGGCTGCTGATCAACTGAACACTGTCTCCGTGTCCTTCCTTCTTCGTCGACTCCGTCTACACCTTTGGGGACCCCTGGACCCGCTGGGGCTGGACCCCAGCCTCTGGCGCCCGAACAGGGACCCCTGGGTAAGCGCCCAGCACTCGGGAAGGATCGGACTCCACCGTAGGAAGAAGGTGGATAGTCTTCGCTGACTCCGTCCACACCTTTGGGGACCCCTGGACCTGCTGGGGTTGGACCCCAGCAGACCCAGACTCATACAGTGAGAAATTGGACTGTCTGGCATCGGGCGGAACTCAAGGGCAGCTTTCTCTCAGATGTGCTTGCAGCGACTACCACGGGACACTGAGATGGGACACTGAGACCAAGGGCCTCTTAGGGTAGGACTGAGGATCAGGCATAGCTGTTTGCTCCCCCATGTTGATTCCCTGAGACCCTACCCCACCCAAGCTGTGCGCAGAGGCTTTTGCATATGAATGGGCCTGGCCCCTTGCAATCTAAAATTACCTAACAAACTGCAGCTGGGTCAGAGAGACCCAGAACATCCAAAAGAAGGCCCAAGGCCCCACAGCAGCTTGCATTGCTTTACAGCTGGGCCTCATCTGGGCACCTCCAAACCCCAAACAAGGAAGAGGAATCTGCAGACCTCTCTGTAGCTCATGCTGGGTAGCCTCAGGCAGAGGCTAAATTAGCACCTCCTTAAAGATCCAAGAGCCCGTGTACCCCGTGGTCAGATTGGAACCATCTAGATCACAACTCCTCAGATCTACAAGGGACACACTCAGGGGGCAGACTCAGTGAGCACTGAAGCCCCACTGAAGCAAGTCTTGCCCCAGAAAGGTGTCTTCAGCACAGGAGTTCTCCCACTGTAGACACAGCTGATTCTCACAGCCAATTGGCCTGGAGGTCAATTCCTCCCAGTGATACCAACAACAATCAAGGCTTAACTACAACAAGACTGTGCACACAGCCCACAAAGGGGTGCACCAAGAGTGTCCACATCAGGTAATTGGGGAGGCTGACCCACTGGGCCCTATAGGACACCTAGCACACAAAGCCACTCTACCAACACAGGGAAGCATAAAAAATGCGGAGACAAAGAAACAGATCACAAATGACAGAAATGGAGGAAAGCAAACTACTGGATATAGAGTTCAAAACCACGGTTATAAGGTTTTTCAAGAAATTTCTAGAAACTGCCGATAAATTTAGCGAGACCCTCGAGGATATGAAAAAGGACCAGCTAGAAATTAAGCATACACTGACTGAAATAAAGAATAATATACGGAGATCCAACAGCAGACAAGAGGATCCCAAGAATCAAGTCAAAGATTTGAAATACAAAGAAGCAAAAAATACCCAACTGGAAAAGCAAAAAGAAAAAAGAATCCAAAAATATCAAGATAGTGTAAGGAGCCTCTGGGACAACTTCAAGCGTACCAACATCCGAATTATAGGGGTGCCACAAGAAGAGAGAAAGCAAGATATTGAAAACCTATTTGAAGAAATAATGACAGAAAACTTCCCCTACGTGGTGAAAGAAATAGACTTACAAGGCCAGGAAGCGCAGAGAACCCCAAACAAAAGGAATCCAAAGAGGACTACACCAAGACACATCATAATTAAAATGCCAAGAGCAAAAGACAAAGAGAGAATCTTAAAAGCAGCAAGAGAAAAAAAGTCCACTACCTACAAGGGAGTACCCATACGACTGTCAGCTGATTTCTCAACAGAAACTTTGCAGGCCAGAAGGGAGTGGCAAGAAATATTCAAAGTGATGAATGCCAAAAACCTACAACCAAGATTACTTTATCCAGCAAAGCTATCATTCAGAATAGAAGGTCAGATAAAGAGCTTCACAGATAAGAAAAAGCTAAAGGAGTTCATCACCACCAAACCAGTATTATATGAAATGCTGAAAGGTATCCTTTAAGAAGAGGAAGAAGAAGAAAAAGGTAAAGATACAAATTATGAACAACACATCTATCAACAAGTGAATCTAAAAATCAAGTGAATAATCTGATGAACAGAATAAACTGGTGATTATAATAGAATCAGGGGCATAGAAAGGGAGTGGACTGGCTATTCTTGGGGGGAAAGAGGTGTGGGGGATGCGGGAAGAGACTGGACAAAAATCGTGCACCTATGGATGAGGACAGTGGGGGGGGGGCGGGGTGAGGGCGGAGGTTGGGGGTGGGAACCAGGTGGAGGGGAGCTATGGGGGGAGAAAAGAGGAACTGTAATAATCTGAACAATACAGATTTAATTTAAAAAAAAAAAAAAAAAAGAAGGTGCCTGCCATAGCAGGATGCTCACTGGAGGCTGGCAATGGTATCACTGCCCAAGTGCAAAAACAAATTTTTTAAAAAGCCAATTCTCCTGGCTGCCCCCATAGTATCTGCAGGCTAGCTTCCCCTGATACCAACATAGGGGATACTGTGACCACTGGCAGCTGTCAGGGGAACAATTGGCCTGCGCACAATAAGCGCATTAGTCCATGTGTTTACACCCAATGAGGTGTAAGCAGAGTCCACAGTGGGGAACAGAAGCTAAAGTTATGTTGTGGGAATACTATATGGTAGCTTATGTTGTGAAAATATAACTGGTATTAATGGCTTAACTGATTGTACTTACACACTTGTGCCATGTAGGCTGTGGGACAAGCACACAACTGACTTCTAGTTCCTTCCCATGTTATACAATAAAGTCCACAAAACCCAATGGGAAAAAGTTTAGGTGAAGACTTAATGGCTGAAGTACTCAGAAGTGCTATCCCAGTCCAACACCGCCACCTGCCTGATCCAGCAATCAAGTTCGCTTCCTTTTGTAGCAGGCAGCTACTGAACCACTGGCCCACGGAGGCTTCCTGATTTTCCAGACCCACACTCAGAGGGCTCAACTCAAATTTTGATCATGGACACAGTGGAAGGGCCCAACAGGGCTTGTTAGTCAAATGGGAATGGCTGTTCTAGAGTATGTTCCTGCCTGGCCCCAGCAGCATCTCATTTTTACAGTGACCGCATCACCCACTCCACTGCCGGGAGCAATGGCACTGGCTCCACAGGCCCCTTTCCACAGAGCTTCCTTTAAATGAGGAGTTCACTGATGGCTTGTATAAGATGAAAGGGGATGGTGACTACTGGCTGGGGCGCAGCTATACAACCCCAACAAAAACATGGGCAGGGGATGAGGGGTAATGTAGGGACTTAAACAACACAGGATAATGGAAAGCTGCCACCTCTGCTTTAATTGGGGGGTCACTATAACTGTGGGCCAACCATACCCATTTGTTTATGTATTGTCTTTGGATATATCTGTGCTAGGATGAATTTTATATTATGAGGATTACATCTCAATAAGGGTAATTAATGTTTTGGGAGGAAAACTAACAAAAATAAGGATCATGGGTTGCCACATTTAGCAAGTAAATATATAAAAAAATCCAGTAAAGCCAAAACCGGTTTGGCTCAGTGGATAGAGCGTCGGCCTGCGGACTGAAGGGTCCCAGGTTCGATTCCGGTCAGGGGCATGTGTCTGGGTTGCAGGCACGTCCCCAGTGGGGGATGTGCAGGAAGCAGCGGGTCGATGTTTCTCTCTCATCGATGTTTCTAACTCTCTATCTCTCTCCCTTCCTCTCTGTGGAAATCAATAAAATATATTTTTTTAAAAATCCAGTAAAATTTGTATTTCAGTAAAAGCATAAGCAGGCAATATTTGAGACATTTTCATACTAAATTTGCTTGTTTTCATCTGAACTGACCATCAAATACTATCAATTAATAATGCTAAAAAGCTAGATTCTATTCCCTTTGGGAAGGAAACATACGAGTGATATTTTGCAGGATCATTCTGATAAACTAAAAGTAACACTATAATCTGATGTGCAGATGTTTCAAAAGCAAGTTTACCATTTCAGAAATTAGCATGTTAAGTACAAAATGACTTGTGTCTGCTTGAGTAAGACATTATGGAAGCGGAGCAACAAAATATTTTAAGGTTTTACAACATATGACTTTACCGTTGAAAACTAGGAATACTTTTCTAACTACATATGTGCTTTATGAGGAAAATTACTGTCAGATGCAGAGGATATCCCAAGTCATAGATCACAAAACAACTTAATTCAACATAATTAGATCCACATACTTTGACTTTTTTTCCTGGCCTGATTAAAGTAGCCTCAGAGTTCTTGGAAGAATCCAGAACGACATGATTCTGAAGCACTCAAAGATGGACAGACAGATCACATGCCATATAGATTTTATCATCAGTGTTAAATTGTACATATCATTTCAAAATACGGTTTTCTGTAGAAGCTTATAAAATTAATTTTATGGTCATTAATTTGAATTTCCTTAGATCTTGATGTTTAGAAATTCCCAAGCTCCTAAATTACAAGCTGTGACATAGAACAAAATAATTTTAGTAATTTCTTTTTGGTTTTCCACTTAAATAGGAATAGCATTGAAAGTATCAAACATCTTTACCTATAAACATTTGTCCATGTGTAGGGCAGTGTGCTAAGGGTTAGAGATACAAAGAAGCTGAAGCATGATCTCTATTTCCAGGTGGATGTGTAGGTAAGTTAAATAATAAAATACGTTAACACAAGAGGTACCAAAAATAGGTGTAAATAAAAAACAAAACAACAACAACAAAAAACAGTGTAAGTGCTTAAAATATTCAAATTCTTTGAGGTGATAGCTGAGGTACAGCATACCAGTACCTAGTGAAGAATTATAAAACCAAAGTTAAGAAATAAACTCAGAGTACGTATGTGTCCAGCAGCAAAATGAAATATTAAATCATTACACAAAAGCTCATAGAGTAATTGAAAACTTCCATACAAAAGGAACAAAAACAAATAGTAACTAAACATGACAGAAAGCAAGTTCTTTGTGCCCGGAAGTAAGGACACTGTCGAAGAATAATGGAGACGTGTCAACAGGACACAGATGCCCAGCTAATCAGCTCCAACTAGCCAAATCTAGGGTATTTGGAGCATTAGAATAATTACTGAATGATATAACCTATTGGATAAAAGAAGAAGCTATTACACCAGATGATATATGTAAATAAAAGAGTACAAAGCTTGAGAGGAATGGAATATTTATATAGTTTAAAATTACTTTTTAACCTGCTCTCCATCCAGGGCACAGCACAGAGGCAATTGACTATAATGCCCATCTCCCAGTCTTCCCATGAAAGAGGCATATTTGTGGACTTTAAAAGCTGTTGGCTTTTGCCCTGACCGGTTTGGCTCAGTGGATAGAGCTTCGGCCTGCGGACTGAAGGGTCCCAGGTTCGATTCCGGTCAAGGGCATGTACCTTGGTTGCGGGCATGTCCCCGGTGGGAGATGTGCAGGAGGCAGCTGATCAATGTTTCTCTCTCATCGGTGTTTCTAAATTCTCTATCCCTCTCCCTTCTTCTCTTTAAAAAATCAATAAAATATATTTAAAAAATAAAAGCTGTTGGCTTTCAATAAAATCTTATTTTTTAAAAAAAACTGCTGCCTGAGGGCCCAGCTTTCAATCAACGTGCAGCTGGGTGTTGAATAAGAACTATACCACATGAAAAAAAGAAAGGATTGAAATTATATAACCATCTGATACAGAAAAATAATTTTTAAAATTTCAACATCCATAATAATAAAAACTCTCAACAAAATGGAAACATACTTCAGTATAACAAGGGCCATATATGATTAGTCCACAACTAATATCACACTCAATGGTGAAAATCTGAAAGCTTTTTCTCTACCATCAAGAACATGACAGCATTCCCACTCTTGCCTCTTTCAATAACCATAGCTCTGGGAGTCCTAGCCAGAGGAATCAGGCAAAACAAAGAAATTAAAAGGACCCAAATTGGAAAGGAAGAAGTAAAACTGTCTCTATTTGAAGATGATGTGCTATTATATGTAAAATAACCCTAACGACTCCACCAGAAAACTGTTTAGAATAAATTCAGTGAAGTTATGGGATACAAAATCAAACATAACAAAATCAGTTATGTTTCTATACACTAATAATGAACTATTAGAAAGAGAAATTTAAAAAACCAATCCTGAACATACCATGTTCTTGGATTGGTAGAATCAACATCATTAAAATGTCCATACTGCCCAAAGCAATCTATAAATTCAACGCACTTCCCATTAAAATACCAATGGCATATTTCACGGACCTAGAACGTACTCTCCAAAAATTCATCTGGAATAAAAAATGACCCCGAATAGCTGCAGCGATCCTGAGAAAGAACAAAGTAGGTGGGATCTCAATACCAGATATCAAGCTGTATTACAAAGCCACTATTCTCAAAACTGCCTGGAACTGGCACAATAACAGACATACAGATCAATGGAATAGAATAGAGAGCCCAGAACTTGGCCCGAACCAATATGCTCAATTAATATTTGACAAAGGAGGCAAGAACATACAATGGAGCCAAGATAGTCTCTTCAATAAATGGTGTTGGGAAAATTGGACAGATACATGCAAGAAAATGAAACTAGACCACCAACTTACACCATACACAAAAATAAACTCAAAATGGATAAAGGACTTAAATATACGATGGGAAACCATACAAATACTAGAAGAATCCGAAGGCAACAAAATCTCAGACATATGCCAAAGCAATTTCTTCACCGATACAGCTCCTAGAGCATTGGAAACTAAAGAGAAAATAAACAAATGGGACTACATCAAAATAAAAAGCTTCTGCACAGCAAAAGAAACCATCAACAAAACAAGAAAACGCACTGCATGGGAAAACATATTTGCCAATGACATATCTGATAAGGGCCTAATCTCCAAAATTTATAGGGAACTCATACAACTTAACAAAAGGAAGATAAACAATCCAATCAAAAAATGGGCAAAGGATCTAAATAGACACCTTTCAAAAGAGGACATTCAGAAAGCCAAGAGACATATGAAAACATGCTCAAAGTCACTAATCATCCGAGAGATGCAAATCAAAACAACAATGAGGTACCATCTCACACCTGTCAGACTGGCTATCATCAACAAATCAACAAACGACAAGTGCTGGAGAGGATGTGGAGAAAAAGGAACACTTGTGCACTGCTGGTGGGAATGCAGACTGGTGCAGCCACTATGGAAGACAGTATGGAGTTTCCTCAAAAAACTGAAAATGGAACTCCCATTTGACCCTGTGATCCCACTACTAGGAATATATCCCAGGAAACCAGAAACACCAATCAGAAAGGATATGTGCACCCCTATGTTCACAATTCACCATAGCTAAGATCTGGAAACAGCCTAAGTGCCCATCAGTACATGAATGGATTAGAAAACTGTGGTACATCTACACAATGGAATACTATGCTGCTGTAAAAAAGAAGGAACTCTTACCATTTGCAACAGCATGCATGGAACTGGAGAGCATTATGCTAAGTGAAATAAGCCAGTCAATGAAGGAAAAATACCACATGATCTCACTCATTTCTGGATAATAAAGACCATTATAAACTTATGAACAAAAATAGATACAGAGGCAGAGCTGCCTCGAACAGACTGTCAAACTACAGCAGGAAGGCCGGGGAGGGTGGGAGGGCAGGAGGGGGGTGGGTAAGAGATCAACCAAAGGACTTGTATGCATGCATATAAGCATAACCAATGGACATAAGACAGTGGGGGGGGGGGGTAGGGGAGGCCAGGGGATTGTCAAGGGCGGGGGGAAAAAAAGGAGACATATGTAATACTCTTTGTAATACTTTAAGCAATAAAAAACAAAACAAAACAAAAACAAAAAACCAAACCAATCCCACTTTCAATTGCATTGAAAAGATGCTGAATAGCTGAAGAAATTTTGAAGAAAAAAGAACAAAGTTGGAAGCATCACACATCCTAATTTCAAACTATATTATAAAGCTACAGTAATCAAAACAGCATGGTATTGACATAAAAACAAATCTATAATTATCTATACTAATAAATGGGTAATATGCTAATTAGGGCGGACATCTTTCGGACAAAGCTGCAGCAGCTGCGAGGGCCAAAGTGCAGCTGCAAAGGGCACAGGCTCAGGCAGCCATGGGCATCTGCAAAGGGCTGAGGTGCGGCTGCGAAGGGCCCAAGGTTGGGCAGCCACAGGGCAAAGGGCCGAGGCGGCTACGAAGGGCTCAGGCTCAGGCCAGCAGTGGCAGCAGCAGTGGGGTAATGGGGGTGGCGCCTTCCCAGATCTGCCAGGTCTCCTCCCACAGAGGGAGGCCAGACTGCGGCTTAGGGCGGGGGCAGAGGCAGTTAGTGGTGATCAGGCTGGCAAGGGAGCAAGTTAGGGGCGATCAGGCCGGCAGGCAGAGGCAGTTAGCCTAAACCGGCAGTCGGACCTCCCCCGAGGGGTCCCAGATTAGAAAGGGTGCAGGCCGGGCTGAGGGACACCCCACCTCTGTGCACAAATTTCGTGCACCAGGCCTCTAGCCCTATCTAATAAAAGAGAAACATGGTAATTGGCATACGACAGCTACCCTTCCCATTGGCTAATCAGGGTGATATGCAAATTAACTGCCAGCCAAGATGGCGGCCGGCAGCCAGGCAGCTTAAACTGAACATGAGGCTTGCTTGCTTCAGTGACGGAGGACTGCAACGTTCCCCGCCTGCCTTGCCGGCCTCTGAGCCTACAGTTTGAAACATAAGTTATAAATATAGAAGCTAAAGAAACCCCAGAAACCTGCTTTCAGCGAGCCGGGATCTCGGAGCTGGAGTTGATACAGAGTTCCGATTATAGAACCGAAACAAACCAGATACCTTCTTTCAGCAGCGGAGGCCTAAGAGCTGGAGCCTCAGAGCTAAAGCTGGCCCAGAATAAAAGAAAAAAAGGAGCGGTTGGGAGCTTCCGTCACCCGCCAGCCTGAAAACAGCCCTCAGCCCCTCAGCCAGACTGGCCAGGCACCCCAGTGGGGACCCCCACCCTGAAGGGTGTGTGACCAGCTGCAAACAGTCAACATCCCCTCACCCAGGCTGGCCAGGCACCCCAGTGGGGACCCCACCCTGATCCAGGACACCCTTCAGGGCAAATCAGCCGGCCCCCACCCATGCACCAGGCCTCTATTCTATATAGTTAAAGGGTAATATGCCTCCCAGCACTGGGATCAGCATGACAGGGGGCAGCGTCCAAACCCCCTGATTGCCCTGCGGCTCTGTGTGTGACAGGGGGCGGGGCCACAACCTCCCTATCCGCCCTGCTCTGTTCATGACAGGGGAAGGCGCCCCAACCCCCTGATCAGCCCTGCTCTGTGCCTGATAGGGGGGAGCTCTCCAACCCCTGATCACCCTGCGGCTCTGTGTGCGACAGGGTGCGGCGCCCCAACCCCCCCACCCCACGGGCCCTGCTCTGTGTGTGACGGGGTAGAGCCATAACCTCCCCATCGGCCCTGCCCTGAGTGTGAGAGTGGCGGCGCCCCACCCCCCTGATCGGCCCTGCTCTGTGGGTGATTGAGGGTGGCGCCCCAACCTGCCCCCTCCCCACGGGCCCTGCTCTGTGTGTGATGGGGTAGAGCCATAACCTCCCCATCGGCCCTGCCCTGAGTGTGACAGTGGCAGCGCCCAAACCCCCTGATTGGCCCTGCTCTGTGGGTGATAGAGGGCAGCACCCCAACCCCCTGATCCGCCCTGCTCTGTGTGTGACAGGGGGCAGTGCCCCAACTCCCCTATCGGCCCTACTCTGTGAGTGACAGGGGGGAGCTCCTCAACCCCCTGATGTGCCCTGCTCTGTGCGTGACAGGGGGGAGCTCCCCAACCCCCTGATCCACCCTGCTCTGTTGGTAACAGGGGGTGGCGCTGCAACCTCCCCATCGACCCTGCCTTGAGTGTGACAGGGGGCGGTGCCCCAACCCCCCCAATCAGCCCTATGCTGAGCGTGACTGAGGGTGGCATCACAACCTCCTGATCCGCCCTGCTCAGTGCATGACTGGGGGCGGCGCCCCAACTCCCCAATCAGCCCTGCTCTGAGCCCGACCAGGGGCTGCACCTAGGGATTGGGCCTGCCCTCTGCTACCCGGGAGCAGGCCTAAGCCAGCAGGTCGTTATCTCCCGAGGGGTCCCAGACTGCGAGAGGGCACAGGCCGGGCTGAGGGACCCCCCAACCCCAGTGCACAAATTTTTGTGCACTGGGCCTCTAGTCTAAAATAAAAGCGTAAATATGCTAATTAGACCAGACGTCCTTCCAGGCAAAGCTGGGGCTGCAAGGGAATCCTGGGTCCCAGGTGCCAGAGGGAAGCTGGTGCCGGCAGCTGGGGGAATGAAGGCCTACTCTTGCACAAATTTCGTGCATCGAGCCTCTAGTGCTATAATTAAAGCATAATGAGAAAAAAAAATTAAATATATTGTTGAAAAAGACTACAGCTAACATTTATACATTAGTTTAGAGTTCCTGTTACACATTATTTTAGAGTTCCTAGCCAATGCAATAAGGAAAATAGACCTGGAAAAAAGAACTATTATGATATTCAAAAAATTATGTTCTACTTATAAAATTGAAAAAATTACTGAAAACTATTTGACCTTACAATAGAGACTAGCAAATGAGAAAAAATATGCTATAAAATAAATAGCTTTGTCATACCACAGCAATAACTAATTTTAAAATATAATTTCTAGATGTAAAATTTCTATATTGTAAAGATGATTTCAAACTGTATTAAAATGTAATTTCAATGCAATTCAAATAAAAAAAACTCCAGAAGATTATTTATATAACTCAATAGGGTTACTCTAAACTACATCAATGAGAAAATGCCCAAGAATAGCTGAGAAAGCTTTTGAAAATGAACACTGAAAAGTATTGTTTTACTTTATATTAGAGAAATTTCTAAACATACACAAAGTATAGATTGCTATAATGAACTGCCAATATTGACCAACTTCAATAATTAACACTTTCAAATCTTGTTTAATCTATCTCTTAGTTTTGTTTTGCCAGAATATTTAAAAGTAGATTAGAGATATCATAATATTTTAGGACTTGGTGATATATGCCTAACAGATAAAGACTTAAAAAAAAAAAACTACCTCAGAAGACTAAAAATGGAACTCCCATTTGACCCAGTGATCCCACTACTAGGAATATATCCCAAGAAACCAGAAACGCCAATCAGAAAGGATATATGCACCCCTATGTTCATAGCAGCACAATTCACCATAGCTAAGATTTGGAAACAGCCTAGGTGCCCATCAGCAGATGAGTGGATTAGAAAACTGTGGTACATCTACACAATGGAATACTATGCTGCGGTAAAAAAAAAAAGGAACTCTTGCCTTTTGCAACAGCATGGATGGAACTGGAGAGCATTATGCTAAGTGAAATAAGCCAGTCAGAGAAAGATAAATACCACATGATCTCACTCATTTGTGGATTATAGAGAACAACATAGACTGATGAAAAGGGACAGACCCAAAGACTGAGAAACAGCGATCAGGCTATCAATCCCCAGAAGTAAAGTAGGGGAGGGCGGGGGTAAGGGGAAGAGATCAACCGAAGGACTTGTATACATGTATATAAGCCAAACCAATGGACATGGACAACAGGGGGATGGGAGCATGAGTTGTGTGTGGGGGGGAGGTTGGGGGTTAATGGGGGGGATGAGGACACATTTGTAATACCTTAACTAATAATAAAAGAAAAAAAAAGAAGAAAAAAAAAACTACAATTGCAGACCCAGCAAAACTAACTAATATCATATAATACCCAGCTCAAGGTCTATTCTCTCAACTATATGAAAAATATCTCTTCATATTTTGTTTAAATCAGGCTCTAGGTTTATACATTGCATTTAGTTCATATTTCTTAATACTTATAATCAATATAACCATTGCCTATTTTCTCATTTTTATCTAACATTCTCCTACTACTAGATTATTTTATAGCTAATTCTACACATCTTCAAATACTTTTGTATGCATCACAAGTAAATAAGCACATTAGATTCATTAACAATATCTACCAAGGCAAATGTTCAAATCTCACCATTTGTATGAAATACTACATATGTTTTATACTTAATTTGTATGAAATAGAATCAAACAAGGTCCACACTTTGTACTTAGATAATATTCTCTAAAATTACTTTTAAGCCCTGTCACGCTCCCACTTTTATTTTACCATGACAATTATCTGTTGTAAAAGCAGGTCACACTTGTAATCAAGAACTTCCCACATTTTTGCCCTAGCTAGTTTGGCTCAGTGGATAAAGCATCAGCCTGCAGACTGAAGAGTCCCAGGTTTGATTCTGGTCAAAGGCACATGCTCGGTCTGCGGGCTTGATCCCCAGTAGGGGGCAAGCAGGAGGCAGACAATCAATGATTCTCTCTCATCATTAATGTTTCTATCTCTCTCTTGCTCTCCCTTCCTTTCTGAAATAAAGGAATTTTTTTTTTAAAAAAGAACTTCCCACATTTTAGAGTTAGCTAGCTAGATTCTCATGGTATTGTTTAACTGGTTCCTCAATCTCTATGCTTTCCTAATTATTTCTAGGGGCTGAATTAGATTTAGGCTTAATACAGCATGCTGGGTAGAAATATATTCATAGATGATGCCTTATACATCCTATTGTGTCATATGGGGAAGCACATGATAACAGATGCTCCCCTATGGTAATGTTAAGGTATCAGCTAAAACCACAGACAATTATTGCCTAGGTGCATTTAACACAGTGATTCTTAAAATTCTAACTTTTCCCCCCAAAAGGAGGTATAACTGACATTCACCATTATTTTAGCTTCAGATATACAACATAATGATTGTGTGTGTGTGTGTGTGTGTGTGTGTGTGTATAAATGATCACCAGAATAAGTCTAAATTCTAACATTAAAAACTGGAATTCTTCAGTAGAGAAAAACAGTCCCTCATCAAATAGTTCATTATCTTATTACTAGAGGCCCAATGCACAGAAATTCGTGCAAGAGTAGGCCTTCCTTCCCCCAGCTGCCAGCACCGGCTTCCCTCCAGCACCCAGGACCCGGGCTGCTTCCTTCCTCTGGCCGCCCGCAGGCACCCAGGACCCGGACTGGTTTCCCTTGGGCCACCCACAGGTACCCAGGACCTGCCTGGCTTCCCTCCAGCTCCGGCTTCTTCAGGAAGGATGTCTGGAAGACTTCCAGTCTAATTAGCATATTACCCTTTTATTATTATAGATATTGATAGAAGAAATGTAAACGCTGGATACCTTCCCTTAGCATAATACCTAATACAAATGCTCAGTACAGGTATGGACGTGTGTGCATGTGTGTGTGCATGCTTGCATGCCCTCATGCATGGGTACACAGTGGAGTGCTGTTAAATGTTAAAAACTGGCTCCCTAAGGAAAAAAATTTACTCTTATAGTGTTTGCTGATTTCCATGATGGAAACACTCCCATTGTGGATGATTTCACATCAATGTAAGTCCCAGCTGGGGACAGAAGTGTATAACTGCTTCTAATTAGCCATACTGAACTGGCTCTGGTATACCACAGAATAATATCCTTATAGTCATATACACCAAAAACTCAATTATTTTGTGTATATGTGAATATGTGAATATGTGTGTGTTTATATGTACTATTATATGTCTGTTCATGTATATACATATGCATGTACATAGAATCAAAATTCCTAGAAAAAGGCCTGGAAATATGGATATCAATTGAATTACAGGGTTTGAATGCCGGGGTCCAACCCCAGCAGGTCCAGGGGTCCCCAAAGGTGTGGACGGAGTCGGCGAAGAAGGAATGACATGGAGACAGCGTTCAGTTGATCAGCAGCCTAGCCAGGATCTCTAGCCAGGATCTCCAGTGAAGTTCTGGTTAGGATCTCCAGCCAGGTTCTGTCCAGGTTCTCCAGCCAGGTTCAGTCACCAGGTTCTAGTCAGGTTCTCTTGCCAATTTCTGTAGTCAGGTTCAGTCCAGGATCTTTTGCCATGTTCTCTCCAGCGAAGGTCTTCTGTCTGTAGGTTCTGTGTAGGTTCTGTCTGTAGGTTCTCTCTTCTAAGTCCTGTGTTATAAGTCCTGTCTCTTGCTGTCTTGTTACATCTGTATTTATACCAGTTGATTCAATCCTATCAATCTCTATTACAAAGGTTAGGGCGTTTCTTATCTCCATTCCAGGGAGTAAAGATTATGTAGCTTAAGCATGATTGTTCACAGTTAAAGTGATTAATTACCCGCCTGGCACTTAGTTGAGGGGTTTTATTCCCTCCCTAACTTCAGGGGAAAATCCCTACCTGGGGAAACAACCTTTCTCAGAGAGGAGTCCTTGGTTAAAACACATAGTGCCAAGAAGGTGAGCAAACATTTTAAGAACAGTATGCCATATATGCCAGGTCCCTTGAAACAGCAAGCATGGACCGGCTCCCGGCATTTGAACATTCATTGAATTGTTCACCTACTGCTTATGTATTTATTGGATCAAAATAGAATAAATATTTTTTCTTATCTGAAACATTGTATTACCCAAGTATATTCTCACTAATATTAAGCTCCAATATGATATAACAACCAGCTAGATTAGACGTCATATTAAACAAAGAAAAACCGTCTGAAAATTATACAACTTACTTTGGCTTCAGTTTCACCCCTGTGAAGAGTGTATAGATGATGGACAGCACTTTGTGATGAGGACCAAGGATGAGTCAGAATTTGGAAGACATGAAAGTCATGGCCAAGGGTATCTGTTGTGACTAGAAGCATTCCTGTAGGACATACCAAAAAAAAAAGGGTAAAAATAAAAATGATTATGCATGTGAATGAAATATTTTCACAAAGTACTCATCATGCTTTAAAATATTTTCAAAGAAAAAATTACCAGTGATATATGATTTAAAAACCTTAAGGCCATGTCAGTATATAATAGTGAGAATACTTGTTTTATGATGTTACCACACGACTAGCAGTAAAGTTTTATATGTATGAATTTAGAGCATTCATAAGCATTTTAAAATAGGCAATTTAATCAACTGAATGTGAAAATCATTGGAACCTACTCCCAGCTTTTGCCATTTCTCAAACCTGAATGTTAAGCTAAATTTATCTACTAAAATAACTACTAATACCCTACTTAATTCACCAGTTTAAAACTTTTTCTCTACCCTGGCATATTTATTGAACTGCCTACAGCAGTGGTCGGCAAACTGTGGCTCGTGAGCCACATGCGGCTCTTTGGCCCCTTGAGTGTGGCCACAAAGTTTCAGTCATACTGTACATGCGTGCCCGCACGTAGTTTTTTGTGGAAGAGCCACACTCAAGGGGCCACAGTTTGCCGACCACTGGCCTACAGTATCACAGAAGTTTTTTATGTCTTCTCATCAAAATTCGATAGTTTATTTTACATTTAGGTCTATCATCCATTTGTAGTTAATTTTTGTACAAAGTGTGAGACAGCAGACAAATTAACTTTTTGCAAATGATGTGCAATTTTTCCAGCAAGATTTCTTGAAGAGACTATTCTTTATCCACTGAATTCTTTATCCTTTGTTATCCAATGTCAACATGCCAAAGGTCAACTGACCATATTTGTGTACATCTTCCTCTAAAAATGCTTTTTTTTTTTCAGGTTCTTTTTTTTTTCCCATCACCATAAAAGTACAATTCTATTTTATCTGTTTCTAAGTTTATACCTTTTTTATACTGTATGTTCTGCCAGGTCTAGAAGTTTTTATGCTGATTACATGGAATTTTCTTTACACACAATCATGCAGCATGTGAAGGGACATAATTTGCCGGGGTCCAACCCCAGCGGGTCCAGGGGTCCCCAAAGGTGTGGACGGAGTCGGCAAAGAAGGAAGGACACGGAGACAGCGTTCAGTTGATCAGCAGCCTAGCCAGGATCTCTAGCCCGGATCTCCAGCCAAGTTCTGGTCTGGATCTCCAGAGAGGTTCTGCTTCGGATCTCCAGCGAGGTTCTGTAGCCATGTTCCCTTGCTAGGTTCTCCAGCCAGGTTCTGTCCAGGCTCTCCAGTCAGGTTCAGTGTCCAGGTTCCAGTCAGGTTCTCCTGCCAATCTCTGTAGTCAGGTTCAGTCCAGGATCCCTGCCATGCTCTCTCGCCAGGCTCCGCCTCCAGGCTCCGAGGCCAGTCCCTGTCCAGGATCCTCCGGCATGCTCTCGCCAGCGAAGTTCTTCTGTCTCTAGAGAACGTTCTGTGTAGGTTCTGTGCCTAGGCTCTGTCTCTCTTGGTCCTGTCTTCCAAGCCCTGTGTCCTTAGTTCTGTGTTCTGAGTTCTGAGTGTTTCTGTCTTGTTACAACTGTATTTATACCAGTTGATTCAATCCTATCAATCTCTATTCCAAAGGTTAGGGCGTTTCTTATCTCCATTCCAGGGAGAAAAGATTATGTAGTTTAAGCATGATTGTTCGTAGTTAAAGGGATTAATTACCCGCCTGGCACTTAGTTGAGGGGTTTTATTCCCTCCCTAACTTCAGGGGAAAATCCCTACCTGGGGATTCAACCTTTCTCGGAGAGGTGACCTTGGTTAAAACACAGCGCCAAGAAGGTGAGCAAACATATTAAGAACCGTATGCCATATATGCCAGGTCCCTTGAAACAGCAAGGATGGACCGGCTCCCGGCAATAATTTGTTTTTTTTTCCAAACTCCATGCCTTTTCTTTCTCTCTCCTCACTACATTTTCTGGGGTAAACAGGTGTAGTGGGAAGCAATAATCAGGTGTTGTTTCCAGTTTTAGGAAAAAGCATTTAATCTTTAAGCACGATGCTAGTTTAGATTTTTTTATTAATGCCCTTTATCAACTTAGTGACATTCTTTTCTACTCATAATTTGTTGAGAATTTTTACAATGTTGGAAGACTTTTAAATCATTTTTTATTTGAATTTTGTTAAAGTTGTATGTACTTTATATATTTTAATTTTCTTCTGGTGTAAATTACTTTCTGTACCTCAAGGAAAGGGCCGTCAATATCTGTAGGGTCGGTGTTTAGTAAGGGGCACTTTTTCATTCAGATTATTAACAACTTGTGTCTTTTCTGTTTTTTCTGTCTTGATCAGTCTGGTTATTTTCGAGGAAACATATTTTGTTGTCATTGATTTCAAGGATTCCTCCTACTATCATAAAGTATATGATAACTTTCAGCAGCACTTCAAAATAATGAATTAAAACTTCCCACAAATGCTCTCTTTTTGGCACGAAATTCGACATTTTTAAGCGTAAAAATATCTATGATGTTAACACCTTCAGAAAATTTGACATATGAAGTTTTGAAGCTTGTCAATATAACAAAATAGTGTACATATGAAATCGCATATATATCAACATATGTGTAATTCCATTTATTGAAAAAAAATCCGCATTATTAACCGGTACACCTAGTAGCAGCCGATTGCCACATCATTAGTCTTGTACTAACTTGTTCGGTGTGAGCAACAGAAAATACTTCGCTTTTGGAGAACAAGACAAATAGGTTTATTTGTGTTACGCTTATTAACTTGTGCAGTTATTCAGTGTCTGGTTAAGTTAATGTTCAAGAAAAAAAATATTAATTTTTATTAAAATGTTCTATTATTTTATGTTAACGATTACTCATTTCAGCCCTTTGTATTCAGCATGTCTCTATTGAAATAAACCTAAGTTTCTATGAAAATTGAAGCTTTTGGTTTTTGTGTGTGGCCCATATCAACTTAAACCTTGTTTATGTGGCCCGTGTTAGCGTTTGAGTTTGACAGGCTTGACCTAGAGCAGCCGTGGGCAAACTACGGTCCGCGGGCCAGATCCGGCCCATTTGAAATGAATAAAACTGAAAAAAAAAAAAAAAAAAAAAAAGACCGTACCCTTTTATGTAATAATGTTTACTTTGAATTTATATTAGTTCACACAAACACTCCATCCATGCTTTTGTTCCAGCCCTCCGGTCCAGTTTAAGAACCCATTGTGGCCCTCGAGTCAAAAAGTTTGCCCACCCCTGACCTAGAGTGTTCTACAAATACCAATTAATTCAAGTTAATTGCTAATGTTATTTGGATCTTCAATATACTTACTGGTTGACTGCCTGCTTTCCTATTTTATTACTAAGTAGAAACTAACATCTCCAATTGTATCTGTGGATATGTTGGGGTTATTTCTCAGTTATACATATAAATTCCCTTAATTTTAGAGCTTTTATTTTTAGGTTCACACATATTTAGGATCGCTATAACTTCTTGTTCAATTACCTCTTTTATGATAATGTCCATTTTAATCCTGCTATTTCCCTTGTTCTGGGGTCTACTTTTTCTGACTTTGATACCAGCACTACAACTTTATTTTGATTGGTGTAAGCATGGTAAATATTTTCCCATTCTTTTACTTTTATAATCAATATAACTATTTAAAATGACTTTGTTTTAAATAACAATTGGAGTCTAGTTTTGGTGTATTGTTGCTTGTTTTAATTCAATCCCTGACTTTTAATTGTGCTTGTAAGTTCATACATATGTAAATTATTTGTAGGGTTGAATTTATATCTGCCATTTTATAATCGTTTGCTATTTTTATGAGTGTCTCTTTATGTCTGTTTATCTGCTTCTCCTTCCCTCTTTTGTATAATTTTGTTATTTATAATATCCAACTTTAATTTATCTATTGACCATTTGGTATATTTCTTTATTTTAACCTTTTCTTGATTGTTCCAGGGATTATAATAAACATATAGCTAAATTTGTGCTAGTCTATATTTTGTCCAGAATTTATATTTTTCTATGGGAGAAGTGGTTTATTAGCTTATTCTGCTTTACCAGAGATGTTATTACATTTCTTTACTGTTAAAACTTTTCCTTGTTGAAAGGAAAGATATGAAAGAATATTAAGCACCTATGGAAAGATACGGTAGGCATTTAAATGGAAAGGTGAAGTATATTTGAGTTTGCTCTTTATTTGGCTAATATACAGTATAGATCTACTCACTACATTGGATTTAAAAATAACATACTAGATGCTGGTGTACTGGTTATTTCCAGGAGAACACATTTTAAATATGAAAGGTGTTATTATTGAAATCTATTCAAATCTATAACAGTTTATATAACACTAGAGGCCCGGTGCACGAAATTCATGCATGGGGGGCAGGGAGGATATGTCCCTCAGCCCAGCCTGCACCCTCTCCAATCTGGGACCCCTCAAAAGATGTCCAACTGCCCATTTAGGGATGTCCGACTGCCCGGTGTGAGATTGTGCCTAAATGGGCAGTCAGACATCCCTCTCACAATTCAGGACTGCTGGCTCCCAACCGCTCACCTGCCTGCCTGCCTGCCTGCCTGCCTGATTGCCCCTAACAGCTTCTGCCTGCCAGCCTGATAACCCCCTAACCACTCTCCTTCCAGCCTGATCAACCTAACTGCTCTCCTGCCGGCCCGATTGCCCCCAACTGTCCTCCCCTGCTGGCCTAGTTGCCCCCAACTGCCCTCCCCTGCTGGCCTGGTCCCCCCACAAGTGCCCTCCCCCTGCTGGCCTGGACCCCTCAACTGCCCTCCCCTGTCGGCCTGGTTGCCCCCAACTTCCCTCCCCCTGCTGGCCTGGTCACCCCCAACTGCCCCCCCTGCTGGCCTGGTCACCCCCAACTGCCTTCCCCTGCTGGCCTGGTTGCCCCCAACTGCCCTCCCCCTGCTGGCCTGGTCGCCCCCAACTGCCTTCCCCTGCTGGCCTGGTCCCCCCCCAACTGCCCTCCCCTGCTGGCCTGGTCCCCCCTCAACTGCCCTTCCCTGCTTGCCTGGTCCCCCCCAACTGCCCTTCCCTGCAGGACTGATCTTCCCCAACTGCCTTCCCCTGCTGGCCATCTTGTGCCGAACATCTTTGACCAGATGGGGCGGCCATATTTGTGTGTTGGAGTGATGGTCAATTTGCATATTACTCTTTTATTAGATAGATTGCCTCCCACCCTGCACCTAACTATGGTCATAATGCCACTGACATACTTTACATTCTTATCATCTTGTTGATGTTATTCAAACAATAAATTGCTAAGATTGGGCATGAATGTTTTATTGTCCTTTTGTGGACAATATTTCTTCACGCCTATTTTTTGCTGAGTCATACTGTTTCTATTACCACAATTCCAATACTAGGTTTTAACTCTACTTTTCCACAACAAAGCTATTTCCTACACATGACAGCCTATTTCATGGAAACATCATTCTGACAGAAACTATAATGAACTTGCATTTATAACACAAATATATCACTCCCCTACTGAAGATAAACTTCATTTCTTTTAGAATCAAAGATCAATATTTTACTCAAAATAAGCATTCAAATGAACACTTTCAATATGCTCCTAGCTTTTGAAATTGATGTTAATATCTAACTTTCTAATATGTAAACAAATTCAAATTTTTAGAGAAATATCCCATTGAAAATTTATGCTTACTATCTTCTGTATATCCTATCTTAAACTTTTCTTTTTCCACTTCTCCACACAAATGTGGCTTCCATAATCCAGAAGGTAGCTTAATTTTTTTGACAAAATTTTAAATGATGGAGGAAAAATTGAAAGAGCAGAGAGGAAGGGAAGAAATAGCTTGTGTAGTACCACACAATCATGTGCTTTCTTTTAATTTATAATTTCCTCTGTTGCACACATTCTGCTGGGAGAAATGACATGCCTTTTTTTTCTTCTAGAAAACAAGTTACAAAGCAGATATACATAAAAGGAAAAACTTGTACAGAGTAGACTGTGGCTTGAGAACTATTTATGCAGCATCAGGAGACTAAACCAGACTAGCCTGGCCATAAACTAAACCTACGCCCCAAATGAGGTGCCAAGCCACAAAATGCATTTGCGTCATCTGGGAATACAAGGAAAAGAAGGACTTCTAATTATAGGGCCTGGAAGCGGAAGCCTAGTGTGATTAGCTGTTTAGGCGCTGTTGTATGTTTATCTGGAAGCTTCCTCTCCCTCACTCTCAGCCTCAAGTTTGATAGATGAGCGTTAGCATTAGAGGGTGGAAATTGAAGCTGCTGACGGTACATGGCGTTCTCCAAAACCTGAGACTGGAGCCTGAACATTAAGGCTTTTGCGGCCTCATAAGAACATAAGTCTTTTCAACTGGGCGTCAGCTGGTTAGCCCAAAAGGCAAAATTAAAGAGCAGCAGACCTCCACTGGACATATGCTATAAAAGCTTGGAAACATGAGTAGGTATGTCTTTTTGCCATATCCTATTTATAACACCTACCTAATTGTATGTTTCTTTATCACATGCACACATATGAACTGGAAGACAAATTACCAGCTATTCACACTCTCCTCCAAAAAGAGACATGAACACTGATAATCTTGGTCAAATAGAAATCTTTACAGGATTTCAGATTATATCACTCATAAAATAATTTTGTTTTGGTATTAATTCTTGTAAATTCAATACTTTCCCATCAATACCTGTGGAGATTGAAACTTCCAAATTATTTAAATTTTTAAAGCTACAAGTCATATTTGTAAACATAAAAGCAAAGAAACAGAATCCTAGTACTAGTCAAAGTCTATTAGGTCTTCAAATTACATAAAACCGCTATAATATCCTATCCTATTAAAGTCTGATTAATAAAACCTTTAAGATGAATAGGAATACTTAAAGCAATGGTCTCAAAGTCTCCCTATGGGTAGCATCAATTACCACAGTTTTTAAGCTGCTTAAAGATGCTATAATATACATTGTATTCTTCCACATTTGTGGCCCATAATATATATTAAGACTTTCTAATATTTATGCTTGATAATGCCATTAAAGGCACTGAAATAAACACTATCGAAGGAACAAAGGACATGATTCATTTGATCCCTTCCAAAAGTTGCACGTATCCAGAACCAAGATAAGTCACAACAAAAATCTCTGATGTGGCTCTTATTCATTTGTTCCATGTGGAAAAGTCTAAAATCAACAATTAGCTCATTTGTATTTATAACTTTTTAAGTCCACCCTCCTTCATTTTTAGGGAGACAGTTAAATGTCCTAACATCTTCATTTAAATAATTAATGTGTTTTCATTCTTTCATTTTGTATCAAGAAATTCTTTTTCTGAAAATATCTTTAGCTATAGTCAATGGGTTTTCATATTAAGTGTTCTATTATTTTCAACAGTCTGTTCATCCAATAGACATATAGGAAAGTGGTATGTATCCATATGTAATCTTATTTTTCCAAGTGGTTGACTATATTTGTCAAATACCAGAATATTTTAAAACTTTATTAACCTCTACTAATCCATCATTCATATACAATAAATGCACTCAAGGTAAGTGAACAGTTTCATGAGTCTGACAAGTATGTACACCTATAAAACTCTACCATATCAAGACAGAGAACATGTAAAAAAAATCCTTGTGTCCACTTGCAGTCCATCCCCTCCCCATTCCATGGCCCCAGGCAACCACTGATTGGCATTCTATCATTATGAATTAATATTGCCTGCTTTAGAATTCCACATAAATGTAATCACACAAAATTTTTCTAGCCCTATCTGCTGCAGATAGCATGAGTCCAATCATTGATTTATATCACTGAGCAGTTTCATTATACGGGTACATGAAAACTTATATATCCATTCAGCAATTATTTCCAGTTTGGGGTTATTGTGAATATGAAGATTTAGGTACAAGCTTCTGTGTGGACACTTGTTTTTCTTCTCTTAGGTAAAATGTTCAAGTGGAATTGCTGCGTCATATGTATGTTTAACTTCACAAGATACTGCAAAAATGTTTCTCCAAAGCAGCATGTAGCATAAGGTCCATAATCTCATCAATAGTGTATTGTTAGTCTTTTTAAATTGTAATCATTTCAGTGAGTATTTGGTTATCTCTCATAGTTTTATTATGCCGTATTTTCTTTTCTTTTCTTAATATATTTTATTGATTTTTCACAGAGAGGAAGGGAGAAGAATAGAGAGTTAGAAACATCGATGAGAGAGAAGCATTGATCAGCTGCCTCCTGCACACTCCCTAATGGGGATGTGCCCGCAACCAAGGTACATGCCCTTGACCAGAATCGAACCTGGGACCCTTGAGTCCGTAGGCCGACGCTCTATCCACTGAGTCAAACCAGTCAGGGCAATGCTGTATTTTCTTGGTGATTAAGTGATATTGATCAGTTTTGGTGTTATAGGTATATATGTCTACTTCACATTTGTATATACCATGTCACTCACAGCTTTTATTAGTTCCTTCAGATTTAATTGACCGCCTTTGCTAAATTAACTATGAGTACTGGGCAGTGAGGGATGGGAGGAAAGAGGGCACCTCCTTACTGATGGACACCCAGGACCAGGGCTGCCTTAGGACTTTCATCAGCTCTGGACATTCTTTGTCTTCACAGGACCCCTCTTCCATGAAAAATTATTTAAAATTACATTTTATGACTACAGTTGTTTGTTTTAATTGTATATTAAAGCATTCCTATAACCTAAAAGTTTATATACTTTTTTTGCTCTTAAAAGGGATGAAGCATTTTGGGGGGAACCTCCTAGTAAAGTACTGTGGGCCCCAGGCTTGATGAATCAAACCTGCAAGGTTCCCTCTGACTCTCATCCAGGTCTAATCCAACAGTGAACATAAAGCAAAGACAAGAAATCCCTCAGGTGCTAATTCACTGCACAAGTAAGACATACCCATCAGTTTACAAGATGACAAAACAAGAGAGTAACTACAGACCTAAAGAAACACCCACTTCTTGTGGGGGGTGGGGTGGAGGAGAAAAAGCAATAAGCTCTTCAAGCTGCCTTTGCAGTCTGAGTGATATAGTGTGACTGGCAGTGATACACCAGAACTGTTAGAGGGAAAATCTAAAGCCACATAACTCTGTTAATCTGCGAGGCATTATAGATATTCACAAAAATCAAGACCACCTGACCACCTGCTGTGATCAATGCAGGGCGGGGGGGGGGGGGAGAGAGAACTATGTGCATTAAAGAAAACTTAAACTTTCCTAATGATCAATCCAGGACCACCATCACCTTTCAATACACAGCATTTACGTAGCCAGAAAAATGTAAAGTCTCTTAAAGATACAGTCATGCACCCAAAGGGGTCCTTGTTTAATCTATTTGACTAGACAACCAACATTCATTTTTGTCTTATTAATGGATGAAAAAACAACTTCCCTGACAAGAAAGGGTAATTATTTAAAATGTAGATTTGTTGCAATTCACAGCTCTCAGCTACTCAGCTGGCAGAAATAACGCCTTTGGACAGCAGATCAATTATTTACCAAATTAAAGACAGCAGGTCTGTTTCAGAAATGTCAGGCTTACTGCAGAGTTGAGAATGTCTTTCATATGCTTCTAATATCTAATTTAGTTAATAAAATTAATTAATTTGATGTCAAAGGCAACATAATTAATAATATGGCAATCTAGTGAATTCAGTTACATAAATATAATGTAGCTTCTACAAGATAGATCACTCCCACAATTTAGGAAGAGAGACAATTCTTACTGGAACCACAATTAGATATAAATTGGTTTTACTCAACAAATGACTAATTACGTTGATTTAATGCCTTATCTCTGCCCTGCCATAGTATCTCCATAATTACAACAATAAAGAAAGAAACAATTAATGTAATTATTCAATACTAGAGGCCCGGTGCACGGATTCATGCACTGTGGGGTCCCTCAGCCTGGCCTGCAGGGATCGGGCCGAAACCAGCTCTCCAACATCCCCCAGGGGGTCCCGGATTGTGAGAGGGCCCAGGCCAGGCCAAGGGACCCCAGCATTGCATGATCGGAGCCAGGGAGGGACCACAGGAGGTGTCCAGGGCGTGTCTGGTCCATCTCCCCCAGTTCCAATCAGCCGGACCCCAGCAGCAAGCTAACCTACTGGCCCCTGGTGGTCAGTGCACATCATAGTGGCTAGTTGAATGGTTGAATGGTCAGAGGGACAATTACCATATTAGGGTTTTATAGAGAGAGATATAATTCCTCAATATCAACTACATGAAAATTGACAGGGTAAAAAAACCTCGGGGACAAAATAAAAGCTCATCTCTAGCAGAAAACATTTCAAAAGGATACTCTTGAGGGGTATCTATAATAATAAAAGGGTTATATGCTAATTAGACCAGACATCCTTCCGGACGAAGCTGGGGCCAGAGGGAAGCCCAGGTCCCAGATGCTGGAGGGGAACTGGTGCCGGCAACTGGGGGAAGGAAGACCTACGCTTGCACAATTTTTGTGCATTGGGCCTCTAGTAAATAAATAAAAAACTAGGATGAGAGAATTAAAAATAATTTAGACAGTTAATATTTATTGAGGTCTCAGTATACTGGCCTTCATTTTATTGGTGAGGAATTTAAAATACTGAGAGTGATCCAAGCAGATAAAGTAACTTGCTCAATTAAGTGGCAAGGTGAGGTGGGGGCAGCAGGGACGGGGGGGAGAATGACATTTTATGTAGGGTCAGGTAAATCTTCCTAAAATAATATTTAAAAATGGGACTCAAGAGGTAAATAAGAGTTAGCCAGGTCAAAAAGGATTCTAGGCAGAGGGAAAATGATGTAACATGTTTAAGGAGCTGAAAAATATCTACTATGGATAAATGTTGGAGGGAAAATGTAGACCTGGTTGAAACTGTCAGTCACTGTGCCAGACTTTCAGACAATACACTCAGAGAAATAAGGAAGTTGTTGAAAGATAGAAGTATCGTTAATATCTTACAAAATAACTGAATACCTTAAAGTGGAATTAAACACGTAGAATTAAGTATGATGCAACAATCACAGCTAAACAGAATAACCTAGAATTGGGCTGTGATCAAATAAGATGTTTTAAAAACAAAGAGTAACAATGATTCTCAAAAGTACTGTTATGGATTGAATGTTTGTGTAGCTCCAAAATTCACATATTGGAACTCTAAAAACCCAGTGTGGCAATACATGGAGATGAGGGCTCCTAGGAAATAATTAAGTGTGTATATATCAGGTCACAATGGAGAGGCTCTGACCTGATAGCCTTAGCATCTTACAGGAAGAGAGCCACCTCTTTCTTTCTCCCTGTTCCATTGCACCAAGGAAAGGCTATGCAAGCTCAGAGCCAGGTGGTGGCCATTTGCTAGAAACCAAATCATCCGGAACCTTGATCTTGAACTGTCCGAAAATAAATTTCTGTTGTTTAAGCCATCAAGTCTACAGTGTTTTGTTATGGCAGCCCAAGCTAATACATGTACAAAGGTTGTGGTGTAAACCAGTGTCCTAGAGAACATTTGACACACTTGAATGACCAGCGCAGAGACTTTTGATCTGAATTTGTAAAATCAAAAGAAGCTGTTGTTCTTGCCCTATGACAAAAACAAACTGATAAATAACAAAAATCAAAGCACTTAAAAAATCTATTTAAAAGTTCAGTATAAAAACACCGAAATAGGAGCAGCTGCTCTCACCTCAGACAATACAACCGGAAAGAGAGCAATCCACAATAGGTGAGGGTAAGAAGGTACCGAACTTTAGAAAAATTTCCAAAGGCTCCATTTAAGCTGACACTACAGATTAGAATTCTGCCCCCAAGAAAGTACAATTCTGTATGCAAGCAATCAAGAGGATTAAATTAATAATGCCAAAAGCTGTGAACATAGAAAGACAACTGACAATTGCTTGGGGGGGGGGGGGGAGGTGGTCCAACTAAAACATCATCTCTAGTTGAAATACTTATCAAAACTATGGGCAAAAATACAGATATTCCCAGACAGAAAATAGCTTAAAGAGGTCATCTTCATCAGAGAACCCAAAAATAACTCACAAAAGTGTGTACTTTATTGAGAAAAGTATAAAAGGAAGGATAGTATTTTGAAAAGAATGAAGAAAAGTTAACAGAGCCTCTGAGACCTGTGGGATACCATCAAGGAGATGAATCTATGAATCATGGAGTTCCAAAGGAAAGAAGAGGAAAACAAGAAGCAGAAAGAATGTTTTAAAAAATGACTGAAAAAAAGGAAGAAAAAGATAAGAAAAGAAAATAAACAGTGACTAAGAAGTCCCAAATTTGAATTAAAAAAAAATTTAAGTTAGTAAAATAATTCTTTATCTGCAAAGGTGGATACATATCAATATTAATATGTCAAAACCCACAGAATGTAAAACCACCAACAGTGAAACCTAACATAAACTAAAGACTTTGACTGATAATGATGTATCAGTATTGATTCATGATTATAACAAAACTACCACTGTGGTGTGGCATGTTGGTAGTATAGGAGGTTATGTGTGTGTGAGAGAGACTTTTCTGTACTTTCCATTTGTTTGCTGGAACCTAAAACTGCTTTTTAAAAAAAGTGTATTAATTTTATTTTAAAACTTCCCTAGAAATGGTATTCATTTTATATCTAAATAATTGAAAGCAACAAACTTACACCACCCATATTGAAGCTGTCCAGATCTAAGCATGGAGGCCTCTCTGGCACTTCTAACCAAATCATAAATGTTGCCATTAAAATATCTGTTTTAATTCAGGTCTCAGAGTCATAGCTAGTAAACAAGAATGGGAAGGAGAAATTGAAAAACAAACTGAATGCAGCTGCTCACAGCTCTATTTAATGGCATCCCTTAATTTCTTTTCTGAGTAGGTCCCATACAAGACTGAACCTCATGCCACTGACTCACACAACCTACTTTTTCCTCTTAATTCACTTTTAGAGTTATTTCATCATGTACATATTACATTGCTTTTAATGTGGACAACAGGTCTGGTTTGTTCTTGAATTTTGATGTCCAGTACATTTTAACAGCTCTGTCATCTAAAAATATGCTTCTCTAAAAAAGAAACTAATAAATTTATTTATATTCCTAGTATAGTACAGGTAAAGATTAGAGAAAGATTAGGTTTTAAAAAAAAAAAAAATATGTTTTTTGTTTTAATGAACTTCTCTAAATTTATAAACACTATGGTTGTTATTGCCCACCCTACAGTCCCTATGAAAAAACCTTTAACCAAATAGACTATTACAAGGGCAAAAGAGTTAAAACTTATTGGTATAAATTTAGAAGTATGAAAAAAATTAAAAATATGTATGGATACATGTAAAGAAAAACTGGAGAATGTCATTGGAGGATCTACAAGTTATATTTTGAAAAAGGCCAATTTAAATAAAAAATCATAAGTACTGTGTGAAGGACCACTTCATACAGTACTTATGTGTACAAAATACCAATTAATATATATTCAGAAGCTAACAAAAATAATTCAGCCAGAGAACAAAAAACTGCCTCATTTTATAACATAAGTAAATTTACAAAGAAATAATTATACAAAGGTTGATAGAAAATTCATCATAATGGAATAAATAACATCTACTAAGGCCGTGGTCGGCAAACTGCGGCTCGCGAGCCACATGCGGCTCTTTGGCCCCTTGAGTGTGGCTCTTCCTAAGCCTTAGGAGTACCCTAATTAAGTTAATAACAATGTACCTACCTATATAGTTTAAGTTTAAAAAATTTGGCTATCAAAAGAAATTTCAATCGTTGTACTGTTGATATTTGGCTCTGTTGACTAATGAGTTTGCCGACCACTGTACTAAGGTATCCATGCATTTACAAATGGCAACGCAGCTTCTCGACTCAAATAGTTCATATGTATGTATTTCTATCTTAATCTGGGAGGGTTGGCTAAAACAAGAAACATGATACAGAAACTTGACAAATAAAATGTTACCTAATGTTAGGAGCTAGATAATAGTTGGCAGCCATAGCCATTCTCTGGTAGGCAGCTTTTAAAACACACACACACACACACACACACACACACACACACACAAAGGCTTTCAAATCATTGAGAATTAAATATTTTATATACACACTTGTGCCATACTCAAGCAGTATCAGTCATATTCTGAATAGTAAAAATACTAAGAGCTGAACAGTAAATAACCAAGATAAATTGTAAGCAAATGTATGAAATCTCTGCCTACCAGCATCTATATTTTGCAGACCAATTTTGTGAGTGGTTGCTGAGTTATGAACCCTCCATTTAATTCAAATATTTAAACAGGTACAAAACATTTATAAAACGTTGCAGAAATGACGACGCATTGAAATATCTCTACCACATAAGAAATTGATCAGTTCTTGGTATAGATTCTGCTTCACAATTTATGTTGAACGTGCAATATATTTCTTGCCTCTTTCACTCAACTAATATTTCTTTATATGCCAGGCATTGAATCATTATTTCCTAGCTAATTATCTTTTAGGTTCCAGTTTAGAACTGAATTCCCCTTGAAGAATGTTGCCCAATAATCAAAGACCAAGTTAATAGTCATCTCATCTCCTAGCAGGCTCTCCTAACTCCACAAAGCATTCTCCTTCCTTAAGTCCCTATCACACCAGCAGACTCCATGGGTGTTGACTCTCTCTGAATCACCATGACTGAGCCAGGCAATGTGAATGGAGTCTCTAGTTAAAAGAAAGAGTTAGTTTCTAATGCGTTGGCTGAAAATCACGCCAAGGGTTACTCTTTTTGATAATGGACTCAAACATTTTTAGTGCCAGGAACTTTTTAACAATATGGTAAAGCCTAGAAACCTCTTTCAAAGACTAATATTTTTTAAAAGACAAAGTAAAATACTTAAAATATATTATTTTTATTCATAGATTAAAATATAGGCTTTACCATAATTTTGAACCATAAAAAATATTTAGAGAGTAACATAAAAAGAAATGTGCAATTGAGGCATACAAAGAGATGAAGGGAGTGCATATTAGTAAGTAAAAGAAGGCAATCTGAAATGACTACCTACTGTAAGACTCCAATCTATGGCATTCTGCAAAAACCGAAAGTATGGAAACGGTGGAAAAAATCAGTGGTTGTCGGGGTTCAAACAAAGCGGGGAGGAATGAACAGGCAGAGCAAAGGGGACTTTTAGGGAAGTAAAACTATATGGTGTAGTATTATACTGGTGGATACATGTCACTATATATTTGTCAAAACCCACAGATTATAAACCAAGAGTGAATCCAAATGTAAACTGGAACTCAGGCTAACTAGGCTAACAAATATTTAAAGATAAATCTTATCATAAAAACACAAATTAGGGAGTTCAAACAGAATTCAAAGGCAAATGCAGATCAAAGTTAGGAAACCATAGGAAAGAAACAATAGTTTTCTAGAGTTAATTGCTAGACAATGATAGGGATAACTACATTCTTTATGTTATATAATATGTTCTTACTATAAAAGAAAGTTATAGACAGGAAAAAATACAGCTTCCAGTGTCTGAAGCATTCTGACTAGGGTAATGTGAAATATACATTAATACAAAGGAGATCTGACATAACAGATGGCCTATCAAAATGAGTCATACTGGTTACTCCAAGTGGAGTGCTATAAGGAACATAACTTCCAGACTCTTTCTTCAAATTTAACTTAATTCCCACAACATTCAGAGCATTTCAATAAATCATTGTCTTCATTAATTAAATCAACCCTACTGATCAACAATCACTATAAAAATCTTCCTCTCTATCAAAAATGACTAATTAAGATATTAGAAGAAAGATTATTCAAAGTACTCTATATTATCCGCTTACCATCATTCTTTATTTGAGAAGAAAGGAAAGATGGATCTTTCCATCAAGTTTAACTAATAGGATCATTTCTGCAGAATAAAATAAAATGGCAGTCTCTTCAGACACATCAACCAAAGAAATAAGAACTAAAAGGACTGTAAATTTATGAAAACTATTTCAGCTCTGAAAGCAAGAAAACAATATTATTTATGAACAAAGTATTTTTAAAATTAATTCCACTGGAGTAGAATTCCGCCACTGGAAGTATTAAACCAATTCCTAACAATGAAAATTGGTAAATAAAGATAAAGAATTAAGCACTTAATCTCTGCCTTTTACATACAGGATAACTGTGGTTCACTACTGGTTGATGAACGAAAAAAAATTTTTTGATAGGATAGCAGATAATCAATGCAGAAAACACAATACAATTAGAAAAACCACCCTTATAATATAGCCTTCAATGTAACAAAACTATTGAGTAAAAAGTCGTTTCAGCAATGAGGCCAAAATAACACTCTGCAGATTACTTGCTGATCTCCACAAGAGGAACCTCTCTCTAATATGCAGACATTCGATGGGTCACTAACTTCTCCATGTGATCAAACACAGTATCATAAATTGCAAGACAACCTGATGATATATGTCTCTTGTTGGGATGAAATGTTGTAGACAGTAAAACTTAAGATGTTAAAAAAAAAATCCTTAGCTTGAATGTCATTTAAAAGCCTCTTTAGGAAATAAGGAAAACATTACTATAATGAAAAAAAAATATGACAAGTACAGAATTTGCATCAGATAACTGGTCTGGGCCCTGTAAAAAAGAAAAGGTGGACGTTATTAGTTGGATTAAGAGGACCTAGAGAGAGATGACAAAATGTAAGAAGTGAACTTTAATTAGAACTTAGTTTGAAGTAGCTGGAGAATTCACTTTTGAAACCATTGGGGTTTTGTTTTTTTTTTAATCCTCACCCAATGATATGTTTATTGTTTTTAGAGTGGGAAAGGGAGAGGGGAAGAGAGAGAGAAAAAAAGGAAAAGAGAGGGAGACAGAGAGACAGAGACAGAGAGAGAAACATGCACTGGTTGCCTCCCAAATGTTCCCTGACTAGGGGAACCTCAACCTTTTGGTGTATGGGATGACACTCCAACCAACTGAGCTACCCGGCCAGGGGAATTTTAAATTTGGTTTGGATATTAGATAATATAGTATGTTAGTTTTCTGAATATATAATTTTTTGTTATGTAGAAAGGGGTCTTTATTCTTAGGAAATGCATAGTTCATTTGTAACGGGTGAAATGTTATAATATACTAGGGGCCCGGTGCACGAAATTCGTGCACTGGGTGTGTGTGGGGGGGGGAGGAGTGTCCCTCAGCCCAGCCTGCCCCCTCTCACATACTGGGAGCCCTCAGGCGTTGACCCCCATCACCCTCCGATCGCCTGATCGGCCCCTTGCCCAGGCCTGACGCCTCCGCCAGAGGTGTCAGGCTTGGACAGGGGGCCCCCATCTCCCCCTGATCACTGGCTCTGGCCCCCGCCCAAGCCTGACGCCTCTGACCCAGGCTTCAGGCCTGGGCAAGGGGACCATCATATCCCCCCAATCCCCGGCTCCGCCCCCCACCCAGGCCTGATGCCTCGGCCAGAGGAGTTGACCCTCATCACCCTCCGATCACCAGTCACCGGATTGGCCCCTTGACCAGGCCAGAGGCCTCCGGCAGAGGTGTCAGGCCTGGGCAGGGGACCCCCAGCTCCCCGCAGTTGCAGGCTCCGCCCCTGCCCATGCCTAACGCCTCTGGCTGAGGCGTCCGGCCCGGGCAGCGGGGACCTGCAGCTGCAGCGGCCCCGCGATCATGGGCTCCGCTTTAGGCCCAGGCAAGGGACCCCTAGCTCCCGGGACTGCCAGCTTCGACCATGCCCAGCTCCCATCGCTGGCTCCACCCCTACTTCCTGCTATCACTGGCCAGGGCGGCAAAGGCGCCTGATTCCCCGATCATGGCTGGGGGGCAGGGCAAAGGCGGCCCCAGGGCCGTCTTTGCCCTGCCCCCCAGCTCTTAGCTCCCCCCTGGGTTTCTGATCACTGTCAGTGGCAGGGGGCTTCTTCCTGCTTTCCCTTTCGCCTCCCTGCATTGTGCCTACATATGCAAATTAACCGCCATCTTGTTGGCAGTTAACTGCCAATCTTAGTTGGCAGTTAACTGCCAATCATAGTTGGCAGTTAACTGCCAATCATAGTTGGCAGTTAACTGCCAATCATAGTTGGCAGTTAATTTGCATATAGCCCTGATTAACCAATGAAAAGGGTATCGTCGTATGCCAATTACCATTTTTCTCTTTTATTAGATAGGATGAAACTTACATTCAAGTGGTTCAGCAAAATACACATACATATATAATATATACATTAAAATGTGAACATTTGTTTAATCAAGGTAGTGATATGTGGGTCATTATTATATTAACCTTTATATCTGTTTTTATGTTTGAAACTTTTTACAATAAAAAGTTGGGGGGGGGGGGGGGATTGACAAAAGATAATAGGGCATTCCACATTGCTTTAACATCTCTCTTTACCAAATGCTTTAAGAAGAACCAGAAAAACAAAAACACCACAAGAAAAGGAGAAAAAATATAAGTAAACTAGTTTATAAAATGTGACATTAAAAAGAAACTTTAAGTTACAAAGAAAATTCCATTCACATACATTAATATGTTGACTGAAATACTGAAGTTCTTGGCTTAATTGTAATTCAGAAATTAATGCAACTCAACAACACTGTTTACCGACTGCTGCTTTCACCATGTTATTGTGAATAAAGCTAATGTTTACAGGGTATCTAAATTTTATTATAAATTCATTCATTTAATAACCAGTTACTGAAACTATTTACTTTTCTTATACACACTGGCACATAGAAGAAAAACGAGATTCGTGTTTTAGATATTCCATTTCCAAAAAAATCAAATTGGAAAGCCCATGATATAAATGGGGAGAAACAAACATACCACTTGTGTTAAAAGCCATACAGCACACTGGTTTTTCATGAGCCGGGAAGTGGGCCACAATACCATCACTGTCAGAATCCTCACTCAAAAGCACCTTTACAAAAATAAAGAGGCAAATGGAAGTTAACCTTTAATCACCAATTACTGAGTTTGAAGATATAAACAGTTACACCACAATGTCCATAACCAAATAACATGCTTCCATTATATTGTAAGATTATTCTTGCCACTAAAAAGTGAAAATACCACTTCACGAATGAGGAAAAGATATAATACAACCCCAGCAGATCAACCATATAAACGCTAAACAGTTGGTTAACTTGACTATAGGTGACAGAGACAATCATTTTAGTATCAGAAAGATGGTGAATAAAATTTTATACACCACCAATGTAAACATGAAAATATCTTTATTTATTAAAGGCTCAATGGATTTAAACAGCAAAAGTGACCCTAACCAGTTTGGCTCAGTGGATAGATTGTCAGCCTGTGGACTCAAGGGTCCCAGGTTCGATTCCAGTCCAGGGCATGTACCTTGGTTGGGGGCACAACCCTAGTAGGGAGTGTGCAGGAGGCAGCTGATCGATGTTTCTAACTCTCTATCCCTAGCCCTTCCTCTCTGTAAAAAAAATAAAAATAAAAATAAATAAAATAAATAAAAGGGAGGACAGTATTACTGAGAAAATCTTGTTGCTTTAAAAAATATTTATAATTATTTTAAAATGCACATTGCAACTTACCATTTATTGAACATCAATATATTTCCTGTCTTAAAATGTCTAAATCAAGTTAAAATTTTAGAATATTTTACAAGTAGGAGTGAAAATAAGATTATGCTCTGAACAAATAATAGAAAATAGAACATTTCAAGTTGAATGACACTAACCTAAAAGCTAACATTTCTATGAGTCCTATTTCCTAGTAAACAGCTTTAGTTGTTTCAAGTGTTAACAATGAATGTATCACAGGAAAAATAACTTTTGCAACTCCACAATCTACAGTTCATTTCCATATTCCAAACCTGAGAATTCCATTTTAAAATTATAAAAAGTTACTGAAGAATGGGAGAAGGCAGGGGAGAGGAGGTACGGTGACAAACATTTGAAAACATATGGCCTATTTTTATGCATTTTAGGAAATTAGCTTAATTTTTCTTTTAACATATTCCTACACTTACATATAATAAAGTAATGAGTTACATCTCTATTTCATTAGAGATAATAAGACATAACATTTCCTACTTTTATACGAGCACAAATCTGTCTGTCAACAAAAGCTAGATGTTTAACAGACGTACATTACACTCCCCACACTAGACAATTCTGAGAAGGGTCGTTACTACTCTTAGTAACTGTGGGTGGCCTTGGAGGTGAATTAATTAAGAATCAAAGAACAAAAGAAAGAAAACATTAAAGGATTCATATATTTAATTCCAATTTAAAAGGAGAACATCTGTATGTGTCCATCAACTTGAGCTAACCTAACTAAAACAGCTTTTTTTTAAATGCCATTACAGTCAACTGAAAACTTTGCTATCACTTCATTAAAAAGAGTCTTAAAACAAGAATATAAGTCTATAACATAGTTGTTTAACAACAAAATTAAGATGGGCAAAGTGGAGAATTATTATTATTCTGATTCCAATTAAAATATAATAAATTCAAAAATCTCAAAGAGTTTTTTCTTTTAATTGCAATAGGCTCCACTTTTTTTTAAAATGACAATTGATCTTACTATAGAAATTAGTGCATGAGTAGCTGACAAATGCAACTTTTCACAAATGTTGCTCTACTATCTCATTTTAGTAATTGGTATTAGATTATATTTTATAGTAATGATCACAAATTAAATGAATTTTAACATTACTTCCTTTCAGAAATGTATTTAAAATCTAAAACTATGATACAAAGAGATATTTATAAGTACATGAGGAAAAAAAACTAAACCCAATGGGTTTCTTATCAACTAGATTAAATGCCAGCATAAGGCATTTTTCCATGTTTAAATCATTTCTCCTGTTTCTGAACTTAGATTTTAAAAATCTATTTTATCTAAAGATATAGGGTTTTACAATTAGCTATTATCATATATGTATTCTAACATATACTTTGGGATTTCATGTATTCTTCATATTTAAGGAAATATCTATAATAAAATTTGATATTATTCACTTGTAACCATCAGAGGCAACCTTTTTTTAAATTCCCTGAAATATGTAAGATCCTTTTGATCTATGAGCAAATATCTGCCTGTGAAACACATATCCTATGAAAAGATAACAAGAGAATCTCATGGAACCTCAATTTTACCTTCAGGTTTGATGCACTTATAAAATTTGAAATAACAGGTTCTAACATATTATTCATCATTCTTTGGGGGGGAGTGGGAAGAATCTAACCTAAAATAACCTTGATTTCTAGAAATCCAAATTAACAACCTACAAGGCCAAGTACATTTTGGCTAATCCTGATCCCAAAGAATATTCCCAGTCAGCCAGCCCTCTGCAGAAAATGGATATTACATGCATCGCAAGTTCTTACCTGGCCCTCTCCAACTGTTTCCGTGTCTATTACGGTGATGATGCCTGGGACCAAAGGACTCCGCCTCGAATTACTATGGATGGCAACATCATCTTCTGTCACACCTGAAGGCAGCGTGCCTGTCAGCTGAGTCACCACTTTCCCAACTATTGTCAGGCCAGTTTTCAAAGTCTGTAAGATGAAAGGTAAAATTTATAAATAACTTCATATCAGAATTTTAATTCTGATATGAAGTTATTTGCATTTGTTAATTCTCCTACCCATTAAATTCTTTCTTCTCTTAGGAGCCTATATGTAGCAGTGAACTTCACAGAAAATCAGTCTGATTTTTCATGTGACTGTAAATTCAGTATCAGTTTGAGTGAATGGTATCAGTACAGCCCCAAAGTAATCATGGTGAGAATAAAGCCATAGGTAAATAACTAAAAAGCTTTGTTTCACATGAGAATACAATTATATTTTATAAAAATTATGTTCCCCTCTTCTTTATGTATATAACTTAAAACATGTGACACAGTAAGAAGTAGGATGATTTTCAGATACTACAAATCTAATTTTAAAACTATTTTTTAGCATGGAAATGACTGGGATGATCTGGTAGAATCCTTATGTGAAAAAAGATCATGCTTCCAAAGATAATCTATAATATGCTGTTATATAAGATTGTACATCAGGATCTGGCATGTGAAAAATAAAGTCTCCATCCAACATACTAATTACTAGATGAATGAAATATCATATAAAATTAGTAAAGAAGATTCTTTTCTCTCTGATAACAGAAATCAATTCAATATAATGCTTCTAAAATGCAATTTTAATTAAAAATAACTTAAGATGCTTTATAATTACATTTTAGTTCCACTTCATTCAAAGCAAATAGTCAAAAATAATGTGTGTGATTATTTTTTATTTTATGGGACTCTCATCTAATTAATCTCATATGCATTACCAAGCAATATAGTTAAGGTAATGTTTGGGGGCATTGTCTAAAAGGAAGAAAGCTAGAGCATAAAGAAAATTATGTATTTCATAAACACTGGAAAAACACGTAGTCATTAGAGACTAAATAAGTAATCTAGATTACATGGATATATCAAAAATTATGTATAAGACACACAACCAGAAATATTTTTCCAGTTCTCACATTGTGAGAAAAGTTCTTATTAAAATACTTCAAATTAATTTTTAATACGGTGACTTTCTCTTTAAAAAATAATTATGGGAAAATAAATGTGGATTTAAACTACAACTAGATTAAGTTTCAAAAAGGAAATGTATTTTCCAAAGAAATTTTCCATTAAAACACCATAGGATTAACACTAATACTTTATGCATTATTTTATTGTAGCTATGTTCTATGGAACCTTTACTATGAACTTGGGATTGGTTAAGGCTCTAAACCAGTGGTTCTCAACCTTCCTAATGTCACGACCCTTTAATACAGTTCCTCATGTTGTGGTGACCCCCAACCATAAAATTATTTTCGTTGCTACTTCATAACTGTAATTTTGCTACTGTAAACAATATGTAATTATATATGTGTTTTCCGATGATCTTAGGCGACCCCTGTGAAAGGATCGTTCGACCCCCAAAGGGGTCGCGACCCACGGGTTGAGAACCGCTGCTCTAAACATAACTGATCTCTATAGATTTCCTCAAACACCTCAGTTTAAGAGAAAACGGAGGCTTCAGAATTAAGCACAACACCTAGCCAATGACAAAGCCAGAACTTAAAACTAGGGCTATCTATCTCCTAAGCTTGAATTTAACCACTCTCCAATATTTCCTTATAATCTATTCCTGTTACTACTTGTGATCTCACACTTCATGAATTCAGAACACACACATATACTGGGGAGGGGTGAAGGAGGAAGATAATAACACTATATTTTAATAAATACTTAAATAAATGACCACTAAAGCCATTTGCTAAATTCAAGCAAAAAGATATAACTTACAGCTGACTGAAACCAGAAAAAAGCCACAAATCAATTTTAACTGTTTTGTTTAGTGCTAAAAACTCAAACTGCAGTGATTATAAAACACAGTAGCGTTCCTCAATTAGCTGCCAAACATTTGTTTCAATAATTCACAAGAAATGACTTACAAAGAGTCTGTTAGATTGTTAAGAAAGCCTCTGAAGGACCAACAAAATCAGGCGCCACGGTGTATTGATGTAGTAGCTAGCCAGGAAGCCTTATTAACCTCTGAGATGCTTCAGCTGATGTACTGACTCCATTAATGCTAATGGAGATGGTCCCACTTAAACGGAGCTACCCCTTTATCAAAGAAATGCCTTTCAGGTTTAAAGTCTTAGCTTGTATATCCTCCCCATTTGCCCTTGAGCTTATTATTTCATGCTCTTATGCCAATGAATAGGAACAAACTAAAACAACTAGAGCACACAGAAAGTGGGAAATAATGTACCAAAGCCAACCACAAGATAAACGGGAAAGTTCACACAAAAGAATTAGGAAAAAACTCAAGGATGGGGAGACCAGGGAAGCAGGGTAGTATATTTCTTAGGCAAGGGCTCATATTACATGAAAGAGTTACAGTATTTCTCATAAAAAAATAAATAATGACTACCAGTGGGGTCATGTTATTAAAATTTAACAGTCATCAAATCGGCACTTTGTATAATAAATGACAAGATAGTATTATCTATCATAGCTTACTAATAACTTCCAAATAAGGTCTAATGCAGGAAGTGAGAGAGGGGTGCTAGACGTTTTCTACATTAGTAAAGACCTTTGCTTCTAGAAGAAATTTGTTTCCATGTCTCATCGATGAGCAGTAGTGTCCAGAAGCAATATATAATATTATTTAATAATTTTCATATATCACATTTAGATACCTAAATCACCTCACTGTATAATTAGCCTTTTCACTAGATTTTTAGTAGAAAGGGTACATGCATACCTGATGATTTTCTCAAATACAACAAAGGCTAAGAAAAAAAATTAGGAATTAAAACAATAAACCTAACTAGGCCAAATAGATATGTTAATTTAGGTAGTGTCTTCACAATCTGGGGTATCTAAACTCAAAAGTTCATTATATATATATGAATAATTTTAAGAGTAATCACAGAACTATCTGCAAAAAAACTGAACTTAAGTTTTTAATGAATGTGAGATAATCCACTCTGACCAAAAATTCGAATCAGCATAGTACTCATTCCGTTCTGTTGCAGACAGATTTGCCAAAGGGTCACTAGGCATCTTTAACCTTTCTCATGCCGTATCAGTTGTCCTCCCTGTCCATTAGTGCTAATGGTACTGCTCTCACAAAACCTGTTAGTTGTCATTAAGAAGTTATCAGATAACGAGAAAATAGAGGCATTTTTATTAAATCAATTTACCATACTGGGGTTAAAACACATTAAAAGGAAAACTCAACTAGGACAGTTATAGAGTAACTAGAAAATGTGGGACAAGATTTTATAAATTTATCAAAATAATCCAATTTGAACAATTTCAAAATGAAGTTTTTCCTTTATCACCACCACAGAGAATTCATCACTATTATATTATTGAGAGACAAATAAATTATTTTCAAAATCAAAGGGAAAAATCTAAATGTATAAACCTTAATTTTAAGTGCTATTTGAGAACCCAGAAATTGAAAAAATAAAAAGAAAGAAAGAAGAGAAAAGAAAAGAAAAGAAAAGAAAAGAAAAGAAAAGAAAAGAAAAGAAAAGAAAAGAAAAGAAAAGGAAAGAAAAGGAAAGGAAAGAAAAGAAAAGGAGTATTGCTGCATAGGAGATCCAAGTACATATTCAACTAATATATTTACATTTAGAATTGCACAGTGAAAAAAGAGTAAAAATTTAAAAATTAATCCATCTATGGTTAGGTAACCTCTCTAAATCCACATCAGAAACTGTCAGAAAGAGAGAAATATTAATCTTTCTGAGAAAGTGATATAATGAAATGGTTGTGAATTTATTTTAAGATTAACATCTTCTTAAAGAGCATGTACTACATGACTTTTAAAATTATTTCCATGTTACATCTCAAAAAATATTACATAGAAATGAAAAAAACTGGTAAGAAATAAGAAATTTTTATTTTCTATTTTCAATGATAGTATAGGTAAATCAGGTTAATTCTCCCAAAGAAAACAAGTAGAAAAAATTGGGGGGGGGGGCGCGAGGGGGGTTGTTCAACTCTGCTTGAACAAATGGAGTATTTAACAAGAATGTGAAGAGTTCTTAGGTCAAAATCCAAGAGAACAAGGAAATATTTTAGGCCTAGATGCATTTGATGATTCTTGGGAGGGCTACTAAGAGACTGAGTGGTTTTTCGATAGACTTGGGGAACTATGTTCAAGGGGTCAATTGGGTGACCTTCCCTCCATGCCTTGGTTGGGAACCTGAGGGATACAGAATAGACAGAAGAGAGAACCAGTAGTAATGAGGGAGTCAGAGCTATTTCAGGTAAACATTATTTAAAACATTTAATTTCAATCCCTAAAATTGGATTAAAATTATCCAAGACTGACCATGTTGCAGAACTCTGATACCATATCAAATTTAAAATTGTTTCTAAAGATTTTTGAAATAAGATCTGGAAAACCATGAGTCAAGACATTATAAGTAAGGACCAGCTGAAAAAACAAAAATACACTGAAAACGAAACCAAATATTGGAGTTATCAGAAACATACTTAAAAATAAGGGTGTTTAAACAACTTGGTAATTTGAAAAAAATTGAATTCTAGAGGATCAGAAATTATCACTATCCACTAAAATATTTCATCAATGCATATATGTTTTTGTGCATGTATTAAAATAACCACTCCCCTTTTCCCTCTAATATTAATATTAAACTAACTGTGTATGATGCCAATTGGGTACTGATATATCAGGGGGATTACATTGTAAAGCATATGATTTTGTAACCAATATGCACCATGCAAATTCACATGGAATGCAAACTGTAATTTTTTAAATTATTTAATTAAAAATATTTTAAAAGAAATGTGACTTATGTTCATAGTTATATTTTTCCTTTATCTTATAAATTTACAAATAAGCATTAAAAACAGGCAAATGTGATTAACAAAAATTAAATATTACCACTTTATTCAAGTGCTACTGGAAGAATTTCATACATTGCCAGAGCTGACAATGGATGTCAATTAACATCACTTTCATTGGTGACCAAGGGTCTATTGGGAATTTACTGGAGGGTGTGATCATCAACGTAATTTTTACAGTTAAATGTGGAAGATCTGAGTGTATTTCTCACAGTTTGCAATATTGGAGCATAACAAGTAGGAAGTTCGAGCTTGTTCTTTTCAAAGCATATTTAGTCTAGTCTCATCCCAGCATGTCCACTTTTAGCTACAGTTAAACAGCTTACCAGTTACTGAATAAAGCAGGTCACTTTCCTTTCATGAAGGCACACAAAAACATAATTATAGCAAAGAAGAGCTGAAAAACTGTCCTACATCACATAACTGAAAATTATTCTACATGATAATACAATGAGCTATCCTGAGACAAGTGTATGACAGGTCAGTCTAAAAAGAACTGAATATTTGAGAAATTGACCTCTTGTAAACTAACTGAGTAACACTGATGCTACCTAATTACTCCGTCTGAGATTTCCCTTCCTTGAAAAAACCATCGTAATTCTGGCACAGCCAATGGAGAGAAGTAAGCAATTTTTTTAATGAAGATTCTGACATCTAAAATACAGAGTGCTGTAAGCATAAAAACATGCTAAAACACTTCATTGTAAGCATTTGTGATCAGTCTTGAAGTATTTTTGTATGTTTCACACGAAAACAGCGTGACCTTTGATTGCCTCCCTGTGGTTTGCTTTAAACTGTTGTTCTCTACTGAATAGTAGTGCTTTTTATTACATGCTGTCATTTAGGTTCACTATGTCACCCCTATTATTAGAATTGTTTTGTTGTATACTTCAGAATTCAAAAGGATAGTGATTATAAAAATACCTTATAATCAGCATAAAGTTTACGAGCCATCGTCAAAATTAACCCAAGCACACACACAGAAAGAAGTCATGTGACAAACATGCAAGGGGCAGCCTATGACTAAAAGGAACCTTAGAATGTGCCAGGGATCTGACTCGGGTTTTCTTAAAGAATACTACTTTTTTATGCCAACTAAAGATTCATAAATGTTAAAGGACGCAAAGGGATGTCAGTTTAGGTAGAATAATGCTAATCACACACGTCACTACTTAGGACGTGTACAGCTTCTTTCAAAAGTGGAATTAATTACATAACAGACTTTACTTTAGCTAACAGGCTTAAATATTTAAAATTGGGTAACTATAAACTCTATAATCATTACAATATAAAATAAAGTATTACTTATGAATTTTAAGAAATTAAATACCTAATCATTGAGCCATCAATTCTCATGAGACATGAAATAAGTCTGACTTACTTCTTAAGGTTATTACACTTGTGGATGAAAAGGGGAAGAGACCATCTCAATCCAATTCAGGGGAGAAACTTGATAATTACTCCAAATAATCACAACTCCCAGAGACTATTGGATACTCACTTTAGCAGCACTAATGACTGTGGCAGTATAAGACTGATTGTTGTCCCCACAGGCTCCACCACGGGACTGATGACATCGAATCAACTGGAAAAAGAGTGAGAGAGAAATCAGAAAGTCATTTCTATTAAACTGTTTAACTCTACAGGCTATTAGGACAGAGCTTATTTACCATGCATAATGATGGTGGTGGGTGGAAATGTTTGTACAAGTGTATTTCATACAAACAGCCAAAAGCCCTGCTCAGACACTTTTAGCCCTTTTTATAATCTACTGGTGCCATTCAGGCCGTTTCATGCTCAAATGCTTTTTTTAATTACAAGATGAATAGTTTTTAAGAATTCATAAACTCTAAAATGGTAGAATTTGGGCTCTGGCAGCCTTTCCACAAATAAAATTTAAAAACATAATCAAAGGACTTAGACATGACTTCCTAACATTAAATATTTAACATGCTAGCAAATTAGGGGTTTTGTCTTCTTAATTCCTACATAAAGATTGTAAAAGGAAACCTAAAAAAAACAGACAAAGATTGTGCCATATTTTCATTTTCAACTGTATCAGTGGAAAAGTGGCACAAATTACACATAAATCAACTATGACACATATAGTAGCTATCCACTTCAGAGGGCTTACTAGTTTTACCATTAGAATGAAAAAGACATGCCCCTATTCATGTCTGATGTAAATATATTGACCTGCCAATTTTCAGAGTAAATCACTAGTTTGACAGACATGATTCTCTCATGTGCTGAGCAATAACTGGTATTAAATTCTCCACTGGTCCTACATTTCCAAAATTTGGTGGGAGGGCGGGGGGGGAGAGAGAAACATATATATTTATACAGTATCATTAGCCAAATTCTTACATTTACATGTGTAATGAAATAACAATAACAGAGTGCTAGAACAGCTCCATGCTGTGATAGGAATTATTACAAGCCAATAGAATTCAAAAAGAACCTACCTCTCCAAACATAAAGAAACAAAAATGTTTTATATAATTTAAAACCAGGTCATTTGATAAAGATTAATATGTAAACCTTTTATTCTTTTAATCTAAAATCAAATTCTCCTTCTTCACTAACATTGTATGAAAAAACAATCCCTCAAAGCAATAACAATGTCTGTATATATAAAAGACTAAGTGATTGTCGGACCATCTGACCCTGTAACCATGCTACTGGCCAGTAGGTATGACGCACATTGACCACCAGGGGGCAGACACTCAATGCAGAAGCTGCCGAGCTGCAGTGACTTTGCAGCAGCGGTTCTGGGTTCTCGGGTGACACACCCCAGAACCAGAGAGAAGGGAGCCCAATTCCTTGCTGAGCCACAAGATTCCACCTTTGGCCATGGGTTATGTTGTTGCTGGGGCACTGTGGCCCCAAATCTGGTTTACTGCATACTTGTGTTTGCTTTCCAAACCCTGTAGGACAGCAACTCTCACACTCTGGGACCCCTTGGGGGATGTCAGAGAGCCGGTTTCAGCGTGATCCCTGCAGGCCAGGCTGAGGGACCCCACCTGCCGGAGGGACTCTGCGCAATCCACAGATGCCGGCGAGGGACCGGGAAGGTTGGCTCCAGGACATGTCAGGCCCATCTCACCCAGTCCCGCCCCACCGGCCACCTTCTAATTAATTTCCTTTCAATGTGCACGAATCCATGCACTGGGTCAGTAACTAGTATATATTATAATGAAATAGTTTTGAAGGTCTGATGTGAGATATCACACTGCCACACTGAATGATTGCTTAAGTAGATACAGTTCAAGGTCAATGGTGAGGAACTGTCCAAATGACAGGTGATCAACAGCAAATGTGGTTTAGTTAATAAAAAGAATCTATCTCACTCATTCACCCACTGCCTCACTCATTCATTCATTCATTCACAAACATTCAAAAGAATTAAGAAAATTATCCCTCTGCTGCCTCCTGCCTTAAATGGAAGGAGAGAGAGAGGACAATTGTTGGTGCCCAACTAAAACCAAAACCAAATCAAAGAAAACAAACTAGTAAGTTAAATAGTCATCATTGGTTGGTAATCACTTTGGAAAATTTGGGAGCGAGTGGTCCATTACCAATAATCCAAGAGTCCTGCCTTACCTTGTTTTCTGCATAAGCCAGCCAGCGGCTCCCAAGAGCAATAGGATTCATGTTGGGCCCTGGACAAGGATAGCAGCCTGGAAATTTTCAAATGGCAATATTTAGAAATTTCTTAATAAATTTTCTGTTGATGTACCATATTTTGATGCCATTAAAACATAACAAATGCTTTTTTTTTCAAGTTTCACATAAAATTACCATAATACTAGTCATGATTCTAATAACTAAATGAGGTTTTTTATTTTTTCCTCTACAGTTCCCCTTTCATTTTTTTACTTTATTCCAATAAGAAACCAATCTGGTAATCACTTTTCGCAAATATTGAGCCATTTATACAGTTATTCCTAGAACAAGAGAGAGAAGCTGAGGCAAATCATTTAAAGTGTGTAATTCTACAACTTCATATGTCAAGCAACAATGTTTGAAGAGGCCAGAGGAAGGATACAGCTGGTTCAGGAATTTAAGGGCAAAAGATAAAGAATACATACACCTAAAAGGAAAGAAAGATACGATGCACAATTGAGGGGGTGGGGGGAGACAACCACTTAAGTATGAGGCCAAAGAGAAGAAATCCACAAAGGGTGCCTCATTAGAAAGATGTCGGGGAACTATTTACATAATCGAGTCCAGCCAATAAAAAATAACAGAAAGGATTATTTTGTGGTTCTCTCCTTTCAACAAGAATAAATCACGAGAAACCAAGATGGGGGCATAGGTAAACACCGGAGTTTGCTGCCTCCAACAATCACTTGAAAAATACAACTAAAAGACAAAACAGACATCATCCAGAACCACAGGAAGGCTGACTGAGTGGAAATTCTACAACTAGAAGGAAAGAGAAAAGCATACCGAGACTCAGAGGAGGCGCAGTGCGGAAGTAAAATACTAAGGTACAGAGGCGCATGCTGAGCGGGCTTGTGGCTGAGGGCGCAGTTGTCGTTTTCAATCGGGAGGGAGTCTCAGGCTCTGAGCTCCTGTTCCGGGCAAGTCTCTGGGGACCCAGACTCATATGGGAGAAGCGGGACTGTGTGGCATCGGTCGGGACTGTGTGGCATCATTCGGAACTCAAGGGCAGCTTTCTCTCGGAGGGGCTTGCAGCGATTGCCGAGACACTGAGAAGTGGAGCCTATAAGAGCAACTGCTAGCCCCAGCCTGTTGATCCCGTGGGACCCGCCCCACCCAAGCCCTGCAGGGAGGCTTTTGCTGGATAGCCTACAGCAAAGGCTAGATTAGCACCTCCCTAGGGATCCAGGAGCCAGTATACCTAGAGGTCAGAGTGGGACCAACCAGTTTGCAGCTCCGTGGAACCATAAAGGACACACTCAGGGGGCAGACTCAGTGAGCACCAAAGCCCCATTGAAGCAAGTCTAGCCCCAGAGGGGTGTCTCCAGCACAGAAGTTCTCCCACTGCAGACACAGCTGATTCTCACAGCCAATTGGCCTGGAGGTCAATTCCTCCCAGTGATACCTACAACAATCAAGGCTTAACTACAACAAGACTGTGCACAAAGCCCACAAGGGGGTGCATCAAGAGTGTCCTCCTCACGTAATTGGGGAGGCTGAACCACTGGACCCTAGAGGACACACTTAGCACAGAAAACCACTTTATCAACACAGGGAAGCATAAAAAATGCAGAGACAAAGAAGAAGGACACAAATGACAGAAATGGAGGAAAGCAAACTACTGGATATAGAGTTCAAAACCACACTTTTAAGGTTTTTCAATAATTTTCTAGAAACTGCCAATAAACTTAATGAGACCTACAATAAATCTAATGAGACACTCGGGGTTGTGATAAAGGACCAACTAGAAATTAAGCATACACTGACTGAAATAACGAATATTATACAGACTCCCAACAGCAGACTAGAGGATCCCAAGAATCAAGTCAACGATTTGAAATACGAAGCAAAAAACACCCAACCAGAAAAGCAAAATGAAAAAAGAATCTGAAAATACGAAGATAGTGTAAGGAGCCTCTGGGACAGCTTCAAGCATACCAACATCCGAATTATAGGGGTGCCAGAAGATGAGAGAGAGCAAGATATTGAAAACCTATTTGAAGAAATAATGACAGAAAACTTCCCCTACCTGGTGAAAGAAACAGACTTACAAGTCCAGGAAGCGCAGAGAACCCCAAACAAAAGGAATCCAAAGAGGACCACACCAAGACACATCATAATTAAAATGCCAAGAGCAAAAGACAAAGAGAGAATCTTAAAAACAGCAAGAGAAAGTAAGTCAGTACCTACAAGGGAGTACCCATACGACTGTCAGCTGATTTCTCAACAGAAACTTTGCAGGCCAGAAGGGAATGACAAGAAATATTCAAAGTGATGAATGCCAAGAACCTACAACCAAGATTACTTTATCCAGCAAAGCTGTCATTCAGAATAGAAGGTCAGATAAAGAGCTTCACAGATAAGAAAAAGCTAAAGGAGTTCATCACCACCAAACCAGTATTATATGAAACGCTGAAAGGTATCCTTTAAGAAGAGGAAGAAGAAGAAAAAGGTAAAGATACAAATTATGAACAACAAATACACATCTATCAACAAGTGAATCTGAAAATCAAGTGAATAATCTGATGAACAGAATAAACTGGTGATTATAATAGAATCAGGGGCATAGAAAGGGAGTGGACTGACTATTCTTGGGGGGGAAAGGGGTGAAGGGGATGTGGGAAGAGACTAGACAAAAATCATGCACCTATGGATGAGGACAGTGGGTGGGGAGTGAGGGAGGAGGGTGGGGTGGGAACTGGGTGGAGGGGAGTTATGGGGGGAAAAAAGAGGAACAACTGTAATAATCTGAACAATAAAGATTTTTTTTAAAAAAATCACATATTCCTGGCAGTGGACAGCATCTATGCATAGAAACACCAATGAACTCTACTAACCAAGACACAAAATTTAGTCAAGTATGTGATGTCTGTCATCCTCGAGGCTCTCATCTCCCCTCCTGGCTGTGCCAATAAAGTATCTTGAGGCTATCACCCTCATCTGTCAACTACACAAAATAATATTCCACTGTCTCACAAAACTGCTTTTCATTTTTCAACTACAGTTTGCATTTAATATGATTCTGTATTGGTTTCACGTGTGCAGCATATTGGTTAGACAATCATATACTTCATAGATAGTTATCACAATATTATTGACTTTTATTTCCTATACTGTACTTTACATCCCCATGACTATTCTGTAACTACCAATCTCTACTTCTCAATCACTTCACCTTTTTCACCCAATCTACCAACCCCTCTCCCTTGTAGCAACCATCAAGTCTGTACTCTGTATCTATGAGTCTGTTTCAGTTTTCACAGAAATGCTTGAAAGGGACTAGTCGAAAGACTGCAGAACGAAAGAATGCAAAAGGCCTAACCTAAAGGACTCCTGGTTTATCATTCCAAAAGTACCTGGTTAATATTTTCACAAATGTTTTCCTCTTAAATGTACACTACAGGATCAAGCTAAGGTTATCTATTTCATAGTTTAAGTCTCAATTTGGAATCTAAATTTTTGCAATCATGAGGCAAACAAGATTTTATAACAATAACCTTTTCTTCCCATGGCAAAAATAAATAACCAAATTACATAAACATAGTATCAAAAAATAGCATTTCTACATTTCAAACTGCACTGCTCACATACACGCTACCTAGCAGAAAGTCCCAGTCTATGTTATCGATCCTAAAAGACACAGAGTAATCAATGCAAGATAGCTTATTCAAAAGCATACTTCTTAATAAAGAAAATTAATAAATTAAAGCATATTTATTAGGTAATGGCCAAAAAGTTATCTATATAGAAAATATTTTCAAATATTAAAATAGTGTGCTCAGCTAAGAGCCAGATATTTTAAAGCCAATTTTGATAGAGATGTTTTTTAAATGTATATTCCATGGTTCCCTGAATTCAGAGAGCCTTGCGAAAAGCAATAGCCATCATTTTGAAAGGTTGGTGTTGCTGTGTTCACAAACACTGGATAAACCCACACTGATGTTGCTTCCATTATACACTAGTTTTCATTTTACACCCTTCAACTGCCATCTATCTTTTTTTTTTTTTATTGATTTCAGAGAAGAAGGGAGAGGAAGAGAGAGATAGAAACATCAATGATGAGAGGGAATCATTGATCGGCTGCCTCCTGTACGATGGACTGAGCCCGCAACCCAGGCATGTGCCCTTGACCGGAATCGAACCTGGGACCCTTCGGTCCCCAGGCCAACGCTCTATCTGCTGAGCCAAACCGGCTAGGGCATATCTTGAGATTTTATTGTAAAAGAAGATTTAAAAATGTGTGTTGCTATATCCACTTAATGTTAATTATGGCTAAATATTATGGGAAAAAACATAGGACAAAGGCCCATTAAAATAGTGCAAAACAACCCACTCTAACAAATAGTATGTATCATTTAGATAAAAGATTTTATTTCTATACTCCCATTGAGTAAACTAATCCTACTCATACAAAAATGTGCTTTTATATATGTGCATGCTTATATTCCACAGACATTTTTAGAGCTAGAGAAAGGAGTATAGGTATGGTGCATAAGAAAGTTTCCCCCTTTTCAATGTCATTAAATAAATAAAGAATATTGAATTGTGGCATTATATAAGAGGTAGCGAATCTCCTGAAATTTAAGGTCAACATAATCTAACTCTCAATTCTAATAGCCATTTTGCCTCACTAGATCCTAATAAGTATATATTCTCCTTTCTAAAACAAAAGCATAGTATGGAAAAAATATAGTTAACAATTCATTTTACTTTTAGAGTCAAGGTTTTTAGAAACTCAGTGGACCTCAAGAGTTACAGCGTATTGGGATAAAAGCAAATTGTTTTTCTGCTCTTCAAAAACATTTTACAGCTGGAATCAGCAGAACATCAGCCACTCAGCACTATCCCAACTTTATAAGCATGACTCCTTTAAAGATTAACTGTTGCCTCCAGCTAAACTTTGAAAACAAGTGAAAGGGAAGGAAACCAAGCCACTATAATATTAGGACTAATTCTAACAAGTTTACAATGTTTGTGAACAAAGTAAAGAAGAACTAGATATTTTAAAACTTGGGTTTCTAAATTTAAATAAAGATAAAATTTAAGAAAAGCATAATAAATGAAGATTCTTCCATTATTAGAGTAATTAAAAAGGCAAAAGACATACAATTTAGAGGGCATCCTCCCAGAAGCTGGTCCTAATGGAGAGTTCGCCTGAACTCATTTTGAAAACCAGAGTTTAACCACTCTCTGTAACACTCTGCCTTATTTTTCTTGGTAAGAATAACTCAAAAGAGTTCAGACCTTTGTGGGGGCAGGGAGAATCTGATGTCTGCATTTATGGTCAATTGACTTTCAACAAGGATACAAAGGCAAGTCAATGAGGAAAGAATAATCTTTTCAACAAATGATGGGTCATCTGGATATCTATGTGCAAAAGAATTAAACTGAACCTTGACCTCACACAGCATACAAAAATTAACTGTAAATGAATCAAAGACATATAAGAACATATATACATAAATCATAGACACAGACCACAGTGTGGTGACTGCCAGAGGAGAGGGAAGGGTGGGCTGGGTGGAGATGGCAAAAGGGGTGGGGTTGGGATGGAGACATCTTCATTAATGTCAACAATAAAAATAAAGTTAAAAATGAAAAAGCTAAAAGTATTAACCTCTATAACAAAATATAGTGGTAAAGCTGCATAATCTTAGGTTAGGCAATGCTTTCTTAGATATGACACCAAAAATAAGTGATAAAAAAATAGATAAATCGAACTTCATCAAAATGAAAACTTTTGTGCCTCAAACGACACCACCAAAAAAGAGAAGACAATTCACAGAAGTGGAGTTTTGCAAAACATGTACCTGATAACTGACTACACCTAGAATATAAACAGAACTATGACAATGAGGAAAATACAACTCAGTACAAAATTTAACAAAGAAGATATAAGATGGCAAACGAGCCATGAAAAGATGCTCAACATCACTAGCCATCGGGGAAATGCAAATTAAAACTAGAATCAAATACCACTTCATGAGACCCTAATAGAATGGCTATAGTCAAAGAAACAATAACAATCGTCAGCGTCAATGTGGAGAAATTGGACCCTCAGACACTGCTGGTGGTGATGTAAAATGTTGCAATCACTCTGCCTGGCAGCTCTTCAAATAGAGAAGGATAAAATTACCATATGACCAAGCAATTTGACTCCTAGGTACATACCCAAGAGAAATGAAAATGCATGTCCACACAAATACTTATATCCAAAAGAAATGAAAAAATATTTCCCCATAAAAACCTTTCACTCAAAAAAGCATTATTCATAATAGCCTGAAAATGGAAACTAAAGGTCCATCAATTGATAAATAGACAAAATGTGTTATTAAACATACTATTATTCAGCAATAAAAAGAAATTAAGAATAACATTCCATCATCTGAACATACCAGTTTATCTGTCCACTCACCCACTAAAGAACAACCTGGTGGCTTCTACATTTTGGCAATGTGAATAAAGCTGCTATAAATACCATGGGCATGTTTTTTAAGTGGACATAAGTTTTCAACTCCTTTATATAAATGCCCATTGATAGATAAATGTCTCGTTTTATGAGAAACTATCAAACTGTCCATTAGAGTGGTTGTACTATTTTGCATTCCCAGAAGCAATATATGAGCTTTCTTATTGCTCTACATCTTTGCCAGCATTTGGTGCTATCAAATAGTCGGCATTTTGGCTTTGTCTAATAATGTGTTAGCATCTAATTGTTGTTGTTTTTGTTTAAATATGATTTAACTGATTTTTTTAAAGAGAAAAACTAAGGGAGAGAGATAGTGAGATACAAAGATCCATGAGAGAGAAACATCAATAGGCTGCCTCCTGCACGCCCCCATACTGGGGGATTGAGCCTGCAACCCACGCATGTGCCCTGCCCAGGAATCCAACCATTGACCCCCTGGTTCATGGGTCCATGCACAACCACTAAGCCACACCAGCCAGGCTGTTTAAATTTAAATTTCACTGATGAACTACCATTGAGAGAATATTTTCATATGCTTATTTGCCATCTGAATCTTCTTTTTTCTACTTAAGGTCTTTGAACCATTTTTTAATCAGTTTGTTTTCTTCCTGTTGAATTTTCAGAGTCTATGTATAGTCTGGATAACGGTCCTTTATTAGATGTATCTCCTACAAATATTTTCTCCCAGTCTGTGGCTGGTCATCTCATTCTATTGACAATGTATTTTACAGAGCAGAAGTTGTTAATTGCAATAAAGTCCACCTTATCAATTGTTTATTTCATGAATTGTGCCTTTGGTGTTGCATCTAAAAAGCCATCACCATACCCAAAGTCATCTAGGTTTACTCCTGTTATAATCTATACATTTATACTTTTGTGTATTGCACTTATAATTAATTTTAATTTTTATGAAGGATATAAGGTCTATATCTAGATTCAGTTTTTGGCACATGAACGTCCACTTGTCCCAGAACCTTTTGTTGAAGGTATCTTTGCTCCATTATACTACCTTTGCTTATTTGTCAAAGATCTATGTCTGTACTCTCTATTCTGTCCCACTGATACATCTGTCTATTCTTTTGCCAATGTCAACACCAAAATTGAACCCTAAGACAAACTACTGGCATTATATGTTTTATGGATTGGATAAATGTATGCTGACATATATCCATCATTGTAATATGATAGAGTATTTTCACTGCCCTACAAATTCTCTGTACCTATTTATCATTTCTGCCCTCTCCATTCCCCCAGCAGCCACTGATCTTTTAACTATCTCCATATCTTTACCCTTAGGCATCCATAGACTTTTCCTGAAACTATAGGTAAAATTTTATGTTTGGCTTTTCTTAACATTATCTCATAAGCATTTTACATATTTCCATGAAAGTATCATGAAAATAAAATAATTATACATGCTAATTTTAAAAAAGAAACATTATAAGAGTATTGCCATTATAAGGCTAAACAGGTGGGAATAATGTGCAGAGAATAAGAAAGCCTTAAGTGATTTCATTGCACATATTCGCTGAGTGTCCACTATGTATCAGGCACCAGGCTGTGAAAACACCATGGCAGCCTAATCCATTGTATATAAATGGGAAATCAAAAGAAGAGAGATAGATTTGACTTTTACCTTTAGCTGGACTGAGTTCTCACATTAACATTCCAAACCTTTCTTAGATAATTTACAAATTTGTCTCTAAACATTAAAGAAAAAATCTATTTCAAAAATTAAAAATAATTGTGCATTTTTAAGATCCTTTAAATTTATTCCTTACTTTTCTTATTCATCACGAACATACATGAAGAACACATCTTAATACTAAGAAATGACATTAGGACTATAAGGAATACATGTTCCTCCTCCAAGTAAAAATGGGGGCCAATGGAAAGAGTCACTTACTTACTATATAATCCTTTGCTCTCTCTCTGGAGAATTCCTATCTGCTTTTCAATTTAAGCACACTGGAAATGACTGCTAATGACACCTATCAGTCCTTGTCTTTTGTTTTCTTAATCATACATGGGTTTTAGATTTCCACATCAGACAGCTGCTCAGGGCCACCTTTTCTGTATAGCCAAAGACAAAGGTGTCTCCTTTCTCATCATACTGGCTGTGTTCCCTTTCCAGTTCTCTATCAGCTCTCTTTACCTGATCCTTCTCCCCTTTGGCACAAATTCCCAAGATGCTTTCTCTGATGGACACAGCTGTCTCTACTAATTTTACAGTCCTGATTCATACATAACTAAAGTACTCACAATTGTATTACACAAGAGCTTTTCAAAGTATTTTAGAAATTAAATGCTTGCATGATCAAAACGATAGCCTCATAGACAGATGGAACAGAACTGAGAATTGAGAAACAAACCTACATGTGTACGGGGAACCAATTTTCAACAAAGGAGCCAAAAACACACAATGGAGAAAACAAATAAACGGTGCTGCAAAAATGAGAAGGCCACGTGCAAAAGAATGAAACTAAAGTATCTGCCACCATACATAAAAATTAACTCAAAATGGATCAAGGACCTAAGTATTAGATCCCATGAAAAAATAAAACACATAGAAAAAAAACATAGGTAGTAAACTTTTGGATCTTGGTGTCACAGAGGACTTTATAAATTTGACTCCCAAAGGCAGGGAAGTTAAAACAAAAATATGAAAAGATGCTCAAATTTACTGGCTATAAGGGAATTGCAATTGAAAACCACAGTGAGATATCCCCTCACACCTGTCAGAATAGCTATTATGAAAAAGTCAACACACAACAAGTTGCCGAAGATGTGAAGAAAAGGGAACTCTCAGGCGCTATAGGTGGAAATGTAATTTGGTATAGCCACTATGAAAAATAGTATGGTGATTCCTCAAAATTTTTAAATCAGAACTACCATAACACCCAGCAATTCTACTTCTGGGCATTTATTCAAAGAAAATGAAAACACATTTGAAAACTATATGCATCCCTATGTTCACTGCAGTATTATTTATCACCACCAAGACATGGAAACAGCCTAGATATCCATGCTAATTTAAAAAAAAAAAAAAAAGATAAATGGATACAGAAACATGATACACACACACACACACACACACACACACACACACACAATGAAATATTACTTAGCCATTAAAAAGAATAAAATCTTACCATCTGTGACAACATGGATATTATGCTAAGTGAAATAGACAGAGACAGACAAAAACTACCATCTTACTAGACTACAGTAGAAAAAAAATTCTAACTCCAGACTTCCTTCAGAATCAATTCTTGCTAGAATTTTCATCCTTCTAGCCTGCCCTCAAATCTTAGTCTTGTCTATTACGTTTTTTAAAAAAATCCCTCTCCCTCCCTGCCGGGATCCAACCCCAGCAGGTCCAGGGGTTCCCAAAGGCGTAGACGGAGTCGGCGAAGAAGGAAGGACACGGAGACAGTGTTCAGTTGATCAGCAGCCTAGCCAGGATCTCCAGCCAAGTTCTGGTCTGGATCTCCAGCGAAGTTCTGGTTAGGATCTCCAGCCAGGTTCTGTCCAGGTTCTCCAGCCAGGTTCAGTAGCCATGTTCCCTCGCTAGGTTCTCCAGCCAGGTTCTGTCCAGGTACTCCAGCCAGGTTCAGTCACCAGGTTCTAGTCAGGTTCTCTTGCCAATTTCTGTAGTCAGGTTCAGTCCAGGATCTTTTGCCATGTTCTCTCGCTAGGTTCTGAGGCCAGTTTCTGTCCAGGATCTTTTGCCATGTTCTCTCCAGCGAAGTTCTTCTGTCTCTAGGTTCTGTGTAGGTTCTGTCTTCTAAGTTCTGTGTTGTTACATCTGTATTTATACCAGTTGATTCCAATCCTATCAATCTCTATTCCAAAGGTTAGGGCGTTTCTTATCTCCATTCCAGGGAGTAAAGATTATGTAGCTTAAGCATGATTGTTCGTAGTTAAAGTGATTAATTACCCGCCTGGCACTTAGTTAAGAGGTTTTATTCCCTCCCTAACTTCAGGAGAAAATCCCTACCTGGGGAAACAACCTTTCTCAGAGACCTTGGTTAAAACACATAGTGCCAAGAAGGTGAGCAAACATATTAAGAACAGTATGCCATATATGCCAGGTCCTTTGAAACAGCAAGGATGGACCGGCTCCCGGCACCTCCCTACCCATGTGTGTAGATTCTATGCTTATTTCTGCACTTCTAGGCAGTAGTAGAAGTCTGAGGATGTGGGGAAAAGGAGGAGGGAGAGAGTTGGGCTCACACATTTCACCCGGGTGTGAGCTAGAAGGGGTCAATGTGGGGGGAGAAAGAGACATCTGCAATATTTTCAACAATAAAGATAAAATTTCTTTAAATTCCTCATGTGTGATAATACAGTTACCTCATGTATGTTATGATAATTAATTAAGCAACTGCTTTAAAAGTACAACATAGCTACATGAGGAAAATATATAAGAAGAAACTGAAGCAATCTAGTACAAGGCTTGCTTAGTAATACGTGGAAAACGTATTGTGAGCTGAAAATTCACACCTTAAAATTATAGTACTAAATAAGACATCAACAGAAATATAGGAATATCCTAATAATTGAATCCCAGGAAATATCAAGTTGGTACATACTTGTGACAAAAAACTTTTTTGTGAAAGTACAGCTATCAAAGGCAGCAATTTTCTCCTGCAAGACTACGACGAGGATCCTAAAATTAGAAAGAAAAATATTTAAAAATATGAGTGTGAAAGTCTATTCTATAGAATCATAAATAAGTTAAATCATCTAGATGTAAACAAGTATCTATCTTTAAAACTTTAATAAAATCAAGCAGTTCTTATACAATTTAGGCTAGAAATATATGTCTCGTAAAAGGCAAAAATATAACCACAAAACCCTTAATAATTAAGATAGACATTAGTGGAATAAAAGTGACAGAGAACCAACTACATCTCAAAAAAATTTTTCCTCTGAACAAAATTTTGTCTCCGCTCATTATAAATCAAATAAATCTATGTTCATTAAGAATGTATGAGATCAATAAATTGCTGGCTATTTACTAAAAGTATTTTTCCACTTCTGGCTCAAAGTCATGAAATTGAACATAAAATGGATTTATCTAATTTGTCACTTAAAATTATTGCTGAATTCCCCAACAAAAAAGAAAAAAAAAACTCAGACAACTATTATGCAGGGTAAATGAGTCATTTCTGATTGACTCAATATATTAAAAGTTAATCAGACTCCATATGAACTATAGGTTCTCCCAGAGATTTACAAATGATTAGGAAAATAATTTAGTTACAAATTTTCTTAAACTGAAATTCCTAAAATAGATCCCAAATAAAGTTATATTACAAACTACATTTTAGAGCTGTTCCATGCAAAGACATTAACAGGCAAATTTCAAAGTTTTTGAAAATCTATTAATAAAGATTATAATGATTAGCAAGTATTTAACATACTCATTGTCTTTGAATAATTTGATATGTCATAGTATAATTACATTATCCCAACAAGGTATTCCTTCTATCTATAATAATAAACGTGTGATATGCTAATTACACTGGATGTCCTTCCTACTGATCTTCCCTTCCGGGTGAAGCCAGGGCTGCGAGGGAAGCCCACATCGTGAGCTGCCAGCGGCCAGAGGGAAGCCCAGGGCCAGGGTGCCAGAGGGAAGCCGGTGCCAACAGCCAGGGGAAGGAAGGCCTACTCTTGCACAAGTTTTGTGCATCAGGCCTCAAGTTTCCTATAATTTTGAGTTTGATATTACTGAAGTCGAAATCTGCATAACAATTAGACCTTCAATATGAATTGTATACTATCACTGAGTAGTTTTTCTTTGCCTATTTCTTACATTCAAATGCTTTTACATTAGTATCAAAGCCAATGTGTTCTTTATATTTATCGTGTATGTCTACCTTTCCTATTACATTCAACCATTCTGAGTCACTTTCTGAAATATTTCTTTAAAATCTAACCTGAATCTTTTATTATAAAATTTATTTTATGTTGAAACAGCACAAAATATTTAATTTTCCATGTTCTGTGTGTTTGCTTTTTAATGCAATGGAAGAACTATACTTTGCACCCATGACCTTGATCAAGACATTTATGATCGTAGGGCTTCAATTTGCTCAATTGTAAAAGTAAAGTATTGAGTAACAGAAGATTCTTAGGGTCCCTTTCTCCTTCAATGTTTTGTACTTAAAATAAAATTAATTCGTCATTATTACAAGGTCAGGCGGAAGTTCAACCCAGATCTGAAAATTTTCCTACAGAATTTAACAAAACAGATCTTAATGAAGGGAAACATTATCTCAATTGTAGTCTTAAGGAATAAGGGAAAAAAATCTTTTTTTGCATTCACAGTGCTAAAAGGAAAATACATTTCATAAACCAATAAACACAGAAGTACATACATAATAAATACTAAAAAGTTAAGTGACACATATAAAATCATTTCTCATAACCTTTGTATGTTTGCTCAGATACTTTCTATTCTTTTCCATTTCATTTTTAAAACACTGGTTACAATTCACTAAATTTAATTCAAAATTCAGTAATGAGTCAAGACTAAAAATTTGAAAACATTTGTTAAGAAATCTTAAGAGCTACTCCATTTAGCAGAATTCAAAAGGTGTTTCTGCAATTAAAAAAAGATCAAAGATAGTCAATTATATTAGCAGGGCTCCACATGCCCAGAAGATATGTTACTTTGTAAAAGAAATACATGAAAAAAAAAATGCTTACCGCTTATTGCAATGAAGATCATAGATAGGAGTTTTAAACTGAATGGACTTGACCATTTCCCCAGTACGAAGTGAATACAGATCAACACAACAGTAAGGTGGGCTAGTGCTAAAAAAATAAAATAAAAAAGACAAATGCCATTAGTTTTCACAAGGTAGGCTGGCCAGTAAACTCTATATTTTCTTGATGAAAAGGTGAAGAGCTTGAGAACTACAGATTGGTAGTTACAAAATAGTCATGGGAATGTAGAGTATAACAAAGGAAATATAGTCAATAATATTGTAATGTCTATGTACGGGGCTATGTGGGTACTAGAAATATCAGGGAAACACTTTGTAAAGTATATGAGTGTCTAGCTACTATGCCATACACCTGAAACCAATACAAAATAATATTGAATATAAATTATAAATGAAAAAAATGTTAATTAAAAAAAAATGTTAGTGAGAATGTGGAGAAAAGGGAACCCTTTTGCACTGTTGGTGGGAATGGGAACTGGTGCAGCCACTATGGAAAACAGTATGAAAGTTCCTCAGAAAATTTGTAATTTGTCCTAGCCTGTTTGGCTCAGTGGATAGAACATCAGCCTGCAGACTGAAGGGTCCCAGCTCAATTTCAGTCAAGGGCACATGCTTGGGTTGTGGGCTCCATCCCCAGTGCGCGGGGGGGGGGGGGGGGGGGGGAGGTGCAAGGAGGCAGCCAATCAATGAATCTCTCACATCATTGATGTTTCTATCTCTCTCCCTCTCCCTTCCTCTCTGAAATCAATAAAAAATTGTAATTTGTTATTCATAATAACAAAAACAGTTAAGTGCTGATCAATAAAGGAATGGATATATTGTGATATATTAATGTAATAGAATGCTTCTAGAATATTACTCAGCAATTTAAAAAAATAAACTATCCATACAACAGAGATGAACCTCAAACCATTATGAAGTAAAAAAAAGTCAAGACATAAAAGTTTACATACTGTGTGAGTCCCTTCCAATGAAAAACTAGAAAGGCAAAACTCTAATAGGAAGCATATCAGTGGTTGCCAGGGACCAGGGAAGGAGGAAAACTATATAGTATAAAGTGGCATGAGAAATTTTTGGGGGTGTGATAGAAATATTATTGTGTCGTGATTATATTGGGTATTCACACAACTGTATACAATTGGCAAAACTGGGTCGGGGAGGGGGAAATCTAGTAAAACTTCAACTTCAATCTCTAAAATTAACACACGGCAAAAACTCTTCTCTTAATGTTCCCAATAATTAAACTAATCTTCTGCTGAGAAGCAATGAGTTAATAATGAATGAAATTTAACATTTTGCCAGACCAGCTGGGAAGTAAAAAACAACTTGTCACCTTCAATTAGCAGCTCATTACAGCTACTGGTACATAGAAACTTGAATTCTGATCATTTCACTGACATCATACATTGTCACAACTGAGGTTGTTCCTGCAGAAAGCCTCCCATTGAGGTAGACAAAACTGCAATGAAGGCTGTTTAGAGTTGACTTAACAAGACTTGATAGAACTAAAAATTCTATTGGTATGTGCAAAACCCCGCTTACTAAGTGCCTAATAGAATAAAGATAACTCTTTAAAATAAGAGTTTTCAGAAAGTCACACATTCATAAAGGAGTCACACATTCTGTCAATAACACAACTGTGTACACGCTTGGCATATCCTTTTGTTCTCTACTTTCTTTTCAAAAGCCTTGACCATTTCCCTAGGACACAGTTCAAGACAATCTTAATTTTCCTCATGGGTAGGCTGATGAGAAAGCTCTCCATAACATCAGCAGTAAATGCAGACATGACATACAAGGCTTTTACTTTGTACTCTCATATATACTAAACAGTGACCCAGAAAATAAGACAATTAAAATTAGATATCAGCAGAATAAAAAAAGTAAAGAAAAACTAAAACAGCTTATGATCAACACTCTCAAATCAATTAAGCTTAACCAACTTATAGAAGACTCCACCCAACAAAAACAGAATACACGTTCTTCTGAAATGCCCACAATTATATTTAAGCACTAGAGGCCCAATGCATGAAATTCGTGCAAGAGGCTTGGCCCTTGCAGCCCTAGCTTTGTCCGGAAGGTCGTCCAGAAGGTTGTCCAGACAGTTGTCCAGAATGTCATCAGGATGGTCGTTCGGCTGTTCAGTCTAATTAGCATATTAGCTCTTTATTATATAGGATAGGATGGGCACTTGTGATCTATTCCATTATACCACACTCAAAAGTTACAAACTTTAAAAATCTATCTAGTTAAAAGTCTTCCTAAACCATATATCTTTGATCATTTATTCCAGTTTCAGAATCTATCAATGACACCCACCCTAGCTGGTTTGGCTCAGTGGATAAACCATCAGCCTGCAGACTGAAGGGTCCCAGGTTTGATTCCAGTCAAGGGCATATGCCTGGTTGCAGGCTCAATCCCCAGTTGGTGGTGTGCAGAAGAAAGCCAGTCACTGATTCTCTCTCATCACTGATGCTTCTCTCTCTCTCTCCCTTTCCCTTCCTCTCTGAATCAATAAAAATATATTTTTAAATGACACCCCATTGTCATAGAATAAATGTCAACTTTTTATCTAAGCAAATAAAACCCCTGTAATATGGACCAAATTGTTTTAAATATTTAGTGTACATTTTCTTCTTGTACTCTAGTTCATATATCATTAGTGACTTTTTTTTTAAATAAATGGTTTTATTGATATTAGAGAGAGAGGAAGAGAAAGGGACAGAGAGACAGAAACATCGATGAGAGAGGAACCTCGTCAATCAGCTGCCTCCTCTATGCCCTCACCAGGGACCAAGCCTACAACCCGGGCATGTGCCCTAAAAGGGAATCCAATCGTCAACCTCCTGGTTTCTGGGTCGATGCTCAACTGCTGAACCACACTGGCTGGGCCATTAGTGACTTTTTTACTCATGGTCCTCTATTCTACCCCCATCGCCAAACATCTCATGATTATCTCTCATCATTGATGTTTCTATTTCTCTCTCCCTCTCCCCTCCTCTCTGAAATCAATAAAAATATATATATATTTTTTAAAGTGGATTCTCTCCGAGTCAAGCCTACAGATAAAAACCCAATTAGGCTGATACTTTAAGAGCAGCCTTGTAAGACCATAAACTCAGGACCCAGTTTGTCCTTCTGCCATTGTACTAGTTCAAAATAACATCGGTTTTCCTTTTCACCTACTATATTTGAAAATTAAATTTCAGCATTGTAACTGAAGTTATAATTTACTGTTTATATTTTAATCTATCAAATTAATTTCTTTACATAAAGTAGTATATGGACAATTACATTAAACTAATACACTTTTACATAATTTTTTAAATATAAACTATTCTGAGACAAATCTCAGTGGGTGTCTATTTCTTCAGTTCTTCTGTAACACATTAACATTGTTAGTAACCTAACTTACGTTTTTAAGGCAATAGAGACAGTTTACAAAATAATAAAGCTGGAAAACTACTGAACATCAAATACTTTAAATCAAAAAAAGTTATTTTAATCTTCATAAGTTATATCAGTAATTTGTTCTTAATGAATTGAGGTTACACAGTTAAAAGGTTTGACCAAATATACATAACCACATCATTTGGTTGAGTGATCATCAGAATTCTCAACCCATTACTTCAGAATTGTTTTATATACAAATAATACTATACATGTTGTAAACATGGGAAAATATTCTGACAGTCTGTTTCAGATTTAACAATTAATACTTAAAGAAAAAGTCAACAATATGTGAGGTCAAGACAAATGAACCACTAAAAGGACTATGAATTAGAACTGAAATTAAGATTTTTAGGTATGTACAGCTAAGTATTGCTGTTGAAGTACATCTTTTCATGTTAGAATTAATAATCCCTTTCCTATGTCAAAAACTAGGTTATTAACTTCTAAAGAATGATAAATGACCCAGGTATCTTGAGCCTTTTGTGAAGAGTTAGTATAATGTTGAATACTTTAGCATTTTTTTTTTTTTATGTATAAAGAAATGATGGCCAAAACCGGTTTGGCTCAGTGGATAGAGCATCAGCCTGCGGACTGAAGGGTCCCAGGTTCGATTCCGGTCAAGGGCATGTACCTGGGTGGCGGGCACATCCCCAATAGGAGATGTGCAGGAGGCGGCTGATCGATGTTTCTCTCTCATCGATGTTTCTAACTCTCTATCTCTCTCCCTTCCTCTCTGTAAAAAAATCAATAAAATATATTTTTTTTAAAAAATGATGATGGACCTTAGGCTCTATTTTTTAAATCTAAATACTACCTAAAAACAGTATATTAGCTATTTTCTGTGCTTTATGGGGGGAAAGGAGTTACAAAGAATACAATATTAAACTCGTATACTCAAATTTATAAATATCTAAAATATTTAAATTTTGAATCTCAGAGTCTAATTTTAATTTTTATGATAATATGCTTTTTAAAAACCTATTTGAAATATGATTTTATTGATTTTTAGATAGAAAGGAAGGGGGAGTAAGAGAAAGATAAAACACCAATCAACTGCCTCCTGCATGCCCCCGTACTGGTGACGTAGCCCTCAACCTAGGCATGTTCCCTGACCCGGAATCGAACTGATGACCTCTTGGTGCATGAAATCATGCTCAATCCACTGAGCCACACCAGCTGGGTAATAATAATAACATGCTTTTTGCTTTATATTAATGTATTTTATTAGAATCATAGCCACTTTCTTATCCTGGACAATGTTTTCAAAATAGTTTTTTTTGTAATGAGCATCACCTTAAAGCAATGTGAAATATGGCTTTTATGATTTGAAAATTCTAAACATTAATACCGTTTTCCTTTACAAACACTTTTATTATTTTTATTCATGATATTTAACAGATTGAAACGAAATTAGGAAAAGCGGAACAAAGTATCTGAGAAAGTGACATTTTCCAAGAATGTGCATGTATAAGTGAAACACAAAATAGCAAAGACATCTTAAATCTACCACAAATTGCAAGAAGCATGGAAACACTTATTTTTAAATGGGAAAAACCTGCACAACCTTCAACATGTGTTACTGAATCTAATCCTTTAAATATAAGAGGAAAATTTTTGATAGAATTACATTATTTGTATTCTTATTCAGTTCCTAAAGAACAAAAGCCACTTGGTTGCATGTTTTATTAAGTAATTAAAAAGAAAATGGAAACTTAACCATATTAAAAGCTAAGTTTGTGATTATTGTACTTAATAATAACATTTTTCTTCAGCAAATTTCTGAAAAAACACCGGGTAATTAAACTTGCAACACTATCCCAAGTTACAAGAGTGGTAGTAGTGAAGCCTTTATTAAGGGAGGCAACCAGCAGGAAGAAGTAATATCTTCACATAAAAGTAGGGGGTAATGTTAGAATTGGGGGTCAAAACAGATATTCTTCAATAAGTATCCTCATTTCACATACTGCATAACAGGCAATCAAAGACATCCTGCATTCGATTTTTTTAAAAATAAGTTTCTGTTATTTGCAATGAAATACAAAGATGAGTTTGAAATACTCAGCCTTTAAGGGAGAATTCAGAATAATTAGGTATATGTTTTTTTAAACAAGGTAGAATATATGCCCTAGCTGGTTTGGATCAGTGGATAGAGCGTTGGCCTGAGGACTGAAGGGTCCCAGGTTCAATTCTGGTCAAGGGCACATGCCTGGGTTGCAGGCTCGATCCCCAGTGGGAGGTGTGCAGGAGGCAACTGATCAATGATTCTCTCTCATCATCGATGTTTCTCTCACTCTCCTCCTTTCCCTTCCTCTCTGAAATCAATAAAAATATATATTTTTTCTTAAAAGGATAGAATATAAAGTTATAATATAAGGGAATATGTTTAATATATCACAGTGAAAAGCAAAGGCAATGAAAATTCAAATTATGAAAGATATATTACAGGGCACAAGAAAAGTCTGCAGTTGACTTCATATATCCATATATGAATAACATCCTATATAATAAAGGCCTAATATGCTAAGTGTAGGGTCATCCGGTCAACAAATCAAAGTGTAATATGCTAATGATATGCTAAGGCTGCTCACCCACTTGCTGTGACGTGCAATGACCACCAGGGGGCAGATGCTCCTACCGGTAGATTAGCTTGCTGCTGGAATCTGGCCAATCCGGACTGAGCGAGACGGGCCGGACACGCCCTGGAGTCCTCCTGCGGTCTGTTCTCCTCCCCCCGCCCCCCTGCCTGGCCAACCTCCCGCATCCCTCCCCGGCCCCAATCATGCACCAGTGGTCCCTTGGCCTGACCTGCGCCCTCTCACAATCCAGGACCCCTCAGGGGATATCGGAGAGCCAGTTTCAGTCCAATAGTGAAGGCCAGGCCAAGGGACCCCATTGGTGCACAAATTCGTGCACTGGGCCTCTAGTTTGTTATATTAGTGGTTGCTTTAGTACAACACTTAAATTTTTAATAGGAAATTTGTCCCAGTAATACCATTTGACCCAGTAATTTGACCCAGTAATACCACTGCTAGGAATATATCCCAAGAAAACAGAAACACCAATCAGAAAGGATATATTGCACCCCTATGTACATAGGGGCACAATTTACAATTGCTAAGACTTGGAAACAGCCTAAGTGCCCATCTGTAGATGAATGGATTAGAAAACTGTGGTGCATCTACACAATGGAATACTATGCTGCGATAAAAAAGAAGAAATTCTTACCATCTGCAACAGCATGGATGAAACTGGAGAGCATTATTCTAACTGAAATAAGCCAGTCAATGAAAGAAAAATACCACATGCTCTCACTCATCCTATCTAATAAAAGAGTAACATGCAAAATGACCATTACTCCAAAACACAAGATGACCTCCCCCATGTGGTCACAAGATGGCCGGCAGGGGAGGGCAGTTGTGGGCGATCAGGCCAGCTGGGGAGGGCAGTTCGGAGGGACCAGGCCTGAAAGGGAGGGCAGTTGGGGGCAATCAGGCCTTCAGAGGAGGGCAGTTAGGGGGGACCAGGCCAGCAGGGGAGGGCAGTTAGGGGCAATCGGGCCAACAGGGGAGCAGTTAGGGGGTGATCAGGCTGGCAGGCAGAAGCAGTTAGGGGCAATCAGGCAGGCAGGCAGGTGAGTGGTTGGGAGCCAGCAGTCCTGGATTGTGAAAGGGATCCCAGATTGGAGAGGGTGCAGGCTGGGCTTAAGGACACACACCTCCCCTCCTCATGCACAAATTTCGTGCACCGGGCCTCTAGTTTATGGATAATAAAGAACATTATAAACTGATGAACAAAAATAGATACAGAAGCTGAGAAGCATCGAACAGACTGTCAAACAACAGCGGGAAGGCTGGGGAGGGTTGGGGGGCGGGGTAAGAGATCAACCGAAGGACTTGTATGCATGCATATAAGCATAACCAATGGATGCAAGACACTGGGAGGGGGGTGAGGGCATGTGCTGGGGTGTAGGGGAGGCTGAGGGAAAGTCAATTGGGGGAAAAAAAGAGACATATGTACTACTATTTGTAACACTTTAAACAATAAAAAAAAAATTTTTTTATTACATAGCAGAGATCAGCCAACTATGTCCCAAATCCAACCCCACTGCTAGTTTCATTGGAACATAGCCACACTCACTTTTTCTTTATTTTCTATGGCTGAGCTGAGTAGTTGCCACAGAAACCATATGGACAGCTAAGCTTAAAACATTTCATATAAGGCAAACAAAATTTCAATGACCTATAGGGTGGTTTTCCTAATGTAATGTGGCTATTTTATACTGTCCTTCTGAGGGATCTTATAGTATTTGCTTCAGGTGTTGTGGAGGAATTCAAGGTGAGCCTACTTCCTTAAAAACAGGAACTCTACAGTAAGACATCATGGGAGTAACTATTCTGATTTTTTACATTACCGCCATGGCATTACTTTGCCTCTCTTTTTTGGGAGCAATATATATGTCCTAGTTTTCTTCCCATTTTCTCAAGCTCTCATTTTATTCAGTTTCCTACCTATTCTCCCTCAGTGCCTTCCAATTTCTTCATCAACTGTGATGCATTTGTGAATTTTCCCCCATCTATTTCTTCCCATAGGTTTTGTCTCTCCTATTATATTCACCCTTTCTTCCCAGAGTTCTTCTATTTGTTTTGTTTTCTTCCTTCATAGGGAATAAATTATATAAAATTATTCTGAAATATTTGTTTACAATTATCAATTGATCAATAGCAACATTATTCTACTGATTGTTTTTCACTTACCAATAATATCTTGCAGAGTTAGGTTTTTCATTTGCCCATATCATGTACGTTTTCAAAGAAAAAGTTGTTCATAATATTGCTTATTACCTTTTAATGACCATAAGGTCTATAGTAATGGCCCTTCATTTATTCTTGATACTGGTAATTTGTGTCTTCTATTTTTATTAATCCTAATCTCACTAAAGGGTTATCACTTATATTAGCGTTTTCAAAAAAACTAGCTTTTGGCGTAACTGATTTTTCTCTGTTTTTTTTTCACTGATTTCCACTTATTATTTTCTACCACTCACTTATTTTAGATAAACTTTCTCATCTTTTTTGATTCATAAGGTGAAAAGCTTTAGATCTTTCTTCTTCTCAAATGAGAGGATTTAGTGCTTTAAACAAGCATTTTCTTATGAGTTCTGCTTGTCCCATAGTTTAATTTGCAAACTTTGTATAAATTTCCCAGAGATGTTTGCTATTGATTTCTAATTGCATTATGGTTATAAAAGATATTCTATTACATTATCACCAGCATATGATCAGTCTTGGTGAATGTTCCACAGGCATTTAAAACTATGTGGATATAATAGTTTGTAAATACCAGGTTAGTCAAATTGATATTATAGTCACATCTCCTATATTCTGACTAATATACTATCTATTCGTTCCACCTGTTTCTAAAAGAGGAATGTTAACCTCCAACTTTAATTCTTGATCTCTATTTCCCTCTCAGCTGTAATGTATTTTGAAAATTCATATATTTTGAAACATGTATCTGAAGACATTTTTAAAAAAAAAAAAAATTTGAACATACTCAGAATAGATGTTTTCCAGTCATCTCTCACGCAAAAATGTTAGGTGATCAGATCCATTACACATAAATAGGTATTCCTTTCTAATAGAGTCATATATAAGTGTAGAGGCATAGGAGAAAGAATCTAAGGCAATTCCAAATAAACTGGATTACAGTTCTAGTGACATAGGAGATAGAGTAATTTGCTAAAAATAAAGGACTTAAGCAAAGTTATGAATGTTTGGAACAGTTAGTTTGCCATCTTCTGTAACATCTATGATATACATATACCATAAAAATCTAATAGTTCAATTTTTCTGACATTTGCTAAAGTAAAATCCCCACTAGATAAAAAGAAAACATGTCCAATCATTTGAAAATGGAGCAAAATCTCCAAAATCTAGAAATCAAGTCTCATTTCCCAATAACACAAAGTTCAACTTTGTCAGCTTGTCAAATGTCTCTCCCAAATTAAAAATCCAGGGATCTGCCCCCTTACCCCAAATAAATAGATCAATATCAATAAGAATGCAAACATTTTAAACCTCTCAACTGGTTTTAATTATACCAATGAGGGAAAAGTGAAACATATTCTAATTACTTTTCTACAAAACCTGATCTAACATTAGTAGTATATAACTACATTGAGGTCATTATAACTAAAACCCTAACACATAAAAAAAGCATTTTATTTCAAAGCTATTAAAAGGACATAACTCTAAAAATAATATAGGACAGTTCATAACATGTTAATACATGTGTGATATTTGTAAATAACATTAATGATCCATATTAATAATGCCAACATTTCCAAGGGCAAAGACAATAGAATATGTTGAGTTTATTCTAACAAATAAAGAACTGTCCACTAAGTCTTTCAAAATACTTTCCATATTTTTTAAATAATTTGGAGAATTATATTCCTTAATGAAGGAATGCAAACAAAGCGACTAAACAAATCACATTAATGTCATCTTTACATTTCAGACTTACAAGCCCTAGAGGGCAGAGGCTATGTTTTGTTAACTGTTGAACAAATAATCAATCAAGAAGAATTAATCAATGTTAACTACTGGTTATCAATAAACTTCTCAATGATACTGCAATGGTGGATAGATGTTTTTATAAGCTTGTCCAAACTCATAAAATGTACACCACCAAGAGTTAAACCTAATGCAAACTATGGACTTCAGGTGACAATGACATGCACAATGATCCTATGACAGTTAAAACTTTATAAAAGAAAGCAATAAAATATCTTGGAAAAGTACTTCTATCAATAGCAACTTCAAATATTGAACATTTAATATTTAAGTTGCTGATATTCATTCAATAATTGATTAGAAACACGATATTTTTAAACACAGAAGAGAACAAAGATTGAAACGGCAACCTTGCCTTCAATGACATCAGGTTTCCAAAAAATCAAAAACAAACATATCTGTCTCTGTATTTATATGGCAAATACTATAATAAGCCAAGATTATTATAACCATTTATATTGTATTCTTTTAAATTAATGATTCAGAATATCAAAATATCGCTTTATAATTCCATATATAAAAAATGTTTCATTGATAATAGCAGACATGTTAATAAACTGTTCACTATTTTGTAATTTTGAAAAATGAATTTAATGAGTCTAAAGTCATATATCAGAGGGATACAAAGGATAGAGGCAAAAAGAAAAGTTAAAATTTTGCTTAATGACTAAGAAATACATCATGAAGTTCCCCTTAAAAAAATAGTTAATTTCCAGTCACTATATTAGAAAGGAACTATGAATAGTAAACAAATATATTTATTAAATTTATGTTGTTTTTAGTACAAGCAATAGCACTTCAACAAAACAATACAAAATCTTGTTTGGATTTACTTCATACCTGCTTACCTGTTATGATAAACAACGTATATACAGAAGCATTTTTCATACAACAGATACCTATAACCAAAGTTTAACTGAAAAACATGGGATACTTGAAATGAGAACACTAAAGTCTGGCCCAACTCACCAAAAGATGATAATTATACTAACTTCTGTTAAGCAAGCACAGAGGCCAAATACACTATACTGTGTAAAAACATGTGTTTTTATTATTGCAATGCTACCCTAAAACTTTATAAATGTGTAAAAAGATTGAGTATACATATGAAATCAATACAAACCAACTTATTAAACATGTCAAAGAAACCTACAGTTCATTATAGCACTTGAGACACACTGAGAAATGAAGAAATGCTAAAGTTAACAGCTTATATGAAATCTACTTCTCAAAATCAAGGAATATCAAAATGTACCACGAGAGAATTCAAAAAGAATATGTGTAAAAACGTATTACTTCTATTAATTCCCTTCTCAATACTTAAAATTACAACGGATAATCTGAGCTTTTTTTTTTTTTTTTTTTTTACAGGACACCTAAATATATGGTTCCAAATCAATTCCTCTAATTTGACTTATTAAAGTACCAAAAAAATCATTATTTGTACACCATAGAATGTTTGTTTGTAAGTTGGGAGGAATATTTATATTCATATTGGCTAAATGTTTTTACATTCCACAATATGATAAAGCCATGTCATGTCATTTCTTCGCCCATCCACCCCCCAGAAACTGAACTGTTCAGTCATCCAAGGTCACATTAGCCCCCTCCTCAGGACACAATGTGGGTTTTGGAAATTTAAAAAAGAGCTAAAAATATATACTGTTATAAACACATATTTGTTGTACAAATAATATCCATTTATATTTACATTTATATTTCTATTTATATCAATTTAGCTAAATCGTGTTATCAGGTGTAGAAATAAAGCAGATAAGATTTCAAATGAAGTATAAATTAAAATTGCAACAGTACCAAATGCCTAAAGATATAGATTTGGTTAAGACATAAGCAGTTTTTCATTTTAACAGTATTATTACCATAAAAGAATACTTTTCACGCAGTAGTTAGAAGAAAAATGTTTTTCTTATTTGGCTGCTCTTGTAAAGGTAAATGGGATTGGGGGGGGGGGGGATAAGCAAAAGTTGTGAAATGCATATATTACATCCAATGTGGAAAATCATTTTGAAACAATATACTAGAAGTGAAAATGTATAACTGCTTTCCTTTGATCAAAACTTTTTTAAAACATAATTTTGAAATGTGGCAATTTAAAGAAATAACCCTCCTTCACAATTCACAAATAAAACTAATTTATGAATGGTCATTGATGTAATGCAAAAGTATAACTACACAAAATGAAAAATACTAAGGTTATATTAGAGCAATCTGTAACCACAGCTAACCACCACAAGAGGTGAATTTCTGACACAACCTTATAATTTTAGATTTCATTATGAGGAATAAAAAAAAAACAACCTACTACTACCTTTACAAACTAAAGCTATTTCTACACAATACCTAAATAAAAGACTGCCAAAATAAATTTCTACCCAAATGAAACCATGATTTTATTTGCATTTCTAAAGAGTGTGATTACTGTTTTTTAAGAATTCTCTAAGAGGATTTAAGAAGATCAGTAAAGGGCTGGAGCTGAAGTTCTAAGTCAGAGCAGACTTTCATAGGAAATAAAGGCAGGCTAGCTGAAATCTGGGTTGCCTTAGAATATATAAAATGCAGTCACTGTGTTTATGCTACCAACAGTATAGAATCACTGATTCTAACAGCAAAGGATGAAAAGCAGGTGGTTATCACAAAAGTTATTCTATTTCAAAAATGTGTACAAGCCAGAAATGTTAAGACAGATAAACTGGAATGATGTAATGTTTCAGAGAAATGAAAGAGAACTGTCTCTCTAAGATTCTAGTCCCAGTCTAATGGACAGCTAAAAATGGAAACTGGAAATTCCCATTTCAACTTCCAGGATTAAGCAATTTAATAGTTATCAGTGTGACTCTACAAAGTGGTTCAACTTCATTTTAAAAAACATACTTTCAGATCCAAATTCTCCTTTAAAATGGACAGAATGCTTTTTCACACTTAAAAATAATTTCTTTACATTCTGAACCTAGATTTTAAAATAAAGAAGAAACTTAAAAAAAAAAAAAAAAAGCCCACCTCAGGCAAGCCTCAGTTCACTGGATCTATGTCACATTGATTTATAACAGTTATTTCTTTGGGGGGTAAAAAAGCACACACAGATGCAAACAATTACTCTATTTTTGTAGGCAACAAGTGAGGTGGGTGGTAACTGAGAAATTTTTTAAAAATCCTGTCACAATATTCTGCTTTTTCTTAAGAAACCCTCCTCACACAACAAACGTTTGCCACATCAGAGAATTTCCAGGGCCCGAAGCACCACTTTGATTCCAGACCGCTGCAGGCATTAGCAGGAGGTAATTAGGGTAAAAAGTTCAGCCACAGTTCCATGTCTAGAGTCCTGCCAGAAATAAATTTCCTCTCTCTTCACTAGTTTCTACTGTACCCTCCCTACGAATCATATTGAAAACACATTTATCTTTGTAGAGTTTGTTCCTCTTGTAATTAACGTTGTGGCGTTTACAGTGTTTAATAATTTGAACCGGCCCCAATCGCAGCCGTCTGGTCGTTAAAAGTGGAGGCGTGCATTATCATTTTCCCTCTGTTGCTGCTCCATTTGAGAAGCGACACACACACAAGTGTATGCTGCAGCTGTTTTCATCAAGCTCTCTGGTCACCAAAAAATGCTTTTATTTCCTTGTTTGAGAAAGGTGCAGGGACAAAACTGACCAACAGATGCATTCAGAATGTGTTCCAGGAAATGTTTCAAGGAAATGAAAGGGACTACTATGAAAACAAAATAAAATAGAAAATGTTGCTTTACACCATACAAATGTATTATATTTTATTGTTTCCAGAGAGAGAACTATGACGTGTTATATTTAAGTAAGTGATAAAACCTAAATATACCATTTTAAGCACTTACACATATTTTTAAAAATCTCCAAAAGTACACTCAAAATACTGTCTCTTGTTCTGTGCCCCTATCATCATTCCTCTCTACAAGAACATTCACCCACACCAGGAGGCTCTGATTAATATGCCAGTTATCTCACAATAACTATTTTAAACTTCTCTGGGTATTGTGCTTAAAAACAAGATGTTAATAAAATTACTTGAATGCTAAGAAAAAACCACTTGTTCTAACAAGGGGTTCTAACAAAGGATAAAATCAGTTAATACTAAAATACACATTCAAAACACAAACAACAAACAATACCACAAAAATAAAATCTTGCCTCTAGGATATTATGGTTGTGACACTACCTTTTTGAGACCAGAAAGCTTTTTTTTAAATATAATAACCTGTTCATAAACATAAAATAATATTCAAATCGTTCATAATTTTTTCAGGATTTTTAGCAAACTATAAGCCAAAGTTTATCTTTTCCAATTCTCCTCAAGTATTTGGTCCTCTGTAACCTAAGATATGACTAACAGCCTTACACATAAAAATAAACAAGGAAATTGTGGCCCTCTGTACCACCCTGCACAAATACAGAACCCAAAATCTTTTAGCATTAAAAACAAAAACAACAATTTCCTCTACCACTTCACTTAGCATGACCTTTCCCACAAAGTAACTACCCAGGACTTCCCATTTGTCCTTTTCCCCCTCACGATCTGGATGGCTTCATGGATTTCTGCCATCTTTCAGGGAAGTTTGCCAACTAGACTTGTGTAACAATATCATGTTATGTACCATTACAGTAGGATTTACATTTCTCAATCATAAAGAAATGCTATTTAAAGGTGTTCAATCATTGGAATAGTACTAGGAAGAGATACTATAACTAGCTGAAATATATTCAGCTCCCATAAATATTTCTTGAAAGAATGTAAAGCTCCTCTTAGAATAAAAGAAAAAAGAAACATTAAAATTAAGCATTCCTTGGGGATGGCAGCCTAGTAATCAATTATATTGACACTAGAGGCCCAGTGCACGAAATTTGTGCGGGGAGGGGGGAGTTCCCCAGCCTGGCCTGTGCCCTCTCACAGTGTGGGAGCCCCGAGATTGATATCCCCAAAGAGGTAGGTCCCGCCCACCCATCTGAGGCTCCTCGATGGATTGCCCCAAAGAGGTAGGCTGGAGCCGAGAGCCATGCAGAGCTGCCGGGACCCACCCCTGGTGTCGCCACGTGGAGCCGCGGGACCCTCCTCTGCACCGCACACACAGCGTCAAATCCTCGCCCACCCGTACGCGCCCACTGCGCACTCAGCCTCCTGGTGATGGATTGTTACGACGTGAGGGTGTGAGGGCATCACAGCGTCATGGTGTGATGACCACTTAGGCTTTTATTAGTATAGATAATCACTGACATAGTGATTAAAATATATTTAAGTATTAGTTAAAGCAAATAACCTTTCTCAATTCTTTGATTCAAGAAAATCATCAAGTCACAAAACGAGTGAGATTTAGCAAGAATTTATTCTGTCTAAATACCATATATCTACATCAACAAAATATTGTCCCCCCCCAAAAAACTGTGAAATAACACTTGATTTGGAAACTCTCATGCATCTCCATAATGAATTACTTCATTTTCATCATCGATTTGGTCCTTATTAGGATTATCACAACACAACTGATCTCTTTTCAAGACTTTTTCACTGCGCACATGCTCTGTCCACCAGAAACAGAGGAAGTCTGCCTGTACGGAATTCCACAGAGTCGGAATCTATGCAGATGTTCTTTCCCTTTTGGTTTTCCTTTAATTTGCAAATCTTGTAATCTAAGCCTGAAGCTGACTGAACCAACATTTAAACCAGTATAACAATATCAGCCAAAAACCCAATCTGTTTTCTATTTATATGTCAAGACTGCATCCTTTTGGTGGCTGAAAAAACTGTTGTTTTGAAATGATTACACAGAGAAACTGCAAGCCTGTTAGTAGTTTTATGTATGGGTTCTAGATGGAAAGCTTCACTTTTGAAAGGCCTTTAGTTTAAGATGCAGAGCAGAAGAAAATACAACTTTTGAATTCAAGACTCCCACCTTTATGTTTTTAACGGTATATTAAAGTCACCTTAAACAAAACAACAGCAAAGTATCTCTCAAAAATAAAGACCTCAGTGATACTCAGAGACACTTACTACATGAAAATGTGCTGCTTCTAGAGAGTGCCAGGAAGGGCAGAAGGGATGCATTAAAAAGGGCATGAGAAAATCATTGTGTGTGAGGGATATGCTCATTATCCTGATTGGAGTGATGGTTTCGTGGGCATATACAAATGTCAAAATGTATCACACTGCACACTTTAAGTGAAGTTTGTCATGTTTCAATTATACCACAATGAAAATATAAATATATAAATATAAAATGAGGTTCTTGGGGGGGAGGGGGAGATATAAATTAATTACCATTTTCCAATGACAGTAAAGGGCTCCTACTCATTAGAGATCCTACCAGGCCCCTTACTGGAGTAGGACGTGAAGCCTGACTAATTGTAGCACAAGTACTGGAGGTAAGTTTGACACAGCCATATTTCTCCAATAGTCACACGGGGTGGCTTTATATATACATAGGTATACATTTGTTCTTCACATGTATATGAAAAGAAGTCTTTGGTAACGAGTGCTCCCTGGCTACGCTTCATATCTTTCTGACCCAAATAACAGGAGGTGTACCTAATAAGGGCCTGACGCTTTACTAAATACTCTAAAGCGTTGCCGTATTTCACAGTAGTTATTTATGAGCACCACTTTACAAATAAGGAAACTGAACCTGAGAACTGTTAAATACTTATTTATATAGCTAACTATTCAGATCTAGGTCTGTGTGACTTCAAAATCTTTATTCTTTTCATTATTCTAGACCCGTGGTCAGCAAACTGCGGCTCGGGAGCCACATGTGGCTCTTTGGCCCCTTGAGTGTGGCTCTTCCTAAGCCTTAGGAGTACCCTAATTAAGTTAATAACAATGTACCTACCTATATAGTTTAAGTTTTAAAAACTTGGCTCTCAAAAGAAATTTCAATCGTTGTACTGTTGATATTTGGCTCTGCTGACTAATGAGTTTGCCGACCACTGTTCTAGACAATTCTATCCATGGGTTCAGGAATATCAATGAATGTTACAGAGTACCAACATTAGGTTAAATGCATATAGAAAAGAAAATTGTAGAACCCAAAATGAAAATCAGATCCATTAGCCATAAATATCACTATCAGATTTATCACTATTAGTTCCTATTAGATTTAAATACTACAAAAGCTGCCACTGAAAGCCCAGTGTGATCCAGAATATCTTAATGTCAAGATTTGAGTTGAAGGCTCACACACTATAGACTACTATCCTCTGGCAAGCTTTCCTTATTCAAATTTCTAGAAACACCTGTAAAATTTCCTAACTAATTGCTCAGGGTTATGGTTTCAATTCCAGTCAAGGGCACTACCTTGGTTGCAGGCTGGGTCCCCAGCCTGGTCAGGGTTTGTGCAGGAGGCAACCAATTGATATGTCTCTCTCACTTCGATGTTTCTCTTTCTCTCACCTCTCACCCTCTCTCAAAACAAACAAAAAAATACCACCTAAATGCTTTTACCAATGTGTGTGTATATTTATACATGGCTACCTAACTCTGAGTCTCCAAATATCTTTGAAAAACAATACGTATCAACAAGGAAAGCAAATGAAATCACCCCTGAATCAAACTGCAGCATAGACTAGAGAGAGAAAAACCAACAACTTTATTTATTTAGGAAGGAGAAGTTTAAATATTCAAAACTGGCAGAGCCTTCTCCTGAGCTGGCCCAGAGCTGAGCAGGGATTACTTGAAAAACAAGGGAGTAAGTACAACGGCCCTAGTCCTGGCAGAGCATAGAGAAATCACCTAGGATTTACTCTTAGAAGCAAGGGAGTGGGGAAATACTTTTTAAAAAATCTGAAATACTTTGGATCAAATTGTCAGCTACTAATTATTCAAAAGTCAGGGGATGAGAGGGAGCATGTGAAGGACCAGAGAAGCCTGCCAGGGGAATCACGTCAGACATGGGATGCATCCTCAGTTTAGTAGTAAAGAAAAGATAGAAGAAAGAGCTGAAGGTAAGGGTCTTATCAGAAAACCAGAGGAAGAACTGAAGCCACTGCCCAAAGGTACCATTTATTAAAGAAACCCTAGACTTCACTGTATCTGCAGAAAAGGCACACTCCTGCTAGGAAACCAGGTAAAGCATCCAAACCTCTCCAACCACAGCCCCTATCTCTATAAAACTGATTGTTAATGCTAACCAGAAAAATCATATTGAGCTTATTAAGAACAAAAATTGAGTAAAATAATTCACACAAAACTACTGGGAAACCAGAGTTTTTATCTTAAGGAAAATATCCCCCCCCCCCCAAAAAATCCCACAAAACAAAAAACTTTAACAGAATAGTACAACACAATTATTCAAACATGCATGCCTCACTTAGTAATTTTAATTTGTTCCTGAAAACTCTGCCACTAAATGGAAAGGCATTAGGTGGAAAATCATTTCCATTAACTTTTAATGGCAAAAACTATAATTAATTCTATCCCAATCCATACTTTCACAGAGAGAAAGAAATAAGTTTGTATAATATACATTAATTTTAAAGTAAATATAGATTATAGGTCACTACTAAAGTTAATCTACTTTCAGGTAGATATTCCACCTCAGAATCAGGCATGTTTGATGAGAATTATCTTTTCTTGACACTATGACAAAAAAAACAACAACATGACATAGCCATAAAAGATGAATCTTTGTATGAAAAAAGTAATATCTCCTGGTCTCAAGTATCATGACTACTTCTCATGACATGATGCAATTTCCTAGAATATACAACAAATTCAACAGAGTAAACTAACTCTAAAGAAAATATACTTTGTTTTATTTTATGTTTATTTTTAATCCTCTTTATAAGATCATTATTACACTTTTTCCTTTGCTTCACTTATATATGCACCATTTCTCCTCACCAATTTTTCAACCTTTTTGGCACTCACGAATCTCTTGCTCTCCAAATACACATACAAAGTTGGCAGGAATGTAAAATGGAACAACCACTATGAAAAACATATCAACATGTGGTTCAGCCATTCTACTCATAGGTGTTTATCCCAGAGAAAAGAAAGCATGTATATACAAAGACTTCAACATTATGTTCACAGCAGCATTCTTTGTGAAAGCCAAAACTTAGAAACAAGCATATCCACCAAGTGAATGGATAATCAACTTGTGGTATGCCCATATACCATATTGCTCAGCAATAAAAATGAATGAACTGTTCATAAATGCAACAAGGATGAACCTCAAAATAAATATAATGCATAACAAGGGAAAGTGTAAATTACATGATCAAATTTATATAAAATTCTAGAAAATAAAAACTAATCTAAAATTATGGAAAGTAGATCAGTAGTTATCTAAGGAAAAGGAGCCATTGGAAGGGGGGAATTATAAACAGACATGCAGAATCTTGGGGGGGTGATATATTCATTATCTTGCTTGTAGTGATGTTTTTATAGGTGTATACTTACATCAAACATAAAATTCTATACTTTAAATATACATAGTTTATTGTTTGTCAATTATAACTCAATAAAACTGCTAAATATTTAATTTTTCTGATTAAAATCCAATCTTGGAAATACAGCCACAGAGTTCATAGTTAAATAAAGGGTAAGAGATTCCTAACCAATTGAAATGAAGAAATGGTCTCACTCTTATAAGAACTTCCCACCACCAAATGGATACATAGTAGAAATCTCTGTGGTTAAATTACATGATCCTCAAGGTTCTTTCTACTTCCAATATTCTATGCTTCTCTATGTAAACATCACATCTCCAATCCATACATTGTGTGTAATATGATGATACTACATCATATGTTGAAATAACCATTCTTCTAGGTCTGTAGTCAACTGACTAATAATATTACTCTTTTGCAATTATTCATAATACCCAACAAGATCCTAACCACAAACAGCTACATTACTGGAACTGTTTAGTATACAATATACAAAGAGCTTTAGCTTCCTAAGAGAGTGTATATCCCTTAGTATATTGTCCATACTTCCTCTCCCTCCCTCAAATTGTTACACAAGGCACTGACTTAATCCCTGGATCAGTAGCACAGTAAACATTATCTCACTCCAAGACCTTACATAGCTTATCTGGAATGATTATGGAAGTACCTCTTACACACATACACAGATAGACACAAATACACACAAAAGTAAGAAAGAACACATCACTATCATGAATGCAATTACAGCCAGTATTATTTTTAAATTGCGGGCTAAAGCATAATATGTTCATAGCTAAAGGATAAAATATAAGGAAGAACTCAGATTACTTCCATAGCAACTCCCACTTCCTTGAAAAGGCACTATAAATTTATAAATATGAAAATGTATTACAAAAAATTTTTTGTATTTACCCAAGAATAATTTAAGAAGCAATGTTAATTGTAAATATAAGCAACTGACAATGTCTAAAGCACCAGGTACTCAATGAAGCATTTGCCAGGGAAATAGATGGCAAATGACATGTCCTATACCTCTCCAAAGGAGGAAGGAGGTCTTACTAGCTTTGCAGATGTCAACAACCTGGCTCAGTATATATGGTTCCTCAGATTTAGAACTTTTCTCAAAATCTGGAGACTGGAAAGTGAGGCAAAGGCCTGGATCCACAACTAACTGGGCCTGAACCTCCCTTAGCATCCGTTTCCTCGGGTATAAAATGAGGATAATACAATCTCTTTTGCAGGCTTGTTTCTGGATTAAATGATGTTACATAATGGAAAATATTTAACAGACCTAGTACATAGCAGGCATTGAACATTTGCCTTCCAGTCCCTGTGCTATATTAGCATAGTCAATAAATACATGCCTGATAAAAAAATAAAAAAAAGACTGAGTTAAAACATTTTTTTTTTTAATCCCAGGAATTGGGAAACAGATTCTAAAAGAATTCCCCTATAACTAGATTTCTCTACTATTACAGTCAACTTTAAAGTTACTGAAAAGTGTCTTGTGTATTTGACATCACCATCTGCCAACCTACTGCTAACACTTAGAATAACACTTAAAATATATACATACTCACAGATCGCTTGCTCAGATTAGAGAGAAAATTCTATTCACAATTGCAATATGACACTTACAAGAAACAGAACACAGTCCTCTATGAAAATGTCCTTCCGGTGACTGTAAACATTCTGACAAAGATGCTACATAATCAGTTCAGCAAATAAGTGAAAACAAAACGAGTATTTTCCAGCAGCCTTTTGCATTAGAGAGAAAGGTATAAACCAAGAGAAAAAATATAGAGAGCTTATATATATATACAGTAGTAACAAGATACCTTCCCCTAGGACTTAGAGGAATGCATGAAGTGACTTATGAATTCAAAAGTTTCTTTGCTGTGTTATTTATCAATTATCATTATTTAAAACAGCCCACCAAGTAATACAGACTTAGAGAAGTCTATTGCCAGAATGATTCCCCTTCTATGACATAAATTAAGGAGCAAAAATGGGAGAAAGAAAATGAATATCGCCCTAATTGGTTTGGCTCAGTGGATAGAGCGTCAGCCTGTGGACTGAAGGGTCCCAGGTTCAATTCCAGTCAAGGGCATGTACCTTGGTTGCGGGCACATCCCCAGTAGGGAGTGTGCAGGTAGGCATCTAATCGATGTTTCTCTCTCATTGATGTTTGTAACACTCTATCCCTCTCCCTCTCTCTCTGTAAAAAATCAATAAAATATATTTTTTAAAAGAAAATGAATATCTGCAATACATTTTTTCAAGTAGTTAAATGCTATTTTAATCAGGACTAGATTCATTGCTCCTGTGCAGATTAATTTTATTTGTCAACTTGGCAAAGCCACAATAACCAGATTTGGTCAAATATTATTCTATCATGTGAGTGGGGCTCATCCAATCAGTTGAAAGCTTTAATAATAAATTTTTTTAACACCTTCTTGGAGGAACAGGGAATTCTGCCTCCAGGCTAGGATTGCTATTCTTCTCCCAGATTTTGGGCTTAGCAGACTTGACAGTTATGTGAGCCAATTTCTTAGAATCTCTTACTCTCACTCTACACACACACACACACACCTACCTCTCACATCCCATTGGTTCTCTGGAGAACCCTAATATAACCCACATACCAACAAATTCATCATTCAGTAAATTATCTCATCACCAACTATATATCATCACCTTACCCTCACTATGCTAGCGTATCCTATGTAATAAAGAGCTAATGTGCTCATTAGACCAGATGGCAGAACGACCTTCCAGAATGACCAGTGGGTGGGGCCAGGGGGCCACGAGGCAGCCAGGGCTGTGAGGCAGCCAGGACTGCGATGGGCCAAGCCCCTTGCACGAATTTTGTGCATCCGGCCTCTAGTCTATATATATAAAAGTCTAACATGCTAAGTGTCCAACCGATCGGTCGACCACTCGACCAGTCACTATGACCACGAGGGGGCAGACACTCCAATAGGCAGGTTAGCTTGCTGCTGAGGTCCGGCTGGTCGAGACTGGGTGAGACGGGCCGGACACACCCTAGAGCCCTCCTGCAGTCCCTCCCTGGCCAGCCAACCCCATCAGCCCCAATCAGGACTGGGTGAAGTGGCTCTGATTGGCCCCGATAGCTGGCCAGGCGAGGGAACCCACCCGTGCACGAATTCATGCACCAGGCCTCTAGTTTTTTGATAAAGTGATTATCTCAATAAATGAATCCTACAGAAATAAAAACAATCTCCTTAATCTTACAGCTAGCAGAGTTGATAAGAAACAGAACATCTTTTAAAAACTACAAGCCAAACTCATCAGGTAGCTGAGTGTCTTCCACAAACATCTTTTAGAAGGGCTTCCACAGACCTTCCTGCACCTGAATTACAGAGGGCTAAATAAACATCAGGAAAAGTGAAATCAATTGAGTTTCCCGTTACCACAGTAGCTCATCCTCCTCTGTGGTTCCCATTCTCTTTCAGCTCCCTCATCAACACATCAGTTCCCTGGTAATTCTGCTGACTTGAATATGGTGTTGAGTTCCTCTAGAAAGTTTAGTATTTCACTTTTTCTATCTCTTCAACACCAGAATTTCCATTTGGTTTTTCTATAGTTTCTAACTCCCTATTGAGACCCCTATTTGTTGAATAATCATTATCATACTTTTTAATTCTAGACACATGGCTCATTTAGTTCTTAGAATATACTTATAACAGCTGCTTTAAAAATCCTTGTCTGTAGAATTTAACCATGGAGACAATCAGGAACAGCTTCTATTTCCTTGTTTCTTCAATATATCACATTTTCCGGTTTCTTGGCATGTGTCATAATTTTATGTTGAAAATTAAACATTTTATATAATATGGTATAACATCTCTGGCATCTGTCTTCCTACATAATGTGAAGTTTTACTTAAATCTTTATTTTAAAGTCTGGTTTCCTGGGGTTACCCATCTGTCCATGTTCCTTAGTATTAGCTGATGATTCAACAGAGAATTTGCTCGAATACTCTAAGTCAACATAGGCTGTCATCCTTTCCAAACGAATCTATGTGTGGATAGGGGAGCACATTCAACATTCAGAACATTTTCAAGTCTCCCGAGATTTTCATTCCCCCTGGACCCTTTCATGGATCCTCTGCACATACATGAAGCCACTGCCCTCACAAGTCATACACCCCCTAGACCAAACTGTACCATGGACAATGCTCCCTGGCTGGCAACCCCTGCAGCTCCAAGTTGAATGTGCATCTTCCAACAACAGCAGGGAAAGTGCCCTTCTCATGATCTTCCCTACTCTTGAAGAATCAATCAAATTAGAAGGAGGACGGATGGAGTGTGAGGAGATCAGGTCCAGGAATGAATGCTACAGATTCCCACTATTACCACTTAAACCACTGGTTGAGTTCCAGAACACTGAAATGGTTGTTTCTGCCTGTTTTGCAGATAACTTTAGTCCTAAATCATAAACTTCCATCATTCTTAAATGTATTTATACCAGTTTCTGTTCTATTGCTATAGCTTTATAACTACTTTGGAAGTCCTTACTCTTCTGTATGTATTGGCAAACCTCCCATTCTTTTAGATCCAGCACAAGCTGCAACTTCTTCATGAGGCCTTCTCTACTTAATCCACACACACACTGATCTCTACTTACACTGAATTCCTTTTATACATCATCCTATATAACAAAAGGGTAATAGGCAAATTGATCCTAATGGAATGACAGGGAATGACCAGTCGCTATGACATGCAATGACTGCCAGAAGGCAGACGCTCAACGCAGGAGCTGCCCCTGGTGGTCAGTGCACTTCCACAAGAGCTGGCTCATGGCTAACCAGCACAGCAGCAGTGGCGGGAGCCTCTCTCGCCTCCTCAGCAGCACTAAGGATGTCCGATTGCAGCTTAGGCCCACTCCCTGTGCTGCCAGAGGGATGTCTGACTGCCAGCTTAGGCCCGATTCCCTGGGGAGCGATCCTAAGCTGGCAGGTGGACATCCTCCGAGGCATCCCAGACTGCGAGAGGGCACAGGCCGGGCTGAGGGAGGCTCCTCCCCCCCACCCCCCGCCCCAGAGTGCACAGATTTTCATGCACTGGGCCTCTAGTTATTTCATAATTATTTTTTGTGTGCTATGCTTTTATTCCCAGCTATATCCTTAAGTATTTGGGACAAGGAATTGGGTTTTCATACTTTTGTATCTTTATCCATACCTGACATAGTGCTAAGTACACTGTAAATCTGTGCCAAGTTCAACCCCCAAATTTACACTTATAACACATGTAGGCAAACCATTTCCCTAAAAAAAAGCACAATTAAGACTCTAAAATCTAATCATGCTATACTATTAACACATTCTTCCCTTCTCCACTGCATCCATAATCTAAAGCGTATGCTGCGAGCTAAAAGCATGTGACAGGGACTCCCAGAATACCCGTTTTAATCATCTTTCTTACTAACAAAACTAGTATCATTTCCTAGCTTTCCTTGCAGTTAGGAGTTCAAATTGAGGAGATGTACTAACTGAAAATACAGTCGTCATCTTAAAATCATTGGGAAAATGAGTCATCAAAGTTTTCCCTCTGAAATCATAAATTTTTAATAAATGGTTCAAAGAATTTTTAAAATTTCCTTACCCAGAAGATCCAGTGCTCTTACAAACACCAAGAAGGGGCCTTTTCTCTGCAAAGCTGTCACACTTTTGAGTACCTGATAAGGAATATAAAATGTAAAAAAAAGATTTTGAGAAGTATTCTTACATAATGCCCATTATTTTCATGCTCAGAATATTTACAGCCAAAGAGATAGCAAACCATTCATTATAAATTGATATAATTTATATACTAGTTTCTAGAAAATGTATAAACCTGTAACTATTTTTTTAAATTAAATATATTTTCTTTTAATTGGCATAAACTTAAATCTTATACACATTCTCCAGGAGCTCAAAAAATCACCCCCAACTCTACCAACTAACTACCCAGGAATAGTATGATCTTGATGTCAAAACTAAATAAAGGTAAGTCAGGAAAAGGAAATTATAAAATTATAGGCCATTCTCAAAACACATAAATGCAAATATCCTTTAAAAATATTAAACTAAATATCAATGTATTAGAAAAAGTAAAATCTTATAACCAAGTTGGATTTACCCAATAGTAATAATTTTACATTATAAAACCAATTAACATATTCATCCCTATTGTTTCAGCAGATGCAGAAAAAGCATTCAATTAAATTATACAGGTAGTCAAGATAATAACAAAATAAGCAGCAAAAAATGTTCTTATCCCAATAATAATTATTTACAAAAGACCTACAAGTATCATTGATAATGCTTCAGAGCACTTCCATTAAAATCAGCAATAACACAAGGATGCCCAATGTAATTGCTCCCATTCAACCCTATACTGGATGTCCCAGACAGGATGATAATAATAAGTGAAATCAACAACGTTACAGGACATGAAACCAATATAATAGCAGCAACCAGCAGAAAAATGAAGTCATGAAATGCAAATGTATCTAAATCCAGGCAGGGGGGGAAGGAGGAGGAGGAGGAGATCTTGTCACATGGCTACACATGGATGAATCTTGAGAACATTATGCTAAGTGAAATAAGTGATAAAAAAGACAAATACTCTATTATTCCACTTATGTGAAGCTTGTAGTCAAACTCATAGAAAGAGAAAGTGAAAGGCTATTACCAGGACTGGGGTGGAGGGAGAAATTGATGAGGGCTGTTCAATGGGTACAAAGTGCAGTTTTATAAGCAGAAAAAGTTCTAGAGATCTGTGAATGTATTAGTACTACAAAACAGTACAGTTAAAATTTGTCGAGATGGTAAATTTTGTTAGGCAATTTTTACAATTTTACTACAAATTTTTGGAAAAGGTAGAAATGAGTTGTATGTGTGGTTAGATACTTACATACATACATACTTTGTTATATTAAGTGTGGAATGCATAAACTCAAAGATAAACAACAATTTCAAAATAGGGATATATTTCTTAGGGAATTAAGATGAAGATATTTGGGAGAGACAGGGAACTTTAACACTTTTTAAACAATATTTTCTGTCTCCTCAGTAATATTCCATTTCAATGGATCCCTCCAAAGATTAAAAGGTTTTAATACTGAGGAGGCACCTTAATGGTTACACATTTAGACTGTGACATGACATAATATAAATACTTTTAAATTGTAAATATAGTAGTTATACAAAGTAAGTTAGGGCAAGTTGTATCATCCCTTGGCAGACTCTATTATCAACACCAGAATATGATAAAGACCAAACTAAAAACATAATTAATGTTTATTAATAAAGTTCTTTATAACCATATGTAATACTCTTTGTAATACTTTAAGAAATAAAAATTATTAAAAAAATAAAAAAACAAAAAAATTTAAAAAAAAAGTTCTTTATAACTATTTAAACTTTTTAGGAACTACAGCAATCAGTGTTTAAGTCTTTAAAAATCATTAATAACTATGGATTGTATGCTGTTACCACTTCAAAACAAATCAGATTTCACAATTAACAATATGTCTTGAACGAAGCTTGAGTTAAAAAGTAACTGGTCCAAAGTCCACAATATTTATGTTCTAAATTAATTATGACTGAACTTCATCTCTATAAGCCCAGCTCTTCACTCCTACCTATTTCACCTCCACCTTTAACAATAGCTATTTTCCTTCTGCTTCCTGGTGTCGGCAAGGTCTTCACAGCTTGTACCTGTATTCAACACACCACTTTGACATGTTGACTAATGAAACATCATGGCCTTAAAATGCAAATAATACTGGCAAGAATGGTTTGATTGTTTTGGGTTTCTCAAACCTGAATTCAAGAACTCCATTGGTTTAGCTGACCTGATCAATTAGTACCACAAACTTTACTCGATAGAAGATCAGCCACCTAATAGAGAAGGGAGAGGAGAGGAAAAACTATACAGCAAAACCTTAACTCTGCTCTAAATAATCTAATTGAGGATAGTTTGAATAAATACAATTTTTAAAGTGTTAGCATAAAAATTCTATAATCTCATGAACACTGTAGCTATTAACCTGATTTTTCATGCAATATAAATAGTAGCATGTACTCTCCATGATGCCTAATGGAGTCATCACTCTCCCATACTGTAATCCTCCAAATTGTAGAGGATTAAGTTTTTATATATAAAATTGTGTTTATTTGCATGTACAATAGAGAGAATGACGTTACACACACCTGTTCTACAGCATTTAACAGAATGCAGCATGGTGATTGAAATAAAAACCAGCTAGCCAAATCCATCAAATATAAAAACTACTGCAATCCTGTTGCAAAGTCCTTTTGTTAAACTCCTTTTATGCTAAATCCTTTTAATTCTGTCCTGTAACACTAAAACATTTATAAAAAGCTTAAAATCCTAATAAATCGCACAATTAAAGTAATGAAAATGGGCTTGCCCACCAAGTCACAACTCCTCTCCCCCTCAAAAACATTCAAGACAGTTTGCATGTCAGAAAATGTTAAATAATACCCCTCACCATACATGCCATTGTAAACTCATTTAAACGAATGAGTTTAAGCTCATAAATCAGCCTTAAGGATTTCAAGATAGCAAATAGAAACCACTTCTATGAGGATCCAAAAGCAAATCCAGATGCAAATAAAAATCCAACTGATAATGAAATATTCTAACTCTGCTCTTTTGATGTTGTGGATGATGTCTTAAGTATAAATATTTTACACAGAAGCATGCTAATAGTAATAAATTCTAAATGCGAAAATCTTTTGCAGAAAGATTCTAATGAACAACTTAATGGATTTTATCCATAAACCATTTCCAAGTCTTCCATTTTTTATTTACTTGAAATAATTATTTTAGAAAATATTTAATTCTGTTTGTCTACATCCAGTTTTCCTCATTGAGTCTCTTAATCTGAGCTTAAAGTTGTAGTCATATATTACAGGTCTAAATTTTGGCTAAAAGATATGATTCTGTTGTCAATTTATAGTCAGATTTTTCCCACTAAAAATTTCTATTTTCTTACAAAATTTTCCATTGTGTACTATAAAGCAATCTCCATTATGAACTAGATAATCTTCATATAAGTCTCTTACCTAAGCAGAAGAATTTTTAAAGACAGGATATAGTGTGGAAAATAAGATGAGGCAGGAAAAATAGGAAAATAGATGCACACATTGCTGGTACCATCAACCAACCACAGGAAAGAGCAACAGGACGGAAATCTTACTGCCGTGAACAGTTTTACCTAAATATGATTACCAAAGACATCTTTGCCACTTGCCTGAAATAGCCAAAATATGTATATACATTTTAGCTTCCACAGTGACTTCAAATAGTTTAAAATATTAAATACAACATTTTTTCATTGTTGCTAGCTTTATTACCTTCCTCTGTATGTTAAAATATTCCGTATGTGAAGTATCCCTTAACATTTAACGGCACCATATTATTTCACTTTGATAATCAGGCTTCTTATGCTCTCTCACAGATGAGACTCATCAGGCTTTAAGGAGCACAAGATTACAAACCATCCATATGACAGAGGAGTAAACTGATAGTAAGAAAAGTTAAATAACTTGCCCAATAAATGCCACATGTGACCCTGAAAGACAGCCCAGAATTCTTCCCTCTGCTCACTTAAAAAAAAAAGTACTGTTATATAAAATCATGATCAACTTCTCCACTTACAAAAAAATATTGACAAAGGCTAATGTACTTAATTCCTTAAGCTTTAATTTTCTCATCTGCAAAGTAGGGATAAGTACCAATACCTCACCTAGAATTGTGAGAATTATAAAAAATAATAAATGCAATGGACTATAAGCAAGGTGCTGAAACAGAGAGAACTCAATAAACTTAATGCAATTATTTTGTTGCTGGCAACTGTAACATGATGAATCCATTCATCTTCTTTTCTGGTGAAGAAAAAATAAATACTGTTCACACCCTTGACTCTTTTCTTGCTCTTTCTTCCATGATGCCAGTATTCCTGCACCTTGCTCACCCACACGGAAATATGCCAGCACACACCTGCCTCAGGAATGCTGAACTTTCTCTTTTTTCTCCTGGGCATAAATACCCAGTTATGCCCTAGTCATCTATCTTCTCTACTTTTTTATATTTTTCAATCAGAAAGAGATTAAGCTACATCATGCTCTAGGTCCCTACCTGATTTATTTATTTTTTTTAAATATATTTTATTGATTTTTTACAGAGAGGAAGGGAAAGAGACAGAAAGTTAGAAACATCAATGAGAGAGAAACATCGAACAGCTGCCTCGTGCACATCTCCCACTAGGGACGCGCCCGCAACCAAGGCACATGCCCCTGACCGGAATCGAACCCGGGACCCTCCAGTCCGCAGGCCGACGCTCCATCCACTGAGCCAAACCGGTTTCGGCCTGATTTATTTTTTTTCAAAGCACTTAACAAAAAGAAGTTAAGTTAATCTCATATTATACACATTCTAGTCATTTGTCTCAGTGCATTCAAATGACTCAAACTCCATGACACAAAAAGACTTGTATGAGAATGTTCACAACAGATTTATTCATAATACCTCAAAACTATACTCAACCCAAATTCCACCAACAGAAAAATGAATAATTTAGTATATTAATAGAATGGAATACTCCTCCACAATAAAAAGGAAAGATACATTAACACACACAACATCATCAAGAACAGGGAAAACGGCCTAACCGGTTTGGCTCAGTGGACAGAGCATTGACCTGCGGTCTCAAGGGTCCCAGGTTTGATTCCAGTCAATGGCATGTACCTTGGTTGCGGGCACATCCCCAGTGGGGAGTGTGTGCAGGAGGCAGCTGATCGATGTTTCTCTCTCATCAATGTTTCTAACTCTCTATCCTTCTCCCTTCCTCTCTGTAAAAAATCAATAAAATATATTTAAAAAAAAAAACAAACAGGAAAAACTACTTCCTCTAAAGTAAAGAAATAAGATAGTACATGCCACTGGAGTAGATGATTTATAACCTAATTCTGAAGTTTAAGTGCCACATCTGTAAAATGGAGATTTTACCTAACTTGCACATAGCAAATGATTAATAAATGGTAGCTATTACAATAAAGTAAAATAAAATGAAGGCATTCTGGAGAACTGATGTAAAAAAATTAGTGAAATCACACAAATCTTTAACGATAAATTAAACATAGAAGTAACAATTATGAGCGGCTCTCAATGCTATAAGTTATTTGAAAGGATGTAGCACATAAACTGAAATAGAATTAAAATCTTCCCTCCTCAGCAGGAATTTCTGGACTGCTCAGAAAACTAGTACACATGAAATACGAAGAAAAGTAAACAATAGGCATTAGATTCTCTCTTGAAGCACCCAAAAAGTTCATAGAGATCATCTTTGCTTGGTTGATCAGAAAGTTTTCACAAAGAATGCCAAACTGGAATTAAGGTTTAAAGGATAAGAATATTTGGGTGAGAGGAAAAAAATAAAACATAAAGACAAGAAAATACAGCCCTGCCGGGTTGGCTCAGTGGTTGCATGTTAACCTATGAACCAGAAGGTCATGTTTCCATTCCCAGTTGGGGCACATTCCGGGGTTGTGGGCTCGATCCCCAGTAGGGGGCATGCAGGATGCAGCGGATCAATGATTCTCATCACTGAAGTTTCTATTTCTCTCTACCTTTTCCTTCCTCTCTGAAATCAATAAAAATATTAAAAAAAAAAGACAAGAAAATACAAATGTCTAGTACAACTGCAGAAGGGCATATTCAGTTGACTAACAGATTCTTGTATATGCCCTCACCTGTGATAGAACCTGAAACCTTGGCGAATTGGGACAACACTCCAACCAACTGAGCTACCTGGCTAGACAGCTCACTATAAACTTTTTTGTTGTTGTTGTTCCTAAGATTTATTCAAGAACTCATACAATGTGCCAGATAAATGAGTTTTAATCCTCATTTTCCTCCCCTTCTTCATTCTGCTTAATTAGGAAGTAAAGCAATTCCTAACTCTCTTGGCTATTAACAACTACGAGCAACAAATTATGTTGATTATTCTTCTTCAAATATTTCTTGGTGAGATATTTCAAATACCTTTTGGGAAAAGGCACCGTGAAGTTACACTGATCTTGCTCTTGCTTCTTTCAAGGTTACAACCCCTCTACTGAGATTATCAGCTTTTTCAATAACTTTTATTCTCTTCTAAAGAAATTGCTCAAAATTGGCAATTTCATCATCTACTGGATGGGTGCAGTTAAGGGTAAACTTTAGAATCTGCTTCTCTTTTTTTTTTTTCCAGCCTCCCTTTGCCACATCTTTTTCACAGGTGCCATGGTGGCAGCGGAGGCAGTAAAAGTTCACGGTACACATCTTAATTCTCATTTGTGATTTCCATTTCTGACCCAGTAAAAAACTCCATATTCTGTTTCCCTTGCTTGCATCTTTTTCGTCTCCACATAGGGCACTGAGTACAAAGAATTCGATCATTAATAATCCCTTGCTTCATTTCTCTTCAATGGTGTAGACCTCTTGTTTATATTTGAATCATATAATAAACACCTATGGACCCATCACCAAAGATGAGAAAACATGACCAACACTTTTCATTTACTTACATATTCATACATCATAAACCTGTCCCTACATTTTGTGCTTCTCACTCCTTTGCAGACACACAGTTGTATTGTTATTTTTCACATACATTTTATAATAAGGGTTTTCTTGTTGTTTCTGTTAAATATAAAGGTATATAAATTCTCTTGGGTTCAAATAAAATTCTCTCCATATTCCACCACAAGTGAAAATTCCAAACCCATACATTAAAGTAAACCCATATATACATAAAACGTGCAAGACGCAGTAACAGCAACAAATTGGAAAATTTCAATGAAACTAGGTTAAAAAGTAGGTGCCAAGAAGATAGTTCAAATGATAACAACTGAGGCCCAATCCTCTTGCTTTTAAGACTAAAAGAATCACAGGCAAAAGGGGAGAAAAAAACAAGATGCCATTCTATGAAAGGCAAGAATCATAGTAGTCCCTTGATGATAGTCAGAGGGGAGGGAAAGTTTAAGCCTTCTTTACCTATTCATGAGATCAAAAGAAATAAAGGAATCCCTTGGTGTTTTTATCATTTTCTTTTGCAAGTACATCTGGCACCAGACAGAAAACAGCACAATTAAAGCTATAATACCTCTTGAAATTCTTCTATAATGCTTGTACCTTTTAAAGGATCCGTGATTCAACTTCTCCAAAGTACATTAAATTTTAAACTACCCTTCAAAATCCATTACTAATTTATTTTTTTTATTTATAAAAATTCATATGAAACTACCCAAAACTTATAATTAAAGCACATTGTTGAACTTCTGCATCCAGCCATAATGGATGAACAGGGATTGGATTTACCCTCCTGCTAGAAAATGTAAGAAACAGATCAAATGTATGAAAAGACAGTTTCCAGACACAGAACAGCAGGTAGTATGGGACAGTGATCCTTGAGACAAGGGTAACAATTGATATGAGCCCTATGAATGCCTCAACGTACTTTTCATTTATTTAAGTATTGTCAATGGCTGCTTCTGCACTATAATGACAGAGGTGAATAGTTGTGACAGATGCCCACAAGCTTAAAATATCTCCACCTGGCCCTTTCAGAATATGTTTTCACACCCCTGCCTTAGACTAAAGGCTGTTCTAGACATACCAAACAAAAAGCCAAGTAATTTAAATGTACCCCAGAACAAAGACCAACAATATTTAAAGGAATACAAAACAGCAACCCTGAGCAACATTAAATTCACAATGTGTAGCACCCAAACAAATATTTCAAGCATGTAAGTACGCAATGCAATTTGACCTATATTAATGAGACAAATCAATCAACAGAACAGAGTGACATTTACACTGCTATGAAAAGCATACTTCTTTTATTCAAGAAGGTAGAGGAAAGTGCAAGCATGTTAACAAGACATTGGGGGGAAAAAGAACAAAAAACCAAGACATTGGAGATCTCTCCATATACATGCATGCACATGAGTACGTGCACAACTTCTAAAAATTGAAAATACAGTGTTTAAAATGAAAAATACATTGGATAGGTAAATGATATATTAGATTCTGCAGAAGAAAATTAGAAAACATGAAGAAGCAACTATAGAAACTACTGGAAACACAAATGGGGAAGAAGACTGGAAAAATATGGACATATATAATTAAATTTTAAAATGTCACCCCAATAAATTAAATTTTTTAAAATATTTTAATGAACATAATATTAGTGAGTTGTGAATCAGAATCAAGTGGGCTAAAATACATGTAAAGAAGGAAAAAGAAAAAGATATTTGAATATACACTGAGAAAGACACTGTCAAGAGAGTAAGACAAGCCAAGGCTGGGAAAAACTATTTCTAAATTATATATATAAATATATATATGATAAAAGTCTGTTGTCTAAAACATACAAAGAGGCCCTGGCCAGGTAGCTCAGTTGGTTAGAGTGTCAAACCCAAATGCCAAGGTTACAGGTTTGATTCCCAGTCAGGACATGTACAAGAAACAACCAATGAATACATAAATAAGTGAAACAAATATCTCCCTTCCATTTTCTAAGCATGTACTTGGTGAGGTTTTTTTTTTTTTTAAGGTATGATTTTGATAATTTCATGTATAATTTCAGGTGGCTGTTCTCATTTTTTTATTTGACAACCTAAGGGGAAAAAATAGACAGGTATTGCATGTTTTAAAAATTCTTGTTGCACACTTGTTTAAAAAAAAAATCACTGAGCTAGCAGAATGTCTAAAATCTCTAACACCGACAACAAAAAAATGAATCAATTGTACAAAGAAGACTTTATCATCCCAAATGATTTTGCTCCTGACAACAGAATGGCAAAATATATAAAGCAGATACTGAAAAAAGGTTACAAGAAGAATACACATTTGGGATATTTGAATAACTATCTATCTACATCCTATCTAATAAAAGAGAAACATGCAAAATGACCATAACCCCGACACCCTTCCCATTGGCTAATCAGCAGGATATGCAAATTAAGTGCCAACCAAGATGGTGGCCGGCAGCCAGGCAGCTGAAGCGAACAGGAGGCTTGCTTGCTCCAGTGACAGAGGAAGCCAATGTTCCCCGCCTGCCGCTGTCGGGCTCTGAGCTTGCACTCTAAGCAACTATGTTGCAATTATAGAACCTAAACAAGCTCCAGAGACCTGCTTTCAGCCAGCTTCAGCCTCAGAGCTTAGAGCTGCAGTGATGGCAACAGAGTTTCAATTATAGAATCCAAACAAACCTAGAAACCTGCTTTCAGCCAGCTTCGGCCTCAGAGCTTAGAGCTGCTGTGATGGCAACAGAGTTTCAATTATAGAAGCCAAAGAGACCCAGAACCTGCTTTCAGCCCTCAGACCTGGAGCCAGCTCTCAGCTCCAGTGACAGCTAGAGAAGGTAAATAAATCCCAGAATAAAAAAAAAAAAGGAAAGGCTGGGAGCTTAAGTTGCCCTCCAGCCTGAAAACGGCACTCAGGCCCTCACCCAGACTGGCCAGGCACGCCAGTGAGGACCCCCACCCTGAAGGGGGTATGACCAGCTGCAAACAGCCATCAGCCCATCATCCAGGCTGGCCAGGCACCCAAGTGGGACCCCCACCCTGATCCAGGACACTTTCAGGGCAAACCAGCCGGCCCCCACCCATGCACCAGGCCTCTATCCTATACTACAGGCAGGACGGGACAGCGCGAGCTGCCATCCGGGCCCCATGTGCAGCCCTGGGCAGTGGGACATAAGCCCCACCCCCAGCCAGGACCCCTGTACGCCACCTGAGCCCCCAGCCAGGACCCCCGTGCTGCCTAAGCCCCGCACTAAGCCCGCCCCCAGCTGGGACCCTATGACTATTGGAGAGCAGGAAAGTGCCGCTGGGCCCTGGGTCGCTGTGGTGATCCGGCCATCAGTAAGTAGAAAAGTGCGGCCTGTAGGCAGCCCCCAGCTGCACCTGATCCGGGAGCAGGAAAGCAAACCCTGAGGGCAGACCCAAACTTTCCAGGCCTGAGGGCAGCCCCCAGCTGGGCCTGATCTGGGAGCAGGAAAGCAAGCCTGGCCTGCGGGCAGCCCCAAACTTTCCCTGTTCCCTGGTCGCCATGGTGGTCCGGAAGCAGGAAAGCAAGCCTGGCCTGTGGGCAGCCCCAAGCTGGGCCTGATACAAGAGCAAGAAAGCCCGGCCTGCGGGCAGCCCCAAGCTGGGCCTGATACAAGAGCAAGAAAGCCCAGTCTGCAAGGAGCCCCCAGCTGGGCCTGCTCCCTGGTCGCCATGGGGATCCGGGAGCAGGAGAGCAAGCCCGGTATGCGGGCAGCTCCAAGCTGGGCCTGCTCCCCAGTTGCCATGGAGACCTGGGAGCGGGAAAGCCCGGCTTGCAAACAGCACCCCCATCCTGGCGGTGGCTCAAGGGAGAGTACTACATGCAGTGGAGGCCAGGAGCCTGAGAAATCAACACAGAGGGACTCCTGCTCCAAGCCTCCATGGTGTGGCTGGGGGCAGGCCCCCAGCAGACACAGACAACACACACACACACACACACACACACACACACACACACACACACTGCAGCCACAGCGGAGAAGCCAAGCCTTGCTGTGGTCATAGCGGAGAAGCCAAGCCTCGCTGCGGCCAGACCAACGGCCTGGGTCCCAGGTGCCGGAGAAAAACTGGTGCCAGCAGCCAGGGGAAGGAAGGCCTATTGCACAAATCTTCGTGCAATGGACCTCTAGTATATATATAAAACCCTAATATGCAAATAAACCGAATGGTGGAACAACCAAACAACCAGTCGCTATGACGTGTGCTGACCACCAGGGGGTGCACGCAGAACATAGCGGGCATCGGCAGCAAGCAGCAGAGCACAAAACATGGCAGGCGATGGCCACGGCAGTATGGTAAAGCAGGTGAACCGGGGTGCCAGACCAAGGCAGGGTGAGCCTCTGGTGGTTACTGAAAATTCTTTGCTCCTGTGTGCCATAGTCCCATCCAGCGCTCACACCCACTACCAGTGCTGGAGCCTCTCCTCACACCCACTGCCTTCCCCGATTGCTCATTGCCATCACTAGGTGCAAGCAGTGGCTGCTAGCCCCAACTGCCCCTCAGGGCTTCTCCACCTCCCCCTGCTCCTGAGGGGTGATCAAGGCCAGTAGTCACCACTCGCACCTCTGCTGGCGTTGACTCCAATCGCTCTCCTTCAGCGGGAGTGGTGGCGGCAGGAGCGGGGCTGTCGGCACAGGGCGCAGAGGATGGGCCAAGACCCACCCCTGTGTCCACCACAGCCTTGCGGCCCACAGTTCCTTTCAAGGTACACGAATTTGTGCACTGGGCCCCTCATATATATATATATATCTCCTATCTAATAAAAGAGAAAAATGGTAATTGGCGTACGACGATACCCTTTTCATTGGCTAATCAGGGCTATATGCAAATTAACTGCCAACTATGATTGGCAGTTAACTGCCAACTATGATTGGCAGTTAACTGCCAACTAAGATTGGCAGTTAACTTCCAACTAAGATTGGCAGTTAACTGCCAACAAGATGGCGGTTAATTTGCATATGTAGGCACAATGCAGGGAGGCAAAAGGGAAAGCAGGAAGAAGCCCCCTGCCACTGACAGTGATCAGAAACCCAGGGGGGAGCTAAGAGCTGGGGGGCAGGGCAAAGGCGGCCCTGGGGCCGCCTTTGCCCTGCCCCCCAGCCATGCTCGGAGAATCAGGCGCCTTTGCTGCCCTGGCCAGTGATAGCAGGAAGTAGGGGTGGAGCCAGCGATGGGAGCTGGGCACGGTCGAAGCTGGCAGTCCTGGGAGCTAGGGGTCCCTTGCCTGGGCCTAAAGCGGAGCCCACGATCGCGGGGCCGCTGCAGCTGCGGGTTCCCGCTGCCCGGGCCGGACACCTAGGCCAGAGGCGTTAGGCCTGGGCAGGGGCGGAGCCTGCAACCGCGGGGAGCTGGGGGTCCCCTGCCCAGGCCTGACACCTCTGCCAGAGGCCTCAGGCCTGGTCAAGGGGCCGATCCGGTGATTGGTGATCGGAGGGTGATGAGGGTCAACTCCTCTGGCCGAGGCATCAGGCCTGGGCGGCGGGCTGAGCCGGGGATTGGGGGGATATGATGGTCCCCTTGCCCAGGCCTGAAGCCTGGGTCAGAGGCGTCAGGCTTGGGCGGGGGATGGAGCAAGCGATCAGAGGGAGTTGGGGGTCCCCTGCCCAGGCATGATTCCTGGGCCAGAGGCCTCAGGCCTGGGCGGGGGCCAGAGCCAGTGATCGGGGGAAGATGGGGGTCCCCTGTCCAAGCCTGACACCTCTGGCGGAGGCGTCAGGCCTTGGCAAGGGGCCAATCCTGCGATTGGAGGGTGATGGGGGTCAACGCCTGAGGGCTCCCAGTATGTGAGAGGGGGCAGGCTGGGCTGAGGGACACTCCCCCCCGCCCACACACACACACACACACACACACACACACACACACACACCTAGTGCACGAATTTCGTGCACCGGGCCCCTAGTGTGTGTGTGTGTGTATATATATATATATATATATATGTGTATATATATATATATATATATATATATATATATATATATATATATATAACTAGTAGAATAAGCATAAAGACAACCTGTATGGATACAGAAGAATGGAACAAGATAAACCAGCTGTAGGCAAACTACGGCCGCGGGCTGGATCCGGCCCGTTTGAAATGAATAAAACTAAAAAAAAAAAAAAGACCGTACCCTTTTATGTAACGATGTTTACTTTGAATTTATATTAGTTCACACAAACACTCCATCCATGCTTTTGTTCCGGCCCTCCGGTCCAGTTTAAGAACCCATTGTGGCCCTCGAGTCAAAAAGTTTGCCCACCCCTGAGATAAACCATTTGCTGGGCCATAAAATAAAACAAAACACTTAACAGAACAGGAGTCTATATAAACTATGTCTTCTGATGACAATAAGATTAAATTAGAAATTAATAAAGAAAAGATATCAGGAAAAGCATTCGAAATTTAAAAAAAAAAAAAATATCCTTTTATTTTTTTTTATTTTATTTTTTTTAATATATTTTACTGATTTTTTACAGAGAGGAAGGGAGAGAGATAGAGAGTTAGAAACATCGATGAGAGAGAAACATCGATCAGCTGCCTCCTGCACATCTCCTACTGGGGATATGCCCGCAACCCAGGTACATGCCCTTGACCGGAATCAAACCTGGGACCCTTCAGTCCGCAGGCTGACGCTCTATCCACTGAGCCAAACCGGTTTCGGCCAAATATCCTTTTAAATAACCCATGAGTCATGAACAAAATCACAAGTTAACCAAAAAAAGTGTCTAAGTAAATATAAAAAAAAAAAATCACAAACTATAAAAGAAAAATATACAACTTGGAAACTAAAAATTTTAATGTAAAAACTTCTGAAAATTAAAAAGGTTTGTTTTTGAAAAGCCTAAATGTACTTTCTGTGGGAAGATGCTGATAATGGGGGAGGATTTGCAGGTGTACAGATAGAAGGGTATAAAGGAAATCTCGGTATCTTCTGCTCAATTTTGCTGTGAACCTAAAGCTGCTCACAGTTAACATTTTAAGGAATTGCCAAGCTGTTTTCCAGTGGCTGTTCTATATTACATTCTCATAAGTCATGTATGATAGTTCCAATTAGTCCACATCCTCACCAACACTTATTATCCCTCTTTTGTGTACAGCCATTTTAGTGGGTGTGAAGTGGACAAGGGGACTTTTTACAGTGATGGAAAGGCTTTCTATTTTGATTGTGTAGTAATAACATAACTGGATCCATCTGGCAAAACTCATCAAATTATATAAAGTAATGGCTTTCATTGTATGTAAAATTATTTCTCAATAAAGCTGAATGTTTTTAAAAGACTTCCTTAAAATAACTATGGCTTAGAAAATAATGAGTTTTCCCTTTCACACCTAGGAATGTGTTATGATAAATGAACACAGATTTCCAAGACCACATCTTGTCCAATTCACTAAGACACCCACATTCTTTTTTACAGTTCTACAGTAAAAAGCATTTAAACTGTACTGATAATAATCAGCATCTCCATTACAAGTCTGTTTATTTGGGTCACAATCATTAAGCTCACATGTAATTTAGTTGCTTCATGTTACACCTTTGTTTTTATCTGATTCAAGATATCCGTCACTAACCCTTTTGAAGTACTTTTAATAGTTTATAGAGAGTCCTGTTAAAGGGAAGCGACATTTCTTTTAAAGGGCTGATTTAATTTAGGGTGAACGTAACTTGAATAGACTGCAGCTGTCTTTGTGACATACCTTATCCTGACAGCTTAAAAATTTTTAATGTAGTTATGTAGGATAATGACTTCCCTATATAGTGTCCCCATATTGACTATTTTTAGTGCTCTTCACCTTTAGACTAAACAACCAAAGACTCCAAGTACAATGAAAACACTAGGGCAACTAAAGATATTTTAGACCTTCAAAATGGAAGAAAAGGTGGAAAAACAGAGCTGCTTTATACATATTTCAATGAATACACAACTGTTAGATTTCTGCAGAGACACTGCCTAGAAACACCTTGATTTGGTAAAAAGGGTTTCCCTATAATACTGGAAAAATCAAATACTGGGAGACAAGTGAGGCCTAAATGTTTAAGAGGCAAGCTTTAAACTTCAAATCCCAGATCCACCACTTACCAACTATGTGTCTTTATGCCAGTTACCTACCCTCTTTGAGCTCCAAGTCTCACCAATGAACTAGGGCAGTGGTCGGCAAACTGCGGCTCACGAGCCACATGCGGCTCTTTGGCCCCTTGAGTGTGGCTCTTCCACAAAATACCACATGCAGGCGCGCACGTACAGTGCAATTGAAACTTCGTGGCCCATGCGCAGAAGTCGGTATTTGCCGACCACGGGTCAGGTCTGGATGCTTGCCTCTCTCCATGTGCCCCACTGCCCTCTCTTTACACACAGACCCAGGAGCTGGAGATCTGTGCAGGCTGCCCAGTTACATGATGAAGACAGAAATTCTGGGGAGACTGTTCCACAACAGACTGGAAACAACAAGCACAGGTCTTGCCAAGCGAGAATAAAAATACCATGCTGAGGAATAACAAACAGCTCTCATAGCACAGCTGGTCTGCTTGAAGAGTTCATGGTTAACAGTTTAATAACATGCAAACACCACAGTCAAACAGCAGGAGTTCCCAAGATAGCAGAGAAACAGGAACCCACCCCAGAGGATGAGGATAGTAAAATGTTAAAACTCCGCCCATCCACATGGCCAAGGACAGGGAACAAATAAACCATGACATCCTGTTAGAGGGGGATTCACAGAGAAGGCAGACTCCTGGAATTAGAAAGAAAAGAAAAAATGCAAGATATAATAGATGAAGGCTAAGTACTGTACCAACTTTGTATAGTTAAGAAGCTGTGTATCTTCAAAATGATCTTGACAATAAAAATCTGACACTAAGACAACAAAAAAAGACAAACAAACCAAACAAGATGAACAGAACATATGTTCCCCAGTCATAATTTATGTAAGTACCACGCCTGGCCAAATTTTACAGAAACCTAAATTATCCCAAGTAGTAAAGGCACCAATCATAAAGACTACGTGTTATGAAAAAAACACACAAAGCAAACTGAGACGTAATTAGAGCAGACATAATTAAAACATTATGAAAGCCTAAATCTCACAGTTTGGCCATTTAAAATGTCAATAAGACGGTTCCCTCTTTGCAAGATACTGGTGGTGACTGTAAGCAATACATTTGGAAGGTTGCTAGTGTTTTGGCAGGAAAAAAAAAATTACCGCAGACCTTCTTGGAGAACCTAATCAAAATTTCTGATTTCATCTAGCTGAACAAATCAACTCTTACTTGAACATGCTAAAAAACACGTTTAAGTTGTGTAAAAAGGATGAAACCAGTAGTTGTACCTTAAAAAATATAAGGAAAACTTGGACACCTATTTGAAAATTGATCAAAAAAAATAAGCAAATGAAAAAAGGTTTAACAACTCTAAAGTTGTTCTACTCATGTTTGTTTCTAGAAAAATAATTTCAGCCATTCATATCATTAAAAACCAGAAACAATTAGTATTTTTTTTAAAATATATTTTATTGATTTTTTACAGAGAGGAAGGGAGAGAGATAGACAGTTAGAAACATCGATGAGAGAGAAACATCGATCGGCTGCCTCCTGCACATCTCCCACTGGGGATGTGCCCGCAACCCAGGCACATGCCCCTGACCGGAATCGAACCTGGGACCCTTCAGTCCGCAGGCCGACACTCCATCCACTGAGCCAAACCGGTTTCGGCAACAATTAGTATTTTTAACTGCATGGCTGGACTGTGTACAATATTACAAGCTTCAGAAAATAGTTGGCATTTATACTCCAGTAGGAAAAACTAGGGTGGATTTTAAGATTTCTTAAACTTTTAATATTGTTTGAGATGTGAAATTGCAAATTCCTTGGATAACAGAACAAAAAATCATAGCAGCTTTTCAGCAGTAAGTCACAATGAAATAATCTAGAAAAAAATAAGCCAAGTTGGCTACCCAGTGTTTTGGATGAGTACCGAAATCTGGCTCATAGATACTTGGGAATCCATCTATTCTCAGAATAAAGGCCCTAGCTTATAAGAATTTATTCTAAACTGTTCTTATATGGAGAAAGTTCAGATACTCAGTACATTGGACTCTTAAGAATAACAACTATGGTTGAATCTGCATTTCTCAAAAATCTAGTTCAGATTCAAGACCAAAGTGATCATCCTTCTGCATGAGTGCAAGCCTAATATAATTCCTCAAAGCGTTATAAGCTTAGTTAGAGTCACATAGACTAAAATTGGAACGATACAGAGAAGATTAGCATGGCCCCTGCACAAGGATGACACGCAAATTCGTGAAGCGTTCAAAAAAAAAAAAAAAAGTGTTACCCATGTGGTCACTAACAAATGATTTTAAAATTATTTTTACACAAAAGTATAGTTCTAGCCCTAGCCGCTTTGGCTCAGTGGATAAAGCATCGGCCTGCAGACTGAAGAGTCCCAGGTTCGATTCCGGTCAAGGGTACATGCCCGGGTTGCAGGATCAATCCCCAGTAGGGGAAGTGTAGGAGGCAGCCGATCAATGAGTCTCTCTCATTATTGATGCTTCTATCCCTCTCTCCTTCTCCCTACCTCTCTAAAATCAATGAAAATTTAAATTTAAATTTAAAAAAAATTAGTTCTAGTTTTCTTTTATAAAATACTGAATAAATTCACTTTGGGGGCATCATTCATATTCCACATACCACGCAAGGCATAGAATATGCTGCTGCTGTGATTCCAAATAAATACATTATATTAGAGGAAGGACCATAACATAAAACAAATTTAAAAATATATATATATGTGAATAAATAATTTCACATATTTCTTTCTAATATTTACAGCTTTTATTTTTCTTGCCTTATTATAATAGTTAGGGCCTGCATTCTTTGGTAAATAGAAGTTGTGATAGAAGCCATCCCAAACTAACAGGAAAGTATTTAATATATCACTATTGAGTATGATGTTGGCTTTAGATTTTTTCATGGATAATCTTTATCATACTGATGATGTTTCTTTCTATATCTAATTACCTGAAAGATTTCTTCTTTAATCATAAATGGCTATTAAAGTTTGTCAATAGTTTTTTCCCACTTCTATTGAGATGATCTTATAGTTTTCTTCTTCATTCTATTGATATGGTGAATTACACTGAATGATTTTCAAATGTTAACCAATGTTGTAGTCCTGGAATATCTGTTACTTGGTCCTGATGTGTAATTCTTTTCAGATATCACTGGATTCTATTTGGTAATAATTATATGTAAATTATACCAAGGAAAAAAGGAGAGGGAAAGGGAAATGGGGGGAAGGAGGGAGGGAGTGTGGGTATGAAAAGATGAGGCTAAAAGAATTACCAAGAAAAGAAAATCATGACAGCAGAGTAGAATTATTTAATAGAAGTATTAGTAATCCTCATTGAGACAATCTCTCAAAAGAACAAAAAACAAACTACCTTTTAATTAATCATTATAGGGGGTGTAAGTGTCAAATAATACAAATAACCAGAAAGAGAGAACCAAAAGAAAACAGAGGAAAATAAATTATCAAAAAAGCAATTTAAGAAATTTCCTCAAAATTATGTATAGTCTTTACATTTCACACTGAAGGAGCTCAGGACAATACATGAACCAAGAAACAAAACTGAAAATGAAAAGTTTCAGAATCCTGGATGCCACAGAGGAAAATAAGCCAATTACAAAGAAAAAGGTATCAACATGGCTTCAGATTCTTCAGCCATAACACTAGACCAATGCCTTCAAAATTCTGAAGTAACATTATTTAAAAACAAGTATTGTTAGCCTAAGTATCAACCAAGAATATGGAAGAATAAAGACATCTACAGACAAACAAGAGTTACCAGCCAGTGAGGCTCAGTTAATTGAGTGTTGGCCCATGCACCACTATGTCACTGGTTCAATTCCTGCTCAGGGCACATGCCCTGCTTGCAGACTACATTCCCAGTAGGAGGCATGTAGGAGGCAACCAATTGATGTTTTTCTCTCTTTCTCTCCCCCATCCTTTCCTCCCTCCTTCCCTCTCACTTCGTCCCTCTCTAAAAAAAAAAAATCAATAAAAACATATTTTAAAAAGATCTAACACAAATCCTTTTTTCAGGAAATTTCGTAAGGACTTTATTCCATCAAAATGAGCACATAAAGCAAAATGGACAAAAGGTACTCATTTTTCCATTATAAATCTTATGTGATCAGTTGCATTATAACTTTAATGAAGACAAATCTAAAAAAATTAACCAAATACAATAAAGGAAACATGTAATTTTTGCGAGTCATAATAGAACATTTAGCTACCAAGTACATGAAATTATATTTTAAATCTGGTATTTTTTAAAGTAAGCATATTACAGTAGATGGAAGAATCTTTTTTCAATCAAAGTAAATTAAACATATTCAAATTCTACTAGTAATGTTAACTTTTGTAGCTTTATACTCTCTCATGAAGTATCTGCCCAAAGCAAAAGTTGAAAAAGTTGAAGAACTGACATAGACAAAAGAGCTTCATAAACGAAATGAAGAAAAATTTGCCTCTGTCAATTACATACAAAAGAAACAGACTTAGCACAGTCCTTCAGTAATAAAGTTTTTCTTGATTCTAACCATCCAAAGAAAAAGCTGACTATTCAAAGAAATAAATAAATAATGTTCTTTGTCAAAAGATTTCACCAAAACATAAATACAACAGAAACTGGAGCAAGAGAGTGAGAGTGCAAAGGAGAGACAGAGAAAAAGAGAGCTGAAATCTATATATGCCATAAAATTCAAAAACAAGGAGAAAAATCTCCACGTGACTTCAGGATACTATTGTCTTACTACCTTTACCTTCTCATTTCAATTGAAATTTAATCACCACATTAACCCTAACATTACTACTCACATGGTTATTTTAATAAACATCATTCTCACCAATTTAGAGAATTAACTGTTTAAAGACGTATTAGGAGGAAGATTTCCCAACTTCTGGATAATTTTTAAAAACATAAATTAAATATTTTAATATCCTTTTTTAAAACATTTCATAGTATGCAAATAATATTAGTAGGATTGTTTTTAGTGCACATGCTAAAATGCTGAGTGAACACAGGCAAGTTAATGAGAAAATACAACCCTTAGGAAGTTCAGATCATTAAAGAGTCAGGAGTTACTTAGGCATCCAAATAGCAGATTTAATTTTAAAATGTACTTAATTCTGTAAAAAGTAAAAATAAAATATGATACTTAAATACAACATTAAGAAGTATTCATTATTAAAGCAGAGATCCAAGGTCAAAAGCCAGAAACTGTACTTCTGACATAGCTGGAAATGCAGAGAGCAGACTCCTCTCTAATCAAGATAATGATGAAAAACCAAGCTCTCCAAGGCAGGCAGTGTAACTGCGAAAAGGAGTAAAGACACAAGAACAACAGAGACTTGGGGAATACCCAGAGAAGAAAGCTAAACCAGAAACACAACAAAAGCGGCACAGTCAGCAAGGAAGGGACCTGGGAGGAGCGATGCCATGAAAACCAGGAGAGAAGAGGCATTCAAGAAAGAGCCAGCCAAGTCAGAAGCTAAATCAAGATCAAAGAGGATGAAGATAAATCAAAAACACAGCAGAAAGTGAATGGCCATATTGAATTGGTTAAGATTACCTATTTCCATCTCAACTGACGGGACTAAAAGTTTATCTTGGGGGGGAAGAGGAGAAGGGGTATAGACACTTGGGAGAAAACAGACTTTAGTTATCATTCTTGCTGTCTGTAGTCCAAGACCAATAAAAGAGAAATGTTCTGAATGATTTGTTTCTTCTTAAGGGCTACACTCACCAAACTGTGGAGCAGGCAAGATCCTAGCCGCCCGAATTGGGCCATTTCGAACAGAGAATAGCTCCTGTGCTTCCCCACTGATCTGCAAGAGAAGACAAAAAATTTTAGTAAATGAAAACACAGGTCCAGACATTAATATATGAAAACGAGATCTCCTGAATGTTATCATAACTTATTGTCTCATATGTAATACACACACACACTCATACACAATTATGGTTCATCACACACATTAAATATACCGTATCTTAAGTTATCATTAGTATTCCTAGAAAATTGTAAGAGCATGCACTTGATATGAATGGTAGAATATGTGGTCTGTCTGGAAGTCTATAATTTTTAATCTTTAATAAACTACTATAAATCAGCTCAGTTCCTGCATGACTGCTTTCCAAAGCAACTATGATTTTTTGAAAAGCAGATCTTAAACGTTGTAGTAAATTTCAAAAATACGTTGTAAAAGAGGAAAAGCAAAATATATTGTAAAGAACCCTGAAGTGAAATGTCAATGACCTAGTTACCAGTTATAGTTCTGCAACTAACTAGCTGTTAACCACCTTGAGTAAATCATTTGACCTCCATAAACATTTTTTATATTCTTTTTTCTTTCCTGAACATATTTTTAATAAAAACTGTATGTATTCAAGGAGTACAACAGGATGATTCGATATACATATACACAGTAAAATGATTGCAGCAGACATCTCCTCATAGTTACCTTTATTGTGTGATAAAATTTCAGAGCACCTGAAATCTACTGTTTAGCATTTTTCCAGTATGTAGTACAGTATTGTTAACTATAGTCATCACGACTAAACATTCCATCTCTGGACTTACCAACTTTGCATCCTTTGACTAACATCTCCCCATTTCCCCCACCTCCCATAAACCTATTCTTTTGCATTTATAAACTGAGAAGGTAAAGGTGCTAAAAGACAAAGATACTTCTAATTTCAATATTCTATGAATAAAAAATTAATATGTAAACTTCATTAAATGTTATTATTTTTGCTATACACATAACACTATATGAATGACCATTCATTTTGAGTCATATCAGACTTATTTCTCAGATATAGAGTATAGCAATCTATTAAAACAAAGGTAAAAGGGATATGCTAATACATGTGTCAAGTGTGAAAAAACAACTGTTTTTCAAAATTAGTGGCTCAAGAAAAAAGTTTGCTGCTAACTGAAATATTGAGTAGATTAAATGTGAATTAGTTAAGAAAGGCTTTCCAGACTACTTTAAGTGGTAATGTAGTTCCTTATACATTTTCATTTTCTTCCCCAATACATTTTCATAACTGTCAATTGTTTAATGGAATATATAATATCAGATAGGGAAAATGGCAAACATTATACAACTAGTTCTAAATACTCAAGAACTTTAAACAGATATAATAGTGATAAACATTCAATAGAGGAAACATGCTGATGGTATTTTTTTAAAAATAGGCCTGCCAGACAAGCAGTTTAAAATATCAACAGTGCATATATTATAAAATAAAAGGCTTATAACTCTTCCAATATTAAACTATAAATTTGTACAGCTGCCTTTTAGAGTAACTACTTTTTTAGATCTTTATCTTCTATCATAATTTAAGTGCAGCAACCTATAAATATTTTTGTTTCTTATAAATGTTAAATTATGGTAATGCCTAAAGAGCCATCATATTCATTTTGCTTATAAAACTTATTACAACTTATTTATTGACCACAATGACAAGTCCCTCTAATAGCACCTGGGATGCAGAGATATGAGGAATGCTTGGCTCTTCAGGCCAACTATGCAACAATAGCACCACCTATCACCAATTAAACACAAAGGCTATAAACTCAGCATAGCAAACTATAAGAATTTTCCTCTCTACAAATTCCTTTGTGAACACTAATTTTGTAAATGAAAGCCGTTGCCATTATAAACTGCAGCTCTTAAGTCTACATTTTATTATGAAATAAAATTTAAAATTTAGGAAAAGCCTTCAAAAGTCAATTTTGTTCAGCACCCAAAGCAGTAATTACACATTCTCTGAAATCTGAAAATCACACTCTCTTTCATTTTAAGCACACTTTGACTGAAAGGTGTATCACTAAAGTAATCCAATTATATTATAGATGCATTATTGGCTCTTTCCACCAAATGACAAGTCATTTACTTTTTGAAAATAAATTGTCTGCTGGGCAATGGATAAATAATATTCTTCTTCAATACATGTACTGTTTCTATTAACAAGGAAATAAAAAAAACTTGCTTTGAAATTATAGAGTAATGGAAACCACTTCTCACTATCATATATAAGGTTTGTACCTATAACAAATCATTGTATTCCAACACAAAATCTACTCTATACTATTATTTTCATATGCCACAAGTCTAGCACTTAACTTTTGGTTCTATCAAATAAAGCCCTAAAGTTAAAAAAAAAATCATATTTAACTGAGATGCTGTACTAAATTACACTAAACAATAAAGAATAAAACAAACCTGTCTTGGCATACTCACAATATAATAACCGTTTGTTACCACTGGATTAATACACAAGAACTTACTTTGATATAGAAAAACATTTTGAAATCTGAACACACAATGTTTTTCAAAGTAATAGCTTTTAAAAGAAACCTGAATGCTAGCTTCTACTCTAAACCCCTCTTTAAATGTACAGAAACAGGTAGAGAAAAAAACACATTAGGACTGATTATAAAATGCTTCCTCACATTCATTACCCATCCTTTATTGCCTCTAAATTAAGCTCCTAGAAGCTTTGTTTAATTATAAGATAAGGAAGAGGGGAAGAAACACTGTCCCTATTTATAGGTATTTGTGAATATGTTAAAGTCAAGATTGTCACAAGCATAATGCTAAAGTGTCCTAAGGGAGTCACAAATGTCAAACTTCCCAGAGAACTAACTCTTCAGTATGCGCAAATTCTATATCGGACTATTTCAGAACAGAGACAGCGCTAACAAAGCTAACAAACAGATAAGATGGGCACATTTTAGAAAGGACAGAGAGGATGGATATGTCCTTACAGGCACTGTTTTAGCTGCCATCTTCAATTGCCTCTAATGTTTTATACAGTATGTTCACTGGTAATTTTGCTCTCAAATAAATAAGTGTCAAAACTGATTACATTATTAAAGGCTTTCAAAATGATTTTTAGGTTTCTTAAAGAGAGCTCATTGAAAATGGCAAAGAATCTCCGAGATGAGGATTTTATAGATCCTGAATAAAATTACCAGGAGCTGTAAATTCACTTTTAAACCAACAATAATAAATGAATCCAAGGGTAGAACTACAAGGAAGGAGTGTACCGAGCAATGTTCCACCTTCCTGGCAACTGCGGTTACTTGGGGAAAGGAGGAAACCTCTCCAACAGCTCCTCATGGGTCTCTGCCTTTGTTCTTACTGGCATTTTAATTTCTGATGACAGACTTTTGTTGTTTGGAGCATAAACCGGACGTACCAGTTTGGAGGCACAATAAGGAGAACAAAGAATGATTTGTTCACACTGTAGGGGAAAAAAATCTTTTCCAACCATAGAAAATAGCTTTCGCATGGTGAAAATATGCAAATTACATACCAAACCAAAAAAGATGGGGGGAAAGTACAAGTTTAGAATCTCACAATTCAATCAAAGGCAAAAGGAAATTATAACAGCCGAGACAATAATACATACAGGGAAAGGCTATAAAAGTTGTGGGAGAGCTTTCTAAGTGCTTTTAGAGGATTCTAAAAGCAAATGAAGGTCATCTAGCCCTCAGAACCAAACTTGTTTCTGAAACCCTGATGACTTTTCAAACATATATGACTACCAAATAAAAAATTCATTAAAAAATCAAGGACAAAAACAACAAGGCTTTATAATGACAGAATTAGGACAAGAGTACATATTTACACCCTCCACTACTCTTTAGACCGGCGGTTCTCAACCTGTGAGTCGCGACCCCTTTGGCGGTCGAATGACCCTTTCACAGGGGTCGCCTAAGACCATCCTGCATATCAGATATTTACATTACGATTCATAACAGTAGCAACATTACAGTTATGAAGTAGCAACAAAAATAATTTTATGGTTGGGTCACAACATGAGAAACTGTATTTAAAGGGCCAGAAGGTTGAGAACCACTGCTTTAGACACTGGTCAAATGGGGAATTGTGGGCTACAAATGATTCTTTTTAGCAAACTTTCTTAAACAGACATACGGGGGGACAGGAGGAGAGAAGGGCTTTTGTACTATGATAATCCAGACGGAGAATTTTGTGGTTTCAAGGAAATGTCCCACTGAACGCAATTCAAATACCAACAAAATTATTTCAGATTAAAACAGAAAAAAAAAGATAACAGACAACAGCCCAGCCGCGGCCGCTCAGTGGTTGAGCATTGATCTATGAACCAGATTGCGGGCTAGATTACCAATGTGGGGCATGCAGGAGGCAGCCAATCTGACTCCCTCTCCCTTTCTCTCTGAAATCAATAAAAATATTAATATATATAAATAAATATATATGTGTGTATGTATATATGTATGTGTATATGTATATGTGTATGTGTATGTGTATATGTATATGTATATGGGTTCTGTCTGCTCCACATCTTCTCCAACAGGTAGTATTAACCATTCTGGTGGGTAGGAGTCACACTGTGGTTTTAATTTGCAGTTTCTTCATGACTAAGGAGACTGCTTTTAATTCTTATTGGAATTTAGTTATACTGTTTCATGAATGACTATTAAAGTCTCTTGCCAAATACAGTTGCCTGATTCTAAAAAATTATGGATTTAAATGGTTGTCCATGATGAAAAAAATGTATAAATCAGTCTCTGGAATAGCAATGCTGCCTCAAACTAAATGTAGAAACAGTCTTTATTATAGTAGTCCTCCATTAGGGCAAATGATGTAAGACGTTTGTCCTAACAGACTCTTGATTTCCAGAGATTTGTATAATAAACAGTACAGAATATGAATAAGATTCAAGAATTCATTACAGCAGCTCTAGAAAAAGGTAAAGCTTTTCATACTTAATTGAATTCCTATTTAATTCCAAATCCAGTCATGAGAAATCTTTCCACCCAACTAAGAAACAAATGGTTGGCATAAACCAAAATGCCATCCCTTGAGGTAAAAAACATAATGATTTGTAAAAATTCATACAAACATTCAAAGAAAACTCAGTCACTGCTAAAAAGAGGAAACATACAAATATCACTATGTTTCTCCTATAACTCATGTAGTTCAAACACAAAGCATAATGATTAGTAGTTCCTTTTCTTCATAGATACTTTAACAAGCTTTATTCTTTAAAAGAAAAAAATTATAGCAGGTATTGATTTACCTATTTTTCGAAATGGCTGTATCTGATTAGCAAATCATTTCTAGGCTGGAAATATGAATTAAAACACTAAGCCACCAGACATGAAAGACAATAGAAAAAGAACTCCTTATGTGTATCTTAAGCACATCCTGACTTTCAGTCAAAAATATTTTTCATGCCGAAACCGGTTTGGCTCAGTGGATAGAGCGTCGGCCTGCGGACTGAAGGGTCCCGGGTTCGATTCCGGTCAAGGGCATGTACCTGGGTTGCGGGCATATCCCCAGTAGGAGATGTGCAGGAGGCAGCTGATCGATGTTCCTCTCTCATCGATGTTTCTAACTCTCTATCTCTCTCCCTTCCTCTCTGTAAAAAATCAATAAAATATATAAAAAATATATATATATATTTTTCATGTCACCCCGGCTGGTGTAGCTCAGTTGGTTTGAGCATCGTTCAGTGGACCAAAAAGGTTGCAGGTTCGATTCCCTGTCAGGGCATGTATCTAGGTTGTGGGGGAGGGAACGCGTCAATATTTCACTCTCTCTCTCCCTTCCTCTCTCTCTAAAATCAATAAACATATTCTCAGGTTCTCTAGATAAGTAATGGTTCTGGTTCCACCTAGGAAGTCTAAAGAAGTAAAAGCAGTCAACAGGGAGGACCTCTGGAAGTTTTTTTATTTCCCCCCCAAAAATAATGACCTATGGCAACAATGCCAAATATGTACAACATGCCAGATCATCAGTTACAAATATCACACAGCAACAACATCAATGATTCTAACAGTTTGTAAATTTGACTTGTGTTTATTAACTATACAAATTTGCTAACTCTGGGTTTGGCTTTTAAAATAAGGGTGATGACATATCTATCTAACAAGGTAGCTGTGTTAAAGTGTGTATTTAAAATACGTAACACATACTTGGCACTCAAAAAAAAAAAAGTTAAATCAAGAAGATGCTTGTTAAATGAACTGATAAGTAAATGACTGAGTCTGTATTATTCCATCTCAATGATATTTAGTATAATTTGCCATTGCCCCATTGTTCTCAAAGCATGTTAATATTTAATGCCTGGAAATTTGTTAATACCATATCAGAAAACACACTTTGTTGCAACTCATCCTTGAACCCACCGATATATTCCTTACTATGATTTACTGCTCTTAAGGACTACTACTAGACGGTAAACAGCACCTCATCTGGACAGCAGTTTTTATCACACTTACCTTCACACTCCAGCCTCTCTCTTCCCTCTCTTACAAATATCCCACACTCATTCCAACCTTCATGTGTTAATATAATGTTTTTACCTGCAACAGGTTTTCTTACCAACAGTGATGTAAAAGCAGCCCACTTAAATAGACAAATGTAGAGTTATCAATCTTTCCTAGTTGTTTTACATGTACTAACCACACAAACACAACTGAAAAGAACTTCCTTAAAAAGATCATCATTTAGCCCTGGCCAATTTGCTCAGTGGTTAGAGTGCCTCTCACATTGATGTCTCTCTTTTTTTCTCTCTCTCCCCCTCTCTAAAATCAATAAATTTAAGAAAAAAGATCATTTATTAGTTTTAAAGTAGCACCAAATAAAATTTTTTCATTAAAGAGAAAAATGTCGACTGCAGACTTTAGTTATTAATAATGTATCAATAATGATTCAATTTTACAAATGTACCTCACTAGTATAAGATGTTAATAGGGCAAAATGGGGAAGGAAGGGTACATGAAATTTCTCTGTACTTTCCACTCAATTTTTAGGTAAAAAATAACTTTTAAAAATAATATATACAGGTGGGGTTAAAGAAAGTTTACAGATGTGAGTATGCAAAAGAGTTTATTCTTGTATTATTTATTAATTGTTGTATTATTTTCCTTACGAACTATAAAACTACTTTTGCCCCATGCTATATGTAAAATTTTTTAACATTTCCTGATACCACTGCCCCCCCAAAATAGGGTTAAAGGGTAAAAATATATGGAAGAGGGGGAATGAATAGACAATGAAGCCTTATACTAAGGAAGACAGTTCCTAAAGCAAAAGGACCTCACTTAGCCTATTTAAATATACAAGTATATCATTACCACTCTGCTGTTTCACGTGTACTAATCATACAGACAACACAACTGAACTAATGAAGTTCCTTAAAAAGACTTTTTCATTACTTTGTTTTAACTTAAAAAAATCACAAGAATAATTTTCTTAATTAGGGAGAAGAGATAAAAGTAAAAAAGAGAGATAGGGGAAGGGGTGGGGATATCATCTTATATTTACGTATTAAATTACTAAGCAACAAAAAGACCTCACCTATCTACATGAGTGGCAATCATAACTACAAAACAATCTCTAATAAGAGCTGATAGTCTCTCTCTAAAGTCACCTGTGAGCCAATTCAGTGATATATTTTGAGCTTAGACATAAATGACGAAAAATATTCCAAAAAATTGGCCAGAGAAGCATCAGAATCTCCTATTTATACACTGTATTCAAAACCATTTTTAAACTTGGGCCTTTTTTTTCTCGATAGAGAAAAGTCTCACTGCCAGGGGGTTATTTTCCATATTGCAGCACACAATTTCAAAAACTTAAGATAGCACAGTTTGAGGAAAGTATTCCTAACAGTAAAAAGTAATTATTTTTGAAAGCTCCCAAAATTAGGAGAAACAAGGGGACAGGGTTTTTGTTTTATTTTTGCTTACCTCACCACAAATGATCAGGTTAGAGTGTCAGTATCTCTATAACCTGCTCTGTATGCTGTCAAGAAGAAAAAAAGGGGCAAACCACAAAAACCACTTAAAACGCATGCTTGGTAGGGCTAACAACTTATACAACAGATGTTTGCTAACCACATAAAGCAGACGGCAACTCAGTCTATATTTTGGTCTTGACACTAAGTTCAAAATACAAAACTTGAGGCAAGAAGGAGTGAGTTTCAAGAACAATATGAAAAGCGCAGAACACAAATACTGAATGGAACTTGTAACCGCAGTTTCATACTCCCAAATTTTTGCACACAGAGAGGAGTATTTTAAGTCGACTTTAACCTTTCCCCTTCAGCCTGATTTTTGAAAAGAAGATCAAAGAAAAACAGTTTAAACTCACACGGTCCTCCAGTTATGCAACACAGATTTAGACATTACACTTCAAAACACCAGCCATTACTTCAGCACCACCAATCCAAATACCATTCCAAGCTTTGAAGCAGCCCTAATGGTATCTTCCATTTGCAAGTAACACTTCTGTAGTCAAAAGATCTTACTCAGGGTAGATGTTAATGCAAAACCACTCAGACTACACAGACACACACGCCTGGAGGCAGACTGGAAGGTGTTCAGAAGTCAATGTAACACCATTACAGAGAGTGTCAGCCTAGCAGCTGTCATAAACACTTCATAATCACTCTGAGACACAAACTGGATTCCCTTTAACTCGTTACTTTATTTTGTGCCGAATGTGTCCAGTTGAAAAGAGAGAGAAAACAGTGCTACAGATAAGCCAATTCTGGCTTATAGCCTTCTTCCACTTTTAGAAGACTGAGTTTGTCATATATTATTGGGATTCTAAATCTATCCTGATATGATCCATTGATTAAAGATAGTTTTGCAATAGATATCTAACCAATGAGGAACTGATGACATTAAGTGAAAAACCTAAGGTTTTTCATTTGTAAAATAGATGTACTAACTTGTAAGATTGACAAGATGATTAAAAATAAAACATAAAAAAGACTGACAACGGCTATGGCATGTAGTGGAGCAACTAGAACTATCTGATATTGCAGATAGAAGGGTATAATGCTACAATCTCTTTGGAAAACTCTAGGCAATTTCTAATCAAGTTAAATATATGCCTAAACTACAGCCCAGCATTCTACTCCTAGATACTTACTCAAAAATACAGTAGATATATCTAATATTATGTTCATAGGAGCTTTATTCACTGTAACCGAGAGCCAGAAACACAAATGCCCATCAAAAGAACAGCTAACCAGCCCTAATCGGATTGACTCAGTAGTAGATAGAGCCCACAGACTGGGGCACATATCTAGGTTTCAGGCTCGATCCCAGCCTTGGTCAGGGCTTGTGCAGCAGGTAACCAATTGATGTGTCTCTCTTACATCGATATTTCTCTCTGTGTGTCTCTCCCTCTACCTAGCACTCTGTCTAAAAATTACAGAGAGATGGGAAAATATCGGCAGATGAGGATTTGAAAAAAAAAAAAGAATAGGTAAACAAACTGTGATATATTCAATCAGTAAAATAAAACACAGTAATAAAAACAGAAATACAAACTACTACAACATGTAACAACATAGATACGTGTAAAAATTACAATGAGGCCCGGCCAGCATGACTCCGTGGTTGAGTGTGGACCTATGAACCAGGAGGTCACAGTTCGATTCTCGGTCAGAGCATATGCTCGGGTTGCAGGCTCATCTCCAGTGTGGGGCATGCAGGAGGCAGCCAATCAATGATTCTCTCTCATTACTGATGGTTTTTTTTCTCCCTCCCCCTTCCTCTCTAAAAACAATAAAATATATTTTTTTAAAATAAAATAACCAAAAAGGACACACAAATGAATACATAATGTGTATTCCACTATTTCCATGAAGTTCAATACAGGCAAAATTAATCTATGGTCAGAATAGTGATTACCTGACCTAAAAATAAGGGTGATACTGATTGGGGAACTTTCTGAGTAAGAATATTTTTCATTTATTTATATATGTGTACACCTATTCATAATACTTACGTAAACACACACACAGTTATCAAACTATAGACTTGAAATTTGTATATTTTATGGCATATTAAAACAATTTTTAAAAAGATACCTCATAAATAAACTATGATGAATCAGACAATGGAATATTATTCAGCACTAAAAAGAAATGAGCTATCATGCCCTACCCGGTTTGGCTCAGTGGATAGAGCATCGGCCTGCGGACTAAAGGGTCCCAGGTTCGATTCCAGTCAAGGGCACATGCCCGGGTTACAGGCTCAATCCCCAGTGGGGGGCGTGCAGGAGGCAGCCAATCAATGATTCTCTCTCATCATTGATGTTTCTCTCTCTCCCTCTTCCTTCCTCTCTGAAATCAATAAAAAATATATTTAAAAAAAAAAAAAGAAATGAGCTATCAAGCATGAAAAGACATGGTTGAGAAAGTTAATTGCATATTACTAGTGAAAGAAGTCAATCCGTATGATCTCAACCACATATACGACATATTGTAAAGGCAAAACTGTATAGATAGTAAAAAGATCAGTGGCTGCCAGAAATTGGGGGGAGGGAGTACAAAAAATTTTTAGAGCAGTGAGTAGGCAGAACACGGGATATTTAGGGCAATGCGACCCTTTACGATACCATAATGGTGGATACATGTCATTAAACATTTGTCAAAATACATAGAAAGGACAACACCAAAAGTGAACCCTAAAGTAAACCATGGACTTTGAGTGATAATGTGTCAGTGTAGGTTCATCCACTATATCAAATGTACCACTTCAATGTGGAATGTTGACAGTAGGGAGGCTGTGTGTTTGTGGAGGCAGGAGATATACAAGGGAACTCTCTGTACTTCCTGTACAAATTTGTTATAAGTCTAAAACTGTTCTAAAAAATAAATTCTATTTTTTTAAACAGTATCTACCAAAGAAGTTGAGCTGGTTAAATATAAGCCTAATTTTTTTATCTATAAAATGGGAATACCATTAACTAGTAAAAATGACAGAATAAACAATAGGCAATATGCCTAAAATAATGTATGGTATATTTTGATTATTTAAATTATAGATATTATTTATATTATTATGAAACTTCACTAGGCATAACAAGTGTCAAAACTTCCCCAGGCATCCCATCACTCCTCAAAGCTCTACAGCAATCTATTCATACCTCCAGCATAACGTTAATCTCATAGGCTATGGTATCTCAACCTCAGCGCCACTGACTTTTTGGGCTGGACAATTCTTTCTTGAGAGAGGTTGTCCTGTAACATTGTAAGATGCTTAACAGCATCTCTGTCTTTTACCCACTAGATGCCAGTAGCAACTCCAAATTGTTGACAACAAAATATATCTGCAGACATAGCCAGATGTCCCTGGGGGCAAAATCACTTCCATTTGAGAAGCACTGACACAAGACTGCAATTATGTAGTGACATTTTGCACAAGCGGGATATAATCTCCTTAAGGTCTTAAGTTACAATTGTATCTCCCAACACTTGGCATAAAACCTAAAGTTTCAGTGTTGCTGAGTGGAAAACTTATGTTGCTATCAATTACTGAAAACAGAGATTTTAGGAAGGGATAGACTGCAAATGGGATGGAATGACAGCAAACAACAAGAGATTACAAAGCTTAGTATGGATGTTTCTGAAATTGAGTCTCTAGCACACTTAGATGAAAATATCCAGCAAAAGGTTGAAATCCTAAAACAAATGTATTAAACATATATGCACATATATGTAATATATACAAACATATGCATATACAATATAGCTGGCACAAAAGATACATCAGACAATGTAGTTATAGCACAAGAAATACAAAGACCATTAAGACATGATCACACATCTCCCCTAAACTCCCAGCCTTTAAAACCCTCAAACCAAAGGACCCAGTACCTTCCCCTTCCCCCTCTTCTTCCCTCTCAGGATTGCATCTCCTAAACTCGTAAGGGTCCCCCCAAGACTTGCAACCAGGAGAGCAAAGGGCAGTGACAGCTCATCCAGGGCTAATCCCCAAACCTGTCCCCAAACTGCCCTTTTCTGACTCTCCAGTGAGCTGACAGCAGCTCCGCTTTGGTTCGCTTCTCACCCATGTTTCTAGAGAGCCAAAGTAGCCCCGCCTACTCTCCTGTTGCTTCTATCCTAGGCCCTTCCTTGTTTCACTGTCTCCAGCTTTAATAAATGCTCCCCCCAAAGTGGGGGTGCGGGGGGGCGGGAGACATCATCACAGTACTAGGGAGGCTTACAAAGAATTCTCCCAACTGCTCATGTAAAAATCAAGATTCCCACCCTAGCCGGTTTGGCTCAGTGGATAGAGCGTTGGCCTGTGGACTCAAGGGTCCCAGGTTCGATTCCAGTCAAGGGCACGTACCTTGGTTGCGGGCACTTCCCCAGTGGGGAGTGTGCAGGAGGCAGCTGATTGATGTTTCTCTCTCATTGATGTTTCTAACTCTCTATCCCTCTCCCTTCCTCTCTGTAAAAAAAATCAATAAAATATTTTTTTAAAAAAAATTCTCAATGGCATCTTTAAAAAAAAAAAAAATCAAGATTCCCAGAAAATACTACAACACATAGGCAAAGTGAATCAAAAATTAGGAATCAGAAATATTTCATTTAATTCACTTGGTCCTATGTCCAAAGTTTAAACGTTAAAATGAATATGAGCACAATTTAGAAAATAGTAATACTAGTTGAATTTCTTTTGAAAGTCTCCAGAAAACTAATGTTTTCTGTTATCTCACTCTTCTCAGAAAAATGAGACAACTGATTACTGACAATAAACTGTTTCCTGGTTTTAATATTGTACTAAGAGTTTACATAAGATGTCACCTCTGGGGAAACTTTGGGAGGGTATGCAGGACTTTAAATAATATTCTGTAACTTGCCATGAGTCCATAATTATTTCTAAATAAGAACATTTCAAAAGTCAATTCAAAAATAAACCAAAGAAAAATCAAAAACAGACACAGCAAAATCTACCTGTACACATATGGTGTTAACTGCAATTAAGTGGGGGAGGGGGAGAATGATTGTGGTGTTGCTGTTGTTGTTGTTGTTTTCAGGAAATGGTGCTGAATAAGTTGGGTGTCATTTTTTATTAATACTTTAAATTTTAAAAAAGCCTTGACTACTATCTCATACCATACATACAAAAAATTATTTCAAATGGATCATAAAGTTAAAATTAATAACAACAACCTTCTAACAGGAAACACAGGAAATTATCTTCATGTCCTTAGAACAAAAAAAAAAAATACACAAAGCATTAACAATAGATAAAACACTTAAAATCTGAACCTTATTTCTTTCATCATAAGACATTATTAGAAGGTAAAAATATAAGAATGCCTATAAAGGAGACTATTAAGACAAATGATAAAATCAGAAAATGGACTGTGGATTACATAATAGTATTATATCAAATTTAAATGTCCTGGTTTTGATAATAATGTTATGTGCTTATTTTTAGGAAATATATACTGAATTATTTATGGAGACGGGGGACATGATTTCAACAACTTTTAAGTGGTTCAGAAAAAAATCTGCACAAATGAAAAAAAACATCTGCACAAATTAAAGAATGATAAAGCAAATGAAGCAAAATCTCCATAATTCTAAATCTAGCTAATAGGTAACAGGAGTTCGTTATACTAGTAATAAAATTTTCAGATGGTTTGAAATTACTGTGAAATAAAAACCCCACCATGAGATACAAACACATACCCACCAGAATGATTAAAATTTAAGACACAATCCCAAAAGAGTGAGAACGTGGAGAAAATGAAACTTTCATACATACTGGTCAACCACTTTGGAAAACTCTTTGGCAATAACCTACTACAGTGAAACATACACCACAGTATGACACAGCAAATCCACTCCTTGGTCTATCTCCAAGAGAAATGGGTGTATATGTCCACGAAGAAACATACAAGAATGTTCACAACAGCTTTATTCAGATTACTCAAAAACTGGAAACAATAAATATTTTCTATTAGTTGTACAATGGATTTTTCAAAATGCGTTGTATCCATGATAAAATACAACACAACAAAAATAAGAACGCATTACTACTACACGCAATAACATGAGTCTCATAGCCATACTGCTAAGAGAAAGAAGCCAGACCCAAAAGAATACAGACTGTATTATCTACAACCATATTTTCTTAATGAAATTCAAGACTAGAAAAAACTAATCTCTGATGACAGAAGTCAGAGCAGTGATTACTCGGAGGCACCAGGAGGATAGTATCTACAGGGAAGTGGCCTGAGGGACTCTGCTGAGTTGCTAGAAACATTCTATATCTCAATTTGAGTGGTGTATAGAAGGTTACATCCAGTTATACAAATTCAATCTGTATCCTTAAGATCTGTGAACTTACACATTATATTCAATATATTCCATAACAAAAGAAAAAACTGCCTCCCACTGATTCTTAAGTCAGCTTATCTCCAAAGAATATTTGTTTTAGAGTAGAAAAACATAAAAAATATTTCATACAAGAAAGATTCCACTTTACAATGATAAATCCCATAAACTCATTTAAAGCAAATTCCCTATACTAAATCAAGAAAAGTCATACAATGCCACTATTAAAACATAAATTAAGGTTAGGGGACTATAAAGTAGGATTAAAGTTCAGATGCAAAACTTCTCTAAAGTGACAGCTTAAGAAACAAACTCTAGAAAAAAGTATTTTCCTCCACAAAAATGGGTGGATTCCAGAAGTTATTTCAATATTATTTTTCATTTCTACTTTTATGCACTTCATGACACCCAATGTTCTTCTACTGCAGATGACTAAAGAACCATCCATTAAGTCTATTTTCAGTAATAAGAAGCTGGAACAAACAAAATAAAGCCCTATTCTCAACAAAGGTCACTTTTCCACTGGGATTCATATTCAAACTTTTTCAGTTTGCCAGTTACCCAAATCACTGACTTTATATTGCTCCCAAAAGAAACCCATAAAATGGTTTCCTGGCTAGCAGTCTTAACATGGCAAGGTCAACTGGCACCCAACTTTTATAATTAATAGACCAACTGGTATTTACCTCAAATATGCCTTTGCATGTTTTCTCTAAAGCTCTTAGTGTAAAGGCTACATTAAAATCTTTAGGGTAAATATTTCCTTTCAAGGTTGAAACAGCTGCACTTCTCTTAGCTCAATGTGTTAGCGACACCTAGTGTTACATCCTTGATATAAATTCAAAGTTCCAAGAAAACACTCCAAATGCTAACTTATTGAATCTATCATACAGTTTCTACAATGCAACTGTTACCTTCTAGGTGATGTAATGAATACATTTTCAAGTTTTTTTAAATATATTAATAGTTTCCAAGGATGAAGAGAAAACTAAGTAGACAGTTAAACACAGCAAGAATATATATAAAAATATCGTAACTTTTACAAGGTACTATCTTGGGTTTCCCGTCTGTCAAAATTTTTAAATGAGAATATTTTATTACTTATAATACAGTACAATTTTTGCCTTATTGAATTGTTTTGATACAACTTCATTTTACTTATTGATTAGTAACTCAAAAATAAAAAGGGATATAAAATTACTGTTTTAAAGCATACAATGACTCAACTGCCTTATATAATTTTAACATAAGTCTAGTAATCAAATTCTATTTCTTCTAAAACTATGGCCACCTTACGTACCAGACAGCACTAGTCCCAGTTCAAGACTTGGAAACGTCTTTGACTCTTCTCTTCTGAATGTTTTATTAGTTATGATAATAACAAACTGAGTTAAGGTTCTCAACATCTCACATTTAGGTAATGCTGGAACTGACTCCAGAGTGGCTTTAACCTTTTCTTTCTCTTTATGCTTTATTCATGCTGTTGCCACTGCAAAATCAATCTTTATTAAATATGGATTTGGGAATGTATCTCTGTTACTCAAAGATTTTTAATGAGTTCATACTGGCTGAAAGATTAACATCCAACCCCTCAACCTGCACTTCAAATTTCCTCCTTGAAATTTTTACATCTCACTCCAAGTCCATGAAGAGAGGACAACCACTAAAATGTATGCTGATGATCACAGAGACGTTCTTTGTATTAAATAATACATGACTGCACAATGTCTAAAACATACTCGTTGTCATAAACAACTCCTCCTACAACTGGATCCCCTGTTGATAGTGCTTGTCAAACCATGTTATAAAGGCTCAATTATTTTTACTTATTTCCACTCTGACACAAACAGATACTTCTGTAAACTACAAACACATGTTTGGATGCTGTGCAACTGGCAAATCACTATAGGTTTCTAAAAGCTTATGCTCATATTCTTACTTACCTTGTTGCATACAGTAACAGACATTGCACTAACCAATTTAAAGCTAAATTCATTATCTTTCCACCCAAAGATATGCTCCTTATCATATCTTTCCTATTTTTCACAAGAGTCATCGCTGTCTCTCCCTGTTCAAAGTCTTCCAAGTGGTTTCTACAATTCAATCTTTTAATGGTCAAAAAAATTGTACAAAAGATTCCTAAAAGATATTCAAATGGCCAACAAATACCTGAAAAAGTGCTCAACCTCATTAGTCATCAGAGAAATCCTAACTAAAACTACAAGGTATCACCCATCAGAATGGCTAAAATTCAACAGATGAGCAACTGACTTTGGAAAGACATTGAGCAATTCACACATTGTTGGGGGAAATGTAAAATGCTACAAATGCTTTGGGAAAAGGTTTGGAAGTTTGTTACAAAATTAACCACACTGCTACCCTATGAAGTAGCAGTTCCACCTGTAGGTCCTTATCTAAAAGAAATGAACACCCATGTTTTACAAAAAGACTTGAAGAAAAATCTTCACAGCAGCTTTGTTCATAATAGGCAAAAGCTATCAAAAGGCCAACTACCCTTCATTAAGAGATGAGGTAAACTATGGTATATGGATATCTTGGACTACAACAGCAACCAAAGGAAACAAGCAACATGCATGCATGTCACAAACACTTTGCTGAGAGAAAGAAACCTTACACAAGAGTGCATACTGTATATTAACAGGAAGTTCTAAACCAAGAGAATCTAACGTATACTAGGAAATACTTAGAAGAGTGATTGCTTCTGGATGGGGTGGAAGAAAACTAATTGAGAATAGGCATGAGGGAAATTTCTCGAGTAGTAATCATGTTCTGTATCTTGAAGAGATTGGGTTATTTAGGTGTATGTTCTTGTCAATATTTACACATTGAGATTTGAATATTTGTGTATAAATTTTATCTAACAAAAACTAAACAAATATTGAACTCTAGTTAATAATATACACACAAAAGTACTTAAGGGGAAGTATGCTGATGTTTGGAATTTACTCTGAAATGTGTCAAATAAAATGGATGGATAAACAGAAAATTTACAAAATCACTGCCAGATTTTAAGATTACTTAAAATACAGCAGAGTAAAATTTTAATGGTACAATCTTAGTAGAGGGTATACATGCTTTCACTACAAAACGGTTTCAACTGTGGAGTATATTGAAAATTTTTAAAGTCCTTACAATGGTTGACAGAGCTCTATCTAGCCCACTACCATCTCTCAGACATCATCTCCTAGCATTCATAACCTTGCCCACCCAGCTATAGATAAATTGCCTCTTTGCTATTCTGGAATATAGAAAACACAATCCTTGCCGAAACCGGTTTGGCTCAGTGGATAGAGCGTCGGCCTGCGGACTGAAAGGTCCCAGGTTCGATTCCGGTCGAGGGCATGTACCTGGGTTGCGGGCACATCCCCAGTGGGAGTGTGGAGGAGGCAGCTGATCGATGTTTCTCTCTCATCGATGTTTCTAACTCTCTATCTCTCTCCCTTCTTCTCTGTGAAAAATCAATAAAATATATTAAAAAAAACAAAAACAAAAAAAAACACAATCCGAAAAAGAAAAAGTCAATTTTGAAAAAAGAGAAAACATAATACTACCACAGAGTACTGGCTTTGAATGTTCCTCTCTCAGATACCCCATAGGATGACTCTTTCACACTTCTGCGCAAGGGATCCCTGAGAGAGGTTTTCCCAGACCACCCTGAATAATATAGCACCATCAACCACCCACCATAACACTCACCACCATCTAGCATGGTACATGCTTGTTTATCATCTAGACTGCTCTCTGACCCACCTACCTAGAATGGCAAGTCCATCAAAAGAATGATTTTGTATACTCAGTTTTCCCAGCACCTTGATCAGGCTCTGACATGTGAAAGGCAATAAATCTTTGCTACATGAATGAATCAATAAATGAACAAAGTGAGTATGAATGGCATGGCTTTACGAGAATGCAATTTAACAATTCTATGAAGAACATTAGTATTTCTACATTTATTGATCTCTCTAAATTACATGATAATAAAGATATTTATATCAATATTCTTGAAGAAGAAAACAACTAGATCTTCCAGGTAGGCCCTGCGCATGGCTCCTGGCAACCGTAGTTCCACAGACTAATTCGCCAAAATGACTAACACAAAGGGAAAGGGGAGAGGCACCCACTATACATTCTCTAGGCCTTTTAGAAAACATGGAGTTGTTCCTTTGGCCACATACTTGCGAATCTACAAGAAAGGTGATATTGTGGACAGCAAGGGAATGGGCACTGTTCAAAAAGGAATGCCCACAACTGTTACCATGGCAAAACTGGAAGAGTCTACAATGTCACCCAGCATGCAGTGGGCATTGTTGTGAACAAGCTAGTTAGGGCAAGATTCTTGCCAAGAGAATTAAATGTGCGTATTGAGCATATTAAGCTCTCTAAGAGCAGAGGTAGCTTCCTGAAACGTGTGAAGGAAAATTATCAGAAAAAGGAGGAAGCCAAAGAAAAAGGTACCTGGGATCAACTGAAGCATCAGCCTGCTCCACCCAGAGAAGCATGCTTTGTGAGAACCAATGGAAAGGAGCCTGAGCTGCTGGAACCCATTCCCTATGAATTCATGGCATGATAAGTGGGAAAAAATAAAAAAGACTTTGGTGATGATGATGATGATGGAGGAGGAGGACGAGGAGGAGGAGGAGGAGGAGGACGAGGAGACGACAACTACTAAAAATCTAAATCAGCGTCCAACTACAGAGAAAAGGACACTTCACCTCAGAGCCTCTGACTTTACAATTTGCTGTTCCCTCCTACCCTGGCTAAATCTTAACTTTTGCACTGCTTAGTTATTATAATATTTTATTATTTCTTCACATTACAATTTAAGTTATATATATTTTTATTTAAATCCTTCTTTCATACTAGCTGTATTAGAGTAAAGACTGTGTCTATTTTGCTCAAAATACATTTTATCCCAGACCTGTGTTGAATAAATGAACACCTATTAAGTCCTCATAGTTCATAGCACCAAGTCAATCTATGTGTAAAACTAGGAGGAAAAAAATAAAAAATTTAAGTATGTTACTTTCAAATATCTGAAATACATACTAAGATAACAACAATAATAGAAATGAAGATGATAAGAAAGGAAGAATACAGAAATGCTGTTCTTTTCATATGAATCCCATAAAAGTATTTGGTTTTTAGTCCAGGTACATGTATAACTTTATTTTTTTAAATTAAAGATTTTAAAAAGAGTCTCTACTACATTACCAAAAGAAGCAATTACATTGTTAGACATAGATGCGAATAGGGCCTGTTTATCCAAGAACATCAGCATAAGAAATAATCATTTCTTGTATTACATCAGATATGTTGAAAGTAGGGGCCTGACAGCTTGGGAAAGCTAAGAGAACTGGTGGTTTCCTGCAGCCATCTCATCTACAAAGTGTGGGATTGGGAAACAGAAAAATTACTTCTGCATAGTTCTGCTTCTGAGCTAACTCTACTATATTCCTGAACATCATCTAAGCTTCGTTCATATTTGCGCACTTCTTATATAGGCAATCTTAAAAAATGTTTAACCACCCGGGCCAGTATGGCTCAGTGGTTGAGCGCCAACCTCTGAACCAGGAGGTCGAGGTTTGATTCCCAGTCAGGGTACATGCCCTGATTGTGGGCTTGATTCCCACTGTGGGGCAAGCAGGAGGCGCCCAATCAATGACTCTCTCTCTTCATTGATGTTTCTCTCTCTCCCTCTCCCTTCATCTCTAAAATCAATTTTTAAAAAATATTTAACCAAGATATGTTTATTTTCTTAATCTAAGACTCACGGGTGGAACAGTTACATAAAATCTACAGAAGAGAGAACCGTGCACAAAACTGAGGCAAAACTGTGCTTAGTTTGGACCAGGACTGACGTTCTGCTTACCTATACTTACTCAAAAGCTGGAGGAATCACCCTACCTGATATCAAATATACTACAAGGCTATAGTCATCAGAAAGAATGGTACTGGCATGAAAACAGATATATAGATCAATAATACAGGGGGCTGGATGAAAAAGGTGAAGGGATTAAAGAAAGAAAAAAAAACCTTCTTAGACACAGACAACAGTATGGTGATTACCAGAGGGAAAAAAGGGTGGGGGACGTAGAAGAGGGTAAAGGGGGGATAAATGGTGATGGAGGACTTGACTGGGGCTGCTAAACATACAATACAATATACAGATGATATATTATAGAATTGTACACCTGAAACCTATATAATTTTATTAACCAATGTCACCCCAATAAATTCAATAAAAATTTTAAAAAGGCAAATACGATTTATGGTCTGCAAAGATCCCTAAGAGCCAGGATTATTTCTAGCTTGACCAACATTAGCTCCCCACTGTCTAGCATATGGGAATACTTAAATAATTACTGAATAACTGACTAGTGATAAACAAGTTTCAGAAGGGTTTAGTTAGAGTAATGCATAACAGTCACAGTAGTCTATAAAAGATAAATATTTGAAGCTATATCATAACCTTTTACAATGAAAACTAAAACTGCCAAACTGTGCATGGTATATCTTCTGCAATCACATGTTGGAAGTAATGAAGTATAGCTCTTAGACCATGGACTCTGAATTTGAAGTCAGACAGAATTGAGTTTGAATTCCAACTCTGCCTCTTACAAGTTATGTGACCTTGCCACCTGTAAAACAGGGTAACTTCTACTTCACAGGGTACAGTATATGAGATAGTGTATATATAAAGCTCTTTGAACACAGTAAGAGCTCAATCAATGCATCAGAAGGAGCTTATTACCCGGACTGCTTCCTAATTTTTGAAACAGTTCTCACAGGGCTATACTACTGCAATAGTAAACAACTAGTCAAAAAAAAAAAAAAAACTAGTCAATAAAAATTTGAAACTGGACATAAAAACTACTTTAAAGAAGTAATTTAAATTACTCAGAAGACCTTAAGTTATTCAGAACTAAACACGAGTTACTTTTGTGAGTATTAAAAGTGATACCTCTAATTACAACCAAAACAAGTTGATAGCCTGAGTACCACCAAAGGAATGTGCTCAATCCAGTCAGCACTCCTAACCACACGAGGTTCAACCCTCTTGTTAAAACTTGAGCTTCCTCTTTGCCTTTAAGTCTGTCAACAAACTGTGTAATAGATGAAAAGGTAGTCTCTATTAATAAGAGTTGCATTTACAAAACCCTTTCCTCTGATCACAACATAGAAATAGTTCCCTGGGTAAAAAGAAAAAACCTATAAAAACCAATGCCAGATTTTAAGGCCTTTGTCCATGCCTTTGGCATGGTACTTAAATTATAGACCATGTTACAGGACCTTGAAAAATGTCAGCTACACATCCCAAAAGGCTAAAGAAAGAGGACACTAAGTCCATGCCATACCAACAGGAATCTTCTACCTCTGCAAAATAAAGCCAATCTTCAAAAACAAGAAATACAAAACCCCAAGTCCTAAATACCTAACAATATGATACATAATTATATGATCAGATGGAATACCAAAGTTCATCATAAGTGATCTATCGAAGAACAAATACATTTTACTTAAAATGTTAAAAAAATAATGAAGTCTAATATGCTGGTTTCTTCATTCTTACACTACTGACACCAAAATCCTGCACTCAAGAATATCCTGATTCCTATTAAATTTGCAGCAATATATGTTTATTTAAAAATATTTTAAGTAGTAACCATATTACCCAAAAGAACAACAACAACCAAAAAAGGCAGGGGAATTCTAGCTGAGACACACACACACACACACACACACACACACACACACACACGGGGCTTCTAATGAGTTTGGTGAATATATTTATTAAAGGTACAAATTAAAATTCTATTGGCCCCAAGCCTCCAACTGCAAAAGAACCACACAACAGAAGTCCCCTGTCTGCCCCCATCTACTGAGGAGATGCGGTACTTAGGTCATGCCATAAACCAGAATGTAAGTAAGTATAAGCTGCAGTATGCAATCCCGACTACACTTCACTGAGCTGTGATCCTACCAAGCCTTTTCCTCTTTTAGGACATTTTATTTTGGGTCATTCTAAAGTGGAATATGTAGGGTTTAAAAGGCAAACTGGGACCTGTTAGGCAATTTAAACATTTATCAAAATCAGAACTTACTCTACGCAGATACACACATATAAAGTAAGTTTTGTTCAAGGTCATGTATTACATTATTGTTTCTAATTTTAAAAAGGGACATTTATGTTTTTCAGTAATAGGGAACAAGTTACGTAAATTAAGGAAACCCAGGTAGCTTATATGCAGCTATAAAACTCAACGAAGCATCTCTCAGAACACTGACTTGATGAGGAAAAAACCTCAAGGTACAAACTAATATGCTCCTATCTGTTAGGAAAGAGCAGAGTGGGAAAAATATATTTATATATTTTTTGCATAAAATATAGCTATAAGGATACATAAGAAACTAGAAAATCTGGCTGCCTCAAGGTAGGGAAAATGGGAACTAAGAGTGGGAGTGGGGATGAAGTGAATGTTTAAACTAATTCTAAAACACTGATTTTTCTTAAGTGATTGCTAATTTTTAAAACAAGTCCTTTGTAAATCTGTTTAATCATTTATGAAATGGGAGGGAAAAATAATACCTACTTAGTAGAGTTACCATGACAAAATTGAGAGCTTGCATATAAAGTGATTCCCACAATTCCTAGTCCGCTTTTCAAAATCATTTACAGCATCTCTGGCCCTAATTCCTTGTACTTTGCATGGTGTTGCACACCTAACTGTATCTCAAGCAACTACTATCAAACAAAGAATGAGCTTTCTGAAAGTATCACCAGATTTCCCATCAGATAGCATTCTGCAAAAGTATTGTATTTTAGGAAGTCAACCATCTTCATACTTACAGGGATGCTCCAGACCTGTATTCCATCACTGTAGCCAATCATAATCAGCAAAGGCGGCTCATTCCCAGTGCTGTGTATTTCATGAAATTCCAGATTTCTTGATGTATCTACATTAGAATTAAATAACAGGAATTAAAAAGACACAATGTCAGTTAAGATAGCAACATATTTCTTTAATTCCATTTTAGTACTACAATTGTCTCACAATAAAAAATAAGTGCAGAAGTATTTGGAAGACCTCATTAAAGGAAGTGAACATCCCAGCCAGTGCAGCTCAGCAGTTGAGCAATGACCCAAGAACCAACAGGTTGCCGGTTCGATTACCAGTCAAAACACATGGCAGGGTTGTGGGCTATTCAGTTCACTGACAACCCTGCCTCCTCCTTTTAGACTCACCTTAGATACTCCTCCCATCTTAGGTTTTTATCAACCATCTCAGTAATTTCTATCAATAATCCTTCTTTGTGGGATCTTTGCATAGCATCCAAATAGTAAAGCCCTATTCCTAGATGAGCCCAACTACCCACTATCCTTGTATGTTCTTTGGCAGCCATATACTGACATAGAAACATCATTGTGAGAAAAAATTGGTACACTATAAATTAAATTACCTCCACAAGCTTCAACTGGATGCTCAAAACTGCACAACAAATTTATTGTTTCTAGAACTTAATTTATAATTTATTCAATGACTTTCTTAAACTTTGTCCCAGACCTGACTCTGCCTACTCTCTCCTCACTCCAATAATCTGTCTCATACTGCACAGGGAAACTACAAACTTCCTGTTGCCAAAGATCGGTTTGCATCTGTGGCAGCCTCCTCACCTTCCATCCTATTACAAATAGTTGTCTTTCCTGCTGTCGAAAGCAAACCCTCCATCTGTGCTTCGGGTCCCATCCTCCACCCCTTCTCAGGGGCCCTTTTTCCAATCATTCCTTTTCTGTTTCTTCGATTCCTTCCATGCTATTGGACAGTTTCAAGGAGCATTTACACATGCGGAAGTGTTCCCTATTTTTTCAAATAAACCAGTACCAGGGGATTTTAGATATAAATAATGTAGATAAAATTAAACTCTGAAATATAATTCAGAAAAGTATTTTCATGATCACAGTATAAGGAAAGATTTCTACACACACACACACACACACACACACACACACACACACACACACACCTCAGTGAGACAGGCCAGTAAGCCAAGAGAAGCAGAATAGGGAAACTAGTTAAATAGCATTTTGTAACCATCTAGTAAATCCTATCCTCCCTAAATAAGGGACACTTAAGAGTATATGATTTGCACTTGTCCTCCCCAACCAGAGGGTAAATAGCTTAAATCATCCGGCTCAGGGAGACAGATAGCAGAAATCCAATTAGTGCTATTTGCTAACCACACCCAAGGACAGATGAAGTTAAGAGAATAAATCTCATTTTGGTACATCAGCATAAAGCTGATGAATATTCTATCAACATCCTCCCTAAGACTTCCCCTAAACACGCAGCCTTTCAAACCCCTCAAAAGGAAGGTCAGAAGGTCCAGTGCATGCTCTCCCACCCAGCAGCACGCCTGTGCCTGTGCCTCCCCCACCTCCACCCCTGAACCTTCCCCCCTCTTCTTTCCCCACAGGCAGGCATCTCCTAAATTCTAAGGGACTCCATGAGGCTTGCAGCCAGGGCATCAATGGGTAGCAGCCACTAATCCCAGACAACCCCCCTGACCCTGTCCCCAAGGGACCCCTTTTCTCTGGCTTCTTAGTGAGCCAAAGAAGATTCGCCTAAGCTGATTTCCCCAGTCCGTTCTTATTTCCCTGTCTGCAGCTTTAATAAAAGTCCTCTAAAATTCACCTGGACTTGTGTTGTGAAATTTTTCCTGCAGAAAATCAAGAACCCACACACTGCCAGGTGTCCCTAGGCCCTAGACCAGTTCAGGGCCTGATCCCCTTTCCAGTAACATTAGCACAAAAGATTGGCAAATTCTACTGCATTATTTTTTACATTAAAATGAAGAACTTCTGTTAATCAGGAGCCACAGGATGGGAGAAGAGTCTTGCAACAAGCATAAGCCCACAAGGACTCATCCAGTACATGTAACAATTAAGAATCTATATGAAAGATAAGTCATTAGAAAAATAGGCAAGAGACATGAAACAGCACTTCAAAAAGAGGATATTCAAAAGATCAATAAAACATGAAAAGTGGCTGGACCTCATTTGCTGTAATCAATGAAATGCTAATTAAAACCACAATGACAAAACCAAGTGTTGAGAGGATGTGGAGCAAATGGATTGCGTATTCAATGCTGGTGAATTTAATTAGTACAACCACTTTGGAAAACAGTTTGACAACTTATTCAAGCTGAGGATACCACGCCCTTTGACAGCAGTTCCACTCTAGGTATACATGCTCATTAGAAGCATTAGCACACACACATACACTAAGAGACATACACAAGAATATCCATAGCAAGACTATTTGAAAAGAGCCAAAAGCTGCAATGAATGCAAAGGTCCATCAACAGAATCAACAAGCACAGTGTTATATTGATACAATTGAATACTTTTGAGCACAGAAAAAAGAATGAACTACCTTACTACCATACACCATAACATGAATGAACCTCACAGACATAATGAGCAAAATAAACCAGACACAAAAGACCTTACATTGAATAATTCTATCTATATGAAATTCAAAATAACCAGGAAATTCGTAATATTCTTTTTCTTACCCTATATGATGGTTACAGAGTTGTTGGGTTTGTAAAAATTTCACTGACCTATACTTTAATTTTGTGTTCTTTACCATGATGTTTGCACAATATAAAGGTTTGTAAAAATCATAAATAAAGTAACAATATCCTTCTCCCGGTATTTGATTTCATCACTCTCCTCTCCTAGAAGCTGAATTCCTCGATTGAGTTGTTTATAACCGTCATCTATTTTTGATTTTTTATTCACCCAAAAATACATTCCAAGATGGTTTCTGCCCCTAACACTCCTCCAAAGTGACTTTTGCTTTAGTCGCCAATCACCTCCAAGTTGTTGTTAAAGAGAAAACCATAGGCCCAAAATGGCATCCCTCATGCTGAAAGTCCCTGATACCAAACCTAAATTTAATACCTGACCTAACTGCAATTTCAACCTCTCCCAGAAACTTATCAGTCTGGAATTTTATGGTCAAGCACCAGTAAGGTTATCTGTTAAAAGAGGACCCTCTCCGTCCTCAATCTGTATAACAAAAACCATTCAGGCCCTGGCCAGTGTGGCTCATTTGGTTGAGCATCAGCCCATACACCAAAAAGAGTCCCTGGTTCAATTCCAGGTCAAGGCTTGTGCCGTTTCAGGCTCGATACTCAGTGTGGAGCATGCAGGAGGCAGCCGATCTCTCTCTCTCTCTCTTCCTCTCCCTTCTTCTCTCTCTAGCACAATAAAAATCTTTTTTTAAAAAAAATAACCGCCTCTATCTCTTTCCCCCAATGATGTTCAGCCCAAAAACAATCCTTTCTCTTTTTTTCTCCCTTGCTCCCTTTTTCCTAAAAGAAAACCTTCCATTTTGTACAAGCCCTTAGAACACCCTCCTGGTTGCCAGAAGGGGTGCTGCCCAATTCATGAATCACTTGTAACCCCCCCCCCCTAATGAATTTTAATGAATTTCTTGTAACCCCATACAGCTTCCCCTTTGATTCTGATGTGTAAAACTGCTTCCCGGCATTGTCATCAGTTTGACTCAAATAAACTCATAAAAATTCTCTACAGGTTTGAATGTTTCCCTTTTCTTCTCACAGTGAAACCTCCCCTACGTGATCCCATTGCTTCAGTTAGTGTCTCTTCAGCATGAGTTGTTGGGTATCTCAATAGTAGAGCAAATTCCACTCAAAGATCATTATTTTTCTCCCCAAATCTGATCTTCTAGGGTTCCCACTTTCGGTGAAAAAGCAACATCAGGAACCACCTTCTTCCTTCCTTCTAGCAATAAACCTCTCCCTAACCCTGTCTTCCTAAACAGCTCTCTTCTTACACCACCACCCTGTCCCAGCTCCATCTATTCCAAAAGCATAACTAACTTCCCATATCCACCACTGCCCAACAGTCACAGTGCTCTCTCTCTAAAACACAAATAATGACATACCTCCTCACCTCCATTCTCTACATTAGGGGCTTCCTGCTGCCCAAATATAAAGATCAAAACATAGCTTATGGTCAATAATGTTTTAATGCTGTTTTTTTTGTTTTGTTTTGTTTTGTTTTGTTTTGTTTTCTTAAAAAAAAAAAAGGGAGAGGGAGAGTTAGAAACATCAATGATGAGAGAGAATCACTGATTGGCTGCCTCCTGCACTCCCCACACTGGGGATCGAGCATATGCCCTGACCCGGATTCAAACTGTGACCTCCTGGTTCAACCGCTGAGCAACACCAGCCAGGCTTAATGCTGATTTTATAATAGAAACTCATTGACATAAAGTTAATAGCACATGATTCTATTTCCAGCAAAATTCAGAATTATAAGCTTATTTTCATAGGACATAATTAATTCTCTGTATATCTAACACTTAATGGTCATTTCTAATTTTCAGTGTGCTTTGGTATAGATACATCATCTAATCTGACACACATATACAATCCTGTTTTATATTCAGAACCAGAGCCAATTTCATTTTATCATTGACAAGTGAGGAAAATCTCAGGACTTTTTTTTTTAATAGCGCTTTTTATTTTATTTTTTCTGTTAATCCTCACCCGAGGACATTTTTCCATTGATATTTAAAGGTAGAAGGGAGGGGGAGAGACAAAGAGAGAAACATCAATGTGAGAGAGACACACAGATTGGTTGCCTGCCCTATGTACCCCAACCAGGGATGGGGACTGAGCCTGTAACCGAGGTACACGCCCTTTAATGGAATCGAACCCAGGACCCTTCAGTCCGAAGGCCGATGCTCTATCCACTGAACCAACCCAGCTAGGGCTCAGGACTCTTGATACACAATCTAGTCATCTTTCTACTATAGCTACCTCCTTAATCACAGGTTGTTAGGTTTAGAAGGGCTCCAAGGCCACATATAAAAACCCTGAGGTCATTATATGAGCAAAATCTCCTTTCTCTTAATTTAGATTATGGTTAGTCACTTGTGCTATTTTTCTTTCTCTGGGTGAAGATAAGCACATATCCCCTCCTTCTAAAGGGTGACCACCCTCAAGATAACACATAATCTTATTAACTGTCCTATGATCCACTCCTTGCTTTGTCCCCACCTTCAAGTAATCTTTCTTAATTTCAAATGCATTAAAGAAGCTGCAGAACTCTCTGGAGCATTTGAGATCTTGCTCCCCAGCTTATGTTGTTAGTTTGGCTCAAGTAAACTATTATACAAATTCTCTACAGGTTTGGATATTTCTTACATTGACACAAGCTATATGAGTAGGTTTCAACAAAAATCTCCTATGAAAACAGTATGCTGGTTCCTCAAAAAATTAAAAACAGAATTACCATATAAGCAAATAATCCCACTTATGAGTATATACTCAAAAAGAATTGAAGGCAGGCATTCAAAGCAATATCTGTACACCCATGTTCATAGCAGCATTATTCACAAAGCCTAAAGGTGTACATAACCCAAATGGAACATCAAAAGACAAAAAGAGAAGAAAATGTAGTACACACATACAAAGGAATATTACACAGCCCTAAAAAGAAAAGAAAAACCTACAGATGCTACAACATTAATGAATCTGAGGACATTATACTACATGAAATGAGCCAGTCACAAAAGACAAATACTATATAACACCACTTATGAGGAACTTAAGTAGTCAAATTCAGAGTCATAAATAGAACTGTGGTTGCCAGAGGCAAGTGGGAAGGAGAGAATGTGAAATTGTTGTTTAATGGGTATAAAATTTCAGTTTTACAAGATTAAGAGTTCTAGATATCAGCTGCATAACAAAGTGAATGTGCAGTAAGTCCTCCAACAATAAATTTCATTGAATATCATTTCTTATAATATTGATGAGATACTGTAGGAAATTAACTCTTGTTTATATCAATTGGCCTATGTTAAAACTGGTTTCCTTACACGTTGTTTCTCCATAGTTCTGAGAACTTATCCACAATGTTAACTGAGGACATACTGTACTTAAAGACTATTAAACCATACACTTAAAAATGGTTGAAAGAATACACTTCTATGTGCATTTTACCACAATTAATTTTTTTATTCCCTTAAATCAATCACTTGCAACTGAAGAAGGGGCTATTAAATATAAAAACTGGTACCTAAGTATAGTACTAGACTTCATATTAGAATTGGCCAAGTCAAGAAAGGTGATGGGATGCAAAGAGCTTCCCCCTCACAGATTAGAGACTTGACAGTTCTGGTTATACTGTAGCGAACCAGCTGGATAACCTAGTGTGCTCTGGGTCTCAAACCATATGAACACCTTTAGGGAATTTGATAGAAAAATATCAGGCCCCAGCTGCTTTGGCTCAGTGGATAGAGCAGGAGTCCTCAAACTTTATAAACAGGGGGCCAGTTCACTGTCCCTCAGACCGTTGGAGGGCCGGACTATAGTTTAAAAAAAAAAAAAACGATGAACAAACTCCTATGCACACTGCACGTACCTTATTTTGCAGTAAAAAAAAACAAAACGGGAACAAATACAATATTTGTATTTGCATGTGGCCCGCGGGCCGTAGTTTGAGGACCCCTGGGATAGAGCATCGGCCTATGGACTGAAGGGTCCCAGGTTCGATTCCAGTCAAGGGCACATGCCTGGGTTGCAGGCTTGATCCCCAGTATGGGGTATGCTGGAGGCAGCCTATCAATGATTCTCTCTCAATGATGTTTCTATCTCTCCCTCTCTCTTCCTCTCTGAAATCAATAAACCATATTTTTTTAAAAAATATATCAGGATATGAAATTGCTTTGGCTACTTCTTTTTCAGTATGGTACCTTAAGGAAAACAAGCTTAGGCATGAATCAGACTGTCTGGATGAGAAACAGAACAGTGATCATGATACAAAAGGCCCTTGTCCTACTCTCTAGGACCTCCAAAAGGAGTCATCTCTACCTAACAACAGCCAAAATTAAAGCATTGATTAGGAATGGAGACACCTAGGATGATGCAGGACTGGCTCCCCAACCCCCAACCATGATAAACCATATCAACTGGGATGCAGCCTGGAGGGAAGGGGCTACCTGGCAGCACTTTATAATTTTAAGCAAAAGAGCAGAGCTCCCAGGCAGGACTATTGGAAGAAACAGAAAGCAATCACCAAAGCAGAGTTCAATTCAAACACTGCATTATAGTTAGAAATAAAGAAGGAACAGGCCGAAACCGGTTTGGCTCAGTGGATGGAGCGTCGGCCTGCGGACTGAAGGGTCCCAGGTTCGATTCCGGTCCAGGGCATGTACCTGGGTTGCGGGCATATCCCCGGTGGGGGATGTGCAGGAGGCAGCTGATCGATGTTTCTAACTCTCTATCTCTCTCCCTTCCTCTCTGTAAAAAATCAATAAAATATATTTTAAAAAAAAAAAAAAAGAAGGAACAGGAAGGGCTTATGCTAATAAACAAAGAAATTTGAGCCATTAAAAGAAAATGTAAAATATAGTAAGCTTTCAAAAAGAGATACAGTAGGAAAAGTTTATAAATCATAAATAATCACCCCTACAAATGAATGTTTTGTTCTCCATAAAGAGGGCCCAAGAGGTTGTCATTATTTGAACGAACCAGCTGATAGAGAATCCAAAATTCAGAAGAAACCAATAGCAGAGGCAGTACTTAGCCTCTCTCATCCTGGACAGTAGCTTTTTTACTTTTTATTTCATGTTCTTTATTGATTTCAGAGAGAAAGGGAAAGGGAGAGATAGAAACATCAATGATGAGAGAGAACCATTGATCGAGTCCACAACTCGTGCATATGCCCCTGACCAGAATTGAACCCAGGACCCTTCAGTCCACAGTTCAACATTATCCACTGAGCCAAACCGACCAGGGCCTGGACAGTAGCTTTTAAAGGAAAATAAGGCACTACATTCTAAAAGTCTAGAGGAGACACAGATTCAAGAGTATGGTACCAATCAAGGTCCAACTAGGAAATTAAAACAAGTCAGTATATTTGTAACTGGGAATTTAATGCAACAACTGGTAGCTGAGAAGGAACGGTGAGGCAGCCTACGAGATTAGCAATAGCAGGAAGTCATTGCTACCCATAGCCTAGGAAGACACAGAGGAGTGCAGGGTGCGGAGGTGACCTGGTAAAAACTGGATTGCCAGCACAACTGCCCAAGGGAACCTAAAAACCACAGAGAAAATGCAGCCACTGACAGGGAGAAGGAGAGAGAAGAATAATACTCTTCCCTCTCTCCCATCCTCCCGTTCAGTTTCTCACCAGTGCCTCCACAATTCAGGCAGGTAACAGGCATGGTAGCCTGGGAAACAGACAGGGGGCGGCCGCCTCTCTCTTGGACTTAAAGTTTCAGGCTAAGCACTAGGCCCTATGTTACAACTGCTTTCAGACTTGTACAATACCATATTAGTTCTAATAAAGTTTCTGTAAAAATGTGGTTATGCTATTTTAAATTAAACACAAATTTATTTTGAAAACTAAAAAGTTACTAAAAGAGAAAGTAATCTGACTCAAGAATCAGGTCGCCCTGAAGCAAACATTGAATGCATAAGCCCCAAAAAGTTAAAACCATACCATTTAAATCTGCATTTTCAAATCTGACCCAGACTATTTTCTCCTTTTCTTCTGTTAGAGGTGTCCCACTGTAAGCCTGCACAGTAAACAGAAATGTTTGAATAAAAATATTTTACAGCTCTAATATTACTGATGTTCAAAACAAAGAGTAACTTAAAACCAACACTATCCCTCTACAATTTCACCAATCCTACCTTCATCTTGGAAACAGCACATTTTATAATATTTGTACTCCCAAAGAAAGTTATCCAGGAGTCTGAAAACCTTGTTCAAAAGAGAGTTTTTAAGCTACTAAAATACTGCAGAAGCCCTGACCAGTGGTTCAGTTGGTTGAAGCACTGTTCCATTACACCAAATGGTTGTGGGTTCATTCCCGTCAGGACATGTATGGGAGGCAACCAATCAATGTTTCTCTCTCACATTGTTGTTTCTCTCTCCTTCTCCCTCCTTTTCTCTTTAAAAAATCTATGAAAACATGTCCCTAAGTGAGGATTTTAAAAAATTTTTTTGAAAGGAATTGCAGAAACTTAGAATATAATAATCATAGTATATTAGGAAATAGCACTATAATTTAAAGGCGCTCAAAAAACTAAATCATTTCCTATATTGGCCAACAAATAAGAAGTCTTAAAAAAATAAAACTATTTAGTTTCCATGTATTTATGATCAGGCTATTTACACTCTACCCAAAATTTTCAAGAGTATTACTTTCTTACAGCATAGGAAATATAGTCAATAATACTGTAATAACTATGTATGTACTAGAATTATCGGGGACATCACTTCTTACATTATATAATTGTCTAACTACTAGTCTATACACCTGGAACTAATATAAAATAATACTGAATATCATCTGTAATTGAAAAATAAAATGTTTTTTAATGCCTGGGTTGCGGGCTCGATCCTGAATGGGGGGCATGCAGGAGGCAGCCAATCAATGATTCTCATCATTGATGTTTCTATCTCTTTCTCCCTCTCCCTTTCTCTCTGAAATCAGTAAAAACATATATATTTTTTAAAATGTACTCCTTGATATTATAAATAGAAATGATAGGATAGTACATCCACATGACCTTATTCCCTAAATCATAAAACAATTAAAAGCTTTATTTGCTTTTCTCTTGTAGGCTTAAAAATACAGCACAAAAACACAAAAATAAATTCACTTGTTTGTAGTCACACACGCAAAAAGAAATATTACTTTCTTCATGCATCCAGTTGGAGGGCAGTTTTGGGGGTGGAAAAAAAGTATTACTTTTTCAGTCTCTGATCTGGCCTCTACACTTAACCTATTAGCTAGTTTCTACAAGCCTGCAAGGGCCACAAAGATAAACATAAACTGCCCTGAAGTCATGGGAAAAGTGTCAAGGGTTCTCAACAGTAGTCAAAGGAAGTCATCTCTCCATAAAGCAAGTGTTTTTATTGTATGAATTTACAAATATTTAGAATGTCAACAAAAGAGCTGCAACATTTTCAATTATAAAGTGGTTCCCAGTTCAGAGAATTATTATTTAATATGGTATATCAAAAGCATACAAAAACTACCATCCCATAATTTGTGTTATACATGACCTGCTTAAAATTTCCATACCATTTAAATGTCCCTGTATTTACCATACAAAGGTAAAGGACACTGAAAATACTATTAAAAGACAGTTACTTTAATTGTAAATTTACTATACACAAAAAAATTCTTGATTTCAATTGTCTTTAAAAAAAAGTGAGATGTGAATAGGGCAGTTAATTTCCTTGAAGAGAAAAACCCACACTATAACCAACTTTATCTTCAACCATCTCACCCTTATCACCAGTTATCTTCTCATCCTTATCTTCTTCCTCTTCCTCCTTGGTCTCTTACCCTTATCATCCTTGAAAACTCTTTTTTAAAAATAACTTTTTATTTTGGAATAATTTTAGATTACTAAACAGTACAGAAAGTTCTCAAATACACCTTACCCAGATTCCTCTAATGTGAACTACCTAGTATAACTAAATCTTACCTTACCATGGTACATTCGTCAAAACTCTGAAGCTAACTGATGCTTTACTACTAATTAAGGCCCAGACCTCATGGGATTTCGCCAGTTTTTCCACTAATGTCTTTCTCTGCTCCAAGATCCAATCTAAGACATATTACATTTAGGACTTCTTTTTTCCCATCTCAGGCTCTTCTTAAATCTCGTAAAGCAGTAACATTTTATCAACATTTCCTTCAGTTTAGCAGAATTATCAAGTTGCTTATCACCTGTAGCATTATTCAACATTCTCCCTATTCCTTTGCAACATCAGAAGATGCTGTCCTTTGACTTCTGGGTGATATGCAGAAAACAAGGCTGAAAGAAGCCTTTCAGTATATGGGGATTCCAGAACTTCTTTGTTTTCCTCCTCAGGGAGAAATAAGATTTTCATAGAAAGGCTTGAATACTTTTGTTACGTCTTCAGGTTTTCCTCTATCCTTCCCAGACATGGTGTTCTCTATTAAGCATTCCTGAGAAAATTCTGTGAAGCTAACGGAAGCATCTGAGTATTGTTTCTTGTGTGCCTTCCAGCAGGTTTGCATGAAGAAGGTAGATGACATGATGTCATTTTGCCTCTCAAGATAATCTTTGCCCATGTTTAGTTATTTCATTCTCAGTGATGCAGACTCACCTAGTGCCCATACAGCTTTCACTGGCCGTTTTAATGGTGATTAACGGACTACCAAACTGATGCTTTTTTAGTCAGGGAATACTGGCATCACCACAAGAAAGCAGAAACCTTCCCCTTCAGTAATTCCACTAAACATTGCTTCCCAAAGCTAATGTTTCACACGAATCACCTGAGAATCTTACTACAGACACGAATTACTAGATGCCACCTCAATTCCACTGAGTCAAACTCTCTGGGAGAGGGGCCTGGAAATTACTATTTTCAATAAGCGTGTCAAGTGATACTTATGTTAAGTCTGGGCATCAGTGCCCTAGAGGTGATTCCAGGAGGGCAGCTCCCATTCTTCATCGCACCTGGACACAGAGGAGCTTACAAGGAGCTTACTTTCTCACAGGCTAAAGTAACAGGGCATACTCTGTGTAGCATAGAAATACTGCTCAATATGAAAGAGACGTAGATTTGTGCTCAGTATTTAGTTAACATAATACCTAGTTAATGAAATGTAAAGCATGTGTTGCTTGTCTCACTTCAGTCATGCATCATTTAACCAGGACAAGGGAAAGACTGTGGAAACAGAACCCAACTAGAGAGTCCCAAGTCCCATCCCTCAACTAGCATCTCACCTTGATTCCTCTTAGGAGAGCAAATTCTGAGGAATAATAATGGTGCCACAGTCAGCACAAAACTCAGGTACATCTAATAACACGTATAGTTTCTCACTACCAATATTCAGGATACTAAAACATCAAGTCTTTTTGAAGTTGATGATACTAGTATCAAGTTTAGGAAACAGTACATTTCAGAGGCTCCCTGGACAAAGGTAAAACCTACTGTCCCGGAAACCACAAACACTTACCTGTGGCACAACATCCTGTAGAAAAGTCACAACACTTTCCATGTAGGATTGCTCCCTGCAAAGGGGAGAATTGGATAAAATGTATCATGACAGCTTAAGACAAACATGGGAAAATTCTTTCTAAGCCCTTAGAAGGTCACTCATATTTTTTTAAAAGCCTAATTCACATTACCTGATAATTCTGCTAACCTTTCTCCTTTCATTGAATGTTATTAAATACAAATGAGATCTTAACCAATTCTAAACATGATCTCTTCTGAAAAGTCATGCTATCTTAACACATTGTATGCGGGAAACGTATGTACATGTTTTATGTTGACTGGTAAGTAGAGCGCGGGACACGTATTAATACGTTTTTTATAGACTAGTGGTAGAATGCGGGTAACGTATAATATGTTTATTTTTATACTTTTTTATTGCTCTAAAGGGATGCTAACATGCAGATATACAAATTCCAAAGGACAAAATTTGGGTCTCTAACACATACAATGGTGAATTATGTATGTACTTCCAGGTATAACGGTAATCAATCTATTCAACTGCAAAAATGGCCCACGCCACCTGTTAGTGCGCGATAAAAACTACCCGCAAACAATGTGTTAACTTGAGATAGGGAACTTCTAACTCATACTTGAAGGAGTGATGACAGAAGACTTGGCTGAAGCAGAACCTTCCCCTTGAGTCTGAGCAGACTGCCCGAATTCAGGGGTCCTCAAACTTTTTAAACAGGGGGCCAGTTCACTGTCCCTCAGACCGTTGGAGGGCCGGACTATAGTTTAAAAAAAACTATGAACAAATTCCTATGCACACTGCACATATCTTATTTTGAAGTAAAAAAACAAAACGGGAACAAATACAATATTTGTATTTGCATGTGGCCCGCGGGCCGTAGTTTGAGGACCCCTGCCCTAATTAGACCAAGAAAACCTGTTGCAGATGACTCAGTATATAGTGACCTTCACTTTAAATTGGTTATGAACCTAGTCCCTTACATGCATAGAGAAAAATGAATCCATATTTTTCTACAGCTAACTTTTGCCATATACAAGACATGGGAAAGTATTAAAACGCTCAAGGACACTAAAGTATTTTAAATGGGAAGTCAGCAAGTAGAGAAAAAAATTTCTTCAAAATACCAAATCAAATTCATTCCAGAGAGATGTGAAAAATTACATTTAGGGACATAATGAGATCCTAAATCCTATGTAAAAATATACCCTACATACCTACAGAGCTAATTAAGCAAAAACCCCAAAACATTTTGATTAGGCCTATCTCTCCAAACTCATTTTTCTGCCACTGCCTTAATTTGCTTTACTTCAGTCATATGCAACTTCAATTCCTAGATTATACCAAGCTCTTTTAATCAAGACCTTTACACTAGCTTTCTACCTAAAGTCCTTCCCATACTCTCAGCCTTCCCTTTCATATCTCCACCTAAACTGTTATTTCCTCAGAGAAGCCTTCCCTGATAGCCTTAAGTCATATTCCCCATTGTCATTCTCTATCATAGCACACTGCATTGAGCCAAGCCTGTAATGACTTTACCTTTACTTATTCACTGTTTCCCCCACTAGAATGTAAACTCTATTACAGAGAGGAATCCATCTCTCATATTTACCTATACCTTCAGAACCTATAAGCCAGTACTGAGGCATGGAGTTGATGCTCAAGCATTATTAAAAGAATACTGAATGAAGATATTTTTTAAACCACAAAAATTATGTATTGCATTATAAAAAGCAATAAATGTTGAATATAAAAGACAAACTGCCTGGATTTGATCCAGGTTCCCCTTCTTGGCTGTTACCAAAGAACAATTTACTTAATTTCTCTCTGCTGTGGTCTCTCCACCTGTAAAATGAAGAGTGAAATAGTACCTAACTCATAGCTAATAACATGCTTATTGCCACTGTCCATAGTTAACAAAGACATATAGCCTTGGGAAATGCAGGAGGAAAAAAAAAAGGAAGTTTTGTGGTAAAATATCATATTACCCACAGACTTTTGTTATTCTGAGAAGGCACTTTTTATGTAACATGCTAAACTTCCCAAGGGAAATAATCCAAAATGTTACAATTCCCTTATGAACATTTTAAAAAACAGAACTAGGAGGTCATGACAGTTCAATTCCTGGTCAGGGCATATGCACCAGTGGGGGGCTTGATCTCCAGTGGGGGGGGCGAGCAGAAGGCAGCCAACTGATGATTCTCTCTCATCATTGATGTTTCTATCTCTCTCTCCCTCTCCCTTCCTGAAATCAATAAAAATATTTTTTTTAAACGCAGAAAAGGAGTTTCAACTCCTTAGCCAGGTATTGAAAGGTCTTAATTGTCCACCTCACCCTATTTCATATAATGTCAACTTTCCTGTTTCATTCATGAAAATAGCTTGCCTTACCCACATCTTCTCACTCAATTCCCTTTGCCTAAAATGTACCCTTGATTCTAACTGCCCAAACACTATTCAGCCTTTGAAGTACACTATAAATGTTAGCTTCCTAACAAAACTTTTGAAATCTAAAATACTAAAATATTCACACAAAAATACTCTACATTCTCATGCTATTTTGCTAGCATCTTTTTTATTGATTATAGTGATCGCAAACATACATATCTTTTCCTTTTTTAAATATGTTTTTACTGATTTCAGAGAGAGGAAAGGAGAAGGAGAGAGAACCATCAATGATGCGAGAGAATCATGGATCAGCTGCCTCCTGTATGCCCACTACTGGGGACTGAGCCCGCAACCCCATCATGCCCCCTATTGGGAAATCCAACCATGATCACCAGCCGGTTCTAACATACATTTCTTAAAACCACATTAGATTATATGCTCCTAGAAAGTATACATAATAGCCCTGGCTGGGTGGCTCTGTTGGCTGGAGCATCATACTGTACACCAAAAAGGTTTGGGGTTCAATTCCCAGCCAGGGCACATACATAGGTTGAGGGCACCAATCCCGGCTGGGGTGAATATGGGAGGCAACTGATCAATGGTTCTCTCTCTATCTGTATCTCTCTTCCTCTCTCTCTCTTCCTCTCTTTCCCTTCCTCTTTCTTAAAAATCAATAAACATAAGGATTTTTTTAAGTAAGTATTCATATGCTTTGTCAAAGAAGGCTTAAAATGTAGAAATGCAGCCCTAGCCAGTTTGGCTTAGTGGATAAAGCATAGGCTCCCAGACTGAAGGGACTCGAGTCGAGGGAATGTACCTCAGTTTCAAGCTAGGTCCCTGGCCCTGGTTGGGGCAATGTGTGAGAGGCAACTAATCAATGTATCTCTCCCACATCGATGTTTCTTTCTTGTCTCTTCCCTTCCCTTCTACTCTCTCTAAAAATCAATGGGAAAATATCCTCAGGTGAGGATTAACAATAACAAAAATAAAAAAATATAGACATGTACTCTTTATGACATTGACTTTAAAACTTTCTGGCTGAGATCTTAGTGCAGTGATGGCGAACCTACGACAAGAGGTGACACGCGAATTCATTTTTTTGGTTGATTTTTCTTTGTTAAATGGCATTTAAATATATAAAATAAATATCAAAAAATTTCTGTATGTGACACGGCACCAGAGTTATATTAGGGTTTTTCAAAATGCTGACACGCCGAGCTCAAAAGGTTCGCCATCACTGTCTTAGTGTAAGAAATACATTTTACATCATAATCTAGTAAACAGCTATATCTCTGTATGTGCCATAAAACAATACTCTCAACTCTATTTTCTATTAATTCTATTTCTTTTTTGAATAATAGTCCTGATCCAACAAATTGTTTAATAACCCACTAATTGTTAAACCTGGACTATGAAAAAACATTACTCTTTAAGATTTACATAGTGCTTTTCATGTACTGTGTAAATATGCTGAATACATCAACTTAACCCTCCAATTATTCCTTTTATTTGACCTTGGCAATGGTATTTATCATCCTACAAAGCCAAAATTAAATACATTCTACAAAAGTAATCACTGTTCAAAAAGAAAACCTGAGTGTTACATCACTATTCTGAATAATCTTTCTTCGGCTTATTCTGAAATTTGCTTACGTGGCAGCCTGAGGGCGAACCACAACTCCACCAGTACAACGACTGGGTCTTCTCGGGGAATCTGTAGCCATAGCTTCATTCACAAAACCTGTTTCCAGAACAGAAAATTGAAAAAATCATTGTTGGGAGTAGGGAGAAAGGTTTATGGTTAATTACCAAGTGTTGTTTTTTTTTTATTTGAACCAAACCTCAGAACCACAAAACTAGCTAAGACTCTTGCTGGACCCTTTGATCTACTGTTAACATAAACTAGAAAAGTAAGAGAACCAGATCATGGATGGGAAGTCTAGTGCAGGATCGCTTTATAAAAACAAATGTGCTACCTATGTAAGCCAAAATTTAAAAATTTACTGAAATTTTATGTTGAGATAGTTAAAATACACATGGTACAATATTTCAAGACCAAATGGAACTGTAGGGTAATACCATCCAACTAAGGCTGTTGTAATCTGTAAGAAAGCGTATTGTAACTGTGGTAATGGATCATAACTAGACTTACTGTGGTGATTGTTTCACAATATATACAAATATCAAATCATTATGCTGTACACATGAAACTAAGACATGTCAATTATATCTTTAAAAAAAAGACTGGATGGCCCAACCAGTGGTTGAGCGCCAAACCAGGAGGTCACAGTTCAATTTCCGATCAGGCACATGTCCAGGTTTCCGGCTCCAGCCCCAGTAGGGGGCCTGCAGGAGGCAACTGATAGATGGTTCTCTTTCATCATTAATGTTTCTATCTCTCTCCCTCTCCCTTCCTCTCTGAAATCAATAAAAATATTTATTTAAAAAAAATAAAGATTAAAAAAAAGACTGCATGGTTATAATTAGCAAGATTTTTAAAAACAATTAACCCCCTGCTATTGGAATCTAATCACCAGAGTCTAAATAAGTAATAAAAACTTATGACATTAGAAGCCCTTTATCCTTTCCTCTCACATCACTGAATCCTCATCCCTAATAAGCATCTGAATCCTTAGGGAGGTTTTAAGAGCATGGAGCGTATTTGGTTAAGGTTTAAAGGAGGACTGACAGCAATATTAAATATCTCTTACAGGGCTCAGGAGAGCCCACAGCCTGGAACTAATTTTGAAAAGCCCCTAAAACCCTCACTTCTAAGTAGGTAGCATTCTATCACCTTATTTGACAACTTTGAAACTGATGAGTCCCATATGCTACAACCAAAACACCCTGTGCCCGAACCAGCCCAGGTACCCCTTCCTCAATGGGTGTCTTCACCTCCAGCCCCTCAGCCCTCTCATTTCCACACCACCCTTCATTTCCAAGCACAACCTCCCAAGAACTGTCCTATGAGGGCCCTGTCTCCTGAAGACGACCGTGGCCAGTGCCTCAGGCCCCACTCTCCTGAAAGACGCTCGTACCGCGCTACCCACTTCACCTCCAACGCTGTGCCACCGCTGCCCCCGGCCGCCCTCTGGCCCCTTGCCCTACGTCCCTCCCCTCCCCCTCCAATCTCCACAGCTCCCCCTCGCCGAATCCCTGCCAGTCAAGCCCCCTCCACTCACGCGGCTTGCCCCTCGTCCTCTCCAAGCCTCCCCAAAGACACAGCCCCGCCAGCCCTCTCACCGGCCGCCCGCCGGTAAACGCTGTTCTCCAGCTCAAGCCTCACTGTTTGGAGTCCCCTCGTGATTGACGGCTACCACTTCCTACCACGCCTCAGCGGAACTACCTTTCTAGCCAATCCCAGAAGCCAGCTGCCTGCGGCCGGGCACCGCCCTTAGATGTCAGCTTCGCCAACCAGCAAGTAGAAAAGAGGCGGACCCGCCTCCTGAAACTATCCAATCCGCTGGGGCTCGAGGAAAAACAAAACAGTATGTAAATTCGGGTAAAACCAAGGTGTCAAGTTCGGTTGCGAACGCCGGCCGGAGGAATTACGGACATGTGTATTTTCCATTGCAGACAGCACCTTCGTGGGCCTGTCAGAAAGCATCACGCCCCAGACTCCTGTGCACCTCACCTGAGCGCCTCAGGCTGGGAATCCGAGGACCCGGGGACTGGTCTGTTTACATGGAATTCTCGCGACAGCTGGTTAGAAGCTCAAAGCACGTGGACATGGCAGCTGCCAATCACTTTTAGTTGGCCACTCATCCATTCCGAACCCGCCTTCTGCCCCGCCCTTGCAAATGTGTTTATCTTCCGGGAAGCTAGGTTGGTGGAGGTTGGTGGAGGGTGGTGGGCAGCCCTGAAGCTGAGGAGGTGTTGATCTGAAGGAGAGCCGCGGCGCGTGATCTCCTCAGTTTAATCTAGGTTTATGGACCACACCTGACTCCTTCCTTCCCTCCTTCTGCCTCCCGTAAGGAAGATATCAAAATCTCGCCGGTGTTGTTTAGTTAGTTACATTTCTGTATAACAATGATAGCGTTTATTGACTTACTGAACAAACGCTCAGTAAATACAAAGGCTCTAAGAAGGAAGTGAATTTTGAGTAAGAACGAGAAAAATACTATGGTTTAAGCAAAGTGAAGTAGTATAGAAAACTAGTTAGGAGAGGTAAGCAATGGCCAGACGGACTATGGTTTTGTACAGGATTTATAAGGAGTTTCAATTTTATTTTAGAGTGAGAATCAATTGGAGGACTTTCAGCTAGGAAGTGTCATGCATGATTGTACTTACATTTCTAAACGATCATTTTACCTACTAAACAGAAAATAAACTTTTGCCAGGGAAGGGACAAGGGAAGCACTGGATCAAGCATGGAGGCTATTTCATTAGACCAGGTGGGAGAAGGGGTCTAGAAGTGAAACGCTGTGAATTTCAGAATATTTTGGAAAAGAGAACTGAAAGATCTTGATAATGCATTGCATGGGGAATAGAGGAAAAGAGAGAATCAAAGAAGATGCCTGTGTTTTGAGCTTGAGCAACTGAGTGATGACATGTACAGATAGGATGAACAATGGTAACGTTCCACATTTTGTTTTACATTTCAGATATTTTTTATTTCTTCAAATGTATTGTTTGTCAGGAGTGACTGAAATAAAAATATAATAGAGTCCATCATCATCATGGGAATGGCTTTAAAAGAAAACTCGTCAGAGGAATATTACTGCTTCCCATTGTCAACCAGTAAATAGTTGCAATTGAATTTCTTTGACTTGGTTTCATCCTTTGTAAACTGTAGAAAGAATATTATGTGCCTTGTAGGATTTTTATAGAAGTAAATAAATTTAAAATTCTTAGAACTGTTAGGTCGAAAGGGGGTCCAGGAGCTGATGCATGCCTCCGCCAGGCAGATGATGATGTAGATACTGGGCCCTTCCTAGAATCCGTAACAGGCCAGTGCACCAAGTAGATGGTGACGCAGAAACAGGTCCCGCCCTGGAATTCCTAACAGGTCAGCTACCAGACAGATGACGACACCTGGAAGCCGTGACGACCCCCGCGGCAGGAACTCCCACAGCTCATGCTGCACTGCCCTCACTGAACAGCTGTATGAAAAAATGCCCCTACTCCCTCTCGGCGCGACTGCACTGGCCCAAACCCAAGACCTGTGGACCTCGCCCGAGAGCGCAGAATAAATTCTCCTCCTTCAATCTGCCGGACTCTCTGACTCAGTTTCCTGCTCCGCGAACCTCACAAGAACCAGTTAGAAACTTCTCCAAATTAACTAATTACTAATTAACCAATGAACTAGTTCTAAGTCCTCCATTTTTTTCTCTGCAGAGATGGTGTGATTCTTTCATGAGCTTTCAAATAAAAAATAAAATGAATGGTAATCATTTTTTGAATATGAGTGCTTAGTACATATTGCCAGCTCATGAATAATTTCAAAGTTAAGGGACCTGGGGAAACTTTTCAACAATCTGTTCTTCTGACTGAGCAACCCCAGCTAGCAAATTCATCTTCAGCATAAAAGAGTTCAAGTCAGAGAGTTCTTTGTTATCCCAATTACTACAATGTCCACTATAATAAATCACTAATGACTAAAATTGCCTTTCCGCCGAAACCAGTTTGGCTCAGTGGACAGAGAGTTGGCCTGCGGACTGAGGGGTCCCAGGTTCGATTCCGGTCGAGGGCATGTACCTTGGTTGCGGGGACATCCCCAGTGGGGTGTGTGCAGGAGGCAGCTGATAGATGTTTCTCTCTCATCGATGTTTCTCTCTCATCGATGTTTCTGGCTCTCTATCTCTCTCCCTTCCTCTCTGTAAAAAATCAATAAAATATATTTTTTAAATAAATAAATAAATAAAATAAAATTGCCTTTCCTACAGTCCCCAGGGAATTGTCAAGGAACTGTTCATACATATGCAAACAAAATGTTAAGGTCACTTTACATTTTATTGTGTATTTGTTTAGATAGGATCAGGATTCCTTTTTTAACCTCAAGCAAACCATTGCCTCACTCTGGCCACCAAAAACACTTGGATAATAATCATATGATTTAAGCAGTGGTGAAATAATCTGATTTCACAAAGAACTATGGTGAACATTAATATGTTAACTTTCAGTCAAATAAAAGGAAAAACAGATTTTTTTGTTGTTGTTAATCCTCACCCAAGGATAGTTTTTTGATTTTTTAGAGAGAGGAAGAGAGAGGGAAAGACAGAGAGAAACATCAATGTAATAGAGACATATTGATTGGTTGCCTCCTGCACGAACCCTGACCAGGGCCTGGATCGAGGAGGAGCCTGCAACCAAGGTATGTTCCCTTAACTGGAATCGAACCTGGGACCCTTTGGTCTGCAGGTTGATGCTCTATCCACTGAGCCAAACCAGCTAGGGCAAGGAAAAACAGATTTTAAAAAAGGTGGCTATATAATGTATCATTCTACCCACAAAACCTTGAAATGAGACACTGCTAGGGCCAAAAAAAATAGAATATTGGGGACTAACTATGGTTATGGTAAATATTAATCATGCTCTGTGTTAACGTAAAAAAATGATTGAAACTTGTAAAGAATTTTTGTGAGTTTATTTGAGCCAAACTGTCGACATATGCCGGGAAGCAGAACCTCAACGGATTGAGATAGTGCTCCGGAGAATGGTGGGGTTATATCCGTATTTATACATTCCAATCAAAGGAGGAACATAGGTGGGTTACATGAAATTCATTGGTGATAGATTAAGGAGGTGGGATTAAGCGAAGCGGGGGAAACCTCTGGGATAGGATAAAAAGTAAAATGATGGACACATACTTAGGTGGGTGCAGGAACAATTAACATGATGATGAAGGAAATTGTTGTATCTGTCCTGGGACCCAGCACACCTGGTTGTGCCCCAGGGGCTCCAGATACAAGGAAGTCACAAGTTACTCAGACATTTTCAAGGGTATGTTATCATAGATGAAAAAGACAGGCTCAGTTACGGTAAAGGTTGACCTTGTCAGTGAAGATACTGGCCTAGGACGTAACTGCCCACCATAACTGCTTTTAGTTAAAGTCTAATTTCAGTCCATCCTTTGTGGTTATTTTAGGTCTCCGAGTCTGCAAAACTCCCATGCAGGCCTCTCCTGAGCTTGTCAGGTCAGCATGTGGCCCCTTTTGTCCATACATCCCCCTTTTGGTCATAAATCAATCCAAAGGATGCATTGATGACCAATCTTTTGGTTGGAATAATGGAATCCCATGTTGCTAGGAAGGCTCATTCCTAGGAAGTTTCAGTGTCAGCATGTTTTGCTGAACAGGTGGACCACTGGGGATAGGGCAAGACCATAACCTTAGATGGCATTTGGTCAAATTATTATTATTTAAAAAGCGAAGGTAAATGGGAGGCAGTCAGGTCCTATATGTCCTTGTTAAAAAAATAGTCTGGATCATTTCTAATTTTTGAGTCACCATGATCCGAGTCTTTTTGCTCTTTGTCAAGTTTTGTTTTTCTGCATCTAGTATAACATTTACATACCAGGAACAAAAGTAACAATACTAAACCAACATTGATAAGGAACAGAAAATGTCTAATACTAGACGAGGAAAAAAGTCTGAGGGTAACAAGCATCTCAGGCAACCGGAAAACCCTTTACATGTATCATCATAAATTTTTATTAAGCTAATTATATGTTTTCCTCCTTCATCCACTGTCACTTGTACCTTAAGATACGTTTGGCTAGATGAATTAAGACTCTACTATTTCATTCTCTAGAAGCTCTAATTTCTTTTGGCCAGTTAGTTTCCATAGAAATGATTTCATGGGGAGGATTAAGTTCAATTTCCCAATACATTGGCTTTTCAGTATCAATGTTATCAAAGGTTTTATGAACCTCAGGCAAAGTTATTCTGCCTATAATTTCAGTATTTACAACATATTCCAGTATTATTTAATGTAAACTTGGTGATATTACAGTAAAAATCACTTCCCTTTCCCATATACCAGATATTGTTATTTGTTGAGGTAGATACAATAGGCCGGGACTGGGTGAATTCAGTATTCCATATTGATTGGGGGCATAACTGTTCACCTTTCTGATTTTCACAATCAGACAGTGAGATAGATGGGTTCCCATTGTTTATCATTTTTAAATATTGCCCATCTACTTCCCATTGAAAGTATTCTAGTATTATTGAGGATGGTCCCTATGTTGGCCAGTTGAACTACTGGGAATTTAAGCTTAGGATCTAATCGAGGCACCTGGGCTATTAAGACACAACGTCTTAGATCGCATTTCCCATCTAAAATTTTCCAAATTCCTGGGGAACCATATGAGTCCCGTAAGTGTCTGGCCTGGGCTTAGGGTACAGGCACGTTCCCATTGTTGGGTTTGTGCATGAGTTTTTACAGTCTGTCCTGTCTGTTCTCCATGCTGCTTTCCACCCTTTACAACTAGACACACAACATAGGGGAATTTTCTGGGAGCTAGGTCTGCCTCAGGGGGCTCTGGCCAATAGCGGCTGGGTGGTTTGGATGGCCTTGCCAGCTTCTTCTGGCCTGCTCCTATCCTGCCTGCCTCTTCACTCCTGCTACTAAACCTTACTCTGTCCCTTCTTACACACGCAGAACCGGACCCAAGGCAGTGAGGTTTGAGCAATTTTTAAATTCCTTAACATACATTTTATTACTCATGTTGCAGGGAGGGACCGGGTTGGCTCCTCCTGAATAAAAGAACTAATCAAAATAAGGCTTATTTTCTAACTTCATTTGTCCTTGGGTGTGGACAACAAATGACACTAATCAGATTGACATAAACTATTTAACCTTTGTTTAGGGAGGCAAATGCAAATCATTTACTCCCAAGTGTCCTTGGTTTAGGGAAGATAGGATTTCTGCTCAGTTTCCCTATTCTACTTGTCCCAGCTTACTGGCCTATCATGCATTCAACTTTCTTTCAACATTTCTCTTCCTTCTCATCACATACACAACCTTCACAAATTTCACACTTTCAAATTAGCCTTCAAACCTTCTTTCTATGTCCTTCAAAAATGCATAACCATACCTCAGACCTTCCATTAAGTATTCTCTTTACCTTCCTCCATCATAGCAAAGCCATACTTTCCAGTTAGTTAGAACTCTTAGCCTTAATTTTTAGGTGACATGTAAATAATTAACATTCCTCAGATTAGCAATACATTCATTTTTTTTTTAAGAGACACAAACAGAAATTTCACTAGCTAAACAATTTTAAACAACAAAAACACATACTCAAACAATAAAGACAGATAACATGCCCCATTAAAAACTTTGAATCACCACGGCAAGCAATATCAGTTTGTGAGCATACAGGCCTTGTTGACGTTGTCTTGGGATAGCTGTCTGCCTCCGTGGTCAGCGACTTCTCGTCCTCGAAAGGCCTCAGCTGTTTCTCTTCCTTGAAAAGTCTCTTATCTCTGTTGCAGATGGAGATGGGTGTCAGAGATGGGAGTAGATGTCCATTCACAGTCAGGTGCCTTTTTCAAATGAGAAATGTGAATCCAGAGCTAACTCCTTTAAGTTTAGCTGGACATGGGTCAGTTAGTAATACCAGGTAAGGTCCTCTCCAACGAGGTTGGAGAGAGTCTTTTATTTGGTGTCTTTTCCAACACACCAAATCTCCTGGTGGTAAGCCATGATCTTTGAAATCTTCGTCGCCCGGGAGTGCACTGCGAAATGAATCTGTTACCAATTTGTTAATTCCTACAATGCAGAATGTCTGCTCTTTATTTTTCCTTATATTTGGGAAACAAAAGATTTAAAAGTCAACAATATTTTAAACAGTCATAAGAATAATTATCCTCAATTTATTTAGTCCCATAGTTATTTTTGTTTATCCTGATTATTTGCCAGTAGTTTTTGAATTCAGTTATTCCTTGAAGTTCTATAACTCTTCATCCAGTTCAAAAATATGACCTGCATACAAGCCTGCAATTTAGATTAAGTCAGAGTCCTTTTTATGGATTTTTTCCAAACATATAATATACCTACAAATGCATCAGAATAAAACTTTCCACGAATGACAAAATTTAAAAGTGGCATGGTTATAGATTTGATAAAAAAAACTTTGCTTTTCTATAATATAAATATGTAAGATTTTAAAATGAGGCACATGACTTATTGCAAGCAGTGTATTCAGCATTGAACATAATTCATAAACTCCCAATCTGTGAAAAGCAAATACCAGAGCATCACTGGCAGATGCCCCCACGGGGATCCTGACTCTTGGCTGCCCAGTCCCTGATGGGACACAGGCTACCCCCCCTGAGAGTTTCCTGTTTGAACTTGGCTCTGAATCTCTCCAAGTTCTTTCTGATGCAGATGCCTTAACAACCCAGTGACCCGTCCCTTACTCCTGACTGGAGCTCAGGCGCATGGTCTTTCCTGATTGGCTAATTCAAAGGGAGGGGTTAGCCTTTGCTGTTTCGAGATGGTGGCCCCCAGGGGAGCGGCAAGCCATGTGGCCATCAAGGCGGCTGTCAAGTCAGGCAGCCCAAAGTGGTGGCTGTCTACACTGTTCTTTGCAATTAAATTTAAACTGGTTTTTGTATTAAAAATTTCCGTTGAGATCACAGAGTTAATCCTCTTTTTTTAAAATCAGAACAAAAAGCAGCATATTTTGAATTCCTAATTATTTCAGAGAAAGCAAAAATTATTTTCTCTAAAATAAATTTCTACACTCTAAGCATCTAGCTACCACAACTACACAATTTCTCCCAATTCAATCTGAACCTTAAACTTTTAGCTGGCAAGTCAAATATTTAGCCTTTCTCAATCAGTAACATTTTTAAGAATAAACTTCAAAAATACAAGACACAATCAACCAACAGATTCAATTCTATCCTCTAGATTTCATACGAGGCACACTCAGATCAATATTATGTATTATGTCACTTCAAAATATCTAGACATAAGTTTTTATCATTTGATTCAGTAAACTCCAAGGTCCCAAGTTCCCAGCGGCTCTGGAAAACAATGTTTGAGGCTGGCAAACAGGCCTGGCCCAGCCCTTGACTTTAAAACGACCATTTTTTCTGTGGAAAGTCAAGAAGCAAACTTGTAGCTACATAGTTTCTTGCCGGTTGCTTGCCTGCGGGGAAATTTCAGAATTGGCCACGAGATCTCAGCCGCAGGGAAAAACTGTTTTCAGCTGACGAAAGTTTGGTCTAACCTGGACCATTCAGATGTAAATTGATCACATTCTTTAAGAATTTTCTAGAGAAATTCTTTGCTTAGAAAGCAACTAGCCCCTTTCTCCATTAGAAAGGGTGGCTAGCCTTTTTAATTAACAAAGGGCCAGTTTTTTTTACCGGGCTACTTAGATTTTTATAATTAATATATTTAAATAATTCTTGAGATTCAAATCCAATTATTATTTTAAGGCATTTACTTTGGCAAATTTTTGTAACAGAGACAATTCTATCAAATTTTCTTTTGGAGGTCTTAAAGTTAACTTGGAATAGACCTCATTAACATTTCAAAAAATCACTTTATTATGGAAAAATACCAATCTTTTTGCTAGAACCAGCCTGTATTCCTTTCCTGGGTAAAATTCACCATTTTTCTTAGGAAATAATCAGTCTTGGGTTTTATTCTGTACATTTGTAAAGATACTCCAGCTCAAAACTCTATCTAAATGTCCAAAATCGGATAATGCTCACATTAGTTCCAAGCCAGGTTTTCTCTTTACACATGAACAGAAATCCCAGACACATTTTTAAAATTTTGTAAAACTTTTCAATTACGAGGAGACTTTAAATTAGAATACTTGGGAGGAGGTGTCCACATTGGATCGCCATGTGCTCCCTTATTCCCTTCCCCACATCCTGCTTTGGGGAAGTTTCAGCAAATGACTCAAATGGTGTATTTTTCCCAAAGTCATGATTAATAGAAGACATTTTAAATTTCTTCCTATTTCACTACAACAAAGACACAAAAACATCAACACTTTTATATAGGCACACAGAACACACTAAAAGTTTACACCAGAGAATGTCCAGCATTAGAAACTACCAAAGCAGTGTCTTTTGTCCCTGGTTCAGGAACTTCCCCTCTCTAGAATTTCAGTATATTCCCAATGGCCTACTCAAAAAACAAACAAACAAACAATGGGCTAAAGGAAAAAAACAGGGTGTAGACATTAACTTCAGAATAGTTCTGAGACAGTCTCTAAAATTTTATTAATTTCCATCTTATTAGAATTAATTTTTTCTATGCTTTTCTCTAGAAGCTTCTAACTTCCAAATCAAGATATGCTTCCCATGTACTCATTCAGTTTAATTTCAGATCCAGCATTTTCTAATTTCTGCATGCAAAATATTAACATAGGTACCCCAAACAAACTGCATTTTAGCCATTTCTCAGTTAATATTTTCTAGCTAAATCTTCCCATTTCTGTACAGTACTTGCAAGTAAAGGCTTCCTATCAGGAGTATTAAATGAGGGCTGGGGTCACGGGAGCTTCTGGCCTTGGAGGCACAATTTCCCATGTTAATTTTCTTTATTTTTATTGAATATCTGTAGAGTCTGAGAAAATTTTCTAGGGGTGTTATGTAGTGGGTTGCAAAAATGTACTGCTTATGGGTTGAGCTCCATGAGGCTGTCACCCCTCATGTCGCAATTCAACCCTCTTACGTGTCTCGGTTTCTCTCCTGGCTGTCTAAAACACCCAGAAGGGCTTGGGGCGCTGGCTTACCAGGCCTTATGGGCGCTCCCCGGGATGAGCCAGTCAGTTAATTACAGTTGAGTTGGAATTTCCCTGTGGGGCTCCTGCACATCCTGAGGTATAACCTCTGACACCTCCACAAAGGTTCTTAGTTGCCTAAGAACACCCGAGAACTGGGCAGGAGGGAGGATGTGCCCCTTTATCTTCGGAGCTGAATGAGTTCAGCTCTCATTTATACAGCGAAGGTTTTCTTTTTTGTTCAGACTCTCAGAAAGCAAAACCAATTAACCGAAATCAAAACCAGCCACCCATTTTTTCCTCCAGTCCTGCCTTAGCCTGGTTCCATGAACCCTTAACCTGGGGTCTTTATCAACCCTGGTTCCACCTCGAGGATTTTAAAACAGCTCAAATAAAGTCCGACCTTCGACCAAAGGAAGGGAAGGTTCTGGATCCAAGAGACAACTCACCCAAGTTTACCTGGTACAGCAGGGAGCTGGCGGGGCTCAATGGGCCCCTTGCTGGATCCTAGCACCGTGTCCGAGTCCGCACGGTGGTCCCGGGTGAGCGTCTTTGGAATCCTGCCGACTACGCCAATTAATGTTAACATAAAAAAACGATTGAAACCTGTAAAGAATTTTTGTGAGTTTATTTGAGCCAAACTGTCGACATATGCCGGGAAGCAGAACCTCAATGGATTGAGATAGTGCTCCGGAGAATGGCGGGGTTACATCCGTATTTATACATGAAATTCATTGGTGACAGATTTAAGGAGGTGGGATTAAGTGAAGCGGGGAAACCTCTGGGATAGGATAAAAAGTAAAATGGTGGACACATACTTAGGTGGGTGCAGGAACAATTAACATGATGATGAAGGACATTGTTGTATCTGTCCTGGGACCCAGCACACCTGGTTGTGCCCCAGGGGCTCCAGATACAAGGAAGTCACAAGTTACTCAGACATTTCAAGAGTATGTTATCATAGATGAAAAAGACAGATAGGCTCAGTTACGGTAAAGGTTGACCTTGTCAGTGAAGATACTGGCCTAGGACGTAACTGCCCACCATAACTGCTTTTAGTTAAAGTTTAATTTCAGTCCATCCTTTGTGATTATTTTAGGTCTCTGAGTCTGCAAAACTGCCATGCAGGCCTCTCCTGAGCTTGTCAGGTCAGCATGTGGCCCCTTTCGTCCACACTCTGTTAACCATATTGACTTGTGTTGGTTAAAGAAAGGACATTCTGACCTGGCTGGGAATTGTAGGCCCCAGGACCTGAGAGTCAACCTTGGACCAGGGAGTCAACCTTGGACCTGGGAGTCAACCTTGGAATGGGGTCCATTCTCACTCAATTGCCTATTATGAGACGATTAACAGCATGCTGCCAAAACAATGGAGTCCCACCCCTGCCTCCTACTTCCCCATGCCTGTAATCCCTACTTCCCCAAGTAATCTTTGTCTTACCGTATATAAGCAGCTGGCTTATGGGGGGCTGCAGAGCAGATTTTTGTCAATGACCTGCTGCTCCCCCATACTGCTGGCAGTATTGGAATAAAGGCTCATATATGACTCAACCCTGTCTCTGCTTAATTGGCTCAAGTAGTGACAGGCACCATAGACCCATTGATTGTCCAGTTACAATACTGCTAATAAATCAACCAAAATTTTTAAAAAAGGTAAACGACAGACTGACATACCTCCATGTGGAGGCAGGAGGACAAAGAGAGATAAACCGAAGACCTTATATACTTATATGCATAGCCCAGGGACAAGGACAATAGGTTGGTGAAGACCTGTGGGGGGTAGAAAGGGGCTGGGTGGAGGGGATTAAAGGGGGTGAAAATGAGAGACCTCTGTAATACTGTCAACAATAATAAATATTTTAAAAAGTAAAGGGTGCCCTGGCTCAGTTGGTTGAGTGTCATCCTATGCACTGAGAGGTCACTGGTTCAATTCCCCGTGAGGGCACATGCCTAGACAGGGCCTGCAGGAGGCAGACAATCAATGTTTCTCTCTCCCTTCCTCTCTCTCTAAAAATAAAGCAATAAAAACATATCTAAAAAAAAAAAAAAAAAAAAAAAAGGTAAAGGTTAAAGTAGGACTGTCCCAGGCAAATTTTAAAGCATAGTTGCCCTTTGTCTCTCACACATCAATACTACTTTGTAACTGTTCTCTGTTGATGAATGTATCATTCTATTGTCTATGTAACTAAAATGTAAGCTCTTTAACGGAAGGGATTGTTTCATTTTTGTTCTCCATAATGCTCTATTCCCTAACAGGAAAAATTACATGTCAAAACCCAACAATTTATCCCGAAATATGGAACTGGTATTTATAATTAAATATTCCAGAAAGTAAAACTATTGACAAAGACCAAAAATTAGTTTCATCAACTCTTTTAATGATCTCCAGAACATATTCTAACTTTCCCATATATTACCTTCCCCATTTAACCCTGGATAAAGACTGCTTTAAAATCTGAAGTAACTTATGATGACAGGAGGGTTAGCTTTACAGTTGTATTATTATTTATTAATAATTATTTGCACACCCCTGTATTTAATCATCCAAATATCTGCAAGATAATGAAAATAACATCATTAATGTTACCCAAACAAACCTAGTATACAGCTTATGAATGCAATATTTTAAAAAACCTATATTCTTTCTACCCGTCTTCTGATTCCCTGATTGGATCCTCAGCTTCCCCTAGTCTGCTGTGTATTCCAATGTGTTCTTTATTGGTGCTATGTCATTATTTCTGCTTTCATAGTTACTATATCTCTTCTCACGCTGTTGAGCATTTTACCATCATTACTCTGAACTGTGTTCAGAGGTAAGATAAATTTCTTACCTCTATTTCATATCTCTTCTTCTGGAGAATTATTTTGTTCTTTCATTTGGAGGTTATTTCTTCGTCTCCTCATTTTGGCTGCCTGCTTGGGTTTGTGACTATGTATTAAGTAGATCTGCTATGTGGTCTCCACTTTTGGTCCTAGGGTATCAGGGTTCTCTCCAGCAAGTCTTCTGTTGATTATTCAGGCAGTTTTCCTATATTTTAGTTGTAATTTCAGTTTGTTCCTGGGAACATGTCCATGCAGCATCCACTTACTCTGCCGCCATTTTTAATCTCCAAAACCGTATTTTCAATTTGAGTTTCGAAATTTTGCTCTGTTTTGTCTTTATTAGTCAGTTGGAAGATGATCTTGAAGGTCTCCTATATCCTTTCTAGATTGTGATGGACAACCTCCAAGATGGCCAATAATGACACACACCTTTCAGTATTCATGGCATGTGGTTGCTTCTTTTTTAAAAAATATATTTCATTGATTTTTTTACATAGAGAAAGGGAGGATAGAGAGTTAGAAACATCAATCAGGTGCCTCCTGCACACCCCATACTGGGGATATGCCCGCAACCAAGGTACATGCCCTTGACCGGAATTGAACCTGGGACCTTTCAGTCCACAGGGCGACACTATCCTCTGATCCAAACCGGTTAGAGTATGTCGTTGCCTCTTGCATTTATCTGTGTGACTAATAAAATGCAGCTGAATTAACATGGTACTTCTGAGGTTAAGTTACAAAAGACATTGTGGTTTCTGCCTTGTTCATTTTTTTCCTTTTTTAGTGTTTTTATTGATTGCAGAGTGGAAGGGAGAGGGAGAGAAAGAAACATCGATGATGAGAGAGAATCCTCAATTGGCTGCCTCCTGCAAAACCTGGGCATGTGCCCTTATCAAGAATTGAATTGTGACCTCCTGGTTCATGGGTCAACTCTCAACCACTGAGCCACACCAGCAGGGCTCTACTTTGTTTCATATATATATATATATATATATATATATATATATATATATATATATATATAGAGAGAGAGAGAGAGAGAGAGAGAGAGAGAGAGAGAGAGAGAGAGAGATGTTTTGTCCTTTTTAATTGATTTCAGAGAGGAAGGTAGAGGGAGAGAGATAGAAACATCAGTGATGAGAGAGAATCACTGATTGGCTGCCTCCTGCATGTCCCCTACTGATGGTCAAGCCTGCAACCTAGGCATGTGCCTTTGACTGGAATCAAACCAGGGACCCTTCAGTCCACAGGCCAACGCTCTTTCCACTGAGCCAAACTGGCTAGGGTTATTGTTTTAAGCTACTAAATTTTGAGGTATTTTTATGCAATACGTAACTAAAATTTTTTTTCATAACTACCATATTTTAATCTTTAAGGCATGAGATAAATAGGTCAAGAACCTGTTCTACAAAATATTGAAAAATGAAGTTAATGGATATACTGTGAGAAGCCCTATGAAGGGGCGCATATGGCAAGGAACTGAGGCCACTTACCAACAAATTATCCAACCTGTGGATGGGGTTGTAGAAACCCTGATTTATAGCCACTTGATCAAAAGTATATGTGATTTGTAATTGGTATCTGAAGTGGATGCAGTCTTTTGAGACTGAGCTCTTAATTTGTGGGTTCCAATAACTCCAGGTAGATACAGAACTGAATTGAATTGTAGGACATCCAGTTGGTGTCTGCAGAAATTAGAGAATTACTTGGTGTAGGAAAACCCATACATCTTATGTCAGAGTATTCTGTGCATAAAGGAAGAAATAGTGTTTTCCTCTTAGTGGACATAGTTAAGTAGTGGCAAAGTGAAATATCCATAGACTAAACAGAATCCTATATAATAAAAGGCTAATATGCAAATCAACCGAATGGTGGAACAACCGGTTGCTATGACACCCACTGACCACCAGGGGGCAGATGCTCAATGCAGGAGCTGCCCTTGGTGGTCAGTGTGCTCCCACAGGAGGAGGGCTGCTCAGCCAGAAGCCGGGCTCACAGCTGGCAAGTGCAGTGGTGGTGGCGGGAGCCTCTCCCGCCTCTGCAGTAGCACTAAGATGTCTAACTGCCAGCTTAGGAGAGTGGGCCCAAGCTGTCAGTTGGACATCCCCAGAAGGACACCCTTCCCCCCACCCAAGTGCAGAAATTTCATGCACCGGGCCTCTAGTACTAAATAATGAGGCTCTATAATGTACTGCTATGGACACAATCTTCAAAAGATAAGATTAAGCAGTAAACACATAGTTTCAGTCTATGCATAGATTATCAGAGAGAATACACAAAAAAGGGGGGAAATACTGACAGCCTTGGGGACTGACTTGAGGTTTTTCCATTATGTACCATTTTATACATCATGAATTTTCCATCATGCAGATTTGTTACATAGGCAAATAAAATTTAATAAAAATAGAAACATTAAAACATTTGTGATTACATAACATCTTCAACTCCTTAAAGAATACATCTGAACATAGCCCAAGGAACACATACAGAAAAGAGCTAATTTTAGCATTTGCATTTATATGTGTCAAGGCAAAAATGTTTCCAGTATTAGATAACTACTAGTATGGCATATAATTAGACCCTATTGCACTAAAAATGTGATTTATGAAGGAATTAATGCTGTGGCATTTTTGCATTAAAGAGTACTTAATCCATTACTCTTGTCAAATGGAAATTTTAATTTCATATAGACAGGATTAGATTATTCTCTTTAAAACCACTGGCAGAAAAGGTAAATAGTAGCTGAATGGATTTTCTTTGCTTTTACTATACATTCAGATTTGTTGAATTTCTACTTTGGGCAGCTAACATGGTATTACAGATCTAATTTGTGGAAAAACCCTTCACAATAAATTGACTTAAAAAATGTTTCTAAGTTGCTATGTCTCTCTTGAAAGATCTAAAAACCAAACTATGATCCAAAAATTGTTTTATTTTTTTTAGAGGGATCAAACTCAGAACCTTGGCATATCGGGATGATGCTCTAACCAGTGAGTTATCCAGCTAGGGCCCAAAATACCTTTTTAAAAACTAGCCACAAATAATGTTTTCCCAGACCACTGGTCCTCAAATTATTTTTCTTATGGAAAACTGGTATGCTTCCAATTATGCAGTACCTAGCATATTATAGGTATACTAGGAGCCCAGTGCAGGAATTCATGCACCTTGAAAGGAATTGTGGGCCGCGAGGCTGCGGTGGGCACAGGAGCAGGTCTCAGCCCATCCTCTGCACCCCTGCCCGGCCCCTCCTGCAGTGGCCCCCAGTCCCGTCTACCTGCAGCCCCGCTCCCATGTGCTGACGGTGTCTGCCCTGCTCGCACCTGCTGCCGGAGCAGAGCGATTAGGGCCAGAGCCAGCAGTGGGTGCGAGTGGGGCAGTGCCAGCAGCAGGTGCGAGTGCCCGGCGGGATGGTGGCACGCGGGAGCAAAGAATTTTCAGTAACCACCAGAGGCTCGCCCTGATGACAGTGACAGGTGCACCGCCTTGGTCTGGTGCTCCTGCTCACCTGCTCCACCAACCCGCCGCAGCCGATACCCACCATGTTCTATGCATGCCCCATGGTGGTCAGTGCACATTATAGCGACCAGCTGTTCAGTTGTTCCGCCATTTGGTATATTTGCATATTAGAATTTTATATTATAATCAACTCTTCAATCTTTCAATGAGATGTTGTCCTAAATTAATAAATTTTAAAAATTCCTCATTGTATAACAATTCACCACACTAAAATGACATAGTGCTTTAGTATTAGTTCCTTTTAGTTTTTTTCTACATCACCAAAGTACAGTTTTATTCACTTTTAATTGCAATATGTCATCAAATGTTACAAGCCATAACTGACTTAACCATATTCTTACTGTTAAGATATTTTGCCTGTTTCAATGAACAATGCATTTATTTTAAGTTACTAAAAGCACGATATGGCACAACAGAAAGTTAATATATATCATTAAAACCAACAATAAAAATCCAGCAATATCACAAACAATTTACTGATTTATTAGCTGAACAAACATATCTATATAATTAATGAAATTGTATGATATATAAAATAATAATTTAAGAAATGTTGGGAATTAGCAGCACCATCCATTATTGAGATAGCAAGAAAAACTTCACACATATTTTATGCAAACACTAGAAGAGGGTAACTACTTGAAGACCTAATAATGCCACTGAGTGTTGGGGATAACTGAGAGGGGCATTTTATTTTTAGGGAAAGAAGCCTTCTATTCCAAAGATTTAGTGAGTATATATGATGATTTTTTTTTTTTTTTTTTTTAGAAAAATGCTACTGAAATAAAAGATAGTGCATAGTATTTTAATCAGGACACAGAGACTAAAAGTCAGCTACTTCTCTTCTATGAAAAATTTAGTTCTGAATTATGAAATTAGAAATAAAAAATAATTTTTAAAAGACAATAGTTGTCTCTAAGAAACATTAAGTGGAACACAGGTCACTATGAAAATACATCACTTTCCAGTTTGCTTAATAATTTACTTCAAAAAGTTGTATAGTTTCATCACAAGTGACTTAATAAGCATTTTTAAAAGTTTAAAACCTTTAGCCCTGTTGTTATATTTACTGTGTATCAGAGTACGAGACTGAGTTTGTGTGAAGGATAGAAATTTACACACATTTTACAGCAACATATACCCTAACAACTATAAAATTCACATTTATAATACAAGCAAGTACAAGGCCAGGATTAAACTGTTGAATTCCAAAAAGTCAAACCATTTTTATTTTGTCCTGTTTTTAGAAGTTCAACTTCGGCACCATCTTCAAGAGCCTTATATCCTAAATTTGGAAAAAAGCCATTTTTCAGATACAGTTCAGCAAACACAAACAGTTTTTCGGTGCTGGTGAAGTAAAGGATTTCCAATTTTCTTCTGGCCCCTAAGTCTGCGCCGCATGGTAAGTTTAACAGAGTTCTTTCGCTGTGAGGTTGTGGCGAGGCTTGCAGGCTGAGCACTATTACTTCGACTTAAACCATTTCGTTTATGCTTCTTCATAAGAGGGCCAGAATTGGATTCTTCTAATGTCCTTTTAAAATTTGCTGGAGGGGTTCTTTCAACTTCTTGGGCTTTCATTTGACCTGAAGTTGATGTCTTTAAATTTTTTTGGTCCATAATGGTGTTTGTTGAATTGGTAGGCACCAGGCCAACTGACAGGCTATTATTCAAAGAATCATGTATCCTTAATGTCAGGGCTTTAGTGCAGTTTTCTTCAAGTGGCTCTAGATCTTTTGAGGGGAAGACTGCAGCCTGGACATTCCCTCGAGCTACCTCAGCTGGGACTTCTAAGTAATTCTCTGAGAAGGCATTACTACGAACAAGGGCAGGTACATGGTCCTTAGTGTTCAGCCTTGACCAAGGGTCCTCCTCCATTGACTGAAAAACAAGAAAGTAAACCAAATAAGAAATCACTTATCCTAGAACTCAGCCTGACCCTTGGGAAGATGAAGGGTGTCATTAGAATAAATGACAAATTTGGCTTTTTCCTTCTTTCTATAGTCTAATTTCTGAATATTTAGTAGGGTGGAGAATGTAAAGCGCCAACATTAAAAGCAACTATGCCATAAGGAAACTCACATTGTTGCTTTGCACCCTACTGAGCATGGCTAGGGCTACTCTCCAAAAAATAAGTGAAGATCATGTAGAAGCTCTCATATATTGTTTTTTAGAAGCTCCACAGGTGATTCAGATATGTACCACTCCTTTAGCTGTACAGCTCTAGATATACATACACTCAGAATATCCGCCCATCTCCAGACAGATAAGAACATTCTTCCTATCAAACCCAATCTTCCACTATAATACCATATAAAATTGTCTTGCCCTAGCCTGTTTGGCTCAGTGGATAAGAGTGCTGGCCTGTGGACTGAAGGGTCCCAGGTTCAATTCCGGTCAAGGGCATGTACCTCGGTTGCAAGTTCGATCCCTGGCCCTGATCTGGGCACATGCGGAAGGCAACCAATTGATGTGTCTCTCTCACATCAATGATTCTCTCTCTGTGTCTCTCCAATCCCTTCTATTCTCTCGAAAAAATCACTGGAAAAATATCCTCGGGTGAGGGTTTATAAAATCATTTGTTTTACAGTTTCTCAAGAAATTTAAGCATAAATACTATCTCCCCCCCTCAAATATGTAACATTTCCCTCAATTGCTCCCTCTCTTCTCAAATAAATTATTAATATAATATATTCTTGCCCTAGCCGCTTTGGCTCAGTAGAGCGAGCATCGGCCTGCGGACTAAAAGGTCCCGGATTCAATTCCGGTCAAGGAGATGTGGCTCAGTTGCAGACTCGATCCCAACGAGCCAATAATGTGGCTCTCTCACATTATTGTTTCTCTCTCTGTGTCTCTTCCTCTCCCTTCTTCTCTAAAACCAATGGAAAAATATCCTTAAATAAGGATTAATAATATATATAGATAGATAGATATAGATATAGATATAGATATAGATATAGATATAGACATATATACTTTTTTCTAGGAAAATAAATTTTTTTATTGAACATACCTAGGGGATTAATATTTTCTGAAAATGCCAAGTAAACCCTTTTATAGAATGGTAAGTGAGAACATATTATCTGGTCTTCCTCTGGTATAAAATCCCCAAGGAGTAAACACCTTTCAAAAGAGTGCTATGTTAAAAAACATATCCATAAAAAGAATGTTCCCTTTAATGTTTCTATAATAAAAAAGAAAAGGGAAATTGAAGCCACCTAAAAGCATTTTAATCTAACCATAAACACGAACATGCTTTACTGGAAATTTTTTTTTTTTTTTACTTTAGGCCCAATGGAAACTGAAGATGAGAAACCCATGTTCCTAATTTGGTACTGTCCCAAATAGATTGCTTCTTCTAAGATTACTAGAGGCCTGGCGCACAAATTTGTGCACAGGTGGGGTCCCTCGGTCTGGCGGGCGATCGGGGCCATCTCACCCAGTCCGGCGGGGGAGGGACTGTGGGAGGTTGGCTGGCCACAGGAGGTTGGCTGTGGGAGCACACTGACCACCAGGGGGCAGCTCCTACATTAAGCGTCTGCCCCCTGGTGGTTAGTGTGCATCATAGCGACCGGTTGACCAGTCATTTGGTCGACCAGTCATAACCGTCACTTAGGCTTTTATATATATAGATACTTTTTCTTTTTTTAAAAAAATAATATATATATATATATATATATATATATATATATATATTTGTTTATTGATTTCAGAGAGGAAGGGAGTGGGAGAGAGAGAGAGAGAGATAGAAACATCAATGAAGAGAGAATCATCGATCGGCTGCCTCCTGCATGCCCCCACTGGGATTGAGCCCGCAACCCGGGCATGTGCCCTTGACCGGAACTGAACCCGGGACCCTTCAGTCCGCAGACCAACGCTCTGTCCACTGAGCCAAACCAGCTAGGGCAAGATACTTTTTCTTTCTGAGGTCATTGATTCATTTATTTTACACTGCACAGTTAATTGAAAGCTCAATACTTCTTATCTGTTTTAACACTCTAGATGATGGGCAGCAACCTTATTTCACAGTACCAGTATGGAGAAAGGATAACAAGACAGTTTTTGTTCTAGAATAGTATACAGTCAAACTGTATATTATATGACTTTCAATAATATCAAAAACAAAAGTTGTATGCGAGTTTATCCCTCTGAATTGGGTTGATTCCAATACCTATGCTGGTCACAAGCATGTTCTAGCTGACCACAGAAAACTGTATCTAGTCATAAGTAATTATTGAACAAGAGTTCATCCTGCTTAAATTATAGAAAAAGGATTTGCAACAAGACAGGGCAGCAGTGAGTTCTGTAGACAGAAGGCTTCCTACTACCAAATAATCACGTCACTAATTCAGTCACAAGAAAAATGTACTATTCAACACACTTATAAAACATATTGCTCTAGTTTGTATAACAATGTCAGATGTTAGATGGTATTCTTTTATAAAAGCAAACAGCAAAAACAATGGGACAATTTCAGAGTTAACACAATTTATAGGAATTTCTATTGTGCTGTGTCTTTTTTTTTTTTTTAAATATATATTTTATTGATTTTTTACAGAGAGGAAGGGAGAGAGATGAGAGTTAGAAACATCGATGAGAGAGAAACATCGATCAGCTGCCTCCTGCACATCTCCCACTGGGAGATGTGCCCGCAACCCAGGTACATGCCCTTGACCGGAATCGAACCTGGGACCCTTCAGTCCGCAGGCCGACGCTTCATCCACTGAGCCAAACCGGCTTCGGCAGTGCTGTGTCTTTAAATTCAGATTATTCCTTCTCTTTTTGTTGGCATTCTGTGGTAATACATTGCACCTCTTAGCACAGGCAACTGCGTCCACTACTTAGACTCAACCCAGATTTACTATTTTTAAAATATTGTTAATATTCTTCAGGGGCCATATCTAACCAACTTTCTATTAGGTGCTGTACACACATTTGGCATTCAGAATAATAAGTACGTGTTGGTGCAAAGATGGCTCACTGACAATAAGTTACATGACAAAGATTCATCAGGATCTTGAGACTAGTTCAAATCCAAAGTCTTATTATATAAGAAATCTGGAAACTGTTTTCAAGTAACACTAACCAAAGAAACTCTGTCTATTAAAACAACTTAAATACTATAGAACTATATACCTTGACTGGTGGTGTAGAACTTGGGGAAGGAGTCCGCAGGCTGGTTTCTTGACTATTATAGGAAGGGCTATCAGTTAGGTTCAGATAGAGCTCATCATCATTGGTGAAATTTCCCTGACTACCCACTCCTGGAGAGATGCAGATTACTATGGCACTGGTATTATCTGCTCGAAGCATGCGCTGCCTCCAGCGGCCTAGTGCTCGATTCACAAGCATTTTGGCACAAGATTGTCCATGCTCACCGCCCTATATTTAAAAGAAGGAGACAGAAGTCAACCACTCAAATTTAGTCACCACTACACATGTATCAAATTAAAAATTTGATGTTCAATATGACCTAAACTAAATTTTCAAAATTTCAAACATTATCCATAGATCCTAAAACTGTGTCAAAATCATACTATTCTAAATTTTCAAAAAATAATAAAATAAAGCTTATTCTGTGGTTAAATTTCACTTGTATTCTTATCTTTTTTGGTAGCAAGAAATGTGGGAAGAAAAGTTACATATAGTTATTAAGAAAAGTTATATAGAAGTTATCTGAAAAGCAAAGTAAACATCAAGTTATTATAGATAAACAATTCACAAATGAAATAAGTATGGCAAAAAAAAAATCACAAAAAAACTCATTGTAAAGGACCAATTTCCTCCTAAAATAAGAGCTTCTGAAAATCAAAGACAATGACCCAAAATAAAATTGTCAAAGAATATGAACAAAATTCAGAGTCAAGGAAATATAAATGACCCTTAAACATATATTTTAAAATGGTCAGTGTCATGCATAGGAGAAAAAAAGCAACACAATAAGTTGTTATGGTATAGATATAAAAACAAATCAACTAAGAGTAAAATTAAAAACTTAAATAACCTCATGTTATGCAAATAAATGTAGTTTGGAAGAAAACTTTCAGCGTCATACATGGATTCAATCATTGCTAAGTTTCAGAGAACAGAAATGAAAATGATGTGCTCCAGAACATAGGGCTACATTTCTTCAAAAGTACCCCTAGACATAACTGAATTATGAAAATGAGTGGAATTGGTTGAAAAGGAAATACATCATGAACTACAAATGGAAAAATATTTTAATGTTATTTTATGTAACCTAATAAAATATATTAACATACTCTAAGTACAAACATATTAATGTATTATAATATACTATAATGTATACTATATGATGTACTATCTAGTTCTTTAAGCATTACATATAAAATATTTATATTATCTATAATATACTATAAGTCATTTGGTTGTCATCTGTATCCATGAAGTATATATATTCAAACTGGATAAATAACTGGGTTGTGTTTTTTTATCCTTTCCTTGAAAAAAAAAAATAGGGAAACATCTTTACTTGGTGTTGTCTGATCTTAAGCATGTTACAGAATTTCGACACATGGCAAATGGCAAATAACTCTTCTCAGCTGCTTTGTTTAAAACCTTAATTAGCCTGGCCGGTGTTGCTCAGTGGTTGAGTATCAACCTATGAACCAGGAGGTCACGGTTAAATTCCCAGTCGGGCACATGCCCAGGTTTCGGGCTTGGTCCCCAGTAGGGTGCATGTAGGAGGCAGCTGATCAATGATTTTCTCTCTCATCATTTATGTTTCTATCTCTCTCTCTTTCTCTCTGAAATCAATAAAACTGTGTTTAAAAAATAAATAAGTAAAATCTTATTATCTTGCATCCCCAAGATAAGTATCATTTTGTAATGATTTTTTAAATACTGCCTTTGTTTCTCAATTTCTCATATGAAAAAACATGAACCTCACAAATGACAAAAGGCAGCATTAATTTCTAATTCATGTAACACATTCCCCAGTACATGTTTCATCATTGTCCAAACGGTAGCTCACCGAGAACTCCTTTACCTTTCACTTTCTCAGTATGCGTCTATATTTCCCTCCCAAGCAAAGCTCCATAAAAAAAAAAAAAAAAAAATCTGCCGAGAAACCGGTTTGGCTCAGTGGATAGAGCGTCGGCCTGCGGACTGAAAGGTCCCGGGTTCGATTCCGGTCAAGGGCATGTACCTGGGTTGCGGGCACATCCCCAGGAGATGTGCAGGAGGCAGCTGATCGATGTTTCTCTCTCATCGATGTTTCTAACTCTCTATCTCTCTCCCTTCCTCTCTGTAAAAAATCAATAAAATATATTTTTTTAAAAAATCTGTATAAGCTAATTCCCTCAGCTCACTGTTTCAGCTGATTATCTGAGCCCCACTAATATTGTGTCCTTTTTTATTTTATTTTTAAAATATTTTTTAATTGACTTCAGAGAGAGGAAGGGAGAAGGAGAGGTTTTGTTAGGGAGAAGCACTGATGAAAATGTTCTGGGATTAAATTGTGGTGATGGTTACACAAGTGAGAATATACTAACAATCACTAAATTATATGCTTTAAAACGGTAAATAAATGTTAGGGTGTGAAATATATCTCGATTTTAAAAAAAAAGAGAATTGGTGAGGTTTCAAAGGTCATTATGTTGAGGGCTATTCATAATGAAGTCAGTGGTTATGTCTTTTGCTACCTAGGTTTTATATATTTCCTGCCTCGTCCCACTAATGAGTTGCAAAAGCTATGTTTTGCTTACTTCTAAGCCAGGCCAATGCAAATATCTATTTAAAGTAAACAAAAAGCACCAGAACAATGTATACACAATAATATCAAATTACTGAGTCACTTCTCACCATCATGTATTTTTTCTCCTCTTGGTCCTGGCACATTGAGATGGCATCTTGAGGTGGAATCATATTCCAAAGCCCATCACTCCCCAAGATAATATACTTGTGCTTCTGGGGATCAAGAGTGTGAACACTTGTGTCTGGTTCAGGTGACACTACAAATTCACCACTGAAGAAATCATAGCTCCACAAATCACCTGAGAGCAGAAGCAGCAAGAAGTATTATTTCCAAAATAGTAGTATCACATCAACAGATTATAGGAGAAAATGTACATGTTCATTTCAATAGGCGCAGAAAAGTGTTTGATAACATTCAAAATCCACTCATGGTATTTTAAAAAAGCTTCCTAGCAAAATAGAGATTTAAGGTAACTACCTTAACCTGACAAAAATATGCCTTCTACCACCACTTCTCCTCCAATATTATACTGGAGATCCTTTCCAGGACAGTAAGATAATAAAAATAAATCAGATATATAAATCAAAAAGGAGAAAATAAAACTATCATTATTTGCAAATGATTTTATTTCTACATGGGAAACAAAAAAAATTAGATAAATTATCAGAATAGATACATTTAGCAAAGTTGTTAAATACAAACCCTATATATAAAAGTCAACTCTAGCCAAACCGGTTTGGCTCAGTGGATAGAGCGTCGGCCTGTGGACTGAAAGGTCCCAGGTTCGATTCCTGTCAAGGGTATGTACCTTGGTTGCGGGCACATCCCCAGTGGGAGGTGTGCAGGAGGCAGCTGGTCGATGTTTCTCTCTCATCGATGTTTCTAACTCTCTATCCCTCTCCCTTCCTCTCTGTAAAGAAAAAAAAGTCAACTGTAGCCCTGGCCAGTTTTCTCAGTGGTTAGAGCATTGGCCCATGGACCCAAAGGGTCACAGATTCGATTCCTGGTCAAGGTATGTACCTCGGTTGCAGGTTCGATCCCAGGCCCCGTCGGGGTGTGCGTGGGAAGCAACCAGTCGATGTCTCTCTCCTCCTTCCCTCTCCCTTCCACTCTCTCTCTAAAGATCAATGAAAAAAATATCCTTGGGTAAGGATTTTCTTAAAAAGTCAATTGTGTATTTCTACACAATAGCAAGAAATAGAAAACAGAAAATTTTAAACAATTCTGTTACAACATTGAACCAAATGTAAAGTAGTTAGAAATAAATTTGACAAAAGGTGTGATAGTCTTTTATGGAAAAGACTCTACAATTAGATTCCTTTTAGAAATGGAGAAATAAACTATATTCATAGAAAGGAAGACTTAATATTATAAAAATGTTAATTCTTCCAAAAATAACTTATAAAGTGAACGCACTAGTAATTCAAACCAGAATCCCAAAAGAATTTTTAAGGTTTTTTAAAACTGATTTTTAGAAAGAGGGAGAGAGAGAAACATCCATGTGAGATCAAATGAATAAGGATCAGAATTGAGCCTTGAACTAAAATAGGATCATAATGTCATTCCCATACATACTTAAAGGAGGGGCCTTGGGCCCTGTGGCGGATATTGTTGGTTACTTGCTCAATGGTCATTTCCCTTTTGTCCTCAGTAGGGATACTGGGGGAACACCAAAGGAGAAAGGCCTTTCTTCTGATTTCAGTATGTTCTCTGCTTACTCCTGTGACACATGGCACCCAGTTGTCTGTGCCCCTAATGAATTTCAGCACCCCACCTCCTCTGTCAGTAGCTTTCCATGGAGAGCTTTCCAGCAACTATTACCTCACCTACTGGTAATCCATTCTCAAAACTACAACCAAAAAAAAAAACAACAAAAAAAAACTACAACCAAAACCCATCTCTTAAAAACACAAATTTAAAATGGGTGGGGTGATGGCTGCACAACAATGTAAATGTACTCAATACCACTAAAACTCAATACAACTAAACTGCACATTCAAAATTGTTAAGACATTAAATTTTATGTTATATGTATTTTGCTATAATTTTAAAAACACAAAAATCTAGTAATATATTTCCCACTCCAACTCTGCAATAATTTACTCTTGTTCTTAAGATATCCAGACTATAAAAATGCATTATTTTTTCATTTTATCCATGACTCTTATTCCCTTATCTCTGTTCCAGCTACCCTGGCCTTCATTAGAGTCCCTTTTATTCACCATACTTCCCATATCACAGAGCTATTCACAAATTCCGCTCCTATGCCTAGAAAACACTTTCTTCCTCTTTAAAAAAAAATTATATATATATATATATATATATATATATATATATATATATATATATTTAATTTATTTCAGAGAGGAAGGGAGAGGGAGAGATAGATAGAAACATCAATGATGAGAGAGAATCATTGGCTGCCTACTTGCAAGCCCTCCACTGGGGACCAAGCCAGCAACCTGGGCATACACCCTGACCTGGAATCGAACCGTGACCTCCTAGTTCATATTCATAGGTTGACACTCAACCACTGAGCAACACTAACAGGGCTCTTCCTCTCTAAATTTCTAGTAATTCTTCAGGCCTCAGCTCAAACATCAGTCCTCTGACATATTCAGTTAGATAAAATACCCCCGTTTTAAATTTTCTTTAGCACATATGCAAGCACTTTTTTTTTTTACGAGCAATTTTCATAATTTTAAGTTCTTTTTGTAATCATTTGATGAATGCCTCTACCCTTCTTTAAACTGTGAGCTTCCATGAGGGCAAAGACTATGTGCTTGGTAAATACTGCCCTTAATAAAAATCTATAATAGTGTCAACAACTAACTAACTGGCTGGCTAACTAACTAAATAAATAAATGGCTCTCGCTGGTTTGGCTTAGTGAATAGAGCATCAGTTTGGGATGGAAGGTCTCCGGGTTCGATTCCAGTCAAGGGCACATGCCCGGGTTGCAGACTCGAACCCCAGTAGGGGGCATGGAGGAGTCAGCCAGCCAATCGATGATTCTCTCTCATCACTGATGTTTCTTTCTCTCTCTCTCTCTCTCTCTCTCTCTCTCTCTCTCTCTCTCTCTCCCCCACCCTCTCCCTCTCTGAAACCAATAAAAATATATTACAAAAAAAAGAATAAATGATGAGACTCACATGCAATTCCATGAGGCAGCCACTAGGAGGCACCTTTGCTTCATTTGTAGTAAATTATGTTCCTCATTAGTGCTAAAATGGTACCCATTTTTACAAGTAAAGTTTTCTTCCACAAATAAAAACAGAAAATAGCCATAAGTCATAATAATGGTGCTAAATACTATCATTTAATTTAGGCCAATAAGTATTATCATGAAACAAGTTAAAGAAAACTAAAATTTCTTTCTTAAAAATGTTCCCCAAGTGCCAGAATAAGGACTGAAAAATGTAACAAATCATTTTTGGCTTAAATATTCAAATGTAAAGGGTATTATTATTTTTTAGGAGAAAATGTGATAGAAAGTAAACTCAAGAGAAAAAACAGAAGCCATTTTTTCATAACTAAAACAATTTCATCTCTCCTATACAAGTCTTTTTATATAAAGATTCATTCATTTTCATGAATTTATTTACAAAGTTATATTCAAATGTTGTAGGACATTACTATAGCAATTACCATTTACCTCCTACATGAAGTTTTCACTGTTCTAGTAGATCTTTCCTATCAACTGTTATTATTCTTTCCCTTTTTAAAACAACAGCAGCAAATTCTCTCTTGACCCTATACTTTCTGCTCCAGCTAAAGCCTCATTTCTCTCTTTTCCTTCATAATAAAACTAGGAACAGTGTCTAAATTTGCTATTATCAAATTTTCCTCCTCTTGCTCTTTCTTGAACCAACTCCAATAATGACTAGAGTCTTACTATCCAACCAAAAGATAGCTTGTCAAAATCACCAAGGACCTCCACATTGCTACTAAACCCAATGGTCACTTCTTAGTCTCCCCTTACCTGAACTATCAACAGTATTTGAAATACTGACATATAACAGGTAAAAGTGACATATAACAAAATACCTTCTTGAGCCCCCCAGTGTGGCTCAAGTTGGTTGAACATCGACCCATGTACTAAGAGGTCGCCAGTTTGATTCCCAGTCAGGGCATATGCCTGGGTTGCAGGCTCAATCCCCGGTGGGGGCCGTGCAAGAGGCAGCTGACCGATGTTTCTCTCTCTCTCTCTCTCTCTCTCTCTCTCTCTCTCTCTCTCTCTCTCTCTCCCTCTCCTTCTCTCCCTCTCTAAAATCAATAAAAACATGTTTTTAGAAAATACCTTCTTGAAACACTTTCTTACTTAACTTTCAGGACATGCTCTCCTGAATTTCCTTCTATTTTACTTGCAGCTCTTTCTCAGTCTTGTTTTGCCTCGTTACTCCTTTCATACCCCCAACTCTTAACAGTGATAGTATCTCAGGGTTCAGTCACTGACTCTTTCCCCGTTTCTATCTACATTCAATCTCTTGATGACCTCCTTAAGTCACAGGCCTTTGAACATCATTATCTCTATGCTCTGGCTCCCAATTGATATCTCCAGCATAAACCTTACCTACGGTCAATTCCATAGCCAGAGCCAATTGGACATCACCATTTAACATCTGTTAAAGTACTGAATCCCTTATAACTGATGGTCCAGTCTTTGCTATATCGGTTAATGGCAACTTCCACCTTTTAAAATGCTCAGTTAAGGAGAAAATATCCTAAATCAATCCAATAATTTCAATAAAAAAATTTTAAAGACTTAAGTAATAAGGTCATTTTCATTTATTGTTCCTTCTGCTTAAATGATCTTGCCCAAGACACCGCCAGGTATTAATGCCTCATCTCTTTACTCAAATGTTATCTTTCTAAACTTCTGACAATCCCTTTTAAAATTGCACTCCCACCCCCACAACATTTCGTTTTATTTTTCACAGGAGTGGGAGGGAGTGGGAGAAACAGAGAAAAAGAAACACATCCATGTCAGAGACACATCGAATGGTTGCCTCCTGCACATGCCCAGAGGTCCGTGCCCTGACAGGTGCCAGGGATCGAGCCTGCAACCCTTCAGTATCAGGCCGATGCTCTATCCACTGAGCCAAACCAACTAGAGTCAATCTACATTCTTTTCATTTATTTTAGTGTATCATCTGTTTCCCCCTTCTAAAAATAGAGTAAATTCTAAATTCTACAGGTCCAGAAATTTTTTACTGTTTTGTTCATTGTGGGATCCCCAGAACCCAGAACTGAGACTAGAATGCTAGCAGGCATTTAATATTTGGTGAATGAATGAACAATCATGAAGTAGGGGTAACTGTGTGTTTTTAAAATGTGTGCACAACTTCTTTGATACTCTTTTTTTTAAAGAGGTAGACCTAATTCCCCTCCACTCAAGGGCGGGCTAGACTTAGTGACACAGTGCTACCAAATAAAATGAGGAAGTGTCGCTAATGACACTAGATCATAAAAACACACTGTAGCTGCTACTTCGCTCTCTCAGTGGAGTTATCAGCTTCATAAATTTACACTAATATAATACCTGCCTAATCTACTGTCCACCATCCACATTCCAAAAACTATCAGATGGCCTAATAGTGTCCTTTATAGGATCCAGCCTAGAATCAGGAATAGCATTTACTTGTAACATCTCTTGGGCCTCCTTTAATCTGGATTGAGCCACACTGGCCAGGCCTTAGCTTAACATTTTTCTATGCTACCCAGTACTACACTTAGACTGGAATGCTGGTACCTGTCACGATGTGGCCCACATGTGCCTTATTAACTACAACCTTTTGATAATTCCTAGAACATGCTAAGCTCTTTCCTAATTCAGGATCCATGCCTGAATATTCTTAAACAGGCTCTTCACAAGAATGCCTTTTTTCAAAAAATTATGGGGTTCAGGGAGCCTCCTGGTTGGTGAACACATGAAGATTTGGTAAAGAGTGGCGCCTGTAGAGGGTATGGAAGCTCTGTGCCCTTTTCCCATACCTTGCCCTATACCAGTGGTTGGCAAACTCATTAGTCAACAGAGCCAAATATCAACAGTACAACGATTGAAATTTCTTTTGAGAGCCAAATTTTTTAAACTTAAACTATATAGGTAGGTACATTGTTATTAACTTAATTAGGGTACTCCTAAGGCTTAGGAAGAGCCACACTCAAGGGGCCAAAGAGCCGCATGTGGCTCGCGAGCCGCAGTTTGCCGACCACGGCCCTATACCATCTATTTCATCTGGCTGTTCCTCAGTTATATTCCTTTATAATAAACCATGATCTGGTGAGAAAAACAACAAATAAAAAACCCCAAGCTCCTTCTCAGTCACTATATCTCAGCCAAAGTAACACTTCCTAAAGGAACATTTCCATCACACTATCTAAAATAGTTGTCCTCTTTTAAATTCTTCCTTATCACAGGACCCTGTTTCTTTCTCTCATTGCATTTTCTAACCTATAATTATTTCATTTACAAGTTACTTCTTTATTGCCTGTCTCTCCAACTACATAGTCTTGCCCCATGAGGGCAGACAGTGTATTTGTTATATCTCACCAAAACCTAACACAATGCCTGGCACCAAGTCAGTATCTAAGTATCTGTTAGAGAAAAGAGGGAGAGAAGGGGGAAAAGGATGTTTTCTAAGACTAAAAAAAATTTAAGAAAAAAAAAATTTTAGAATAAAATTTAACTAGCACATCCAAGATTAAAACTTTTATATCTACAATCTTCTAACTTTCCTTACAATACAAGGTGGGCCAGAAAGCAAGTATTTTTATTTTATCATGGACAATTTACTTTTCTACCTGAAAAAGAGCTTTGAAGCCCTAACTGGTTTGGCTCAGTGGATAGAGCGTCGGCCTGTGGAGTTCCATTCCGGTCAAGGGCATGTACCTTGGTTGCGGGCACATCCCCAGTAGGGGGCGTGCAGGAGGCAGCTGAACGATGTTTCTGTCTCATCGATGTTTCTGACTCTCTATCTCTCTCTCCCTTCCTTTCTGTAAAAAATCAATAAAAAATATTTTTAAAAACTGTTGCTTCAATGGCACAAAAGAAAGTCTTTTTTGCATCGAATTGTGACTGGAGATGAAAAGTGGATTTCTTTTGAGAATCCCAAACACACAAAATCAGGGGTTGATCCAGGTCAACTATCAACATCGACTGCAAGACCAAATTGCTTTGGAAAGACAATGCTCTGCATATGGTGGGATCAGGAAGGTGTGGTGTATTATGAGCTTCTAAAACCAGGTGAAACCGTTAATACTCATCGCTACTGACAACAAACAATCAATTTGAACCACGCTTTGATCGTGAAACGACCAGAATGGGCCAGAAGACACGACAAAGTAATTTTGCTTCATGATAACACACCATCACACACTTCAAAACCAGTTAAAGACACATTAAAAGATCTTGCCTGGGAAGTATTAACCCACCCGCCGTATTCACCAGATCTTGCTCCTTCAGATTACCACTAGTTCCAATTGATGGTACACACACTTTCTGAGCAGCACTTCAAAACGTACGAAGAAGTGGAAAATTGGGTCTCTGAATGGTTTGCCTCAAAACAAGAAAAGTTCTATTGGGACGGTATCCACAAATTACCTAAAAGATGGGGGAAATGTGTAGCTAGGGATGGACATTGAATAAAGCACTTTTGATGTTTCTCTTGAAATTATCCTGTTTTCTTTGATTACAAAATCCAAATTATTAACCAGTACACCTGGTAAATGGCATTGAAACTTATACATTAACCTTCCCCTCACTTAGGTGTTAATGAGGATTTAGAATCTTTTTTCACTTTGCTACGATATATTGTAGAATATCCAATATGATTTCACCAAATGTAAGCTGTACTTACCAAGTGCTCTTGCTACTGCCAGAAAAGGAATCTGGTCAATAACTGTGCTCCTTCTAACAGGTCCATTATGAGTGAGCCGAGGTCGTTTCCAAACTACACGATTCACCCCAGACTTGTTCATCACACTAAAAAACAGAGTTCACATAAATACTCTATATATTTAAAACATAACAACTAAGGTGGCTCTATATGTTAAATCACAAATAAAATCAGATTATATTATCACAAAATAATGACTTGTCTGTTTCAGATACAAAGATCCATAAGCCAAAGTTCCTGTTCAGAAAGGAAAAATAAAGTAGGGTAGGTTAAGAAGAGGAGAATCTGAAGATTACTAAAGCAGAATGGACTGGTAGTAATGGGAAGAAAAATGAGTAGCTATCATAAAAAAAAGGGGGGGGGGGTGGCAAGATAACTTGATAACTAAAAAAAAAAAATGAATGGGAGGAAGAAGAGGATATAAATGAGAGGAATTAAATAGTGATAAAAGAAATGACAAAGAAAAAGTTATATAGTTTTTGAGGGATTTGAGGGTACTCAGAAATTAATTTTTAATGTTTTTATTTAAGGAATTAATAGTAAATACCTCAATAGAAATATCTATGTAGTTAGATATTTCTATAGTCAGAAGTGTAAGATTAGACTTTGGAAACAGATCTGCAAAAATGTAGATTTCAGAGTTACAGAATAAGAAAAACCATCCTAGAAATTTGGCATAGGAGCAACAGAAATCTGTAATTAGTAACTCTAGGAGTTAGGATACTCTAGATTGCCTAAAACATGGAAATAAGTCTTGGAACAAAAAATGTTACTGAAAACAATAGAGATGGGAAAATAAACCAATAGAGATGGTTTCTCTACCCTGTGGCTATATTATTGAATTGGGAAGCTGACCCTTAAATCAATTTAATCATAATCTACCTGAATTTTTTAAAAAATAAATAGAAGACAAATGTTCGTCTGGAAGGTTAGAAAAGTTGGGGTGTGGAATGGCAAAGGGTATTTCCAAGAAACAATATTAGGTCCATTTGACAGACACATGCTAATCATAATGATTGATTCCCAAGGCTGTCAAAGACAGATGACTTGTTATTTTTCTCACTAACAAGTACTATAACATTCTGACATACGAGTCTCTTATTAGTTTACTATGTTGGCTTTGAGTAGCCTGACTCTTATTTCCCTAAACTTGATGAGCACTTAAACTAAACTGGCTTCAAGGTATGGAAAACTGAAGACAGGACAAATAATGGACACCACCTCCAAATAAATGTCACTATGAAATGCCTGCTGTACACCTCAGCAGCAGCCATTGGTTATCCTCTATGGTTTTTATATCTGTTCTAACTTCAAAGGGATAAAAATACTAGCGAGAGAAGAAATAAATGGGGGGAAAAGTCCTAAGAGAAGCAAAATAAAGGCATAAACCTTATAAATGAGAAAAGAACTATCTTCCTCTGACCAAAAAGAAAATCAAACAAACAAACCAAAAAAAACACCCATGAAATACAGAAGGAGAACCTCAATCTTCTTTTTAAAGTAGAAAACAAACTCATCTGATAAGGACAAACCAGGAGATTTCAGCAGCTGTATCATGTAACTTCTTGCAATTTTGGAAATGTTTACCCTGCACTGCCCAAATACAGTAGTAACAAGCTATGTGTACCCACTGAGCACTGCAAATGTGAAACTGAATTAATTCTATTTAATTTTGATTAATTTATACTTGAATTTAAACAGCCATATGTGGCTAGTGGCTACTATACCAGGCAGCACAGGGAAAGAATGAAGCAAGTACAGAATGATCAAAAAACAATGTCAACGTTAATATAGAAGAGAAATTCAAGAGAGTTGCTAATTTACTATCCCTTTTTAGTTTAATTCACAATTCTGAAAGCAACATTGTTCTAGGTCCTAACAAGAGTAAGAAAGAATATCAAAGGCAGTCATTTTATTATTTTATGCTTTCTTCAATGCTGAGACTCAAAAGCAAATCCAAAGAAAAAAAACACCTTAAAAAGGTAAAAAAAATTTAAAAAGCAAATAAGAGAATAAAGACTAAATCTATCATTCAAAAAAATCTATGAAACATGAGAATTACAGGAAAAGAGATACCTACATTCTGTCTCCCTAACACCTTAAGCCCTACTGGTCTTTCCTAAACCTGCTCCCTAAAAATAAGACTTAATACTTAAGTAATTACAGTAGCTACCAATTGCTTCCAATATAACTATACTAGCACCTCTCTTAACACTTAACATTAAAAAATATTATGGTCTCTATATTTCTGAGGAAGAAAAGGCAAAATAATGGTACTGATTAAAATGAAGTTTTAAATTTGGAATAAAAAAAAAAAAAGCAATGTTAGAAGAAATGCTGCTTTTATTGCACTCCTCACCATTACCCTGTACCATCGAAAGATAGACACAAAAGAACAGCCTGATATGCAGGGAGCTGACTGACAGCAACAGAAGGCTGGAAAAACAGAGCACTGGCCAGTTGCCTAGGGTGAGACAGAGGGAAAGGAGGAAATGACTTATAATAAAACAGCTCAATTTATGCAAAAAGACACCTGCTCCCAAATAGCAAAGAGCATCTGTCCAATTATCCAGATGGTATTTTAAGAGATATGACAAAAAAACATAAACTCTAAAAAAAACTTATGACAATCAAAGAAAATGTAATTTAACAGTTCAGATAGCAAGATAAAGAAATAGGCAAGAAAAATGTATTTTAAAAATTAATGAGAAGGGATTAGGCCTACCCATGTTACAAACTATAATAAAGCCTCAATATAAAAAGTAAGCCTGGCTGGCGTGGCTCAGTGGTTGAGCGTCCACCTATGAACCAGGAGGTCACGGTTCAACTCTGTCAGGGCACATGCCCGGGTTGCAAGCACAATCCTGTGTGGGGCGTGCAGGAGGTAGCAGATCAATGATTCTCTCTCATCATTGATATTTCTATCTCTATCTCTTTCTCCCTCTCTAAAATTAATAAAATATATGTTTTTAAAATTCTTACAACAGTTTATTTTTTTAAAAATAGCCCAGAAAAAACCCCAAATACATACATGAATTCAATTTGCAATTGCAAAGCCCACTTTGCATGACTACCAGCAGTATTATACAAAGTGTCATACAGACTGACCTTCACACTCAAAGGATCAAATATATTATAGCATGAAACCAGGCTCATTTAATTTTGTGGGATACAGAACAGGAAACAGTATGAGAGCAGGCAGCTTTTATCATGTTGTTTTCAGCAATGAGCCTTACAGAAATCCAGGAGCCATTCTGTAGCTTCCCATCCTCAAGTGAGTTTCATGTGCGTCAGGAATCAGTCATATATATATATGTTAATATATATATATTTTAATATATTTTTATTGATTTCAGAGAGGAAGGGAGAGGGAGAGATAGAGAGAAACATCAGTGATGAGAGAGAATCATTGATTGGCTGCCTCCTGCACACCCCACACCAGGGATTGAGCCCGGAACTCGGGCATGTGCCCTGACTGGGAATCGAACCATGACCTCCTGGTTCATAGGTCGATGCTCAACCACTGAGGCACACCAGCCGGGCTATATTTTTTAAATGATTTTTTGAGAGAGAGGAAGGGAGAGGGGGAGAGAGAGAAACATTGAAGTGAGAACAAAACATCGATTGGCTGCCTCCTGCACGCCCCTCATACTCCTCTTTGACCCAGCAATACCACTTCTAGGAAATGATCCTTCAAATAATACTTGCACTGTACAAAAAGATGCATGTGCAGGAGGCAGCCAATTTTTTGTTTTACTATAGTGTTGTAATAACAAAAAATTAGAAATATTCTTCAACAGACTAAATAAATGATAGTACTTCCATACATGGTATAATTTCTTATTTGATTGTATATGAATATCACTCTATTGAACAATAAACGGTAATATTAGTTTCTTGTAGGTGGAAGAGAACTGAGTGGCCTATGGGACAATAGTAGTTGAGAGACCTTCTATAGTACATCATTTTATTCTACCTAAAAAAGTATGTGTATGCATATATACATAAGCAAGTCATCATTCAGAAAATTTTTAACATTTAGTATATTTCTATCCTATTCTTATTTCTCAGCACAGTTGAGATTACACTATATCATTTTATATGCTGCTTATTCTGTTATCTATAGGCATTCTAATATTAAAAATACCTCATATACATGAGAATTCATTAGAATGCTCTCTCTTTACCTTTAATCATGCTTAAAATTTTTCATAATATAATTGATTTTTTAAAATCCTATATAATAAAAGCATAGTATGCAAATTGTCCCCTCGACTGGGCATTTGTCCGAGAGTTCGACCAGGGGGTGGGGCTGGCTGGGGGAAGGGAGGGAGTACCCAGCTGGCAGCCACTAGGGACCCTACCAGTATACAAATTTCGTGCAATGGGTCTCTAGTTTATCTATAAACATTAAATAGCTATATCATATTCATTGTTATTAGTATGTGTTATAATATGCTTAACCATTCTCCAGCTATTGGGCCTTCAAGTTTTTTCCAGCCATTAACAGTCATTAAACATTCCTGCAATCAATAACTCTTCATATATTTTGGTCCACATTTCAGATTTCTTCTTTAGAGTAGATTTCTGAAATTACTGCGTCTATAAACATTTTTTTCTCTCTTTTTAAAAAAATAAACATTTAAAGCTAGTGATAGGTATTATATTCTATACAGTTTGTACCAACTTAAAATCCTTCCCACAGGAGATCCACTTCAACAAAAATATTAAAGAGTACCTCTCCAGTTTTTTAATCTTTGCTAACCCAACAGAAGGAAAGAGTTTCATTTCAATAATGTTAAACATTTTTTCTCATGTTTACTACTCTTTTGTATTTTTGTTGTTCAAACTTCCTTTCCATTATCCAACTATCTGGGGGCGGGGAGGGTGTTTTTCTTACAGATGTTTTGAACTCCTTATAATTAAGAATGGTAATTATTTTTCTTAGTTTATTATTACTCTGAAAAAGACTTTTGATTTACTAAAAGCAAGAAAGAGAGGCTAGTAATAATATTATAAGGCTTTCGTTATAATTATTATTTAGAAAACATTTAACTTGCCTTAGGCCTTCAATTGTTACAAATAAGTATTGGAATAATTTTTTAGTTTTCTCATGCTATTTATTCCTCATTACTTCAGAATAATCTTACATTTTAGTTTGTATCATAAAAATATCATGTTGAAGTCAATTTCAGTTCATAGTTTATAAACCACACATCGAGACAGTAAGTTAAAATAGAGAAAAGAAAATAAGAAGAAAGGTTTACAGCACATGACTTAGAAATCAAAGAAAAAACTGAAGGTTAATTTTAACAAAATTCTATTCCTGAAATAAGATCAAACTGTTCTATTCTGGAACTCTAAGGGCTGTTCAGTTCAAATTATGAAGGTCATGCTGATCATTATTCATGTAAAAGGTCTTCAATAAATCCTTGCAAAAAATAAAACAATAAAAAAATAAATCCTTGCATATGTTGTTACTTGAATTCCACTAAAATATTTCCCTTTGGAGCCATTATCAGAAATAAAAGTCAATTCAAAGTAATGAGATAAATATGAATGCACATGGGTACTTTATCAGGCAAACTAAAAACATATAATACTGAGAAAAATCACTTCATGAAAAGGGAGAAATACGACAAACTGGTTAGTAAAGCAGAAACGGATTAAATAGACCAAGAGAGGAAAGACAAAACAGCATAATGATTACCTCCCACCAAGTCCTTCAATTCGTTCTCTTTCCTTGGGAAGTTCTGGCTTATGGTCCTGTGTTACTTCCACAGCTCTGACAAAATCATCCTTTGGGTCATCCTGAATTCCAAGAACCACGCCTGAGTCACCCACGTGAGCTACATACATCTTCATGCCCCGTATGATGACCACACTGGCCGTTGTCCCTGACGTGCTGGGAAGACCCGTCATAGTCTTTGGCCATTCTGCTGTAATACGAAATAAAATATTTTACTCTTCCAGGTAACTTATGTTTTATTCTAATACAGTTTATGTATCATATGCTGAGTTAGCATTATAAAATTTTAATTAGCATTGGGGAAAAAATTTTAAATATATATCTTTATTGATTTCAGAGAGGAAGGGAGAGGGAGAGAGAGATAGAAACATCAATGATGAGAATGATTGATCGACTGCCTTCTGCACACCCCCTACGAGGGATCAAGCCCACAACCCATGCATGTACCCTTGACAGGAATCGAATCCGTGACTCTTCAGTCCGCAGGCTGATACTCTATCCACTGAGCCAAACTGGCATGGCAGTATTGGGAAAATTTTTTAAAAAATATTTTGAAAGCTATTGAAGGACTTGAATTAATCCTTTCATCATTACAGAATGGGGCAAAAGTAGGTTTACAGTTGTATTAAGATAATACGTAATAACACAAGAACAAACTGTTTCATATACAACTGTAAAGCTACTTTTGCCCCCGTCCCCTGTATATCCAGGGAAAATGCTAACATAGCCCTAACAAGACTTTTGTGGAAAAGCTGTAAACCAGTAGACTAACAGAACACAATAGTGAGCACAAAAACAGACCCATGCATATTTTGAAACTTACAAACAATGGAGAAAGGATAGACATTTAATAACTGGAATCAGGACAAGAGAGAGAGAAAAAAACAACTTTGGGTTCCTGATGCCAAACACAAAAAATCAATTACAGGTACATTAAAGGCCTAACATGAAAAGAAAAACTAAAATGCTTAGAAAATATATAGGAAGGTATAGTCATGATCTTAGGGTAGGGAAGGATTTCCTAAAGACAAAAGAATGGACTAGCCATATAAAAAAAAATTACTGCGAAGTTGTACTACCATCAAATTTAAAAGTTTCTGTGTGTGTGTGTGGGGGGGGGGGAGGGTGGGAAGAGATTACCCGAAGAACTTTGAAGAGTCTTCTAAACCATTCTTGGGTTAGGTAAGTGGGAATTATATGTGTATAAATAGATTTAATAAAAGATCCCTATCTCCCCAAATCTTTTGTTTCCTCTATATCAGTGGTTCTCAACCTTCTGGCCCTTTAAATACAGTTTCTCATGTTGTGACCCAACCATAAAATTATTTTCGTTGCTACTTCATAACTGTAATGTTGCTACTGTTATGAATCATAATGTTAATATCTGATATGCAGGATGGTCTTAGGCGACCCCTGTGAAAGGGTCGTTCGACCGCCAAAGGGGTTGCGACCCACAGGTTGAGAACCTCTGCTCTATATCATTGTGTTTGTTTTCTAGACCTGCCTTAACAAATTACCAAAAATGTATTGTGTCACAGTTCTAGACGGCTAGAAGTCCAAAGTCAAGGTGGTGAGTGGCAGGTCCATTAGCTATATTCTACGTAAAAGCTCTGAGGGAGAATCATTCCTTGCCTCTTCCCCTTCACTGACAATTCCTGGTATTTACTCTCTTGTAGACTTCTCACTCTAGTCACATGGCTGTCTTTTCCCTATGTGTCTTCACATCATCTTCCCCTGTGTGTCCTTGTGTCCAAATTTCCTCTTTTTTTTTTTTTAAATCATCACCCGAGGAGGGCATGTTCATTAATTTTTAGAGAGAGGGAGAGAGAGAAACATCAATCAGTTGCCTCTTGTATGCGCCCCAACTGGGAACCAAACCTGCAACCTAGATATTTTGAACCTGTGACCTTTTGGTATATTGGCAGACACTAAAACCAAATGAGCCACACTGGCCAGGGCCAAAGTTCCTCTTTTTATAAGAACACCAGTCATACTGGATTAGGGCCCACCCTAATGACTTTATCTTAACTTTATAGATTACCACTGTAAAGACCCTATTCCTGCGTGAGCTGGTTTGGCTCAGTGGATAGGGCCTCAGCCCAAGGACTGAAGGGTCCCAGGTTCGATTCCAGTAGCCTGTAGGGGTACATGTGGGAGGCAACACAATCGAACTGTCTTTCTCACATCCATGTTTTTCTGTCTCTCCCCCTTCCTTCTACTCTCTGAAAATCAATGGAAAAATATCGAGTGAGAATTAAAAAAACAAACAAAAAAGACCATGTCCAAATAAGGTCCTATTGTGAGGTACTAGGTGTTAGGATTTCAACAAAACTTTTTTTGGAGGGACACAATTCAGTTCTTCTTCCTCTGTCCCCCAAATTCAGTTCTTAACAGTCATATCAAATTATTTGTTGTTTCTAAGAGTTATATGGGGTCTTAGGCCAGTGTTTGCCTAGGTGTTTGCATTAGTTGACCAGAAAAGTTTTAACCACAGTTCTAAACTAGTATGCTGACAGCAGACTATCTGCTTACTGTTTTCTTTATTGATGAATTCAGCCCTATCTCACCACTCCATACATGGGCTGTTTGCTTACCATCTAGAATATGAATGAGAGTCCTGATGCCTTCTACCTCTTATTGATTCCATGACTTACATTTTTCTGAGGGGCAATTGCCTGCAACCTACCCTTTGGAACTAGTTTTGTATTACAGGTCTTTGAAAATAACACAAACTGACTCAATCTACATTAAATAGGGAAAAGAACTTGGGAATTTATTGGAAGGACATTAGGTAGTTCACAGGTGTCAAATAGAGAGAAGGATACCTCTGAGGTTCTAGTGATAGAAACTGGTGGACACTCATTGAAAGGCTTTAGCCTCTGGGATGAATCAAATCCAATAGAAGGTGAATGGGTGCTGGACAAGTGTGCACTATTGTATACTAATAAAAGAGAAAAATGGTAATTGGCGTACAACCGATACCTTTTTCATTGGCTAATCAGTGAGATATGCAAATTAACTGCCAACTAAGATTGGCAGTTAACCGCCAAAAAAGATGGCGGCTAATTTGCATATTGCAGGCAGGATGGTACAGCGCCATCAGAGAGCGGGTTGGGTGTGTGAGTGCCAGCAGTCGCCCGAGACCTGATCCCGCCGGCAGACCCGGACGCGGGCCGGCGAGGCGGCTGCGGCATCCGCCCGCACTCACGCCGCCAACCCGCGAGAGCGGGTAGGGGGCGTGAGTGCCAGCGGTCGCCCGGGACCCGATCCGGCCGGCAAACCGGGACGCAAGCCAGCGGGGCGGCTGCGGCGTCTGCCTACACTCACGCCCTCAACCCGGGAGAGCGGGTTGGGGATGTGAGTGCCGGTGGTCGCCCGGGACCCGATCACGTGGGCTGGCAGGGTGACTCGCCCCCAACCCGCTCTCCCGCCCAGCAGGGGACCCTCATTTCCCCCCATCACTGGTTCTGCCCCCAGCCCAGGCCTGATGCCTCTGTCAGAGCCGTCAGGCCTGGGCTGGGGTCAACGCCTGAGGGCTCACAGTATGTGAGAGGGGGCAGGCTGGGCTGAGGGACACTCCCCCCCCCACACACACACACACACCCAGTGCACGAATTTCGTGCACCGGGCCCCTAGTCCTATCTAATAAAAGAGAAACATGGTAATTGGTGTACGACCACTACCCTTCCCATTGGCTAATCAGGGCAATATGCAAATTAAGTGTCAGCCAAGATGGCGGCCGGCAGCCAGGCAGCTTGAAACTAACATGAGGCTTGCTTGCTTCAGTGACGGAGGACTCCAACGTTCCCCGCCTGCCGCTGCAGGCCCCTGAGCTGCAAGCAGCTATGTAACAAACATAGAAGCTAAATAAAACCCCAGAAACCTGCCGGGCTTCAGCCAGCAGGATCGCAACATTGTAAGCAAAGGCCAGAAACCTACTTTCAGCAGTGGAGGCCTAAGAGCTGGAGCCAAGCCTCAAAGCTAAAGCTGGCCCAGAATAAAAAAAAGAAAAAGAAAAAAAGGAGCGGTTGGGAGCTTCAGTCACCCCCAGCCTGAAAACAGCCCTCAGCTCCTCACTCAGACTGGCCAGGCACCCCAGTGGGGACCCCCACCCTGAAGGGTGTGTGACCAGCTGCAAACAGCCATCATCCCCTCACCCAGGCTGGCCAGGCACCCCAGTGGGGACCCCCACCCTGATCCAGGACACCCTTCAGGGAAAACCAGCCGGCACCCACCCATGCACCAGGCCTCTACCCTATATAGTAAAAGGGTAATATGCCTCCCAGCACCGGGATCAGCGGAGCCGTGAGGCCTCCCGGCACCGGGATCAGCATGACAGGGTGCAGCGCTCAAACCCCCTGATCGCCCTGCGGCTCTGTGTGTGACAGGGTGCGGCGCCCCAACCCCCCCCCCCAACGGGCCCTGCTCTGTGTGTGACGGGGTAGAGCCATAACCTCCCCATCGGCCCTGCCCTGAGTGTGAGAGTGGCGGCACCCCAACCCCCTGATCGGCCCTGCTCTGTGCGTGACAGGGGGCTGCGCCCCAACCCCCTGATTGGCCCTGCTCTGTGCGTGACAGGGTAGAGCCCCAACCACCCTGATGGGCCCTGCTCTGTGAGTGACAGGGGGAAACGCCCCAACCCCCTGATTGGCCCTGCTCTGTGCATGACAGGGGTGGCGCCGCAACCTCCCCATCGGCCCTGCCCTGAGTGTGACAGGGTGCAGCACCCCAACCCCCTGATCCGCCCTGCTCTGTGTGTGACAGGGGGCAGTGCCCCAACTCCCCTATCGGCCCTACTCTGTGAGTGACAGGGGGGAGCTCCCCAACCCCCTAATCGGCCCTGCTCTGTGCGTGACAGGGGGTGGCGATGCAACCTCCCCATTGACCCTGCCTTGAGTGTGACGGGGGCGGTGCCCCAACCCCCCAATTGGCCCTACCCTGAGCGTGACTGAGGGTGGCATCGCAACCTCCCGATCCGCCCTGCTCTGTGCATGACAGGGGGCGGTGCCCCAATTCCCCAATCGGCCCTGCTCTGAGCCTGACCAGGGGCTGCACCTAGGGATTGGGCCTGCCCTCTGCCACCCAGGAGCAGGCCTAAGCCAGCAGGTCGTTATCTCCCGAGGGGTCCCAGACTGCGAGAGGGCACAGGCCGGGCTGAGGGACCGCCCCCCTTGCCCCCGCCCCGAGTGCACAAATTTTTGTGCACTGGGCCTCTAGTAATATCTATATAAGAAAAGCCTAAGTGACCGTTACAGCGGAACCACCAGTCACTGTGATGCGCACTGACCACCAGGGGGCAGATGCTCAACACAGGAGCTGCCCCCTAGTGGTCAGTGTGCTCTCACAAGGGGAGTGCCGCTCAGCCAGAAGCCAGGCTCACGGCTGGCGAGCGCAGCAGTGGTGGAGGTAGCCTCAGCGGCCTCCATGGCAGCACTAAGAAGCAGCGAGCTGAGTGTTAAGGAGCAGCGAACAGGCAGGCGGTAAGGAGCGAGGGGTCCCAGACTGCGAGAGGGATGTCTAACTGCCAGCTTAGGCCCGATTCCTGGAAGCAGGACTAAGCCGGCAGGTGGACATCCCCCGAGGGGTCCCGGACTGTGAGAGGGTACCCAGACTGCAAAAGGGTGCAGGCCAGGCTGAGAGAACCCCTGCAACTCCCAGTGCATGAATTTCTGCTGGGGTCCAACCCCAGCAGGTCCACGGGTCCCCAAAGGTGTGGACGGAGTTGGCGAAGAAGGAATGACACGGAGACAGCGTTCAGTTGATCAGCAGCCTAGCCAGGATCTCCAGCCAAGTTCTGGTCTGGATCTCCAGCCAAGTTCTGTTCAGGATCTCCAGCGAAGTTCTGGTTAGGATCTCCAGCCAGGTTCTGTGTCCATGTTCTCTTGCTAGGTTCTCCAGCCAGGTTCTCCAGGTTCCCCAGCCAGGTTCGGTCACCAGATTCTGTAGCCAGGTTCTTCAGCCAGGTTCTGGCTAGGTTCTCCAACCAAGTTCTATAGCCAGGTCCTGTCCAGGATCTTTTGCCAGGTTCTGTCTCTAGGTTCTGTGGCTAGTTTCTGTCCAGGATCTTTTGCCATGTTCTCTCGCTAGGTTCTGTGACCAGTTTCTGTCCAGGATCTTTTGCCATGTTCTCTCCAGCGAAGTTCTTCTGTCTCTAGGTTCTGTGTAGGTTCTGTGTCTAGGTTCTGTGTCCTGTTGTCTTGTTACATCTTAGCATAATGATTCCAATCCTATCAATCTCTATTCCAAAGGTTAGGGCGTTTCTTATCTCCATTCCAGGGAGTAAAGATTATGTAGCTTAAGCATGATTGTTTGTAGTTAAAGTGATTAATTACCGGCCTGGCACTTAGTTAAGGGGTTTTATTCCCTCCCTAACTTCAGGGGAAAATCCCTACCTGGGGAAACAACCTTTCTCAGAGAGGTGACCTTGGTTAAAACACATAGTGCCAAGAAGGTGAGCAAACATATTAAGAACAGTATGCCATATATGCCAGGTCCCTTGAAACAGCAAGGATGGACCGGCTCCCGGCAAATTTCATGCACCGGGCCTCTAGTTATAAATAAGGGCTCAAATAAAAGCAACATAGCCTTTTCTTTCATTTGGATTACTTCCTAAGAAAAAAATTCTCAAAAGGTGAATTATTTAGTTAAAGATAATCTTTTTTAAAAATAAATTTTATTGATTTTTACAGAAAGGAAGGGAGATAGAGAGTTAGAAACATTGATGAGAGAGAAACATTGATCAGCTACCTCCTGCACGCCCTCCCACTGGGGATCGAGCCCACAACCAAGGTACATGACCTTGACCTGAATTGAACCCAGGACTCTTCAGTCCACAGACTGATGCTCTATCCACTGAGCCAAACCGGTTAGGGCTAAAGATAATCTCTTGATGATTGTTAATAACATTTTCAAATTGCTTTCCTAAAGGCTTTTTTATATCTTCACTAGAAGCCCGTTGCACAAAGATTTGCGCAATAGGCCTTCCTTCCCCTGGCTGCAGGCACCGGTTTTCCTCTGGCACCCGGAACCCAGGCCTTTGGTCCGGCTGCAGCGAGGTTTGGCTTCTCCACTGGGGCTGCAGCAGAGAAGCCAAGCCCCTTCAGTCTTCACTCCGGCTGAAGCCTTCAGTCTTCACTCCGTGCCTGCGTATGCAAATTAACCGCCATCTTTGTTGGGTTAATTTGCATAGTCACACTGATTGGCTGGTGAGCGTAGCGGAGTGACACCAATTTGCATGTTTCTCTTGGTGTAGATACTTACTTTGGCATTAGAATTCTGTAAGAACTCTTAGCATAATGATTAGCAGTATGATATATTGACTGGGTTTGACTCCCAGGAATCTCCACTTATTACCTGTGTGATTTTGGGTAAAACTTTTGTGCCAGAGTATCCTCCTTTCTAAAATAGAGATAATGATAGTACCTACCTCCTGAGAGTTAAATGACGGTATGTTAATTGGTACATAAGTATCCCAAGTTTTAAATTTATCATGTTCTCTATTTAGAATAGTTTTACTTCATTCAAAAATGTTACATTTTTATGTTATAAAATGTATTAGGCCCTAGCCAGTTTGGCTCAGTGGATTGAGCATCGGCCTGCAGACTGAAGGGTTCTGGGTTCGGTTCCTGGTCAAGGGCACATACCCAGGTTGTGGGCTCAATCCCCAGTGGGGGGTGTGCAGAAGGCAGCCAATCAATGATTCTCTCTCTCATTGATGTTTCTACCTCTCTCCCCCCCTCCTTTCCTCTCTGAAATCAATAAAAATAAATTTTTTAAAAAATGTATTAGTCTTTGTTTTAATGACATGTATATTTTCTTACTATACTTTTCTTAAGTTAGAGTTCATATACTGATACTATCTTTTTAATATGCTCCTAGTTTTGTCATTTTTAAATAATTTAAGATTCAAATGTAAAGTAGGAAACAAGGAAGACTAAGTATGTCAAATTTTAAAGATGTCAATTACTTTATAACTAATATACTGCAGTTCCCATAAGAACTTCAACAGGGTTTGTTTTTTTTTTTTAATTTTGCAAGGTGCTTCAAAAGTTTATCTGGAAAAATACTTAAGATAATATTGAAATAATTGAGGCATACTTAAAATCGCTATTTAAGTACCATAAATAGATGAGTAGGATGAATCCAGAAATAGATCTGAGGCAAATGTAGCAAATGATAAAGGTGACATTTCAAATGAATAGGGAACACATTCAGTATTTTTAGATCTTTGCAGCATATCTCTTTGTACATAATGCTTTTGACCAAAATGTGGTTTAAATAATGTTAATATTGTGTCTTTGAATATCTTTTTATTTTTAGCTCTTTTTCTTTTATCCTTTCCATTTTGTTTTCGGTACTTTTTGCAAACAGCTGAAGTACTTGCATACTGTAGGTATTTGTTTTCTAAATGTGCTTAACCCCCCTTTACGGGAGATTACCTCACTTACCTCATTACCTTTATTGTGATAATAGGTTTTTTTATTTTAAATTCTTAACTGCAGAAAAAAGAATCTATACTAGCTTATTTACTAGTAAAAGGAACATGTTTTAGCCCTGCTGGTGTGGCTCAGTGGTTGAGCATCAACCCATGAACCAAGAAGTCCCTGGTTCGATTCCGTTACGGCACATGACTGGGTTGCGGGTTCGATCCCTGGTGTGGGGTGTGCAAGAGGCAGCTGATGACTGATGTGTCTCTCTCATCGATGTTTCTACCTCTCTATCCCTTTCCCTCCCTCACTCTCTCTCTAAAATCAACAAAAATGTGTGTGTTTTTTTTAAATTTTAGCAAAAGCTATACTTAACCCATAAAATAATTGAAGCTAGGCTAAGCTTCTCAGAATGATGTCTATAACCAAACTATAGAACTGGATGGGCTAGGGAACTGTCTGCTATGATCAATGACTACAAAATTGATGCCTTATTTTCTTTTAACTTAAACAAACTGTGAAATATAACATAGCACACATATTGAAAAGGCCATAAAACATAAGTATACACTTTAATGAATAATTATAAAATGAACACCATCTGGTTAAGACAAAATGCTAATTTGAAAGTATATATGCACCCCCATGTTCACTGCAGCATTATTTACAATAGCCAAGATATGGAAGCAACCCAACTCCCCATCAATGGACAAGTGAATTAAAAAGTTGGTGTATAAATATACAATGGAATACTATAAAGAATGAAGTCTTAGTTTGTGACAGCATGGATGAACCTAGAAGGTATTATGCTCAATGAAATAAGTCAGTCGGAGAAAGGCAAATACCATGATTTCACTGATATGTGAAATCTAAAGAACAAAATAAATGAACAAAAAAAATTAAAACAGAGTCAGACACAGAGAACAGACTGATGGTTGCCAGAGGGGAGGCGGGATTGGGATGCTGAGAGAAAAAGGTGAAGGGATTCAGAAGTACAAATTGGTAGTCATAAAATAGTCACGGGGATGTAAAGTACAGCATAAGGAATATAGTCAATAATCTAATCTAATAAAAGAGAAACATGCAAATTGACTGCACCTCCACTACGCCCAAGCCATCATACCCACCAGCCAATCAGAGCGACTATATGCAAACTGACCCAACCAAGATGGTGGCCGACAGCCATGGAGCTGGAGCAAGCAGGAGACTTGGTTGCCCCGGCGATGGAGTAAGCCAAGCTTCCTGCCTGCCCTGGCCGGCTGTGGCCTCTGCTCAAGGCAACAAAGTTTCAATTATAGAAGATATATAAATCCCAGATACCTGCTTCCTGCCAGCCTCTACTGGGAGCTTGGGTGGCTGGGGGCCGTGGCAGCCTGCAAACAGCCATCAGCCCCTCACCCAGGATGGCCACACCCTCATGGGGTGAGGGTTCCCACTGGGGGGCTTGGCCAGCCTGCAAACAGCCATCAGCCCCTCACCAAGGCTGGCCAGGAACTCCAGCGGGGACCCCCACCCTGAAGGGGGTGTGGCCAGTCTAAAAACAGCCCTCAGACTCTCACCCAGGCTGGCTAGGCACCCCAGCGGGACCCCCACCCTAATCCGAGACACCCTTCAGGGCAAACCAGCAGGCCCCCACCCATGCACCAGGCCTCTATCCTATATAATAAAAGGGTAATATGCAAATTGACCCTAATAGCAGAACAACTAGGAATAACTGGTCATTATGACACACACTGAACACCAGGGAGCAGATCAATGCAGGAGCTGCCCCCTGGTGGTCAGGACGCTCCCACAGGGGGAGCTCTGCTCAGCCACAAGCCAGGCTGACGGCTGCCAGTACAGCGGTGGTGGTGGGAGCCTCTCCTGCCTCCTCAGCAGTGCTAAGGATGTCCGGCTGCAGCTTAGGCCTGCTCCCCGCTGGCAAGTGGACATCCCCTGAAGGCTCCTGGGCTGCCAGAGGGATGTCTGATTGCCAGCTTAGGCCCAATCCCCTGGGCGAGGGGACCTAAGCCAGCAGGTGGTCATCCCCCAAGGAGTCCCAGACTGCGAGAGGGCACAGGCCGAGCTGAGGGACCCCCTCCGAGTGCACAAATTTTTGTGCACCGGGCCTCTAGTACTGTAATAACTAGGTATGGTGCCAGGTTGCAAGGAGGGGGCCATTTTGTAAAGCATATGATTGTCGAACCACTATACTGTACACCTGAAAGTAATACAAAATAATATTGAATGTCAACTGTAACTGAAAAATAAACGAAAAAAAAACTTTTCTGATGAAGCCAGCAATATTACCATATATGACATTTTGCTATTGTATAAAATGCACGAATATTTAGAAGATCTGCATAATTCAGAGACCCAATATTTTCCAACTGACTAATACATCATGTCACACAGGTAAATTTCATTTTGAATCTTACAAGAGAAAACAATGGATTTTAATGTAAAATGACAAAAAGTTCATTCGTAAGGTTTCAGATTCCATTTTGACTAACCTTAAGAAACTAGTATAGGATACCCATAATTATCTAAAAAAAATGAATAAACTATTTCTCCTTTCCCTAATATATATGTGTACTAGAGGCCCGGTGCACGAAATTTGTGCGGGGGGGGGGGGGGTCCCTTAGCCCAGCCTGCACTCTCTCCAATCTGGGACCCCTGGAGGGATGTCCGACTGCCCAGGCAGTCGGACATCTCTCTCACAATCCAGGACTGCTGGCTCCCAACCGCTTGTCTGCCTGCCAGCCTGTTCACCCCCATCCACTCCCCTTCCAGCCTGATTGATGCCTAACTGCTCTCCTGCTGGCCCGATTGCCCCTAACTGCCCTCCCCTGCCAGCCCGGTCACCCCTAACTACCCTCCCTTGCAGACCTGGTCACCCCTAACTATCCTCCCCTGCAGGCCTGGTCGCCTCTAACTGCCCTCCTCTGCTGGCCCAGTCACCCCTAACTGCCCTCCCTTGTCAGCCTGGTCGCCCCTAACTGCCCTCCCCTGCAGGCCTGGTCGCCCCCAACTGCCCTCCCCTGCAGGCCTAATATTACCACATATGACATTTTGCTATTGTATAAAATGCACAAATATTTAGAAGATCTGCATAATTGCCTCTAACTGCCCTCCCCTACTGGCCTGGTCACCCCTAACTGCCCTCCCCACAGGCCTGGTCCCCCTAACTGCCCTCCCCTGCAGGCCTGGTCCCCACAACTCCCCTTCCCTGCAGGCCTGGTCCCCCCCCAACTGCCCTCCCCTGCAGGCCTGGTCCCCACAACTCCCCTCCCCTGCAGGCCTGGTCCCCCCCCAACTGCCCTCCCCTGCAGGCCTGGTTCACCCCAATTTCCTTCTGCTGCAGGCCTGGTTCCCCCCAACTTCTCTCCCCTGCAGGCCTGGGTCCCCCCAACTTCCCTCCCCTGCAGGCCTGGGTCCCCCAAACTGCCCTCATACCCCCAAGTGCCCTCCCTTTCAGGACTGGTCCCTCCCAACTGCCCTCCCCTGGCAGCCATCTTGTGGTGGCCATCTTGTGTCCACATGGGGGCGGCCATCTTTGACCACATGGGGGTGGCCATCTTGTGTGTTGGAGCGATGGTCAATTTGCATATTACTGCTTTATTATATAGGATGAGGCTTCCTTTTCCTTTTTTAAAAAGAAATATATATATATATTTTATTTCAGAGAGGAAGAGAGAGGAAAAGAGGAACATAATGAGGGAGAATCATTGATCGACTGCCTCCTGCACACCCCCTACTGGGGATCAAGCCCGCAGCCCAGGCACGTGCCCTTGACTGGAATCGAATCTGGGACCCTTCAGTCCACAGGCTGATGCTCTATCCACTGAGCCAAACCAGCTAGGGAAGGCTTCCCTTTCTTTATATGCTTCAACTAGATAAGATAGTACAACAGACAGAATGCAGAAGTGGATATGAGAATATTTCAATATTTTTGGGGGGGGAAGGGTGATGATTCACTTAAAAATATATTAAGTTTATTTTTTTACTAGAGTAATAATTTTTTTAATTTCTCAATTTAAATTTCTCATATACTGTAGTAAATATGATCAATGTAGGCCACATAAAAGCTCTCTGGGATTCTCAATTACTTAAGAGTACAAAGGATTCTCAGAGCAAAAGTTTGCCACAACATGGATGAACCTAGAATGTATTATGTTCAGTGAAATAAGTCAGTCAGAGAAAGACAAATAACAAATTAAATAAACAAACAAAACTGAAACAGAGTCAGACACAGAGAACAGAATGATGGTTGCCAGAGGGGAGGGGAGTTGGGAGGCTGGGTGAAAAAGGTGAAGGAATTCAGAAGTACAAATTGTTATTACAAAATAGTCATGGGACTGTAAAGTACAGCATAGGGAATATAGTCAATAATCTATCTATATAAAAATCTAATCTGCAAAGTGTCCCCGCGGGAGTTCAACTGGGAGACCAGGAGTTCTATCATTCGCTATGACATGCACTGATCACCAGGGGGGCAGCGTGTAACGAAGGGAGGCCCCAGCTGGCAGCTGGGGAAGGAAGGCCCCAGAAGGCAGCCAGAGGCCCCGATGGGCCCTGATCGCCAGCCAGGCCTAGAGACCCTACCCATGCATGGATTTCATGCACCGGCCCTCTAGTACTGTAATAACAAGGTATAGTGCCAGGTTGGAAGGGGGGACCACTTTGTAAGGTATATGAGAACCACTGCTATAGCCCAATGGGTATTATAATAGTAGAAATAAAGGATGGATGTTTAATTTTAAAAGAAACAGAACTTTTCACAGAAGAAAGCATACTGACTTAGAGACTGAAGAGTGTATTTTTCAGTTTTTTGGGGAAGAGGGAGGGAATTCAATAAAATGGAATATTTCACTATACCCTGTGATAAAAGAGAAGTAGACTGTGATAAAAATGTGTACAAAAGATAAAACTGAATAGGGAGGGAGCCTGAAGTTGGATTGGAAAGGGCTTGGCCTGTACATTATAAAATGTAGTTTATTCTATAGAAAATAAGGACCCACCCATGAATTTGAGACTGAAGCACTTTTTTTCCCTAACCTGCATCTCCTGTGTGAAAACTTCCATAATACTCAGGATATTCTTTTTTTATTCAAGTTTTGGGGGTGGAGTACAAGGTTTAGCTGTGGCATGAAGCAAGCATGTACCTGGTACATAAGGCTCTGAAAGCTTGATTCAAAAGGTAAATGTACATCAATAAACATTCACATTCAACAGCATGGTCCCTGCTTTATTAAAAAATGTTCAAGTAACTGGGTTTATACTTTATCCTTTCAGTTCAAACATATGGCAAATTCATGCTGCTTCAAGTGTACTGCTATATAAACAGGACTTAAATAATTCTTTGTGTTTAATCTTCCGCTATCTTGTCTTGCTGTCCACTCCTGGTAGCACTGCAGACAACATAATGACATATTTCTGGAATATACTGCAGTGCTTTTAGCACTGCTCTGCCTACACAAAAACAAAACAAATCCATAATAGGGGCCTCTGGGATTCGAAGGGAAACGCCTCCAACAGGCGGACTGGTTGTTCTATGAGTCAATCAAATTATTCTTGGCAGAAAGCCAGGTAAATAGGAAACAGACTCAAAGAAGCTAATCTACAATTCTATGACTATACCTTTTTACAATGTTCTGTATCTGACCAATCTTTACACTCTTCTCTATGTCTCTGCCCTCTGCTAAAGATAAATTATGCTACCAAAAACAAGAGGATTTTTAAAATGACGTATTGTCTCTAAAAAAGATTCACGCCATTCATTCACAGCAATGTTAAAGCAACTATAACTCTGCATGATATAATACGTTGGGTGCAGAGACACTGGCTGCTTTAGAAAACATTTAACGCTTAGTTAAAACTACAACTAGATCGAATTTTTAGATATTAAGGTCTCTATTTCCTTTTAGCACAACGGTAAGTCCTCCTAATCTCTTGCTACTTTGACAGGCTATTACAACTTATCAGGACTTTTCAGTCGGAACTGAGGAGAACTACCTGGCAGCATACAACTAGCACCGGTAAGGCCAACTACCCACAAAACGTGTACTGAACTTTTTCAAAGCCCTGGCAGAATTTAACGTGGGGGCAGTTTAATATGTAACAATGCACCCCGCGCTTTTGTTTTTTCATAAGCAGTCCACGCATCAAGATCCTACAAGCAAAACCGAATTCCTTTCCAGCGACTGGATGATTACATCTTCGCCTTCCTAAAATAGCCAACAGTTTACTCCAACCACCCGCGACCTGGGGTCAATCTGGAGAACCGACACCATGAGCGGCGGCAACCGACAGGGACAAGTCCTTCATGAGCAAAGTAATGACAGACTCGAAAGGGGGGCCCTAGTTTTTGCCATCTCCCGCTCCCATCGCATGGCCCAGAGAGCAGCCCATCTTCAGTTGATCTTTTGGCCAAAATCTGGCGTCAGGTTTCCAACACGCTTTCGCCGGCTGCCACCTAAAGCGAAGTCGAGGAGGGAGGGGGGGGCGGCTTGCCAAGGATCCGCAGAGGGTGGAAACCGGGCGAGGAGCGGTTGCGGGGAAACGGCAATCCCTTCCCAAGGCCACTCTGTTTGCCCGGACTTCCACCCCGGAAAGTGCTATCAGACCAAGAGCCTTCATGTCCACCCATGTGCACTTTGCTCGGGGCCCGCGCGGGGCCGGGGCCCTAAAAGCCCCCGAACCGCCTGAAGAAGAGGCGGGCGCCCACACAAGCCAGGGAACTTACCCAGTTTCTTCCACATGGCGAGGTGACAGGCGAGGAAGCCCTTGCGGATGGCAGCGCAAACCTTCGCGGGCTCGGACGAGGTGAACCCCTTCTGCTTCTTGATGAAACCCCATAAGTGCTCCCGGGCAAACTGTGCCGCCTCCCGCCCGCCGTGCCCATCGCACACGGCAAAAAACGCCACCGAGGAGCGGCGGCGGCAGCAGCGGCCGGGAGCCGGCGAGGCCCCCGCGTCCGGGGCAGGGTCGCCAGCTTCTCGGGCCCCCACCGCTGGGCCTTTCGCCGAGACCTCGCCGCCCGGAAGAGCCGGCGGTGACGGCTGCGAGAACGACCGCCGAGGCGAGCGCTTTTCTTCAGGGGTCGGCTCGGGCTCCACCACGATCTGAGTAACGTCCTCCATGTACTTCCTCCCGCCCTGGTCGGAGAAGACGCTCACTCCCAGCGAGTACAGCCCCGCCATGGCCGGCCGCCCGGCCGGGGTCCCGCCGATACCGCGCAGTCCGCCGAATCCGGCGGCGGGAGAAGCCCTCCGCGGTCACCGGCCAACTATTGTTTACCTTCGACGCCGCCGAAAGGGGGAGGGGGCGGTCCCGGCGCGGGAGCGGGGGCGCGCGCTGTCGGGACTTGTCCGCGAGCGCTGGGCCGACAGGAGCCGAGGCGCTGCGCCTGCGCAGTGCGCCTCCTCCGCCCGCCCGCGCCCACCACACAAATCGGACGTTCTCCCCGGCTGTCGTCACTCGGCTCTCAGGGCCCGGCCAATCCGGGCTCGAGTTGGAGCGAACCCGGCCTCCGCCCCCAGCCTTTACTCCGCCCTTCAACGGCCGCGCTCTCCATTCCCAGCGCGGGCGCGGGGTTGCGCACTAGGCGCTTCGTTTACCCCTGGCAGTGGGCGCCTCCGCCCTCCCAACTTATCCGCGAAAGCCGGGCACTTGGGCAGTTTGGTCTGTCACCTTGTTGCTCCGTCCCCGGGATCGTCACCTTGTTGCCCTGTCCCCGGGATCGTAGTGCACCCTACTGACCTTGGCGTTCCGCCGCTCGCCTGGCGGGGGAGAGCCGTGTAGGCTCGGGTCTCCCACGAATCTAGGGAGAAAGCCCTTCCAGTCCTTGAAGTGAAATGGCGGGAAACCCCACTTGGTTAGATCGTTTGCGAACAGGCAGGGAAACGTGTGTCATTCTTGCCCGGGCCGGTGTGACTCGGTAGGTTAGGCGTCTCCCGGGCGCCAGGAGGTTGCGGGTTCCATTCTGGTCAAAGACTTGTGCCCGGGTTGCTGCCCCAGTGGGGGCGTGCAGGAGGCAGCCCATGATGTTGCGCTTTTACATCTACGTTTTTCTACCCCTGCCCCCCCCGCCCCTAAAAATCAACTGTTCCTTTTTTTTAAGTTTTTCTTAAACTTGATTTGGGTGGTGTGTCTGTAACTGGGACTTGAGGGAGGCAATCCTGTTTGTGTCCTGGTTAGAAAACTCAGGATATTTCTACCATCATATAGGGTGTCTATCCTATCTCCCTCTCTCCCTAAAAAATCACTAAAAACACATTTAGCCTTAGCCGGTTATTTTCAGTGAATAGCAGTGGTTCTCAACCTTCTGGCCCTTTAAATACAGTGCCTCATGTTGTGACCCAACCATAAAATTATTTTCGTTGCTACTTCATAACTGTAATGTTGCTACTGTTATGAAAAGTAAATATCTGATATGCAGGATGGTCTTAGGCGACCCCAGTGAAAGGGTCGTTCAACAGCCAAAGGGGTCGCGACCCACAGGTTGAGAACCACTGGAATAGAGCATTGGCCTGCTGACCAGAGGGTCCCAGGTTCGTTTCTGGTCAAGGCATGTACCTCGGTTGCAGGCTCCTCTCCACCCAGGCACTGGTCAGGGCACATGCAGGAGGCAGCCCATTAGTGATTCTCTTTCATCATAAATGTTCCTACCTCTCCCTCTCCCTTCCTCTCTGAAATCAATAACAATATATTTCTAAAAAATAAATAAAAATGTTCTCAAGGATATCTCCTACACCAAAATGAACTAGACCAGGTAGTTCCAGAGTGTAAAACTACTTGGAAAAAATCCCAGCTTCTTTTTGAAATATGATCCTAATCCTGTTATCAGAACCTAACAATTGTAACACTAGAAGGAAATCTTTAGATCATATTTTATAACTACAAATGCAAAAATTCTAAATGAAATAGGAGCAACTTTACCCAGTAGCCTCCATACAAGACTTGCAAGAGAGAACAGTTTGTGTTGTGTAGCTCTATATTATTCATCTTAACCAATTTACCCACCTTCCCTCCCCCTCTAGAGCTTACAGGAAGATAATTTCATCACTATAATCCTTTTCACTCAATCACAACCAGTAGCTCCAGGTCATCCATCATTTACCTGGTTAGCATCTCCATACCATCCTCTACTTTTATTACCCCAACCATCTTCAACATCTCATTCTGCACTTTAGATTTCAACATTTGTTTTCAGTCATTTCCCCTTTATTCTCACCTCTAAATGTTCTCATCAACTTCCTGTTCCAACTGAAAACTGGTTGATCACCTAGCAAAACCACCTCCCTAGCAACTTATCAAGTACAAAGAACATTTTCCCTCTCATAGGTATTCTTATCTTAGAACCTGCTCCTCATGTTGCTTCCAAATCATTTTTCTTCCTTCCTCCTTCAAAAACCCAAGCTCTTTTAAAGTTAATGCCAACTGGCGCTACCATAAGATTCTTGGTAATGCACTACAATAAGATCCCCTTCATTTGTTCATGGCTCACTGTCTTAATTTCTTCCACTATTGTCACTTCTCAGCCACTTTATTTTTCATACTAGAGGCCCGGTGCACGAAATTGGTGCAGGGGGTGAGGGGGGTAGTGTGTGGCCCTCAGCCCAGCCTGCACCCTCTCCAATTTGGGACCCCTCGAGGGATGTCCGACTGCCCATTTAGGCCTGATCCCAGTCGGACATCCCTCTTACAATCCAGGACTGCTGGCTCCCAACCGCTTGCCTGCCAGCCTGATTGACGCCAAACTGCTCCCCTGCTGGCCCGATTGCCCCTAACTGCCCTCCCCTGCAGGACTGGTCCCCCACGCAACTGCCCTCTCCTGTAAGCCTTGTTCCTCCCTACTGCCCTCCTCTGCCGGCCCAGTCACCCCTAACTGCCCTCCTCTGCTGGCCCGGTCCCCCCTAACTGCCCTCCCCTGCAGGACTGGTCCCCCCACACTTGCCTTCCCTGGCTGGCCTGATAGCCCATAACTGCCCTCCCCTTCCAGCCATCTTGTGTTTTGGGGTGATGGTCAATTTGCATATTACCTCTTTATTAGATAGGCTTTTCCACATTCTCCATCCAACACCCATCCTAGCTTCTCAGTTCCTCATCATGGTGAAGTGGCTTTGCTATTACTGTTAAAGACAATCCCTCCATTTGTGTTCTGGATCCTTTATCCTATCTCCTTCTTGTGAGCTTTGCTCCACCAATTACCCTTGCTCCTATTTCATCAATTTCTCTTGTTCTACTGGGTCATTTCCATCTGTGTACAACATATTCAAGTTTCTATTTTAACAAAAACTATAGAAAGTACCTTAACACCTATCCTATCCCATTTTTCTGCTCCCCTTAACAGGAAAAAATTTTCAAAGAGTTGGCTCTAGCCCTGACCGGTTTGGCTCAGTGGATAGAGCATCGGCCTGTGGACTGAAGGGTCCCAGGTTCGATTCTGGTCAAGGGCATGTACCTTGGTTGTGGGCACATCCTCAGTAGGGTGTGTACAGGAGGCAGCTGATCAATGTTTCTCTCTCATCGATGTTTCTAACTCTCTATCCCTCTCCCTTCCTCTCTGTAAAATATCAATAAAATATATTTTTTTAAAAAAGAGTTGGCTCTATCTGGAAGCTGCTTCCAATTCCTACCTCATAACTTCTCCTTAACCCAATCCAATCGAGAAACCATCCCCATCATGTCACTAAGACTGTTTTTATGATATAACCAGACCTCTCTGTTTCCAAATCTAATGATGACTTTCCTGTTTTTACTAACTTCTGTCCCAAATGAAGCAGGAAGTGGAACCATTGTTTCCTTCTTGAAACTTAATTGCAAGTTAAACCATTGCTTCTTTTTTTTCCTTTTTTAAAATATATTTTTATTGATTTTAGAGAGGAAGGGAGAAGAAGAGAGAGAAACATCAATGATAAGAGAGAATCATTGCTTGGCTGCCTCCTACACGCCCCTGACCAGGTGGGGATTGAGCCTGCAACCTGGGCATTTGCTGGCCTGGATAGGTCGATGCTCAACCACTGAACACACCGAGAAGAGATAACATCTATTTAGTGCTTCTTTCTTTCTTTCTTTTTTTATTGCTTCAAGTATTACAAAGGGTGTTACATATGTCTCCTTTTTCCCCAGCCCTTGACAATCCCCTGCCTCCCCTACCCCGCAGTGTCTTATGTCCATTGGTTATGCTTATATGCATGCATGTAAGTCCTTCGGTTGATCTCCTACCCCCCCTAAAGCCCCCCTACCCTCCCCGGCCTTCCCGCTGCAGTTAGACAGTCTGTTTGAGGCAGCTCTGCCTCTGTATCTATTTTTGTTCATAAGTTTATAATGGTCTTTATTATCCATGAATGAGTGAGATCATGTGGTATTTTTCCTTCATTGACTGGCTTATTTCACTTAAGTGCTTCTTTCTTGAAACTTCTCTTGATTTATGAGACCACACTATACTAGTTTTCTTCCTACTTCATTGACTGACCACCCCTTCTCATTTTCCCTGATTTTTCCCCACCATATATATACATATATATATATATAAATTGATTTCAGAGAGGGAGAGGGAGAGAGAGATGGAAACATCAATGATGAGAGAGAATCATTGATCGGCTGCCTCCTGCACACCCAATAACTGGGATCGAGCCTGCAACCCAGGCATGTGCCCTTGACTGGAATCAAATCTGGGACCCTTCAGTCTTCAGGCTGATGTTTTATCCACTGAGCCAAACCAGCTAGGGCCCCTGCTTGACTTTAGATTGTTGCGAGTACCCAGAGCTTTGTCATGAGCTCTTTTCTCTACCTACACACTCTCTGTAGGTAACACCATCCAGGACCATAGCTCTAAAAACTATCTGGGGATGGCTCCCAAATTTATATCTCTAGTCCTAAACTTTACCTGGATCCCAAATTCTATATGCAACTGGAGGACTTCACAGCTCCACACTGATGTCTGATGGACATTTCAATTTAACATGGTCAAAACAAACTCTTGATTTTGTAACTTATCCTGTTTAACAAAATGCTGAGTTACTTTTCAGAGATAACAGACCAAAACCCCATGTCTTGCAGCTGAAGCATGCCCATGACACATACACACATACATATCACATTTTTTTATTCATTCATCCATTGATATACACTTAGTATGTTACCTCATCCTGGCTATTATAAATAATGCTGTAATGAACTTGGTGGTGTATATAGCTTTTTCTTTTTAATATATTTTTATTGACTTCAGAGAGGAAGGAAGAGGGAGAGAGAGCTAGAAATATCAATGATGAGAGAGAATCATTGATCGGCTGCCTCCTGCACTCCCCCCACTGGGGATCGAGCTTCCAACCCAGGCATGTGCCCTTGACCAGAATCGAACCTGGGACCCTTCAGTCCGCAAGCCGACGCTCTATCCACTGAGCCAAACCAGCCAGGGTATGCATATAGCTTTTTGAGTTAGTGTTTTTGTTTTTTCTTCAGGAAATAAATACCCAGAGTTGGAATTGCTGAGTCATATGGTAGTTACTATTTGTATTTTTAAAATATATATTTATTAATTTCAGAGAGGGAGAGGGAGAGAGAGATAGAAACATCAGTGATGAGAGAGAATCATTGATCGGCTGCCTCCTGCACACCCCCTAACTGGGGATCGAGCCTGTTATAAGAGTTACCTATTCTTATCCATTGATTTGTTGAGTTGGGAATCATCTCTTGCTTTTAACTATCAAGTTCAAAATCTTCAAACATACAGTATAAGAATTAATTTTAGAAGCAAAATAAAAATGTAATGAATTTTCTATTGTTTCTTCCCATAGCTAGAAAATATCAGTAACATCTACTAAGTAGCAGTTCATTGTTCATCTACTAGAGCAACCCTGTGTATTTAGAACTTTGAGCTAATGTGTGTCAAAAGGTTAAATTCTGTAACCCTGTCTTCACTCTGACCCTGTTGTTTTTCCAACTCAGTGAGTATTTAACAAAATAATCAGTCTTATCTGGCTACCTCTGTCACATTTATTGTGTGCAAATGTAAACTGGTAAGAGACACAAAATTAGAATCACTGCTACCAGAGTCCGAAAGGTGTCAAACCTGTATATGTTCTTTTTTAAAAAAGTATATTTTTATTGATTTCAGAGAGGGAGAGGGAAAGATAGAAACATCGATGAAAGAGAATCATTGATTGGCTGCCTCCTGCATGCTCCCTACTGGGGATTGAGCCCACAAACCAGGCATGTGTCCTTGATCAGAATCAAACCTGGGACCCTTCCATCTGCAGGCTGACACTCTATCCACTGAACCAAACTGGCCAGGGCAATATATGTTCTTAATTAGCCATGGAAATTCAATCTGTTATGTTTTCAGCAGATAACTGGTTTTGGAGTCATTAATGTGGGAATAATATTTATACCTTTTCTCTTCAGATACTTGTAAACTTACCTTAGCCTTTTTTTCTAAAGAGATCTGGCCCACTCTTGAATTTATTGCTTTTCCTTAATGAAAAATTCCATTTTTTCTCATTTTCTGAAAAGTTAAATAACAGTTACTTGTTTAAATAATTGGGGGGAAAGCAGTTGTTTTTTCCCCTTGAATTACGGTGTACTTTTGTTTCCCTCAGCACTACTGTTTGCTATTTTTATGTTGGAGAAGGTGTTAAGCCGCAAATAGTGTGCCCTTCAGAAATAGAGATAAAATCATAGAAGACCTCCTTTAAGAAAGAAGCTAGTATAATGTAAACACTGCATATTTTTTTAGGTGCCAACAAGATAATGTTGGTTTCTCTGCTAGGGTAGAAGCATGTTATTTTAAAATGTTTGATTTTTGTATGTTTTTATTCATTTTTATTTCTAGAGAGAGAGAGAGGAAGGGAGAGGGAGAGAGAAAGAGAGAGAGAAACACTGATGTGAGAATGAATACGCTGCCTCCTGCATGCCCTCCATGGGGACCACGCCTGCAACCTGGACATGTGCCCTGACTAGAATCCAGCAAACTTTTGGTGTACTGGATGATGCCCAACCAGCTGAGCCACAGCAGCCAGGGTAGAGCATATTATTTTAGAACACTTCCTGCCTCCTCTGTGATGAGCTGTAAGGCATAACATTTTTTCTTTTCTTTTCACATTTTCTTCCTCCTTCCAGTCTGTGGGACTTGAGTGAACTTACTAGTAGAAGGGACTTCAGAATTGACTTTTAAAGGTGAACTATTTATTAAATCACCTATTTGAAGAGGGAAAGCTTGTATTTTTAAATGAGTATTGGCCAAATAACAAGAACACTTAATAACTTCATTTGTTCTTTAATCATTTTTCCCTCCAGAATAATCTCCTCAGAAAAATCCTGAGTTTCTGCACACACCCATCTCTCACATGTGCTTTAACAGAAAAATCTATTTTATTTTCTAGCTGTTTAACTTAGCACAAAATACTTAATACCTAAGTTGTAAAAAAAAAAAAAAATGTGTACTAGTATGGCCCTACGTGGTTTGGATCGGTGGCTAGAGCATCAACCTGTGGACTAAAGGGTCCTGGGTTCGATTCCAGTCAAAGACACATGCCTGGGTTGCGTGCTTAATCCTCAGTAGGGGTCATGCCAGAGGCAGCCAACTGATGATCTTATCATTGATGTTTCTCTCTCTCTCCCTCTCCCTTCCTCTCTGAAATCAATAAAAATATTTTTTAAAGTGTATGGAGAATATCTAGAATAGTGTTTACACATAATAAGCATTCAGATGGTATATCTTATTGTTGTTATTAATAATTTATTTCTATTAAGCTTCTTGATTTTTCTCAGTTTTATTTTTCACCTGACTCTCCTATAGTCTGGCCTCCATCATCCTTACCTTTCTAAACTATCCACTTCTTATCCCCTAATTACCAAAATTAATTCCAATTCTCTTGCTCATTGACTTCTCTGCTTAACTTATAGCTTTCACCACACATATACATTTGTACTTTAAACACTTTAATTTACATTAACATGTATTCATTTCCCAATCTTTTGATGTAGGGCAAGACCTTTGCTTTGAATATGAGTCAACTGTTTGGAGTTCAGCATCCCTCCTTTTTCCATAAACCACATCAACAGTATATCACCTATTTTTTTCAGTTTTGACTTCTTTAAAGTGGGTTAAGAATTTAAAATCATATGCACAGTGCTCTCAATGCATAATCCTCCTGGATTTTAAGACATACCCAATCCATCATCAATCTTTTACAGTAGTCTCACTCACATCCAATTAATAGTAGGTCTTTTTATTTCCATCGCTTTGCCTTTATTAAACCTTTCTAAAGCATTCAATTTAATTAAATTAAGAGAGAACTTTGACATTTTCCTTTATTCACAGTTTATGATGTTATGCAACATTTAATTAAATATGTAATTAAACAACAACTCCAACAAACAGGTTTGTGAACCAGCATTGACTCAACATGTGGGAGCAGTAGTATGTGAGGATGTTTCGGAGAATTGAAGTCTAGTCCCGAAGGTTCAGCATGCATTGGGCATCAGAGTGTCTTTTTTAGAGGCGATGGAGAGCACTAATTAGGTAATTTATTTAAGTGGTGTCTGGTAGAAAGAGCTTCTGTTGTGCAATTGTTCTTGGAAGTGCTTTAATGAAAAATGAGGTGAAGTCAAAGAATTTATGGGAAATGACTCTCTTTGTGATGAGAACAATATAGCTTATTCTGCCTACTTACATACAACAAACTAACATGAAATAAAATATGTTCTGATACTCTAGTGGACATTTTGTTTTTTTCCTGTCCATTATTCATTCACTGTTCATTTGGTAAAATGATACATTGGTTTTCTTCTGGTAAATCACTCCCTTTCTCCCTCACTCTGAAGCTATGTCATTGTGTAGAATCGGTCCCAAACCCAGCCCTAAGAGAGGACCCAGATTGGTGTAGGCCAGTCAACATATTCTATCTCTATGGCCTTAGTGATGGGCTCATTAATAAACTCATCTGATCAGAAGCTAATGACATATGAGGAGACGTTTGCTGGGGCTCCTGGGAGAAATAAAGCTTCTCCTAAGAACAGGTCTACTGAAAGAGACTCACCTCAGGACTTAGTACCTACAAATGTGAAGTTGGGACTACTGTAGCCATTCTGCTAGGAGAAAGGGAACCAGCCTAAAGATGAAGTTAACACTAAGAGGAAGAGTATTATGGAAGACAGGTCCTGGTGACATTATTTGAACTTTGAATCAAGTCATAACCATCCCTGGAAATTACCAACAGTCTTTTCAGTTTTCCTTTCTAATGAGACCACTTTGTCTTAGATTTTTCTTCACTTACAGCATAAATAATCTTTATTAACTATGTATGATGTCAAGTTGGTACTAGACTTACTGGAGTGATCACTTTGTAAGTTATATAAATGTCTAATCACTATGTTGTACACCTGAAACTAATATAATATTGTATATCAACTGTAATTGGTGGGGATTTGGGAAGATGCATCCAAGAAGTCTCATGGTCCCTATAGTACCCTAAGGTGTCATGAGGAGCAGCAGAAAAAGCAATCTCAGTGGATGCCAGGTCACACGAGTGATGTCTTATGACAATTTGCCCTTTTCACTGCTCAGGTTAAGTAAAGCTGTACATATGGGAGACTCTGTTGGGATCAGCCCATTGTAATCATTTGAAAGAACATTTAGTTTATTAAAATGAAATTTTCATTAACTTGGTGGAGTACTAAATGTAATTATACAAAATAGATTTATATTGCATGCAGACCTGAGTTTGTGTACTCATAACATCTGGATGTCTTTATTATCTCCAGGAAAATTTTTTGCAAAATATTAGGTAAGGTCGTATTATGTAAGCAAAAACTAGGACATATTAAAAAGGAATAAGTAGAAATCTCAGAACAACACTGAAACAGAATAATGCAGAATAGTTCAGAGTCCAAACAAACAGGACCAACCGTACTAGTTACAGGTCATTCCCAGTTCCCTATTGAGGAGGACTAGAAGATTTCTGTTTTTATCAATGAAGATTCTTGAGGGGGGGGGCGTGGTGGTAAGGGGGGAGTCATCCTAAACATCCTCTGCTCTTAGTTTTGCATTTCTTTCAATACGGTAAGTGTCTTTCTTTTGACCCAAGTGGAAAAAAATATTTAAAACACTTTTTGGAAATCACTATCTGAAAACAGAAGGCCAACAACTCATCTATAACTTTATAAATCCACTATAGTCGTCTTCCTGCTTTGAGGGTATAGCGCACACATAGCGAAAGAGACACAATCTCCTACTCAGATATCATTTCCTTCTCTAAGGCTCTGTAAAAAACACACTAGAGACATACGCTGTAAAGCCTATTGTGGGGAAAATCCCCCAAGCTCTCATTATCCCTTGAAGAGGTTGGCTTAGGTCAGGCACAGCTGGACATTCTTCAAATAGTGCTCCAGGGAAAGCCCTGCCACCAAGCTGCTCTATGTATTCACAGAGAAATGGGAGGAAATGGCCATATTAATCAACCAGAGTTTTCTAGTTTGAAGAATGGCCATGAATACCAGAGGAATATTCTGTGGGACAGTTGTCTAAAGGAGTTCAAACACCAGTGCTGGTATCTGTTAGTAACGTAGCCCTTCCTGCTCAACCAGCTCAGTCCTGCTGAGCCAGCTCTTTGCTTGGCTACTCAAAAGTAGAAGGAATTGCTTTAGTAATCCAGCAGATAAAGAAAGGGTTTGTCTCCTCTGACTTCTAAATCCAGGATTTAAAGTGAAGGCAATGATTAGAAAAAATGAGGCATTCATGGATGCAGATAGCATTGAAAATTGATTGGCAATGATTAGTATAGTGGAGATGGGGACAGGAAATAAAATGTGCCACTAGGAGAAGCAAGTCAGATCTATAAAAGGGGTTATCTTTGTGATAAAATCCCTGGTATTCTAGAAATGTTTGGTTATCAATCTCTTCATTTGTTCAGAACCAGGGCTTCCCAGATTAGTCTGTGAGCTAGGCACAGTTCCACCTGTGTCTTGCAGAACTGCCCCAGAAAAACAGGAGGAAACAAGATGAGTAAGCAAGTTTGGAAGGTATATTATTCAAGATTAAATCCAGAGGAAGGGCAAACATTAGGAGTGGTTGATTCGGTGATTCAGTGATGTCATGAGACCCATGTCTTTCTTCATCCAGAGTTTTAGGATGCCTGCCTGTAGCAATAAACATTGCATGTTTCCCACGGGTGGTAGGGGAAAAAAGAATGTCTTTCCATAGTTCTTTCTCAAACAAAGAACTTTTCTAAAAACCTTCAGCAAAGCTCTTAGTACTTATCAGAACTAGGACACATGGGATTACTTTCAGACCAGTGGTTCTCAACCATAAGCAATCCTGCATCCCCATCCCCACCTCACCCCCAAAAGACACTGGCAATATTTGGAGACATTTTTGGTTGTCACAACTTCGGAAGAGGTTGCTATTGGCATCTGGTGGGTAGAGGTCAGGGATGCTACGAAACATCCTACAATGCACAAGGCAGCCCCCACATCAAAGAATTATCCAGCCCAAAATGTCAAGAGTGTGGAGACTGGGGAACTCTATTTTACAAATAACAGTCCCACTCCTCTGAAGCCCTCTAGCTAGGTGTGGGAGGGGTAAATATCAGAGAAAGACTGATAATGAGTGGCCAGGGAGGTAGGAGAAGATGAAAAAATGTCTGTTCAAAAGCACGAGGAGAAGAATTTTAAGAAGTCAAACATGGTCAGTAGTGTCAAATGCTGTAAAGAGGTCATCATTTGGTTTATCCATAAAGGGGCTACTTATTACCTTTGCCCAAGAAGTTCCAGTAGAGTAGTAGGGACCACAAGAGACCCTGATTATAGTACTGTATAGGCAAGTCATTCAAGAAACTTGCCTATGAATGGAAAGTGAGAAAATGGAAGAAGAGAGAAAGCTAAAGAGTCAAGGGACTCTTTTACACAATGAAGAGACAGGATAATTTTTAAAATGCTGACAGGAAAGATCCAAAAGAGAGAGGGAAAAATGAGATGGTCCTTGAGAAGCGAATGCATGCAGAGCAATGTTTCTCAATTTTAATATGCCTGTGAATCACCTGGGGGATCTTGTCATCACCTGTGGTATTCTATTGAATGCATATTCTGATTCAGTAAGTTGGGGTGGGGCCTGAGATTCTCAAACTTAAGTGTGCATCAGACTCACCTGGTGGGCTTGTCCAAACAGAGGTTGCTGGGCCCCACTCCTAGAGTTTCTGATTCTGGGATACAGCACAAGAATTTACATTTCTTTTTCTTTCTTTCTTTCTTTTTTTTTTAAAACTACCTCTGTTACCTTTTCTTTCTTTTTTAAAAAAATATATTTTATTGATTTTTTACAGAGAGATAGGGAGAGGGATAGAGAGCTAGAAACATCGATGAGAGAGAAACATTGATCAGTGCCTCCTGCACACCTCCTGCTGGGGATGTGCCCGCAACCAAGGTACATACCCTTGACTGGAATCAAACCTGGGACCTTTCAGTCCGCAGGCCGACGCTCTATCCACTGAGCCAAACCAGTTAGGGCAAGAATTTGCATTTCTAACATGTTCTCAGGTGTAGCTGATGCTGCTAGTCCACTTAACACACTCTGAGAACCATTGATTTAGGATTTAAATGGAGAAAATCACCTTACAAGAAAGATAGCTTTACCACTGAGAAAATAAGGAAAAGGAAAAGATGGACAGGGTTGCAGGTAAGTTTGTAGGTTTGAGGCTGAGTAAATTGAAGAATTTACTGCCCATTGGCCTATATCTTCACTCTGAAGTAGGAGTGAAATCATCAGCTGAGAGGAAGGGAGGGGATGATGAGATAAGGAACTGTAAATATTAAGTGACGGCTTATTACCCTTCATAACACCATACAAAAAGTAAATTTGTTTTGTTACATTTGGAACATTTTACAATTAATTCATCCAGAGCATTTGACCAGGAAAGTATGTGGTGTGGTGAAAGAATTAAATTTTCCTTTGGTTGTTAACTAGAAACACTTGCTTTGGAAATTTCCAAGTCTGACTCTTGTTGACTATGTGCTTTGATGTAGAAATTTAGGAATTCAATTGGTTTTAAAAGGCAGAATGGCATAGAATTTATGAGTGGGTAGACTCTAGAATGAGAGGCTCTGGTTTCTAATCTTGCCTCACCACAAACCACTGTGAAAATTTGAGTGAATTTTTGCAGGAAGCCACCCATTGTCTTCACTATCAGAGAAGTGCAAACAAGGATCCTGGAACGCTGGTGAACCTTGAACCCATGGCAAGGGCCAGAGTTATGCATCGATTGTCTAGTCCAGACAAGGGGGGCTCAAGCTATTTCCTGATCAAATAGTCTGAGAGTAAATCCTTCTAATATTTACTGACCTTTAAGACAGTCTGTCTGTTACCGCAATCACCTGCCTAAGAGCTACATGTGTATCCAAAATTGAATAAAAGGTTGGCGAGGCCTGGGCACCAGTAGAAGTCCTTTCCCTTGAGTTGGGCTCGTCTGCCTGGCCCCCAATATTTCCAAATTATTTCTCGTTTCATCTCTTTCATTTGCGTGCAGCCCCTCTTCCAGGTCCTCAACCCTGAACCATGGGGGACGTGGGGAAACATTCACAAATTTTCTCTTACCTTTAGCTTCTGACCTGTACCAACAGAGTTGTTAGAAGAGTTAAATGAGATAATGTAGTAAGCACTTAGCACAGTGCTGTCATAGTATTTCACTTGTGACATACTGATTAAATTGATTCTAAAGCCACTCCATTTCATTCATAATTCTAGGTGACCATTTCTGTGAATTGCAAAAATACACATATACTCTTATTACTGTAATATACATATACTAGAGGCCTGGTGCACGAATTCCTGCACGGGTGGGGCCTGGCCAGCCCCACTCCCAACCAGGGTGGGGGTCTGATCGGGGGCAGGGCCAGCTGGAGGGAGGGGTCGTGGGAGGTTGGGGGGGGGCAATCAGGGACCCAATAGGGCTGGTTAGCTGCCACAGTGTGTGTCATAGCAACCAGTCGTTCCGTCATTCAGGTCGCTCGGCTTTTATATATATAGATTGTTATTACCTTTCAGCCCCATCACTGCCTCACTCCCTTCACTCTTTAGTTTGATCTCTGTGGTTTATCACCTCAACTACTCTCTCAGGAGCAGTCACCTCCCTCACATACCTCTGTCAACCTTAAAGTACCATCTCTAGAATAAATCCTGTGCTGTCTTCTTTGCCCCTATACCAAGGATAATGAGGAATGCTGTGAGGATGGAATGCTATGAGGATAAGTGTTGCTACAAATTTCTGGATCTGTAGGTCTGATAATACTCAAGACCTTATTCCTTGTCTTTGTATTTTTTAATAGATATTTTTATTGATTTCAGAGAGGAAGGGAGAGGGAGAGAGAGAGAAAAACATCAATGATGAGAGAGAATCATTGACTGGCTGCCTCCTGCATGCCCCCTCTGGAGACCAAGCCTGCAACTGAGATATGTGCCCTTGACTGGAATTGAACCCAGGACCCTTCAGTCCACAGGCCAACGCTCTAGTCACTGAGCCAAATCAGCTAGGGCTTATTCCTTGTCTTTGGTTGATTTGCTTTCTCTTCTCTAATATCATCCCAAGCTTTCCCCAATCACCTCAACCCACCTTAAATCCAGAGCTACTCACTCTGCAGCTCACTCTTGACTAGTTTCTCAACATACACATCTTTCAGTTTTGGTCATTTTTTTAAAAAAATATATCTTTTATTGATTTTTTACAGAGAGGAAGGAGAGAGCTAGAGAGTTAGAAACATCGATGAGAGTGAAACATCCATCAGCTGCCTCCTGCACACCCACTACTGGGGATGTGCCTGCAACCAAGGTACATGCCCTTGACCGGAATCGAACCTGGGACCCTTTAGTCCGGAGGCTGACGCTCTATCTACCGAGCCAAACCGGCTAGGGCAGTTTTGGTCATTTTATTTCTCCCAAATCTTTCACTTAATCCTTCCAAAAAATACATATTTCTTTTAATTTGCATCTGCAGAATGAAAGTGACTGAATCATAGAGAAGGGCTGAGAGAAGGGATAGAAAAAAAAGATCCACCCACCCATTCTCAGTTATTTGAGCTAACAATAATTTTTACTTAATGCTAGTTTGAATTGGATTTTTGTCATCACCAAAAAGTATCTTATATAGCTATCTCTTGTGTATGCTGTGTTTACATTTTTCTTCTACCTTGCATAAAAGTCACACACCCAACATTTTGCCTCAATTCATATCTGAGTAAGGCTGAGTCTATATCAGCAAACTACAGTCCATGGGTCATATCTGGCCAGCCACCTGTTTTGTTTTTACAGCCCACAAGCTAAGAATGTTTTTTACATTTTTAAGTGATGGTTATACAAGTACCTGCATAATAGCCTTGTCTGTGTCTCTTGGCCCACAAAGCCTAAAATGTTTCCCTTCTTGCCCTTTAAGGAAAAACCTTATTTAAACAGAGGTAATACTGACTAAAAATATTGTGCATTTATTATCCTTGGGTCCCTCACTATTGACTTGGCTGCTGTTGGAGTCCCTCATTATGTGGGTTTAAATAATCAGTTCAGGATTTCAGCATCCTGCACAGGGTTGGGAGGAAGTCAGAGTCATGGGTCAGCTTATCCAGAAGTTTGTCTTGAAGGTCTTTTCACTGTGTTTGCTCACATTGTCGCCACAGGTAACAGTTTTGCTGTCTGATTTTCTGTTTGGCCTGGCTGCTGCTTTTGGTATATGGCTTCCTTCCTCACTTTTATAAGTTGACTTGAAGGTAGTGGCCTCCTGGGGTCAGTTGCCTCTAAAAATAAGAAAAGTTCTCCCAGTGTTGAGGTGAGTTACCTGCTCTAAGGAGATGTATGGTCAGGAAAAGATTCCTCCACAGGTTTTTCTGTTTTCATGGCCTCCTTTTCTTTCCTAAACTCTGTGCAACTGCTTTCAGGAATCTGTAGCATCAAAGAGATTCCAAGTAGTAATGGTCCCATCCCTCATAAAAAAAACACAAACCAGCTTTTTCTAGGAGTTTTTATTTATCTTATTAGTAGTCAGTAGTAGGTATCTGCCAGGGTTTCCTTTACTTAGTTTTCATGATACAGCATTATTCTCTTAGAAATTATACATATATGGGTTTTAGCCTTTCATTATCTAGCAGGAATTCTTCTATGACTGTGGTATCTATGTCTTCCTTCCATCTTTTCATTACTGTTATATATTTTTATTATTGATGTTAATTTTCCTTTGATTATTTAAATCAGTTGTGTGGAGATAGATGACGAGGTGTATATTTCTTTCACCTACACTAAATCATTGGAGGATAACAAAAAAACTCACTAAAGGGTAGGGGAGTTTAGGGAATGCAGTCAATAATATTGCAGTAACTATGTAGGTGACGCCAGGTGGGTACTGGAAATATCGGGGGACCACTTTGTAAAGTATAGGATTGTCTAACCACTGTGCTGTACACCTGAAACTAATATAAAATAATATTGAATGTAAACTGTAATTGAAAAATAAAATTTAGCCTGGCCAGCATGGCTCAGTGGTTGAGCATTGACCTATGAACCAGGAGGTCAGGGTTCATGTCCAGTGGGGGCATATGCCTGGGTTTAAGGCTGGAACCTCAGTGTGGGGCATGTAGGAGACAGCTCATCAATGATTCTCTGTCATCATTGATATTTCTCTCTCTCTCCCTCTCTTTTCATCACTGAAATCAATTTGTAATAATAAAAGTATAATATGCTAATTAGACCGGACAGCCAAACGACCTTCTGGACATCCTCCTGAACGTCCTTCCGGATGACCTTCAGGACGAAGCCAAGGCCAGCTGCTGTGGCTGCAAGGGCCGAGCCCCTTGCACGAATTTCATGCATCAGGCCTCTAGTAAAAATATATTAAAAAAAAGAAAAAGAACATGTAAAGATCTTTACAAAAACTTATTATGTATAAAGCAATGTGCCAGGCACTAAATTTTTAAAATCTTCCAATGTTCAGCAATTGTTTTATATACAATTTTTCAAAATATCAACTGAAGTAACTACAAGAAGTATTCTGATAACTACATAAAGGTCTGAAGAATCTATGTTTATAAAGGACTTCAGTATTTTATTCAATATCTTTTAAATACTAGTTTTTCTGTTTAAAAAACTCATTAATGACAAAAAGTTTTTGTCAGACTACCCCCTGGGAAACCCAAAAAGGTACAGCAGTAAAGAGATGAAAGACTGCCCGGCTGGTGTGGCTCAGTGGTTGAGCATTGACCCATAAACCAGGAGGTTATGAGTCGATTCCTGGTTAGGGCTTGAACCCCAGTAGGGGGATGTGCAGGAGGCAGCCAATCAATGATTCTCTCTCATCATTGATGTTTCTAGTCCTCTCTCTGAAATCAATAAAAACATATTTTTTAAAAAAAGATATAAGCCCTGGCCGGTTTGGCTCAGTGGATAGAGCGTCGGCCTGCGGACTGAAGGGTCCCAGGTTTGATTCCGGTCGGGGGCATGTGCCTCGGTTGCGGGCGCATCCCCAGTGGGGGGTGTGCAGGAGGCAGCTGATCGATGTTTCTCTCTCATAGATGTTTCTAGCTCTCTATCCCTCTCCCTTCCTCTCTGTAAAAAAAAAAATCAATAAAATACATTTAAAAAAAAAAAGATATAAATGATGCCAGGTGAAAGATCCAGAGCTAAGTAGAAAGGATTAGCAACGCATCCCATTTAGCTCATGATGCTTTTCCCATTTCCACAGGTAGCAATGATGGATGTCAAGATGGATTAAAAAACAGAAAGTGAAGAATCTATTAGGATTTGGTCCAGCCAGGGCACTTGTACAGAGAACTTAACAGTGCTCAAGTTATCACCTTCCGTCCAGGGTGCTGCTATCAGTAAGCAGTTTTGTATTGCACAGCAAGCTAATGGGATGCTCTTGATGAATTATGTTCCAGTGACCTCTGGAACATTCATTTAAGAGACTCATACACCTTAAGATAACTGGGACATTCCACATCAGAATAAGTTTAAATCACAGTGTGATGAAGACTCACAGTCTGGCCTGAGTTTGACAGAAGCAGGACAAACTTTAAATACGCTGCTGCAGAGACACAGGGTATGTGAGAAGAACCGTGTTTCCGAAGGAGTGTGCTTGCCTAGAGATCAACTTCCAGAATGGCAGAGTGAAGACCGCAGTGACCTTGCCTTCCCACAAAAACATGAAAATACTGGCAAAACAATGACAGTCGACCATTTTGGACCTTTGGAAATTAACCAAAAAGCCACAGGACAAATTGAAAATCTATCCAAGAGAAACCACTGAACTTTGGTTAAAAAGTGGGATCTGTGATATTTTAACTTGTTGATGAAATGCTATTCCCACCCACCCTCCCACTCCACCCAGCTCAGTTTCGTGGTGGTCACAAAAAGCTAGCAGTCTCATGGCCAATGGGAAGGACTGACCTCTTGTGGAGCTCAGTTAAAAGCAACATCCTCAGAGCACAGTCAACATTTTGTCCAAACCTGTAGTTCTGGAAAAACTCTATTCTTAGGAAGTGGTGGCTATCTCTTTGATTTGACTCAGAACTCAGCTCAGCAGCAGGGGGAAAAGCCTTATTCCCAGTGCATTTTCAAACAATAACCGCCTATTGACAATATTGAAGTTGCCTAAGGCTGTGCTTTCAGTTGGGATTAGTGAAAACAAGCTGGGAATTTGAGTATCTTTTAGAGAACTGGATAACCACCAGCAGCTCCAGCATATTTCAGGGGATCTAAAAGGCTGTGTGAATGCAGGAGGCTGTGCACATTATGGATAGCATAACTTGTAATGAGTGTTTGTGCTGCTTCCTCTATCAGTGGTTCTCAACCTTCCTAATGCCGCGACCCTTTAATACAGTTCCTCATGTTGTGGTGACCCCCAACCATAAAATTATTTTCGTTGCTACTTCATAACTGTAATGTTGCTACTGTTATGAATCGTAATGTAAATATCTGATATGCAGGATGTATTTTCATTGTTCGCGACCCACAGGTGGAGAACCGCTGCCTGAATTCAAATGTGAAGTTCCTGGTTGGCAGAGAGGGAGAAATTTCCCTAAATCTAGGAGAGGGCAATAGGAGGGAAGAAAGAGAAAAGGGCTATAAAGGGCTGTCATGTGACTCAGTAAAGGTGGAGTTGCAGATAAAATGGAGTTTCAAATACTTGCATAAGTTTCAGGTAAATTTTCCTTCTAAAACCAAAAATTAGATTTCAGTTTTACTCTGACATTTCTCAAGAGAAGATTTCAAGGATCTTGTCTATAAGTGTTCTATGTCTGAGGTCAAGGAATGCTTCTTAACCTTTGTTTAAAAGATTTGAGGTCACCCTGGTTTTGCTCAGAGGATAGAGCTTTGGCCTGCGGACTGAAGGGTCCCAGGTTTGATTCCAGTCAAGGGCACATGCCCTAGTTGCGGGCTCAATCCCAGTAGGCAGCCAATCAATGATTCTCTTTCATCATTGATATTTCTATCTCTCTCCCTCTTTCCCCCTCTCCCTTCCTCTCTGAAATCAATAAAAATATATATATTTTTTAAAAAGACTTGAGGTCAAGGAATGCTTCTTACCTTTGTTTAAAAGATTTTCAGATATTTTCATTGCTACTCTTATGGATGTTGAGAAACAGTCAAGTTTTATACTCTTTGTGAATAATAAGGCACCTACTGAATTCTCATATCATATGAAGCATTTTTAATTTAGTGATTTTCCTGTTGGATATGAGTATTCTATGATGTTGGTGGGTGGGCATGCTAATTATTAACTTCCCATCATTACCTTGCACCTGAACCTTTATTCTGTATACGTTCCCAAAATATCTTACTATCATAATAGCTAATAACTTGCACAGTATGATAACATAAATTGGAACAAATATTTTCCTCTTAATAACTGTATTGTGATTAATTTGGAGGGAAGCAGAAAAGACAAGAGAAAAGAGAAAAAATTACTTTGGAGTCATTAATGGCCATTTTAGCTGTTTTGTATGGTGAGTGGAACCAAGTGGAGGTTTGGGCTCACGCTATTATCCTCAGTGATTTTCTTATATAACTCGTTATTATAATGGAAATCATACTAGTTCTGTCCACCAGGGGGCATTTCACAATAGAATGTAGAAAATTATGTTGCAAGATTCGCTCTTGCCTAATTAGGGAATGATGCAAAGTTATAAAGTTGACATCCAGTTTCAGAGAGGGTATTCCCTTTCTGAAGAAACCAGGCCCTTTGAGGACACTTGTTAGTAGAAAACAAAGATATTACATATTGTGAGGATGTAAGAGAGATTTCTGTGAAACTCCACAGTGAAACTCTAGTGTCATCCGGGTTCCAGGTCTTAGGATAGGATAGACTTGATGATCCTGATTTTCTGAGGCGAGCAGGCAGGTTTTGTTTGGTTAGGAGTACCTGAGCTTCCGCTTCTCTCTTAGGCATTAGTTCTAATGCCTTGATCCAAAACAGAGAATTTGCTTATTGCCTCACAGAAATCCTCACCTACCCTGAATGGACAGAAAAGTACCAAGTTACCTCTAGCGAATCAGCAAGAAAACAGACACACAAATCAACCTTATGCAGACTAGATGGGAGGTTTGTTTGTGGATCCTCCAGTACTGAAGTACTTATTGCTTTTACCTGCTTGGCATCTGTGCCATCACTTTCTTCAGGTAGCAGACTCATCCTCTAGGCAGAGAAAAGGCATGCCAATGATAGGCCAATCCTAACACCTCACCCACAGAGAGTAGGCCACCAGTGGTCATGGGCACGTAAAGATTCTAGTCCCCAAGAATTGCAATCTTGAATGGAGACATGTAGCAACAATTTAGAATGAAGATACCTTATGAAAACATCCTAAAGAGAAGTTCTGTGAAGTGCCTGGGCTGTTCTAGTATCTATTCTTTCCAATCTAGGTAGAGCAGTTAGACAAGAAATAAAAGGTACCGAAATTGGAAAGGAAGAATTAAAACTTTCTCTATTTGCAGATGGTATAATCTTATATGTAGAATTTCAGGATACAAAATAAACATGCAAAAATCAGTTGTATTTCCAGACCCTAGCTATGAACAATATAAAAAGGAAATTTAAAAAAACAATTCCAATTTAGTCATGGGGATGTATATACAGCATGTGATTATAGTCAATAATACTGTGTTCATATTTAAAAGTTGCTAAGAGAGTAAATATTTTTTAAAAGTATATTTTTATTGATTTCAGAGAGGGAGAGAGAGATAGAAACATCAATGATGAGAATCATTGATTGGCTGCCTCCTGCACACCCTCAACCAGGGATCAAGCCCAGAACTGGGGGAATGTGCCCTGTCTGGAATCAAACCGTGTCCTCCTGGTTCAAAGGTTGATGCTCAACCACTAACTCTGGCTGGGCAAGAGTAATTCTTTTTTAAAATTTATCTTTATTGTTGAAAGTAAAAGAATAAATCTTTTAAGTCCTCATCATAAGAAAAAAAATTGTAACTATGTACTAGTATAGGGATTTATTGTGGGGATCAATGTATACAAATATCAAATCATTATGCTGTATACCTGAAACTAATGTTATATATCAATTATACCTCAATAAAAATTGCTTGTATATATACACTCTTAATTAAAAGCAAGCTAGAGGGAAACTAAGATGGCAGCATAGATAAACACTGGGAAATTGCTGCCTCCCAGAACAACTTCAAAAAAACAACATAAAGACAAAACGGACATCATCCAGAACTACAGGAAAGCTGGCTGAGTGGAAATTCTACAACTAGAAGGAAAGAAAAGCACACTGAGAGCCAGAGGAGCTGCGGAAGTAAAGTGCAGAGGTACGGAGGCTCGCGCGAGCAGAAAGGGGCTGGCACCTGAGGACGCGGCTGTCTTTTTGAATCGGGAGGGAGTCACAAGCTCCCGACTGCTCTGAACTCCAGTTCCAGGAAGTCTCTGGGGACCCAGGACTCATACGGGGAGAAACTGGACTGTCTGGCAGTGGGCAGAACTCGGAACTTGAGGGTGGCTTTCCCTCAGAGGTGCTTGCAGCAATTACCAGGACACTGAGACGCGCAGCCCCTTAGGGCAGGGCTGAGAATCCGCCATAGCTGCTTGCTCCTCCCTTTGATTCCCTGAGACCCCGCCCCACCCAGGCTGCAGCAGAGGCTTTTGCATATGAATGCCCCGGCCCTTTGCAGTCTGAAAATTACCTAACAAACTGCAGCTGTGCCAGACAGACCCAGAACTTCCAAGAGAAGGCCCAAGGCCCCACAGTGGCTTGCATTGCTTCACAGCTGGGCTTCATCAGGGTACCTCCAAACTCCAAAAAAGTAAGGGGAATCTGCAGATCTCTCCATAGCTCCTGCTGGGTAGCCTCAGGCAGAGGCTAAATTAGCACCTCCTTAGATCCAAGAGCCAGTGTACCCAGTGGTCAGAGGGGGACCATCCAGATTACAACTCCTCAGACCCATAAGGGACACTCAGGGTGCAGACTCAGTGAGCACCAAAACCCCACTGAAGCAAGTCTTGCCCCAGAAGGGTGTCTTCAGCACAGAAGTTCTCCCACTGCAGACACAGCTGATTCTCACTGCCAATTGGCCTGGAGGTCAATTCCTCCCAGTGATCCTACAACAGTCAAGGCATAACTACAATAAGACTGTACAAAAAGCCCACAAGGGGGTACACCAAGAGTGTCCATCTCAGGTAACTGGGGAGGCTGAGCCACTGGGCCCTACAGGACACCTAGCACACAAAACCACTCTACCAACACAGGGAAGCATAAAAAATGCGGAGACAAAGAAACAGGTCACAAATGACAGAAATGGAGGAAAGCAAACGACTGGATATAGAGTTCAAGGCCACGTTTATAAGGTTTTTCAAGAATTTTATGGAAACCGCCGATAAATTTAGTGAGACCCTCGATAAATCTAGTGAGACTCTCGAGGATATGAAAAAGGACCAACTAAAATTAAGCATACACTGACTGAAATAAAGAACAATATACAGAGATCCAACAGCAGACAAGAGGATCCCAAGAATCAAGTCAAAGATTCGAAATACGAAGAAACAAAAAAGACCCAACCGAAAAAGAAAAAAGAAAAAAGATTCCAAAAATATGAAGATAGTGTAAGGAGCCTCTGGGACAACTTCAAGCGTACCAACATCAGAATTATAGGGGTGCCAGAAGAAGAGAGAGGGCAAGATATTGAAAACCTATTTGAAGAAATAATGATAGAAAACTTCCCCTACCTGGTGAAAGAAATAGACTTACAAGTCCAGGAAGCGCAGAGAACCCCAAACAAAAGGAACCCAAAGTGGACCACACCAAGACACATCATAATTAAAATGCCAAGAGCAAAAGACAAAGAGAGAATCTTAAAAGCAGCAAGAGAAAGACAGTCAGTTACCTACAAGGGAGTACCCATACGACTGTCAGCTGATTTCTCAACAGAAACCATGCAGGCCAGAAGAGAGTGGCAAAAAATATTCAAAGTGATGAATGCCAAGAACCTACAACCAAGATTACTTTATCCAGCAAAGCTATCATTCAGAATAGAAGGTCAGATAAAGAGCTTCACAGATAAGAAAACACTAAAGGAGTTCATCACCACCAAACCAGCATTATATGAAATGCTGAAAGGTATTCTTTAAGAAGAGGAAGAAGAAAAAGGAACTCTTACCATTTGTCACAGCATGGATGGAACTGGAGAGCGGATAAATACCACATGATCTCACTCATTTGTGGAATATAATGAACAACATAAACTGATGAACAAGGACTGATCCAGAGACGGAGAGGCATTGATTGGACTGTCGGGCCTTGGAGGGAAGGTAGGGGAGGGTGGGGGTAAGGGGGAAAGATCAACCAAAGGACTTATATGCAAGCATATTGGCCTAACCAATGGACACGGACAACGGGGGGGGGGGGGTGAGGGCATGAGCGGGGGGGGGGGGGCGGGGCGGGGGGGTAGAGGGTAACATGGGGATAAGGACACATATGTAATACCTTAATCAATAAAAAATATATTTAAAAAAAAAGCAAGCTAAAAAAAAAAAAGAGAAGAATTTCATTTATAATAGCAACAGAAAGAATAAACTACTTGGGAATACATTTAACCAAGGAGATGCATGACTTGTATATTGAAACTATAGAACATTGCTGGATGAAATTAGAGACGTAAATAAATGGAAAGTCATCCCATGTAAGATATCAGCACTACTCAAAGTGTTCTACTGATTCAGTGTGATTCCTAACAAAATCCCAATTTTCTTTTTGCAAAAATGGAAAAAAAAGTAAGTTTATTTTATCCATTCTAAATTTTCCAATATGATCACATTTAAAAACTATTTTTTAGATCACATAAGGAATCAGTGAAACACAAATGTTACTTAAAAATGACTTTATGGAAAACAGTATTAATATTTTCCTCAAAAATATTAAACATACAATTACCATATGATCCAGCAAGTCCACTTCTGGGTATATACCCACAAAAATTGAAAACAGGAACTTAAACAGATATTTGTACTCAGCAGCATCCTTCATTATAGCCCAAACTCGAAGCACCCCAAGCGTTCATCTAAAGGTGAATGAATAAACAAATGTGATATACCAGGTATGTGTGTATATATATGATTTGTTTATTCAATATGTGTGTGCAATAGAATATTATTCAAAAAGGAATTAAGTTCTGCCCTGGATGGTGTGGCTCAGTTGGTTGAACAGTGTCGCATACACAAAAAGGTTGCTGGTTTGATTCCTGGTTAGGACACATGCCCAGGTTGAGGGTTCAGTACGTGGTGGGGGTGTGTACGGGAGGCAACCAATCAATGTTTCTCTCTCACATCGATGTTTTTCTCTCTCTCTCCCTTCTATCTTTTTGTTTTTATTTTTTTTAGTTTTTCAAAATTTATTTAATAACCAATTTAAGTTAGATTTGGGTTGTTACAATGAAGTCTTTTTTTTCTTCTTTTTTTGGTGGTAACTTTACTTATTTATTTATTTAAATTTTGTTTTATTGCTTAAAGTATTACAAAGAGTAGTACATATGTCTCCTTTTTTTTTCCCCTTGACCTTTCCCCGGCCTCCTCTACCCAGTGTCTTGTGTCCATTGGTTATGCTTATATGCATATCTTTTCGTTTTTATAGTTAAATTGTTTAACCAGAGCAGTGTTACAATCCTAAATTAAAAGAGCCCCAATGTTTGCAACATGGCCTTGCTTCCATTCCGAACCTGCCTTTTTTATCTGTAAAAGGACAGCATTTCATTTAAAAGGACTTAAAATGGAGTGACTGATCTCATCACCCGTGGTTTTATGCAAACAATGAACTCCCTGAATGGATATTACTTCAGCATCGTCTCCCTTATATCTTAAAAAAAATATTTTTAAGCATATTTTAAAAAGAAATGAAGTTCTGATACATATAACAACATACATGAACCTTGAAAACATGCTAAGTGAAATAAGTCAGACACTAAAGGAAAAAATATTGTATGATTGTGTATGATTCCACTTATATGAGGTACCTAGAATAGTCATATTTATAGAAACTGAAAGTAGAATAGAGGTTGCCAGGGGTTGGGAGGGTGAGAGAATGGGGAGCTATTGCTTAATGAGTAAAGATTTTCTGTTTGGGATTATGAAAAGTTTTGGAAACAGTGGTGATGGTTGCACAATATAGTGATTATAATTAGTGCTGCTGAGTTGCATGCTTAAAAATGGTCAAAATGAGGAAAAAAGATAACTATTTTTTCCAAGATTTGTAAGCTACTTCAACATCTAATTTCTCTTTTGTCTCTTATCATGTAGCATTTTTTATTTTTAAATCCAAAGGAATTTAATGCAATACACCATCACTACTTTCCCCTTAAAGAATAGGAATCCTGAATGATCATTAGATAAGCCTTTATATTTGTGGATTTCAGAGATCCATAATGTCTATTCAGTAGATTTTATAAGGAAATGGCAGAGGGCAGACTAGGGGTTATCAGGACGTGAGGGAGGAGAGGGGCTCTTCAGAAAGAAAGGCTGTGCTCTTCTAAGTGAAAGGGACATATGAGAAAATTTTACTCATATATAACAGTATTAGAAAATAGGCGCCTATCAATTGTTACTATTTCAGGGAGGATGGCGGGGACCCCAAAAGATTTAACGAAGGAGAAGTCAAGTAGTAATCTTAGAGGTAGCTGGATCTCCCTTGAAAAAGCCAAAGTACAGGGAATTGGTGAAAGGCCTTGGCTGGGTTGCTCAATTGGTTAGAGCATCGTCCCAATATACCCAGGTTGTGGGTTCATCTCCTGCCAGGGCACACACAAGAAGCAACCAATGAATGCATAAACAAGTGGAACAACAAATCAATCTCTCAAAATCTCAATCTCTATCTCTCTCTCTCCATTAAAGACAATGCCACTGCAGCACCTCTTGTGAATGAATTGACCATCACTTCATCTTTTCATCACTCACTGAAATTTCTGAGTAGGAGCACTTGTTTGGCCTTGTGTTCTGGCTGCTGAGAAGGGGAAAGACGAAGGAAAGATTTGCCTCTTTGGTTTCTGTAGTGGGAGATGAGCTGCTACTGCTCGCCATGAAAGAGGTTGGATGATGAACGGGGGTTGTGGGGAGCTTACTTGTCTGGAATAACCATGACAAATTTTGTTTTTCTTTTTCTTTTTGCAAAGAGAGAAAAGTAATTCAGATGCTATTGTCTGCAAAGTGGAAGTTTATATGCAAGGTAAATTTTTCCTCTCAGGCCCTGGGAAGTTAATGTCACAACTTCTTATTGTGGACCTTATCCCAATTGAGTTTCTTTTTTTAAAAAAAGAAAAAATGTTTTTATTGATTTCAGAGAGAGGAATGGAGAGGGAGAGAGAGATAGAAATATCAATGATGAAAGAATCGTCAATTGGCTGCCTCCCACACAGGAAATCGAACTGTGACCTTTTAGTTCATGGGTCAATGTTCAACCACTGGAGCCACACCACACTTACCAATTGAGGTTTTTGTTTTTGTTTTTTTAAAAATATATTTCTTTATTGATTTCAGAGAAGAAGGGAGAAGGAGAGAGAGATAGAAATATCAATGATGAAAGAGAATCATCGATTGGCTGCCTCCTGCATGCCCCCCACTGGGGATCAAGCCTGCAACCCAGGCACGTGCCCTTGGCCAGAATCGAACCTGGGGCCCTTCACTCCGCAGGCTGACGCTCTATCCACTGAGCCACGCTGGGCAGGGTAGTTTTTTAAAAAATTTATTTATTAACTTGGGAGAGAGAAACATTGATTTGTTGTTCCACTTATTCATGCATTCATTGGTTGATTCTTGTATATATGTACCCTGGCGATTGAACCCACAGCCTTGGCATATGGGGACAATGCTCTAACCAACTGAGCTACCCAGCCAGGGCCTCCCAATTGAGTTTTAACTCAACAGGTGGTGTGCTCTGAGTATACGGAATGGACTGATAAGACTTATAGTAAATCTAAAACAAGCTCTTTCTGGTGAGAACCAAGATGGCGGCATAGGTTAACGCCGGAGTTTGCTGCTTTGAACAACTACTTCAAAAGTGAAACCAAAAAACGGAAGGGACATCACCCAGAACCACAGGAACGCTGGCTGAGTGGAAGTCCTACAACTAGGAGGAAAGAGAAACGCATACGGACACTCAGAGGAGGCGCAGTGCTGAAGTCAAATTCTGAGGTGCGGAGTGCGCGGAGCGGGCTGGCGGCGGAGGGCGCGGTTGTTGTTTTCAATCGGGAGGGAGTTACAGACTCTGAGCACCAGATCCGGGCGAGTCTTTAGGGACCCAGACTCAAACGGGAGAAGCGGGACTGCCTGGCTTCGGTCAGAGCGAGTGCAGCTTTCTCTCCGAGCTTTGCAGCGGGTGCTGGGACTCAGAGAGGCAGAGCCCCTTGGGACAGGACTGAGAGCCGCCATAACTGCTCTCTCCGGCCCACCCTGTTGATCCTGTGCGACCCGCCCCGCCCAAGCCCTGCACAGAGGCATTTGCCGGATAGCCTCAGGCAAAGGCATTTGCCGGATAGCCTCAAGCAAAGGCTAGATTAGCACCTCCCTAGAGGACAGAAGTTCTCTCACTGCTGACACAGCTGATCCTCATAGCCACTTGGCCTGGAGGTCAAAACCTCCCTGGAATTAGCTACAACAATCAAGATTTATCTATAAGACTGCGAACAAAGACCACTAGGGGGTGCACCAAGGAAGCATAACAAAATGCGGAGACAAAGAAACGGGACAAAATTGTCAATGGAAGAAATAGAGTTCAGAACCACACTTTTAAGGTCTCTCAAGAACTGTTTAGAAGCTGCCGATAAACTTAATGAGATCTACACAAAAACTAATAAGACCCTCGATCTTATATTGGGGAACCAACTAGAAATTAAGCACACACAGACTGAAATAACGAATATTATACAGACGCCCGACAGCAGACCAGAGGAGCGCAAGAATCAAGTCAATGATTTGAAATGCGAGGAAGCAAAAAACATCCAACCGGAAAAGCAAAATGAAAAAAGAATCCAAAAATGCGAGGATAGTGTAAGGAGCCTCTGGGACAGCTTCAAGCGTACCAACATCAGAATTATAGGGGTGCCAGAAGATGAGAGAGAGCAAGATATTGAAAACCTATTTGAAGAAATAATGACAGAAAACTTCCCCCACCTGGTGAAAGAAATGGACTTACAGGTCCAAGAAGCTCGGAGAACCCCAAACAAAAGGAATCCAAAGAGGACCACACCAAGACACATCATCATTAAAATGCCAAGAGCAAAAGACAAAGAGAGAATCTTAAAAGCAGCAAGAGAAAGAAACCGAGTTACCTACAAGGGAATACCCATACGACTGTCAGCTGATTTCTCAACAGAAACTTTGCAGGCCAGAAGGGAATGGCAAGAAATATTCAAAGTGATGAATACCAAGAACCTACAACCAAGATTACTTTATCCAGCAAAGCTATCATTCAGAATTGAAGGTCAGATAAAGAGCTTCACAGATAAGGAAAAGCTAAAGGAGTTCATCACCACCAAACCAGGATTATATGAAATGCTGAAAGGTATCCTTTAAGAAGAGGAAGAGGAAGAAAAAGGTAAAGATACAAATTATGAACAACAAATATGCATCTATCAACAAGTGAATCTAAGAATCAAGTGAATAAATAATCTGATGAACAGAATGAACTGTTGATTATAATAGAATCAGGGACATAGAAAGGGAATGGACTGACTATTCTTGGGGGGGAAAGGGGTGTGGGAGATGTGGGAAGAGACTGGACAAAAATCGTGCACCTATGGATGAGGACAGTGGGTGGGGAGTGAGGGCGGAGGGTGGGGCGGGAACTGGGAGGAGGGGAGTTATGGGGGGAAAAAAAAAAGGAACAAATGTAATAATCTGAACAATAAAGATTTAATTAAAAATAAAATAAAAACACAAGCTCTCAAATAGAGAAAAAAATAAAATAAAATAAAATAAAATAAAATAAAACAAGCTCTTTCTTGAACTCTCTTCACTGACCCCAACAATGCTCAAATTCTGCTATGTTGGTACCTAACCTGTGGATTTAGATTGCTTCAGATTATTGAAAATCACTATTTTTTAGGAAATGAAGTTTTGTGGAGTAGGGACTTATGGTGAAACATTTTTGTGTGTCCTAAAACTCAGGAAAAAAACTTTGTACAGTGGTAGTATTATAGTCAATGAGGTTTATTCAACATATGATTATTGCTAACTGAAAACTTTTCCCAATACTCCATCATGACGACTTGACATATAGTCAGCATTGGCAATTTTTGACAGTCTCAATAGAGACTGAATAAAAAAATAAAAGTAAAAATTCAGGAAAAGTACAGAATTGGTTTGGAATATTCTGGGAGGAGCTGGCAAGTCCACAGTGGGCCTAGTGGAAGACGAATAGAGCTGCAATTGTCAAAGAAAGAACCCTGACAATAAGCTGGCACCTCTCCAGTTAGAGCCCTCAGTAAGAATTGGGAAAGGAGAAATTTGGGGATTTTAATTCTTTGGGAGTAAGAAGGGGGAGATCTATTTTGGAAATAAATATCAATTTCTCTCCAAATATAAGGGAAAGAGACCATTCTATTAAATTTCAAATGTTATGATTTTAAAAAATAGCTGGCATAGTATTATTTGGGTGGTGTCATCCAATAAACAAGATTTGAAAATTTAATTGAGCAGGAAATAAGGTGTGAGATTTCATGTAGTATATAATGTGGCTGTTGGATAAAAAGTGAATGTTCTGCTTTGACCCATTTCAAAGCTTTAGAGACCAGTATGAAAGAGGCATTCATAGAGACCTTGAGGAGCTAGACTACTTGTCTTAGTTGCTTTAGGCCAGTGTCTGGGAGGCTGGCCCAGGATGTGTGGGCAGGACTAGTCTGACATTACCTTGATCTCCTCCCCTGGAACATCCAAAGGGTACACTGTGTTCCAGAAAAAAAAATGATACAAAATGATCAGCACAGAACAAATTCTGAAAAATTTTCCTACAGGACTGCAAGTCTGATGAGATACTAGAAAACATTAAAAGCACGAACTGAACAAGTAAAAATTTAAGCTACTTACTCATAGGCTAAATAAAAATCACCATAAATACAAATGACAAATTAGAAAAAATATATTTGCATCACTTGATAAAGGGTTGATATTCTTAATATATATTATTAGAAGTAAGTCATTCCCTGGGTTGGGGGGGACAAAAATATAAATAGGCAGCTCATAAAACAAAATAAACAAATAGCTAATAACATGAAAAGCTTTTCAACTTCACTAATAATTTAAAAGTACAGATAAATTCAGCAGTAAGAAAAAGTTTATACCTACTAGAGAGGCAGCAATATAAAAGATCAATTACACCCAATGAATTTCCACGTTATGGAAATTAAGCAATCACATCTTGTTGGTGAAAATGCAAATTGTACAGGTTTTTTTTTGGCATGGTTATATGACAATGCCCATCAACCTTTACAATGTGTATTCCTTTTAAAGCATCTAGTAGCTCTATTAGAAACGTACCTTACAGATGTATTCATACAAATAGAAAAAGATAAATGTACAAGGTTGTTCATTACAGAAATATAATGGGAATAAATACCTAAGTTCAACGTAAGTATCTAAACCAAAGGGAAACATTTACATAAAATGGTAAACATCTCTCTAATGGAAGACTCTGGAGCCATTAAAAATAATGAGATTGAGGTCTGGCCGGTGTGGCTCAGTGGTTGAGCATCGACCTATGAACCAGGAAGTCATGGTTCAATTCTAGGTTAGGGCACATGCCCAGGTTGTGAGCTCGATCCCCAGTAGTGAACATGCAAGAGGCAGATGATCAATGATTCTCATCACTGATGTTTCTATCTCTTTTTTCCTCTCTCCTCCTCTCTGAAATCAATAAAAATATATTTTTTAAAAAGAAAAATAATGAGATCAATATCATTTTACTGCATTATTGTTCAACTTAATAAATTATCGCCGAGACCGGTTTGGCTCAGTGGATAGAGCGTCGACCTGCGGACTGAAAGGTCCCAGGTTCGATTCCGGTCAAGGGCATGTACCTGGGTTGCGGGCACATCCCCAGTAGGAGATGTGCAGGAGGCAGCTGGTCGATGTTTCTCTCTCATCGATGTTTCTAACTCTCTATCTCTCTCCCTTCCTCTCTGTAAAAAATCAATAAAATATATTTAAAAAATAAATAAATTATCACAAAGTCCTTACACCCATTAACAGCCCAGAGCCCCCTAATGTATTCTCCTAGTCCTCTCCAGAGGTAACCACTTCCTGATTTCTATTTCTATAAGTTAGTGTTGCCTGTCTTGAACTTTAAATAAATGTAATCATTCAGTATATTTTCTATCCTGTCTGGCTTCTTTGGTCATGATTTTTGTGAGATATATTCACATTGAATGTTGCTACAGTTTGTTCATTTATGTTGCTATCTGGCATTTTTATTAAATATACAAAATTTACCCATTCTACAATTGGGTTGTTTCTAGTTTGGGGTTATTATGAATAAAGATCTGTGAATGCTTCATTTACATGTTTTTTTAGTTCACGTATGTCTTTATTTTGTTGGATATATATATCTAGGAGTAACACTATTGTGTTTCTATGTGTATATTGTTTTTGTAGATGCTGCCAAACAATTTCCAAAAATGATTAGGCCAATTTATATTCCCACCAGCAACAAGAGTTTCAGTTGCTTATATAAATGTACAGAAGTATATTTACTCTGCTTAACAATAATTACTTCTGTGGAGTGTGATGAGGGAAGAATGGAGGGCTATATAGCTTTTACATTTAAGTACTTAGTGTTTTTTTGTACAGTGGTAGTATCATAGCCAATGAGGTTTATTCAACATGCGATTATTGCTAACTGAAAACTTTTCCCAATACCCCATCACGATGACTTGACATATAGTTGGCACTGGCAATTTTTGACAGTCTCTATGAAGACTGAATAAAAAAATAAAAGTAGCCCTAACCGGTTTGGCTCAGTGGATAGAGCGTCAGTTTGGGGACTGAAAGGTCCCAGGTTCGATTCGGTCAAGGGCATGTACCTTGGTTGTGGGCACATCCCCAGTAGGAGGTCTGCAGGAGGCAGCTGATCAATGTTTCTCTCTCATCGATGTTTCTAACTCTCTATCCCTCTCCCTTCCTCTCTGTAAAAAAATCAATAATATTTAAAAAAAATAAAAGTAAAAATTCAATACAGAATTGGTTTGGAATATTCTGGGAGGAGTTGATGCCTCAGGTCCTCTCTTTGGTGTCCTTTCTACAGGGCAGCTTGAGTATCCTTACAACATGGTGGCTGGCTTCCCCCAGAATGAATGATTCAAGGAGAATGTCAAATGAAAGTTATGTCCTTGGAAGTAACATACCATCATTCCCACCATATTCTATTTGTTAGATGTGAGTCACAGTAGAGGAAGAGAGCTTCTCTTTTCCAATAGTTTCTATTTTCTTTGCCAGGTTAGGGAACTTTTCAGTCATTATTTCTTTTCTTTTCTTTTTTAAAATATATTTTATTGATTTTTTACAGAGAGGAAGGGAGAGGGATAGAGAGCCAGAAATATCGGTGAGAGAGAAACATCGATCAGCTGCCTCCTGCACATATCCCACAGGGGATGTGCCCGCAACCCAGGTACATGCCCCTGACCGGACTCGAACCCGGGACCCTTCAGTCCGTAGGCCGACGCTCTATCCACTGAGCCAAACCGGTTTCGGCCAGTCATTATTTCTTTAAATAGGTTCTCAATCCCTTGTTCTCTCTCTTCTTCCAGTTATCCCAATGATGCAAATGTTGTTATGCTCAATGTTGTCCCAGAGGTCCCTTACACTATCTTCATTTCTTTAATCCTTTCTTTTTTTTTTCCTGTTTTGTTTGGGTGTTTTCTGCTACCTTGCCTTCCAAATCACCAATTTAATCCTCTGTTTCATCTAATCTCCTGCTAATTGCTTCTAGTTATTATATTTTTATTGATTTCAGAGAGGAAGGGAGAGGGAGAGAGATAGAAGCATCAATGATGAGAGAGAATCATTGATCAGCTGCTTCCCGCATGCCCCCTACTAGGGATCAAGCCTGCAACCCTGGCATGTGCCCTTGAGTAGAATTGAACCCAGGATCCTTCAGCCTTCAGGCCAAAGTTCTATCCACTGAGCCAAACCAGCTAGGGTTCTAGTGCATTTTTAATTTTAGTTATTGGTCTTCATTTCTGACTGGTTCTTTTTTTATGGTTTTTATGTCTTTTTATGCTTACTAGCTCTTTGTTGAAGTTCTCACTAAGTTCCTTGAGCATCTTTATAACCAGTGTTCTGAACTCTCTCCCTTTCCCTTCCTTTCTGAAATTTATTTGTAAATTTTTATTTGCTAGAAATTTATTTCATTGTGAAGCAGCAAGTGTCAGATAAGTAAGGATAAGTGTTAAATAGAAAGTGGGAAGTGGGAAGTGCCGGGAGCCGGTCCATGCTTGCTGTTTCAAGGGACCTGGCATATATAGCATACGGTTCTTAATATGTTTGCTCACCTTCTTGGCGCTGTGTTTTAAGCAAGGTCACCTCTCCGAGAAAGGTTGAATCCCCAGGTAGGGATTTTCCCCTGAAGTTAGGGAGGGGATGAAACTCCTTAACTAAGTGCCAGGCGGGTAGTTAATCAATTTAACTACAAACAATCATGCTTAAGCTACATAATCTTTACTCCCTGGAATGGAGATAAGAAACGCCCTAACCTTTGTAATAGAGATTGACAGGATTAGAATCAACTGGTATAAATACAGATGCAACAAGACAACAACAGACAGAATTCAAAAGTCAGCAAGAGACAGAATTCAGAAGACAGAACTTCAGACACAGAACTGAGAACACAGGGCTTGGAAGACAGGACAAAGAGAGACAGAGCCTAGGCACAGAACCTACACAGAACGTTCTCTAGAGACAGAAGAACTTCGCTGGCGAGAGCATGCCGGAGGATCCTGGACAGGGACTGGCCTCGGAGCCTGGAGGCAGAGCCTGGCAAGAGATCAACTGAACACTGTCTCCATGCCCTTCCTTCTTCGCCGACTCCGTCCACACCTTTGGGGACCCCTGGACCCGCTGGGGTTGGACCCCGGCATCTGGCGCCCGAACAGGGTTCCCTTAGGTAAGCCCCCCCACACTCGGGATGGATAGGACTCCACCATAGGAAAAGGGTGGATAGTCTTCGCCTACTCCGTCCACACCTTTGGGAACCCCTGGAACAGGATTCCCTTAGGTAAGCTGCCCCATTGAGAACCTCCACACTCGGGACGGATCAGACTCCACCATAGGAAAAGGGTGGATAGTCTTCGCCGACTCCGTCCACACCTTTGGGAACCCCTGGAACAGGATTCCCTTAGGTAAGCCCCCCCCATTGAGAACCCCACACTCGGGACGGATAGGACTCCACCAGGGTGCTACAGACCCCCCTATAGAGGATAAGTAGGGTAAGAAGGTGGATAGTACAGAACTTAGATTGAGAAGATGTGCCATACTGAGTCCAAAGACAGAAGACTCTGTATTGATCCTTAGATTGAGAAGATGTGCCATACTGAGTCCAAAGAAAGAAGACTCTGTATTGATCTTTAGATTAAGAAGATGTGCCATACTGAGTCTAAAGAAAAAAGACTCTGTATTGATCTTTTAACATATATGCTTGCTAGCAGAGGAATTAAGGTTACTCCTAGTCAGACAGAACGTTTTATACAAGAAGTATGTCCATGCTTTTCTGAGGAAGGAAAGGTAAATGTAATGGCATGGGAGAAGGTAGGCCCAAGGAGCCTTATCCTTAACCCCACTGCAGCCTTTCTACCCTGGGAAAGTACAGGATTGGCAAGCTCTCCCTGGGATGATAGATCAGGACTCAGGTAATAGCGGAAAGCGCCAATCCTACTCTTAAAATGGATATAAGAGAGCATTTCAGGTTTTTCTTTTTAATGCTTGCTTTTAAAAAATAAAAAAGGGGGAATTTGCCGGGAGCCGGTCCATCCTTGCTGTTTCAAGGGACCTGGCATATATGGCATACGGTTCTTAATATGTTTGCTCACCTTCTTGGCGCTGTGTTTTAACCAAGGTCACCTCTCCGAGAAAGGTTGAATCCCAGGTAGGGATTTTCCCCTGAAGTTAGGGAGGGAATAAAACCCCTCAACTAAGTGCCAGGCGGGTAATTAATCCCTTTAACTACGAACAATCATGCTTAAACTACATAATCTTTTCTCCCTGGAATGGAGATAAGAAACGCCCTAACCTTTGTAATAGAGATTGATAGGATTGAATCAACTGGTATAAATACAGTTGTAACAAGACAGAAACACTCAGAGCTTAGAAGAGAATTCAGAAGACAGAACCTACACGGAGCCTAGAGACAGAAGAACTTCGCTGGAGAGAGCATGCCAGAGGATCCTGGAGAGGGACTGGCCTCGGAGCCTAGAGACAGAGCCTAGCGGGAGAACATGGCAAGGGATCCTGGACTGAACCTGACTACAGAGATTGGCAGGAGAACCTGACTGGAACCTGGACACTGAACCTGACTGGAGAGCCTGGACAGAACCTGGCTGGAGAACCTAGCGAGAGAACATGGACACAGAGCCTCTCTGGAGATCCAGACCAGAACTTGGCTGGAGATCCGGGCTAGAGATCCTGGCTAGGCTGCTGATCAACTGAATACTATCTCCGTGTCATTCCTTCTTCGCCGACTCCGTCCAAACCTTTGGGGACCCCTGGACCTGCTGGGGTTGGACCCCGGCAGGGAAGAGATACAGTATTGACTCTAAGTAGACTCTGATTAGTTAAGAATAGATATTATTAGCCTTAGAGAAAACACTGAAAAAATAATAGCTAAGAAGCTAGTAAAAAATAAAATATTAAAAATATTAGATTATTCCATTTAAATAAAATTCTAAAACAGACAAAAATAATAATACTAGAAATTACATCAGTTGCCTGAGATGGGGCAGTTGTGGAGATTGACTACATAGGGACACCATGGAACTTCTGGAGAAATGGGTAATGTACACCTTGATTGGGATGGTAAGTAATATAAATGTGTATATTTGTCAAAAGTTATCAACCTGTATACTTAACATGTATGACTTCTATTGTGTATAAGTTATGCCTTAGTACATACTTTTTTAAAGTATTGTGTCTTTGACCCAGTAAATACACTTGGTGACTTCAGCTTTGGGAGACATCTGTACTTTTTGCTTGCCAGACATCCCTGACCTCATCTTTTGGTAACACCACTTGATCCCCCCCCCCCCCAACTCTTAGGTAACAACCCCTTTCCTATTGTATGTAATCTTCGTGAATAGTCAATTATATTGCCTTGTCTTTCCTGGTCCAACCTCACCAATCAGACTCTCTATTCCTGGAATTTGAATCTTGAGTCACGTGGTCCACAGACCAAAATTGGTCCATGCTTATCATTGGTATACTTTTCTTCTTTTGAATCTTTTTTTTTTAAATATATTTTATTGATTTTTTACAGAGAGGAAGGGAGAGAGATAGAGAGTTAGAAACATCGATGAGAGAGAAACATCGATCAGCTGCCTCCTGCACATCTCCTACTGGGGATGTGCCCGCAACCCAGGTACATGCCTTTGACCGGAATCGAACCTGGGACCTTTCAGTCTGCAGGCCGACGCTCTATCCACTGAGCCAAACCGGTTTTGGCAGCCTTTTGAATCTTAAGATGTTCTTGACAGATTTTTGTCTCCATCCTTGAAGGTACTCTCTGATACATTGGAACTATCAGTCCCTGTGACAGGCTGTCAGCAGCCATTTCTGGGAGGTTGACTAAGGCTCTTAGGCACACAGAAATGATTCTGTTGTTCTGAGCAACTCAAAGCCCTTCATAGATGCTGGTTTCCCTCAGGTAATTAAAGACAGTCATTCTATTATTCCCATATCATGCTGGGGGGCCTGTGATGTTATCAAAGACCCATCTGCGTGGGCCTATCAGGCAGTTGTTCCCACTGTTCATTCGTACTGCCTTTCTGAACTCTACTTATGAAAGTAAACCCTCTGCACTCAGATGCTCCCAAATATATATATATTTTTCATTCCTACTTTAGGACCCATGCAGAGGGTGAAGGATAGTGGTAGTGAGGAGCAGGGTGTAAGGTACTTCCTCTATAATTACATTCCTATACTTTCTACTTTGGGCTTTCCCCCTTCTTCCTCCTTTCCAGGGAAACTGGCTGGTGTAAGGCATGGGGAAGCCTATTTATCAAATCTACAGTATTGTCTTTGCATAAATGTTCTTTCCGTTTCCCTTCAGGGCCTAGACTTTTGAAAAGCAAAAGCAAAGAAAAGGCTCCTTGTTTCCCTCTTCTGTGTTCTCTAACTTAAAACAAATGGGTATAGAACTATTCTATCTGCTGCCTCACTGGGGGGAAGGGTTACTATCCATATTTTAAAACTAGTATCTTACCACATAAACAAGATGTATATGTGGTAAGATAGACATCCTTATACTAGTACATGTCTATTTGAACTTGTGAAGAAACATCTATAAATGAAGTTGGCATTTGCAAAAAGACTGGCAAATGAAAGGGTATATTAACTATTGCTTCTTAGGACCACATGGGGGTGTTATGTATGTTTATGAAAACAGTAGAGATCAAGAAGAGGGGGAACATACCGGTAGATAGATAGCAGTCTGGATTAAATTTGGAGGCAGAATGCCACGTGTAGCAAGCAGGGTGAATTTAAAGGGGCCAAGACAAGATGGATAGTAACTACGAACATACTCAGGAAACTCTTAAGTTTTCTGCAAATATGGGTAATGGTACTAAGAGATGAGAATTGAGCCAGATTTTCTATGTGCATTGTTTCCCCAAGTGACAAGAACTTGTTGGCAAAGCCCTGCTCTGTTCTTTAATGGCTTAAAGTTACAGAACAGTCATTTTGTCTGTACGGTGTATGGTGCGATAGGCGTGCTTTAATGACTCTGCTTATGAGGTCCATCTAATTGATTGTTGGTCTGTGGTTGGGTGTTGAATATGTGGATTTTGACTTGGAGGCCTCTGAAAAAGACTCTTCAAATTTAGGACAAAAATCATTGTCTCCATTTTGATATTCTATGTTTAGGCAGTTCACTCTTATGAATAGTGTAGCAGAAAGTTAAGAAAATTGTCCAGGGGATTGTCAAGGGCGGGGAACAAAAAGGACACATATGTAATACCCTTTGTAATACTTTAAGCAATAAAACAATAAAAAAAGAAAAAGAAAACTGTCCACTACAGGTTATGAATTGTATCATTTTCATGAACAGATTCATATGCTTAGTATTACGTAGCCCAAAGAAGAAATAGGTTCAAAATGCATTCTAAAATGATGGGTTCCTGAAAACTTTAGGGGATTGGAATGGGGTGTTCTGGTGATCTATTATGGCATAACAAACCACCCCAACCTTAATAAATGAACTACCATTTTATTATGGCCCTGTGGGTCAGGAATTCAGACAGAGCAGAGCATGGATGCTTGTCTCAGCTTCATGATACACTTGGTCCCTCATCTGCCAACATCTTGGAGTTGGAATCATTGGAGGTCTCTTCACTGAAACAATTGGTACCTGAGGTGAGACTGTTGACCAGAGTGCTTATATATATTAGTAGTATATTAGTATATATAGTAGTATTTTAGTATATTAGTAGTCTCTTCATGTGGCTTGGGCTTTCTGAGAGCATGATGGTCTCAGGGTAATTTTTACATGGTGGCTCAGGAATCCAAGAGAGAGTATTCCAGAGAACACGGTGGACTCTACATGTCCTTTTCTGACCTAGCATCACTTCTCCTATACTCTATTTGTTGAAGTAGACACAATTCAACCAGATTCGAGAGGAAGGTACACCTTGATGAGGGGAGAAAATGCAATATAAAAATGGTCACAATGTGTATCACCTCTTAGGATTCTCAGAATTCTTTCTGGTCCCAGTTCATGTCTTATGGTGCTAGGCCTCCTGCTAAATTTGAGGCTAGCAGTAGTCAAGGCTTAAAAGGGGATCTGGTGGACTATAAGGATAACTTTGTGATACAAAGGACCTCTGTCTACCAAAATGCATAGGCGGCCCTGACCGTTTAGCAGGCCTCTTCCTTATATCCTTCTGCAGCTGGCAATGCAAAATTCTAGACCTCCAACACTCTGATCCTTTTACTTCTCTTATAATCCTATAAGGATTCCTATCATCTCTAAGATAAAGTCCAAGGCTATTAGCAGTACATTTAAGCTTCTTTATGATCTGGCTCTGACCACTAAAAACTCAGATGCTATGCTACCATCCAAAATCTGAAAGCCAGTATTTACATAATTACTGAGTTCATATCCAAGCTCTGCTGGGATTCATTAATTCCCTAGGGTACAAGGAAGTACATTTCTTCCTCAGCTGAGGGTGGTCCACAATAAAAATGGCCTAGTTTCCACTGGTTTCTCTGTTCAACCAGTTCTTGGGGTTCAAGCCTATAGTGTAACTCAGAATGGGTAGATAAAAGTTCTGCATATAACATAGCCATATTAAAAAAACTGTCATTGTTTACCTGAAATTAAAATGTAACTGGGCATTTGTATTTTTTAAAAATTGATTTCAGAGAGAGAGAGAGAGAGAGAGAGAGAGAGAAGAGAAGAGAAGAGAAGAGAAGAGAAGGGAAGGAGAGGGAGGGAGAGAGAGAGAGACATCAATTTATTGTTCCACTTATTTATGAGTTCATTGGTTGATTCTTGTAAGTGCCCTGACCCCGGATGGAATCCACAACCTTGGCCTATGGGGAAGACGCTCTAACCAACTGAGCTAGTTGGCCATGCACCATTATTTGTTAATTCCATAATCAGGCTAACCTTCCTACCAAAATCTTCTAAAGCAAGAGTTCTTTTTGTTAAAATTTGTTTAGAAAAGAAATTTTTTTTTTTAAGTCACGAAGCAGGGAGGCATGGAACAGACTGGCATATCTCAATGTGGGGTTGGTGGGACAAGAAGAGATAAACCAAAGAACTCATATATTTATATGCATAGCCCATGGACACGGGCAATAGGGTAGTGCAGACCTGGGGGGTGGGGGTAGGAAGGGGTTGGGAGAAGGGGGGCAAAGAGGGAGGAAATGGGAGATATCTGTAATACTATCAACAATACAAAATATATTTAAAAATGGGGTCGGGGGGAGTTCAAACAGTGCGAATGGTTATACAATGAAATTCAAATCTCCCTTCCATCCTGACCCCTTAGTTCCTGGACCAAAAGTTCTGACCTTGGCTTAGGGACCGGAGTCTAAGGAAGGGTTTCTAGGGTCATGTGAATGCTCTGAATGCATACTTTTCAATGTACTCATATTGTGCATTTTTGTGAGAAGAGGATCCAAACTTTTACCTGAGGCGCGAAAGGGTCAGAGTCTAAGGCAGGTTTTGCTGAAGGGAGACTGATGCGTGCGACTGACTAGGAACGTGCGGGTGAAAAAGCTGGAATAACTCATCCCAGTGCAAGAGCGCACGGCGTCCACCCGACTGCGGCCCCTGGAAAGGACGCTCCCTGTGGTATGATCGCGGCTCTGCTCTTTCCAAGTTTTCCGCCTGCCGCATTCCTGCCCTCCAGCGCGTCGGCGCGCGCTGACGTCATGACGGCGCAGACGCAGCCCCGCCCCTGCAGGATCCGCGCTAGGACGGAACCCGGGTTTCTCTCAAACCCGGAATGTGAGGCCTGGGCCCGTCGTCCCCAGGTCCCTGGCCCGCTCTTCCCCGGGCCCTCCGCCCGCCGCCGCTGCCCCCGACCTCGCCCCCGAGGAGCCAGGGCGGCCGTGCCCTTCTGCCGGGTGCCCGCGTGGCTGCCGCCGCCCCTCGGAATCGTCCGGGGCCGCCGAGGGGTTCGCTACGGAGGGAGGCGGGGGCCTTTGGGAGGAGGAGGCGGAGGCGGCGGAGGAGGAGGGAAGGAAGATGGCGGCCGTGGAACTAGAGTGGATCCCAGAGACTCTCTACAACACCGCCATCTCCGCCGTCGTGGACAACTACATCCGCTCCCGCCGGGACATCCGCTCCTTGCCCGAGAACATCCAGTTCGATGTTTACTACAAGGTACGGGCCCTGGGCCTGCTCTCCCCTCTCCTGCCGCAACCCGCGGGGCCGCACCCCCTTCCACGTCTGCGAACCCCCGCGGTAACCCCTTACCCCTCGGAGCAGGATGGCCTCCCGAGACATCTGGTGCGGTCTCGGGGCTGCCAGTGTAGAGACACCCGATCTCCACATTCTCGGTCTTTCCAGCTCTTGGGCCTTGATGGGTGTTTCTTCCAAAGGAGCCCCCGTTTTGGCGTCCCCTCCTATGCGGCGCCCCCGTGGGTAGGCCTTCGCGTGGACTTCCTCTGTTGCGTCCCTCCCCTCCTCTTCTAGCTTGTGTTTTCGGGATATTTTCTGCACCCTCTTCCCAATTAATGGTCATCATCAGCTGGACTTTTATGCTGTGCTTCCCCTCCCCCAGCCCCTCTCCCTTACCCCCTTCCTACTTTTTCCTCTCTCCTCCCTCCTGCCCAAGTATTTTTTTTTTTTTTTTTGCTTCGTGTTCCTTGGTTTCTCTTTTCTCATCCTCATTGAGAGGGAGTTGAGGAATTAACTGGAAACAGTCGTGTGCCTTATTCACCTGTTTTTTAAAGCTTTGGTTTATTCTTGGAGTTAAATTGGGAGTTTTATTAATAGGGGAGTGTTGATAAACTATTTGAAAGGAGAAAGGGGAAGGGATCTTTCCTAAACAAAAAGCTTTAGAATTTAAATTATGTTCATGTATTTGGAAGTTGCAATCTTGCAGCATTCCTAAATCGCTCCCCCTCAAAAATCTCAACAAAAAGTCTGCAAGTCACTCTCCAAGGAGTTTCAAGGGTAAGAGTCTTTAGACGTGGACAATTTTTGCAGTGTTTTTAGAGAGAGGAGAACTTTATGGACTTGGAGCCTCCCTTTTCCTCTCCTCCCCACATTTGAATGTGAACAGTGGAGTTATTATTCAGTTCTTGCCTTGAATTGGGGTGGAAAACACCTATTCTCCAGTAGACACCCATACAAAATTTGACCTAAAGTAGAGTATGATTTATTTCTTAGACCTTAAATATTTCCTCTTGCTTTGTAAGTTGGCTGGGACAGTGTAAACTGATATTTAACAGATGTGTATATTCTTGTAAATGCTTGGTGTTTTATGGCAGTTGTTTTATTGGGAAGATTGCCTGTTTTCTCCACCCCAGAATAATTTTTCAGAAAGCAGCTGACTTGCTGCATTCTACTAAAGCCAACTGCTTTACACCACTTCTAAAATTTCAAATGTTTTCCCCCCTAAATGTTTGGAGAAGATTCATTTTGCTCATTCATAGTATTATGGGGGAGGGGGAGACCTTTCTTCATTCCAAATCCCTTTGATATATTGACTATTATGTATATCTAAGGAAATAGTGTATATTTAAGATTCATAACTCCCAGGGAAGGATGAGTTAGAGTTGTCTTTCTCAACTGGGAAGCTTCAACGTTGTGTGTGTACTAACTCTGTCCATTTTATTAAGTCATATGCAATCATTTACTCTTTTAGAGAAAAATCATTGGAAATTTCATCAAAGTACATTTAGTAATTGGATTCCCTCAAAATACTTGGATATCTTCTAGTACCTTGCTTCTAATTGAAGTTTTTCATTTGAAGATTATTATTAGTGAGTATGAACAGATGATGCTTTTGCCACATTTTTTGTTTTGCGTAGTCCACAAAGTTTTAATAGTGCTTCTTGCCCTAGCTGGTTTGGCTTATTGGATAGAGCATCAGCCTGCAAACTGAAGGGTCCCTGGTTCCATTCCAGTCAAGGGCATATGCCCAGGTTGCAGGCTCGGTCCCCAGTAGCGGGTGTGCGGGAGGCAGGCGATCAATGATTCTCTCTCATCCTTGATGTTTCTCTGTCTCTCCCTCTCTGAAATCAATAAAAATATGTTTTTAAAAAATAGTGCTTCTTTCTGGGACACTTTTACCCCTTAATAGTTGTATATCTGTTGGGAGTATGGCACTGTGCTAAGGTGAAGGAAGGTATTTAACATGTACCTGGAACTGTGTTTTTACACGTTATCTTGTTTAATCCTCAAAGTAGGGTATAACCTTGTGTGAGGTGAGAAAGTTAAGTAGTTTAGTCAAGGTCTCATACCTAGTACGTATTTAGTTCCTCCAAGACCTTGCTTTCTTGCTTGGAAAGATTTTGCATCTTGAGGTAGATTGTTTTTATGAAAGACATTATAGAACTAATTTTTATTAGCTTTTTATAGAAATAGCTAGAGTGAAAGTCAATTCCTGGACTTCAATCTTTAATCGAATGGAAGTATAAGAATGGATTTTTAGCCCTGATCGGTTTGGCTCAGTGGATAGAGCATCGGCCTGGGGACTGAATGGTCCCGGGTTCGATTCTGGTCAAGGGCATGTACCTTGGTTGCAGGCACATCCCCAGTAGGGGGTGTGCAAGATGCAGCTAATCGGTGTTTCTCTCTCCTAGATGTTTCTGACTCTCTGTCCCTCTCCCTTCCTCTCTGTAAAAAATCAATAAAATATATATTTTTAAAAAAAGAATGAATTTTTATTTTAAACAGTGTATCAACACATAAATATGAATCTAAGCATTTTAATACATATAAGATAGTCATCTCATGCCCAATTTGTGAAAAATTTAAGGGTCTTACTGTTTATAGTTGCATTTTTTTCAGTTTAGAGCCAAGAAGAAAGTCATAATTAGATCCCTCTAGTAGTCCCAAGTTCCATCAATAGGCATAGTCATAGACAAAATTATAGTATTCGTGGAACCAAAAATTCCCTCATCACCCCCCCCCTCTTTTTTTAACCCTCACCTGAGGATATTTTTCCATTGATTTTTAGAGAGAGAGTGGAAGAGAGGGAAAGACAGAGAAATACTGATGTGAGAGAAACACATTGATGGGTTGCCTCCTGCATGAACCCTGGCAGGGCCTGCTCCAGGGAGGAGTCTACAACCTAGGTACATGCCCTTGATTGGAATCGAACCCAGGACCCTTTGGACGTGCTATGTACTGAACCAAACCAGCTATGGCCCCCATCCTTGATTGTTTTGGTCCAGTTTCACATAAAGCTTTAGGAGGTGGGATTGTGGGATGAATGGGAGGTGAAAAAGTAGGCATGCTGACTGCTCCTAAAATGGGCAGGGAGACGGGTGTTGAAATGTACAAAGAGTAAAATGTGAAGGGATTTTTTTTAATGGAAGACATTAAATATCTGTATTGGCTGACTGACAGAAACCAAAACAGTAAGAAGTTAAATAAATGTATCAGTAAGGCAAGAAATAAATTGTGGAGCAGAATCCATGAGCAAGAACATTAATTTGTGAGTCTTGCCCCTTCCTTCCCGTTGCATAAATTAAGGTATCAGTTATAAATTGGACTGGGGAAAGACCACTTCTTCCTTTAAAATCAGATGGAAAGAGTTAAGGACATAAAGTATCAACATAGGTAAATTTGTAACGAATGGTTGTCATGAATAAAGAGATATGATCATCTAATAGTAAGGATGAGTGCTGATTTTTATGTAGGAAAGCTAAACAAGTTGGAAATGGCTGCTGAGGTATATGGGAAGGGAAGTTCACTAAAATATGTTTTGGAGAAACCAAGATGGCTGCATAGGTAAACACCGGAAATTGCTGCCTCCCACAACAAATTCAAAAATACAACTAAAAGACAAAACGGACATCATCCAGAACCACCGGAAGGCTGGCTGAGTGGAAATTCTACAACTAGAAGGAAAGAGAAAAGCACACTGAGACTCAGAGGAGGTACGGAAGTGCAGAGGTATGGAGGAGCATGCGGCAGGGGCTGGAGACTGAGGATGTGGCTGTCTTTTTGAATTGGGAGGGAGTCACAAGCCTCCGACTGCTCTGAACTCCAGTTCTGGGTAAGTCTCTCGGGACCCAGACTCATACAGGGAGAGACTGGACTGTCTGGCAGCGGGCAGAATTCAGAACTCGAGGGCGGCTTTCACTTGGGCCGGGCAGGGGGGGGAGGTGTGTGTGCTTGCAGCGATTACTGGGACAATGAGACGCGGGGGCCCCTTAGGGCAGGGCTGAGGATCAGCCATAGCTGCTTGCTCCGCCCTCTTGATTCCCTGAGAACCCCGCACCCCCCCAAGCTGTGGCAGAGGCTTTTGCATATGAATGCACTGGCCCTTTGCAGTCTGAAAATTACCTAACAAGCTGCAGCTGGGCCAGACAGACCCAGAACTTCCAAGAGAAGGCCCAAGGCCCCACAGCAGCTTGCATTGCTTCACAGCTGGGCCTCATTTGGGCACCTCCAAACCCCAAACAAGGAAGGGGAATCTGCAGATCTCTCCATAGCTCCTGCTGGGTAGCCTCAGGCAGAGGCTAAATTAGCACCTCCTTAGATCCAAGAGCCAGTGTACCCAGTGGTCAGAGTGGGACCATCCAATTACAACTCTTCAGATCCATAAGGGACACGCTCAGGGGGCAGACTCAGTGAGCACCAAAACCCCACTGAAGCAAGTCTTGCCCCATAAGGGTGTCTCCAGCACAGAAGTTCTCCCACTGTAGACACAGCTGATTCTCACAGACAATTGGCCTGGAGGTCAATTCCTCCCAGTGATACCTACAACAATCAAGGCTTAACTACAACAAGACTGTGCACAAAGCCCACAAATGGGTGCACCAAGATTGTCCATCTCAGGTAATTGGGGAGGCTGAGCCACTGGGCCCTACAGGACACCTAGCACAGAAAGCCACTCTATCAACACAGGGAAGCATAAAAAATGCGGAGAAAAAGAAACAGGTCACAAATGACAGAAATGGAGGAAAGCAAACTACTGGATATAGAGTTTAAAACCACACTTTTAAGGTTTTTCAAGAACTTTCTAGAAACCACCAATAAATGTAGTGAGACCCTCAAGAAATCTAGTGAGATCCTCAAGGTTATGATAAACGACCAACTAGAAATTAAGCATACACTGACTGAAATGAAGGATATTATGCAGAGTTCCAACAGCTGACTAGAGGATTTCAAGAATCAAGTCAAAGATTTGAAATATGAAGATGCAAAAAACACCCAACCGATAAAGCAAAATGAAAAAAGAATCCAAAAATACGAAGATAGTGTAAGGAGCCTCTGGGACAGCTTCAAGCGTACCAACATCCGAATTATAGGGGTGCCAGAAGATGAGAGAGAGCAAGATATTGAAAACCTATTTGAAGAAATAATGACAGAAAACTTCCCCTACCTGGTGAAAGAAATAGACTTAAAAGTCCAGGAAGCACAGAGAACCCCAAACAAAAGGAATCCAAAGAGGACCACACTAAGACACATCATAATTAAAATGCCAAGAGCAAAAGACAAAGAGAGAATCTTAAAAGCAGCAAGAGAAAGAAAGTCAGTTACCTACAAGGGAGTACCCATACGACTGTCAGCTGATTTTTCAACAGAAACTGCAGGCCAGAAGGGAGTGGCAAGAAATATTCAAAGTGATGAATACCAAGAACCTACAACCAAGATTACTTTATCCAGCAAAGCTATCATTCAGAATAGAAGGTCAGATAAAGAGCTTCACAGATAAGGAAAAGCTAAAGGAGTTCATCACCACCAAACCAGTATTATATGAAATGCTGAAAGGTATCCTTTAAGAAGAGGAAGAAGAAGAAAAAGGTAAAGATACAAATTATGAACACCAAATACACATCTATCAACAAGTGAATCTAAAAATCAAGTGAATAAATAATCTGATGAACAGAATGAACTGGTGATTATAATAGAATCGGGGGCATTGAAAGGGAGTGGACTGACTATTCTTGGGGTGGGGGACAGGGGTTTGGGGGATGCGGGAAGAGACTGGACAAAAATTGTGCACCTATGGATGAGGACAGTGGGGGGGGGGGTGAGGGCGGAGGGAGTGGGAACCAGGTGGAGGGGAGCTATGGGGGGGAAAAAACAGGAACAACTGTAGTAATCTGAACAATAAAGATTTTAAAAAAAAAAGAGAGACCCCCCCAAAAAATATGTTTTAAAAAATTGATAGGTGGTAAAGATGGGTCAATGAAAGTAATACCCTACAAAGTCATGTATTTGAATCTAAATGGTTTTTACTCAAAGACACTAAACCATTCAGGTATAGAAAGTGGATGAGGTGAATAGAAGGAATTGTAAAACTGTAAACCAAGTAAAAGCAACTAGAATGGGGGGCTGGGTTCTTTAAAGAATGACGTGTATGATATTTCCTTTTCATTTTAACCACTGAATGGTATATTTTGTATCCTTTTCCAATTACAATATTTGCCATAGTTTTGGTTGGGTGAAGTGTTTTAGTAATTTGTTCTATTTATTGTTTTCAGTCTTAAACTTAATGATTTTTTAAAAATTATTGTAAGTCTCATGCTGAAAACCATACGAATTCATGTCTGATTTTGTATTAGAGTTATTTTTTCTTTTTCTGGGTATATTTCTGTTGTATAGCTATATAGTTGTTTCAACTAATTTGATTATTTAAAAATTGACTGGTAACAAATTGAAAAAAAATCTTGCAACATATTTTTTTTTAATATATTTTATTGATTTTTTACAGAGAGGAAGGGAGAGAGATAGAGAGTTAGAAACATCGATGAGAGAGAAACATCGATCAGCTGCCTCTTGCACATCTCCCACTGGGGATGTGCCCGCAACCCAGGCACATGCCCTTGACCGGAATCGAACCTGGGACCTTTCAGTCCGCAGGCCAACGCTCTATCCACTGAGCCAAACCGGTTTCGGCATCTTGCAACATATTTGACAGCTAAAGAACTCTTTATATATAAAGAGCTTTTAAGATTAATAAATTGAAAATGAAAACTTTATAAGGGAGGGGCACAGAAGAACATAAATAGCCTGCCATATCATGTATCTTTAAATAAATTTTTTAAAATATATTTTATTGCTTTTTTACAGAAAGGAAGGGAGAGGGATACTTAGAAACATTGATGAGAGGGAAATATCGATCAGATGCCTCCTGCACACTCCCTTCTGGGAATGTGCCCGCAACCAAGGTACATGCCCTTGACCGGAATCGAACCTGGGACCGTTTAGTCCGCAGCCCGATGCTCTATCCACTGAGCCAAACCAGTTAGGGCTGTAATTCACCATATTAATAGGACAGAGGAAAACTGTCTTAGTTTTCTCCCATTGAACTTAAGGAATACACATTGACATTCTAAATATACATCTACTCAAAAGGTAATTTAAATACACATACCTAAACAAAAATACTTAGTTGTAGACACTTAGAGCATTCTGATTAAAATCAGGACAATAATAAGATAACTTCCATTATCAATATTATTAAATTTTTTTAAGTAAGGGCTTTCAGACTTAGTTCTGGAACTATAAACTACATATTTAATAGTCTTGAAGTGCTAATAAATACAGTTAGAGTAAAGAAAAAGCCAGCAAAATCAACTGAAAAGCTATCGCAATGAGATATTCAGTGAGGGGGATGATTACACATTTGTAATTAAAATTAAATTTTTCTACATGCAGTATAGGAAAGAATATATGTTACTTAAAATAACAGAAAACATGAATAGAGTAAATCCTAAAAGGAGATGTACAGAAACCCAAAAGTCTTTAATAAATGTTGAAGAGAGATGTTGTTACTAGATTGGAAAATTTAGGGTTTTCTGACTATATATTCAATGTAGGCTTCATCAGAATTTCAAAAACTTGTTTTGGAACCAAGTTTAATAACTTGAAGATGTGTAATGGGGAAATAAGTTTTTAACTTCCATAACAAAGGATTAAAGTTTATGTAACATACTCAAAACTGCAAATAAGAAAAAAAAGGACTGAAAAGAAATGTGTCGTTTGCTGACAGTGATTATTCTCTTTTTTTAATCCTCACCCAAGGATATAATTTTTTAATTGATTTTTAATTTTAGAGAGAGAGGAAGGGAGAGAGAAACATCGATTGATCTGTTGCCTCCTATACGTGCCCTGACCAGGGATCAAACCTGCAACCTAGGTATGTGCCCTGACTGGGAATCAAACCCTCAACCTTTTTGTGTATGGAATGATGCTCCAACCAAGCCATCGGGCCACGGCAATAGTGATTTCTCTCTCTCTCTCTCTCTCTCTCTCTCTCTCTCTCTCTCTCTCTCTCTCTTTTGTTTTGTTCATTCTCACCAGAGGATATTTTTTCCATTGCTTTTCAGAGAGTGGAAGGGAAGGAAGGAGGAGAAGAGGGCGGGAGAGAGATAAAGATAGAAATATTGATATGAGAGAGATACATTAACTGGGTGCCTCCCGCACCCCCCCTTTGGTGTGCTGGCCAGAGCTCTAACCATTGGGAAACACTGGCCAGGGCAACAGTGATTTTTCTCTTCATGGTAAAATCAAATGAATACTTTTTTTTAATAAAATTTTTCTACATTTTTTAATTTTTCTAAAAATGTATATAATTCTGAAATGAGAGGAAACAAATGTTTTAAAGTTGATTAGTTAGAATATAGAATGTGTTTCTTATAACCATACTACCCTTTATTGTCTCATGGATATACTTCTAATTTTCACCACATTGGTAGTGAAGCTTTAAGAAAAGCTGAGAAATCTATTCAAATTTACAGATTACTTATGAGTTGGATATGGCTGGTTATCATTATTGGTTAGATCTTACATCTAACTAGATTTTTGTTTTAACCTTCCATTTATATCATGGTAGCATCTTCCACAATTAACACAATCATGCTATCTTGAAAATTAAACCATTAACACATCAAGTGAGCAATAGAGTTAAAGAATCTGGGTATTGGACATAAATTCATTCACATTACAATTGGAGGTGGGGGAAACTCTTATTTAATGGATGGTGGATCTAGTGGACAGCATATTTAAATTTACAGCATATTTAAACTTTAGTAAGTTAACTGTTTCTTGTGCTTTTTAATGAAATGAACATGTCCACTTAAACCTTTGGCTTGTTTGCCAATAAGCAAAGCAGTTTGCCCTGCAAGATATGAAAAATCATGTTGTTCAGTTGTATTGAAAAAGAAAAGTATGACAGAGTGTAAAGCAGCTGAGAAATTAAAATGCAAATGTTACTAAGCAAGAAATTTGCCCGGCTGGCGTGGCTCAGTGGGTGAGTGTTAACCTATGAACCAGGAGGTCACGGTTCGATTTCCAGTCAGGGCACATGCCCAGGTTATGGGCTCAATCCCCAGTGTGAGGCGTGCAGAAGGCAGCCAATCAATGATTCTCTCTTCAGAATTCAACAGAAATTTATCCTTGGAGTGAGCATTTTATTATGTTTCTAAAATACTCTACCTACCTCTACTGTATAATCTGTGAACATTGTTTTTCTACTCTGACAGATTCTAAAATTTTTGAGATGAAAGAACAATTCCTACTGACTTTGTATTACTGTGGTGACCTTGGTCATCACCATATCCCCAGTACCTAGCACAGTGCTTTACACAAATGTTCCTGATATTTATTAAGTTAATAAAAACAAATAAGTAGGATGTTCCTAGCTATAATATTTTGCCTTTGATGTGAAAATTACAGAGATAAAACAGGTTCAGTAAGATAAGAGTTTCATGTAATGAAAATGCCAGGGTACTTGGTAAAATACCTGATGTTAAAAATAGGAAACACTTGCTTTTCTCTATAACTTTAAGCAGCTATTATTTAAAATTTGTTCTTGATTTTTTTTTCATTTAGGAACTGGCACTTTATGTTCTTCATGACTCTAGCTTATTAAGTTTGCATTCAAATTTGTTCTCAGTTTATTGCATAAGCACTGTTCTATATAGAGTACTGTAGAGGTAGGGCAGAAGGCTGCCTAGTAAATATTTCTCATTAAGGTGCTTACAGTCTAATCTACTTGGGGAGACAGTAAGTAACTGTGAAATCAGGGTTTTTCTTTTAGTGTCAGATTCATCAGAAGAATTGGGGCAATTTCAATAAATAATGATAAACTCCAGAGTAGAGACTGTCTTGAATTATTTTTCCTTAGGTTCTGAGTTCCATCCAAAGTAGACATCTGCCCATTTTGATTATACATTCAGAAAATAATCAATGTATATTAAGCACTAGACGCTGTGATAGGTATTGGGAATATAGTGGTGACAACGGTCACCTCATAGAGTGCAGAGTGTATTGGAGTGACATGTTTAACAAATTATTGTTTAAGTGCATGTGTGCACTCATGTCTTGATGCTACTTACTATGGAGGAAAAATCATGAGAAAGTATAACAAGGAACAGAATTTAGATTGGGGAATTAAGTGACATCCTAGTTGAGACCTTTAGGATGAGTTACAAATTAACCAGGTAAAGAATCATGGTACCAGTGCTTTATGTGGAGGCAGCAGTATGTGTGCAAAAGTCATGAGGTGAGCTAAAGCTAAAAGAAAGCTAATGTGTCAAGAATGTAGGGGATAGGGAGAAAGAGTGGTAAAAGATGAGATTTGAAAGATAGGCAAGATCAGATACTTTCAGAGACTTAAAGGCCACATTAAATATTTTGGATTTTGTTCACTTTGAGGGTTCCACTGAAAGGTTTTAAAAGAAATGGCATGAAATAATTTACTTTTTTGAAAAGATCGTTTGGCTACTATGTGGACAATTGATTACAGGGCCAACAGGAGTAATGGAGAGTGCAGTTCTGCCAGACCTTTGCTGTAATCCAGATGAAAGATGAGGAGAGTGGAGATAAAAGATTTTATATACAAATCCTATACCATAGATGTACATTTTATTGAATATCATTCAGATTTTTAAAAAAACTTACGCATATGTAATGGTAGATATAGAATTTAGAAACAAAAGTGGAATTATATTGCCCTAACCAGTTTGGCTCAGTGGATAGAGCGTAGACCTGCGGACTGAAGGGTCCCAGGTTCGATTCCAGTTAAGGGCACATGCTCGGTCCCCAGTTGGGGGCATGCAGGAAGCAACCGGTCAATAATTCCCTCTCATCATTGGTGTTTCTCTCTCTCTCCCTCTTCCTTCCTCTCTGAAATCAATAAAAATATATTTTACAAAAAATGGAATTATATTACTCAAATTTTTCTGAAACTTGTTTTATGTATCATGGTAATTTTTTCTTGATAACAACCCCTTTTCATTTCTGAAGGTTTTGCTTTATAATGACTCAGAGGTAACAGTTTTAAACATGAGTGAGCCACACAACTTTCATAGATTGTGTATATGATCCTCCCTCCTCCCCTCCCTCCCTCCCTCCCTCCCTCCCTCCCTCCCTCCCTCCCTCCTTTCTTTCTTTCTTTCTTTCTTAAAAATGTATTTTTATTGATTCAGAGAGAAAGGGAGAGAGAGATTGAAACATCAATGATACAAGAGAATCATTAGTCGGCTGCCACCTGCACACCCCCCACTGGGGGTCCAGCCCGTAACCTGGGCATGTGCCCTTGACCAGAATTGAACCCGGGACCCTTTGGTTCGCAGACCTACGCTCTATTCACCGAGCGAAACTGGCTAGGGCTGGACTCAATTTCTTTTATATCTTTCTCTAAAGTTTTATAAATTTTTGTTTTGAGGAATTAGTCTAAATTATTTATATGCTAATTAGATGTTAAGACTAAGCTGTTCACTTTTTGCCTGTGATAATTTTGAATTGATTTGGAAAGGTTTTTATCCCCATCTTTATTTCTCTGGGTTTGGGGCTTTCCTGCATTGCCCTTGCAATAATTGCCTTCGGTTTTCTATAAGACGTTTTAATGTTTATTTAATATATACATAACTACATAACACTTTGTATTATTTAATCATGTACCTGATACTGTTTTACAAATACTAATTTTTTATTTTATTTTTCAACTACAGTTGACATTCAGTATTATATTAGTTTCAGGTGTACAGTGTAGTGGTTAGATAATCATATATTTTACAAAGTGATCCCCAATAATTCATATACCCACCAGGCACCATACATAATTATTATAATACTAGAGGGCTGGCGCATGGATTTGTGCACCAGTGGGGTCCCTTGGCCTGGCCTGCGGGGATCAGGCCGAAATTGGCTCTCGGACATCCCCCAAGGGGTTCTGGATTGCAAGAGGGCACAGGCCAGGCCGAGGGACCCCACCGAAGCATGATCAGGGCTGAGGAGGGACCTAGGGAGAGCTTCAGGGCATGTCCGGCCCATCTCGCCCAGTCCTGATCAGCCAGACCCCAGCAGCAAGCTAACCTACCAGTCGTAGTGTCTGCTCCCTGGTGGTCAGTGTGCATCATAGCAACTGGTTGAATGGTCAAACTGTTGGACACTTAGCATGTTAGGCTTTTATATATAGAGATTATTGACTATGTTTCCTATGCTGTACTTTACATCCCGATGACTATTTTGCAACTGCCAATTTGTACTACTTTTTAAATATATATATATTTTTATTGATTTCAGAGAGGAAGAGAGAGACAGAAACATCACTGATGATAGGGAATCATTGATCAGCTGCCTCCTGCACACCCCCCACTGGGGACTGAGCCTGCAACCCAGGCGTGTGCCCTTGACTGGAATCGAACCTGGGACCCTTCACTCCGCAGGCCAACGCTCTATGCATTGAGCCAAACCGGCTAGGACCAATTTGTACTTCTTAATCCTTTCACCTTTTTCACCCAGCCCCTCAACCTTCTTCCCCTCTGGAACCAATAGTTCTCTGCATCAATGAGTCTGTTTCTGTGTTGTTTATATATTTTGTTCTTTAGAGTCTACATATATCATATACATATAACTAATTTCTAACAATCAGATACAACTATTAAAATGCTTTTATATGAATTGTATAACTTTGTTTATTTAGTGTTACTTTTCTCTTAGCACAAGCATCTTTCCTGATATTACTATGTAATCATACCAACTTTGAGTAGTATTCATTAAATTCATCAAATTATATTCATAAGTATTCTTTTTAAAATATATATTTTATTGATTTTTTTACAGAGAGGGAGGGAGAAGGATAGAGAGTTAGAAATATCGATCAGCTGCCTCCTGCACACCCCCTACTGGGGATGTGCCCGCAACCAAGGTACATGCCCTTGACCGGAATCGAACCTGGGACCCTTGAGTCCGCAGGCCAACGCTCTATCCACTGAGCCAAACCGGTTAGGGCTTCATAAGTATTCTTAAAGTAGAGATTAAAATTAAATTAAAAAATTTTAATTATCTCCTTGTTGTTGTTTTTTTTATTTCAGCTTTACCAACAGGGACGCTTATGTCAACTGGGCAGTGAATTTTGTGAATTGGAAGTTTTTGCTAAAGTACTGAGAGCTCTGGATAAAAGGTAAACTTATTTTTTTTTTATATTGTGGTAAACTGTATATAAACTAAATTTTACTATAGTAACTATTTTTAAGTATGCAATTCAGTGGCATTAAGTACAGTCACATTGTTATGAAGCCATTAATACCACCATTGCTTTCAAAAAAGGGAGACCAAATTCATCTTCCACATTGTGGCTATTCACATGTAGTAGGAGCCACGTGTAGGTGTAGGTGACATGGCTTTTGATTGGACTTACTGTTCTCTTTAGTGTTCTTCCCTAAATTTGCTTTAAATGCCTTCTTTTTTTCCCCCAACCCACATTTCTAGGAAAACAAGAATATAGTTTTATAAAATACTGCTAATCTCTAATATGAAGTTGTGAAGTTATTTCATTTGTTCAGCAAATTCTTGTTTAATGCCCAGCATATATCATGTACTATTCTAGATGCTGGGGTTTCAGCAGTGAAAAAGATCTATGACATCTTTTCCTCATGGATTTTGTTTGTTTTGTTTTGTTTTATTTTGTTTTTGTTAATCCTCACTCGATATTTTTCCCATTGATTTTTTAGAGAGAGTGGAAGGGAAAGAGGGAGGGAGGGGAAGAGAGTGAAAGAGAGAAAGATCAATGTGAGAGAAATAACAGATTGGTTGCTTCCCTCTTTCACCCCCACTGGGGAATGAATCTGCAACCCAGGTATCTGCCATTGACCAAGAATTGAACATTAGACCTTTCAATGCTCGACCTATGCTATACCACTGAGCCACAATGGCTAGGGCTTCCTCATGGATTTTTTTATTTTAGAGAGGGATGATAGACTAAGTATATAATTCATATGGTTTCACTTTTTAAGGATAACGTTAAAATACAAACCTCTGTGTTAACTATGTAGATAAACTTCTTGGTTAGTTGATTAATTAAAATTAGTCTATAAAAAAATAATACAGGCCTAACCGGTTTGGCTCAGTGGATAGAGCATCTGCCTGCGGACTAAAGGGTCCCAGGTTCGATTCCAGTCAAGGGCATGTACCTTGGCCGCAGGCACATCCCCAGTTGGGGGGTGTGCAGGAGGCAGCTGATGTTTCTAACTCTCTATCCCTCTCCCTTCCTCTCTGTAAAAAAATCAATAAAATATATTAAAAATAATAATAATGTGCCCTGGCAGTTGTGGCTCAGTTGGTTGAGTGTAATACCATGCACCAAGAGGTTGCTGATTTGATTCCCGGTCTGACACATGCCCATGTTGCAGGCTTGATCCTCAGTAGAGGGCATGCAGAAGGCAGCTGATAGATGTTTCTCTCTATTGATGTTTCTCTCTCCCTCTCTCTTCCTCTTTCTCAATAAAAACATATTTTAAAATATAATTATAGATGAGAACTACATTTTGGTAAAAGAAGGCTATAGAAAAACTTTTATGTAATTTTTATTTATTTTGAGGGAGAAACATCAATTTGTTGTTCCACTTATTTATTTATTCATTGGTTGATTCTTGTATGGCACTGACTGAGGATTGAACCTGCAACTTTGGCATATCAGGACTACACTTACCAAGTGAGCTACTCAGTAGTTGTAGCCCGGCTGATGTGGTTCAGTGGTTGAGCATCATGATACCTATGAACCAGGAGGTCACAGTTCAATTCTCAGTCAGGACACATGCTCAGGTTGTGGGCTCAATCCCCAGTGGGGGGCATGCAGGAGGCAGTAATCAATGATTCTCTCTCATCATTGATGTTTCTATCTCCCTCTCACTTCCTCTCTGAAATTGATAAAAATATATTTTTAAAAAAGCATTCTCTAAAGTTTAGCTTTCTGGAATTTTAATGTTGATAGGCAATTTTAAACATGGCCATTCTAAAGACATAGTGGAATATTTCTCTTCCATCTCTCAGGTTATCTTTCACCAAGTCCAAATCCCTTGTTAAGTATTTAATATACAGGGTAGGGTAAGAGCAGGTTTACAGATGTTTGTATGGAAAATAATACAGTCCTATATAATAAAAGGCTAATATGCAAATCGACCCAATGGTGGAACGACTGGTCACTAGACATGCACTGACCACCAGGAGGCAGACGCTCAACATAGGAGCTGTCCCCTGGTGGTCAGTATGCTCCCACAGGGGGAGTTCCGCTCAGCCAGAAGCCGGGCTCACAGCTGGCAAGCACAGCAGCTGGAGCCTCTCCTGCCTTTGCGGCAGTGCTAAGGATGGCCGATTGCTGGCTTAGGCCTATCAGTTGGACATCCCCCGAGGGCTCCTGGACAGCAAGAGGCCGCAGGATGGGCTGAGGGGACTCCCCCCTCCCCCCCCCCCACCAGTGCACCAGGAATTTCATGCACCGGGCCTTTAGTAATTAATAAATAATACAAAAATAAACTATGTTTTGCGTACTCACAACTGTAAACCTACTTTTGCACCACCCTGTATTTGTGAAAATAAAAGCACATAGTTGACATTTTCCCCCTTTATGCAAAGCAGTGACTCCGTTATCTAGAACATTTTCATTACCGCACAAGAAATCCTATACCTATTAACAGTCACTTCCTATTTCCTTTTACTCCTAGTCTCTGGCCTATTGTTAATTATCTACTTTCTGTATCTGGATTTACCTATTGTACACATTTCATACAATATATAGTCTTTTGTGACTGGCTTTTTTTACTTCCTGTAATGTTTTCAAGGTTCATTCATGTTGTTACTTATATTGGTATTTTTTTCTATTTTTTAGTTGAATAAATTTCCATTATATGGATATATGGATTTGTTTATCTAACCATCTGCTGATGAACATTTCGGTTGTTTCCCCCTTTTGGCAATTATGAATAATGCTGCTATGAATTGAATGTTCCTGGACAAGATTTGGTGTGGACATGTTTTTAATTCTCTTGTATATAACTAGTTATAAACATACTAGGGGCCCAGTGCACGAAATTCGTGCACTGGATGTGTGTGCGGGGGGGGGGGGGGGAGTGTCCCTCAGCCCAGCCTACCCCCTCTCACATACTGGGAGCCCTCAGGTGTTGACCCCCATCACCCTCCAATCGCAGGATCGGCCCCTTGCCCAGGCCTGACGCCTCCGCCAGAGGTGTCAGGATTGGACAGGGGACCCCCATCTCCCCCTGATCACTGGCTCTGGCCCCCGCCCAGACCTGAGGCCTCTGGCCCAGGAATCATGCCTGGGCAGGGGACCCCCATCTCCCTCTGATCGCTTGCTCCACCCCCCGCCCAAGCCGGACGCCTCTGACCCAGGCTTCAGGCCTGGGCAAGGGGACCATCATATCCCCCCAATCCCCGGCTTCGCCCCCCACCCAGGCCTGATGCCTCGGCCAGAGGAGTTGACCCTCATCACCCTCCGATCACCAATCACCGGATCGGCCCCTTGACCAGGCCTGAGGCCTCTGGCAGAGGTGTCAGGCCTGGGCAGGGGACCCCCAGCTCCCCGTGGTTGCAGGCTCCGCCCCTGCCCATGCCTAACACCTCTGGCCTAGGCGTCCGGCCCAGGCAGCGGGGACCCGCAGTGGCAGCGGGGAGCGCCGCGATCGTGGGCTTCACTTTAGGCCCAGGCAAGGGACCCCTAGCTCCCGGGACTGCCAGCTTCGACTGTGCCCAGCTCCCATCGCTGGCTCCACCCCTACTTCCTGCTATCACTGGCCAGGGTGGCAAAGGCACCTGATTCTCCGATCATGGCTGGGGGGCAGGGCAAAGGCGGCCCCAGGGCCGCCTTTGCCCTGCCCCCCAGCTCTTAGCTCCCCCCTGGGTTTCCGATCACTGTCAGTGGCAGGGGGCTTCTTCCTGCTTTCCCTTTCGCCTCCCTGCATTGTGCCTACATATGCAAATTAACCGCCATCTTGTTGGCAGTTAACTGCCAATCATAGTTGGCAGTTAATTTGCATATAGCCCTGATTAGCCAATGAAAAGGGTATCGTCGTATGCCAATTACCATTTTTCCCTTTTATTAGATAGGATGACAGCCCTATGTTTAACTTTTTGAATAACCTATAAACTGTTTTCCACAGCAGCTATACCATTTTTCCTTTCTATCACCAATGTATGAGGGTTCTAATTTTTCTGTATCCTTGCCATTACTTTTTTTTTTCTTGGCATTACTCTATATATATATATATATATATATATATATATATATATATATATATATATAGACACACACACACACACACATACATATACACACACATATATGTATACATATACACACACATATATATGTATACATATATGTATACATATATATGTGTGTGTATATGTATGTGTGTGTGTGTGTGTGTGTCTATATATATATATATATATCCTATCTAATAAAAGAGAAAAATGGTAATTGGCGTACGACGATACCCTTTTCATTGGCTAATCAGGGCTATATGCAAATTAACTGCCAACTATGATTGGCAGTTAACTGCCAACAAGATGGCGGTTAATTTGCATATGTAGGCGCAATGCAGGGAGGCTAAAGGGAAAGCAGGAAGAAGCCCCCTGCCACTGACAGTAATCGGAAACCCAGGGGGGAGCTAAGAGCTGGGGGGCAGGGCACAGGCGGCCCTGGGGCCACCTTTTCCCTGCCCCCCAGCCATGATCAGAGAATCAGGCGCCTTTGCCGCCCTGGCCAGTGATAGCAGGAAGTAGGGGTGGAGCCAGCGATGGGAGCTGGGCACGGTCGAAGCTGGCATTCCCAGGAGCTAGGGGTCCCTTGCCTGGGCCTAAAGCGAAGCCCATGATCATGGGGCCGCTGCAGCTGCGGGTCCCCGCTGCCCGGGCCGGACGCTTCAGCCAGAGGCGTTAGGCCTGGGCAGGGGCGGAGCCTGCAACGGCGGGGAGCTGGGGGTCCCCTGCCCAGGCCTGACACCTCTGCCGGAGGCCTCAGGCCTGGTCAAGGGGCCGATCTGGTGATTGGTGATCGGAGGGTGATGAGGGTCAACTCCTCTGGCCGAGGCATCAGGCCTGGGTGGGGGGCGGAGCCGGGGATTGGGGGGATATGATGGTCCCCTTGCCCAGGCCTGAAGCCTGGGTCAGAGGCGTCAGGCTTGGGCGGGGGATGGAGCAAGCGATCAGAGGGAGATGGGGGTCCCCTGCCCAGGCATGATTCCTGGGCCAGAGGCCTCAGGCCTGGGCGGGGGCCAGAGCCAGTGATCGGGGGGAGATAGGGGTCCCCTGTCCAAGCCTGACACCTCTGGTGGAGGCGTCAGGCCTGGGCAAGGGGCCGATCAGGTGATCAGAGGGTGACGGGGGTCTACACCTCTGGCTGAGGCATCAGGCCTGGGCAAGGGGCCGATCCTGCGATTGGAGGGTGATGGGGGTCAACGCCTGAGGGCTCCCAGTATGTGAGAGGGGGCAGGCTGGGCTGAGGGACACTCCCCCCCCCCACACACACCCAGTGCACGAATTTCGTGCACCGGGCCCCTAGTGTGTGTGTATGTGTGTATATATATATATATGTATATATATATATATATATATATATATATATATATATATATATTGATTTCAGAGAGGAAGGGATATAGAGAGAGAGACATCAATGATGAGAGAGGATCATTCATCGGCTGCCTTCTGTAGGCCCCCTACTGGGGGTCGAGCCCACCACATGGGCATGTGCCCTTAACTGGAATTGAACCTGTGACTTCAGTCTGCAGGCCAACACTCTATCCACTGAGCCAAACCAGCCAGGGCTTAGCATTACTTTTAAACAAAATTATTATAGCCATTCTGGCAGATATGATGTGGTATATCATTATGATTTTGATTTGCTTTTCCATAATGACTAATGATCAACATCTTTTCTTGTGCTTATTAGCCATTTGTATATTTTGGAGAACTATTGAAATCCATTGCTCTTTTTAAAAAAATTAAATTTATTGGAGTGACATTGATTAATAAAATTATACAGTTTCCAAGTATACAATTCTATGACACATCATCTGTATATTACATTGTATGTTCACCATCCAGAGTCAAATCTTTCGTCACCATATATTTGACCTTTCCTTTATGCTTTGCTATTCCTCATCCCCCTTTCCTCTAGCAACCACCATACTTTTGTCTGAGTTTTTGTTTGTTTTTCTTATTCATTTGTTGCGTTCAGTTTTATATTCCACATATGAGTGAAATCATATGGTTCTTGGACTTTTTCTGTCTAACTTATTTTGCTTAGAATGATATTCTCAAGATCATCCATGTTGACATGAAGGCAATATTTCATTTTTTCTTATCATTGCTCATTTTGTAAATTGGGTTATCATTATATTAGAAACCAATTTGGTTTTTAAAACTGATGTTAAAAGTTAGTTTTATTCTTTGTTGCCATAAATTTACCCATACAGGATCACTGAGTGATTCACTGATTAAAGATACTAGGCTAAATTGTGAATTATGGCTTCATAATTCTTAAGGCAAAAAGCCTTTTTTCTTACTTCATCTTGGAAAATAATTATACAATTATTTTTAAAAGCAAGCTAGCACTTTCTGAAAAGACAAAGTACATTACCTTTATAAAATAACCTTTTCCTTCTCTTTCAGACATTTGCTTCATCATTGTTTCCAGGCTTTGATGGATCATGGTGTGAAAGTTGCTTCAGTCTTAGCCTACTCATTTAGCAGAAGGTGCTCCTATATAGCAGAATCAGATGCTGCAGTAAAGGAAAAAGCCATTCAAGTGGGCTTTGTTTTAGGTAAGTAATGGTAAAATAGAGGAGTGTTTTGTTCTGTGACATGACTCATAATTAAACCTGCTAACAATAAAGGATTCTCCCAGGTTAGTCCCAAAGTCTACATAAGGAGGTTGTGAGAAAAACATCAGAAAAAGTAGGTGTGATTTGTTGAACATTAACTTTGCACCAAGCACTATACTAGCCATTTAAGTGCTGTCTTTCTAAATCCTCATGACGTTCCAGTATTGGTATTAATAGCATTTTACAAATGAGGAAACGGACTAAAAAAATGTAAAGTAACTTGCCCAACTCACATAGCTAGTGGTAGTACTACGTTTAGTATGTACTAACTACATACTAGAATCCTGTGTCTAAATGATTTCCAGGCACATATCTTTCTACCATGTCATACAGCCACCAGCCTCTTTCACCAGCTTACTGTATGCAGGGTCATGGGACTTAATTCTTTTGGGACCTCAGTTTTTCCATCTCTAAAATGAGAGTAATTCTAAATATCTTCGTGGGAGTGTTATACTGACAACATAAACAGGATTTTGAGGTTTTGTATGCTATATATAGAGTATCCCAAATAATGTATGCATACACTTAGAATAATTATAAGGGCAATATTTATTAAAATACATTTCATTTTCAAAATTTAGCTGTCAGCTCTTAAAGTGTATACATTTTTTGAGGGACATCTTATATATAAAAAATATTGTTTAATGTTTGTATAACATGGTGTTCAGCAAATCTGAGGTAAGTGTTTCAGGCAAAATAAAATTTTAATGTATATTTATTGTTGAACGTATTGCAGATGTCCCTCCTTTTTCCCCCCATTGACCCCCTACCACAACCCCAGGCCTTCACCATTAGGCAATTATTAAAGCTGTTGCTACCTTTTTACTTTCTTTAAAAAAAAAATTTATATTTTGAAATGATTGTAGATTTACAGATAATATCAAAACCAGAAAGTTGACACTAGTTTAATACTGTTAACTAAACTATAGACTTTATTTAATTTTCACCAGTTTTTCTATTACATGCATGGTTGTGTGTGTGTGTGGTGTGTGTGTGTGTGTGTGTGTGTGGTATGTGTTTCTGTGCAGTTATAACTGTCATCAGGATACTGAGCTGTTCTATCACCACAGAATACCTTTCATTTTTAACTTCCCACATTAATATGTGCACGGTCGTCGTCCCCCTCCCCCCTCCCCTCACACACACATATTCATATACAGTGCACATACACTTTCTTTGCCAGCAAATTTTCATGGTCATTTCCTTCAATCTTAGAATAATTCTGTGTAGTGATTATAGACAGTTTACTGGAGGAACTTCAGAACATTCTTTTCTATGAAGAACCCTCAGCAATTTTCCTTCCATAGTCCTGTGGAATTTAAATTGCAACAAAGAATTATGACTAAAGAATGTCTCTAACAATAGAGCATTTGTGATCTTGATGAATGTTAAGGTTGACATTCCTTTAATCTTAGATGGTCATGTGGGAAAAACGTGTGGGAAAAATTTAATATCAAGGAATGTGAAAAGCAGGCAGGCTAGTATTCATTAAGGTCCTCTGTTATCTCCATAAACACTTTTAACAATATGGCCATTGAAGTGAGCCAGGTTGAAGAATTACCTTGGGAGAAGAGCCAAGTCCTAGCAAACTCATTTATATATGCCCGGCCTATGTGGCCATATGATCAGTTTTAATGTTAAAATGACCAAAACAGTGAAAAAACTTCATCCCAGAGCCTGGCCTGTGTTACTTAGTGGTTGAGCATCGACCTATGCACAAGGATGTTGCTGGTTCTAATCCCAGTCAGAGCACATGCCCATGTTTCGGGCTCGATCCTCAATAGGGGGCATGCAGATGTGCAGGAGGCAGCCAATCAATGATTGTCTCTCATCATTGATGTTTCTTTCTCTTGTTGAAATCAATAAAAAAATATATTTAAAAATAGAATCAACTACCACACTTAGGGCTTAGGGAACCAAGAGCTGGGGTTGGAATTATTAAAATTTAGAAGGTTGATAAGGTGCCTTAAGAGCTGGGATACTGCCAGGCTACAGGTGCCTCAGAGCACTGAGAAGTGGGGCCTATGGGTCTAGAACTTAGATCACTAGGAGCAGACCTAACTGACTGGTGCTGGTGTCTCTGACCTGAGTTCTGTGAATCTAATTCTGCAAGTATTAGAAAACTGTAACTACAACTGGCTTATTGGAATGAATTGCCATTACCAGAGTAAAGAGCATTACTCTGGGGTTTTGCTGTCAGCAGGGGCTTTGCTGACAGAAACTGGAAGCAGACAGGAAGGAGTGTCTCTTGTTCCTCCTCTACCACTCTAGTTGCTCCTTTTGACAGAGACTACGGGGATTCAGCTGGCAAATCTAGTTTCCAGTGTCATAAAACAGAATCTAAAAAGGTTTATTTGAATCTGAAAGACAATCCTATATAATAAAGAAGTAATATGCAATTTGACCATCACTCCAACATACAAGATGGCCGCCCCCATGTGGTCAAAGATGGCCGGTAGGGGAGGACACTTGGGGGGACCCAGGCCTGCAGGGGAGGGCAATTGGGGAGGGACCAGGCCTGCAGCGGAGGGCAGCTGCGGGGGGCCGGGGGGAAGGCCTGCAGGGGAGGGCAGTTGGGGGCAACCAGGCCTGCAGAGGAGGGCAGTTGGGGGCGACCAGGCCTGCAGGGGAGGGCAATTGGGGGCAACCAGGCCTGCAGGGGAGGGCAGTTAGGGGTGACCAGGACTGCAGGGGAGGGCAGTTGAGGGGAACCAGGCCTAAAGAGGAGAGCAGTTAGGGGCTACCAGGCTGGCAAGGGAGGGCAGTTAGGGGTGACTGGGCCTGCAGGGGAGGACAGTTGGTGGGGACCAGGCCAGCAGGGGAGGACAGTTAGGGGAGACCAGGCTGGCAGGGGAGGGCAATTAGGGGCAATCAGGCCGGCAGGGGAGCAGTTAGGCATCGATCAGGCTGGCAGACAGAAGCGGTTAGGGGCTGGCAGGCAGGCAGGCAGGTGAGCAGTTGGGAGCCAGCAGTCCTGGATTGTGATCAGGCCTAAACGGGCAGTCGGACATCCCTCAAGGGGTCCCAGATTGGAGAGGGTGCAGGCTGGGCTGAGGGACACCCCCAACCCACACCCCATGCACGAATTTCATGCACCGGGCCTCTAGTAGTTAATAACCAGCACTACACATCTGTGAGGATGGTGAGTAGAGGCTGCCGAGTATGAATATGTATAATAACCATGTTATTCAGTCACTTGGTGAGGGCCATAAAGTTTTCTTAAGCATACTTCTCTACAATTAAAATAATATTTGTTTGATTACATGTAGCTTTAATTAAACATCAAACATGGATATGAGTAAAATATATTATTTTCTTAACTCAGACACTTTGACACTGTTAAGACTATTGACACTATTTTTAAAAAATATTCTTATTGATTTCAGAGAGGAAGGGAGAAGGAGAGAGAGATAGAAACATCAATGATGAGAGAGAATCATCATGCCTCTGCACACCCCCTCCTGGGGATCAAGCCTGCAACCAGGACATATGCCCTTGACCGGAATTAAACTCGGGACCCTTCAGTTTTCAGGCTGATGCTCTATCCACTTAGCCAAACCAGCTAGGGCATCAAGTGATTTATTAAATTATCTAAGAGTTAACGGTTTTTCTTGTCCTTTAGGTGGCTTTCTTTCTGATGCAGGCTGGTACAGTGATGCTGAGAAAGTTTTTCTGTCCTGCCTTCAGTTATGTACTCTACATGATGAGATGCTTCATTGGTTTCGTGCAGTAGAATGTTGTGTGAGGTAAGTTGGAATAGATCCTACAATTACCTGCTCTCATGGTATTTAGTAGCTTTTATGGTTTTAACTCAGATTCTAAGCGTACATCACTATTTGAATTAACCTGTGACATGATTTTTATATGTTAGAGTTTCAATAGTCTGGCTTCCTGTCTCTCATCCCCAAAATATAGTTAACTTGCTATAGTTATTTTAGCTTAGATTTGAGTATTATGAACCAGACTGTCTGTATATATTTTTGCTTTGTCAGAGAACTTGTCTGTTCATTCATTCAACAAATATTTATTAAGTGCCTAGTATATACCAGGAGCTGTGCTAGGCATGGGATGCTAGGAAAAGAAATATACTTTTTTCTTGGGTGTTCTTATTTTTGTTTACCCTTGCTCTGTTTACACTTATAGAATCGTCCATGACAAGATTAGTATTTTACTTATACGTAACAGTTTTCTTCTTTTTTTAAAAAAAAATATATATTTTTTTATTGATTTCAGAGAGGAAGCGAGAGGGAGAGAGAGATAGAAACATCGATGATGAGAGAGAATCATTGATTGGCTGCCTCCTGGCACGCCCCACACTTGGGATCGAGCCCACAACCCAGGCATGTGCCCTTGGCCAGAATCGAACCCGGGACCCTTCAGTCCACAGGCCTACGCTCTATTCACTGAGCCAAACCGGCTAGGGCATAACAGTTTTCTTTAAATATATATTCTTTAAACATATGTCCTTAAAGGAAAAGCAAGCAAATGTAGAAGTAATTCTGCTTTTTACTCTCCTTATCTGTTCTGCACATATAACATTTAGTTTTAGCTCTTTTTATATAGGTTTTCTCTATGTTCCCCAATTTGACTTTTCTTCACAAGAATTTTTTAACAAAACTAAAGGGAAATAAAAATAAAGTTTAAAAAAATCATAGAAACTTGACTCCCTAAGTTACTTAAAGTCTGCTCAATTTACTGAATATATAGTCTTCTATTTTTATTGAATTTGAATATCTATAGACGCTTGAATATATTTGTAGCTTCTGCTCAGTTTTTGCTGTGAATATAAAACTGCTCTAAAAAGTAAAATCAATTTTAATTTTATTTATTTTTTATTGATTTTTTACAGAGAGGAAGGGCAAGGGATAGAGAGTTAGAAACATCGATGAGAGAGAAACATCGATCAGCTGCCTCCTGCACATCTCCTACTGGGGATGTGCCCACAACCCAGGTACATGCCCTTGACCGGAATCGAACCTGGGACCTTTCAGTCCGCAGGCTGACGCTCTATCCAGTGAGCCAAACCGGTTTCGGCATTTTTTTAAAAATAATAACAAAGTACTGTGCTTACATAGTAAGAGCCATATTTGAATGACCTTGAGAACTTAACTTGTCTTTTCATTAGGCTGAGTGTTGAGGCAAAATTAGATCCTCAGTTGGTTCAAAAGTTCCTGGGCCTTTACATCCTACTTAATGTAAGCCCAGATGGACACACAGATCCTGAAGAGTTTCTGCCCTTTTGTTTCAGTAGACAACCATCATGGACTGGAGAAATTACCAAGGTGTGCTTTTCTGGCATGAAATCTTTTGTTTTCTACCCCCACCATGTGCCAATTATTAAATAATTTCTAGAACCTTATTCTTAGGGGAAATGCCTATTGTGAAAGCTGGAAATGCAATTCTTGGTATTGTAGCAATGAGAGGTAACACTGTTCTTTTTATTCTATAAATTCACCTATGACTGGGTTTAACCTTATTTAACCATTTGAATAACTGTGAAATGTATATTTCCAATACCAAGTCTTTTTATTTCAAGGATTTATTTTTTTCTTGAATCGTTGTAATGCAGTGGTTCTCAACCTTCTGGCCCTTTAAATACAGTTCCTCATGTTGTGACCCAACCATAAAATTATTTTCGTTGCTACTTCATAACTGTAATGTTGCTACTGTTATGAATCGTAATGTAAATATCTGATATGCAGGATGGTCTTAGGCGACCCCTGTGAAAGGGTCATTCGACTGCCAAAGGGGTCGCGACCCACAGGTTGAGAACCGCTGGTTTAAAGTCTTGTCTAGAAATGTGGAGGATGGCAGACTGCCAGGATAACCAGCTGAATGATAACTATGTGTTTGAACGTGAGAGTGCTATATTTCTTGGAAGAGCTAGAGAACATTTGAAAGTGAGGCCTGTTAAAGTCCTGTTCTGCTTAAGGTAACTGATTCCATGCTTGAGTTTTACTTATCTACCAACTGGGTGAGGGCTTGTCTCACCTATCCTGGACTTGGGCTCATTTTTCCCAGAAGACTCGTGGAAGGTAATGATAGGTAAAAGTATTTCATGTTGATTTTTATTTTCTTCATTGTCTTCTAAGTTTTTTATAATGAGACTGCATTACTGTTAGATTTGGAACACAGAGAGTTTGAAGTTAGATGTAGATAGATTTAGTACAATGCTGAGTGCACAAAGCATGCAAAATATTTAGAGAATATAAGGAATCAAAGTTGGACAAGGTTAATCATGGGTAGCTTTCTGGGAAGAGCATATACTTCATGTTCATTAATAGATGCCAATTTGGACCAGACAGCTGTTTTCTAATGCTGCCTCATTTCTTGTATCTGGTTACTTTAACTCATTTGGGTGCTATATTGGTGATCTGTAAAGGTTATCAGGTCAACCATACTGGAAATATAAAAAATAGAGTCATGTTTTTGTACTTTGCAGGTTGCTTCATGTGCGAAATGGAAACTGTAAATATCATTTGGGTGAAGAAACATTTAAGTTAGCTCAGACATACATGGATAAACTCTCAAAACATGGCCAGCAAGCAAACAAAGCTGCACTCTATGGAGAACTGTGTGCCCTTCTGTTTGCAAAAAGTCACTATGATGAGGTGAGTATTTTGAAGTATATTTCATTGTGACTGGTAAATATTTCTAAAACAGAGGATAAATCATATATTTTTGTCTTAATAGATCTCATTTTCACATGTTAGGTTTACTTAAAGCAGTACACATTTATAATGAAATATTTTAAATCAGCTAAAAATTCTGTGAGATGGGTTTTCAATATAAATGTGTGATTTAGGGCTTGTTTTGTTTTTGTTTTTATTTTGATCAAATGTATTTCACCTAAGTTATTTTGATGGGCATGCTCTGCTAAATAGACCTTCAAGTAGATGCTTTTTATTGAATGTATAACTCTGGGTGAACTCTCATAATTTGAAGGCATTCATTTCAATGGGAAGCTAGATTTTATTTATACTTTATTGCATTGTTTTGCTCCTTCCCCTGCCTTATGAGAAAGATAGCTTCACACCTGGCTTTATAAAACTACTAAATTAATGCTTTAGGGGTAATGAATACATAGTTGAGAAGTGATCTGTTTATTAACTTGGTTACTTTATTTATGGAAGAATATCAGAATAATTTCATGCTGTCAGTTAGCTTTTATATTTTAAAATTATTCCTATCTTGATTTTTGCCCCATTAATATAAATATATATTCCATATTTAAAGGAAAATTGCAATTAGAAGTAAAACTAGAAAATTCTAGAGTAATTATAAAGTGGTATTAAGCAACTCCGATGCTCCTCTTGCTTGTAATCCTATATAATAAAAGGCTAATATGCAATTTGACTGAACGGCGGAACAACTGGTCGCTATGACGCACACTGTCCACCAGAGGGCAGACACTCAATGCAGGAGCTGCCCCCTGGTGGTCAGTGCGCTCCCACAGGGGGAGCACTGCTCATCCAGAAGCTGGGCTCATGGTTGGCAAGCACAGTGGTGGTGGCGGGAGCCTCTCCCGCCTCTGTAGCAGTGCTAAGGTTGTCCGACTGCCGGCTTAGGCCTGCTCCAGTGGAGGGGGGGGTGCCTAAGCCATCAGTTAGACATCCCCCGAGAGGGTGGACTGTGAGAGGGTACAGGCTGGGCTGAGGGAACCCGAATCCCCCTCCCCCAACCCCCCCCCCCCCAGAGTGCACAAATGTCATGCACCGGGCCTCTAGTATCTATATAAGAAGATACTGAACCCATTTATAAAAATCTAAAAATCTTATCAGCATGCCTGCAATTTCTCAGCTGGTTTATGTATACTCTTCTGATTATTTTTGATGCTGCACTCCTCTATCTGCTGAATTAGTTTTGTTGATGGATTGTTTTGCTGCCCCTGTGTGCAATGTCTGTTCCATAGCTTATCAATCAAGGCATAGAATTTGGACCCTTTCCAAGATTTTCATACACCTACAACCAATCCATTCACAGAAGGCCTTTGTGTGAATAGCCTAATTTACTGGAAATGAGAGAGGGGTAAATAATAACAGTTTAAGTATTAGAAGTGCCTATCTTAAAAGCTATTCAGGCCCTAACCGGTTTGGCTCAGTGGATGGAGCATCGGCCTGCGGACTGGAGGGTCCCGGGTTCGATTCCGGTCAGGGGCATGTGCCTTGGTTGTGGGCACCTCCCCAGTGGGGGGAGGGGGTGCAGGAGGCAGCTGATTGATGTTTCTCTCTCATCGATGTTTCTAACTCTCTATCCCTTTCCCTTCTTCTCTGTAAAAAAATCAATAAAATATATTAAAAAAAAAAAAAAGCTATTCAGGTGCCTCACCATTTTTTATATTTCTACATAGGAACTCAAGTCATCTCTGGTGCCTCTTTTATCATTTTTTTATCCTTATTTTTTATGCTGCCCTCTAGAACTACACTCTGTTCTTTCTGTTATCTAGAGTGATTTAAATCATGCCATTCTTTACTCCCATATTCAGCCACAGGCTCATCTTAATATAGCCAGTGGAACAAAGTACCTTTTATTTACCAGTTTCCATTTTCTTTATTAGGCAGTTACCATTTAATTGACTGTAATTTTTTTTTCTGTATTTTAATTGGGGTTTTATACTGTGCCTTATTCATGGTGTTTGCAGCTCTCAGCAGTTTCATGAGGAATGTTTATAGATGTTTCTTGGATAATTTTGATAGTTTTTTTTTTTTTTTTTAAACATATTTTATTGATTTTTTACAGAGAGGAAGGGAGAGAGATAGAGAGTTAGAAACATCGATGAGAGAGAAACATCGATCAGCTGCCTCCTGCACATCTCCCACTGGGGATATGCCCGCAACCCAGGTACATGCCCCCGACCGGAATCGAACCTGGGACCTTTCAGTCCGCAGGCCGACACTCTATCCACTGAGCCAAACCGGTTTCGGCGATAGTTTATTTTTTTTAATATAAATACATTTGTCAGTGATAACTATAGAAAAGTACACAATCTTGAGAATATAGTTACTAAGTCAGCAGATATGAATTATCACCATAGCCTGATATAAGTTACAGTAGGCTAGGCTCTACTGAGATAATAACCCTAAAATAGCAGTAGATTGGAACAATGCAAGTTTATTTTACGCTCATGCTACAGCCTATCTTGGGGATCTCTGTTGCTCTGCTTAACACTATGTCTGCATTTGCTCAAAATTCCATGTGATGAAGCAGTTTCTATCTAGAACAGCAGTTCTCAACCTGTGGGTCGCGACCCCCTTGGGGGTTAAATGACCCTTTCACAGGGGTCGCCTAAGACCATCAGAAAACACATATTGAATATATAATTACATATTGTTTTTGTGATTAATCACTATGCTTTAATTATGTTCAATTTGTAACAATGAAAATACATCCTGCATATCAGATATTTACATTACGATTCATAACAGTAGCAAAATTACAGTTATGAAGTAGCAACGAAAATAATTTCATGGTTGGGGGTCACCACAACATGAGCTGTATTAAAGGGTCACTGCATTAGGAAGGAAATTTTTTTATTTTTCATTTATTTACTAGTATTTGTTTGATTTTTTTTAAAAAATATATTTTATTGATTTTTTACAGAGAGGAAGGGAGAGAGATAGAGAGCTAGAAACATCGATGAGAGAGAAACATCGATCAGCTGCCTCCTGCACATCCCCCACTGGGGAAGTGCTTGCAACCCAGGTACATGCCCCTGACCGGAATCGAACCTGGGACCCTCCAGTCCGCAGGCCGACGCTCTATCCGCTGAGCCAAACTGGCTTTGGCAGTTTGTTTGATTTTTAATGATTTCCGAAATGGGAAGGGAGAGGGAGAGAGATAGAAACATCAGTGATGAGAGAGAATCATCGATCAGCTGCCTCCTACTGGGGATTGAACTCACAACCTGGGCATGTGCCTTGACTAGGAATCGAACTGTGACCTGCTGGTTCATAGGTCGATGCTCAACCAGTTTTCCACAACGGCCAGGCTCTTTTTATTTCTTTGAACTTACTGTCCAAAATAATTTATTTTGCTTTTTTTCCCTTCTCCCACTAAGTACTAGGAGAGGAGTGTCATTTTATGTTTTGTTCCTCACTAGATACCTAGATAGTAGCACACTGCCTGGTTAGTATCTAGGTATCTAGACTTTTCTGCACCTCAGTTTTCCATAGAAATGTTACATATTTCATGGGGTCGTTGTGTCAGTTAAATGTGTTAGTACACATAAAGTGTTTGGAACAATAGCTGGCATAAAGGAAGCAGTCAACTAAATAGGCAAGTAAGGCCAAAACCGGTTTGACTCAGTGGATAGAGCGTCGGCCTGCAGACTGAAAGGTCCCAGGCTCGATTCCGGTCAAGGGCATATACCTGGGTTGTGGGCACATCCCCAAGAAGAGATGTGCAGGAGACAGCTGATCGATGTTTCTTTCTCATCGATGTTTCTAACTATCTCTCTCCCTTCCTCTCTGTAAAAAATCAATAAAATATATTAAAAAATAAATAGGCAAGTAAGATATAAAATAGTACCAGCTCATAGACACAGATAATAGTATGGTGATTACTAGAGTGAAAGGGGGGTGGGAGGAGGTAGGGGCGGGTATAGCGGGGGATAAATGGTGATGAAAGACTTGACTTGGGGTGATGAACACACAATACAATATACAGATGGTGTATTACAGAACTGTACACCTGAAACCTATATAATTTTATTAACCAATGTTATCCCAATACATACAACAAAAAATAAAATATATGCGCCCCCCCCCCCCAAATTAAATAGTAAGCATTGCAGTAGGAGAAGGAAAGTACAGGAAACCTAGACTAGGACTGAAACTTGAGAGATAAGTTAGATGGGTTAAGAGGAAAGAGGAATGTATTCTAAGGCAGAGGGAATAGTATGTGCAAAGAGAAGAGATCATGGCTCTGATTTCCTGAATATGTCTTATATATCCAAAGAACTTAGCCTTAGAAAAAATTGTAAGTATAAGTATGTTGTGTGTTCTTCTTCAAGTACTTGAAAATTTGAAGAAAGAATATTTTTAAATTTTTAAAATTTTTTTTCTTTAGGCATACAAATGGTGCATTGAGGCAATGAAAGAAATCACAGCTGGCTTACCAGTCAAAGTTGTGGTGGATGTTTTAAGACAAGCTTCTAAGGTGAGTATAATGTTAAATTAATTAAAGGATTTAGCAAACTTTAAATTTGTATTAACTCACTTATTTAACAAATTAGGTATTGCCTACTCTGTGCACTAACAAAATCTATTTTCTAAGTTTACATTCTTCTCAGTTTTAGAAATCTGATTTCACAGAAAACTTGTGAAAATTTTTATTTTATTTTTTTAATATATTTTTTTTAAATATATTTTATTGATCTTTTACAGAGAGGAAGGGAGAGAGACAGAGAGCTAGAAACATCGACGAGAGAGAAACATCGATCAGCTGCCTCCCGCACATCTCCCACTGGGGATGTGCCCGCAACCCAGGCACATGCCCCCGACCGGAATCGAACCCGGGACCCTTCAGTCCGCAGGCCGACGCTCTATCCACTGAGCCAAACCGGTTTCGGCTTTTTAATATTTTTTTTATTGATTTTTTACAGAGAGGAAGGGAGAGGGATAGAGAGTCAGAAACATCGATGAGAGAGAAACATCGATCAGCTGCCTCCTGCACACCCCCTACTGGGGATGTGCCCGCAACCAAGGTACATGCCCTTGACCAGAATCGAACCCGGGACCCTTGAGTCCGCAGGCTGACGCTCTATCCACTGAGCCAAACCGGCTACGGCGAAAAATTTTATTTTTATAATCAGCTCTCTTAAGTACAGATTGAAATAGTATTTTGATGCTATTCTGCTTGAATTTGTTTTGTGTGTGTGTGTGTGTTTAACCTTTACAATAACCTGAACTCTTATGCCACAGCTGTATAGGCTTTGATTACTTTTCTCCTAAAGGTATTAAATCTTTTGGTCATAGTATTGTAGTCTCATAGTATGTCAGCTTTCTATAATTGACCTGGTGGGCAATACATATGTGATTTTTTTCCTTTAGTTTCTTTTTATTCTGTAAATAAATGCATTCACTCTTTGAGGCCAGTTAGTAATATCTAAAATTGCTGCTTTGAACCGGGAAACCCTGTGGGCCTGCACTTCACTCTTTCTTTCTCATTCACCATCTGTGGTGGAATCCCTGCCAAGATGCAGATTTTCATGAAAACCCAATCTATCACTCTCGAGGTTGAACCCTTGGATACAGTAGAAAATGTAAAGGCCAAGTTCCAGGGTAAGGAATTCCTACTGATCAGCAAAGACTGATCTTTGCTGGCAAGCAATTGGAAGACAGATGTACTTTGTCTGACTGCAGCATTTAAAAGAAGACCACTCTTCATCTTTTGTTGAGACTTGGTCGTGGTGCTAATAAGAAAAGGAAGAAATCTTTAACACCACTCCCAAGAAGAATAAGTATAAGAGAAAGATTAAGCTGGCTGTCCTGAAATACTACAAAGTGAATGCGAATGGCTAAATCAGTCGCCTTCATTGGGAATGCCCTTCACATGAATGTGGTGCTGGAGTTTTTATGGCTAGCCACTTTGACAGACACTATTGTGGCCAATGTTGTTTGATCTATTGCTTCAACAAACCAGAAGAAGACAAGTAATTGTATATGGGTTAATAAAAGATATAAACTAACAACAACAACAAAAATTGCTGCTTTGGTGCACTGAGGCTTTAAAAGCATTGATGTACATTTCAAATATGCTCTAGTCTATACTCATAGGTTTTTCAGTTTTGAATATTACATTTTGGTTGGTTTTACTGTCAATTAGAAGACAGATTCTAAAATTATAGATTTAGAAGAGTACAATTTCTGTGAAACGTATGTATATATTTTTATTGATTTTTAGAGAGAAAGACTTTGATTTGTTTCAGTTATTTATGCATTGATTGGTTTGTTATATGTGCCCTGAATGGGAATCAAACCCTCAACCTTGGCATTTGGGACAATGCTCTAACCAACTGAACTACCCGGCCAGGGCGTATATTTAATATAAAGACAATGAAATATATGTTCAAGATGTCTATTTCTGTATACAAATGATAGAGTTTTAAAACTACTGCCTATCCTCATGAATCAAAATATTTTAAGAAGTAAAAGGAAAACTAAAAATTCTTTGCATATAAAAATTGTCAGATGAAAATGATAAGATAGTTGTAAAGCTAGTCTAGAACTGGAATATAAATATGTACCCTAGAAAATAACATGGTGAGCCCTACCCACATCATTTTATTTTAGTAATAAGGAAGGATGGGAGTATACCAACTTTGTAAGGTAGCTTCGTTATAGCAGGTTTGTATTGGGCATGGCTATCAAAATTTTAATCTTTATAATTTTCCAGGATATATTTAGATCTGTGTATAATATAATTTTCAAGTTGGAAGGAAAAGAATTACAAATAGAACACTTCTACTTATGCTTGAAGGTGCTTTTTCTTTTTGACCGTTATAGTTTGAATATATAAATTATACTTATTTTAACACACTGAGAGTTGTTTAATAATTTTTTACTTTATCCTTAGGCTTGTGTTGTAAAACGTGAATTTAAGAAGGCAGAACAGTTAATTAAACATGCAGTGTATTTGGCACGGTAGGTGATTGTTATTAAAAATACCACTTCAAATTATCTGTCTCTACTTGATATCCTAATAGTTTCGTATCTTTTTATAGGGATCATTTTGGATCCAAACACCCAAAATATTCTGACACGCTGCTAGATTATGGGTTCTACCTACTCAATGTAGATAATATCTGTCAGTCTGTTGCAATTTATCAGGTATGTTAATAGTTATACTTTTTTTCTTTCAACCTAAATTGACTTGCTGACCTGTACTTGTTTTCAGTGTATAAACTACTCTCAAAAAATAACTTTCTGAGCCCCTCCTTAACTAGGCACACCATTAGTTGACTAATATCTAGAAAGCTTACAAGTTAATGTTTTAGGAATTAAAGAGAATCGTCTAGGAAAAGAGTTGTGGATTGTGGGCTCATATTAAAGAGCACTCTTCCATTTCATTTGTCCAGATTATGGCTTGTCCTTGTTGATTTAGGCAAGTCATAGCTGCTTTTGTAATAGCAAGGAGGGTCAATAGAGACAAAGCTATTTTAGGCCTTATCTGAATCTTTCTCAGGTAAATTATGTTTTTGCCATGGTTCTGGACAAGGTATCCTTCATTTTATAGTTCACTTCTGAGAAGACACATAGAAAAACACACTGATATGATTCTCAAGACATACGAATGGTTTTTTTTTTAAGCCGTTGCCTTTTGAGTCAGACTCAGTCTTCAGAAAATCAAGCCTCCTAGGTAACTTTTATGTTCTATTGTGATTTAAATGCAGCAAGGACTTTACTTAACTGATGGGATAAGTATATGGGATATATATTTAAATTACTAAGATGCTTAATTTAACTGAGTAGTGGTTTCTAAGGATTTACAGTATTATCAATTATTTTGATGACTTTTCAGGCAGCCCTTGACATTCGGCAGTCGGTGTTTGGTGGCAAAAATATCCATGTAGCAACAGCTCATGAAGACTTGGCTTATTCTTCTTATGTTCACCAATATAGTTCTGGGAAATTTGACAATGCACTGTAAGTTCCATGTTCCTTTTCATGAGGGATTATATGCTGTTGCTATTGTTTTGTTTTTCCTAATGCAGTAGTATTTAATGTACTTTGTGCATTAAATTTGTCTTCCTGGAGCTTTAATATGATGCCTAAAATGTCTTTGACATTTTAAAATCATACCAATTTAGAGGTTATGTGGTTTAATATAAATTATTTTCTCCAATAATTTTGCTTGTAATATAGTAGTAGCCTCAGGCTAAATTGCAAACTTAACCTAAAAACTTCTTGTTCAGAAGACACAGAAATACTGACTAAAACAATTATTTTTTAAAATGCATAAATGATCTTGCAAGAGAAGAAGGAAGTCTCCATGGGCCAATAATGCACTAAAATCCAAAAAGTTAAATAATCGACTAAAATCCAAACTATGGTATAACTGCTCTGGAGTAGTGGGAAAGCTTACACATTTCTGTAATCTTGGTTGAACAGCAGTCCTGGGTTTAAGAGACCAAGCATTTAGCCTACAGTAAGCTGTGAATTGGAAATGAAATCTTCACTTGAAGCCACCAGGATCAAGGCAACTACTCTGAGAAAGGATAGACTGGGAAAAAAATTTTGCCCACTTGCAAGAGAGATGACAAGGAAACTTGTCATGAATTCCTCAAAGGGATATTTATAGCTACAGACATATAGCACTCTTGTGTTTGGGCATCATGCATGCAGGAACCCTCAAATTGAGAAAGGCATTGAAACTACTAGTTCTCTTGGGATGCTTTTCAGGAGAAAATGTGAAACTCTTGGAAATAACCCTCAAACCAAACCATATAGATTTTCCATAGACTCAGCTCAACTCACCATTCCAAATTAAAAATAAGTAGAGCAACATTTCCTTACGAATGAGAGTCAGTAGATATAATGAACAGGATTAGGATCCTAAGAACGTTGCTTAACAGAACTTTTTGGTTGATATTATATAAAGTTAGTATTCTTAAATGATTAAAGATATAAATGGGTTGGCAAACTATGGCCTGCAGGCAAAATAAAGTTTTATTTGAACATAGCATTTTTCCTTCTCTTAAGTATCTTCTGACTGCTTTCACATTACAACAGCAGAGTTGAGTAGTTGGGACAGCATGTGTGGTCCACACAACCTAAAATCTTTACTATCTGGCCCTTTACAGAAAATAATTGCTGACCCTGATATAAAAGAAGGAATCAGTAATATTTTGGAGGGGAAACAAAAGAAATAAAAAGGCAGATTTAAAAACAAAACATCTGTCTGATACATGCTACAGAATGGATGAACCTTGAAAAATATGAACTAAGTGAAAGAAGCCAGTCACAAAGAACAACATTTGTATGATTATGTTTATATGAAATATCCAGAATAGGCAAATTTATAGAGACAGAAAGTAAAGGTGGTTGGTTGCATAGGGCTTTAAGGGGTTGAAGGAAAATGTAGGGTTACTGCTAATGGCACAGAGTTTCTTTTGGGGGTGATGAAAATATTCTGAAATTGATTGTGGTGCTGGGTACACAACTCTGTCAACATACTAAAAACTGTTGAGTTGTACACTTTAAATAAGTGAATTATGTGGTATGAATTATGTCTTAATATAAGAGCTGTTATAAAAAAGAAAATATAGCTAGATTTAGAAAATGCTAATTGACATTAAAACTCAGTAGATAAGTTAGCTGGTATATTAGACACAATTAAATAGACAGTGAGTTAGGAGACATTTAATGTAATGAAAATAATGATAACTTGGAAGATGGAGATAGAAAGCTTCAAGTTTTTTTAAGGAACTAACAGATAAGATAGACAAATAGCTTACCTTCTGCTTGATAAGATGGGCCATAAACAAATAACCAAACCTATCAGGTGAGGATGCATGTTGTGAAGAATAAAGTAAACTAGGAGTTTAGAGAGTAATTATAGATTATTTAGGGACTTTTGTATAGGCTAGAAAGGCTTTTCAATGAGGAGTGAGCCATGTAGATATTCAAGGGAAGAGTATTTCAGAGTCCTAGGTAAAAACATGATTTGCATATTCAGAAAACTGACTGGAAGTGTTGTTTTTGAAAATGGTGAAAGATGAGGTTAGCGAGGTAACCCAGTAAACGATCATTTTGAGTCTTGTAGGTAGTAATAACTTTATAGTTTATTCTGAGGGAGATGGGAATCCATTGGATGTTAAAAGTTCCAGTTCACAAGCAGATTGAAATTTAAACCAAAAAAAACCAAATAATTGTTCTATACTATAGATAGTGTTAGAAATTCTCAGTATTATAAATTGTGTTTTAAAAAAAATGCTTAAATCACTTTTAACTAAAAGGAAATACCAGAATATATTTATCTATCTGTATTGCTTATTTCTGTCTAAATGGTGGGCTCTGAAGGTTTAATTTGATGACTTGGTGTTGAAGAAAGAGAGAGGGAGGTAAGAAAGCCTGAAAGGGAAGCAGGGGTGGGGAAGAAATGCCAGAATATATCTATCTGTATTGCAGATTTCATGCAGAAAGAGCTATTGGTATCATTACCCACATCCTACCTGAAGATCATCTTCTTTTGGCTTCTTCAAAGAGGGTGAAAGGTACCCTTTGTAATTTAGTCTTCAGTATCTATCTGTCTGTCTGTCTGTCTGTATAGATTTCTTTAACTGTCAATTGTAATTGATGTCTAGTCTTTGATATTTTTTAATTGATGATAGATGGTACAAAATAAGGATATTTGTTTATTTCTTCAGGGGTAGTGCTTAGGATTAGACTGTATCTATATACTAGGATAGCAGATTCACTGTTTTAAAGTAATTTCCAGCCCTATCTGGCTTGGCTCAGTGAATAGAGCGTTGGCCTGTGGACCAAAGGGTCCCGGGTTCGATTCCAGTCAAGGGTATATACCTCAGTTTACTAATAGTTACAGGCTCCTCCCTGGCCTGGGCCCTGGTTAGGGCAGGTGCAGGAGGCAAGTAATCGATGTGTTTCTCTCATATCAATATTTCTCTCTGTCTCTCCCTTTCTCTTCCACTCTCTCTTTAAAAAAAAAAAATCAATGGAAAAATATCCTTAGGTGAGGATTAAAAACAACAAATAAATAAAGTAATTTCCAGCGATTCGTAATGAAAGGTTGTTTGCTTCTCTCATATAGCATTGTTATTAATAAGCGAGAATGTCTACCCCATCTCTTCCTCCATTTACATGCATTCATTCATGTATAACACAAAGGATTATTGCATAGTAACATGGATAGCAAACTCAAGCTGGGTTTTTCACATGCCTTCAGCTTTATAGTGCAGGATTCTTCAGCTGCATGTCACATTATCCTTAATATTTCAAGACTCCACCTTCTTTTTTTATTTTAACTTTTCCTATAATCACTACCAAGCATTTAAGGCATTTATTTTGCCAACATAATTAGGTCACCCATGTGGTAACTCCATGCATGTTGGATAAATTTTACCTTAATTCTGAAACGGGGGTTTTTTCCCCCCTCTTAGTTTGCATTTATTTTATTTTTAAACATTTAATATATATATATATATATATATATATATATATATATATATATATATATATATATATATATATTTCATACCGGCAATGTATAACATTCTAGTACAATAATTAATTCTGCAAATAATTTGAAACACCATTGTTTTTCTTACATTTGAATGACACCCCCCCCCCCCCAGTGGAGTGGAATACTTTCTTCTTACTAGTTTTAAACCATATCTACGTATATATGCATTTAATTTTAAATTATATGCTCAGATTAGCTCTGATAGATGGTTTGAAAGTACACTAATTTCATTGCTTTCTTATTCAGCACTTATTTTAGAGGAGATTGCAATCGACTGTCATAATAAAGAAACTGAACAGAGGCTGCTTCAAGAAGCTCATGATTTGCACCTTTCTTCACTCCAACTAGCTAAAAAAGCTTTTGGGGAATTCAATGTCCAGACTGCAAAACACTATGGAAACCTTGGAAGACTTTATCAGTCAATGAGAAAATTTAAGGTAGAAATGTGTTTTACTATATTTTTCTTTCTCTGAATAATCCAAAGTAATAAAGCATAATCTTAAATGATATATCTTCAGTAATCTTAAATAATAAAGTACACATTTATCTTACTCATACCATATTTCATTAAAATTGAGAAAATATATGGGGGAAGGGGATATATGCAATACTTTCTACAATAAAAATAACTGGAAAATTTTTTTTTTTTTATTTTTTTTAAATTAAATCTTTATTGTTCATATTATTACATTTGTTCCTTTTTTTTTCCCCCCCATAACTCCCCTCCTCCCAGTTCCCGCCCTACCCTCCGCCCTCACTCCCCACCCACTGTCCTCATCCATAGGTGCACGATTTTTGTCCAGTCTCTTCCCACATCTCCCACACCCCTTTCCCCCCCAAGAATAGTCAGTCCATTCCCTTTCTATGTCCCTGATTCTATTATAATCAACAGTTTATTCTGTTCATCAGATTATTTATTCACTTGATTCTTAGATTCACTTGTTGATAGATGCATATTTGTTGTTCATAATTTGTATCTTTACCTTTTTCTTCCTCTTGCTCTTCTTAAAGGATACCTTTCAGCATTTCATATAATCCTGGTTTGGTGGTGATGAACTCCTTTAGCTTTTCCTTATCTGTGAAGCTCTTTATCTGACCTTCAATTCTGAATGATAGCTTTGCTGGATAAAGTAATCTTGGTTGTAGGTTCTTGGTATTCATCACTTTGAATATTTCTTGCCACTCCCTTCTGGCCTGCAAAGTTTCTGTTGAGAAATCAGCTGACAGTCGTATGGGTATTCCCTTGTAGGTAACTGAGTTTCTTTCTCTTGCTGTTTTTAAGATTCTCTCTTTATCTTTTGCTCTTGGCATTTTAATTATGATGTGTCTTGGTGTGGTCCTCTTTGGATTCCTTTTGTTTGGGGTTCTCCGCGCTTCTTGGACCTGTAAGTCCATTTCTTTCACCAGGTGGGGGAAGTTTTCTGTCATTATTTCTTCAAATAGGTTTTCAATATCTTGCTCTCTCTCATCTTCTGGCACCCCTATAATTCTGATGTTGGTACGCTTGAAGCTGTCCCAGAGGCTCCTTACACTATCCTCGCATTTTTGGATTCTTTTTTCATTTTGCTTTTCCGGTTGGATGTTTTTTGCTTCCTCGCATTTCAAATCATTGACTTGATTCTTGCGCTCCTCTGGTCTGCTGTCGGGCGTCTGTATAATATTCGTTATTTCAGTCCGTGTGTGCTTAATTTCTAGTTGGTTCCCCAATATAAGATCGAGGGTCTTATTAGTTTTCGTGTAGAGCTCATTAAGTTTATTGGCAGCTTCTAAACAGTTCTTGAGAGACCTTAAAAGTGTGGTTCTGAACTCTATTTCTTCCATTGACAATTTTGTCCTGTTTCTTTGTCTCTGCATTTTGTTATGCTTCCTTGGTGCACCCCCTAGTGGTCTTTGTTCGCAGTCTTATAGATAAATCTTGATTGCTGTAGCTAATTCCAGGGAGGGTTTGACCTCCAGGCCAAGTGGCTATGAGATTCAGCTGTGTCAGCAGTGAGAGAACTTCTGTCCTCTAGGGAGGTGCTAATCTAGCCTTTGCCTGAGGCTATCCGGCAAATGCCTCTGTGCAGGGCTTGGGCGGGGCGGGTCGAACAGGATCAACAGTGTGGGCAGGAGAGAGCAGTTATGGCGGCTCTCAGTCCTGTCCCCAGGGGCTCTGCCTCTCTGAGTCCCAGCACCCGCTGCAAAGCTCGGAGAGAAAGCTGCACTCGCTCTGACCGAAGCCAGACAGTCCCGCTTCTTCCGCCTGAGTCTGGGTCCCTAAAGACTCGCCCGGATCTGGAGCTCAGAGTCTGCGACTCCCTCCCGATTGAAAACAACAACCGTGCCCTCCGCCGCCAGCCCGCTCCGCGCACTCCGCACCTCAGAATTTGACTTCAGCACTGCGCCTCCTCTGAGTGTCCGTATGCGTTTCTCTTTCCTCCTAGTTGTAGGACTTCCACTCAGCCAGCGCCCCTGTGGTTCTGGGTGATGTCCCTTCCGTTTTTTGGTTTCACTTTTGAAGTAGTTGTTCAAAGCAGCAAACTCCGGCGTTAACCTATGCCGCCATCTTGGTTCTCCCTGAATTTCTTTCTTCTAACTGGAAAATTTTTGAGAAAATAATCTAGTATAAAGCAACATAGTCAAAATATAAATGTTTCAAAAATCCAGATCTTGGAAAAATAAGAAATATATCAAACCCTAAAGGCTAATATGCATGTTATAGTTACTTAAAACATAGTTTTTAGGTAGGTTGAGTACAGCAAGTGGCAGAGCGCCTAGCACATAGTGGGTATGCAAGAAATGTCAGATATTGCAAGTATTTTTTTTTAATAAATCTTTATTATTCAGATTATTACACTTGTTCCTCTTTTTTCCCCCCATAACTCCCCTCCACCCGGTTCCCACCCCACCCTCTGCCCTTACCCCCTCCCCCCCACTGTTCTCATCCATAGGTGTATGATTTTTGTCCAGTCTCTTCCCACACCCCCTTCATCCATTCCCCCCCCCCCCCCCGAGAATTGTCAGTCCATTCCCTTTCTATGCTCCTGATTCTATTATATTCACCCGTTACTCTGTTCATCAGATTTTTTATTCACTTGATTTTTAGATTCACTTGTTGATAGACATTTATTTTTTACCTGAAACTCAATCTATTTATTCCTCAATTAACCTGAGTTTAATTTGTCATAATAAAAATTATCATAACTCCAAAAAATAAAATGTACTTCTGTATAGCCTAGCAGTTTGGCTCAGTGGCTAGAGCGTCAGTCTGCAGATTGAAGGGTCCTTGGTTCGATTCTGGTCAAGGGCATGTACCTCCGTTGCGGGCACATCCCCAGTGGGGGGTGTGCAGGAGGCAGCTGATTGATGTTTCTCTCTCATCGATGTTTCTAACTCTCTATATCCCTCTTCCTTCCTCTCTGTTAAAAAATCAATGAAATATATTTTTAAAAAAAATTTAACATGCTATCATGGAATTTTAAGCTTCACAAGGTTCAGTTAAGTTTTAGAGTATGTTAACTGAAAGAAATAATTTTCATTTTAGAATGCTTTAATGGTATTTTCTTCTAACTTTTTATTACTAGGACAAGTTTTCTCTGGTTATTTTTGGCATAGAACACTATTACTATCATTAGGTTATGTACAGAGCTTCCCCAAACTGTTAATGCTTCCCATAATTAACTTTTGGAATAGCGTAGTATATTCTCTGATCTGATTACCTTATGACATCCATAAAATATCTTGAGCATAGAAGAATCTTCCTCATTGCGTAAGAATTGTTGACATAAGGCAAAGCACACTCTAATGGTTTATATGGCTTAATTTTTTTTTTCCAGGAAGCTGAAGAAATGCATATCAAAGCAATTCAGATTAAAGAGCAACTTCTTGGTCAAGAAGATTATGAAGTTGCCCTTTCAGTGGGACATCTGGCTTCTTTATATAATTATGACATGAATCAGTATGAAAATGCTGAGAAGCTTTATTTACGGTCTATAGCCATTGGTATGTTATTTTATAATTATCTTGGTCAGTTGATTAGAGATCAACATATCTTATATATTGTATAAGGGAAGTGTTTTACCAAAATTTAAATAAGTTTAGAGCTTCCAAATTTTTCTTGAAACCTCCCAAAAATCATCTGGAACATTTTACTAAACATGATTTATTGATGTTGAAACCAGAATGAAGTATGACACAACGTTAATTATAGGCAAAAATAGTTATTTTAAAAATTAAAGTATTTATGTAATTATTACCCTCTTTGTTCTCTGGATTTGATGATAGATCAGGTTTGCCTGTTTTTTAACTTGGTATTAATGGAATCATCCTATCTAATAAAAGAGAAACATGGTAATTAGCGTACGACCGCTACCCTTCCCATTGGCTAATCAGGGCGATATGCAGATTAACTGCCAGCCAAGATGGCGGCCGGCAGCCAGGCAGCTTAAACTGAACATGAGGCTTGCTTGCCTCAGTGACGGAGGACTGCAACCTTCCCCGCCTGCCTTGCCGGCCTCTGAGCTTGCAGTTTGAAACATTGTAACAAATATAGAAGCTAAACAAAACCCCAGAAACCTGCTTTCAGCAGCCGGGATCTCAGAGCTGGAGTTGATACAGTGTCTCGATTATAGAACCCAAACAAACTAGATACCTGTTTTCAGCAGCAGAGGCCTCAGAGCTGGAGCCAGAGCTAAAGCTGGCCCAGAAAAAAAGAAAAAAAGGAGCAGTTGGGAGCTTCAGTCACCCGCCTGCCTGAAAACAGCCCTCAGCCCCTCACCCAGACTGGCCAGGCACCCCAGTGGGGACCCCCACCCTGAAGGGTGTGTGACCAGCTGCAAACAGCCATGATCCCCTCATCCAGGCTGGCCAGGCACCACAGTGAGGACCCCCACCCTGATCCAGGACACCCTTCAGGGCAAACCAGCCAGCCCCCACCCATGCACCAGGCCTCTATTCTATATAGTAAAAGGGTAATATGCCTCCCAACACCTGGATCAGTGGAGCCGCGAGGCCTCCCGGTATTGGGATCAGCGGAGCCATGAGGCCTCCCAACACCGGGATCAGCGGAGCCGAGAGGCCTTCCGGCACCAGCATCAGCGTGACAGGGGGCAGCGCCCAAACCCCCTGATCATCTTGCAGCTCTGTGTGTGACAGAGGGCGGGGCCACAACCTCCCTATCAGCCCTGCTCTGTTCGTGACAGAGGAAGGCGCCCCAACCCCCTGATCAGCCCTGCTCTGTGCCTGATGGGGGGAGCTCCCCAACCCCCTGATTGCCCTGCGGCTCTGTGTGTGACAGGCTGCGGCGCCCCAACCCCCTGATTGGCCCCGCTCTGTGGGTGATACAGGGCGGTGCCCCAACCCAGCCCCCCTGCGGGCCCTGCTCTGTGTGTGACAGGGTAGAGCCATAACCTCCCCATCGGCCCTGCCCTGAGTGTGACAGTGGCAGCGCCTCAACCCCCTGATTGGCCCTGCTGTGTGGGTGATAGAGGGCAGTGCCCCAACCCCCTGATCCGCCCTGCTCTGTGTGTGACAGGGGGCAGTGCCCCAACTCCCCTATCGGCCTTACTCTGTGAGTGACAGGGAGGAGCTCCTCAACCCCCTGATGGGCCCTGCTCTGTGCGTGACAGGGGGGAGCTCCCCAACCCCCTCATTGGCCCTGCTCTGTGCGTGACAGGGTACCAAGCCCCAACCCCCCTGATGGGCCCTGCTCTGTGAGTGACAGGGGGCAGCGCCTCAACCCCCTGATTGGCCCTGCTCTGTGCGTGACAGGGGGTGGCGTCACAACCTCCCCATCAACCCTGCCTTGAGTGTGACAGGGGGCAGTGCCCCAACCCCCCAATCAGCCCTACCCTGAGCGTGACTGAGGGTGGCATCGCAACCTCCCAATCCGCCCTGCTCTGTGCATGACAGGGGCCGGCACCCCAACTCCCTACTCAGCCCTGCTCTGAGCCCGACCAGGGGCTGTACCCAGGGATTGGGCTTGCCCTCTGCCACCCAGGAGCAGGCCTAAGCCAGCAGGTCGTTATCTCCCGAGGGGTCCCAGACTGTGAGTGGGCACAGGCCAGGCTGAGGGACCCCCCCAACCCCAGTGCACAAATTTTTGTGCACCGGGCCTCTAGTATAATATATATTTACTAGAGGCCCAGTGCACGAATTCGTGCACAGGTGGGGTCCCTCGGCCTGGCTGGTGATTGGGGCCCATTGGGGCCCATCTCATCTAGTCTCTGTCAGGTCTGATCGAGCAGACCAGCCAGGGGGAGGTTGGCTGTGGGAGCACACTGACCACCAGGGGACAGCTCCTGCATTGAGCGTCTGCCCCCTGGTGGTCAGTGCGCGTCATAGTGACTGGTTATAAAGTTCGCTTAGGCTTTTGTATATATAGATACATCTCTGGCTTCTTTTGGTGAACATGAATAATGAAAATCATCTGTGTTGTTCCAGATCACTATTGTCTGTTAATTTCCAGTGCTATAATAATATATTAGATAAGTATATAATTTGTTTATTCATTCTACTGTTAATGGCTTTTCAGAATATTTGGATTGTTTCCATTTCGGACTTATATATCAGAAAATAAGATACTGTGATCATCATTTAATGTTGTGCCTATTAGAACTCCATTTTTTTTTTTAATATATTTTTATTGATTTCAGAGAGGAAGGGAGAGAGAGATAGAAACAGCAATGATGAGAGAGAATCATCGATTGGCTGCCTCCTGCATGCCCCCTACTGGGGATCCAGCCTGCAACCCTGGCATGTGCCCTTGACTGGTATCAAACCCAGGACCCTTTAGTCTGCAGGCTGATGCTCTATCTACTGAGCCAAACCAGCTAGGGCAACTTCTCCATTTTTATATTGACTTCTCTGTCATTTTACTGGTTTATAGAAGTTTTTTTCATATAATGTGGATTTAACAAGTCCTTTGTTGGTTATATGTGTTGCAGATCACTCTACTGCTTGTTTTTTAATGACACCTTTCAAAGAACAGAAGTTTTAGATTTTAATGTAATCGAATATATTGGGGGTTTTTTTCTTTTTTGATTAACATCTTTTGTATTCTGTTTAAGAAATATTTCCTACCCCAAAGTCATGAAGATACTCATTTAGAAGATTATCTTCTGGAAACTTCATTTTACCTTTCACATTTAGATCTATAGTACTGAAGTTGATTTTGTTTTTATTGTGCGAGGTAGGGATCAAATTTTTTCCTTTCCTTCCCCCATGTGGATATACAGTTGACCCAGAACCATTTTTTTTTTTTTAAGGACTTTTTTTTAGAGAGGAAGGGAGAGAGAGACATTGATGTGAGAGAGATAGGTTGGTTGCCTCCAGTACACACTCTGACCGGGATCAAATCTAGGTTAGGGGGGTATCAAACCCACAACCTTTTTGGTGCACTGGACAGCACTCCAATGGACCACTTTTTCAAAAGATTGTCCTCTCTCCTCTGCTGTGCTACCTTTGTCAAATCATGTATCTCTGTATGTGTGGATTCCCCATTATCTGTAGTATTTTTACTTGCTCAGCCCTAAAATACACATAAAGTAGTTTTAGAATTGTTAACCTTTAGTACTATGAAAAACAAACCTCCTAATTTGAGTTCAATAATTTTTTAGTGTTTTTTTAGCATAATTAGAATATTTCAAAATTTACTTGGGTTATTATTCTTCCCCACCCCACCTAGTCAGTGTAAGTTACTCATTTTATACATAATTAGGTTCATTTGTTTATGTTTGTATAACATTTCCGCATCTTTATTTACTTTAATTTTTTTTGAGTATGTGAAATATTAATGTCCTAAAAGTTAGAACTATATATAGAAAGATATGTTCATAGATGTGTGATATCCCCCTAAATTTTTCTACCCACTTGCTATGAGTAACCTGTTTCATTATTTTCTCATTTACCCTTTCTGTGTATCTTTATGCACAAATATTCAGATACATAAATATTTTGTTTTCCCTTTCTTATACAAAGATAGCATACTATAAGTATTTTTGTACTTTGCTTTTCTTTTTAAACTTAACAATATCCCCTATAAGTTGCTTCATTTCAGTTCATAGAGAGCTAAGAGCTTCCTCCTTTGTGTACAGATGCATAATATAACATTGAGTGGATATACTATGGTTAGCTCATTTGTTTCCAGTATTTTGCAATCATAAAGCGTGCTACAGTGATTAGCCTTGTACATATGTATTTTTCTGTCGTTGAACATACTGCTATTATTCTTTGCTTTTAGATCTCTTCAAATCAGTCTTTCAAACTATGAAATTTTATTCTGTTGAAACCAACTGCTTTAGGCAGAAAAAATTTTGAAAGTCTTAGAGATAGCTTTTAGATAGGACTGGGTTGGTAAGCATGCTGCAAGAAATGAATTTATTCTTTTCAAGGGAATAAAACAAAGCCACCCTATTTAAAGAACTGAACTAGTGTTGTCTTGTAGAAACTGTTATTTCCTTATTTGAACTTGCTTTTTCTTTTCTCTTTGTGTGTTATTGTTTGTTTATTTGTTACTTTCAGGGAAGAAACTTTTTGGTGAAGGCTATAGTGGACTAGAATATGATTACCGAGGTCTCATTAAACTTTACAACTCCATTGGAAATTACGAGAAAGTGTTTGAATATCACAATATTCTGTCTAACTGGAACCGGTTGCGAGATCGACAGTATTCAGTGACCGATGCTCTTGAAGACGTCAATACCAGCCCCCAGTCCACTGAAGAAGTGGTGCAGTCCTTTCTGATTTCTCAGCATGCTGAGGGACCGAGCTGCTGAGGCATGACCTCAGTTAACTAATATACCTTTTCCCAGATTCCAGGGAATTCATACTGTGAAATCAAAACCATGTTGTTTTTTGGGGCTGGAATTTGCATTGAAACACTGGTCCAGTCCATTGACCCTATTTGGGTGATCCCTATCTTGCAGAGTGTCCGTAGGTATAAGCATATATTCAGTTATATTCCGCATGTACCGCATGTATAAGTAGTCTGGCCCATATTTTCAACTTAGTAGAACAAACAACAGGATTTTTTTTTCTTTTTAAATAATTTTGCAGAAAGCCTGAAAGGAAAAAAGAACCCCTAATAAAACTATTTAAGAGTTTAAGAGTTGCATTCTTATTATGTAAGGATGATTTTAACAACTTTTTAACATATAATTCTTCCTTATGGAGGTATTCAATACTGTACTGTAAAGAAATTTCATGGGGAAAATCTTTATATGCAGTATAGAAAATTAACAGAAGTACTAGTAGAAAAGGGACATCCTGACTTGGGTTTGGCCACCTGACCCAGAGAAGTGGATACAGCCACTCCAGAGCTCTATTACAAGGCAAGGGCTATCAGATTCATCTGTACTGGACCAGTGTTGATCTGTAAGTAATAGAAAAGCTAATAGGCCAGCAGTTTTAACTCTTGGTTTTTCTTTTCTTTTGGTACAAGAATGCAAGATGCTCTTACAACATTTGTTAGCAGGACCAGGATGATCTAAAAAGGACCAGCCTAATGTAGGAAGGGTTAAAGGGTTATTTGGACCAGAGGCTTTAGATTATTATTTTAGCCCCTGCATTTACCTTTATCAGTAGAATGATTTCACTTAGATGTATAATGAAAAGTGATAATGCAAAAATTATATTCATGTAATAGACACCAAACTTGGCAATTTAAGTGGCATAGCTTTAGTCAAGGTACACAAATGACAATGCCACAAGAAAGTCTATAATACCTGCTGCATCCATCCCCCTCATTTTAAATGTTACCCTAATAATCAGTGCGGTTGACAAGTATACTGGCTAAGAGTCATGAAATTTCTCTTGTCCGGATGAGAATTTTAGGTTACTATATGGTTTGTAGGGATTAATAGAAAAATGAATGCCCCAAATAAACATGTCTTAGAAATCTTTCATTTTTTATGGTAAAGATGGTACAGCTAGGTCATATTAGTGCACCTGGGTCATTTTATTTGAAATTCAAGAGTCAAATGGAAAAATTCCCTAATATGTTAATTTCACTAACTTGTTTTTTTCTGTTTATTGGGTTTTGACTTTTTTTATAAGTCAGGTTGTTTAATGTTGAGGTTAATATTCAAATTTGAGAAGTGTGACATGTAGCAATCCAAGCAACAAAAACGTCTTTTGCTGTTACCTCAGTTCTTATTATAGTGGCCTATTTGGTGCCTCTATAGTTAAGAATCAGGGTTTTCCCCCCTATTTTCAGGGGTCCATGACTTGGCTGTTAGAGATGTTATCCCTGGCTGACTGCCTGGGGTAGTCTATGGGTGAGTGGATGGGTGTTGAATTTTGGTTTTCTTTTAATATGCATGTTGGGGTGGGAGGTGGGGGGGGGGGTGAATATCTAAACTGTCACATTCAATACAGAAAAATTAATTGGAGATTTCAGATAAATTGATTTTAAACACTTTTTTGAACTTCCCAAATATAACCTTGTTTAAAACTGTTACTTGCAGTCTTGTTAGTTATGAGCCAGTATTTTTAAGTCCCCAGGAGGGGATTGATTGGGGGAGGTACCTAATGAGATTACGCAAGCCCAGATCCTAAGATTATATCTACATGATTTTAAAACCTAAGTTTATTCAATTGTTTTCTTTTTAATTTCTAAAGAAGTACATTAGCACACCTGCACCTCCCCCCTCCCAGTTAATTGCAATCTAATGCCAAGAGGCACCTCTTTAGTAATTACCAAATAGTCTGTGTGACCAAGGACTAACATTTTTAAGTTTACTCAGCTCTATCCTTATGGGCCTATATATTTAATACCTCCAAAGATATTTTCAGGATAGACTTTGTATACTTTTGTTGCTTATTTAGAGTCCTGTGGTATGTTTGTGGTATAGGAATGTCATGGTAAATTGTTTTTCAATAAATATTTTGAAACTTATGTTTCCATATGAAGTTTTTTTTTTAATCTATATTTTTGGGTTTTGTGCACATAGAACATTTCCTAGGATAAAATCAAGCAAATGACTTAAGGCCTCATTCAGTTTGAGCTTAATTTAGCTCATTATTCTGTGGTAAAGCAACTTGATACTAGGAGCCTAGGATCGCAGCATTATAATGTTAAGTGGCAGCCAGTTTTATATATAAAAAAAAATCATTATTGGCAGTTTTCCCTTATTATCACTACTTTAATTTTCTGTAAATCCAAGCGCTTTGATTTAATGCAAATACTCTAGATTGTGAAACGAGATTGTCATCTTCTGTTAGTGATATAACTTAATATGCTATTTATGGTTCTAATGAAGAATAATACCCTAATAATTTATAGTGTGGAATGTTTAGAATAAGTTAGAGAGGTAAATGTCACCATAATTTCTAGAATTTAAAAAAAAATATCTCCAAGGAAGAAAAGAAAATTTATCTCACAATAACCAATAGCTCTCACAAAATTTTCTCATGTGGTAGGATTGTGTGTAAGGAAGCCTAGATCAACTTAAAAGATTTTTCTGGAAGTTCAGCAAAGTAATGTTAAAAAGGGGCCTTTGGTCTCATCCTCTCTGACTTTCATTTCTCTTATCCAGTCTTTCCTAAAGTTTGGTGCTACTCAAGTTGGGTGCATCAGGGAGCTCTGTAACACTCATGTGCCACACAGGTGGTCTGTCACTTCTGCATCCAGTTTAATGGAGCCAGATGGTTTCTTAGACCATTATTCTTCTGGGTCCCTAAAGCTGACTTGGCTCAAAGCATTAGGACCCTTATTACCATATCAAAGTTTTGTCTCTGCTTAAGAATGAACTCACTGTTGCTTCATAGTAATCCCAATATGCTTTCATTTTTTAAAATAAAAATTGACAAAGACTTTTGCTCCTAGGCTGTTTGGGAAGCGTTCATAACATGGTGAAGATTGAGTACAGAGACTGCAACCTTATAAATAATAACTGTTGCCACTTGGCTGCTCCTTCTAATGCAAATACTCAACAGTAAACATGCCTAAAACATAATTGAAGCTTTTGGCCATACTTTTGAAAGAATTGTTTGCTAAGTAGCAGGTATAGTTAACTGTCAGTTGGTATTTATTCTTTCTCCAGAATGTGTAGCCTTGATGCTTCCAAACTGCTTGTTGTGTTTGTTTTTTCTTTTTTTTCTGAATAGCAAAGTTACTACTGGAAAAACTTATTTATAATTAGTGCAAATTTTTTAAGAGTTTCATTTTGCTTTAAAATTAACGTATATTTCATCTCTTGGCTTTGGTGAACCTCAGATCTTGCTAGGAAATTCTTTTTTTTTAAATCTGACATTTGGATTAATCTCCAGCTTGAACACTAATAGTTGTATTGTCCACAAATCTCAGGAATGTTTTAGGCAGAAAACTGGTTGTACCTTGTTGGTGATCTGAAGGAGTGTACTTTAGGATTTATTAAGTAATACCCTTCTTTAATTGCAGTCCTAGGTATCGATAGCATGAGTGGCCTTAGTGAGTTTGTTGAAGTGTACATTTTTTCAAAAGTAAAATTTAAGATTAAAAATATATACTATATATAGATATCTAGAAAACTTGGTTTGTGGTGCACAAGTTAAATGTTGGATCACTAAATAACTGTTGCAGGTACCATTTGTGTAACATTACTCATTTCTGTATATTCCTTTTATGGGAAGATATGTTGCCATGGTAACTAAAACTTTTCAGTTTAGTTCTACTTTTATGATGTGAATGAATGCTACATTTTATTAAATATTACCAGGTCAGTACTATTTTTATACTTTATTAAGCAACAGGGGATTTTAGTTTAACAGATTAAAAATAAAAAGCTCAATGAAATGATTAAAAGCAAATCACTAACAATTCTTTACATGAAAATCCCCACTAATAGTGCCACAATACTTTCTATAGAAATATCTAAGGTCATTGATAGATTTCTTTTTTGAGACAATTCTTCATTGTGTCATAATGACCTTTCATACCATCCTTATCACAAACTTGTAGTACCCATCATTATTTGTAACCATTAAACCATACTGAGTATGTTTGTAACCAGCATTGTGATATATTCTGTACTTGTATTGCTAAAAATGAATTATTGACCTAATAAATATAGTGTTCCTGCATTCATAGTGTGTTTCCAATTTAGTCTGAACACTTTTGATTAGAGCTTGGGATTTAAACATTGCAGACTGTTTTCATTTTAGAGAACAGTGCAAGAGAAGCTGTTGGGACCAGAACATAAGTGCTCTTGTTCAAGAAAAGAAAGATATGTGGCAGAGGAGGCACAAGGTAACAGTATTTGGAAATGGTGCCCATGAAAGTAGTTTGGAAAAGACAAAGCACAGTAATGCAGGGAACTTTAGACTTTACCAACGCAACTACACCATTCTTTTCCCTAGTCTTTTAACTTTAAAAGGCTAAAAAATGGGTGATGAGACCTGCTGAAATTCTGCTGACCTTCATAGTGCACAAAACTCTGGATTTGAGTTACAGTTTAGCTCTGCCTCTGACAGTAGGAATTGGAGATATGAGTCATAAGCTTCTTTGTGTTTCATTTCCTCATGAATGGTGGGATCAAATTCAGTCTTTCAAAAAAACAAAAACCAGCATGACACATCATTTATCTTAAGCACTCTTAAAACAGTTACAAGAAGTAAAATCAAATTTTTAAAAATAAAATCAATGTTTAGACAAAGTTCCACCTTCACTTGGAACAGCCAGCACTGTACAAATGTATTGAATTTGTACATTTTTCCTTTTACCCACTTGTGACTTATAACATGCTGTTCTTGTCTGGAATGTCATTTCCTGTGTAAAGTCTTATCTGTTCAGCTCAATGGACAAGAGAGCCATGCTTCCCTTAAGGCTTAAGTTTCCTCTTGGTACTTATCCGGTATTTTACTTAAAGCTTTGTTAAAGCCATTACCATATAATCACATAACTTACAGACTTAAGACTGTTTCCAGCTCATAAACTTTGGCAATTTGTGCGTTTATTTAACAAATTTAACAAAGTTTACCCTGTAACCGATACTATTCCAAGTGTTAGCAAATTATACCCACTTACGCACATTTCTACAGTTTGAAAATTCAAAGCAAATTACTCATTAGGATAGCTATTACAGCACATGATTGGTAGGAATATAAAATGATGCATGTGCTTTGGAAAATGGGTGTTTCCTAAAAAAACTAAAAATAGAATTACTGTGTGACCCAGCAATCCCTTGTCTAGGTAATATATCTAAAAGAATTAAAAGCAGGATTCAAACTGATACTCATACACCCATGTTCATAGCTTTCACAATAGCCAAAATATGGAAGCAACCCAAATGTCCATCAAAGGATAAATGGATTTTTAAAAAACGTGGTATATATTGCATACAGTGAAACATTATTCAGCCTTAAAAATAAAGGAAAGCCGACACATTCTACAACACAGATGAACCTTGATGGCATTATGTTAAGTGAAATACACCAGTCAAAAAAGGAAGGGGAAGAAGAGTAAATACTGTATGATTCCACTTATGTGAGGTGTGTAATTACGGTAGTCAAACTCCTAAAACAGAAAGTAGAATGGTGGTTGTCAGAGCTAGGAGGAGGGGGAAATGGGGAGTGGTTGCTTAATGGGTATAGAGTTTCAGTTTTGCAAGATGAAAAAGATATGGAGATCAGTTGCACAACAATGAATATACTAACACTACTGAACTGTACATTTACAAATAAGGTAAAGTTGAGTTACCACATTTTTAAAAAATTTCAGGGCAAAGGCTTTCGACTTGCATAAGCAGTTAAATCAGACATGATACATAGAGTTTGAAAAAATCTGATCACTTTTCAATGCTTGATAAACCTCAACTGTGATTTATTTCTGGATTAGAACATTGATGTAACATGCAGAAGTTGATTTAAATTCCGGCTCAGCACAGAATCAGGCTTTGTTTTTCAGTCTTGGTGTTATTTAAATACAAGGGCTGGGAATGGGGGGTAAAAGGTTTACAGTTGTGAGTACATGAAAGATTATTCTTGTATTTATTATCACTTTCCATACAACCAATTGTAAACCTGCTTTTGCCCCACTCTGTAGTTTATTTTTCTTTCCTGTTATTGGCTGTGACCCATTGCCAGTCCACATTCTGCATCTGTTATGTTGGTGTCAGAATAATCAAATTTCTGCCCTTGCTGGGTGGTTCAGCTGATTGGAGCATGGTCCCATACACCAAAAGGTGGCAGGTTTGATTTCTGGTCAGGGCACAAACTTAGGTTGCGGGTTCAATCCCTGGTGGGGGTGGGATGGGGTGGGGAGTACTGGAAGCAACTGCTCCATGTCTCTCCCCCTTTCCTCCCCTCCATCGCTTCCACTCTATCTAAAATCAATAGAAAAATACCCTCAAGTGAGGATTAACAAGAGAGAGAGAGAACAAACAATACCAGGAGAAGCAATAGATTGTGCTTTGTAGGTTACTTATCTTTTGTGGAAATGCTTTGGCCACATATTTGTGTTATTAGTGTGTGGGAAGTGTGCTGCTGTGAGGGTCATAGGTCTGAGTTTTAGTGCCACTTCTGATGTAGACACCCTATACAACTTTGGAGAAGTCACCTTTTTTCTTGGGCTTCTTTCCCCCCATCTGAACCAGGAGTTGGTTCGATTAAAAGCTCTATTTGGGTTTGTTCATTCTCTCATTTATTCATTTTTTCAATCAATCAATCATTCATTCTACAAATGTTTAAGTACCTACTACATGCTGGGTACTATTGTAATTGCTTGGGATATTGCAATGAAATAAAACAGATAAAAAGCTCTGCCCTATGGAACTTACATTTTAGTGGGAGACGACCATCAATAAATAAGAAATAAAATCAGTCCTAGCTGGTTTGCCTTAGTGGATAGAGAGTCAGTCTGCGGACTGAAGGGTCCCAGGTTCTATTCTGGTCAAGGATACATGCCCGGGTTGTGGGCTTGATCCCCAGTGGGGGGCGTGCAGGGGGCAGCCAATCAATGATTCTCATCATTGATTATTCTGTATCTCCCTCTCCCTTTCCTCTGAAATCAATAAAATATATTAAAATAAATAAAATCATAAACTAAATTATCTAATATTTGAGGGGTATAAGTGCTTTAGGAAAACAAAAACGGATATTTAGAGTGTGTGTGGGGGGGCGTGTTGGAATTTAAAACAGAAGGACAGGGTAGGCTGCACTGAACAAAGATTTGAGAGCAATTAAGGAGTTAGCAAGTGGGTATCTTGAGAAAGAAGATTCCAGACAGAGGAAACAGCCAGTGAAAAGGCCCTGAGGCAGGAGCATGCTTGACAAGTATGAGAATGCAAGGATGAGGGCAGAGAAGTAACACGATGGACAGTAGGAATAGACTGTATAAATGGCCTTATAGCACATGCTTTGGCTTTTAATCTACATGAGGTAAAGAGCTGTTGGAGAGGTTTGTTTCTTTCAATACTTTATTTGGGTTCACAGCAAAACTGAGCAGAAAGTACAGAAATTTCCTATATACTGCCATCCCCATGCATGCATAGCCTTCTCCACCGGAGTGGTACATTTGTTACACTTGATGAACCTACATTGACACATCATAATCACTCAGTGTTCATAGTTTATGTTAGGGTTCACTCTTGTTTGCACATTGTATGTGTTTGGACAAATGTACAATAACATGTATCTACCATTCTAGTATCATACAAGTGTGCTACTAGTATCCTGTGCTGTTGGAGGATTTTGAGTTGAGCAATGTCAAGTGATCTGCCCTTTTGGAATTCTGAGATCCCACTGAATTTAAGAGGTAAGGGTGCCAACGCCATGCCTCACCTATTGCCCATTTTGCCTTCAGGCCTCCTGATTGTCCCCAACGCCTATAGCTCCCCCACTTCCTCCTAGTCTCCATCTCCCTGCACACCCCTGCCTTGGTTGAAAGAGTAAGTAGAGACCCGTAATTCCTCTAGGTGGCAGTGCTGCCTCACACAGGGGACGCCTTCCTGGACCTTCCTACGTGAAATCTCTCAGGAGTAGAGAAAATCCGAGACCTCAATTATCAGGGACACACCCCTCCAGCCTGCTTGCCCTTGTCTCAGTGCAGGGATCACCCAAGGCAGGTTCAAGTGTGGCCAGTTGTTAAAAGCCAGAAGTATGTTGTTTTTCATGTGAAATGTACTGAATTCATATTGGTAAGTAATCCTTTTTTCAATGTTTTATAAACAAGTAGACACCATAAGTGGCAACTACAGCACATCAATGGTCTGAATGCAGCACACAGGCTGCTGATTTTTTTAAAATATATTTTATTGATTTTTTACAGAGAGGAAGGGGGACGGATAGAGAGTTAGAAGCATGGATGAGAGAGAAACATCCATCACCTGCCTCCTGCACACTCCCTACTGCGAATGTGCCCGCAACCAAGGTACATGCCCTTGACCGGAATTGAACCTGGGACCCTTCAGTCCACAGGCCGACGCTCTATCCGCTCAGCCAAACCACTCAGGGCCAGGCTGCTGATTTTTTGACCTCTGGTTTGAATCACCTTCCTGGTAAAGACTACTGTTGTTGTTTCTTCTTTGGTCTGCCTCTGACCTCTTTCACTTCCAGGCGTTCTGCTCACAGTCTCCAGAGCGTCTACCCAATCCCCAGGTCACAACAGCCCAATTTGGCTGCTTGACATCTCCCTTACCACTGTCCTCCCCGACCCCCCAAAGTTCCCCCACAAGGTTAAATCCAGGCGATTTGGGCAGGCTGCCAGACTTCTCACTCTCTGGCACCAGGCCCACTCCACTCCCCATGCTCGCCTCTGGCAAGCACACATCAGCTTGTTACTCCTGAGGCCTTGCCCAGGCCCCTGTATTCACCCCGATGTAATGTCTATTCACATGTGTCTCCCCACTAGACTGTGATGGTCCTTGACACAAGTCACCACTTCTGATTATCTGTTTATGTGCGGGGCACCTGCCACTCAAAAGGTGGCTGGCAAATGTTTTTAAATAAATTTAAAAAATGAATGATGCTTGTTAGCCAAGTAAAATATAGCTGTCTTAAGGATGCTTTATTTCCCATCCCGTTTATGCACAATTAAGACCCAAGCATCCTTTTGATAAAGACAAGTTTATTCTTTCCCCTCAGAGGTCCCCATCTCCCCAGGTGCAGAGGTCTGAAGACAGACATGTGCTCTGGGACCCAGGGCGAGCTGTCCCTCTGCTCCAGCCAGGTCTTCTTATGGGTTGGTCTCTGGGGTTTCTGGGGCTTCCTTAATCCTCTTTCTCTTGAGTTTTGGTGTTTGATGAAGTTTCCTTAAAGAACCTGAAGAAGGGAAGGTCAGAGACAGCTCTGATGACATTACAAATACTAAGAACTTCGGTCTGTAACATTTGGGGAGCAGTGGTAGAGATCTAAAGAAACGAAAATAAAATCTTACTTCCAACCTATGTCCCTTATTTTTTTTCTCACAGAAATCTGTCGGGTAGTTTACAGATGCGGGATCTCCCCTAGCCACAGAGTAAGGAAATGGCCTGCCCATTGCCTCATGAGAGAGAACCATCAATCAGCTGCCTCCTGCATGCCCTCCACTGGGGATCGAGCCCAAAACCTAGGCATGTGCCCTTGACCGGGAATCAAACCAACAACCTCTCAGGGCATGGGACGATGCTCAATCAACTGAGCCACACTGGCCAGGGCAAGACCCATGTTTCTTGACATCTGGCTACAGACTGATTCCTCCCCACTCCTCTCTCTGTTTCATGTTCCAGTTCCCAGTACTTTAGTGCTGGACTGTTTGCAAACACCATTGCCATTGTTTTACTTAAGAACTGACATAAACATGGTGCCAAAGAAACACCATGCATATTACCTTTAATTGCATAGATAAAACTCAGCTCATCATGGGGGGGGGTCCATCAGATAGTACCAGTATAGTATCTGTTTTCTTATGTAACACATACAGGAAGAACATAACCTTATCTCTAATGTCTCCTAGCTCCCTCCAAAAAAATTTTTAACATGAATTCATCTAGACTTTTGATCCAAAGTCCCGTTTATAGATAGAAGAGCAAGCTTAAAAGATGCCAAAAGAAAGAAACAAGAAAAAGTGGAACATTCTACTGAACAATAGCCTGAGCTCTTCAACAGGTCAGGGAGTAAGAAAGGGGTCTGTTAGGGTAAAAGAGAGTTATAGCCAGGTGGGATGCATGAAGTTTAGGAAACCAGTGCAAAAGACTTTTGGGAAATTTTAATATGGAGTATTGAATCCAACAAATAGATGAAGTGAAAATATTGACATGGAAGGTTGATAAGTTAACTGAAGAACACAAGTTCAAATCCAAAGTATATACATTATAGTCTTGGCCAGGTAGTCAGGTGGTTAGAGTGTTGTCCCAATACCCCAAGGTTTTGGGCCCCAGTCAGGCCACATACAAGAATCAACCAATGGCCTGGATGGCGTGGCTAGGTGGTTGGGCATGAACCTATGAATCAGGAGGTCACGGTTCCATTCCCTGTCAGGGCACATGCCCGAGTTGCGGGCTTGATCCCCACTGTGGGGCGTGCGGGAGGCAGCCAATCAGTGATTCTCTCTCATCACTGATGTTTCTATCTCTCACTTCCACTCCCTTCCTCTCAGAGATCAACAAAAAAGAAAAAGAATTAACCAAATAATGCATAAGTGGAACAACAAATTGATGTTTCTCTTTCTCAAAAAAAGAAAACCCCACAAAAAAAGGTATATACATAGTGATCTCATTTTGATTCAAATAGATGTTTTACATACATAAGACAAATTTGGTAAGTGCTAGCTGTGGTGATGACAATGTGCTGTTTATATTTTCTTATTTTTGCTTATCTGTATTATCTAACTTTCTATGTTATGTTTATGTTTATAGTAATAAAACATTATTTTGAGAATTGCATGAAAGTCAAACTTCTTAACCGACCATACAAGGGTTTTCCCTTGTTACCCATATCTTGCACATCTCCATCCTGCTCTGCTATCCACCTCTAAACCCAGACTGTCTGCTCATTGCCCCTCACCTCTGCACACACCTTTGTTTGCCCCTCTTTTCCTCTCTTCCCCACTTCCTCTCCTTATCCCTTTCTTTAAAGCCTGTCCCAAATTTACCTCCTCCAGACAGCCTGTCCTACCTTTGCCCTAAGGCCTCAGATTAGTCCTTGGTAAGAGGAGGATAATAATACCGAGCTCCTCGGGATGCTGTAAGGCCTAAGTGAAATTATGAGATACATAATTTCATCTGATTCATGGATTGCTTGGCCTAGATCATCTTAAGACAGACTGGTCTTCATTCCATTATAGGTTTCACTTCCCCAATTTTAACTGTAGGCACCGGGGCCGGGGCTCACACAGAGCCCAGGCAGGATTCTGGGTCTTAGTAGCTGCCTAACCCATGCTCACTGCACCTGACCTGCTCTCCCATTCGGTCCAGCTAGACTAGGGTACTAGGCCCCAAGGGTTGCTCATCTGCATTAGCCCCAGCTAGCCGGCCTTTAGAGGGAACACCTGGGTCCAACTTAGGACCATGCTCTGAGGTCCTAGGTTACCCTATTTGCCTCCACTTTCTCCCCCAGGAGCTAAATAAGAGCAGCTCACTGGCCCCAGAAGCCAGTTCCAGAAGGGTGAGGAGTGGGTGGCTCCAACATCTCTTTGCACCTCACTGCACAGAAGCGGTCTTCATAGGTTCCAACCATGGCTGGGGCTCCTCCCTATTCCCACAGCCTCTGTTCAGAGTCAGGCAGTGCAGTCATCACCGAGGCCAAAGCTACTGGGAAAGCCATTCTCTGGCCTTCTGGGAATGAGTGCCCTCCCTTAGCCCACACCCCACCCAACACCTACAGTGGGTGTCCTGCTACTAGGGCCCTTCCTGGGAGTCCCCCCTTATGGCCACTAGAAACAGATGGGAAAGTGCCTTCACTTAAATGTTAACTGAAAAATGCAGAATTCAAAATGGTAGGTATCATGAGAGGGGGAAATTACACAGAGCACGGAAGGAAACACACCAAAACAACAATAGTCATGGCCTCTGGGTGCTTCCCTCTTCTGATTGATACCTACCTGTGCATCTCATACTTTCTATAATGAGCATACCTGCCAGGAGGGGGAGGAAAAAGAGAGAAAACAAAGGGGAGAGAGGGAAGGAAAATGGACAGAAAAAGAAATGCAGGGATGAGAAGCAATGGAAAGGAGGGAAGTGGCAAGGGCCCTCCTCCAGGCACTCTCCAGACATCTAGTGAGCATCACCTCTCCTCACATGGATGCTGGATCTTGGCTCCACTAGCAGGGAGGCCTCGCCGCTGGGGGCCTGCATCTTGGATAGCCTCTCCTTCATGCCGCTGATGTTACTGTGCAGCCCCCAGGCGCTGCAGAGCTTGGGCAGATTGTCTTCCTGGTCAGCCAGCAAGCAGCTCTCCGGAGCGTCCAACGGGCAGAAGGCTGCCTGCAACGGGGACATAGTATTCAGAAGAGTGTGCAGAAGTGCGGGCCCGAGTTCCAGTGCCAGCCAAGCCCTCCTTGGGAAACTGCTGCGGTCTGGCTGCACCAAACATCTGCCTAGCCAGGAGGATGGATGCAGCACAGAAAGGGTCATGGAGACATGGAGGCCAGGCTGCCAACGGTCTGTTCCCGGGTGGTTCTTTACTTTGAGGTAGGTCCTCCATTTCTTTTTTTGAGTTACAGTGTTTTATGTGTTTGTCGTGAAGCAATTTTTTTTTTAAAAAAAGCCCTTTGCAAAATTAAAACTGAGAGCCTGAAAATATCTTTTGAAATTTGCCTCGCCGGTGAAACCCAGGGATCGCTAAAATGGCAGCTCCTGGTGTTCAGAGGAGCAATCACTGAACCGATCCACCCACTGGTGTTCAGAGGAAGAGCCGTTGACCCAGAGAGGAAGAGGGTTTGGTTGAAGCTGCACAGCTTGAAGGTACGCGGGGTGGGGGGCTCGGGTGGGGGGTGGGGGGAGAGGAGGGGTTGGGGGGATGGTGTTGGGTGGGGAGTTGGGCATGGTTGGTTAGAGCAGGGCTTCCCGCTGTGCCAGTTGCTTGAACCCTGCTCTTGGAACCCTACGTGCACACCGACCAGCCCCCAGCTGGCCCAGGAGGAGCTTTCCGGAGCCTCTCACCAGGAACTTGGTGTTCTGGTTGTTCTTGGTGTACTTGTAGAGCCTGAGAAGCTGCTTTGCCTCCAGCTCTGAGAAGAGGGAGACGAATCTCCAGAGCATCCTACAGGGAGAGACCTGAGGCTGAGGGAGGGAGAGCACAGCCCCTGTCCCTCCAGGACCCACCAGGGAAAAATGGGCCACGGGCTGTCTCCTGGGTTTTTGGTTGGGGGAATGGAGATATGGGGGTTTTCTAGACCTTGACTACCCCATGCTGGTGATGAGCACCCACACCACACGGAACCTGTGCAATCAGAGATCACTGTCCTGGGGGCAGGAGAGTTTTGTGTCCTCTGCGTGTGCAGCTGCGGCGAATCAATGCCGCCCCGAGTGGCTAGAGAACTCTGCTCTTCCCGCCCCACCTTCCCCATGCTCACTCCAGGATCCTGACTCTTTCACATCAAGATGAGGGACTGGGGGTCCTGACTGGGGTGTGGCTTGGAGTCTGGAGGGGGTGACCCAGGCGTGGGTGCAGGGGAAGGGCCAGGAGGGGGCCCTACTTCTTCCAGTGCTTCATCTCCCAGGCTCGGCAGTAGTGCTTCAGAAAGGTGTTGATGTGGTCGCCTAGGACCACAAGGCTCTGCTTCATATACTTTAGCTTCTTCTTCTGGGGAAGGTCCTGGGGCAGGGACAACTTTCGCAGGCACTTCTTTAATGGCCTTAGACATTCTTTACACTGAGGAGGCAACAAGGGAAGTGAGGGGCCATTCGAGAAAAGAAGAAAAGAAGAGGCAGATGGGCCACCCCAGTAACCAGAGGTCAGTCTAGCTGCAGCCCTCAGGACTGCACATGTTAAGTAAGGAGGCTCCAGTCAATGTCCTACCCCACTTCTTTCCCAAGAGTGTGACAAATCAGGCATGAGCTGTGGGTCTGAGGCCTGCCAATTTCTAGTCCAGGTTTCCTGATGTGTGGGGACCAGGGACCAGGTCCTGGGATGGCCCCTTACTCACAATTCTGAAGGTGCATTGGTCCAGGCCCTTGGCATGGCACACAAGTGAGTCTCCAGCGGGGATGGTGCTGGAACTCTTCTCCAAGCAGGGTCCGTCCATCACCTGGGGGGAGACAGGGCCGTGGTCTGCTGGGGGGGCTTTTGCTCCTGAGGGGCAGTGCTGGGCAACCACTGAGCCAAATGCTAGCCAAAGCCTTTCTCCATTTTCCCTATGACCTTTTCCTTGACCCAGCCCTGAGACAAGTGAGTCCTGGGCAAAGAAACCCATTTCTGAGAACCCCTGCTTAGAAAACCTAGAATGGCCCAGCCGGTGTGGCTCAATGATTGCGCATCGACCTATGAACCAGGAGATCACGGTTCGATTCCCGGTCAGGGCACATGCCCAGGTTGTGGGTTTGATCCCCAGTGTGGGGTGTGCGGGAGACAGCCGATCAATGCTTCTCTCCCATCCTCGATGTTCCTGTCTCTCTCTCTCCCTTTCTCTTCCTCTCTGAAATCAATAAAAACACTACATATATATATTTAAAAGAAAAAGAGCCCTGGCAGGTTTGGCTCAGGGATAGAGCGTTGACCTGTGGACTGAAGGGTCCCGGGTATGATTCCTGTCAAGGGAACATGACCGGGTTGCAGGGTTGGTCCCCAGTAGGGGGTGGCGAGTGCAGGAGGCAGCCAATTGATGATTTTCTCTCAACATTGATGTTTCTTTTTTCTTTTTTTAAAAATATATTTTATTGTTTCTTACAGAGAGGAAGGGAGAGGGATAGAGAGTTAGAAACATCAATGAGAGAGAAACATCAATCAGCTGCCTCCTGCACACCCCATACTGGGGATATGCCCGCAACCAAGGTACATGCCCTTGACCGGAATCGAACCTGGGACCTTTCAGTCCGCAGGCTGACGCTCTATCCACTGAGCCAAACTGGTCAGGGCTCAACATTGTTTCTATCTCTCCCTCTCCCTTCCTCTCTGAAATCAATAAAAAATATTTTTAAAATAAATAAATAAATAAAAGTGAATAAGAAAATAAGAGTTAACCTAAAATAAAATTTTAAAGAAAAAGAAAACCTAAAATGCCCAACTCATTTTCAAAAATAATAACTATAGCATAGTACAGTAGCTAACTTTTCAAAGCACTAGGTAAACATTAACTCATTTTATTCACTCACAAGTTCTGTGAGCTTAGATATCATCATCCCTCCCTGGTTACAGATAAGAGCACTAAGGCACCAGGGGAGTTAAGCAACTCCTTGGCGGAATGAGCAGGGATTCATTTACTCATTCCTTCAGTGAACATTTGTTGAATACCTAAGTCTCAGGCCCACCTCTTTCTGTCCCTAACCCTTAGAATCATGCCATGCTAATGGGCACTCAGAAAAAAAGTGTGATGGTGATGGTAATGGTAAGAAGGAATTTTCTGACAGAAAAAGTGGGGCAAAGAAATCTAATTAACACTAGATTGCCCAAGGAAGTCATTTTGACTGCTTTTTAATTTCAATTAGGAAAACAATTATGTATATAAGGACACAATGTCTTAGAATTTTGTGACTTTTTGTACAACATATAAATGCGTTTATTAATAATTGTAGTTACCTCCCCCCTCCTTCATTTCCGGTATATATATATGTGTTATACCTATATTGCCCAAAAGCAGTCATTTTGACTGCTTGGGAAATTTTAAATAATCAAATCACTCTTATTATTGAATTGAGTAAATTTCTTATATGACCAGTTCGGCTCTGTATTGAAATAACAGTTTTCATTTTTTTTTTTTTATTACCGTCACATGATAACATACAAGTACATGATAAATTGTCGATACTTGATAAGTTGCAGTTGCTCAATAAGCTAAACTAGTACTTGTTATTCGAATCTTTATGCAGTGATACTTGTTCTAATAAGTTGTTTATTTTATTTCTTTTGCGCCCTAAATTCATGAAAGAAATGTCGAATAGAAGTGAGTTATTGGAAAAGCTAAGGAACATAAGTGAAGAGTGCTCTGATATTATTCTTTCACAATGCAGTCATTTTGACTGCTTTGGGGCAATATAGGTATATACTAAGTTTCAGTCTTTCTAGTGTTAATGAAAATAAAGTGACTTGAAGGCAGAGCACAGAATTAGATGGACAGGGTGGAATTTGTACCTGACCTTTTAAAAACCTCTCAGAAAAGTGAGTATTAATTCCTGCCTGTGTTCAGGGGAACAAGGAAGATCCAGGCCCAGACCATTCTGAAGGGAGAGATCAGGGAAAGGGAGGTTAGTAGATGGAAAGGGTACAGGACCCAGGTTCCTCCAGGCCCCAGAGACAGGAGACTCTGGCTGATCAACATTATAAACTACACCCCACACAACCACACACACACACACACACACACACACACACACACACACACACACACACGAGATCCCTTGTGTCTTCATATCCAACAATCACCTTACCAGGAATCTTCCCATCATCTTGCCAGTAGTGTATGTCCTTGATCAACAATTTGAATGAATTAACCTTCTCTTGTTCTTTTGGTTTCTTGCTAACTCATGTACCTCACCAATTTTCCCTCTCCTCCTCCTACTTGAATTTCATAGTCTCCGTTTTCCAAAAACAGCCCTTCCAGGGCCCTCCCTCCCTCCCTCCCTCCCTCCCTCCCTCCCTCCCTCCCTCCCTCCCTCCCTCCCTCCCATCCCCAGCCCCACTTCACCTTCTCTAGCGGTTTGTCCTCTCCATCCCCTTGCCCATCTGAGGACTCCATCTCAGCAGGTGTGCCAGTGGGCTCCAGAGTGGCACTCCTTCTGTGCCCCCAGGCCCTGACCTACTTGCCCCTGTGACCTCAGTGTCTCAGGGAGTGGGCGGGCTGGCTCCAGAACCCCGGGCAAAACCATGGCAACTGCCAACACAGAGCCCTGTGCCCCTCCCCCGCCCACCCCTCATTCCTAGGGGTGGCCACCAGCCTTCTCCTTTAGCAGGGACCTGGACCAGGGAAGTGAGCACGATGTGCTGGCAAGACCAGGTGTGCTGGGTGCGCAGCTGGCCAGGGGAGGCCGGCACCCCTTTTCCCAAGAGGCTGTCAGATGCTGTTGATTTTGGAGTAATTTCCCTGCGTGTGTCCCATGCATGCCCCCTCAGGTACACCGCGGGCTTCCCGAGAGTGAGGACCAGGGTTTGTAACATTCCTTTCCGGATTCGGAACACAGGGCTAGTCTAGAAGGTGCCCTGAGAGAATGGAATACAGTAGCTCTCTATTGAGCTAGCGCTTCTCTTCCATGGGGGAGCCTCCGGGAAGTTAATAAGCGCTGGGTGCTGGTTGGGTGGTGGTGGTGGTGTTTTTAGGGGTGTGTACAAAAATGCTAGCCTCCGTACAATGTCTCAGTTAACCTCCACAGCACTCTTCCCTGGGATAAGGTGCCAGGAGCGACCCCATTTCGCAGAAGAGGAGCCCAGACGTAACTTGCCTCAAGCCCGCAGCCACTAGGTGGGGCGGCGGCGCTGTCAATCTGACTCCGGCCGCTCTGGTTTCCCCACCGCGCCGCCCTCGGGGTCTGGGTGAGCGTTTCCACGGGCCGCCTGGTCCGTGGGTCCTCGGGGCCTCCCTCGAGGACGTGACAACGGCGCCCCCGCGCGTCCTTCATCAGGGCGCACGGCGGGTTACTGAGACCGTTGCAGCGGTCGCTTTCTTACTTAACACGCATCTTCGTCTCGGAAACGCTGACCTCGGTCTCCTGGCCCCTGCCATCCTGTCCAAGGGGTCCAGGGTCCCGTGCTCCCCACCCAGTTTGGTCCCTTTCCTCCCCTTGCTTAGCGGGCACCGGGTGGGATCGCCACCGGCCAATGGAGCAGAAGTCAGGGCTCTCCCACGCCTTCCCTTCTCCATCTGACCGGGTACCCACACGTGATAGGGGCTTTGTGGCTCTTGACATGCAGGACAATGTGGCTTTGCCTACAAACTGGAAGGCCTGTTCTCTGAGCATTCATTCAGAATTATTTTGCAGCTATGAAGAAGGATCATTATATTGACAACGGTGAGGGGAAGGGGGCTCTCCCTTATACACTTTATTGGGATTGATAATTGGCAAACAATTTGCGTAGCAATGCAAACTGTTAAATGTTCATTCCCTTTGATCCATTTCCACAAATTAGTTCTAAGGAGAGACGATGTAGGAGGGCTGTTACAATGGTGACAATTTAGAAACAACGGAAGTGCCATCAATGTGTGTGTTGCGCGCCATTGAGTGGGCTCTGACTCTTGGCGACCCTGTGAATGAGAGGGATGTCTGCAGTGTTCTGTCCTCAAAAGCCCTGCTCAGTTCTTGCCTACGGCTCCTTGTATGGGTCAGTCTATCTCATATTTGGTTCTCCTCGTTTCCCACCCCCTTCAATTTTCCCAGCTCTATTGTCTCTTCCAAAGAACCCTGCCGTCTCATGATGTGCCCAAAGTAGGACAGCGTCAGTTTTGTCAGTTTTGCCTTCAGCCATATTTCAGGCTTCATTTGCTCTAGGAGCCACTTGTTCATCTTTCAGGCATTCGTGGTATCTGTAGAGCTCTCTCCCAGAGCCATATTTCAAATGAATCCCTTCTTTCCTATCTTCACTGTCCAACTTCCACCCCCATACACAGTATAACAGGGAATGCAATGTGTGGATGACCTTAACCTTGTTCTCCAGTGACATATCTTTGCTCTTGGCGGTCTTTCCTAATTCTTCCATTGCTACCCTTCTGAATCTTAGCCTTCTCTCAATTTCTTGACTGCAGTCTCCGTTTGAATTAATGACTGCACCAAGGTAAACAAAATCTTTAACAATTCCAGCGCTTCCTTTGTCTTTGTTAAAGTTGTGTATTTCTTCTGTAGTGATGATTTTGCTCGTCTTGATATTCAAATGCAGTCCTGGTTTGGCACTTTCTTCTATCACTTTCATCGGGAGTAATTTCAAATTATGGCTACTTTCTGGCAGTAAGATTGTGTCATTTGCATACCTTAAGTCATTGATATTTCTTGCAACAATTTGTACTCCTTCCTTGAGTCTAGCCCAGTTTTTCATATATATATTCTTTGTACAGATTAAACAAATAGGGAGATAAAATTGCATCTGTCTGACACCTTTTTCATTTTGTCTTTCCATATTTTGTCCTGATAGTGGCTTCCTGTCCATAGTACAGGTTATACATCAGGACAATCCAGTGCTGAGGCATGCCCATGTCTTTCGGAGCAACCTATAGCTTGTCATCATCCACACAAAGGCTTTACTGTAGTTTATAAAACATAGACTAAACTTCTTCTGAAATTCTTTGGAGCATTTCCGTATCCAACCAATGTTTGCAAATTTTTTGCATTATTTTTATTTTTCAATTACACTTTACTTTCAGTATTATTTTGTACTGGTTTCAGATGTACAACATAGTGATTAGACAATCATATACCTTACAAAGTGTTCCCCCCAATATTTCCAGTACCCATCTGGCACCATACATGGTTACTACAATATTATTGACTGTATTTTATATGCTGTACACTTTCCATCACTGTGACTATTCTGTAACTACCAGTTTGTACTTCTTAATCCCTTCACCCTTTTCACCCAGTCCCACCAACCCCTCCCCTCTAGCAGGCACCAGTCCACTCTGTGTGTCTGTGAGTCTGTTTCAATTCTGTTCATTTGTTTATTTTGTTCTTTAAATTCCACATATCAGTGCAGTCATATGATATTTGTCTTTCTCTGACTTATTGGGCTGAGCATGTTTGCAATTTGATCTCAAGGGCCTCTTTTCTGAATCCAACTTGAACTTCCGGCATTTCTTGTTCCATACAAGGTAGAAGCCTTTGTTGCATCACCCTTGAGCATCACTTTACTTGCATGGAAATTAGAGCAAATAGTTACTACACTCCTTGGCATCTCCTTTCTTGAAGATTGGGATGCATATTGAACATGTCTAGTCTGTAGGGCACTGTTTTGTTTTCCGTATTTGTTGATGTATTCTTGTTAGGATTTTGTCAGATTCAGTCTCTGTGGCTTGAAATAATTCTATTGCTATCCCATCTACTCCTGGTAATTTATTTCTTCCCAATACTTTCAGGGCAGAACCCATGCCCCAGGGGTCGTGACCCATAGGTGGAGAACCCATGCCCAAGGGGTTGTGATCCACAGGTTGAGAACCCATGCCCAAGGGGGTCACACTTAGCTTTCTAGAATTACAGGTCCTTCTTTAGAGGTATCTTCTTCAAAGATATCTGCCATCCTTTTGTCTTTTTTGTGTAAATTTTTGGTGTACTGTTCCCACCTTCCCTTTATTTTCTTCGAATTAGATAATGTGCTACCTTGTTGATCATTCCGCATTCTTAGTTTAGGTCTAAATTTCCCTTTTTTTCTTGAATCTTCTGGTAGAGATCGCTTGTCTTCCCTCTTTTGTTGCTCTCCTCCATCTCCTTACATTGACTATTGTAAGAGTTCTCTTTATCTCTACGCGATAGTCCTTGAAACACCGTGTTTAGAATTCTAACCCTGTCATCAATAGGAAAGGGTAAATAAACTGTGGTACCCATACTTAAAAACACTACTCTATTAAATATTAAAGTTAAAATTAATTTTAAAAAATACTTTACTATTGAAATACTGCTAGATATTAAAATACTACTCTATGCAGGTTTTTGGAGCTCGTTTTTATATACTTTCATTTGGCTAGTCTGTGTAGCAACTTCCAGCTGCCTCAGAGTGCACGAACGCCAATCTCAGTGAGACTGCTGTGTTCTCCCATGTTCTGAATCTATGACACAGAATATGCCTCTAGGCGGAAAGCCAGGGCAAGTGTATAACTCACCTCATTTGTTTTTCTTCTCTCAGTGATGTCAGTTCTGCCCTGTCTATTGCCAGTGTCTGAAAACAGTTGCTTTGTATGTTTTATCTAGGTTCCTAGTTGTTTATGGCAGGAGGGTAAATCCGGTGCCTTTTACTCCATAATGGTTAGAAACAACGTTCCTCCATTTCATGGCCATTTGATTAGCATAAGCCAGTGTTTGAAATACTAACCAATCTGACAAATGGAGTTTGGAAGCTTAAAAGTTCCTCAACCGAGGTGACTGCATTAAGATTAGTGTCAACTTTGGAAGCTTTTGTGGGCAGCTAACAAGCCTGTCCAGGTGACATCTCATACTCCAATTTCTTATACAAAATGATTATTTGACACATGTTTATTGAATAAGTGAATTGCTAAGTGAACATAAATAATTTATAAGTGTGTGTGTTTTTTTTAGGATCCAAAAGAATGACCAGACCGATTTGTTCTAGCCTAAGAATTTACTAACTCCTTGATCAATGAATCTTATGGCAAAGAAGTTGTCTAATCACACTCATCTTGAGAAACAAGGCTAATTCATCAAAGAAATGACTGTTTGCCATATGTATGGGTGGGCAAAGCTCACCAATGTTCTCACAGAGGAAAAATAACTCACAAAGTAGCAACACACTTCAGTTCATACTTTATTTTCTAATCCATAGTGTAAGTATAGGTTAGGTAATGCTTCTGGATCTAGATTGCCTGGGTTCAAATCCTGGTTCCATTAGTAACTAGTTATAGTTATATGACTTTGGGCAAGTTATTTAAATTTGTTGGACCTCAATTTTTCTTCATCTGTAAAATGGAGTTATTATTAACAGAGGGCTGTTGTAAAGATTAAATAATTTAATAATATATGTAAAAGAAAAAAATAATATATGTAAAAGGCCTTAAGCCAGTGTCTGACACATATAAGAGCTCAATAAGTGCTAGCAATTATTATTAAATTATTGAAGAGGATTTTCCTTGATTAAATATCTCATAAATGAACTTTATATATCTTTGGTATGGCTAATACTTACTTTTTAGGTGACAAGGGTTTCAGAATAATCAGCTTTGAATGAGTCAAACTGTTTATGTGATGGCCATGAATAAACATATTAAGTGGCTAGCATGTACCTTTTAGAGGTACTAACAGTTCCTAAATTGGGACTTTGCTAGTGATTATTCTTTGTTTGGGGACTGTGACACTGTGGCTAAAAAGACCTGTCTTCTATTTGAGTGTCCTTTTCAAATTGGAAACATGAGAAGGTTGTTTCTTGGCAGCCACTATTTTTAGAGTTTGTGTTCTGGGAGCACAATGATGGTGCTTCAAGGGAGCTAATGCCCGTCTCTTTTGTTAGAAGGAGGCTTGTGTGCATCCTTTTCCTACAATTTCTCTGAAAGCCAAGCCACACTTACAGATGCCTTTAGTATGGTGGGTACCACAAGACCATTGAAAAGCTCAGGCTCAGCACGGCCAAATCTCCCCTCTCGAAGAGGGAACTTGCCCAGGCCTGCTCTTGAGGGGAATGGGATGTGGAGAAATGTGGGCTGAAGCGTGGGAGGTGATGGTGTCTACTTGTAGACACCGGGCAAAGGAAGAACTAAAGGGTTTGCATTAACCCCCAAAAGTTATTAGGAAGGTCAAGTTAGGACTTGCCCCTGGAATTAAAATATCAAAATACTAATGATGTTCAGGACTTATTCTGTATGTATCACATTTTGGAAAACGTTTTATTTGGAAATAATTTCAAGCTTACAAAAAGTTGCAAAAATCTGAAGAGAGTACAAAGAATACTAGCATACCCTTCGCTCAGATTCACCTATTGTTAACATTTTGCTCAATTTGCTTTATTATTTGCATTCTCTCCCTCTCTTCTCTCTCCCTCCTTTCTCTCTCTCTCTCTCTCTCTCTCTCTCTCTCTCTCTCTCTCTCTCTCTCTCTCTCTCTCCCCCTAGCCTCAAATATAACAGTGCCATTTCTGTTACATTCCATTAATTGAAGTAATCACAGAGTTCTGCTTAAGCTCAAGAAGGGGGGAAAGAGTTTCCAGAAGAGAGTGTATATGTAAAAATACTTTTTCTCCTGAACCATTCATTTTATTTGTTATTAATCCTCACCCAAGGATGTTTTTCCATTGATTTTTAGAGAGAATGGAGTGGAAGGGAGGGGGAGAGACACAGAGAGAGAAACATCACTGGTTGCCTCCTGGGCCAGGAATGGAGCCTACAACTGAAGTACATGCCCTTGACCAGAATCAAACGCGAGACCCTTCAGTGTGTGGGCCAATGCTCTGTCCCGAGCCAAACTGGCTAGGGCTTTTCCTGAACCATTTAAAAGTAAGTTTTATAGATCTACGTCACTTGCTCCTAAATAACTCCAGTGTGTATTTATTAAGAACAGGTGCTAAAGAGAGTCTGCACTGAAGAAAACACATCCAAGAAACCTCAATCACCTAGACCTGATCTAGCTGATGAGATCCTAGATTCCAAGCTTGAACCTGATGTCATAATGGGGATTTTGGAGAAAGGGGTGAATGTACAAGCGTACCTCATTTTATTGTGTTTCGTTTTATTGAGCTTCACAGATGTTGCTTTTTTTTTTTTTTAACAATTGAATACAAAACCCTCTACCAGCAAAACGATTACAACTTGCTTTATTGTGGTCCTCATTTTATTGTGGTGATCTGGAACGGAGCCTGCAATATTTCAGAGGGCACACTGCTGCACAGCAATATTTCTAGGGATTATCCCCCCCCCCCCCCCCGCCCCTGTACTTGGGAAGAACTTTGTGACTGCTTCAATGACTAGGACACAGCGGAACTGACATTGTGTTACATCTAAGGCTGGGTCATAAAAAGCGACACATCTTGGCTGAAATCTATCTCTATCTCGATCTCGATCTCGATCTCTATCTCTATCTCTATCTCTATCTCTATCTCTATCTCTATCTCTATCTCTATCTCTATCTCTATCTCTTTTCTTTCTCTTTTTCTCTTTCCCTCCTCACCTTTGAAACCTGGCCACACGTTGTGAGGAAAAAGGAAGTGCATTACATGTGCAGTTGTTGCACCTGACAGTTCCAGCTGAGATCTCAGCCAACCATCAGCATCAATCGCCAGACTTGAGAGAGAGAGCCTGCAGAGGATTCCTAGCTGTGGAGCTGTTACAGCTCACACTAAACGGAATAGAGGTTAGTTATCTCCACTGAACTTTGCCCCAATGGCAGATTCATGTGCAAAATAAATGTTATAATTGCTTTACGCTACTAGTTTATTGGGGTCATTTCTCATGCAGTAATAATAACCAGAATCACATATAGTAGCTCAGGTACACTGACTTGTGTAAACAAAAATATATGTTCTACAATGTAATTCTAATTCCTGTTGTAGCACTTCAGAAGAATAATAAAGTTCAGACCAAGGAGGGATGGAATGTTGAGGATGGAGAAAACCCATGTATTAGTGTTTGTGGAATGCAAGGTTGGGTGCAGTTAGTAATTGCACACAGTGACCTATTAATTAGAATTTAACTCTTCTCACCTTTGTTTTTGTTCCATAGCCGCAGAAGATAGAAGATTTGGGTTAATTTAGCACCCCCCCTTTTTTTTTTTGGTAAAGGTTGTGTATGAATCTAGTACATAGTCTAAGCTACGAATGAAGAGTTTCTCTGAGTCAGGGGAATTTGAACTCTCTCCTTATGGATTTTCTGGTAACAACCTTTCTATCTATTGGCTACTCCCTTATATTGCTGCTTGAAATACTTTGGATGTCATTATTACTTACTAATTTACACAAAAGTATGGGCCTTAAAAATCTCTTCTGAGTGACATTCAGGCTAAATTTCATGCATAGGGAGAGATCTACTTTCAACCATTAATTGTCTTACTTTGGCCCAATTTATTCCTTTAGATCAAATTTTAAGGGTACATATTGTCCTCAGACAGAACCTTCTGTCAAGTATTGCTCACTGATAGCTCAAACAGGTCACAGCAAAGTAAAAATCTGGTAAAACCTACTAAGTTCTTAAAATCTACCTGAAAGCCTTTGTCAAATGTTTATAATTTTTACCAAGTGTTAAAAATTAGAACTATTATCTTGTTAGTTAATGGATTTTTTTTTTTCAGTTGTGTTAGTAGCTAGCTTTATTTTGTTGGTACCAAAGGCATTTCTGATGAGGCAAAGTTTCTTATCTCTTGAGTTCCACTTTATATCTCTGTGCCTTATTCACTTTTCTTTTTCCTTGGAATGCCCTCCCCACTTCTTTGCTTTCCTGCCTTACTGGCTTTATCTTCTCAGCCTTCTTGATAGTTCCCGACCTCTGAACTTTTAACGTTGGAAGCCCCAATCACCTTGGGAGTGGATGATGTTCTAGGACAGTGATTTTCAACCTTTTTCATCTCATGACACATGTAAACTAATTACTAAAATCCTGTGGCACACCAATATGTATGTATGTATACATATACATACATATATATATATACACACACACACATATACACACACATATGCATATATACTACTATACTAGTATACAGTATATATACTGTAATTTGCCAATCTGACAAAAATAAAAGGTATAATTTTGATTCATTTACACCAGATGGCTAAAACCAATAAATTAAAAATAAACACAGAACCCACCTCTAACAGCATACCATCTGCAAAGAGCCAAAGTCGTTAGGGAAGATTTGCCTCTATCCACCTCCTTCATTGCTGCAGTCACACTGTTACCAGACCTTGACTGCCAGGTTCTTGAATCTCCATGTCATAGAAATGTGCACTGAACTCAGTACAAGATCAAGTAGATAGAGTTTATTGAAAAGAGCTTGCACACAAGGGACTTGACCTTGTTGTTTCAGCGCCTAGGGCAAGTTTCCCTTGGGTAGCCACAAGGTTTGCTCTATCATCTTCAGATTTTGTCTTAAATATCACCTTTTTGCTGATTTCTGATCATCTTATTTTAAACATATTTTTGTTGATTTTAGAGGGGAAGGGAGAGGGAGAGAGAGAAACACCAATGATAAGAATCATTGATCAGCTGCCTCTTGCAGGCTTCTTATAGGGGATTGAGCCCGGAATCGAACCTGGTCATGTGCCCTGACCAGGAGTCAAACCTTGATCTCCTAGTTCATAGGTAGATGATCAACCACTGAGCCACACCGGCTGGGCTGATCATTGTATTTTAAATTGCAACCTTCATCTCAGCACTTCCTGTCTCCCTTCTCCTTAGAACTTGTTACTGACTTGCCACTATTTTATTTAGTTTACTCTTTCTTTTCCTACTAAAATGTAAATTTCATAAGAACAGAAATATTCCTTTGTTCAATTCTGTATGTTCAGTGCCTAGGATAGTAGGCACATTGAATTTGTTTGAAGGAGTGCATGAATGGCTGATTTCTTACTCATCTTTCAAAGTTCCCCATCCCCCAGGCTTCCCTCCTTTGCCTTCTTATTAGTTTGGTGTAATATCTCTCGCTACCCATGGTTTCCATAACATACAATATTTATCTTGATTATAGTACTTTCCAGAGACTTTTAAAAAATTTCATTGTTGTATTCCCTAGCACAGTCCCTTACACCTAGATAATGCTTAACAAATGTTAAAATGAACTATTTGCTGCATTTATACCAAATGTTGGGGCCGTGAGAAGATTTTAAATGGGCATAGGGATTTCTCAACTTCCTCTTTTTTTTTAATGAATTTCCTTCCTCTTTTAAAGAAACCCAGATTTGCTTTCACCCCACCCCCACCCCCACCCCCAGAGGGTCAGTAATTGACGTAACTGCCAAATATCTTTTGATCAAATGCTATTTTATAGCTTTCAAATCTAAACCTAGAATCACAATCACATACTAGCTTCACCTCCTACCTCCTTGTAAGACTAATGATTTACCCCATCCTCATTTCCACTGTATATCCTGATCATTTTTAATTATATCACCATTAAATACTTTTATGTAGGCAGGCACATCTCTGTATCAGGATTTTTGGATTATCAAACTTTATTTTTTAGAGCAATTTTAAGGTTCACAGCAAAATTGAGCAGAAGGTACAGAGATTTCTTATATAACTCATACATAGCCTCCCCCATTAAAGTAATAATTATTGATCAAAAGGAAGTCCACAGTCAAGAAAGGGAGAACAATTAGACAAACAGCAGACTGGTAGTTCAGTAAAAGGTGGAAAACAGAATAGAAAATTATATTAATAGCCAGGTGAGAAAAAACTCAGAGTGAACTAAACATAAAAACAGATTTGAGCTGGCAAGAGAATGTATAATTTAAGAGATAATACTAGAATATAAGAACTGGAAAAAACCTGATTGAGTTTGAATCTCTCATCTACTAGATGAAAAAAAATCAAAGTCGAAGGTGCAGAGCTAAAGTTAGCATTTCTCAAATGTCTAAGAAAGCATATTAAAACGATAAGTGAACTTTAGATGACAAAGCTTATTAAGAACCTAAAAACTGAAGCAAGCTATAACCTCTCTGTTCAGAGCTGGCTTTTATATTATTCTGTTTTAATTGCCGATTAGAATTCAGTAATGTACTTATTCTCAAACTTGTAGTTTCTATTTTTTCTAGAAAAGATTGGACTAAGAGTACAATACAATTGCCACAGTAGAAGGTATAAGGAGATTAGAGGACTAAAAAGAAGCTGCTAACAAGAAAAAGAAGCCACTGGTGGTACAGTCCATAAGACCTATTCCCTAACCTTTGTAAACTATTAATTTGAAAGGGACAGAAATACAACTTTATTGCAGTTGGGGTGGGAGAGGACAATATAGGAGTATTATAGAGAGAAAATATTTACTCACAGATTCAGTGGGTATTGTAAATTTTGTTTGCCAAGCTTGGATTGTGGAAAGAGGAAAAAGAGAACTTCTAAGACAGGTGTAAGTTAAAGGCTCTCACTCTGAATGTTTTACTTCTTTCCAATCATTAGTTTTAACTTAGGTATCTAGTAAGTTGGAAGCTTTTAGGGGGTGGGCCCTGTCGGAATTTTGCCAATTTTAGGCATATTTTCAAGAGTGATAAACAAGAGAAACATCTTTAATTACAGATTAGAGAATGACATAATTTTAGTCATTTTTTTTCAACTATTTTGTCCAGGTTTAAAATGAATTTTATGTCTAGAAAATCAGGGACTCAATTCTTTATTGTTAGGATTTGTAATAGATAAAGGGTAAATGACAAAAATCAGCTTAAATTGATATTATTAGCAAGGGTGAGGGGAAACTGGCTTTTTAAAAAGATATATTTTATTGGCTTTTTACAGAGAGGAAGGGAGAGGGATAGAGAGTTAGAAACATCGATGCGAGAGAAATATCGATCAGCTGCCTCCTGCACACCCCCTTCCGGGGATGTGCCGGCAACCAAGGTACATGCCCTTGACTGGAATCGAATCTGGGACCCTTCAGTCTGCAGGCCAATGCTCTATCCACTGAGCCGAACAGGTCAGGGATGGCTTTTTATTACGATGTAAATTGATCCAACTTTTTAGGCTGGCAAATTGACAATATCTATTAAAACTTAAAAGATACATACTCTGCAATTTTACTTCTGGAAATTCCATCTACAGATACACTTACATATGTAAAGAAGGATATGTGTATTAGGATGTTTATTGCAACATTATAATATTAAAACACTTGAAACAATCTAATGTTCATCAGTAAGTGGTTAATGATACATTAAATACCCAAAATTGGCATACTATGTATCCATTAAAAAGAATAAGGTAGGCTGAAACCGGTTTGGCTCAGTGGATAGAGCGTCGGCCTGCTCACTGAAGGGTCCCAGGTTCGATTCCGGTCAAGGGCATGTGCCTGGGTTGCGGGCATATCCCCAGTGGGAGATGTGCGGGAGGCAGCTGATCGATGTTTCTCTCTCATCGATGTTTCTAACTCTCTCTCTCCCTTCCTCTCTGTAAAAAATCAAAAAAAAAAAAAAAAAAGAATAAGGTAGATCTACATGCAGACATGAAAAACAATCCGAGATATACTATTGAGTGAAAAAAAACTGCATATCAGTATGTACACTATAAAAATGTGTGTAGAGCCCTAACTGGTTTGGCTCAGTGGATAGAGCGTCAACCTGTGGACTGAAAGGTCCCAGGTTCGATTCCGGTCAAGGGCATGTACCTTGGTTGCAGACACATGCCCAGTAGGGGTTGTGCAGGAGGCAGCTGATCGATGTTTCTCTCTCATCGATGTTTCTAACTCTCTGTCCCTCTCCCTTCCTCTCTGTAAAAAATCAATAAAATATATATTTTAAAAAATGTGTGTAGAAAGAAAGGGAATATAGATGCACACTTTAAATGCATGGAAAATATGGTGGGTATAGCACAGAAAACTGAAAGGATATATACCTTTAGGGCAGTGATGGCGAACCTATGACACGCATGTCAGAGGTGACACGCGAACTCATTTTTTGGTTGATTTTTCTTTGTTAAATGGCATTTAAATATATAAAATAAATATCAAAAATATAAGTCTTTGTTTTACTATGGTTGCAAATATAAAAAAATTTCTATATGTGACACGGTGCCAGAGTTAAGTTAGGGTTTTTCAAAATGCTGACACGCCAAGCTCAAAAGGTTCGCCATCACTGCTTTAGGGAGTGAGAGTAGGTAAAACAGAAAGCACCATCTTTTATTTTATATACATTTTTGTACTGATGGAAATTTTTTTAAATGACTATATTATTTTCATTAAAAATAGCTTAAAGTGCTTTAGAGTAAATAAAAAAGTAATTGATCATATTTTCATATGATGTCACTATAAGGTAACAAGTTCATAATGCTGGGAAATAAATTCTCTTATCATGTAGTCACATTTCATACAGTGTTGGCCTCACTTTGTAGCAATCAAGTTATACATAAATCAGCCCGGACAGTGTGCCTGTGTGGCTCAGTGGTTGAGCATCAACCCAGGAGCCAGGAGGTCGCAGTGTGATTCCCAGTCAGGGCACATGCCCCCATTGCAGGTTGCAGGCTTAATCCCCAGTAAGGGGTGTGCAGGAAGCATCTGATCAATGATTACCTCTCATCATTGAAGTTTCTCTCTCTCCTTCTCCCTTCCTTTCTGAAATCAATAAAAATATATTTTAAAAAGTTATACATAAATTAGGTGCTGTTCCACCCTTTCTATTATACTGACCTCTTTATCTATGGCCTAAGCTTCTTTTTTTTTTTAATATATTTTATTGATTTTTTACAGAGAGGAAGGGAGAGAGATAGAGAGTTAGAAACATCGATGAGAGAGAAACATCGATCAGCCGCCTCCTGCACATCTCCTACTGGGGATGTGCCTGCAACCCAGGTACATGCCCTTGACCAGAATCGAACCTGGGACCTTTCAGTCCGCAGGCCGATGCCAGGCCGATGCTCTATCCACTGAGCCAAACCGGTTTCGGCAGCCTAAGCTTCTTTGACAAGTAGTAAAACAACTCTGTCTTATTCCTTTGCCATTTCTCTGGGAGTACAAACTGAGGAACTGTCATTCAAATTGCCCAACTGGAAGTAGAAATTACATACCAATCTCTCATGCTTTAAATCTTTGTACAGGCAACTCTTTCACAGGCATGTAATTATAGTTAAAGCAATGATTCCCAAAGTATAGTCTTGTGCTTAAAGTCAGGTGGCTGGCCAACTCTTAAGTGGGTTAAGTGAAATATAATAAAACCAAATAAACTAAAGGATTACTAGTAGTCCTTTCAGTAGGACAAATTAAAGATTTTCTACATCATCAAATTTAAGTACTGTATCAATTTTAAGTTATAGAGGGATGTTTAACACTTGACTTGCCTGATACTGTGTAACATACACCAAAACAGGTTTTAATCCCAGCTTACCATTTAAAGTTCCCATCTGATATAACTATCTGCTTCACTGCCTTCAATAATAGGCTTACTTTAACTCAGACAAAGGAGAAATAGTATTTCCTAGTTTTCTATCTTAACCCACAATTTTGAGAAGTGTTTAGTCCATGGTAAACTCTGTGATGGGGTGAAACATTTTATGGTCCTGGGGAAAACCAGGCCTGAAACCAAGGAGAAACATTTTTACGTTTCTGTGGGTTAATACTGCTCTGAATTTTCACTATAAAATTTCTCATCTATTCTCTCCTGAGTATTTTACAATCATTTATTATTTCGTGAGATAGATTAACTTCAACTCTAGTCCCACCTTTCATGTGGGGCAAGAACTACAAAGAGATAAAACAATTTGCTTCCAATTCCTCTGTAAGTCAAGTGGGGAGAGCAGTCCTTTGTACCCCAGCTCTACCCTTTGTACAGCAAGGCCACCTTTAGGCCCTGATTATTCAGGACTGTCATTAGGCCTAGGGATGTGGCACTGGAACTCTCAAGGGTCTTTTCTCCCACAGCTGAGCCCTGAAGATTCACTTTCCATTCATTTTTTAAAATAGTTTTTTAATTGATTTCAGAGAGGAAGGTAGGGAGATACAAACATCAATGATGAGAGGATCATCCATCGGCTGCCTCCTGCACGCCCCCTACTGGGGATTGAGCCTGCAACCCAGGCAGGTGCCCTTGACCCGGAATCAAACCCAGGACCTTTCACTCCGCAGGCTGACGCGCTACCCACTGAGCCAAACCGGCCAGGGCCACTTCCCATTAGTGACTAACCGCAGGCTGAAGATGACTGAGTTGTTTGGTCTGGAGACTTGTCTATACCAAACTAATGACCTGGAAACGAAAGGCTTTTAAGTACATTCCCAACCCCCTTCGTCATGGCCTTTTACTAATGACGTTAACCCCAGGTCTTCAAAGGAACTGCCTCCGGCGAACGGAACGGGGAAGGGCAGCCTGTGACGAGGCCATGCTGGTCTGGTCCACCAGGAAAGGTAAGCAGAGAAGCAGCGTGACCGCCTTTCTCCAGCAGGCCTTTAGGAACAAAACACCCTCTGCTGGCTTTGAATGACCTACCTGGCACCTTGGGTCTAATCTAATCCCAATAGTTATTTTTCAAAGTTGTTTCCTTATCCAGAGGCTTTAGATGGTGACTTTCAGGATGAAGACAGAGGGAAGCAAACTGAATTGAGTTCAAAAGCCGGGAACGGAGTAATATTCCATCCCGTGCGTAGGCCACGGTTCATGTCTCTGCGGACACTTGGGTTGCGTCTACCTTGTGGCTATTGTGAATAGTGGCCTACAGACATGGGCGTTTAAATATGTCTCCCTGCTGTCAGTTCTTTTGGGTATAGAATCAAATGTAACTTGTGGATCACATGGTAAACTGGGAAATTCTGATGTCTGGCACAAACATGGAGGAGCTCTGAGGACCTTATTTTAAAGTGAAATAAACTAGCCACGAAAGAAGTAGACTATAGCCACGAAAGAAGACCTACACCACGAGTCCACTCATGAGGTACTTAAAAATGATGAAAACAGTAATTGTCAGGTACAGGTGGGGAAAAAGTAGGTTTACAATTATTTGTCTAGAAAATAATCACACAAGAATCAACTCTTGTTTCAAATACGCACAACTGCAAACGTACTGTGCCCCACTCTTTATATTTCGCAATTAAAAAATAACCTGCCCAGCCGGTGCGGCTCAGTGGTTGAGCGCCCACCTATGAACCAGGAGGTCACGGTTCGATTCCCCGTCAGCGCACACCCCCGGCTTGCGGGCTCGATCCAGTGAGGGGTGTGCAGCACCCAGCAGATGGAAGATTCTCATCACTGATGTTTCTCTCTCTCTCCCTTCCTCTCTGAATTCAATAAATATATATTAAAAAATAAATAAATACGTAAGTTTAAAGCAGGAACTCTGTTACGTGTGGTGACCCTCAGGTCTGGTGGGGAGCAACCCCGGAGAGAAGCCAGCGGAGCCCTTTGCAGAGCAGTTTCCGAGGAATCGAGGAACTAGCGGCGGGCTCAGGGCGGGCGGGGGCGCCGGCGGCCGGGAGGTGGGGCAGGGGACGCGCGGAAAAGGAAGGTCCGTGAACTCGGTCACAAGGTTCACTCTCCTCAGGGCTGAACCCGCGAGCAGCAAGGGCTCTTTCGCCACAGGAAACCTGTCTCCTTTTACAACCCCCTCGCCGTCAAAACTGCTCTGACGGGAGGGGTTCCTCGCCTGCTCGCTCCCGTCTCTCGGGAATCGCACCCCGCGGACCTCGGCTCCCTAAGATTCCATGTCTTTCCCAACATGGGCCTGGGACGAGGCCTGACCAACCGTCCACCGCCCAGGCCCCGCCTGTCCGGCGCCAGGACGTGTGGGCGGGAGGGACGGCCGCGAGCGCCCCGGAAGTCACCACCCCCGGGCCAGCGGAGGTCCCCGCCTCCCGGCTTCCGATTGGCCGGAAGGTGGGGATGACGCGTGACGCGCGGGGTCCGGCCCCGCCCCTACGCCCCTGCGAGCGGTTAGCGTGGGGCGGGGAGGAGTGTGTGGCCCTTGGCGGCCATTACCCGGAACTAACCCGGCCTCGGTGGGGCTGGCGGGTGGGGGTTGGGGGGAGGGAAGTGGGCGTGAGGAGGGAAGGGAAGGGAGGGGAGGAGAGACCAGAAGGGCGGAGTAGGAGGGAGGGGAAGGGGCGGGGTGGGAGCGGGTCACGTGATTCGGCATGGAGGCGGTGGCGGCGGCCGGGAGGAGCTGCCGGGGTAGAAGCCGCACTTGTTAGTGTCAGGGGAGGAGGGGTCCGGGGGACGCCGACACCGTCACCCAGGGACGCCGAGGAGAAGGCGGGAGTGGGGGTGGGGGCGAGACCAGGCTCCGACCCCCGGCCGAGGGGATGAAGGGAGCATGGGCGCCAAGGAGTCACGGATCGGATTCCTCAGCTACGAGGAGGCGCTGAGGAGAGGTGAGGGGGGAGGGGTCCGGACGAGCTGCCGGGAAGGCCGGCGACGGGCTGCCCAGGGGGTGGGCGACCGGGCACGGGGAGGGGAGGCTGAGGGCGTGGGGCACGGAGGCGGAAGGGTAGGGAGGCCCGCGGTGGGGAATGTGATGGGGGAGTCTAATGGGGGGCGCAGGGTTGAGGGACGGGGACTGTGTGGCAGGGGGCGAAGCTCTCCCGGAGGGAGCGGTGCCCGGCGCTGGCCGGGCAGTGCCCGTGCTCTCTGGTGTCGTCGTGACCCCGGATGGGTCCGGGGAAGCGCTCCTCTCCCCCCTGGCTTGGGTGGCACCGGCCCTTTCAACCCCCTCGTCTCCTACTGCCATTTTCTCACATCCCTCCTCCATAAACATTTCCAGCAGCATCCTCACCTCGCACCTAGCAGCCCTGACTGGGGGGGAGAGGGGAGGCGGCTGCACAGCCCTCTTCTCTGCCGGCGGGAGCCCCTTCCCTGTGTGGAGTGTCTGCCTTTTCCGAGGGCCTTGGCCGGTCTCCTGGGGGCTGTCACCATCCACACCCGCACCCTCTGAGCGGCTGACTTTGCTAAGAACGACCTGAAATTAAGTTGTGTTTGAGGTGAGATGAGCCTGGACAGCTGGTGTAGCCGCCAGACCTGGTCTTAGGTTTCATGTCCTCCGACGCTGGCCAGAGCCGTTGAGGGCCCTCGATCCGCCGGGCTCGCCCCCTCTCCCCAGAAGATGGCCTTCGGAAGCCCGGCGTTCTGACCCGGGGTGGTAGCTCCCCGTGGGGACCGGCCTGGCCGCCAGCGCCAGCCTGCTGCCGCCTCCCGGCTCCGGGGCACAGTGTGGCGTTAGCTGGCCCGGCCCCCGACCCCTTCCTCCGCCACCGCCGTCCGGCCGCGACCACCAAGGCGCACGCCAACGGCAAGTGCCCATTGCCCAGGTTATGGCTGGAAGGTGACTCAATTTTTTCGTGACTGGGATTTGAGTGTGTGTGTGTGTGTGTGTGTGTGCGCGCTCCTATTTATTTGTGACACTTAATGGATTTTCTTGGTAAGAGGTGATAAACATGAAGCGGGTTAGATGCTAAAGCATTACTTTTAACTGGTTTCCAACCCAAATAACCAGCCATGCTCCGGGTGACAGTTTTAATACCTAAGAGAAATTCGATTGAAAGGCATTCAAACCGAGAATTTAGTAGTGGACGCTTGTTAATATGCAGGAAGAAAAGGGGTAAGTTCAGTGGGTCACCACCTGAAAATAATGACAGAGTGTAGAGGTCTTGTGGACTGGCCAGAATTGCAAAAATATGCTTTTTACGTCTTTCCCTGCGGAACAGTATACTGATTGTTGTATGGACAGTCTCGCTTGAACTTTTTTTCCTTGCCTCAATATGAGAAATATTCCAAATTCTTGATGTGGTTCCAGCTCTGGTAGGCTAGTCATTTCCGGGATGCTGTTGAGCCTGACAGGTCTGGCCTCAATTAGGCAATGGCTTACATGGCGCGAAGGAGGACATCCTTCAAACTGATTTACGGCTTCAGGGTTCAGAAGTGTTTCGTTTCTTAAGTTGGAAGGTGATGTAGTTGGCATTTAGGAATTCTAAAATTAAACTTTTATCCATCTCTAGCCTGATTACTCTCATATCAAACTAAGGTTGTACCTTTGCATATAAACTAAATTAATAGTTGGTGCATTTTAAACTGATTTGACTGAAGGTCTTTGTTAGATTTGTTATGAGGTGTATACCTGTTGAATTTTAAAACATATAGTTGAAGAAGTAGTAAAATACTTGTTCAAATCTTATCTATTTGAATGGATTTATATATTATCAGTTTTGCTGCAGGGGAAAATTAAAGCAAAAGAGAGAAGCAAGTTGATAAAGTAACATTTCTAAATGTAAACAGGAGCTATTTTTTAAGTGGGTAATTCTTTTGAGCATATTATTTACTCTTGTAAATGTCAGACTTTAATATAGAATTTTTTTTAGTAAGGTTATAAAAAGAATTTATAAAGCTTTTGATAGAGCTAGAAATGGTTTGAGAACTTTTTGGGGGTACTTGAGTAATCTAAATAGGTACTAAAACCTCCATCCATTAATCTCACCTGCTTGTTTATATTGTATAAGGTGAATGGAGGGAGATGAGGAAGGTGGATTGGACAAACACAACGTGTGTTATATGAATCATTGTATAAGTAAAAAGCAAGCTTGATAAATTACTGAAATATCTATCCCCTTGGCTTTACTTAAAATTATTGAGCACAAAATAATGCTAACCATAATTAGGTAGTATTAAAATAATAGTTAAGTATATATTGCCTCATGCAAACTGGACTTGCAGGCAGTTTATCTTGGAGAATGGGGCCCTGGAAATGGAGTGTTATGTTCATAGCAGATAACACTTATTGGACCAAAGTGAAAGGGCAGTCTAGTGACTTCTTACTTATTTACATTTCAGAAGCTCTTGAGTTTAGGAAGATTGGTTTTGCCTACTAATTTGGCTAGCCTGTATGCCATCAGTTATATAAATAGTAATAGTTCCTGAAAGTATACCTTAACTTTTTTTTTTTTGAAGTGCTGTTGTTTTTTAAAAAATATATTTTTTATTGATTTCAGAGAGGAAGGGAGAGGGAGAGGGAGAAACATGAATGATGAGAGAGAATCATTGATTGGCTCCTTTTTTTTTTTTTTTTTTAAAGGGAGATGTATTAGTGGTGGCTTTTATTTTTGACTTGTATCTGTTTTTCTTGAATATCTGGGTAGAACACAAGCCTTCCCTTGAACGTTTGACTTGTTTTAGATTGCATGTATTTCCTAAAGTATACTGCAAGTAGTGGGTACTGAGAATCTTAGCAGGTATGTTCTTTATTTTTTCATTTTTAAGTTTGCACATGTGTGGTTTGTGTATTCCTAAATATTATTCTAAATGCTTGGAATATAGTATTAAAAAATTGAAAGGTAGCCCAGCTGGGTATAGTTCAGCGGTAGAGTGTCGACCTAGGAACCAAGAGGTCACCGGTTCGATTCCTGGTCAGGGCATATGCCCAGGTTGTGGGCTTGATCCCCAGTGGGGGGCGTGCAGGAGGCAGCCGATCAATGATTCTCATTGATGTTTCTATCTCTCTCTCCCTCTCCCTTCCTCTCTGAAATCAATAAAAATATGTTTTTTAAAAAATTGAAAGATGAATTACAGTTTCAGAGCATTTTAGAACTCCAAGAAACTTTAAAATCTTCAATTCTTTCTTTTTTCTGTTCCTCTCTCCTTTCATCTTTCTGGAAACAGAATTATAAGGGTTTATTTTCCTCCAAGAATTGCTGAATTAAAATTATTCTTAGTTTTTAAATTGTGGAAATAAACTACAGTGGATAATATATTCTAATCCCTTTCATTAAGTAGAATTTGGCACTTAGATTGGATTAAGTAGCTGGGTGAATGAGCTATAACGTCAAAAAGTTATGTTGTGGATTCATGTTTTTGAGTGTACCTTTGCTCATTAATTCTTCAAATTTTTACTGAGCACTACCTATGACTTAGGCACTGAAGGAACAAAGATTACCAAGACCCTCTTTCACTGTAGTATATTTACCTCAAAGTGTATGCAAGACTATCCATGGGAATAGGTGGGAATAAAATTTTAGAACTTCTACTTAAATTTCCATTTTGTATGTGTTTGGTAAGGTACATAATATTAAAAATAATAGAGTATATGTATATTTATATAATTTATAAACGATTAACATTTAATTTATTAAATGCGATGGTACAGTGGAAGAAAATGCTAGTGGAATGCAGTGTGTGTGTGGGTGTATTTGGTGGCCTGGAAGTGTCCTAACACTGTATATGCTCAATAACTGTGTTAAATAATTTACTTTTCTAGTGACTTAAAGGTTGTGTTTGCTAGTGGAATAATTAAGCATGTAATAGTTGAAGGTTCTGGTACTTTTCATTTTGCTTATCCATCAACCTTAATATACTCTAAAACATTGACTCCCCAACCAATATTTTATTTCCCAAATTTCATAGTATTAATATTAAAATTGTACTACTATTATACCACTTATGATGTGATGTTAGCTGGTTTAATGTAATACATCATTGTGTGATTGAAAGTTGAGTTCACAGTTGGTACTTTTTGGGGTGTACTCTCTTATTAAAGCGCTTATTTGCTTTCAACTGAATTTATTAAATTTACCAGTGAACTTTCCAGCATTAGTATGGAATTGTGTTGGTGTTTTTTTTTTAAAATTATCTTTATTGTTGGAAGTATTACAGATGTCCCCTTTGTGTTTTCTTTTCTCCCATTGACCTCTCCACCCTGATGCACCCCTCCCAGGCCTTCACCACTCTATTGTTTGTGTCCATGTGTTATGGAATTGTAAGTTTTGATTAAGCCTTCCCAAGTATACCTACCCAGCTGTTGTTATATATAAAGGAGAGAAATAGGTCAATTTTGAATTAGTCTGCTTATATATAGTCACTTAAATAGTTACAAAGGTGCTGTTCTTTATAATCTCCAGTTTGACACTACATAATGAGTATAAGTGATAAAGAGAAGATAAATATACCATTGAACCATGAATTTAGGGGGATGAGCAGAATGAGGTGTCACTTGATGATGAATGGCCTCCCCATTTACTAAATTGGACAGCTTTTCCCCCCCTTGTTTATTGTTTGTCTTTATGCTTGGTTAGTAAGACTTCACAATGAAAGCATTTAGGGCTACCTTACAGAAAGAGTTGGGAATGTGGTGACCAACCAGTAGCTAGGTGTTTTCTCAGGAGAAAGGGAAGATTTTTGGCACTTGATTATATGATTGGTCACAGGAAAAATTAGGGTAGTAATTTGCTGTGACTATAGAAAATCTGGTTATGGAGCACTAGAGATTAATGCTGAGAGTTTAGATTAGAAGCTTTAATGTTCAGTAGCTGCAGGGGCGGCAGGATTTTATTTATGAACTAGAGGCATGGTGCACAGATTTGTGCAGTGGTGGGGGCGTGGCCTGCAGAGATCGGCCCTCATTGGACTGCTGCTTATCCTAGTCAGCCAGGCGACTATGGACCTGCCCTCTGAGCGGCTACTCTCACTGTGAAAGAACACTGACCACTGACCACCAGGGGGCAGCTCCTGCATTGAGCGTCTGCCCTCTGGTGGTCAGTGCGCATCATAGCGACTGGTCGTTCTGGTTCTGCCATTCAGTCGTTGGACTTTTGTATATATATAGATTAAGAGTTGGTGGTTTGATAGTAGTACTGAGAAGACTAAGATGGAACTGACAGTGCTTTCATACTGTATCCTGAAAGAATGGCTTCTCTCTTCAGGGCTTGTTAATGTTTGCTTTTACCTTTTGGGCTTCATGATATTTGTGTTTAAATTGAGACCCTCTACCTCATTTTGTATGCCAGTAAGTTCTTTCATCTAATAATAAAGTGCTCTTGGAGGTCAGAGGTGGATAGTTAATTACTGACATAAAAACCTGATAAAACTAGCTTTTTGTTATTTACTGTTATAGTCAGAGACATCTATTAGAAGACCTATCAAAAGATGAAGGCCTTCCCTTTACAGTCCTCTTTATTGGGAATTTATTATTAATTAACATAAAGCTCTCCTTCTTTTAGGGAATTCCCAAGTTTGTAACTATCTTTTGAACAAGGTTCAGAAAAAATGATGTTATGAAACCTTGCTATAAGATGGTTCTTGGAATCTTGGTATTAGACTGCACTAAAAGCAAAAGAAACCTGGCTGGGCAGCTCAGTTGGTGAGAGCATTGTACCCATACACCAAGGTTGCGGGTTCGATCCTCCATCAGGGCACACAAGAATCAATCGATGAATGCATAAATAAGTGGACTAACAAATTGCTGTTTCTCTTTTCCTCTTTCTCTCTTCCTCTCTCTAAAAAATCAAGAAATAAAAATTTAATAAAAGCATGCCCAGCCGGAACGGCTGAGTGATTGAGCGTTGACCTATGGACCAAGAGGTCACTGGTTCAATTTCCGGTCAGGGCACATGCCCGGGTTGTGGGCTCGATCCCCAGTTGGGGGCATGCAGGAGGCAGCCAATCAATGATTCTTATCATTGATGTTTCTGTCTCTCCCTCTGAAATCAATAAAAATACACTTTTTAAAAAAAAGCATAACTGCTAAAGTGAGGTTTTTGCAGGAGGAAGTTTTCCAGCTTCTCTTTTGTTTCTATAAAGAAAGTGTCCTAGCATCTTACTTGCCCCTTATAAGGTTTGCTATGGTTTCTTGCCTTTTCTGAATGACTTGTGAGAGTCTAGAGAGATTCCATTCTGAAAGGACCCTTTTATCAAGGTAGGTCTCCCCTGCTCTGTCTTATGACAGTAAATGGCACCACTATTTCAGTTGCTAAAGCCAAAAATATAGAGACATCCTCACTTTTCTTTCATCATCTGACCTATCCATTTATCTCCAGTTTGAGTGTTACCCAGTCTTGTTTGTTATCCATTTCAAACTGTTAACTTCTCATCTTCACTGCCACTACTGTAGTCCCAGCTGCCATCATCTCTTGCTAAGATACCAAGCAGTGATTTCCTATTTTCACACAGTAGCCAGTGCTACCTTAAAGTCCAAGTCAGATTGTTTCATATTTTTTCCTTAGCCTTTTTCCCCCAACCCCCCTCCCCCCCCCCAAGCAAGGAGGGGCTATTTACAAATATTCACATGTCTGGCCCATTCTTTATACCTGAAGTCCCAGTGCTGATGGCCTCAGTGAGGCCTTCTTTTATCATCATATATGATGTTGTCTTCTGTCACTACTGCACTATTCTGTATAGTTTATAGCCTTTCTCATAATATGTAATTATGATGTTTATTGTCAGGCATGATACTGAATCCCCATTGCCAGGATAAGTACAGAGCCTGATGTATTTAGAGTGCTCAGTAAATATTGGATGGCTGGGTGAATGTATAAATGATGGAGAGAACATTTGTAGAATATTCATGTTTGTAAGGTTGTGGGTAAAAATGGACTGCTGACATGGATTAAGTATACTAAGCAGTGTATCCATCTCAAAATTTCTTTTAAAGTTTTTAAATGATAGTTAAAAATGTAAGAGCCTGAAATATGTAATTTTGTCTGTTTAGTTCTATTTAAAGTTGATACCCAATAATATAAATTCCTGAGTAGTCATGAGAGACTAGTATGGCAGTAAGTATTGTGCTTATTAACACTTGAGAATGCCTTTTGGTAATACGTAATATTTAATAACCTTGTGCATAGGTTTAATTTTATATAGCATCTTCATGTACTTTTCATCCATGATGACAAGTTTTATCCTATTGCCATATGTGAGGTTAGAGTTGGAAACTTATATGTTTAAAGTATTGTGCAGAGTTACTTTGGAAGCTAAGAATAAAATACACACATTCAGAGCCCTGTCTCATTGGTTCTAAATAACCTAGGTGATTTTAAACTAAAATTTTAAAATATCTTTAGTTTTTGGGTGTTTTTTTGTTTTGTTTTTTGTCTAAGATTCTTTCTTATACTCCATGGCTAATGCTTTATCCTGTCTTCTCAGTCTTTTAGTTTAATCTTTATTGCAGTGATATATAATTTATAATCAAGTGGTTAAATGGGACTTGTTATGAAAATAATAGTACTATTGTTATCCTCTCTCCTTCACCAGTATTCCTCTACTAATTGACTAATACTTTTAGCACTTTAAATTTATTAATTTGATCTTTACATTTATCGCCAGATAATATACTACTTTTCTTTCCATTTAAGGAGTATTTATTGAGTTTTTACTATAAAAGATGAGGATTTAGCCCTGGCCAGTGTTTCTCAGTGGTTAGAGCATTGGCCCACACCCTGAAGGGTCTCTGGTTTGATTCCTGGTCAAGGGCAATACCTGGGTTGCAGGTTTGATCTGGGTTGGGGAGCAAGTGGGAGGCAACCAGTTGATGTGTCTCCCTCACATCAATGTTTTTCTCTCTCTCTCTCTCTCCCCCGCCCCCCTCCTACTTCTCCCCCCTCCCACTTTCTCTAAAAATCAATGGAAAAAATATCCTCAGGTGAGGATTAGCAGCAACAACAACAACAAAATTCTTACATCTCTACTTGTTTGTCTACTCATTAGTTTCCAAGAGGCTCTCTGTTTTTACCAGTTACTTTTTAATAATCTGCATACTTGATCGCTGGTCATGTGAGTCTTAATTTAAGCCTCAGGGCAGGTTCATTGCAGTGATCATTTAAGAGACTATAAAACTCCATGTGTGTAGGGACATGTGCTATATCCCTAGCACAGTACCTGCCCATATATTAGCTATCCATTATATATTTGTTGAATGAGTGAATTGCATATCAAAACAATCTTTTCTAAAAACTAGATTGAACTTTTAGAGGAAACTTGATTTAGGATATGTGTGTGTGTGCTCATGTGTGTATGCCCTGAAGCTTAAAACTCAATATTTTTGTCTCTATGTTTAAATGCATCTTTTACGTTTAAAAAATGGTTAATTGTATTAAATATGTCATTATGATGGGCTCTGCTTTAAAGTTGGTTTTGGAATCTGTTAGCAGCTGTGGAGGGAAGGTGTGGTGGGTTTGTAAGAGTTGTTTCATTAATAAATTTGGTTTAGAGATTTAGTTTATGTAAGTATCCATAAATGAAATTTTTCAATATGTGGAGTTTTATAGATCAGAAGTTATTCTTTGTCAGATATGCTAACTTGAGAATACCTCTTTGCAGCTGATTATGAAAGGACAAAAATTGCTTATTTAAAAACCACTTTGTACTGTTTGGAGCACAGATACGTGTTTAGCATACGCTTGATGATCAAGAGAACCAGATGGTTGAAGTCATTACTGTCTTTTTATGATTGTGATTTGTTGCTTTTAAAAAAATCAATAGTTATATCTTATTTAGTTTTAAGACACACCTTTTAATTTCCATGTCTTCTCAATGTTTAAATAATATGCAGCTCACATATCAAACTCCCAATTTGCAAGTTTATGGGAATATGACTAAAGGTTACAATTATAGGTCTAAGAGAACTGCACTGCATGGCAGTTCTATATATGTTAGAATAATTTATCAGAAGAGAGATAATTGTTGGTTGCACTAGAATTTAGAAGGCTTTTGCTCATCTTATGTATTTGTTTAATTTTGAGAATTTAAAAATGTACCTAAGACATCTACCTCTCTTGTGATTCTGGCAGAGATAATAAGCTAAGCTGTTTATCTTATTATCCCGAGTTCCTATACCTGGAATAATAGATGTTTATGTATTTCCTTATGCAAGCAAGTGAAAACACTACAAGTAGATCAGAAGCAGTTACCTAATCTTCCTTGGCATTTTCTATTTCCCAAAAAGAAACCACTTTATATTCTTTTAGTTGATTTTGGTACTTGGTATAGCTTTTTCAGTTTTAGGCATAGCTGTTGACTTCTCACTTCTGAGCATGAGATTTTAGCCGCCTTCCCCATCCTTCCCCTTCAGCCACTTCCCTTTCTTCTTTCCTTATTACTTCATTTTACCATGATAGTTGTGGTTATATGCTAATTATGCTTAGATAAGCATTCAGTGTTTACCTTATCACCATGTACATATGATTCATAACTGAAGTTATGTAGTAAGCTATGATTATTTTTCTGCACATTTTGTTTAATTTAGAGCTAATAATTGTGGTTTTATTTGTGTTTGTTTAGTATTTTAAGTATTTAGCACTGACTCAACGTTATGCTATAACTTGCCCAAGTCTCTCAAGATGATCAGATGTCAGTTTCTTCTAATGTTTTCATGTAGCCTTTGGACCGGCTTTAAACTGGACTGTTTACTCTTTGAACCTGGTCCATAATTATGAACCTGGGAATTCCCTTCACCCTTATCTTGGGGATTCTCCTATACTAGATTTTTGTATCCTCTATTCCATATCTTCTGCTTTCTGAATTTTCTCTTGTTTTGGTGGATGATTTCCTCCAAGAATTTTTTGAGAAAAAGTTTATGTGAGGCAAATTATTTGAGATTTGTAAGCCTGCAAATATCTTAAATCTGTTCTCATACTTGATTGAAAGTTGGTTTGAGTTAGACTTCTAAGTGAGAAATCATTTTTCCTCAGAATTTAAAAAAGTTATGATTCATTTTTAGCCTGACTTTCCATGTAGATGTTTAGATATCCAGTGTCATTCTGATTCTTAGACTGTTTATACTTGTTTTTGTTTCTGGAAACTTCTCTAGTCTCATGTTTGCTAGTAAAAATGGGCTCTTATCTGAAGGCTTATGTCCTTCAGTTCTGGGACATTTTCTTTAATTATCTCATAGATGATTTCCTTTCAAAAATTTTTTTTTTTCCTTTGGAAACTCTTTTATTTGGATATTGGTCCTCCTGGACTGATCCTCTAATTTTCTTATCTTTTTCCATCTTTGTCTTCGTACTACTTTTGGGGAGATTTTTATTTTTTTATTTTTTATTGAATTTTTACAGAGAGGAAGGGAGAGAGATAGAGAGTTAGAAACATCGATGAGAGAGAAACATCAATCAGCTGCCTCCTGCACACTCCCCACTGGATATGTGCCCATAACCAAGGTACATGCCCTTGACCGGAATCCAGCCTGGGGCCCTTCAGTCCGCCGGCCGATGCTCTACCACTGAGCCAAACCAGTTAGGGCTGGGGAGATATTTTTAACCTTACTTTCCAATCTTTAAATTTCTCTTCCCTCTTTTATTTAAAAATGTTTAAGAGCTCTTAATTTTTTTCTTTATTGAAAATTAAAACATTTTTTTTCATGTGATAACTTCACATGTAAAATTTTACATATGGTAAAATACACAAATCTTAAGGGTATACCTCAATGAGATAAAAAATACATATACCTGTGTCAAGGTACATAACCTATGAAGCTATAATCTTAAGTATTAGTTTAGTGAATTTTGACAAGTGCTTTACACTTACGTTATCACCTAATTCAAGATATAGAATATTTCTATCACCCTGGAAAGAGCCTTCATTCCTCTTTCCAGATAATCATCCCCACCCACCAGAGGCATTTGACCTGATTTCTGTTACCATTAAAAAAGTATTTGTTTTGTTTGTTCTTGCATTTAATATAAATGGATTAATGAAGTATGTTTCCTTTTGCGGCTGGCTTTTATGCTCAATATGATGTGATATTCATCCATGATGTTGCTGAGTAGAATTCTACTATATGACTATAACACAATTATTTATCTACTAGAGGCCTGATGCACGAAATTCCTGCAAAGGGGCTGGGACCTCGCAACCCCGGCTTCGCTCAGAAGGTTGTCCGGAAGGTCCTTCTGCTGTTTGGTCTAATTAGCATATTAGCTTTTTATTATATAGGATTCTTCATTTGGACATTTGAGTTTCCTGGTTTTGGCTGTTATGAATAAAACTACTATAAACATTTTTATACAAGTCTTTCTGGACATATTCTTTCATATATCTTATATACCTAGGAGTGTAGTGCAATAGTTTGGTCATAGGGTAGGTATATGTTTAACTTCATTAGAAACCACCAAATAGTTTTCCAAAGTTGGTTAAGGTTATATAACTTTCATTTCCACCAGTTTCTGTTGCTCTACCTCCTCACCAGTGCTTGGTATTGAGTTTTTTTAATTTTAGACATTCAGATTGGTAGGAAGTAGTATCTTGGTGTATCTTGTGGGATGTTGGTCATTTGTATGTCCCTTAAGAGCCCTTTTTTTCTATGAATTTTGTTTACGGGCATCTCTGTGTGTGTGTGTTTATCTTTGTCATATCTTATCTCTTTGAGGACATTAATAATACATTTCTAAAAGTTTTTTTTCCTCCCTAAATAGACTGTTTACTAAAAAAATAAAAATAAAACAAAATTCCCTGTCAGCTTTTTGCTTCTTTTATATTAGGGGCTTTTCACAGGTGTCTAATAATTTTGTTCCTCTGCTCATAAAGCTGATTAGACATTCTGTGTTAGTGGTGCTTGTTGTGAGCATTTTCATTGTGGAAACTTCCTCACCCCCACCCCCAAGTCAGTATCTTTACCCAGAGAAGTCTCCTCAGGTCTTCTGTCTAGGTCAGTGATGGCGAACCTTTTGAGCTCGGCGTGCCAGCATTTTGAAAAACCCTAACTTAACTCTGGTGCCATGTCACATATAGAAATTTTTTGATATTTGCAACCATAGTAAAACAAAGACATATTTTTGATATTTATTTTATATATTTAAATGCCATTTAACAAAGAAAAATCAACCAAAAAAATGAGTTCGTGTGTCACTTCTGACACGCGTGTCATATAGGTTTGCCATCACTGGTCTAGAGGGTAAAAGTCTGCCAGACTCTGGAAGCTCAGAGGAGAGAGAGGTAAGATGTCTCTATATTCCCATGCATGTATTTAATACCTCTGTTTTTAGAATGGCTTAGTTAACCACACGTATGACTGGTGTTTAAGGATATTTTCTGGTGTTCAGAGAAGTGTGTCATGTCTTCCAGACAATAAACTTCTAGTCTTTGTCATGGTTTGGAAGTCTTGGTAAGCAGGCTGTGTGGAATGGGGTTGGAGATCTCTGGAATGTCATTGCTTCTTAAATAGCTTTGAGCCAATAGCATAATTGCTTTCTTTACTCCCATCCTCCAGAGGTACCCTGGCCACTAATTCTGAGCCTTTGTGGGATTCTGCCATATAAAAAACTCACCTTTTTCTATTGGCAGTTTAGGATTCAACTTTCTTACATCTACTAATTCCTTTAATATGTGTCTGCTTTCTAGCTTCAGATATTTTCTTAGTTTTATCTCCTGTTTTAATTTCTTTTGTCTTTGGGTTCATAAAACCTTTAAAGAAGAAAATAATCCCTTTATTGAGTTTTAGTGGGCTTTAAGAAGTGAGTAAAATTAAATGTTTCAACCCAGTGTTCTTTTACCAGAGCTCTGTATATTTTTTTGTCACACAGTATATCATACCATGTTTTTTTTTTACAAATTACTATATTTTCATAATTGTAATTTTTTTTGGTTTCTTGATACTCCATTGCCTGGATTACTTATAATCTATAATAATAAAAGCATAATATGCTAATTAGACCAGACAGCCAAATGACCTTCCGGACATCCTCCTGGACATCCTCCTGAACGACCTTCTGGATGAAGCCGGGGCTGCAAGGGCCTAGGCAAGCTGCTGCAACTGCAAGGGCTGAGACAAGCCACCGTGGCTGCGAGGGCTGAGCCCCTTGCACGAATTTTGTGCATCGGGGCTCTAGTTTACTTATAATTTGCTTTATTACTAGGTACATGTTTCTTTGAATTTTTCACTCACTACATTATGCTTAAGTGAACATATTTATTTGTTTCCACTAATTTTAGGATTCTTTCCTTGGAATAGATTTCCAGAACTGACAATCTTTTTTTTTTTTTTTTTTGATACTCAATATAATTATCTATTTTTACAGTAAACCCTTTTATTGTTTTTTTAATTTTATTTTTCAATTACAGTTTACACTCAATATTATTTTCTACTAGAGGCTCAGTGGATGAAATTTGTGCACAGGTAGGATCCCTAGCAGCTGGCCAGGTTGAGGCTGGCTGGGGGGAGGGGCCTCGTGTGGTAGGTTGGCCAGCCTCGCCCCCTAGTCGAACTCCCGGTTGAGGGGACAATTTGCATATTAGGTTTTATTATATAGGGTTGGTTTCAGGTGTACAGTATCGTGGTTAGACAATGATATACTTTACAAAGTGGTTCTCCTGATACTTTCAGTACCCACCTGGCACCATACATAGTTATTACAATATTACTGACTATATTTCCTGAGCTGTACTTTACATCCCCATGACTGTTTTGTAACTACCAATTTGTACTTCTTAATCCTTTCACCTTTTTCACCTACTTCCCCAATCTACCTCTCTTGTGGCAACCATCAGTCTGTTTTTTGTATCTGTGAGTCTGTTTCAATTTTGTTCGTTTATTTTGTGCTTTAGAGTAGCGTTCGCCAACCGGTGCTCTGTGGGCCACTGGTGATCCGTGAGGTCCGGAAGGTTGGCGACCACTGGTTTAAGGAAATCTTTGGAGCAGTGGTCGCCAACTGGTGGTCCGTGAGGTCTGAAATGTTGGCAACCGCTGCTTTAGAGTCCACATATAAGTGAAATCGTGTTATTTGTTTTTCTCTGACTGACTTATTTCACTGATCATAATACCTTCTAGGTACATCCATGCTGTAGAAATGACATTTGACTCAAATAATTTTCTGAAAGTAATATATGACTGTTGATTTTACTAAACATTTATTAAAAATTGTTATTAAAATATGCAAAAACAATTCTTTGTTAATTAAATAGTCTATGCCCTGATCGGTTTGGCTCAGTGGATGGAACGTCAGCCTGTGGACTGAAGGGTCCCAGGTTCGATTCCGGTGAGGGGCACGTGCCTTGGTTGCGGGCACATCCCCAGTACGGAGTATGCAGGAGGCAGCTGATCGATGTTTCTAACTCTCTGTCTCCCTCCCTTCCTCTCTATAAAAAAAATCAATAAAATACATTTTTAAAAATAAAAAATAAATAGTCTAAAATGGTAGCTTTTAGTTTGTATTTTTTGAATTAGTTTTCAAGGTAGAATCTCTCCTCTCCCTCCATTTTTGATAGTTGTATTTTCTCATTATTTGTCTTTTGGAGTTTTGTTCTTTTTTTTTTTTTCTTTCTTTCTTTAAAATATATTTTATTGATTTTTTACAGAGAGGAAGGGAGAGAGATAGAAACATCAATGAGAGAGAAACATCGATCAGCCGCCTCCTGCACATCACCTACTGGGGATGTGCCTTCAACCCAGGTACATGCCCTTGACTGGAAGGAATCGAACCCAGGACCTTTCAGTCTGCAGGCTGATGCTCTATCCACTGAGCCAAACCGGTTTTGGCGGGTGTTTTGTTCTTGTTTATCAATAATACTAGTTCTTAAAATTGTTTCTTTTTTTAAAATAAATTTTTATTGATTTCAGAGAAGAAGGGAGAGGGAGAGAGATATAGAAACATCAATGATGAGAGAGAATCACTGATGGGCTGCCTTCTGCGTGACCCTCACTAGGGATTGAGCCTGCAACCCAGGCATGTGCCTCAAACTAGAGTTGAACCCAGGACCCTTTAGTCCGCAGCCCCATGCTCTGTCCACTGAGCCAAACCAGCGAGGGCCATTCAAATTATTCCTTTAAAAAAAATAAATTTGTAGAACTCCTTATAATACAAGCCTTGAATATTAACCATCTGACAGATTTGCTACAAATATTTTCTTCAATTGGCTTACCATTTTATTTCTGTTTTTTGCAATTGTTTTTAATATGCATACACGTAAATTTTTATATAGTTAAATCTGTCACCTGTTGTGTGTTTTGTTCTGAAGTTCATTTTTACTCTTAACTTGTCTGTTTTTAAAATATATTTTTATTGCCGGAACCGGTTTGGCTCAGTGGATAGAGCATTGGCCTGCGGACTGAATGGTCCCAGGTTCGATTCCGGTCAAGGGCGTGTACCTGGGTTGCGGGCACATCCCCAGTGGGAGATGTGCAGGAGGCAGCTGATCGATGTTTCTCTCTCATCGATGTTTCTAACTCTCTATCTCTCTCCTTTCCTCTCTGCAAAAAATCAATAAAATATATTTAAAAAAATATATATATATATATATTTATTGATTTCAGAGAGGAAGGGAGAGGGAGAGAGATATAGAAACATCAGTGATGAGAGAGAATCATTGATCAGCTGCCTCCTGCACACTTCCTACTGGGGGTTGAGTCCGAAACCTGGGCATGTGCCCTTGACTGGAATTGAATCTAGGATCCTTCAGTCCACAGGCCTATGCTCTATCCACTGCACCAAACCAGCTAGGGCTTAACATGTCTTAAAAATAAATAGGTTTTAATTTATGATTACATATTTTTAGTATTTAACTTTCTGTTAGTCACCTGAGATTTATTTTGGAGTGTGGTGAAAGTTATGATCTAAATTATAAGATTTTTGTTTGTTTGTTTTTTCGTTAGTGTATGTGTGTGTTTTACTTTTAAGCAGCTATCTAATAGCCAGGGACTCATTTATATTCGCATTAAAAAAAATCTTTAAAAAATTAAATATGGCCCTGACAGGTTTGGCTCAGTGGATAGAGCGTTGGCCTGCGGACTGAAGGGTCCCAGGTTCGATTCCCGTCAAGGGCATGTACCTTGGTGCAGGCACATCCCAGTAGGGGGCGTGCAGGAGGCAGCTGATCGATGTTTCTCTCTCATCGATGCTTCTCTCTATTCCTCTCCCTTCCTCTCTGTAAAAAAATCAATAAAAAATATATTTTAAAAAATTGAATATTTGTACTAACTCCTATTTTGCCTCATATATTCTGTTCTAATTATTCTCCCATGTAGTCTTACATCAGAAACTTGTGTATTTCTCAGAAAAACTTGCATTTGTACTACATGAAGTCAAGACTTCCTTATTTTAAATTATTTTGTTCTGCTTTGGTTGTTTGGGAAGTGTTTGCACACTTTTGCTTTTTTTTAAAAAAAATATAGTTTATTGATGTTTTTACAGAGAGGAAGGGAGAGGGATAGAGAGTTAGAAACATCGATGAGAGAGAAACATCAATCAGCTGCCTCCCGCACACCTCCCACTGGGTGTGTGCCCGAAACCAAGGTACATGCCCTTGACCGGAATCAAACCTGGGACCCTTGAGTCCGCAGGCCAATGCTCTATCCATTGAGCAAAACCGGTTAGGGCCACACTTTTGCTTTTATGTAATAAAATTTTAGAATGTTGCCATCTTGAGGTTGTTTATAAAACCATGTATGATTATCAAAAACTGCTGACAACGATGAAGTGTTTACCAGATGTACCGGTTACTAATGCGGATTTTGTAATCAAAGAAAACATGATAATTTCAAGAGAAACCTCAAAAGTGCTTTATTCAAAGTAATGTCCATCGCCAGCTACACATTTCCCCCATCTTTCAGGTAATTTGTGGATTCCGTCCCAATAGAACTTTTCTTGTTTTGAGGCAAACCATTCAGAGACCCAATTTTCCACTTCGTACATTTTGAAGTGCTGCTCAGAAAGTGTGTGTGCCGTCAATCAGAACAAGTGGTCATCTGAAGGACCAATGTCTGGTGAATACAGCGGGCGGGTTAATACTTCCCAGGCAAGATCCTTTAACGTGCCTTTAACTGATTTTGAAGTGTGTAATGGTGTTTTATCATGAAGCAAAATTACTTTGCTGTGTCTTCTGGCCCGTTCTGGTCGTTTCACGATCAAAGCGTGGTTCAAATTGATTATTTGTTGTCGGTAGCGATCAGTATTAACTGTTACACCTGGTTTTAGAAGCTCATAATACACCACACCTTCCTGATCCCACCAAACCCAGAGCATTGTCTTCTTTCCGAAGCAATTTGGCCTTGCAGTCGATGTTGATGGTTGACCTGGATCAACCTCTGATTTTGTGCGTTTGGGATTCTCAAAAGAAATCCACTTTTCATCTTCAGTCACAATTCGATGCAAAAAAGACTTTCTTTCGTGCCGTTGAAGCAACATTTTACTGATGACTTTTCGGCTTTCCATTTGTCTTTCATCCAGTTGATGTGGCACCCATCTTCCTTCCTTTAAAATTTTTCCCATTGCTTGTAAATGATCGGAAATTGTTTGCTGAGCAACGTTTAATCTTTCTGCAAGTTGTTTTTGAGTTTGACATGCATCTTCATCCAATAATGCTTGTAATTGTTGGTCTTCAAACGTTTTCGGTTGACCTGGATGTTCTTTGTCTTTCACATCGAAATCACTTTTAAAGCATTTAAACCAGCATTCAAAAGTATCTTGAGATGGAGTATGTTCACCGTAAGCCTCCCAAAGTATACCATAGCTTTCAGCAGCACTTTTTTCAAAATAAAGTAATGAATTAAAACTTCCCGCAAATGGTCTTTTTTTGGCACAAAATTTGACATTTTTAACCGTAAAAATATCTGTGATGTTAACACCTTTAGCAAATTTGACATATGAAGTTTTGAAGCTTGCTGTCAATACAACAAAATAGCACACATATCAAATGCATATGTATCAACATATGTATAACTCCATCTTTGAAAAAAGTCCGCATTATTAACCGGTACACCTAGTATTATGTACAATAAGGAAAATTAACTTAGACTAATTTTTTTTCCCCATTGGTCTTTATAGAGAGAGAGTAGAAGAGAGGGAGAGGGGGAGAGAAAGAGAGACGTTGAAAAACATTGATGTGAGAGAGACACTAATTGCCTCCTGCACCTGCAACTCAGGTACGTGCCCTTGACTGTGCCCTTGATCGGGAATTGACCCGTGAGCCTTAGGTCCAAGGGCTGACACTCTAAGCACTGAGCCAAACTAGTCAGGGCACTCTTAGACTTATTTTATGTTTACTTTTTTGATGGCCAGATTCAGTTCTGGGTTTTAACAGTTTGTTGTTGTTGTTAATCCTCACCCAAGGATATTTTTCCCATTGATTTTTAGAGACAGTGTAAGATTGGGAGGGAGAGAATTGATGTGAGAGAGATACATCGATTGGTTGTCTCCCACTTATGCCTCCACCTGGTGGGGATGAAACCTGTAACCAAGGTGAGTGCCCTGGACTGGGAATCAAACTGACTTCCTGGTTCCTGGGTCAATGCTCAACCACAGAGCCACACCAGCTGGGCAAAAAGGGGGCTTGAGATTTTTTAATCCATTTTAATAATAGCAGTGTGTTTCTTGAGTGTGCTTGTGGAGGAAATATTCATTTCAGTTTTAAATGTCAGAGGACTAGAACTATTAAACACATGAATTTTTCATGTCATTTTGAAGCCTATCCTTTGTATAAGTTTGGATTCAAGGCCAAACTCTTTTTGATAGTTTTGTTCTAGTTTTCGCATATATTTACTCTGTGGTATATTATTTTTGGTATTTTAATAAAATTATATATAAAGTTACATTTGTAAAAATGTCCTCTCTGAATGAGTCCTTTTAGTAATTACTTTGTTTCCTAATGATTTTATAACCATTACCATGAAGTCAGAGTAGAATAATGAAAAAGTAATAAAATTTTTGTGTATAACTAGGACAAGAATTCCTTGGGGAAATATTGAGTGAATGATTACAGGAAGGTAATTCTTTAGTTACAGATTAATTGTCTTGAAAGTTAAATTCAGCTTTAAAATGCAGTCATTTTTAAAGACAAACTCATAAAGAAAGTAGATTAATTGAATTAATTAGAGCTTGATTGATAAGGTAAACTGGAAAACAATGAACTTAAAAAAAAATTTAAGCAAAATTAACTTTCACTTGTTGAAATAACATTTTTCTTCAAGCCATAGGCTGGTAATGCTGCTGTCTGTTTCTCTGAATGTTTAGAAGAACAGTAATGACTTTTCCCCTTATGCTTGTGGGTAAACTATTGCCATTTATGCCAATAGTTTTACAGTTAGGTACCTGTCTGAGAGTTGTGATCAAGAGTTTAGGATGATATATATATCATTGGTATTAGAAAATTTGAGATCAGGGAGCTGGTACGAAACAATATCTAAAATACTCATGAAAATTAAGTATTTATGGTATATGAATCATTTTTACAAAAATTTTAAGCTCTTAGATATTAATATAAATTTAATTTAAAAATTTCAGATTAAAACATCATTACCAGATTGGTAAACACTCTTGAGGAAATATAAAGCAAGAACTCATTTTGGGGTGCATTTGAGATCTTGCTCCTGGCATATGCAGTCAACTTGGCTCAAACTTTTATTAAAAACAAACAACTCAGTTGGTAAATGCCTGAATTTATCTTTTTTTATAAATATGCTTTTTAAATAGATTTTAGAGAGGAAGAGGGAAGGAGGGAGGGAAGGAGGGAAGGAGGGAGAGAGGGAGGGAGAGAGAAACATAAATGATGAGCCCTAACTGGTTTGGCTCAGTGGATCCAGTAGGGGGTGTGCAGGAGGCAGCTGATTGATGTTTTTCTCTCATTGACATTTCTAACTCCTATCCCTCTCCCTTCCTCTCTGTAAAAAAATCAATAAAATATATTAAAAAAAGAAACATAAATGATGAGAGAGAATCATTAATCGGCTGCCTCTTACACACCCCTACTGGGGATCGAGCCCACAACCCAGGCATGTGCTCTGATTGGGAATTGAGCTGTGACCACCTGGTTCATGGTTCGATGCTCAACCACTGAGCCACACCGGCAGGGCACATGTGAATTTCTTTATATAATTCAGAATTGTCCACATCTGACTCTTAATTTTTTCAAAATTGCTTTTTGTATTAGAAGGTGTAACATCTGAAGGTTTTTCAGATGTTATATGTTGTAACCATTAATAGTACTGGAAATGACATTTTTCCTGTCACTTGGTAGGTGTTGTGGTTGCCAACACATCAGTTTATTTTCAAAGTATTTCTTCATAATGACAGCAGCATTGAGAATAGAGACAGTATATGTGCTCTTTTTTTACCAGTTTTTCAAGAAGGATGTTTCTTTCAATTGTTTCCATCAGTATGGAAAGCAGAACTATTCCAAATTTAATTACTATGTTTTTTTTTTTATTAATGCTTTTTTTGTTTCCAAATTTCCATTAATTTGTTTTTTTCTCTAAGGTGATTTTTTTTTTAAGGTGATTTTTTTGGTAATGCCTTTTAACAAGGATCTTAGTGACACGTAAGAATAGGTGAATTCTCTCATACAACTGTAGGAAAAATTTCATGATTTCTTAATTGATATACAAGAAAATAAGTTTCAACCTGAATTATGGGCTTAGCTAGTACTAATAGTAGAATGTAGACGATTTCACTTTTAATTTTGAAATCATTTGATGAAGATATAAATCTGTGTTGTTATTTGTGGCTTTCTTTACAAATTGAAGCCTAAAATATAGACTTGGACTTTTACGTGGAAGATGAATCTCATTGGAGGATTGGACTTTTTTAAAATTTGCAAACTTATTCATAAATAATAAAGTTTCTGGAAAGGTAAGTTTAGGATATATTATGTTGTAAAAGACTGCTCTTAAAGTGAAATAGAATGGAGGTAATAAATGGTTTCAAATTCATGAATTTTACATGTGATTGACTTAGCAGGTTTTGGGCAATGATGGTAAAAGAGAAACCTCACTGGTTTCTTTCTTTTTTTTTTTTTTAAATATATTTTATTGATTTTTTACAGAGAGGAAGGGAGAGAGAGAGAGTCAGAAACAACGATGAGAGAGAAACATCGATCAGCCGCCTCCTGCACATCTCCTATTGGGGTTGTGCCCACAACCCAGGTACATGCCCTCGACCGGAATCGAACCTGGGACCTTTCAGTCCGCAGGCCGACACTCTATCCACTGAGCCAAACCAGTTTCGGCCTCACTGGTTTCTTTAGGGAACCTTAAAGTACTTGTGGATGAGGCAGCCTTTCGCCAAGCGCCCCACCCTCACCCCCCCAGCTTCCCAACCTCCCTCTCTCCATCTCCCTGAATACTTTCCCTCTTTGCTTTCTGTCTTTCCTCTCCTTCCTCTTCCAAACAGGGAGAAACAATACTGAAATGTATGTTATTCTTATTTCATAAGACTATTGTAAGAATCTTTTGAGATAGTGTCTGTGAAATTGCTTTTTAAAAAGTAAAATGCTAAGTTAGCTACAACATTTAATCTTATTTTGTTTAAGGTTAAAGGCAGTGATGATAACCTGTCATTACATTTTGGTTAGATATGGAAAGGGATTTAGGCTACTAGATGTCCTCAACTGATCCTCCTCACCCCAAGGAGAATACTTGGCAGCATATAATTTAATGTAGTTGAATGGATGAGTGCCATGTTGCTGATAGCTCAGAAGTTTATGAACCAGGAGAATGACTAATTTGTTTGCTGGAAACAAGTGAATGAATTTAGAAAACTTCTTGTCAATATATGTTGACTAGTCATTTTGTTATATTATGGAGAATTTTTTAAAAAGCTAATGAATACTTAAAGGCATTCTTTCTATGACATTTTTAAGACTCCTCTGTGGTATTTAAGTATACAACAGGTTTCCTATGGCCATAAACTAAGTGGAATCTTTTTGATTGATGTTCTTTTCTTATGGGCAGTTTTCAAGGACACATTCTTTCCAGAAATTATTTGAATTTGTTAACTATAGTTGGCATGTTTCAGAATGAGCTGTTATTCTTAGTAGAAGAAAACTTGTACAACTTGCATTTTTCTCCATTTGTATTCTAAGTTTATAAGTTGTTTGTTAATGGTTTATTCATTAACAAAATAGCTTTGTTGTCCAGCATACAGATTTCATTCATATTATTTTTTCTTCACATTTTTATGCTTGTTAATAAAAAAAACTAATAGGAAGGAGGAAGCGGAATTTTTCCTTAGACTACTTTAATATTTATGCAGTGCAGCAAAGCTCAGAGATCCTGGGGAACAGAAGTAGTGGCAGATGGTTCAACCTGATGCTCTGCAAAGTTAGGGAGGCTCGTTTTGATTACAGACACTAGCAGTCTGTGAAGTGAAGATATGGAGTCACGATCTATTTTACAGCCTGCACTAACCATGTGTGTTGTGGTAAAGCCAAGAGCAACTTTGTATGGACATAGTAGAAGAGATGAGTAGGTCTAGTACTGTTTCTAAATTGTGAGGCTCTGACCTATAACTTTTTCTGATTGCTGCCTATACATTTTTATATATTTCAAGTAGTCAAATTGTCTTTCTTATATTACCCTCTATAGATAGCCAGATCTCGTCCAGAGTGATCTCGTCTATTAATGTATTTAGTACTTAACTTTGCAATCTACTCATGCCAAATATAATGTAATCATCACTAGTCTGTTTTTTGCAATTTTCCTCTGTGTCATATTTGTAGATTTTTCTTTGTTTCTGTCATGGGATTTCTTCTGTATTACTTCTACTTTTATGTTCTGTTTATATTTTACCCTTTTTTCCCCTCATAGATATTTTGGAAACTTTGGAGGAATGGTTATTTTTGACATTACCTTCAAAAGGTATATTTCTATGTTTTAGTTTAGAGCCAGAACAAAATATTGTGAATGCTTAAAGGCATTTGTGAAAATGTCATTTTGGTAGACTTGTTCACTATCAAAGGTTAGATTTGTGTTATTGAGTGATTTAATGAGGTTAGAGAAACATATTGGATTAACTGAGCCATTGGAGCATGTTTTTTTAAACCTAAGAATAAGCCTAGTTTTAAAGTACTCTACCGATTTATTTCTCTATAGAAACAATGTTATAAATGACTAAAGGCCCGGTGCATGAAAATGGGGAGGGGGGTCCCTCAACCCAGCCTACTCCCTCTCACAGTCCAGGAGCCCTCAGGTGGGAGGCAACCTGGCCATCAGGGGAAGGCGACGTCCCCATCACACCTCTGCTGCTGCCATTTCCAGCAGCGCAAGCCTCAGCCGGCCCTGGTTACCTGAGCCTCGGGTGGCCCAGGCGGCTCGGGGACTGAGGGGACTGGGGAACTCTGGAGGCAGGCGCATGGCAAGGCCCCGGCTGGGCCGAGGGGATTGGGAGTCGCCATCTTGTGGCTGTGGGCGCCACCATCTTTGAGAGCGTGGCTGTCAATTAGCATATTCCCTCCTTATTGGCTTTGGGCGCCACTATCTTTGAGGGTGGGGCAGTCAATTAGCATATTCCCTCCTTATTGGCTGTGGACACCACCATCTTTGCGATGGTGAGAGGGTCTATTAGCATATCCCCTCTTTATTAGATAGGATTATTAGAGTCATAGGGAGCTGGCTTACAGAAATTTAACTCACCAGTTAGCTGAAATACTGTACATTTGCAATAAAAAAAGTAGTAGGCACAAAACTGGGAATACTAGATGACAATAAAACTGAAAAAGTCATTTAAAGATGTATGTAAATACCAATGTTTATAGATATGGAACACCCATCCCTGATGGCCAGTCACCCTTTTCAGATGCAGCCTTAGTGTGTTTATCAATTACGATTATACACTTAGAGGGATAAGAGTATCTTTAGGGAATTTTTGTTCATTTGTAAGGAGCTGGTGAGCTGTCAGTAAGTCAGATATTTGTATTATCTTGGACTGTTCCTATGTATCTGGCATAGGTTTATTAGTTTTTCATGTAGTAGAAGCTGCTCTTTTAAATCAGCCTTCTTTTGCTCAGTATAGTATTCAAGTTTCATCCATGTTGTTATGTGTATCAGTACCTTTTTCCTCTCTATTGGTGAATAATTTTCCATAATATTAATGTATCTTAATCTTTTTCTTCAGTTGTGCATGGACATTTGGGTCATTTCCAGTTTTTGGTTGTTATTAACTAGGGGCCCAGTGCATGAATTCGTGCATCTGGAAAGGAACTGTGGGCCATGCCCCTGCCCCCCCCCCCCATCTTGCCATGGCCCCTGATCTCCTGTCTGCCGGCAGCCCTGTTCCCGCTGCTCCCACGTGCTGTCGGCGCCAACCCCGCTCGCCCATGCTGACAGCACAGAGCAATTGGGACCGGCGCCAGCAGTGGGTGTGAGCAGTGGCTGCTGCCCTGATCACCTGTCAGGCACAGGGGGAGGTGAAAAAGCCCTGAGGAGCGATCAGGACAGGCAGCCGCCGCTTGCACCCACTGATGGCACTGAGCAATCAGGGCCGGTGCTGGGCACTGGCCGTAGGTGCGAGTGGCAGCTCCGGTGCCAGCAGCACGTGCAAGCGGGGCCAGTGCTGGCAGTAGGTGCAAGTGCCGGGGAAGACCACAGTGCCCGGGAGCAAAGAATTTTCAGTAATCACCAGAGGCTCACCCTGATGACAGCGACTGGCGTCTCACCTTAGTCTGGCGCCTCCGCTCACTTGCTCCACCATCCTGCTGCAGCCGATGCCCAACATGTTCTGTGCACGCCCCCTGGTGGTCAGTGCATGTCATTACGACCGGTTGTTTGGTTGTTCTGCTGTTTGGTCTATTTGCATATTAGGGTTTTATATATGTAGATATATATTTATTGATTTCAGAGAGGAAGGAAGAGGGAGATAGAAGCATCAATGATGAGAAAGAATCATTGATTGGCTGCCTCCTGCATGTCCCACACTAGGGATCGAGCTTGCAACTCTGGCATGTGCCCTGACCAGGAATCGAACCATAACCTCCTGGTTCATAGGTTGACGTTAACCACTAAACCACACTGGCCAGGCGGGATCATATCTTTTTACTTTTCTTAGATAAATACTTTAAGAGTGAAATTGCTAGGTTATAGAATATGTACTTGTTTAACTTAATAAGAAACTGCTAAACCTTTCCCACAGCAGATTTACCATTTTACATTCCCTCTTGCAATGAATAAGATTTTCAGTTTCTCTATATCCTTGTCAACATTTGGTGTTCTCAGCCTTTTTAATTTTAGGCACTTTAATAGTTATGATAGCCCTAGCTGGCTTGGCTCAGGGGATAGAGCATCAGCCTGCGGACTGAAAGGTCCCAGGTTTGATTCTGGCCAAGGGCACATGCCTGGGTTGCGGGCTCGATCCCCAGTCGGGGGCATGCAGGAGGCAACCAATCAATGATTCTCTCTCATTATTGATGTTTCTAACTCTCTCTGCTCCCTTCCTCTCTGAAATCAATAAAAATATTTTTTTAAAAATCGTTATGATATTGGTTTTAACTTGCATTTCCTTCATTACTAATGAAATTGAACACATTTTCTAATGTTTTCTTTCTTATGAAATCCCCATTTAAGTCTTTTTTCCATCTTCCAATTGGCTCTCTAGCTTTCTAATATATGCTTTAAAGGAAAATAAGAGATTCTAGTGTATAGAACAGATATTAAGCCAGTTTCAGAATTTCCAATTTTGTGCCACTTGATGAAAGATTACAGGTATGTGTGAGAGTTTAACCCTTCCACTTTGCTTTGCGCCTTCTTAGAGAAAAAACTCTTATGACACCCTTTAGCACTAGATATATACATTCTGAAACTCAGGTTGGGTAGTGTTCTCAACCAAGTCTCTAGTGGCAAAAAAACTTGGTGTCTGTAGGCTGTCTCTTGTCTGAGATATTCCATCTAGGATGCCTTTATTATCTACCTGAAGTGGCTTTGCGGTAGCTTTTGCTATAGGTGGCCTGCCAGAGACTTTTGGTAGGTAAATTCACTTTAGATCAGCTGCACCAAGCGCATTTATAAATTAATACCATTTGTGATGTCTTCGCTTCATTTGGTGCTTTTCTTCTGTTTGGGAATTCTTGCTCTACATTGGCAATGAAAAGCATGTTTCCCAGTGTTTACCTCAGTGGTTATCATCTGATTCAGATGTTAAATTTTCATTCATGCCTTTAGAACCAAACTGTTTAAACAGCAACTCCTAGCTTTCAGCAAAAATCTGAATGTATGACACTGCCATGGCTCTATGAGAGAGTGGATGAAAAAGGGGATCTGCGATCAATCTGGCTGAAAGTAACCTCACAGGGTGATCTGATTATAAATTCCTAGCTGGGCAAATGATGATGGATAGTCATGTCCCATGTCTATAAAAAGGTTGTATATGCAGTCACAATAAAATATTTTTTGCGGGGACCCATTCATATAGCGTTTATTACAATATATTTTAATAATTGTTCTATTTTTATTGTTGTTAACTCACTGTGCCTAATGTATAATCTGAGTTTCATCATAAGTATATGTGTAAGGGAAAAAAGTATATGTGAGTTCTGTACTATCCATGGTTTTAGGCATCCACTGGGGGTCTTGGACTGTATTTCCCAAAGATACTATACTTTTATTTTCCTTTCAAGGACTATGAGCTCTAATCTCTACATAGGACCCTGCAAAAGCAATTTTTTTTTTTTGCAAAAGCAATTTATTATTTTTTTTAAATATATTTTTTATTGATTTCAGAGAGGAAGGAAGAGGGAGAGAGAGAGATAGAAACATCAATGATGAGAGAGAATCATTGATTGGCCGCCTCCTGCACGCCCCCCACTGAGGATTGAGCCCGCAACCCGGGCATGTGCCCTTGACCGGAATCGAACCTGGGATCCTTCAGTCCGCAGGCCGATGCTCTATCCACTGAGCCAAACCGGGTAGGGCTGCAAAAGCAATTTAAATAAGCTTCTTTATCTACATTGGAAAGGAGGAGTTGGCCTCTTTATTGTCTGTACTATAGAAATTAGTTTGCTCAGGCTGCTAATCAAAATACCAAAAATCGTGTGGCTTAAAAAAGATTAATTTTTTCACAGTCTAGGAGCTGCAAAGTTCATCAAGGTTGTGGCAGGATTTAGTGATAGTTCTCTTCCTGGCTTGCAGATGGCCACCCTATCTCTGTACCTTCAAGTGCCTTTTCCTCTGTGTTAACTAAGAAACATTCAAACATGTGAAGAATTTTTGTGACTTTATTTGTGCCAAACTGTCAACAAATGCCGGGAAGCAGAATCTCAATGGGTTGAGATAATGCCTCAGAGAATGGCAGTTTTGCACCTTGTTTTATACATTAGGATCAAAGGAGAAGGTGTGTATAACATGAAATCCATTGGTGATAGCTTAGGGAGGTGGGAGAAAGTAAAGGTGGGGACCTCTGATATTGGATAAAAAGTAAAATGATAGACACATCTTTTATATAGGTGAGTACAGGATAATTAACAGTCAACAATTAACATGGTAACAATAACAATGAGGACTTATGGTCCCCCGCCCTGGTGCAGTGGTTGTGCTCTGAGGGGTGTGGAAAAAAGGGAGTTGCCCTGACTTTCCAGGATAGAGTCAAACCTCCAACTCTCCCATCTGAACAATTCAGTTCTGGACCAAGTTGTTCTCAGAGAAAATGTTTCAGTTGTCAACCAGAACTTCAGCTTTCGATCTGACAAAAAGCATCTCTTAGGCAACAAAGGAGAGAATGTTTTTGTTGGCAACAATTAGCACAATTTTAAAACATAAAGAGGCCATCCAGAGTGCTAATGTTGCTAAGGGTGTGAAAGTGCTCACAAGACATTACCGGCAATTGACTAGGTAGAAAAACTGTTGATTGGATAAGCATAAAGCAGCTGTGATAGCAGTTAGGCCGTGATAGCATTTTGGAGGCAGTGATAATATGAAAAAATCGTTTAAAGTTAGTAGGAAGTGGTTTGATAAATTTAAGAAAAAAAGTGTTTGTTTATAGATTAATCAGTACATTAAACATGTATATAAGAAATCATTTGAGGGTCTGGAACAGATTAATTCAATTTACATGATTTCTAATGTGGGAGGGAGGATGATTCGGTTTTCGAACAAATCACTTCTCCAACAGCCTTTGGAATGCATTAAGTTGAAGAACCGAGGTTCCATTGTATGTTAGCATAGATACAAAAAGACAATAATAAACAGGCTCAGTTAAGATAAAGATTGTCCTTTGTCAGGGAAGATACTGGCCTAGGACATGACTACCCATCATAAACTGCTTTTAGTTACACACACACACACACACACACACACAACCCCACATTTTTATTTCACACCATCCTTTGTGATTATTTTAGGATTCTGCGTTTGTAAGACTGCCTCAGAGGCCTCCCCTGAGCTTTTCAGGTTTCGTATGTGGCCCCTTTTTGTCTGTACCTGTGTGCCTAAAGGAAGAGCAAGAGAGTAAGCTTTTAAGCTCTGGTGTTTCTTATAATCTTAGCCAATCATGACTTCACCCTTATGACCTCATTTAACCTTAATTCCCAGCTTTAAATATAGTCGCACTGGGTGTTAGGGTTTCAACATATGAATTTTGAGAGATGTGTACATTCATTCAATCTATAACATTTTCCCTGTGGCCCTCCAAAATGAATGTCCTCATTGCATCAGAAACACATTCATTCTATCCCAACAGCCCCCAAAATTTTCATTCCAGCATCAACTCTGAAGTCTAAAGTCCATTGTCTATCATCTGAATCCAGATATGGGTAAGACAGGAGATACATTCATCCTGAGACAAAATTCCTCTCTAGCTGTGAACCTGTGAAACCCAGCCAAGTTAATGTGCTTCCAAAATATATTGGTGAGACAGAATAGGATAGTTATTTCAAAAGGGAGAAATCTGAAAGAAGAAAGAGATGACAGGTCCCACGCAAGCCCAGAACTTAGCATATCAAAGTCCATTAGATGTCTCAAAAATAACACTCTTTGGTTCAGTGCACTGCCCTCCAGGCCCACTAAGGAGGCAGTGTACCCCCATGGCTCTGTGGGGGCAGCCATGCCCCCAGGCACTGGGCCATGACCTTGCTCTTGAGGCACTGGGTGGTGGCATCCTGGTTCCCCATCCTCAAACCAAGGAGATCCCACCTTTTGAAACCAGTCCTGCCTCCTGGGCCTGTGGTAGGAGTGGCAGCCCTGCCATCTCTGAATCAGCTTTGCAGTTAAGCTTCCCTTTTTTTGAAGGATATCTCTTGTTTGTGCTAGGTAACTAGCTACCATCTGTAGAATCCTAGAAGTCTTGACCGCCCTTTTTTTTCCTATTTCCTTTAGTCCCAGCTGGAAGTGTTTCTGCTGATATAATACAGTCTTTATTCCTGGCTTCTGCTGAGGTGATTAAGTTGATGGCTCACATCCATACTAATCTTATCAAATAGTTTTTCAGCCACACCTTTAGTGTTCAGAATAAACTTTGTCTTTTTGTAGTATGAATAGGCTGAGCAGTTTCCAAATCTTCAAGTTCTGTGTCTCTTTCCTCTCTCATTTTACTAAAAGTAGTAAGGAGAAAACAATTCTTTGATACTTTGCTTAGAAATATCCTCAGTTAAATATTCAATTTAATCACGCAAAGGTTCAGCCCAGTCCTTAGCCACTTTTTAACAAGGATCTCCTCTTCTCCAGTTTCCAATAACATAGTCCTCATTTCTGTCTGAGATCTCCCCAGAATGGCTTTTGATGGCCATATTTCTACCAATAGGCTTTTCACAGCAATATAGGCCTTTTCTGGCATGCACCTCAAAACTCCAATCTATACCCATTACACAGTCCAAAGCCACATTCACATTTTTAGGTGTTGGTTATAGCAGCAACCATTTCTCAGTACCAAACTTGATATTAGCTTAGGCTGCCACACAAAATACCAAAGCCTGGGTGATTTAAACAACAAAACTTATTTCCTCACAGTTCTGGAAGCTAGCAAGTCTAAGATCAAGATTCTGTCAGAGTTTGGTTTCTGGTGAGAACTTTTGGCTTGAAGATGTTTGCTTTTTTCTGGATTCTTACATGGCCTTTATTTTCTTCTCTGTGCATGTGGAGAGGTAGAGATGGGGGACAGTGCAAGCTCTCTGGTGTTTCTTATATGGACACATGACTGTCAGCCCCACTCATATAACCTCATTTTTTCACAACTCCAAATGCAGCCACACTGGGAGGTAAGGCTTCACCATATGAATTTTGGGAGTGACACATTTAGTCCATATCAGACATGTAAATACAAAATATTCAAATTCTCCTATAGACTTTATCTTCATCAGTGACACAGATTACACCTTAGAACCAAGCAGAAATCTGGAAATCATCATAGATCCTTGTTTCTTTATTGTTCTTTCACAGCTAATTATCGAACCATTCAGTCAACGTTACTATCTCTTAAATCTGCCTTACTTTACCTCTGTTGTTTTTTTAAAAAAAGATTTTTATTGATTTCAGAGAGGAAGGGAAAGGGAGAGAGAGAAGCATCAATTATGAGAGAAGAATCATTGATCAGCTGCCTCCTGTATACTCCCTACTAGGGATTGAGCCTGCAACCCGGGCATGTGCCCTTGGCTGGAATTGAACCCAGAACCCTTCAGTCCGCAGTCTCTATTCACTGAAAAAGCTCTATCCCAGCTAGGGCTTTACCTCCGTTTTTAGTTTAGGCCTTCATCTCTTGTCTTAACTAATGCAGTAGTTGCTCAACCAATCTTTCTGCTGCCTATGTCTTTTCAACATAAAACCATGCATGTAAGTAAGCATAAACCTGATAACACTCAGGAATAGTGTAGTGTCTGTCCATATACTTGTACCTTCTTTCATCAGGATTGTTTCAATAACTTAAATTGAACAGAAAATAACTTAAATAATATACAGGGCTTTATGTTTCTCACACACAGATCTGAAGATAGGATATGCAGAGGTTATATGGCAATTCCATGGTAATCTAAGCTTTTCTGTCTTTTTATTGACTTTAGAGAGAGGGAAGGAGAGAGAAAGGAACATCAATTTGTTGTTCCAATTATTTATGCATCTATTGGTTGATTCTTGTATGTGCTCTGCCTGGGGTTTGAACTCATAACCTTAGTGTATAGGTACAACACTCTAACCAACTGAACTACCGGCCAGGGCTAATTTTTATTCTATTTTCCATCTTGCCCTAATTTTTATTTTTAAAGTTTTCAAAGTTTCACTTGTACAATTAAAACTTTTATGTTCTCCTTGTCTACATATTCACCAAGTGTTAGTCTGTTTATTTTGAATAAATAAAAAAGACTTTATTTTCAGTAAATATGGATTGTGGCAATATTTCAGTGTCTGATATTCTATTTTGAGCATAAACAATAACTTATTCAATTTATACTCTGTTGATGGACATTGTTTCCTTCTCATAAATGCTTTAAAAAGTTTATTGTACGTTTTCTGCCCTGGTCGGTGTGGCTCAGGGGTTAGAGTGTCGGCCCGTGCCCTGAAGGGTCGCAGGTTCAACGCTCCAGTTACAGCTTTGCTCCCCACCCCCTGTTGGGGGTGTGTGGCAGGCAACCAGTTGATGTGTCTCTCTCACATTGATGTTTCTCTCTCTCTGTCTCTCTTTCCCCATCTCCCCCCTATCTTTCTCCCTTCCACTCTCTCTGAAAAAATAATGGGAAAAAATATCCTCAGGTGAGGATTAACAAAAAACAAAAAAGCTTATTGTACATTTTCTTGTTATAAATGAATAACAAAACATTACAAAACAGTTTTTCAAATAATTTGTAACCAACAGTGTATGTGATTATTATTTTATACCTCAGTGATTGATTTACTTGTCTCCTCCACTAGACTGTGAGTATCCTAACTTGTTAATGAAGCCATTAATGAAAATTAGCCATCTTGAAGAAATAGGTATATTCCAGTAGCTAAAGTAATTTCTTCTCTATTACTGTAATTTATGAGATGAGTTTTGTTTTTCATTTTTATGTTCTAACAAGGAAAAAAGTATATTAGTGTATAGGGAATGTTAATATTATGAGTCCAATTTTTAATGAATTAAGCATCTAATTCACACTTTGGCTACTTATTCAAGCAATAGCTCTTATTGTATTATCATTGCTCAACATGTTGTTGAACCCATGACCTTTCCCTCCCTACCACAGACACTTATTGAATGATAGATAATGTATGTGCCAGGCACTCTTCAGTCTTTATCTTGCTGTTCCTTTCTGCTTTACTTGAGACTGTAGACCAGTCCCTTCTTCCTTTTGTTTGGAGACCACACTCCACTCTTGTTTTTCCTGTTGTAACTATTCCTATCAACTTTCTTTAAGTACTTTTTTCCATACACTCTAAGAATTGATCTCTTCCAGTTTCTTCCTATATTTGATGTGTCCTTACCAGAATGTATCATCTTTTCTTGATCACATCCTCATTTTCTTATATTCCCTTTCTACATGATAATGCTATCTTTCAAACTTCTCAATATAGAATCGGAGTATTATTATAGATTGCTTTTACTTTCAAGCAAGGTCCAAGTTCCACTGACTTTTCTTTCTAGATAATCCCCAGATTTAGCGCCTCCTTTTCTTCTTGAAGTAGCAGTCTACTTTTTGCTTCCAGGTTTGTTCAGTTCTCTACATTACTGGTAGAGTGAACTATCTGAATTTTATGTGTGTCCTGTTTTATGTTTGCCTGGAGTTTCTATCTGAATTGTATCTGACTGTATCCCTTCCTAATTATGACAGAACAGAATTTCTATCACTTCGTCAATGATTGTCTCTCTAAACTTATTATTTACTATTCCCTGCCTTGTTTATTTTATTATAGTACTATCAAGTCTCCATAAGTTCTATATGTATAGAAACAAACTGTTATCTCTGCTTGGTATGACCTTGTCCCCTTTGCTTGAATTAATCTTTAAAATATTATGTAATCATCTTTTCTGGCCAGAAGTCTTTCTTTTCTTCTAGCATGGACTAAAAATATCATTTCTGTGTCTCCTTTGTGATCATTGTACTGACTGCATAGCATTAAAGAGTGTTTATTTTTCTGTCTTTGTAGACAGAGATTGATTGTTCTATTCAATGAAAAAAGTCTTCAATGCCTAAAAGGAAGTAATGGCTCAGTAATCATTTTTTGATAGTATCTAAAAATTTTAGGTTGTTAGAATCATCTATTAATAGGTTACATTATCTGTAAATGATGACAGAAATTTAAGCGAAACTTGGGGTTATTTTTCACTTGGATAGGTGCACGCTTAAGGACTACAAACAATATAATTTTTATCTCAAAGGAATGAGTACATTGCTGCTGAAAACATATTAATGCCAGAATCTAATTCCATTTAATTTACCTGCTAATTTGAAATACTTGTTGCCTCTTCCTTGCCCCTGCTTGAAATTTGTGTATATAATCTGTTGTTTGAAAATAGTGGGTCAAGAATTTTCATATTTATTTTCTAGATTAGATTTGTAAATATTAGAATTATGTCTAAATATCTTTGGGTTTGTTTTACTTATCTGGGGAGAGAAGTAATATTTGCCAAATTTTATTAGGAACTGGGTTGAAAAAAATGAAGATTTCTTTTCTCTTCTGGTTTCTTATCCATCTTCTATTTCTGAATTGCAGTTACAGATGTAGAGCTGAAACGACTGAAAGATGCCTTCAAGAGGACCTGTGGACTCTCATATTACATGGGCCAGCACTGCTTTATCAAGGAAGTGCTTGGGGAAGGAGTGCCTCCAAAAGTTGCTGAGGTAATCTCTGTGTTCTAGGTGTTCCTTTGAGATAGTTACCCACCAGCCTGAATTTTTGTGGGGCCTCTTGGTCTTAACAAACTTAAATCCCCCTTTATTTTTCTTGCTGAGTAGGTAAGTTTTAGATGTCAATATGGCTATGTTCTTAGAGGCTAAATGGAAGTACTGCAGAGCTGCAATTCTGCTTCTTTTGTATTTCTGAGCTTTACTAGCCACTGATTATGATCATGAAACCATTTGTATGACTGGTGTCTCATTCTTGTAAACCTCATCACTCTGGCATATTTTTATGTTGGGGTTATGTTTTATAAATTTTGTGTTAAAACCTTTTCATATAAAAAAATTAAATTCTATAAAATTAAAAGTTGTAGATGAAACACTAGCTTTTTAGAACTTGTAAAGGCTTATTTAAATTCTACTGAAGTTTTTAGATAAAGATAAAATGTGCTAAGTTGATAAAAATATTCCCTTTCTAAAAATAATAAGTTTACTATTTTATAGGTAGTCACAGATATGCATATGTCATTCTTTTTTTTTAAAATTTTAATTAAATCTTTATTGTTCAGATTATTACATTGGTTCCTCTTTTTTCCCCACCATAACTCCCCTCCACCCAGTTCCTACCCCACCCTCCGTCCTCACTCCCCACCCACTGTCCTCATCCATAGGTGCACGATTATTGTCCAATCTCTTCCCGCACCCCCTACATCCCTTCCTCTCCCCCCCCGCCCCCAAGAATAGTCAGTCCATTCCCTTTCTATGTCCCTGATTCTATTACAATCACCAGTTCATACTGTTCATCAGATTATTTATTCACTTGGTTTTTAGATTCACTTGTTGATAGATGTGTATTTGTTGTTCATAATTTGTATCTTTACCTTTTTCTTCTTCTTCCTCTTCTTAAAGGATACCTTTCAGCATTTCATATAATACTGGTTTGGTGGTGATGAACTCCTTTAGCTTTTTCTTATCTGTGAAGCTCTTTATCTGGCCTTCACTTCCGAATGATAGCTTTGCTGGATAAAGTAATCTTGGTTGTAGGTTCTTGGTATTCATCACTTTGAATATTTCTTGCCACTCCCTTCTGGCCTGCAAAGTTTCTGTTGAGAAATCAGCTGACATTCGTATGGGTACTCCCTTGTAGGTAACTGATTTTCTTTCTCTTGCTGCTTTTAGGATTCTCTCTTTGTCTTTTGTTCTTGGCATTTTAATTATGATGTGTCTTGGTGTGGTCTTCTTTGGATTCCTTTTGTTTGGGGTTCTCTGCACTTCCTGGACTTGTGATTCTATTTCTTTCACCAGGTAGGGGAAGTTGTCTATTTCTTTCACCAGGTAGGGGAAGTTTTCTGTCATTATTTCTTCAAATAGATTTTCAATATCTTGTTCTCTCTCATCTTCTTGCACCCCTATAATTCGGATGTTGGTACGCCTGAAGCTGTCCCAGAGGCTCCTTACACTATCTTCGTATTTTTGGATTCTTTTTTCATTTTGCTTTTTCGGTTGGGTGTTTTTTGCTTCCTCGTATTTCAAATCTTTGAGTTGATTCTTGTGATCCTCTGGTCTGCTGTTGGGAGTCTGTATAATATTCTTTATTTCAGTCAGTGTATGCTTAATTTCTAGTTGGTTCTTTATCACAACATCGAGGGTTTCACTAGATTTCTTGAAGATCTCACTACATTTATCGGCAGTCTCACCAGTCTTCTTGAAGATCTCACTACATTTATTGGCGGTCTCACCAGTCTTTTCTCGGGCCTTATTAAATTTATCGGCGGCTTCTAGACAGTTCTTTAACACTAGAAAGACTGAAATTTAGTATATACCTATATTGCCCAAAAGCAGTCAAAATGACTGCATTGTGAAAGAATAATATCGGAGCACTCTTCACTTATGTTCCTTAGCTTTTCCAATAACTCACTTCTATTCAACATTTCTTTCATGAATTTAGGGCGCAAAAGAAATAAAATAAACAACTTATTAGAACAAGTATCACTGCATAAAGATTCGAATAACAAGTACTAGTTTAGCTTACTGAGCAACTGCAACTTATCAAGTATCGACAATTTATCATGTACTTGTATGTTATTATGTGACGGTAATCGAAAAAAAATGAAAACTGTTATTTCAATACAGAGCCGAACTGGTCATATAAGAAATTTACTCAGTTCAATAATAAGAGTCATTTGATTATTTAAAATTTCCCAAGCAGTCAAAATGACTGCTTTTGGGCAATATAGGTATAACACATATATATATACCAGAAATGAAGGAGGGGGGAGGTAACTACAATTATTAATAAACGCATTTATATGTTGTACAAAAAGTCACAAAATTCTAAGACATTGTGTCCTTATATACATAATTGTTTTTCTAATTGAAATTAAAAAGCAGTCAAAATGACTTCCATGGGCAATCTAGTGTTAAAGACCTTAAAAGTGTGGTTTTGAACTCTATATCCAGCAGTTTGCTTTCCTCCATTTCTGTCATTTGTGTCCTGTTTCTTTGACTCGGCATTTTTTAAGCTTCGCTGTGTCGATAGAGTGCCTTTCTGTGCTAAGTGTCCCAATTACCTGAGGTAGACACTCTTGGTGCACCCCCTTGTGGGCTTTGTGCACAGTCTTGTTGTAATTAAGCCTTTATTGTTGTAGTTATCACTGGGAGGAATTGACCTCCCGGCCAATTGGCTGTGAGAATCAGCTGTGTCTGCAGTGGGAGAACTTCTGTGCTGGAGACACCCCTCTGGGGCAAGACTTGCTTCAATGGGGCTTTGGTGCTCACTGAGTCTGCCCCCTGAGTATGTCTTTTATGGTTCCACGGAGCTGCAAACTGGATAGTCCCACTCTGACCTCTGGGCTTCCTGGCTCCTGGATCTCTAGGGAGGTGCTAATATAGCCTTTGCCTGAGGCTATCCAGCAAAAGCCTCCCTGCAGGACTTGGGCGGGGCGGGTCCCACGGGAGCAACAGGGCGGGGCTAGCAGTTATGGCTGCTCTCAGTCTTGCCCTCAGAGGCTCTGCTTCTCAGTGTTCCAGTAATCAGTGCAAGCCCTTTGGAGAGAAAGCTGCCCTAGGGTTCTGACCGATGCCAAACAGTCCCGCTTCTCCCGTATGAGTCTGGATCCCTAGAGACTCGCCTGGAACTGGAGCTCAGAGCCTGAGACTCCCTCCCAATTGAAAATGACAACCACGCCCTCAGCCGCCAGCCCGCTCCACATGCACTCCGCACCTTAGTATTTTACTCCCATACTGCACCTCCTCTGAGTCTCAGTATGCTTTTCTCTTTCCTTCTAGTTGTAGAATTTCCACTCAGCCAGCCTTCCTGTGGTTCTGGATGATGTCCATTCCGTCTTTTAGTTGTATTTTTGAAGTGGTTGTTCGAGGCAGCAATCTCCGGTGTTTACCTATGCCGCCATCTTGGTTTCTCCACATATGTCATTCTAAATGTACAAAGAGAATAAGATTAATAAAACAGGGAAAGTTATAATAGGAATTTTTTTTTATTTTTATTGATTTTTTATTTATTTTTATTTTATTGATTTTTTACAGAAAGGAAGGGAGAGAGATAGAGAGTTAGAAACATCAATCAGCTGCCTCCTGCACATCTCCCACTGGGGATGTGCCTGCAACCCAGGTACATGCCCTTGACCGGAATCGAACCTGGGACCTTTCAGTCCACAGGCTGAGGCTCTATCCACTGAGCCAAACCGGTTTCGGCTATTTTTATTGATTTCAGAGAGGAAGGGAGAGAGAGATAGAAATATCAATGATGAGAGAGTATCACCAATTGTCTGCCTCCTACACACCCCCACTGGGGGGGATCGAGCCCACACTCAGGCATATGCCCTTGGCCAGAATTGAACCTGGGACCCTTTAGTCTGCAGGCCAACGCTCTAGCCACTATAGCTAGGGCTATAATAGGAATTTTAAACTTGGTATATTACATAGAACCATAATTCACCATTCCTAATTTAATTAGAGACAGTTTCTATTCTGACCTGACTTGTGTGCTTTTGAATCTTGTGGTTTACATGATATAGAGATTACATTTTTGTGTGTGTATGTTTGTGTTTTGATTTTTTTTTTTTTTGGTGGCAATATATGTTGCATTAATTCTCTTATATGTATTGTGTAAAATTGTGTAGTTCTTGTTCTGTCATTATTTCAGATTTATGACAGTTAGCTTTTTCCTAATATGACTTACTGGGTTCTCTGTTTCAGTATGAATTCACCTATTGCTTCCATATGAATTCGCCTATTTATTGATGTAAGAGAGAGAGAAACGCTGATTTATTGTTCCACTTATTTATGCATTCATTGGTTGCTTCTTACATGTGCCCTGATGGAACATGCAGGGATGGAACCTGCAAGGTTGGCGTTATTGGGATAACCCTCTAACCAACTGAACTACCTGCCTAGGGCTGAAATCTTTCTTGATTACTGGAAATAAGTTTATATAATTTTGCGTTCTTTGTTGTTTACATCTTAGTTTGATATTTTCAATAGTGATTACTCTCCGAAAATTTACTATGTAGATGATATTGTTCTAGTGATGGTATTAAAGATATTTATAACCTCTTTTGTTTTATGATGAGTATTCTATTTGACCTTTTGATTTAATAAACATAAATTTAGCTGTTGACACAGTGTTTGTCACACACTGATACAAATAGTTGAGTTAGGTTTTGATTTTCCCATTTCTTATAGAGGTATATAGTGTTTACGTAATAGTTGAGTAGTATAATGTTTAGGTCAGTTATAAGCTACCAGTGGCTGTAAGTAAAAGCACCAACTGCTTGCCCTGAGCATGCTTGGCTCTTAGTTTGAAAGATAAGGTCAAATTAATCATGGTATTTTACTGTAGTTTGCCTAGGTGAGACAATTTTTGACTGTCATGGAAGTTCTCAGAAATGCCTTGCTTACTAAAACTTTTACATTTGAGAAATAGGAATGATATGCCACTATATCAAATTTTTCTCCATCTGAAAGGACTTCTAAACCTAAGAAAATAAGTCTTTATTTATTTTTAAAATATATTTCTTTATTGATTTCATATAGGAAGGGAGAAGGAGAGAAAGATAGAAACATCAATGACGTGAGAGAATCATTGATTGGTTGCCTCCTGCACACCCCCTACTGGGGATCGAGCCCACAACCCAGGCATGTGCCCTTGGTTGGAATTGAACCTGGGACCCTTCAGTCTGAAGTCTGATGCTCTATCCAAAGCGGCTAGGGCAGGATTATTTTTTATTTTTATTTTTTATTTTTTGCCTTTTTATTTTATTTTATTTTTTTTAATTAAATCTTTATTGTTCAGATTATTACATTTGTTCCTCTTTTTTTTCCCCCCCATAACTCCCCTCCTCCCAGTTCCCACCCCACCCTCCGCCCTCACTCCCCACCCACTGTCCTCATCCATAGGTGCACGATTTTTGTCCAGTCTCTTCCCACATCTCCCACACCCCTTTCCCCCCCAAGAATAGTCAGTCCATTCCCTTTCTATGTCCCTGATTCTATTATAATCAACAGTTCATTCTGTTCATCAGATTATTTATTCACTTGATTCTTAGATTCACTTGTTGATAGAAGCATATTTGTTGTTCATAATTTGTATCTTTACCTTTTTCTTCCTCTTCCTCTTCTTAAAGGATACCTTTCAGCATTTCATATAATCCTGGTTTGGTGGTGATGAACTCCTTTAGCTTTTCCTTATCTGTGAAGCTCTTTATCTGACCTTCAATTCTGACTGATAGCTTTGCTGGATAAAGTAATCTTGGTTGTAGGTTCTTGGTATTCATCACTTTGAATATTTCTTGCCACTCCCTTCTGGCCTGCAAAGTTTCTGTTGAGAAATCAGCTGACAGTCGTATGGGTATTCCCTTGTAGGTAACTGGGTTTCTTTCTCTTGCTGTTTTTAAGATTCTCTCTTTATCTTTTGCTCTTGGCATTTTAATTATGATGTGTCTTGGTGTGGTCCTCTTTGGATTCCTTTTGTTTGGGGTTCTCCGTGCTTCTTGGACCTGTAAGTCCATTTCTTTCACCAGGTGGGGGAAGTTTTCTGTCATTATTTCTTAAAATAGGTTTTCAATATCTTGCTCTCTCTCATCTTCTGGCACCCCTATAATTCTGATGTTGGTACGCTTGAAGCTGTCCCAGAGGCTCCTTACACTATCCTCGCATTTTTGGATTCTTTTTTCATTTTGCTTTTCCAGTTGGATGTTTTTTGCTTCCTCGCATTTCAAATCATTGACTTGATTCTTGCGCTCCTCTTGTCTGCTGTCGGGCGTCTGTATAATATTCGTTATTTCAGTCCGTGTGTGCTTAATTTCTAGTTGGTTCCCCAATATAAGATCGAGGGTCTTATTAGTTTTCGTGTAGAGCTCATTAAGTTTATCGGCAGCTTCTAAACAGTTCTTGAGAGACCTTAAAAGTGTGGTTCTGAACTCTATTTCTTCCATTGACAATTTTGTCCTGTTTCTTTGTCTCCGCATTTTGTTATGCTTCCTTGGTGCACCCCCTAGTGGTCTTTGTTCGCAGTCTTATAGATAAATCTTGATTGTTGTAGCTAATTCCAGGGAGGGTTTGACCTCCAGGCCAAGTGGCTATGAGAATCAGCTATGAGTGTCAGCAGTGAGAGAACTTCTGTCCTCTAGGGAGGTGCTAATCTAGCCTTTGCCTGAGGCTATCCGGCAAATGCCTCTGTGCAGGGCTTGGGCGGGGCGGGTCGCACAGGATCAACAGGGTGGGCCAGAGAGAGCAGTTATGGCGGCTCTCAGTCCTGTCCCCAGGGGCTCTGCCTCTCTGAGTCCCAGCACCCGCTGCAAAGCTCGGAGAGAAAGCTGCACTCGCTCTGACCGAAGCCAGACAGTCCCGCCTCTCCCGTTTGAGTCTGGGTCCCTAAAGACTCGCCCGGATCTGGTGCTCAGAGTCTGCGACTCCCTCCCGATTGAAAACAACAACCGCCGCCCTCCGCCGCCAGCCCGCTCCGCGCACTCTGCACCTCAGAATTTGACTTCACCACTGTGCCTCCTCTGAGTGGCCGTGTGCGTTTCTCTTTCCTCCTAGTTGTAGGACTTCCACTCAGCCAGTGTTCCTGTGGTTCTGGGTGATGTCCCTTCCGTTTTTTGGTTTCACTTTTGAAGTAGTTGTTCAAAGCAGCAAACTCCGGCGTTAACCTATGCCGCCATCTTGGTTCTCCCAGGATTATTTTTTAAATAATCTTTAGGAACCACATTAAGCCCACATGAGCCTATTTATTTGAAAGATAATAGAATGTTTACTTAATATTCTTGAATTCCAAAGAGATACTGCCTGAACTGTTTAATTATCATTAGTCATTAGGTCATTTCAGAGCATCATGCTATAATGGTCAAGGTTGTTATTTTTATCCTCCGATGAATAATTTCAGCTGAACCCAAAACTGGCAATAACATAGTTATCTCTATATATAAAGGACTAAATGACCGACCATCTGACTGGCTGATACATATGACTTGCACTGGCAATTTAAAAGTAAACATTGACTCACGCATGTGTGATACATACAGAGCTCTCACTGGCACCAATTGCACGTGTGCGTTTCGATCTGTCATTGTCGATTGTGAATTTGGTTGACACTTCTATTATAGAGAAAGGGTGAATAGCAATAATAAAATATTTCTTCTAATTAATTTCCTTTCAATGTGCACGAATCCGTGCACCAGGCCACTAGTATATAATAACATAGTTTGCAGATGTTACGAGAGGTACAGTTTGGTTATTTGAAACCAAACTTTCCCTCAGAGATACTATGTCACTGTGATAGACTTTGATTGTTGTTTATTAATATTATATGCTAGTTACTTTATTAGCTGCTTTGCAAGTATATCAGTTAGTACTTTGAACAACCACATGTATCTGGTTTATCTATTAATTGGGATATTAACTTTGAACACATAGATAAATTATATTTCCCTAATGAATTCACAAATTTTTATCTGACAACTTAAGTTATATGACATTTGTCATTATGAAAGTATTGATGTTACTATCATTTGATCAGTGAGGAAAAGATACTGAGGCTTAAGGAAGTTAGGTTACTTGCTCAAGTATTAAAGCTAATGAGCAAGTCCATGTATCCAAATCCATTTTAGCTACTGTTCTATGTTGCTTCCCACTGATGATGATAATAACTAACATTTATGGAGTTATTTGCCAGTTATCTGGAGCTATGATAAACATTTTATGTTATTTATCTCATGTAATTCTCACCACACCATGTGAAGTGTAGATGCTATTCTTATTAATCCTCATTTTCTGGCTTTAGAAATGGGGGTGGAACTAGAAGCCACAGAGGATTTTGGCACAGTATCATGATCCCAAATTTTTGTTGTCTCTACTGGAGCCCCCATAGGAAATCTGATACCTCCCAGAGATGGAATTCAGCAATTTGAATTGAGAAACTGGAACCTTCCCTTATAGGCATTTAAATAACTTCTTTTCCCCTGCTGCTCCCTAACCATAGTTAATATGCATACTGGTTAATCCCATGCTGTTCTCTAGATTGAATTAGATTAGTGAACAGTAGGAGAATACTTTATTCTTGTGTCATTACCATGCAGCATAAAATTCTCTTAACTTATGTAAAAAGGTTATAGCTTTGTTGCCTAAAATTTCCAAGCTCAATTCTGTTCTTCTATATTTATATAAACTAAATTGTTAAGAAACTCTAAATACATTACATTTAATCTTATTACCTTTAGCCAAGTGTGCGTCTTGATGAGTTTGATTCTGTATTGTTACCTATTTTATTAGCCATCCCTCCCAACTTTGTTATTTACAAAATTAATACATATGCCTTCTATATCATAACCCTACTCATTGATTTAAAATGCTTAGGACGAGGTGCTATTTGTAAGTAACAGTCGTACCTTGGCCATAATGTTGTGCTGGTTGGGGGTATGGAACCCTAGGAAGAGACAGGTGGTGTGGCAGTCTCAGAGGTGTATAAAGAGGAAGGAATCAGGGGAAGTTAGGCTGACTCCTGGGCATTTTTAAACAGAACCAAGATTGAAAGCACAGAATATACATGCTAAAATTCTGAGGATTAGGGAGATTAGGTTATCATTGGGTGGAAGTGAGGAAGATTCAACAAAGTAGATGTGATCAAGGCTCTCCAGTGCTACAAGCCGGCCTTTGCATGCTGAATATCTGGAAAAACTAAAGCTGGGTGGTTCTTCAACCCAGCTTTGTTTGTATAAAACATTTAACTTTGTGGTTGAAAGATGGATGTTTTGTATAGGACAGCAGAGACTGAACTAAATAATGTTTTTTTCTGGAGCTGAACACAACTAAGGCCTAGATATTATCTCTAGTCTGACTGAAACTCTGTCTCTAGTCAACAGACCTGAGTCTTTGTTCCTGAGATTATTTGATGCAGACCAGAATGTCATTGTCCCAAGGATTTAATGATTGAGGGAGTGAATGTGCAACGAAGAAGGCACGTGGGTCTGGTTGCTGGATGAGGCCAGTTTGAATCAAAAGGAAAGAAAGAAGAAAAGGTCATATTAAAGAAATGAAGTTTATGCATGGTTACACATTCAGTTAGAGAATGTCAGTCTTTCAAATCAAAATTATGTGTATACATTTTATAGAAGTTGAAGGAAGTTCTGTAATACCACAGAATCCTTATCACATTATTAGGGCTGTTAAAGGACCTTATCTTTCTGGACCTTGCTAAGGAATCCAAAGAAACAGAATAAATATTTACTGTGTGAGCCAGTGGTATATGTATTTGAGAATACATACAGTATATTCTTGGCTCAGTGCGATAACAAGGTGTTAAAGAGGAAGAAGGGGAAGAAACTTAATATAATTTCATTAAAGTTTACCAGGGGCCTTGTTTGGAGATGGAGACAAGATTTGTTTAAGGTGTTATCAGCCTCAGATTCCTCAACATCTAAGATTGGCTTTATCATTTTCTCCTAGGTGATTTACTGTTCTTTTGGTGGAACATCAAAGGGACTACACTTTAATAATTTAATAGTTGGACTTGTTCTTCTTACAAGAGGCAAAGATGAAGAGAAAGCAAAATGTAAGTACTTTTTTTTATCTCAATATGATAATATAGATGGGCACAGAACTATTTTACCTCATTTTTTTTATATTGATTTGAGAGAGAGAGAAATTGCTTTGTTGTTTCATTTACTTATGTATCCACTGGTTATTTCTTGTATGTGCCCTGACCAGGGAGCGAACCCACAAACTTGGGCATATCAGGATTATGCTGTAACCGAGTGAGCTAGCCAGTTAGGGCCTTACCTCAAATTTCTGAGGATAAGCAAAGGATTTAAAATTGATATTTATCTGAAGAAGATAACAAGTGTCCAAAAAGCACTTGAAAAAATGCTCAACAGCCCGGCCAGTGTGGGTCAGTGGTTGAGCACCGACTATGAACCAGGAGGTCATGGTTCCATTCCTGGTCAGGGCACATGCTCTGGTTGTAGGCTCCATCACCAGCTTGGGGCATGCAGGAGGCAGCCAGTCAATGATTCTCTTTCATCATTGATACTGATGTTTCTATCTCTCTCTCCCTCTCCCTTCCTTTCTGAAATCAATAAAAATATATATTTTTAAAAGAAAAATGCTCAACATTATTAGTTTTTAGGGAAATGTAATAAAAAATTACAATGACACAACAAGTCACACCCACGAGAATGGTTAAAATTAAAAAGTAACATAGCCCTGGCCAATATTTTCAGTGGTTAGAGCAGCCGTGGGCAAACTACGGCCCGCGGGCCGGATCCGGCCCGTTTGAAATGAATAAAACTAAAAAAAAAAAAAAGACCGTACCCTTTTATGTAATGATGTTTACTTTGAATTTATATTAGTTCACACAAACACTCCATCCATGCTTTTGTTCCGGCCCTCTGGTCCAGTTTAAGAACCCATTGTGGCCCTCGAGTCAAAAAGTTTGCCCACCCCTGGGTTAGAGCATCGGCCAGAGCATTGAGGGATTGCAGGTTCAATCTCTGGCTCCAGTTGGGGCACATTTGGGAGGCAACCAATCAATATGTCTCTTTCACATTGATGTTTCTCTCTCCCGTCTCCCTTCCTCTGTTTCCACTCTCTCTAAAAATTAAAGGAAAACTATCCTCTGGTGAGGATAACAAAGAAACACACTGAAGAAACATAATAATTAGTGTTAGTGAGGATGTGGGAAAATTGCAATCCTCATACATTGCTTATAGTGTAGCCACTTGAGAAAACAGTTGGGCAGTTCCTCAGACTTTTGTTAAAAATCAAGTTTTTGCCCTGGCCTGTTGTGGCTCGGCTGGGTGTAGTCCTACCGTTGCCGGTTGGATTCCCAGTCAGGGCACGTGCCCAGGTTGCAGGCTTGATTCCTGTTAGGGAGCATATAGGAGGCAGTCGATCAATGTTTTGCTCTCACATCGATGTGCTTTTTTTTCTCTCTCTCAAAAATCAATAAGAACAAAATTTTTAAAATCAAGTTATCATATGATCCAGCAATTCCCCTTCTAGTTACATACCCAAGAAAATTGAAAATGGATAGTTGACCCTGGAACAATGCAGGAATTAGGAGCACCAACTCCTGTACAGTTGAAAATTCAGATATAATTTTTGACCCATTCAAAACTTAGCTATCCCTTGGTATCTAGGAGGAATTGGTTTCAGGACCTCCTGGGAGTACCATAATCTGAAGATGCTCAAGGTGTCCTATATAAATTGGCATAGATCAATGCATACAGTCAGTCTTCTGTATCTGTAGGCTCCCAATTGTGAATTGAAAAACAGTAGAGGTGTTTATTGGGGGGGGGGAAAATCTGTGTATAAGTGGACCCCGATGGTTCAAATCTGTGTGGTTCAAGGGGCAACTGTATTCATTTTTTTAAAAAGTACACAAATGCTCATAGCAGCAGTGGTTGCAGTAATTCATACTCTAATTAACAATGTATAAGAGTTTCTGTTTTTTCCGCATTATTACTAACTCTTTGTATTGTCACACCTAAACATTTTTGCAAATTTGGTATGTTTAAAAGTATATCACATTGCTGGATGGGTTGTTTTTTTTAATCCTCACCCAAGGATATTTTTCCATTGATTTTTAGAGACTGCTACAGGGAGGGGAAAGAGACACAGAGAGAGAAACATTGATGTGAGAGAGACACATCGATTGGTTTACTCCCACAAGTGCCCTGACTAGGGCTGGGGATGCAGCATGCAACAGAGGTACCTGCCCTTGACTGGAATCAAACCCGGGACTCTTCATACTGTGGGCCGACACTCTATCCACTAAGCCAAACTGGTTAGGGCTCACATTTCTGTTTTAATTTGCATTGCTGAGTTGTTTTGAGGAATAAATAAATTTATGTGTTCATAAAGTACTTGGCACTAGTAATCACTGAGTAATTGTTACCTTTCTCTTTCCTCCCTACTTCCACCAAGGGGTATATTTGATCTGTGATAAGATTAATTTATTTTTCCTTTATCCTAGACATTTTTAGTCTTTTTGCAAGTGAATCCGGAAGCTATGTTACACGGGAAGAAATGGAAAGAATGCTCCATGTTGTGGATGGTAAAGTCCCAGATACACTCAGGAAATGTTTCTCAGAGGTATATTTAAAGATTTACATTTTATCCCTACCTATTGACTATGAGTATTAATTCTTAGTTTAGCTATGATGAATAAATACTTATGTGCAGCATATTCTTAACATTTTTTTTATTTAACAGTTGATGTTTTAACCATGTTTTGTGCTCAAAGATCCATAGTACTTATTTCTGCTACATATGTGAATCTGAAACCCAATTCTACTGTAAAGGCAGCTGTCTATAATGAAATACACTCCCATATTCTCACACCAACACACACATTCTCACACTGTGATCCTGCAGGAACCTGGGCATTGCTCGCATTGTAGTGCCAATTGCTTTTCATCATGGTCATATAGGTAAATCACTCATTTGCCTTATCCAGTCTTATATCTCTTTGACCCATCAGGGCCTGTTTTACTATTTATTTTATTACTCAGTTGATTTGCATTGTGAAATGTTTGGGTTTACAAAATTTATCATTTTTTCTCTTTTCATAATTTTTTTATTTTCATTGTATAAAAGTTAAACATTACAAAATGTGTATCTTTCAGAGAAAATTCCCATTTTTCTTTTCCGAGGTCTGCTAATATGGGAAAAGTTCCTAGAGATGGTGGAGTAAAAAAAAACCCTTTTAGAAGTTTCTGAATCTTTCCTGCAGCACTCATGCTGTATGATTTCTTATGGGTGGCTCTTTGACCCCTTTCATTTCACAGAAATGACAATCCTTCACTGCTCTTGGTTTTATTCAGGGAGTTTTTATTCAGTTTAGTTTAGTCACCTTCCTAACTATATAGACATTGGTTGTCAATACTGCAGGTATATATATCTCTTTGGACTCTTTATCTTAAGATTTTCACCACTCTGACTTTGAGCTTCCTCTGTGTTGATAGCACTTGGTGATTTCCCTTTCTTGCTTTTGAGCTTGGCAGTGCAGTTTTTGGTAGTGGTTATGGTGTTATATTTTACTCAGTATTTCTATGTATTTGGTGCAGAGGATTAGCCTCTTGCATTTTTGGTTCTGACATATTGACTGGAAGTTGCTGTGATAGTCTCTTAATATTTCAAGACAAACTGGCTAGCTATGTGTTTTTCCCCCCTCCAATAACAAACATTTGCTAGTCAGAAAAAATGTAATCTAACCTTTTCAGGCTGATTAATTGGATTTTTCCCCCCCAGAGATGTCAAATGTGTTAATACTCTGCTCATTTTGGGGAAAAATGTGTATGTTTTTTATTTTAATAAGGTTTATAAAGACATTCCCGTTTTATAGATGGGAATTAAATGTGGTTATCACCCAGTTCTCTAATTTAGGCACAAAAGCCGGTATATATATTAGATGATAATTAGTGCTATAGGAAAATATAAAATAGCCCTGGCCAGTTTGGCTTGGTGATTAGAGCATCAGCCCTTGGACCAAAGAGTTAAGGGGTTTGATTCCAGGTCAAGGGCAGGTACCTCAGTTGCAGGCTCTATCTCTGGCAACCAATCAATGTGGGAGGCAACCAGTCAATGTCTCTCCAACATAGATGTTTCTCTCTCTGTCTCTCCCTCCCTCCCTCCCTCCCTCCTTTCTTCCTTTCCCTTCTCCCCTTTCCTCCCTCCTTCCCCCTTCTCTTCCTTCTTCCCTCTCCCTCCTTTCCCCTCCCTTCCTCCTCTCTTCCTTCCACTCTCAAAAAAAAAAAAAAAAAAAAAGAATCAATGGAAAAATATCCTTGAGTGAGGAAAAAAAAAAGATTTAGGTGGTGATAAGGAGGAGGTAGCTGAGTGTCAGTATTTTGTATAGACTAGTTAGGAAAGGCTTGTTAGATAAAAAGACATTTGAACAAAAAATTTAAAGGAAGTGAGAAATAAAACCAGATATCTGGGGAAAGCACTTTCCACTAAGAGAATATAGCTGAGGCCCTGAAGTGGGAGTGTACTTGACATGATTAAGGAGCAACAAAGATGCCAATTTAGCTGGAATGTAGTGAGCAGGCTATATTGTAGGAAATGAAGTTGCAGAGGTTGGGGGAGGGGTGGGATAGAGTTAGGGGTACTATATATATGACCCTGTGTGAGTTCTTTGACTTCACCCTTAGTGAGATGGAAACCATTAGAGAATTTTGAGCAGACGACTACATGAGTTGTGTTTTTGTTTTTTTAAATATGATCATTTTAGCTTTTATCTGTAGAGTAGGCTGGACAGAGTCCAATTGAGGTATCTGAATGACCCAAGTAAGGGGTAATGGCCATTTAGATCATGTGTGGCAGGCAGTAAGGTGATAAGTTTTTAGATTTAGATTCTATATTTATTTTGAAGGTAGAGTTGACAGGATCTTTTCTTGTATTGATTATGGGCTGTGACAGAAAGAGAAGAGAATGACTAAGGTGTTTGGCCTGATTTAGTAAATGAGTTGCCATTAACTAAGATGGCTAAGACCACTAGAGAGGGAGGTTTGGGGCATAATTAAATTTGAGAATCATATTAGACATTCAAATGGAGTTGTCAGCTATCCTTTTTGACATAATAAGTTGGAGTTCAAGGGAAAGGATTTATTGGCTTATAAATAGAAAACAAAAGGATTTATTGGCTTATAGATAGAGATTGGCAAGATGAAGAGGAATCCAAAACAGGTGTCCAATGAGTATAGCCTGTGAGGAGACCCAAGAGTTAATAGTGTCCTGGAAGCCAAGTGATTAAAGTGTTTTAAGAGGAAGGAGTGTTTAAGTCAAATAAACTGAAAGGTTAATTGAGTTGACCTCTGATCACTGAGAAATGATCATTAGATTTGAAGGGTAGCTCATTGTTGTAGGTCCTGAGGAATAAAAAATCATTGGAGTTAGGTTACTAGAAGGAATGTGCTTATAAGAGGAAATTGTGATGGGGAGAGGCTTAAAACTGCACTTTTGGGAAGAGCAATGGTTATTTTAAGAAAATGATCATAAGACTTTGGTAGAAAATATCTGGGGTAGTGTTTTATGAAGGACACGAGCTTTGGAAGGGGGAAGATCAAAGAAATTAGAGGTCAAGGTATTACAACATTCATATGTAAGGCTATGAAAATCATTAGATACTTAATGGGTGATATAAACTCAACATTATAAATGGGCTAATTTTACCTGATTCAGCTATTTGATGTATTTACCTGCTGTAATTTCTGAGTAATGTATCTGATGATTGAGCTTTTCCAAGAATTGGTAATTTTCCAAATTACCAAGACTCGAGCTTTTCAAAGTACCATGTTTCAGTATCAGTTTTCTTAGAATAGGCTTATTTTTTAGATCTTCCATAATGTTTTGTGTGTTTTGCACTCCTAAAAAACCCCCCAAAACTAAAAAGAAGCACTATAGCTAAAAGATAATGGACCTAGCACCTAGATTTAAGAGACATGGAATGGGTCTCTACTTTTTCTGTCTTGGCTTTATTAGCCTTGATAAATGATGTTTGTTATAAAGGAAATCCACATAGGAGTAGTATTGTTTTTTTTTCTTACTGTATATATGTTTTAAAATAGAAATTCATATTTTTTGTTTGTTTGGTTTTTACTTATTTAATTTTTTTTGTTAATCCTAACTCAAGGATATTTTCCCATTGATTTTTTTGAGAGAGTAGAAGGGAGTGGGGGAGAGATAGAGAGAAAAACATCGATGTGAGAGAGACACATCTATTGGTTGTCTCGGGCACGCATCCCAATCAGGGCCAGGGAAACTGCAACCGAGGTATGCGCCCTTGACCAGAATCGAACCCGGGACCTTGAACCCAGGACCCTTCAGTCCACAGGCCAAGGGTCTATCCACCGAGCCAAACCCGATAGGGCTCCACCATATCTCTTTTAGGTTATAAGTTATTTGTATCCCTTAATATCTATTGAGTGTCATTCCTAATTGTATTTCCTGGGTGAGTTGGGTCTCCCTTTTTCTCACAGTAACATCTGGCCCTCACTCGACGTAAGTCCTGTTGTCTTCCAAAGAGATTGATTTGTATAGCCATGTGATGTTCTGTCCCAGCCTGGGTACTATTTTTCTCCAGAGATTTAACAAGGCAAAGAAGTCTTAGTAAGGAAAGAAAGCAAAGAAATAGAAATATACTTGTTTCTTTTTTGTATTCTAGTTGACTTGTGAATACTAGTACATGTTTTCATTGATGCCTTCTGGTTGAGGACTCTGGGAAAGTTGTTTTTTTAAAAAATATATATTTTATTGATTTTTTTACAGAGAGGAATGGAGAGGGATAGAGAGTTAGAAACATCGATCAGCTGCCTCCTGCACACCCCCTACTGGGGATGAGCCCACAACCAAGGTACATGCCCTTGACTGGAATCGAACCTGGGACCCTTCAGTCCACAGGGCGATGCTCTATCCGCTGAGCCAAACTAGCTAAGGCAGGGAAAGTTGTTTTTAATTTGCCAATGAAACTTAAAAGAGCACTTAAGTTTCATATGTGTTTAATTAAAATATGCTAATTTCTCAAATATATGCTAATTTAGATTGAGGTGCTAAATAAGAGGGATAAGTGAAAATTGGGTTTATTAAATATTAAAAGAAATGCAGTTTACTGATTTCAGGATATACCTTAGCAAATAAAATATGACTTATTAGTAGCAATGTACTACTTTCATGAATTGATGAAATATGTTGTAATTTACGTATAGATTTCGAGCAAATGGAAGTTCTGAAATACAGTTGTTTTTGAAAACACCTTGATTTCCAAGATTACAAGATAATTTATTTAGATAATTCTTCCTTTGTAGATTAATGTCAACTAATTGCAGATTTCAAGTTGTGCATGATCCAAGTAAAATACTTTAAATTTTGACTAAACTATGCTTTTTCTTTCCTAATCATAGGGTGAAAAGGTAAACTATGAAAAGTTTAGAAATTGGCTTCTTCTAAACAAAGAAGCTTTTACCTTTTCTCGTTGGCTACTGTCTGGAGGTGTATATGTGACCCTCACCGATGATAGTGATACTCCCACTTTCTACCAAACTCTGGCTGGAGTCACACATTGTAAGTAATGACATTTCATTGTTTCCTGTTCACTTTTTAATGCAATTGCCTATAAAGAAAAAATTTTTATTGTCAGTAGTTTTTTTTCCTTCTAGAGTGTAATAAAATGAAATGCTTTGCTGAAAGGGAAAACTCTTTTTTGTCTACTTTACGAGTATATTCCAAATGTGTGGGTTTTTTCCCCACAGCAAGCAATTCTTCAGCGCTCTACAAACACCATTTGAGAGTCCTGCAATTCATTTCAATTTTGACACTATCTACCTAGGGTTAGCATAGACACCACTAGGTTTAGGGCTCAGTGCCACAAGGCTGCCCCTCTGGTTGAGGACTCTGTCCCCCACTTCAGATACCAATCACAAGTCCAGGTTGTCACCGTACTTCTGACCAATCATCTGTAAATTAGAGGTTCCTATGAGTCCCTCCTTGGGTTTGATAATTTGCTAAAATAGCTCACAGGATTCAGGGAAATGGGTATGAGTACTGATTTATTATATAATACCGGATATGTGAAAGGATACAGATGAACAGCCAGATGAAGAGATACATAGGGTAAGATCTGAAAGAGAGCTTCTGTCCCTGTGGAGCTGGGATAAACTAGACCTGCTAGCATGTGGATGTGTTCATCAGTCTTGAAACTCTCTGAACCCCATACTTTGGGGATTTTTATGGAGGCTTCATTTCCAGGTCCTTTTCCTCTCCAGATTGGGGAGTGGGACTGAAAGTTACAGTTTCTAATTATGGCTTGGTCTTTCTGGTAATCAGCCCCCATCCAGGAACCCACCAAGAGTCACCTTATGCAGTAAAACAAAAGGCTTCTACTACCCAAGAAATTCCAAGGAATTTAAGAGCTCAGATGCTGCTGCTTTTGTCATGTGGTCTCCATTTTTCTACAGTTTGAATTAATTTTTCATTTGCATTTCTGCATACTTCACATTTTATTTTTAATTTTTCATTTATTTTTTAATATATTTTATTGATTTTTTTTTACAGAAAGGAAGGGAGAGGGATAGAGAGTTAGAAACATCAATGGGAGAGAAATATCGATCAGCTGCCTCCTGCACACCCCCCACTGGGGATGTGCCCGCAACCAAGGTACATGCCCTTGACCGGAATCGAACCTGGGACCCTTGAGTCAGCAGGCCGACGCTCCATCCACTGAGCCAAACCGGCCAGGGCATACTTCATATTTTAATTGAAGCAATTAAGATGCATTTTGCCTTACCTTAGAGCAGGGGTCCTCAAACTTTTTAAACAGGGGGCCAGTTCACTGTCCCTCAGACGGTTGGAGGGCCGGACTATAGTTTAAAAAAAAACTATAAACAAATTCCTATGCACACTGCATATATCTTATTTTGAAGTAAAAATACAAAACGGGAACAAATACAATATTTGTATTTGTATGTGGCCCGTGGGCCATAGTTTGAGGACCCCTGCCTTAGAGTCTTGGAAATGGCTTGGTTTCTCCTTAGAAGTTACAAGTCCCTTGAGTACAATACTCATGGTCTGTTTATCTTGGGGTTTTTCTTAGTGCAGTGGACTAAATGCATGTTATTGGCCTTAACTGTGTCAAAAAGTTTTCAGCCATTAAAAGTCTACATTGTAAATACTGATTTATACATTTGATTTTCCCAGCAGTGAGCAGTAGGTATATGTTATTTTAGGATTGTAGGGTTAAAGTTATACCAAAGAGAAGGACCAAGGTAATTATCATATTTGAATAAGTTTTAACAACTTCATAGTATGTGAGGGCTTTTATAGAGACATATCATGTTTTAGGGGGAAATTAATTATGATATTTTACAAATTTAATGAACTTCTAAAGGTCAAAAGTAAGTTCTAAGATCTTCCTTTCTAAACCTTTTGCTTAAATAAATGATGTGAGATACAGAAAACTGATTAGTATTAAATTAAGGCACATGGAAGGTCAGCTTCCATTAAATATAAGGGAATTATCTAATTATTTTATCTACTCCCGTAATGCACATATTGGCCATAGAAATAAGCCAATAATAGTGTGTGGTAAAAACCTGAAGAAATAATATGCTTTTAATTTTCTATTATTTATAAAATTAAATTAAAAAATTTAAAGTTCAAATTGCTGGCATCATAGTTGATTTTTGTCATATTCTTGTTTCTTATAAGAGAGCTACCTCAAAATTAAAAAAACTAATCAATGCCCTAGCCAGTTTGGCTCAGTAGATAGAGCATCATCCTGAGGACTGAAGGGTCCCGGGTTCAATTCCGGTCAAGGGCACATGCCCGGGTTGCAAGCTCGATCCTCTGTAGGGAGCATGCAAGAAGCAGCCAATCAGTGATTCTCTCTCATAATTAATGTTTCTATCTCTCTCTCCCTCATCTTTCTTCTCTGAAATCAATAAAAATAAATTTTAAAAAATTAATCAACTATAAGGCCGCTATAATATATTAGTAGTTACCAGCCTTTATTGAGCATCAGAATTATTTGGGAAGGGTATTTATTATAAGTTCAAGTTACTGATTCTAATATCAAAGATACTTATTCAGTGCGCCCTAGGACTCTACTTTCCTAGATTTCCAGGGTAATCTGATGTTCATGGACCCTGGACTACATTTTGAGAAATACTGATATGATGTTGAGTTCTTCAGACTTTGGGTGAACACTCTGGCCCTGCCACTTATTATTTATGTAACTCTGGGAAATTTATTTAATCTCTTTGAACTTTTTTTCTTCTCTGAAGAACAGGGCTAATGATACAACTTACCTCATAGGTGTGTTATAAGGAGTGAAGATGAGGAAAATTTTTTTCCTTATCCATATTGGGTTCATTGGCTGGGTCTTTTAAATTAGACTGAAAAAAGACAGATAGGAAGAAAATGAAAGTTTATTAACATCCTGCATGGCAGCATTCATTGATGTATAACTCCAAGGAGTGGTTAGAATTTGAGCTTATATATCATTCTAGCAAAAAAATACATACAATAATTTTGTAGAGAAGTGAGGAGAAAAAGAGAAAAGGGCTTTGAACTTCTATGGATGGCAAAATGTGGGAAGGCTAAAATATGGAGAAACTAATGACAGATAGGGTTGTTAATGAAGTTTGTTATACAGATTCCTTCCTCTGGTGATAAGGATCTAGGGTTGTCTCTGATGAGTAACTTCTGTTCTTCCTGGTAGAGGGGCAGGGAAGATACCTTTACAAATTAGGCAGATAGGGGAGGACAGAGAGCTTTTCTTGTATTTGCTTTTCAATTGCCCTCAACTCAAAATAATCCTTATGCCAAATAATCCTTTATGCCAAAGTGCCATATTTGGGGTGGCATATTGTGCTATCCTTTACGAGTACATGAAATGATACTTTTGGCTTTTACAGGACTCAGCTCTATGCCTGGTATAGAATAGGTGCTTTACAATGAATATGCATCCTCTTGTATTATTGAAAACATACCTGGCTTGTGAATATCAGTGAGTTTCACCCACTGTTTCCAGAAACTAATTGTTTTGGGAGCAGGCAATTTTCTAACAAAGGGCTATAGACCAGTGCAAAAATGAGCTCCTCCACATCTGTGGAAAGTTTTTCTTGCTAGTTGGTTTTCTTTTATAATTTATAAAAATAAGGAACCAAATAAACAAGTTCAGCAGAAACTCAATTTGCTACTAGCTTCAGCAAATCGCTACTGTCTTAGTGGGCCTTACTATTAGAGCATTTTCACAAAATCAGAATTACTGTTAAACATCTTATAGAAATTCTGACATGGGCAGGTTTACATTCTGATGAATTCTCAGTTTCTGTCTAAGCAATTCACTACTGGCATCTTTATAGGCTCTTCGACTCAAAGCATATATGCTACTTTATACTTTTCAAATAATATGTCAGGAAAGTGGAAACTTGTGATAAAAATAGAGACTGTTATTAACTAATTTATAAGTAGACAGAAAATATTTATTTTACAGCATCAATAACTATTTAAATTTGTGTAATGAGCCAAGTTATCCAGGAAACATAAAGGAATTATAATATTTCACTTGTAAGTAATATTTATATTAGAATGCAGATGCCTTTAATTACTTTCTCACATACAATTATAAAGTGAAATTTTTTTTTTTAAAATATATTTTATTGATATTTTACAGAGAGGAAGGGAGAGAGATAGAGAGTCAGAAACATCGATGAGAGAGAAACATCGATTAGCTGCCTCCTGCACACCCCCCACCGGAGATGTGCCCGCAACCCAGGTACATGCCCTTGACCGGAATCGAACCCGGGACCCCTCAGTCCGCAGGCCGACGCTCTATCCACTGAGCCAAACCGGCTTCGGCTATAAAGTGAAATTTGAAGTCACAGTCAGTTGAACATACTGCCATATTTAATAAAATTTTATTCTCTTTTATATAAATCACAAATGAAACTGAGGAGCTGTTTGTAGTCAATACAGTTAGAATAATTAACTGATTTGACTTATACAAAATTTTAGATTTTGTCATGGCAAGTACATTTTCAGAACTGCAAATTTCAAACTATTGTTACCTTACCTCTTATTTAAATTTAAGATATTGAATTAGAACTTTAGCCCAAAGTTCTAGTTTTTATGCTTGAATAGATCTTAACCAAATGTTTATCAAGATGGTTATATTTATCTCTCATAGTTTGCTATTTAAATACTTAAGATTAGTTTTATAAGAAATTATTTTGGTCAAGTATAAACAATGTTCTTAATGACAAATTAATTTTTAAAGCCATTTATAGTGAAGAGAGACATAGACAGTGTTTGCAATAATGCTGAACATATTTTTTAAAAATATTTTAAAATTGATTTCAGAGAGCAAGATAGAGGGAGAAAGATAGAAACATCAATGATTAGAGAGAATCATTGATTGGCTGCCTCCTGCCCACTCATTACTGGGGATCAAGCCTGCAACCCTGTCATATGCCCTGACCAGGAATCAAACTGTGATCTTCTATTTCATAGGTTGATGCTCTACCACTGAGCCACACCTGCCAGGCAGTGCTGAACATCTTGGTGATGATGTTCAGAGTCATGAGAACATATAGATAGAGCGTAAATGTGTTCTATATAACTAAATGTTTGAAATAGGTTGGAATAGCTGTTAATTCATTCTCTTTTTTTCATATCGGAGAGAATAGTCCAAGACTAAACCCTGGTCTTTTGGCTTTTTCTTGAAATACCCTTTCCCCATCTGTTTTTTTCACAGTTATTTAGCTCCACATAGTGTTAGAGTTTGGAGACACAGACTATAAACTCAAAATGTAATTCATTTTACATACTTAGATCAGTGTATCTATCCTCTACTACTGAACATTGCATAGTCCTAGCCAAAAACAATCTGGCAGCTCTCTTCTTGAGTTTGAAGGCTCCTCCTTTAGATGCTAACCTTTGAAATGCCTACATTCTGTCTAACTGCCTTCTAGTTCTAGGTTGAAATGTCTGTCATCTTTAACATTCTTTTTTTGTCACTCCCTGAAAAGTAAAGTTCTTTTTTGTTTTTTGTCTTTTATCTTGGGTCCATGATACAGGTCCTTGTATAAGTTATTCTTGTGTTTGAATTATAAGAGAACACACAGTTTTTTTTGTTTGTGTTTCTGTCCTGTTATTACCTGTCTTGCCTACAGACTTTTTGTAAATACTCTTTTGCCTCTGCAAGACCTCCAGGGCCTAGCTGCTCACATGCTCCCTAAAAACCCTGTGTCTGTTGCCTCATTGTACTTTCCACATTAGATTAAAATGACCAATTTTTACTTTTATTAGAATCTAAACATAGTTGTTTGTTCACAATCATATCTATAGTTTTTGTCAGACACATAATATTATACTTTTATTACATATTTGCAGAATATTAAATGATTTTTTCATTATAGTTCCTGTACTTCTCCTCCCTCCCTTCCCTCCTACTTCCCGCCCCCCGCCCACCCAATACTTTGCTCTGTGGAAGGTTCAAATTTACCACATGCAGATTGGGTACTTTCTAGAGGAAGCACTATACTCTGTACGTTATCTCATTTAATCCTTCATTTCATCTCCATTTTGAAAAGAGGCAGCCAAGACTGTGAGAAGTTAAAGAAATTTTCTCAAGATCAAATGACTAATAGGTGTCAAAGTTGGGATGTTTGAATCCCAGAGTGCATGCTTATTTCCATTTTAGGACCTGAAAACAGTTGATTGACACAGTTATTTTATTCTTTAATCTTTTATGAGTAGCTTGTAATTGCAGATAAAAGGATTTGGTCATGTGGCAGTTGTGGTGGTTGTGAGCCATCTTCTTCAGACTGCAGAGAATCTTGCAGATTCATTTTTCTAGTTTCTTTTTCCCTTGGGATACTCACAAATGATTATTTTTTATTTCTCTTCAATAATTAATTTCATTTGATCCAGGCAAGATCATTGAATGATTGTCCTTTACCTACAGTGAAATAAATAATAAAATAACTATGATTTTTAAGAACTATGTTTTAATAACTGAGAGTGAATTTTCCTTAATGTTGATCATCTTTTTCATACAATTTAGAAAGAGTTTTTGAAGTTTCCCTAAAATGTATCATAAGAGTCAATAAGCTTGCTACCTCAGTGATTCCTTGTAGTAATAGAATCTGGATTCTCAGGTAATTAATACAGTATTTTGGGCTAATTTTAGGGCCATATAACTAATTTTGATTATTTTTTCTTTTCATATCTAATTCAAATTTACATTGTCTCTATTTTAGCATTTATTATCTCAACTAAAAATATGTATATTATTGTATTCCCTTGCCACATTTTAGTTTGTAGTGTTAAAAACTTTGAATACAAAAAAGTACTTCAGTGATTCTTAGACCATAAGCCGCTAGTAGATCTGCATGTCCCTCCTTGTTCATCCTCTTGTCTTGTTGTAAATTATGTAAGGCTTACAGCCATTTTAATTACATCTTAGAAGGTCATTGCTTTTGAGAAGGTTGCATCCTCAAAAATGTTGAGGAACTTTGTGACTGTTTGAAAACACTTGGGTATTTTGCCTGGCTTTTTAAAAATTTAGAATAAAATTATGGCATTAAAGAGTTTTTTCTGCAGCTGGAGCCTCTGACAAGGTGGGACTTGAGTAGGATTGCCCATCGTGCAGGACAAGAACTATTTAGAATGTTAGGAATACTGTATGCTGCTATTGTGAACCAGAAAAAAAATATCTATAGATGGGTAATAAATTAATTTCTATATAGTTTATAAAGTATATGTTTTAGGTGTTGGTTTATGAATTGCAAATAGAACAACTACTGCAATTATTACCTCTTTAAGGGAAAATAAGGTTAGCTGCCTTCCCTCTTCTCAGAAGTGTTTAGCTGTCAATTCATTCAAAGTGTTTGAGTAATAATAATATAATACATATAATTTACTATAGTTTGTTTTTGGCAAATATTTAATTAATGAATTGCAGTCTGTAACCCCCAAATGAATAGTTAACGTGAGCTTAAAAGGAAGCTCTAAAGCATGTTTTTAATTGGTAACCAGGACCAATCCGATCATTATTTTCCTCTAAATATGTTCTACTTGTCTTTCCACATTTCTGCTTCAGTAAAGAAATTGTGTTTTTTAAGGAGATTAAGGTAAAAAAATTGGGATGCAATTGGTGTGATTATTCTGTGTTCTAATTTAGTGTATTATGTAAACATCAATCAGAAATACTTTAGTACCTTAAAAAGGGGGAAAGCACATATAAAATATAACTATGATTAGTGTATCTGTGGTTTTAAAAATATATACCTTCTGATGAATGAGGAAAGAAAAATGTTCATGTTTTCATGATGCTCCTATAACCTGTCACATCGTAAATCCTCTAACTCTGCTAGCATTATTGAGTTTGTTACTTATATCTTCTATCATACTCTTTTTCATTTACTTAATAAATATTGAATTTGTAAGTAGTAACCATATTGATAGGATGAATCAGACATAGATTCTGCTCTTAGAATGTTTATAGTAGAGAGAATATGTATATAGAATCTTTAAATCCCAGATAGAGATTGAAACTGATAAAAAATAAGTACAGATAAAAAAGGTGTGGGATACCAAAAAGAAATGTTTCAGTTGTTTATTCTGCATACTGGATTTAAACAGTCTACTAAATGGGCAATTGCAAAAGTAATTTTTTATTTTAAAATCTTTTTTATGTTAACTTGAATTTACTTTTCATGCTATTTTAGATATAATGTATTTGTGTTTCAGAATTTTGTTTTAGATAGATTATGTGTTTTTTTTAGCAATTAAATTGGGAAATTAAAATATATCCTTAAAAGTTATATTATTAGGATAAACTGCCCAGAAGAGGAGGCTGAGAGGTTTTATAATTTTGTTTGATATGACTCTTAGTGGAGGAATCAGACATCATTGATCTGGAGAAACGTTATTGGTTGCTGAAGGCTCAATCCCGGACTGGACGATTTGATTTAGAGACATTTGGCCCCTTGGTTTCACCACCTATTCGCCCATCTCTAAGTGAAGGTAGGAATTATTCTCTTTTCTTCAAGTGTTTTTTGGTAAACAGATTTGAGCCCATCTCTTATTACTAACCAATATATCTTAACTCTAAAGGCCATAATATTACAGGTTTGCAAGTTTCTTGCAAATAGCAGAGTTTAGTGGAAAAAAACTAAAATGGGAATTAAGATTGTAGTTTTGAGCATCCTGTTCTACCTATGTTACCTTGCATAAATTAGTTTGACCAAGTCAGTGGCTATGAAGCTGTACTCCAAAGAGGTACCTTAGTAGCTGGTGCCAGGGATTAGGGTGATGGCCACTGAATGGGCAGAGCTCCAGGTTTTTGCTTTGTTTTATTTGGGTATGTTTTTTGTTAATCCTCACATGAGGATACTTTTTTCATTGTTTTTCAGAGACTGGAAAGGAGGGAGGGAAGGCGAGTAGAGAGAGAGAGAGAGAGAGAGAGAGAGAGAGAGAGAGAGAGAAACATAGATTTAAGAGACACATCAACTGGTTGCCTCCTGCACACGCTCCAACTGGAGCCTGGGTGCGAACCCAGGTATGTGCCCTTGACCTGAATTGAACCCATGATCCTTCAGTGGGCAGGGCTGATACTGTAACCACTGAACCACATCAACCAGGACCAAGGTTTTTTTTAGCCCCATTTCTTCCTCAATTTGAGTGCCTCTACTTTTTTTTCTTTTACGTAAGAAGTTTCCATTGCTATATTCTCCCCCCACCCCAACTACCAAAAGAAATTAAGAAACTACTGGACCATCTCTGAGGTCCCTGCTGGCGCTAAACTTTCCATTGCTATGACTTTCTAAAAAATATATATGTTTTTATTGGAAGGGAGAAGGAGAGAGAGATAGAAACATCAATAGATTGGCTGCCTCCTGCATGCCCCCCACTAGGGATTGAGTCCACAATATGAGCACAAGCTCTGACCAGGAATGAAACTGGCAACCTGTTGGTGCATGGGTCGATGCTCAACCACTGAGCCACACCAGCCAGGCGTGCTATGACTTTTTTAAAACATTAGGGATACAAAGAGTAATTATAGGTGATATCACACAAAAACATATTTGGAATCTGAATATTTGGGTTCTGCTTCTTCTGATCTTTTTAAACTTCTTCCTTTTGGGAACCCCCTTCTGAGTTTTTAGTTTTCTACTCTTTAAACTGAGGGTATGGAATTACATTCTTGGAATATATAATCTGTATTCTTCAGATTTTTAGGGTACTTAAGAAGTACTTGTTAGGGGAGCCAGAACTGATAAGGCCCTGGACTTTCACCCACTTCAACAGTACAGCTGTGTTTTTACCTTTTCTGAGTTGGAGAATTTGATAAATCATTTTAAATCAAAATAATTTTATTTCTACCTTTTACAAAACATTTTAAAACCACAGGATTGGATTATAAATCCCTTTTCTTTCTGAAATTTAAATACTCATTTAAAAAAGACTAGAGGCCCGGTGCATGAAATTCATCATGGCGGTGTGTGTGTGTATCCCTAGCCCTGCCTGCACCCTCTCCAATCTGGATCCCTCTCACAATCCAGCACTGCTGGCTCCCAACCGCTTGCTTGCCTGCCTGCCTGCTTGCCTGCCTGCCTGCCTGCCTGCCTGATTGCTCCTAACCACTTCTGCCTGCCAGCCTGATTACCCCCTAACCATTCCCCTGCCAGCCTGATCGATGCTTAACTGCTCCCCTGTTGGCCCGATTGCCCCCAACTGCCTTCCCTTGCCAGCCTGGTCGCCCCTAACTGCCCACCCCTGCAGGCCTGGTCGCCCCTAACTGCTCTCCCCTGCCAGCCTGGTCGCCCCTAACTGCCCACCCCTGCAGGCCTGGTCGCCCCTAACTGCTCTCCCCTGCCAGCCTGGTCACCCCCAACTGCCCTCCCCTGCCAGCCTGGTCACCCCCAACTGCCCTCCCCCGCCAGCCTGGTCGCCCCCCAACTGCCCTCCCCTGCAGTCCTGGCCACCCCCAACTGCCCTCCCGTGCAGGCCTGATCGCCCCCAACTGCCTTCCCTTGCAGGCCTGGTCCCTCCCAACTGCCCTCTCCTGCTGGCCATCTTGTGGTGGCCATCTTTGACCACATGGGGGTGGCCATCTTATTTGTTAGAGTGATGGTCAATTTGCATATTACCTCTTTATTTTATAGGATTATGTAGTACAAAGAAGAGTGCAGTATAGAACTTCTCTTAATATAATGTGTTATTTTTCTTCGTGTCATGGAAGAGCTTTATAGGAGCTTATTAATAACAGCATGTTAAAATCAAAATAAATGAACAAGGAATCTAATGAACAAAATAAACTAATGAGTAAAATAGAACCAAAGGTATAAAAACATGGAACAGAATGAAGAATCTCAGAGGGCGGGAAGAGATTAACCGAAGAATTTATATGCATAAATGCATTACCTGTGGACATAGACAATAGGGTGGTGAAGGCCTGGGGCGGGGTGGGAACTGGGTAGAGGGGAAGAATACAGGGGGAGAAGGGAGAAATCTGTAATACTCTCAACTATAAAGATAAAAAGATAAAAATAATAGTATGTTATATCTTTGAGTGTGCAGTTAAACTTTTCCTTTTTTTGTTTTTTTTGTTAATCCTCACCTGAGGATATTTTTCCATTGATTTTTTGGGAGAGTGGAAGAGAGAGGGAATGACAGAGAGAAATATTGATGTGGGAGAAACACATTGATTGGTTGCCTCCTGCACAAGCCCTGACTAGGGCCTGAGCCGGGGAGGAGCCTGCAACTGAGGTACGTGCCCTTGACCATAATCGAACCTGGGACCCTTTGGTCTGCAGTCTGACACTCTATCCAATGTGTCAAACCGGCTAGGGCATCCTTTTACTTCTCAATCTTTCTAAATAATTTCTGATTTTGAATTAAATTTTATTTTGTATATTATAGCCATTTTAGTGGTTAAAATTGATACAAAATAGAGAGAGGCAGACATAACCAAACACTAAGTGATAGTAATGTATTTCTGCTAGGATCTTAAGTTTTAGTTATACTTATACCAAAAGAAAAAAAAAATAACTTCCTGAAACTACTGATAAACTCTTTTTAAAAAAATATTTGGCCAGTTTATGGGAGTCATGCCTGCTTTTATAAATATATTATTATAACAGTAGGAAGTTTGGTTGCTTTGGTTTATGGTGTCTTTTCCTATTTTATAGGTTTGTTTAATGCTTTTGATGAAAATCGTGACAATCACATAGATTTTAAGGAGATATCCTGTGGGTTATCAGCCTGTTGCAGGGGACCCCTGGCTGAAAGACAAAAATGTAAGTTAAACATTGTCACAAAATTTGCAAAGAATACAGTGACAAAATTAGTATTCATCTAAAATCGTCTGTGGACTAAGGCTTGAATTTTCATCACTTTGTCAGATTAGCATATAGCAGTCTCATGTTGATATTTTATTGAAGCCATTCTAAGGATTCAATCATCTATTCTTTGCACTGTGGAGTAGTTTGGTATCTTTGTGATTAATAACTAGTGGCCCTGGTGCACAGATTCGTGCACACTGAAAGGAAATTAATTAGAATTTCTGGGGCGGTACCGTGACTTGAATGGCATCTGTGGAGTGTAAGGGGAGGGCAGGAGGAGACAGATCTTCTGGCTCACAGCACTGGTTCCGGTGCAGGGACTGACTGATGCAGGTGGTCCCAGGAGGTGGCTAGCAGTGCAGGACTGGGTGTCACCACCGGCATCTGCAGAGTGAGTGGGGTCCCTCTGGCAGGTGGGGTCCCTTGGCCTGGCCTGTGGGGATTGGGCTGAAACCAGCTCTCTGACATCCCCCGAGAGGTCCCCGAGTGCAAGAGGGCACCCTGCAAAGTTGCTTTTGTACAGGGTGTGGAACACAAATGCAAGTGTGCAATAAACCAGATTCAGGACCAACAGTGCCCCAGGATCAACATAACCCACAGCGGAAGGTGGAATCGTGGAATCATGTGGCCCTGTGAGGAATCGGGCTCCCTCCTCTCTGGTTCTGGGGTGCATCACCCGAGAACCGCTGCTGCCAAGTCACCGCAGCTCCTGTGTTGAGTATCTTCCCCTTGGTGGTCAGTGTGTGTCATAGGTACTGGCTGGATGGTCGGACAGTCATACGGTCACATAGCCTTTTATATATATAGGTGGGGTTGAGTGTCCTGATGAATTTACAGTTCATGATAAAGAAACTATTTCAGCCATAATATATTTGAAAATGTTAAACATTTAAAAACTATTTTCTTTTTTTCCCCCCTAGAAAGTATTTTCTAGTAGTCTATATAGAGAATTCAGTGCCTTGCATAATTGGAAGTACAACTCATTTTCTATGACTTGTATAAATATTTTAATAGCAAAGTGAAATTTATGATCAAAACACAGTTTTATTAAATACTAAATTGGTCATTTAAATCTAGCTAAAATGTTATAGCATAATTCATAAGCATGTTACATATTAAATCTTAACCATAATTCACAAAATGCTGTTTACATTTAATTGGTACCTAATACTGATATATTTACTAAGATTATTATCTGTCTTTCTAAAATATAGATCATAAATGTTGTCTGTTTTGAGTGTGCTATTTGAATATTTTGACCTTCAGTAATATTATACAACTAGAGGCCCGGTGCACAAAAATTTGTGCACTCGGGGAGGGAGGGGGGGGTCCGTCAGCCCGGCCTGTGCCCTCTCCCAGTCTGGGACCCCTCGGGAGATAACGACCTGCTGGCTTAGACCTGCTGCCAGGTGGCAGAGGGCAGGCCCAATCCCTAGGTGCAGCCCCTGGTCGGGCTCAGAGCAGGGCCATTTGGGGAGTTGGGGCACCGCCCCATGTCATGCACAGAGCAGGGAGGATCAGGAGGTTGCAATGCCACCCTCAGTCACGCTCAGGGTAGGGCCGATTGGGGGGTTGGGGCACCGCCCCCTGTCACACTCAAGGCAGGGTCGATGGGGAGGTTGCGGCGCAACCCCCTGTCACGCACAGAGCAGGGCCAATCAGGGGGTTGGGGCGCTGGCCCCTGTCACTCACAGAGCAGAGCCCATCAGAGGGGTTGGGGCGCCGCCACTCTCACACTCAGGGCAGGGCCGAAGGGGAGGTTATGGCTCTACCCTGTCACACACAGAGCAGGACCCGTTGGGGGGGGCGGGGGGGGAGGGGGTTGGGGCACCACACCCTGTCACACACAGAGCAGGGCCGATCAGGGGGTTGGGGCACTGCACCCTGTCACACACAGAGCCGCAGAGCGATCAGGGGGTTGGGGAGCTCCCCCCTATCAGGCACAGAGCAGGGCTGATCAGGGGGTTGGGGCGCCTTCCCCTGTCCCGAACAGAGCAGGGCGGATAGGGAGGTTGTGGCCCCGCCCCCTGTCGCACACAGAGCCGCAGGGCGATCAGGGGGTTCAGGGGGTTTGGGCACTGCCCCCTGTCACACTGATGCCGGTGCCGGGAGGCCTCGCAGCTCCGCTGATCCCCGTGCACTGGGTGTGTGTGGGGGGGGAGTGTCCCTCAGCCCAGCCTGCCCCCTCTCACATACTGGGAGCCCTCAGGCGTTGACCCCCATCACCCTCCAATCGCAGGATCGGCCCCTTGCCCAGGCCTGATGCCTCTGGCCTAGGCGTTCGGCCTGGGCAGCGGGGACCCGCAGCTGCAGCGGCCCCGCGATCGTGGGCTTCGCTTTAGGCCCAGGCAAGGGACCCCTAGCTCCTGGGACTGCCAGCTTCGACCATGCCCAGCTCCCATCGCTGGCTCCACCCCTACTTCCTGCTCTCACTGGCCAGGGCAGAAAAGGCACCTGATTCTCCGATCATGGCTGGGGGGCAGGGCAAAGGCGGCCCCAGGGCCGCCTTTGCCCTGCCCCCCAGCTCTTAGCTCCCCCCTGGGTTTCCAATCACTGCCAGTGGCAGCGGGCTTCTTCCTGCTTTCCCTTTGGCCTCCCTGCATTGTGCCTGCATATGCAAATTAACCGCCATCTTGTTGGCAGTTAACTGCCATCTCAGTTGGCAGTTAATTTGCATATAGCCCTGATTAGCCAATGAAAAGGGTAGCTCGTACGCCAATTACCATTTTTCTCTTTTATTAGTGTTGATAATGCACTTTAACAGCATAATTATTTTGGGTGTGTATGAAATAGATTATTACTTAATATTAAAAACTTAGATTTCTTCCTTTTTTTCATGATGATATACCATTAGTTTGACCTGGATTTATGATAGACTAGAGGCCCCATGCATGAAATTTGTGCAAGGGGCTTGGCCCTCACAGCCCCTCACAGCCCTGACTTCATATGGAAGGATGTCTGGAAGGTCGTTCGGCTGTTCGGTCTAATTAGCATATTAGCTCTTTATTATATAGGATTATTTGTTCCCATTAAAGTGCTAATATTGCCCTAGTCAGTTTTGCTCAGTGAGTATAGCATCTGCCTGTGGACCAAAGGGTCACGGGTTTGATTCTGTCAAGGGCATGTACCTTGGTTTCAGACTCTATCCCCAGCCCTGGTTGAGGAGCGTGCGGGAGGCAGCCAATCAATGTGTCTCTCTCACATTGATGTTTCTCTCACTGTCTCTCCTCCTCCCTTCCACTCTAAAAATCAGTGGAAAAATATCCTCGGGTGAAGGTTAACAAAAAAATAAAGTGCTAATATTAAAAAGAGAGGCTGAAATTTTTGCTTCTCACTTGATCTTAATTATGGAGTTAAAAACTTTTTAAAATTCTTTGCTGATGAACCAATGAAAGTTAAAAAACTAGTGATTCATTTGGAGTTAATTAGCAAAGTACTTATATTTCTAATTCTTACAATCTATAATAATAAGAGGGTAATATGCTAATTAGACCAGACGTCATTCCGGACATTCTTCCTGATGAAGCCAGGGCCAGAGGGAAGCCAGCCGTGTCCCGGGTGCCAGGCAGCCAGGGGAAGGAAGGCCTCTTGCACAAATTTTTGTGCATCGGCCCTCTAGTATTATATATAAACTTCATTGAAGAGTTGAAATTCTTCTTTGGCAAAACTTTGAGTGTATATTAGTTTAATTGGAGAGGCAAAATGGAAGTAGACTATCTTAATACCAGCTTGTCATTGATTCTTAATGTAGATTGAATATTTTCATCATTAGAAGAATCAACTCTTCAGTGATCAGTTTTAAATATTAGAAATTAATTTAAGGGCTTGAATTACCTCCTTGAAACCTGTGAGGTATGGTAATATTTATTGGCCCCCTTTTTTGTTTTCAAATTTGAGAGAGACAGCCCTAACCAGTTTGGCTCAGTGGATAGAGCTTCGGCCTGCAGACTGAAGGGTCCCAGGTTTGATTCCGGTCAAGGGCATGTACCTTGGTTGCGGACACATCCCCAGTAGGGGGGTGTGCAGGAGGCAGCTGATTGATGTTTCTAACTCTCTATCTCTCTCCCTTCCTCTCTGTGAAAGATCAATAAAATATATTTTTAAAAAAATTTTGAGAGAGACAGATTAGTGAAGTGTGCAGTTAGTCCTACATGTTCAGGGGACTTTAATGACATATTTCTATGTCTGCTCTAGATGAGAACTTAATCCAGAATATATTTGTTTGAGAAATTCAGTAATTTTACTAGGGCAGCTTCTAGTGAAATGTATTGTACTTCTAAACATAAAACTAATTCCTCTTCATAAGAGTTTTTTTTTTTGTTTTAGTTTGCTTCAAGGTATTTGATGTTGACCGAGATGGAGTTCTCTCTAGGGTTGAACTGAGAGACATGGTGGTTGCACTTTTAGAGGTCTGGAAGGACAACCGCACTGATGAGATCCCAGTAAGTTCTGATTTTAAACATCTTATTGTATGTAACTTCCAATAGGAAAATGGAGTGGAGAATTTTTTTAAAGTCAGCGAATGAAAAGGATTTTTTATTACTGTTAGTTGCTGAATTATGCTACTCAAAATATTCATTGCTGAAGATGCAAAACTGGGTAGAGAATTTGCCTTAGAAAATTTAATAAGCTGTATAAAGTAAGAATGAAACTCCAGGATAATTATTGTAATTTTTAAAAGCAAATATAAAATTCTATTTATGGTAATAAAAAATACTTGGTCAAAATATAGTATATTTTGGCCACTGAATAATAAAAATGGTATCAACTCTTTCATAATTACTCCTTTGAATTTCTCTTTTTAAAGGAATTACATACTGATCTATCTGATATTGTAGAAGGCATATTGAGTGCACATGACACCACAAAGGTGAGTTTAGCCAGGACTAACTTATCCTTTTCTAAAAATATCATGTACCAAAAATTGGGATATATAGTATATAATATTTTAATCTGTTCTGGATCATCCGTACCAACTACTTATTTGGATCTGTGGTAACAGTACCTCCAGGTTGACTCTAAAGACAGTCCATTCCATGTGTTTTATGTATAAAAACATTTATTATAAGCTAGGCATTTTATAAAAATTAAGTAGACACAGTCCTTGTCAAAATAGTTTATAATTTTTATTTCTTCCATTTTAATAAGTTATGGTAAGGCTAACCTTATATTGAGCAAAAGAAGCCCCATAAAAAGAATATACTGTATGATTCCATTTATATGAAGTCAGGAACAGGGGCAAAACTAACAGATGATGGTAGGCATTAGAATAATGATTTTTTAATACTAATCTGGGTGGTCCATGTATTCCTAAAAGAGTTTGTTTTTTTGTTGTTGTTTTTTTAAATAGTACTGGTAAGGCCCTCTCAAGTTCTTGAATACTAGCCAAAATAAGCATGTACTTTATAAAGAATAAATCCTTTAATTTTTTAATTTAATAATATTTATTACTAAGACTATTATAATAGGTTTACTCCTATAGTTTGATTTATTGGGATATGTGTGTGTCCCTGTAAAACTGAAAATAAGCTACATATTGTGAGGCATATTTGAGTTAATTTGAGCCTTTCCACTCAAACACTGACGTACCAAGTAGCAGATTGGTTATAGAAGTTTAGATTTAAAAAGTAACATCAGTGTTTTTTTCTTTCTTCAATCATAATTCCAGAAGGAATCATCATAGTCTTATTAACTGGTGCTCAATAGAAAGTTAATAGAAATGAATTTTATAGGGCTTGAGCTTTGTTTGGCATTTCAGTCATCCTGCCTTCATTTACCTTTTTTTTTTTTTTTTTTTTTTTTTTTTTTTTTGCCAAAAACTATGGCATCTACTTCTATTTGGAGTGTATAGAAAACCTGGGAGAGTTAGAAAATGCCTTATGTACAGATATAATTGCTAACACTTTTTTTTCTGAGTGTTTAATAAGTATGTAGGTATTATTGCTGTCTATTTTTATGTAAGATAGAGTTGCTACTTCTGGCTCTGCTGTGAACATTAAAAAGATAATTTAGTTTTTCAACTCCATATAGCCATGTTAATGAATGGTTAGCGTTTGATTTGATTTTTTTATTATTGATTTTTTACAGAGAGGAAGGAAGAGGGATAGAGAGTTAGAAATGAGAGAGAAACATCGATCAGTTGCCTCCTGCACACCCCCTATTGGGGATGTGCCTGCAACCAAGGTATGTGCCCTTGACCAGAATCGAACCTGGGACCCTTCAGTCCCCAGGCCAACGCTCTATCCACTGAGCCAAACCAGTTAGGTCTAATTTTTCACTTTTTAATATTTTTTGTTGATTTTTTAGAGAGAGAGTAAGGGAGAAGGATAGAGAGATAGAAGCATTGATGAGAGAGAAACATCATTGATAGGTTGCCTCCTGTACACCCCCTACCTGTCATATGCCCCCACAGGGAATTGAACCAGTGACCTTTTGGTTCCTGGGTTGATTCTCAGCCACTGAGCCACACCAGCCAGGGTGGTTAGCATTTTAGAATGGAACTTGGACTTTCAACCAAAGCTATTAACCATACCCATTTGTGACTAGATTGTGCCTATATTACCCATTACTTTGTACCTTTAGATTGGTATTAACATACTTAATAGAAATTGTATCCTGAAAGTAAGTAATTATAGTGCTTTAAGATCTTTCCTTATTACATATGGTTATTTTATATTGAGAAGAGAATATATCAATATCATTAAATAATAAAAGCTAAAACATTTTTTAGCTAGGGTTATTAGGTAATTGTTGAATACATGAAATATGAAATATTTGGTTATATTTTTGCCAGATAAGAAAAAATATATATCATCTTCTACGTGGTATATGTAATTTTTGGTGCTCTTTGGCAACACAAAAATGTTGCTTTCCCAACTTATAAAAATGTAATGTTAAACTGCATTTTGGAGAAATGTAAAGTAGATATTAAATCTTTAAGAAGTCTGATAATATTGCTCTTTGTTACTAAGAAGGTCTTAGAATGTTGTTAGAATGAAAGGACTGGGTTATACTCAGACTCTTCGACCAGGAGTTAAACTGATCCAGTCAGCTTTAGTCAATGGAAAGAGCATCAATGCTGGAGGTCACAAGGTTGGGTTGGGATTTGAACTAGAAGTTTAATGCGAATTTGAATAAAGCATCAGATTTCTCCTTGAAGGTGAAGAGAAATGAACCCACTATGTTTTGACCTTAAAATTCTCTGAAATTGGCATTTCAAAAGTGAGAACTTTTTATTCTTCCAAAGAATTGTAATCCTCCCCACACTGAAGCCTAGAGATTGCAAGTCCTAAGGGAGGTGCTTGAAGGCATGCCTGGAAGTTGTTATTTTTGTACCACATTTCATTTCAGTTTCACAGTGTTAATTTAAGTGTGTTCTTTAGCGACATGTACTGTCGTTTTATAAAGGAAATAACCCAGTCCTCCAGTTTATACATCACATCCGGCATTCCCACACCACTTTTTCATGACCTATTAATATATTAGTCTCTGTGCTATAGTGGAATCTTAGGTTTTGCATCAAAAAAAAAAAAAAGAAAAAAAAAGAATACTCCATTTTCCTTACCCAGAGCTTTTTGTAGTTTTCCACAGGTAACCCTTGAAACAGAAGATACTGTTATTTTCCAGGTCTTGTTGAAACAAAATTGTTGATGATAGATTGTCCTCATTACCATTGACTGTTTCAACAGATTTTTGTTACTTTTGAACTTATTCTAGCTAGCTGGACTACTTGTCATATGAACACATAGAATCTATTTTATTTTAAATTTGTTTTTTAATTTAACTCAGATAGAGGAAGGGGGAGGGAAAGAGTCATCGAAACTTCATTGATGAGAGAGAATCATTGATTAGCAGCCTCCTTCATGTCCCCTACGAGGGATCGAGCCTTTAACCCTGGCATGTGCCCTCCTGGTTCCTGGGTCAATGCTCAGCCACTGAGCCACACGGGCCAGGCTAGAATCTACTTTAAATTATTGGTTTGTTTTCAGACAAATGACCAATATAAGTTTAATAAACCAGATTTTATTCAAATGCTATAAAAAATGACATTCTTAGCATGAGATCTTTTTAAATATTGTTTCTCTTTCAGATGGGCCATCTTACTCTAGAAGACTATCAGATCTGGAGTGTGAAAAATGTACTTGCCAATGAATTTTTGAATCTCCTTTTCCAGGTACGTTTAATGTAAATGACTGTTTCAAAGGGTAGTGGTAGCAGTAATTCTGTATATTTTCTATTATGTAGTAGTTAATGCAACTGGACTGCAAAACCACATATGATAAATAGAACTATATTATCCTAGACATGCTTGAAAGATGGTAAGATAGAGCATGAGTGCCTATTGAACCTTCTCAAAATCATGATGTGGGAGATAGGAAAGCAGAATATAGGTGGTTATTGTTTATTTATCTTATCATACCTCATGATAGAGAAGCAAGTAGACTTACAGAGAATCATAAAAGCCATCATAATTTACTTTTTCTTCGCTGTAATAGAAAGAAAAGGGCTTCACTTTTTTAAAAGCCCTTCCTAACAAGTGAGATAGTGTGAACAGAGAGTTGGATCATTAGTAGGCAACTATAATTTTTTCAAAGTATACAGTCTCTTTAGTTAGATTATCTTAGTTTCAAGGTGTCTCTTAATTTTTTTTAGTTTTTATTTATTTATATTTTTGTTCTTTATAAGGTCCAAGGAAGATTGAGGGACAAAGAGAGAAGAAAAGCTACCAGGAGTGAAAAGTCATAGAACTTGCTAGATTTTAACTATTTTCCTGAAGTAGTTCTCTTGCCCCAATTTATATAAATACTTTATGGTGTCCTGGCCAGTGTGCCTCAGTTGGTTGGGCATCGTTGCATGCACAGAAAGGTTGCCAGTTCAATTCCCAGTCAGGGCACATGCTTGGGTTGTGGGCTTGATCTCCTGTAGGGGGTCATGTAGGAGGCAGCCTATCAGTGTTTCACTCTCACATTGATGTTTCTCTCTCGTTCTCTCCCTTTCCCGTATTTTCTCTAAAAATCAATTAAAAAAAAGAATAGCTAAAATTTAAAGTTCAAATTTGCTCAAGTAACTCATTAATAGTTCATTAATTGAAAACTCTGCAGAGACTGTGAAAAATACAATCTAGTCATTAGCACCAGTCAATGAAGATTAATTTACCACTTTTTCTTTAGGTATGTCACATAGTTCTGGGATTAAGACCAGCTACTCCAGAAGAGGAAGGACAAATTATTAGGTAAGTTTGTAGTTTCAGTCTGTGTATTTTTCATTATATAGTTGAAATTTTTAACACCCAAAATATATCATTACTAAGTAATATTATGTCCCACTTTAATGTAATCATTGTTTTGTTTCTCCAAAACAATTACATATCGAGATATTTTTAAGTAATTTTCTAACCAATGTATTGTATTAATTTAGAAATCAAATTCCATTTCACATTAAAATTGCATTGGTACTAAATTTAATTTTTTGAAATAAGACATTTTATAAGTTAACAGATAGTGCCCAGCCAGCATGGCTCAGTGTTTGAGTGTCGACCTATGAACCAGGAGATCATGGTTCGATTTCTGGTCAGGGCAAATGCACAGGTTGCAGGCTGTTTCCCCAGTGTGGGGTGTGTAGGAGGCAGCCGATCATTGATTCTCTCTCATTATTGATGTTTCTATCTCTCTTTTCCTCTCCTTTCCTCTTTGAAATCAATTATATATATATATACTAGAGGCCCGGTGCACAAAAATTTGTGCACTCGGGGGGGGGAGAGGGGGGTCCCTCAGCCGGGCCTGTGCCCTCTCGCAGTCTGGGACCCATTGGGAGATAACGCCCTGCTGGCTTAGGCCTGCTCCCGGGTGGCAGAGGGCAGGCCCAATCCCTAGGTGCAGCCCCTGGTCGGGCTCAGAGCAGGGCCGATTGGGAGGTTGCGGCGCCACCCCCTGTCACGCACACAGCAGGGCCCATCAGGGGGGTTGGGGCTCCGTACCCTGTCACGCACAGAGCAGGGTCCATCAGGGGGTTGAGGAGCTCCCCCCTGTCACTCACAGAGTAGGGCCTATAGGGGAGTTGGGGCGCCACCCTCTATCACCCACGGAGCAGGGCCGATCAGGGGGTTGGGGCGCCACCACTCTCACATTCAGGGCAGGGCTGATGGGGAGGTTATGGCTCTACCCTGTCACACACAGAGCAGGGTCGATCAGGGGGTTTGGGTGCTGCCCCCTGTCACGCTGATCCCGGTGCCGGGAGGCCTCACAGCTCCGCTGATCCCGGTGCTGGGAGGCATATTACCTTTTTACTATATAGGATAGAGGCCTGGTGCACGGGTGGGGCTGGCTGGTTTGCCCTGAAGGGTGTCCTGGATCAGGGTGGGGTCCCCACTGGGGTGCCTGGCCAGTCTGGGTGAGGGGCTGAGGGCTGTTTTCAGGCTGGGGGTGACTGAAGCTCCCAACCTCTCCTTTTTTCCTTTTTTTTTTAAATTCTGGGCCAGCTTTAGCTTGAGGCTTGGCTCCAGCTCTTAGGCCTCCAGCTGAAAGTAGGTTTCTGGCCTTTGCTTACAATGTTGCAATCTGCTGGCTGAAGTCCAGCGGTATTTGTTACAATGTTTGAAACTGCCCGCTCAGAGGCCTGCAGCCGCAGGCGGGGAACGTTGGTTTCCTCCAATGATCCTCCGTCACTGAGGCAAGCAAGCCTCATGTTAGTTTCAAGCTGCCTGGCTGCCAGCCGCCATCTTGGCTGACAGTTAATTTGCATATCTCGCTGATTAGCCAATGAAAAGGGTAGCGGTCGTACGCCAATTACCATGTTTCTCTTTTATTAGTGTAGATGTATTTTAATATATATATTTCTTTATTGAGTTCAGAGAGGAAGGAAGAGGGAGAGAGAGATAGAAATATCAATGATGAGAGAGAATCCTTGATCGGCTGCCTCCTGCACGCTCCCTACTGAGGATCGAGCCCACAGCCATAGCATGTGCCCTTGGCCAGAATCGAACCTGGGACCCTTCAGTCTGCAGGCCGATGTTCTATCCACTAAGCCAAACTGACTAGGGCTAAAAATATATTTTTAAAAATTAAGATAACAGGTAGCAATTTTTTCTTACTACAAAATAGTTCACATTTATTGTAGAAAGATTAGAAAGTAGACCTAAGCAAAAAGAATAAAAAATGCCCACCATCTCTGTATTTAGATACTTTCGGTTGGCATTTTTATTTATTGAGGTATAATTGACAACTAAAATGATAAGATATTCAAAATGTACAATGTGATGATTTCATAAATGTACGTCTTATAAAAGGATTCTCCCCATTGAGTTAAGTAACACTTCTATTACCATCTTTAGCTTTTTTGGGGGGTTGGGGGAAGGACATTTAAGCTATACTCTCTTGCAAATTTCAATTATACAAGTGTTATCTACTATAGTCACTATATTATACATTAGATCCACAAACCTTATTCATCTTATAATGAAAGTTGGTACCCTTTTAGCAACCTCTTTCTATTTCCCCCAGCCCCAGCAACCATTTCTCTACTCTGTTTCTGATTTGACTTTTTTTTTTTTTTTTAAAGATTCCACACATAAGATGATACTGTGCAATATTTATCCTTTTCTGTTTGGCTTATTTCACTTAGCATAACACCCTCCAGCTTCATCCATGTTCTTGTAAATGACAGGATTTCCTTCTTGTTTAAGGCTGAATAATATTCCTGAGCGAGAGAGGTTTTCTTTATCCATTAATTTGTTGTCGAACACTTAGGTTGTTTCCATACCTTGGTTATTGTAAATAATATTGCAGTGGAAATGGGAGTACAGCTATCTTTTCAAGATAATGATTTTGTTTTATTTGGATATATACGCAGAAGTAGGACTGCTGGATCATATGGTAGTTCTATTTTTAATTTCTTGAGAAACCTCAATAATATTTTTCATAGTGGTTAGCCCAGTTTTCATTCCCATCAGGAGTGTACAAAGGTTTGTTTTTCTACACATCCTTACCAGAATTTGTTATACTTTGTTTTTTTGGTAATAGCCTAACAAATGTGAGGTGATATTGTGGTTTTGATTTGTATTTCCCTGATGATTAGTGATGTTGAGCACCTTCGCATGTTCCTGTTCACTATTTGTATGTCTTTTTTGTAAAAATATCCTTTGCCCATTTTTTAAATTGGGTTGTTTTTTGTTTGTTTTGCTATTGAGTTACATGAGTTCCTTGTATATTTTGCATATTAGCCCTTTATCAGTTATGTAGTTTGCAATATTTCTTCCCATTCATTAGGTTTCCTTTCCTTTTTGTTGATGGTTGCATGTTAGCACTTTTTACATTCATATAACCACATATGTTTATGCCTCTGATGGAATTTATAATTTTTTTTATAAAAAAAGAATATTCTGAAATATTGTTTTATTTTCTGCGTGCATTTTCAATGCATATCATATAAGTTATACTTTTACATATTAATAAAGGCTTCTTATAATTGAAATGATTAACTAATAGGTCCTATTCATCCCCTATTTATATTTCTTTAATGTATGTATATGGGAAAATTTAGTAATAAAGTATGTACATCTTTGGTTAAGGATTTACTTAGGCAAAATTACTTGAGGTAAAATACCTGAATTGGTTAGGCCTGCACATTTTTATATTTATAACTCAATTTTTAATACCTTGATTATTTTTCATTGCTTTAGAGCAGGGGTGGGGAACCTTTTTTCTGCCAAGGGCCATTTGGATATTTATAACATCACTAGAGGCCCGGTGCATGAATTCGTGCACGGGTAGAGTCCCTAGGCCTGGCCCACAATCAGGGTCGATCCATGGGGTGACCTGTGGGGTAGTCAGGGGCCCCTTCCTGCATCTGCATTGGCTGGCCTGGGGCCTGCGGGCTGGGGGCAACTCCTGCATTGAGTGTCTGCCCCCTGGCGGTCAGTGCATGTCATAGCAACCAATCATTCCACCCGTCATTCTGCTGTTTGGTCTATTTGCATATTAGGCTTCTATTATATAGGATTCTCAGGCTATACAAAATTATCATCTTAAAAATTAACCTGCTGTATTTGGTCAAACATTTAATTAACATACCCCTGATGCCTTGCCAGGGCCAGAAGAAATGATTTTGCTGGCCTTTAATGGCCCCGGGCCAGACTTTCCCCACTCCTGCTTTAGGGTTACCATTATAAAATGTTAATGTCTAGAAAGTTTCAGAAACAGGACTAAATCTCAACTAAACTTTGCCTTTAGAATAAACTCTCAATATATAGCTTATAACTCATATATTTCTTAAAAGCAGTGTGTACACAAATTTTTCAGTAGTTTTTTTTTTTTTGGCTTTGGACTACTTGATAAAAGAGTTTACTGAAGTAGAGTTGTTTGGAATACTTGAGAACAGGATTATATGGTCAAAATTTAAACAGGCAATGCCACCTGGCCTGTGTGGCTCAGTGGTTGAGCATCAACCCATGAACTAGGAGATCACAGTTCGATTCCCAGTCAGGGCATATGCCTGGGTTGTGGGCTTCATCCCCAGTAGGAGGATAGGGGGCAGAGGGCGGCCAATTGATTATTCTCTCTCATCATTGATGTTTCTCTCTCTCTCCTTCCCTCTCTCTGAAATCAATAAAAACATTTTTTTAAAAAAAAGGAAAAAAGATTTTATGAGGATATGGAGAAATTGGGACCTTCATACATTGCTGGTGGAAATGTAAAATGGTGTAGCCGTTGGGGAAAACAATTTGGTCATTCCTCAACATGGTATTACCACATAACTCAGCAGTTCCAATTTTAAGTATATAATTAAAACATTTGTAAACAGGATGTACATAGATGTTCATAACAGTGCTATTCAAAATAGCTAAAAGGTAGAAACAGTCCAAATAGCTACCAGTGAATGAATGGATAAACCAAATGTGGTTTATAGGTACCGTGGAATATTATTCAGCATAAAACAGAAAAATGTTGTGATACATGCTACAACATGAATGGACCTCACAAATGAAAGAAGCTAGTCATAGTAGGTCACATACTGTATGATTCCATTTGTATGAAATATCCAGAATATGTAAATCCATAGGTACAGAAAACAGATGGATGATTGTCAAGGGATCGGGGAAGGGAATAATAAGGGAAAACTGCTTAATGCATAACTGCTTCATTGGGGTGTATGAAAATGTTTGGGAGAAATTGACATAACATAAAGTGAACCATTTTAAAGCATACAATTCAGTGACATTTAGTACACCATTTCACATCCACTAGAACATTTATGATAGAAAAGGCAGACGCGTTGGTGAGAATCTGGAAAAACAAGAATAGAACCCTCATATGTTGCTAATGGAAATGTTAGGTGGTACTTTGCAAAAACACTTCACCAGTTTCAAATTATTAGATGTTAGATAGAGAAACAAAATGTGGTGTATATGTACTTTTAGAATATTATTCAGTAATAAAAAAGCACAAACTAAGGATACCTGCTATAATATAGATGAACCTCAAAAACATTATGCTAAATAAAAGAGGCCAGATATAAAAGACCTTTGTGTTATATCATTCCATTTATATGAAATGTTCACATAAAGGAAGTTTATAAGAGATAGTAAATAGACTAGTGGTTTTCTAGGTCTAAAGGTGGTAACACAGATTGACTAAAAATAGATATATTTTTGGGGTAATTGAAATATTCTAAAATTCTATTGTGGTGGTGATTGGTGATTGCACATGTCTGCAAATTTATCAAAATCATTGAGTTGTGTACTTAATCCAGGTAAATTGTATGATATGTAAAATATTCCTCAATAAAGCTGTTTTTAAAACATCATCAGGCCCTAGCTGGTTTGGCTCAATGGATAGAGTGTCAGCCTACGGACTGAAGGGTCCCAGGTTCGATTCCAGTGGGTACATGCCCAGGTTTCAGGCTCTATCCCAGGGGTGGGCAACCCCTGGCACACGTGCCAAACATGGCACGCCAGTAACTTTTGCTGGTGCATGAAACCCTCTCTTATAATCTTCCATTTACAATTTTTGTGAACATTTGAATGACTTAAATATTAAATTACAAGGAACTGGCAAGGCACTTGATGTTATGTTTGGTTACATAAAGGCTTTTGAAAAGAAACTGGAAGTCGCCGAAACCGGTTTGGCTCAGTGGATAGAGCGTCGGCCTGCGGACTGAAGGGTCCCAGGTTCGATTCCGGTCAAGGGCATGTACCTGAGTTGCGGGCACATCTCCCAGTGGGAGATGTGCAGGAGGCAGCTGATCGATGTTTCTTGCTCATCGATGTTTCTAACTCTCTATCTCTCTCCCTTCCTCTCTGTAAAAAATCAATAAAAATATATTTTAAAAAAAAAATCAGGGTTGGCACGCAGAAGAATTTTGAGTCAGAGATTTTGCTGGTTTTGGCATGCACTCACAAAAAGTTTGCCCACCCCTGCTCTATCCCCAGTAGGAGACATGTAGGAGGCAGCTGATCAGTGATCCTCTCTCATCATTGATGTTTCTCTCCCCTCCTCTCCCTTCCTCTCTGAAATCAATAAAAATTAAAAAATAAAAACATCATCAGTATGAGTGATACTTGACAGTGGTATTGTGACTCCCTGAAATTGGCTTATCAGTATTTCACTAATCGAAATTATAGTCATTTCCCAAGTATATCTATTTATTTCATGTTTTTCCCTTGTAAAAATTGCTAATGATAATTTGTGGGTGTGTGGTCATCTGTTTCACACACCATTTAATGTACTAAATTTCTTTTGTATGTGTAGAGGATGGTTAGAACGGGAGAGCAGGTATGGTCTGCAACCAGGACACAATTGGTTTATCATCTCCATGCAGTGGTGGCAGCAGTGGAAGGACTATGTCAAATATGTGAGTAAGATTTCTGTTCACCTACCTTTTTCATAGGATTTTCAATACTACAGACTTTGGGTGACTACTGACTAATAATAAAATGCTCCAACTTAAAGATTTGAAGGGTATAGAAATGATTTCCCATAAAATACTTGCTATGTACCAGGCTCTGTGCTTACAGATTTCCTCCCTGCAACAACTCTGTGAGGAAGGTAATATTGGTCATGAAGGTGCATGTATATACATCTTACATATCTCATTTAGTCCTCACAATCTCTGTGAGGAAGGTGGTATTATATCTATTTTACCTGTGAGGAACCTGAGACTGGGACTAGAGGTAACCTGAATTTCTTGCTCAGAGTGGAAGTTCTGGAATCAAATATAAGGACTGACTTTAAATCCAGGGGCATGTCAACCACATTATACTTCATTATTTCACCTTTTTTATCAAAAAGTTGAAGATTCCTGGGTGATTTTCTATTCAAGAGAGTTAATTTCAGAGGTAATATTAGAACCCAATTTCTAAACGATAACCTGACATTGTTCCAAACAGAGTTAAAGAAGAAATTATTAGTGAATATTCTGCTCTTATTTAAAACATGCAAGGGATTTTTTTTCCGGAAAACTGAAAACAGTAATTCCAGTAATCAAATTCTCCATTTTTGAGAGTCAGTTGATACATTTTGTTGACTCGTTGTCAGTTGCCAAATGATTACTAACCAAAAATCTAATAATTTTATTCATATTTTTCCTATATGCCCTTTTCTATCATTGTTTATCAGAAAATACTGGTAGATTGTTTACATTATTTTCCTTATCATTCTACCTGGTTCTTTTTTCCTTTTGCCGAGGTTAGTAGTTTGTTTTCACACATAAAATATGTTAATTGGAAAAGGTAGACTTTAAATGTCACTGAAGGAGTGAAAGTAGGCAAATGACTTCAAAGACCTTATAGATAATGATAGTGATTGTAGGTAGAAAATGAGAGTATTAGGTAACATGTCACAGTCTATTTTGAAATTATTTTTGTCTTTACGTTCTTACTTTGACCTTAGAATAAATGGTTATTAATGTCTTACTAGCTACAGACTCAAAGAATAACCTAGCTTTGTACTTGAGGTATTACTTTTTGCTTCTTGTAGGAACATGATAGAGGTTTTGCTCTTAGCAGCATATCTCTTATGAAACAGAAGTGCAGGTGGCTTAGTTGGTTGGGGCATCGTTCCATGTACTAAAGAGTTGTGTTTTTGATCCCTGGTTGGGGCATGTGTGAAAGGCAGCTGATATTCTCTCTCTCTCTCTCTCTCTCTCTCTCCCCCTCCCTCCTCCTCCCTCCCTCCCTCCACTTTCTCAAAAAAAAATCCTCAGATGAGGATTAACTAAAAAAAAAACCTGTAGTATACAGGGTGGGGCAAAAGTAGGTTTACAGTTCATATGGAAAATAATACAGTAATTAATAAATAATAAACTGTGCTTTGTGTACTCAACACTGTAGACCTACTTTGCCCCACCCTGTACATATGTGTAAAGCATAAAAAGAAATAGCATCATCACTGACAGAGAAGAAAGTGAATCCTGAAGTTTGATATATCATAAACCATTCATACAACTTAAAAGAAATCATAAAATTCTCAAAATAGAATTATATTCAAGTTCCACATAGGCTTTTTAGGAGTAATTGACTCACATAAAAATAAGGAAATTGTTCAACATGGGTGAAACTTTATCTATTTAGAGAACTATCTTTCTAAAAACACAGTCTTCTAGGATAATTTCTGATAGTTACAGACCAAGAAGTAAGTAAAAGCAAAAAGATCCTTTGATGTTTGGGGGGATGGGCAAGGCTTCCCAGAGCAACTGGAAATAACATAGTCAAAAAGTAGCCCATGACTACAATATATGACCATTATTGGTTTGTTCAACATACTGGTATAGAAGGAAAGTGATAACATTAGTTGTCTGAAAATGTTGATAATTGCACTGGAAGCCAAGAAGAATGGAAGCAATGACAAGAATTATAGGACAGAGAAGGGGAAAGAACAAAAAACCTGAGTAATGGTGTCAGTTTTAGGCAGTGCCAGACACTGAGAGCAGTAGATTCCTAGAATAGAAAAAAAAAGGCCAAAGACAGACCACTGTAGTTTGGTACATTGGAAAACAAGTGAAGAAAAGCACTATTCTCCAAGTCTACAGGGTGCATCATTCACTGTGCCATGTTAAAGGACATATGGTGCCCTAACCGGTTTGGCTCAATGGATAGAGAGTTGGCCTGCGGAATCAAGGGTCCCGGGTTTGATTTTGGTCAAGGGCATGTACCTTGGTTGTGGGCACACACCCAGTAGGGAGTGTGTAGGAGGCAGCTGATCGATGTTTCTCTCTTATCGATGTTTCTAACTCTCTATTCCTCTCTGTAAAAAATCAATAAAATATATTTTTTAAAAAGACATGGTATGCTCTGGCTAGTGTGACTTGGTTGGGTGTGTCTCATGCACCCAAAGTTGCCAGTTTGATTCCTGGGCAGGGCAGGCTTGATTCCTTCCCAGGTTGCAGGCTTCATACCCAGCAGGGGGCACTGATTGATGTTTCCCTCTCACACTGATGTTTCCCTTTCTCCCTTTCTCTCTCTCAAAAATAGATAAAAATGTTTTTTTAAATTTACCTCCTAATATCTGACTTCATGATTTTTAGGATGCTAGCCCTGTTGTGATTGAGCCATCATCTGTTCTGAATGGAGGAAAATATTCATTTGGAACAGTACATTCTATAGAGCAGAGTGAAGATAGAATTGGAGGAGGCAGCCTCAGTTATGTGAATACCACAGAAGAGAAATTTTCAGACAATATTTCTACTGCATCTGAAGCCTCAGAAACTGCTGGCAGTGGTAAGTCTGACTTGTTTCCCATGGGGTTTAGTCAGGGTCAGTTCTTAAAGGAGTATACTTTGTCAGAGTGTGCTTAGTAGAATATTGGGCATCAGGTTTCCAGTCACAGAAATAAGTTTTGAATGAAATGGTTATTTATGAGATTCTTGAAAATATTTTCACTGATTAAGCCACATTTCCCTGTATTGCTACTAAATTATTTTGTCAATAAGTTTAAAGTTGGTAAATAAAAATCTAAATTTCTTTCTTCGGGACTTTGTAACTATAAGCATACCTTTACTGGATTAAATACATTTTCATATCAAATTCTACATATATGTTAGACTGGAATCTGGGGGATTGTTTTAAATTTTGAGAAACAATTCATAATGCTTCCCATAATTCCCTTCGTCCCTTGATACCTAAAACTCAGTGGTTCTACTCTAAGTTGGGGCTCATGAGGAAGATGCTTTGGTGTTTTTATGCCTCAACTGAATTGAGTTGATCCCTATTATTCTGCTGACATAAAAGTAGGACTTTCAGTCTTATTCTGTTGTTATTTCATCTTTGAGATCTTTTTTTTTTTCTTCTTCTATTAAGGGAGTAGCCAAAATGGACAGAGCTAGCATTTTAGGAAACTGTTGAATTTACTGCTTCTCTTTCCCCATCTGACATTACAAAGATCAGTTAGCAGTCCTAGCTCTCTCTGGCCTTCACACCAAATTATTTCTTAAACCTTCTTTTAGATATATATATATTCTTATTAAAAAGAAAAAAATATATTTTTATTGATTTCAGAGAGGAAGGGAGAGGGAAATAGAGATAGAAACATCAGTGATGAGAGAGAATCATTGATTGGTTGCCTCCTGCACTCCCTACAATGGGGATCGAGCCTGCAACTGGGCATGTGCCCTGTATGGGAATTCAACTGTGACCTCCTGTTTCATATGTCGATGCTCAACCACTGAGACACGCAAGTCAATTGGGTTTAACCCTCCATTTGACATATACTCACTTTATAACCTGTGTTATTATAAGTTGAGCAGTGCCACACTTAGAAGGTTTAAAGTGACTAATGGCTAGAATGTTTACCTCAGATTAACATGTAGTTAGTTAAGAGTTAAAATTTCTTAAAATATCATTGAAGTTCAGCCCTAGCGGGTTTGGCTCCGCGAATAGAGCTTTTGCCTGTGGACTGAAGGGTCTCAGGTTCGATTCAGGTCAAGGGCACATGCCCGGGTTGTGGGCTCGATCCCCAGTGGGTGGCATACAGGAGGCAGCCGATTAATGATTCTCTTTCATCATTGATGTGTCTATCCCTGTCTCTCCCTCCCCCTTCCTCTCTGAAATCAATAAAAATATATTTTAAAAAAATATATCATTGAAGTTCACAACTCTAAGTTGTCATTAATCATTTTCCTGTGTGTATATTTCTATTGTAATGTTAATACCTTTCTTTCAAATAGATTCATTAGGGGACATTTTCTTACCCCCAGCATTCTTCTGTTGAAGTTGTTATTTTAGCTCCTTCCCTTTGGTTTAGACGTCTTTTTTTTTTTTAATCCTCACTAGAGGGTATTTTTCTATTGATTTTGAGAGAGTGGAATGGAGGGGGAGAGACAGAGAGAAAAACATTGATTGGTTGCTTCCCGCACACACTTTGATGGGGGCTTGGGGATTGAACCTGCAACTAAGGTACGTGACCTTGACCAAATCAAACCCAGGACCCTTCAGTCCTCAGGCCAATATTCTCTCCACTGAGCCAAACTGACTAGGCCTGGTTTAGACTTATCACCATCATCTTCCAAAAACATTTGGGATGTGTTTCCAGGTAGAAGAGAAGAATTATGGGAGTCTGTGGGAGAGCCCAGTTACTTGGCTATACTTTTTCCTTTCCTATTAGAGGACATATAATTCTTGTTGTAAATTATCAGATATTCTAGGAGGCTGTCCAAATGTTCATGTGGTAACAATTTTTAAAGTTTTTATTTCACCTAATATTATGTTAGGTATTGTCCAGAAAGAAATACATCTGTATTTCCTAGCTTCTGCAGATTTATCAGAATCGACTGTACTGACATGCCAAGAGAATAATAGCATTAACCTAAAACATGGACATTGAATTCATATCTTCAAGCCTATTTATGTATAATAACTAAAAATAGAGATTCCATCTATTTCCTTACAGGCTTTTTGTATTCAGCCACACCAGGAGCAGATATGTGCTTTGCTCGACAACACAACATTTTGGACAGTAACAACCAGTGTTTCCTAGGAGCCAATGGGAATATTTTGTTGCATCTCAATCCTCAGAAACCAGGGGCTATTGATAACCAGCCACTAGTAACTCAAGAGCCAGTAAAGGTAAGTAATTTGACAACTACTTAAAATCATTCTCTTTCAGATTGCTTATAAGTTTTATTCTAGAGGTTTTAGCACATAACAAAACACTCCCCCCAATGGGGATTGAGCCTGCAACCTGGGCATATGCCCTGACTGGGAATCCAGCTGTGACCTTCTGTTTCATAGGTTGATGCTCAACCACTGAGCCATGCCAGTCAATTGGGCTTAACCCTCCTTAGTGGTCATTTAATTAACCTGTTGTGGATGGAAATCTTTTTGCAAAGTATATTTTCATGAGAATATTTTATGATTTAGTACTTGCACAGAAGCAATGTAGTGATCCTTGGAAATATTCTCAGTCATAGAACAGCTACTATGAAAATGTAGTTTCACGTGCCTGTGGAATTTCCCCCCCAAAATAATATTTTATATTTTCTGAGAGAAATCTGCGAAAATAAGTCTTATTATTACCAAATGCTCTGATGATTTTTTTCAAATGATTTGCTTTTTGTGTTTCCTTTCTTAGTTTGTTTTGAAAGTTAAAAATAAAAATCTTATTTAGAACATGAAACTGAGTAGTGACGTGTGTTTATTCTTCTGTGTCTAGTCTACAAGAGACTGTAATATTAAAAATCAACATTTACATTTTATTCTTCTAAGGCTACATCATTAACACTGGAAGGTGGTCGATTAAAACGAACCCCACAGCTGATCCATGGAAGAGATTATGAAATGGTCCCAGAACCTGTATGGAGAGCACTTTATCATTGGTATGGAGCAAACCTGGCTCTTCCTAGACCTGTAAGTATAGCCAATAGTGCCTTATATAAGGAGCAATCATAGATGGGATCTTCTGTTACTTTTATAAACATCACTACAATTTAGTTCAGTGATGGCGAACCTACTACACGCGTATCAGAGGTGACACACGAACTCATTTTTTTTGGTTGATTTTTTCTTTGTTAAATGGCATTTAAATATATAAAATAAATATCAAAAATGTAAATCTTTGTGTTACTATGGTTGCAAATATCAAAAAATTTCTATGTGTGACACGGCACCAGAGTTAAGTTAGGGTTTTTCAAAATGCCGACACGCCGAGCTCAAAAGGTTTGCCATCACTGATTTAGTTCTTACTTATGGTAGTAGAGTACTCAATACCTGTTCAAATCAGTTGAACAAATTTTGGGTTTCTTCTCATTCATTCATTAATTTTTTCATACATTCATTGAGTGCTGTATTAGGCAACAACCATACAATGATGTGCCTATCGGAGTGGGTGGCTTTTATGGAGTGGAGGAAATAATCACTGGGCTAAATGAAGTCAGGACATAATTAGCTAGGCTATTAAATAAGTCATCCACATAGATGCAAACATTAGGATAATGCATGACATAGGCTGAAGCAGAAGTCTGAGAGCCAGTTCTTAAACTTATTAGTTTAGTAGGAGAAGTGGTGCATAATTTACTTCTGAAACTGCTTTTCCCATTAACTACAAAGGCATCCAGTGAGGGATCAGGTTTATTTTCTAGCTGTTGGTAGATTTTTGTGGTTAGTCTTCTGGAAGGATAATAGGAATTCAAAGCTAGCAAATGAATTCTGATTGGTGCCATTACTAGGATGAGTCCTTTAGAGCAGTGGTCGCCAACCTTTCAGACCTCACGAACCACCAGTGGTCAGCAAACCACCGGTTGGCGACCGCTGCTGCAAAGGTTTCCTTAAGCCAGCGGTCACCAACCTTTCGGACCTCACAACCACCAGTGGTCTGCGGACCATCAGTTGGCGACCACTGATTTAGAGCATAAGTAAAATTCTCTGAAGTAATTAAAGGACTTAGAGAATATAATACCAAATTTTAGTGATTTAACTATGCAGCATCATTTGTTGTGCTTATACAGGTAAACAGCAGGACTTGTTACCTTTACTCGCTACCCTCAGCAGGACTTGTAATATTCTTATACCAGGAAGGTTTTGCATAGATAAGATATAAGTTAATCACTTCCATTTACACAGTAGAACATAGATAGTAAATATTTATATGAACTTTTTTTATCCCCACTACTAACATAAGAAATAAAATTTTAAGTAAATGTATAGTACTCTTTATATGTATTCAACCAACAGAGTATTTTTAAATGATGTTGATAAGATTTTGTGAGAGTAGTACATTCATACATTTCTTGGAATATTGTAAATTACTACACTTTGGGTGGCAATATGACCAATTTAATTAATGGCATGAATACTTCCATACTTTTTGACATGTAACTTCAGTCCTAAGTATTTGCCCTTTAACACATTAAGCGCCTAGTCACCGGTGACTGACACTATACTTTCTGTCCGAAAGACAAAACAGGCTGGGCTCTTAACGTGTTAAAAGACCATCATTTATATATATAAAATATGTAAAAGTGAAAAGAGTTATGGTGTGAGGGTAGTAAATTGTAGATAATTAAGTTTTTAAAAATACATATATTTGTATTGAATTCAGAGAGGAAGAGAGAGGGAGAGATAGAAACATCAATGATGAAAAAAAATCAGTGATCAACTGCCTCTTGCATGCCCCCTACTGAGTATCAAGTCCGCTACCAATCCTCGACCTCCTGGTTTGGCTCAGTGGATAGAGCGTCGGCCTGCGGACTGAAGGGTCCCAGGTTCGATTCCGGCCAAGGGCATGTACCTTGGTTACGGGCACATCCCCAGTAGGGGGCGTGCAGGAGGCAGCTGATCCATGTTTCTCTCTCATGGATGTTTCTAACTCTTTATCCTTCTCCCTTCCTCTCTGTAAAAAATCAATAAAATATATTTAAAAAACAAAACAAACAAAAAAACTAAATCTCAGAAGTTAAATAAAAATTGCAAGTTTTGTTTCTTCTTTTACAGTAATCACTTTATATCTTTTAAAACAACAGGTGATCAAGAATAGCAAGACAGAAATCCCAGAGCTAGAATTATTTCCTCGATACCTTCTATTCCTGAGACAACAGCCTGCCACTCGAACACAGCAGTCTAACATCTGGGTGAATATGGGTATGATGAGCCTGAGAATGTTTCCTCAGCATTTACCAAGAGGTAACTTAAGAATGCAGCAAGAATATCGTGCATTTTCTTAAAAAAATAAAATAAAATAAAATTGCTCAAAGTCTGGTGCCACTGTACCAGTAAATCCTTTGTGGGGCTTAGATCTATGGTCATGCGCAAGACTAGATGAGGTAGAGGGAAAAATCTCAGCAGCAAACTGGGAAGGGTCGTTTTCTTTCCTGGTTTGTAAAATATACAACCATAATAAATAGAAATATATTTTACATACCTTCTTTGAGAACAAGCCATTGTAAATTATTTGCTTGACCTGATTTAAAGTCAACCAGTTAGTGATTTCTCTTTTCAACTACACTCAAATTTTTCGAAGTGATTTCTTTGGCAGTATCATGTTTGTTTGTTTTTAATATTTCTGGTGTATCTTGGGTTAGTTTTTTGCGGTTTTATTTTACTATATAAAACATGATACATTTTTCATGCTCAGTCTTAGGAATCTGTATCTTATGAGACACAGATAGCAAAGGATATATTTTGAAAATAAAGCCTATCAAAATGACAAATAAGTTCCAATTTTAATGTGTTATATATAAATAGTTCCCCTTTGATTTATCTATAAAGTTGTTTTATTTCATTTTTTAAAATATGATCTATTGATTTCAGAGAGAGGTAAGAAGAGGGAGAGAGGGATAGAAACATCAATGATGGGAGAAAATCATTGATCAGCTGCCTCCTGCATGCCTCCTCCTGGGGATTGAGCCCACAACCCGGCTATGTGCCCTAACCTGGAATTAAACTGTGACCTCCTGGTTCATGGGTCAATGCTCAACCATTGAACCACACTGCACAGGCAAAGTTAAGTTTTATTGATAGGCAGGACTCGCTCTGTGTTTTTGCTTTGCAAATATTCAAAATTGTTCTTCAGCAAAAATAATGAATTCATCCATTTACACAGAGCCTCAGACTTTGTGCTAACAATTCCACAATGTTATTAAAATTAATATAACCTGATATGCAAGAACTATCTATGAACTCAAACCAACTCTACCATCCCTCCTTTGAAATCAAGTAAGATTCATTTAAAGCCTTCCTTAAAGGTTATATTCAAATAATATATGGAGATTCTTACACATATATTTTGGTAAGAATTATAGCATAGCAGTGGCCTCTGCCTAACCAAACTTTGTCTTTGGGGAAAACATCAAAATCAAGGAACAGTGAAATAGAATTTCTAGGAAACTTTCTTGATTTAATTTTCCAAGAATAAAAGTATTTGCCTTGCCGAACCGGTTTGGCTCAGGGATAGAGCGTCGGCCTGCGGACTGAAGGGTCCCAGGTTCGATTCCGGTCAAGGGCATGTACCTTGGTTGCGGGCACATCCCCAGTAGGGGGCGTGCAGGAGGCAGCTGATCGATCTCTCTCATTGATTTTTCTAACTCATAAAAAAAGTATTTGCCTTGCTTTCATGGCACTCATAACACACACCTTTTTCAATTCTCCTTAAAAGATAACATGAGAGGCAAAATGTGTTAGTGCGCTTTAGTAAGTAGTCTTTGCAACTCTTGTGCTGATCCTAGATTTTTGCTGCTCTGTAAATACCACTAGATATGTTGATGCTATTCAAAAGCACAACGTTTTGTATAAGTGGCTGCATACTTAATGAGCTATGCTACAAAAACTGTCTAGAATTCAAATAAATTTCTTATGTTGCTTAGGACAATAGAAATTGACTTGGACACTACATTTTCAAATGCCTCTGAATCCTAGAACTAGGTAGCTATTATGCTCCAAATTTGTTCTTAATTTGAAATTTTATTCCTTACTAATTAGTTGTGAAATCAATCAGTAATCATTTTGAAGTTTATGAAAATATGCTTTCTTGCTGTAATCTTATAACTAATCCTCTGATGTATAATTAGAGAAATTTGCTCTTTTGTTTTATTTTAGTGATTGTCCTTTGCTTGCTTATAGTAAAAGATTTGCTTTGCTATGGGTTTAAAGTTGATCATGGTTGGGTTTTGCTCTGCTTTCTCATTACTCTATTTATTATAGCTGTTTACTAGACTCTTTTATTCCTTTTAAACCTTGCCACAGTTATAATGACTTAAACATAGCCTTTTTGACAGACATTGCTACAGAAGTCATTGTTTCTTAGATGATTTTTCAGCCTATTTTAGGTGAGTGAATTCTTTTTGGAGCTCTAAAAAAGCGGATGATGCCTATACACTTCTCTGCTTTACTTAGTAGGTGAAGACTCAAAGTGCATTTAATCAGAATAAAACTAAGTCACCATTGAATGTGTGGAAAACTACCTGGAATGTATAATTGTATCCTAGATGGGTTATATCTATATGTTAAGTTTATTTTATTTTGGGTTTCTCAATAAGCTATAACTTCCCATTCACAAAAGATGACCATTTTAAGCTGTAGCTTTGTCTCAACTTTTGTCTAAATAGTTTAACGCCGGTTTAGCAGGTTGTTTTAGCATTTTAGCAACCTATCTTTTATTTTTTTTATTATGTTTTTATTTTTTCCCCTTTATTGAATAAGATATTATAAATGTGTCCTTATCCCCCCACAACCTATCTTTGATTTCAATAATTTCTTATTTTATCCCCCTTCTGTATGAAGTATATGGTGAGACTTTGACATATTCTTCCTTCACTCTTCACTCTTTCCCCTTATTGCCCCTCTTTCTCTTTCTACCTAATGTCTTTCAGGAATTCAAGGTCATGTCTATTGCCATTTTATTTGGCAGACAGGTCATATGATTTTTACCCCCTTATGCCTTTTAATAGGGCTTTTTTTTTTTTTTTTTTTTTCGGTCCTAAGCAGCTTTTTTTTTTTTTTTTTTTTCCAAAAATGTCTCACAAAACAGCAGAATATATCTCTGAAGACAGGAGGAAAAATAATGCTAGCTCTGTGAATTGTCTCCTTTTCTCGTGTGAATCCATAAACTGCCACAGAGCGCTAGGAAACTTCTTGAAGCTGCGTTTGGTCATGTAGAATCTATGCCTACTTAGAATTTTAAGTAAAATCACATAATTGTATCAGTGTGTCAGGTATTTGAGCCACTTAATGACCAAGACTGATGGAGTTAATAATTCAAAGAGTTTATTTGAAGAAAGTGGATCAGGTGAAGCCAATTATGTATCTGTGAAATTCAAATCCAGTCTCATTTTATCTTCTCCATTTGTATGCTGAATTTTTCTTTTGCTATTGGGTGTGACCCAGCTGAGGGCCTATTGTTTGTTTATATTTACCACTCTTCTGGGATCTGAGAACTTCCAATTATTTGGGTCTTTGTGATTTTTTTGCCTCCTTTCAAAGTTAAGGCTTTGGACTCACTCTAAGATACTTGGGTCTCCTGTCTTCATCTTAAAGCTTATTAATTTATAAAATTATTAAACCTCTAATTCTCATTTTTCATCATTATTTTCTAAAATACTGTGGTCACCATTGCTAAAGGGGTGCTTTTATTTTTTTTACTTTTTAACATCAATCTTTTCCTTATTGTGATTACTATGACTATAGGAAACGTACCTTCTCCAAATGCACCATTAAAGCGGGTCTTAGCCTACACGGGCTGTTTTAGTAGAATGCAGACCATCAAGGAAATTCATGAATATCTATCTCAGAGGCTGCGCATCAAAGAGGAAGATATGCGCTTATGGCTATACAACAGTGAGGTAAGAGGTGTCTCAGAGTCATGAAAGCATATCCTTGCAACGATCAAGTGTTGAATCCATAGTTCATGAGCATAGGATTTTGTCTACTTAATTATGCTGAAAACCATTCCAAGGATCTCAGTGAAAACTTCATCTTTTATTTTATTACACACACACACACACACACACACACACATTTTAATATATTTTTATTGATTTTAGAGAGGAAGGAAGAGGGAGAGATAGAAACATCAATGATGAGAGAGAATTATCGATCGACTGCCTCCTGCATGCCCCCTACTGGGATTGAACCTGTAACTTGGGCACGTGCCCTTGACCTGAATCAAGCCTGGACTCTTCAGTCCACAGGATGATGCTCTATTCACATAGCCAAACTGACTAGGGCGAAAACTTCATCTTTTAAATTACTATATGCATACATGTAGTATGCATATAGTAATTTATGCATTAATACCACTTGATCATCATGGACAGTACCATCTTATAAGGATTATTATTATAAAGTGACAGAAAATACATTTTTTCAACTAAATAGAGTTTATTTTCTCCAAATTATAAGTTTAATTTCTATTTGTTTTGAAGTAACATGCTCATGTTCAAAAAATGCAAACAATACAAAAATATGTAGTTAATATTCTTCCTTACCATTCTCTGGTCCCTCCATTCTTTTCAGAGTTGGTGCTGTTAATTGCTTAATATGCATTGTGTTTTCAGATTATAATATGAAATTGGATTATAAGTAGTTTTAACCAATTCTCTATTCCCTAGTTCCTTCTTTTTTACATCCTCCTTTGGTCACCATTGAGAGGCAGTATAGTATAATAGTTAAAGAGCATGGGCTCCTGGAGCCAAACTGCCAGGGATTAAGCTTGTTATATAACTTGCTAGTTATATAACCAAGGGAAAGTCACTTAACTCTCTCTATCTCTATTTTCTCATGAGTAAATGGGGGAAATAATAGTATCTCCCTTAGGGAAGTTGTAAGAATTAAATGAATTAATTGTGTGAGCATTTTAGACATGGTGAACATAAACAAAAATGTATAATCCTACTACATGACATTTGGTTTCACATTTTTAGTTCCCAGTAAGTGGTCAAGTTCCATCTTGATTACAGGCACGTTTACTGAATTTCATACTAGGTTTGATGTGTGATGAGTCTTCTGGTTCCCCCCAAATTCTATATAATCTTGTTCTAGAGATAAAAAGTACATGTTTATGAAGTATACATTGGTTTTCCCTCATCTTACCAGCTAAATTGTAAGTATTTCTGAACAACTATAGTATGCCTAATATCTGTCACATAGGTTATGTGACTACAAGGGCATTTTTAATTGTTATTCATGTTTATTTCCATACTAGAGGTCCGATGCATGAAATTCGTGCACTCAGGGGGCAGTCCCTCGGCCCAGCCTGCGCCCTCTCGCAGTCCGGGAGCCCTCAGGGGATGTCCTGCGTACATCCTTAGCGCTGCTGTGGAGGTGGGAGCAGGAGCCCGGCTTCCGGCCGAGCGCACTGACCACCAGGGGGCAGCTCCTGCACTGAGCGTCTGCCCCCTGGTGGTCATAACAACTGGTCATTCTGCCATCCAGTCGATTTGCATATTAGCCTTTTATTATATAGGATTTGTTACAAGTTTATTCCATTAACAGAAACATTTTCTGTTCCATACACAGAATTACCTTACTCTTCTGGATGATGAAGATCATAGATTAGAATATTTGAAAATTCAAGATGAGCAGCACCTGGTAATTGAAGGTACAAGAAAGAAGCATGCATCTGTATTAGATTTTTAGGGGAACAATTTAAAGATTTAGTTACTAATAAACCATTTCATAATTTTTCTTAACTTTAATTTGGTCATTATATTTTTATTTCTTTTTTAAATTCTTTCTGTTTTGATCATTATATTCTTTATTAGCAGTGGTCCGCCGGACCACTGGTGGTCTATGAGATCTAAAAGGTGGGCGACTGCTGCTGTATAGTAAAGAATACGCATTCAACCCTTATATAATCCCACATACTATTTAGATTACTTTAAAAGAAAAGTATGCCTACATTAATTGTCTAGCAAAGGGTGGAAATAGTGGGTATTCAGTTATAAGTTTAAAAAGTGTCTTAAATTTTCAAGGTGCCTCTTGGAGTTTGAAGAAGGAGACTAATTTTCTTGCATAGTTAGTGGCATAGGCTTTCATTAGTCATCAACACTGGTCTCTCACCAACAGAGCTTCCTTGTACATTCACACATAGATTTATACACATCATTGAAAACTAATTGCCTTTGTATTAAAATGAATAGATTACTCTCACAGTTGTTGCTATTTAAGAAAGAACTACAATAGTTCTAATGTATTAACTTTAAGAGCTTTAATTACTTCTCTAAATGGTTGAGTATAATTTTACTTCAGGTAGGTAATTGAGGGAATAGCTTACTAATTAATTGTAACCAACTGACTATAAAGTCTCCAATATAGTCAGAATTGGTTTCAGAATCAAATACTAAAAATAACTTGATTTTTTTTAATAGTTTCGGATTTAGAAATAACATTTTTTTAACAGAAGTAGTTGAGCAGGTGTGATTTCAGTGGATAAGAAATTAACACATTCCTATCTGTCTTTCTAGTTCGAAACAAAGATATGAGTTGGCCTGAGGAAATGTCCTTTATAGCAAACAGTAGTAAAATAGACAGACACAAGGGTAAGTCTCTAGTATATTATTTTCAAATAGGTTATCTTAAATTTATCCCCCCCCCCCCCCAACAATTGAAGTATTAACAACTTTTGGCTTTCTAGTTCTTATTTTTCTTTTTCCTGATGTATCAAATTTCTGTCTAACCTTTCAATTACATAATTTATATCTGTATATTTTTGCAATGCAAATGAACATTTATTGAGCTCATACTAAATAAGAAATGGTTAAGGTATGTCCCTCCCCCAAACCGTGTCAACTTTTCTCCACTCAGCCTAGGATCAGTGCCTTGCTGTTTCTCTTAGGCTGAGAAATTCACACTATGTTTCACTAGTTTTGAAAGTAGTGAGTAGCATTGTGGTGGGCACTGCTAGCAAAACATTTGTTTCCTTTAAAACAAGCACTGAGATGAACTCGTTGCTTTCCATGGAGAAGCTGGACTCATCTGGTGTTCTAGTCATGCGCCCTTTGAATAATCACCAGTGACACTTGCTATGGCCTCAGTGACTTCTTTTAAAAGCTGGTGTTGTGCCTTCACTGGTTTGGCTCAGTGGATAGAGCGTCAGCCTGAGGATTGAAGGGTCCCAGGTTCGATTCCGGTCAAGGGCACATTCTGCAGGAGGCAGCCGATCAGTGATTCTCTCTCATCGTTAATATTTCTATCTTTCTCTCCCTCTCCTTTCCTCTCTGAAATCAATCAATAAATATATCCTATATAATAAAGGGGTAATATGCAAATTGACCCTAACAGCAGAACGACTGGGAATAACTGGTCACTATGACACACACTGACCACCAGGGGGCAGATGCTCAATGCAGGAGCTGCCCCCTGGTGGTCAGTGCGCTCCCACAGGGGGAGCTCTGCTCAGCCACAAGCCAGGCTGACAGCTGCCAGTACAACGGTGGTGGTGGGAGCCTCTCCCGCCTCCTTAGTAGTGCTAAGGATGTCTGACTGCAGCTTAGGCCTGCTCCCCACTGGCAAGTGGACATCCTCCGAGGGCTCCCGGGGTGCCAGAGGGATGTCTGACTGCCAGCTTAGGCCCAGTCCCCCGGGGAGCAGGCCTAAGCCAGCAGGTGGTCATCCCCTGAGGGGTCCCAGCCTGCGAGAGGGCACAGGCCGGGCTGAGGGATTCCCCACCCCCCCAAGTGCACAAATTTTTGTGCACCGGGCCTCTAGTGTGTGTGTGTGTGTGTGTGTGTGTGTGTGTGTGTGTGTGTGTGTGTGTGTGTTTAAAAGCTGGTGTTTAATTTCACATCAGTAAAGAAATCAAAATCCAAGATGCTATCCAAATACACATCAGTGGTCGAGTCTAGGGCAGTGGTTGACTCTTGGTCTGTATTAATGTCTAGGTCATTGATGTGTGGGAATGATGCAGGGAAAGTCACAGTCAAGATGAACCAGGTAAAGAAGATGAGGGCCTTCTTAATCATGGTGCAGGTAGTCATTAAGAGTTTCCAAATTCTGGAGGGATCAGGCAGGGAGAAAAATGTAAATATATTACTACCACTTATAAAGATATAATTTACAAAATTGCTGTAAGATGAACAAGTTTCCTTATATTTAAACTAGTCCCAGTGCACAAATCCAGCCTGGCCTGTGCCCTCACAATCTGGGACCCCTCAGGGGATGTCAGGTAGCTGGTTTCAGCCTGATCCAGACAGGAGGGAGCCCGATCCCCGCAGGCCTGATCTAGACAGGAGGAAGCCCAATCCTGTGCATTGAGTGTCTGTCCCCTGGTGGTCAATGCACCTCATAGTGACCGGTTGTTTGGTCGTTCGGTCGCTTAGGCTTTTATATATATAGATAACTTCTAAAAATTTCCACCGTTTTTGGAACTCTCTAACTTTTCCTTCTGCCTTTCCATTTTATCAAGGGTGTCTTAAGGGCCAGTATTTTTAATACCAGTATTTTTCCAACCCCAAATTTTTTCAACTCAAGACATGCACTGTTTGGCCAGTAATGATAGGATTTGTAGGAACTCGACCAATAAGCCTTTTATGACCTAGCTAGGGAAGCAAAATGCTTCCATAAAAAATGCAAAGCAAAGGATACAGCCCTCATAGGTCCAACAGTTCATTCTCAAAGATAGCCTAAGAAAAATCTAATTTGTGTGTGTGTGTGTGTGTGTGTGTGTTTACATATATATGTATATATATTTTTATTTCAGAGAGGAAGGGAGAGGGAGAGAGAGATATAGAAACATCAGTAATGAGAGAGAATCATTGATTGGCTGTCTCTTGCACATCCCACACGGTGTCAAGCTCGCAACCCAGGACCTCCTGGTTCATAGGTTGATGCTCAACCACTGAGCCGGGCTAATTTATATATTTTTAAAGACATAATACTAGGGGGTGGAGGAGGCCAAAGAGGGGGAACAGGACAGCTGTAATACTTTCAACAAAAGGATAAATTTTAAAATATAAAAATAAAGAGAATACTAGGAGAGAATTGTTTGAATTTTAAAAAAATAAAACAAACAGCTATAGCAATTATAGAGAATCATTGCTGCTTCTAGATGACAAATGAGCGTGGATTGTCAGGATTGCCAGTGACACTCCTCTACTTCAGCATTGCAAGACTAAATAGAGAAATATTAGCTTCATTTAGCTGATCTAAAAAGTCATAAAAATGTTGCATTGAATATAAGTAACTGGTCTATGACATTTTACTACAATTGGACTTCAGTTCTCATATTGTTTGTTCCAGTTCCCACAGAAAAGGGAGCCACAGGTCTGAGTAACCTGGGAAACACATGCTTCATGAATTCAAGCATCCAGTGTGTTAGTAACACACAGCCACTGACACAGTATTTTATCTCAGGGAGACATCTTTATGAACTGAACAGGTAATCTTTCTTGAGTTATTGGCCTCTTAACTTTTTATAATTATATGAACTCAGTATTACTTGAATTTCCTCTTTCTTTACCATGGTAAAGAAAAGTCTTACCTTATTTTCTCTATTTAGTATTAAATAAGGACCAGGGGATAAGTCTCTTATTTTAAAAAGATGTTTTGATGTGAGAAAACAGATAACTAGGCATTTTTATGCCCACATGATTTTTATTGATTAGAATCTTTGGCAACAAATTTTCCTTTCAAAACTTCTAGGACAAATCCCATTGGTATGAAGGGGCATATGGCTAAATGCTATGGGGATTTAGTACAGGAACTTTGGAGTGGAACTCAGAAGAATGTCGCCCCATTAAAGCTTCGGGTAAGCAGTTAAAATAACATAAATGTTTTTAACTCCTAAATTATTGTTTGCGTAATTATTTTTCTCTACATATTTTGTATGTTTGGCTTTTTTTATTTTAGTTTAATTCATGTTTTTGGATGATTCACATGGCATAAACTGGATATCATATTCTTTGCTTGTTTAAATATATGCAAAATACAGCTATAGAAAAAAATAAAAGTACAACTATAGATGTAGTGAGTGGGTAGGGAAAGATCTAAGGCACAATCTAAATTTGATATGTTGTTTCTTTTACTAATTCGTCAAATATCTTGCATATATATATATATATATATATATATTAAACCTTTCTTTGTTAATCTATCACTATTAGCAATATTCTAACTGCAAGATAGACCTCTGAGTCTAATTAATGATATTCAATACATCTTTAATATTATTGTGATAATAAGTTCTATTTGTAGAATTTTTTAAAGTAGCAGAAAGAAAGAATATAATTAATGGGTAAAATTTTATATTAATGTCATTTGTAGTGGATTTTAGTGAAGTTAGGATTGTTTTCATCTCTATTTTAAAACAAGGTAAAATCTTTTTAGATTAAAAATTAATAATTACAATAGCTAAAAATTTGACTACCACTTACCAGGCACTGTTCACATTTTATGTGTAGTAACTCATTTAATTTTCTATATGGCCCTATAATACAAAAGCGATATTATTATCCCCATTTTATGGCTGAGAAACTAAGGCTCAGAGCAGCCAAATATCCTGCTCAAGGTTGCAAGCTAGTTTGTAAGTCCTCACAGTTAAACATGAGTCTGTTCTGCCTCTAATAATAACAGGATGCAATAAGACCAGAAAAGTTATCTGTAAAAGAAAACTTATAAATAGTAACTCTTATTGTGAGCAAGTGCTATTTTAATATTTCTGCCTTATCTGTTTTAAATAACATCTGAGTATCTAAAGAACTGTTTGCTGAACTGGGATATAATATTGGCCAAAATACATTTTTTTCTTTTGGTCATTTGAGATTAAGATTAGAAAGCTTTCATGATTATCCAAAATATATTTGCTGAAATAGAGACAGATTAAATACCATACTATTTACCTTCTTATAATGCCTCTGGTTGAATTATGAGGCATGTTCATTCCAAATATTATGGGGTAGCAAATAATTTGTTTACTTCCAACTCTTATTTCTAGTGGACCATAGCAAAATATGCTCCCAGGTTTAATGGGTTCCAGCAACAAGACTCCCAAGAACTTCTGGCTTTTCTCTTGGATGGTCTTCACGAAGATCTCAACCGAGTCCATGAGAAGCCATATGTGGAACTGAAGGACAGCAATGGCCGGCCAGACTGGGAAGTGGCTGCAGAGGTTTGTCAGTTTTGAGTTTCTAATGTAAGCAATAGATTAAATGTTCTGGCCACAAATGCATGTTGCACAACTTAAATTCTGTGATCAGAATTTTACTATGAAAGTAAAGGAACTTTTATTTCTCTTCTTTGTTTTTGTGCAGTAATGCCAAAGCAAAGCAGCCTTAAATGAAAACAGAAAAATGTTGCCTTTTCACATTGTACACTTTTGGGAAAGGATATTTACTCAGTAACTTCAAGAATCTCCATAATTGCTAAAGTAATGTGTGCAGTGACCAATAGGCACATTTTATTTCCTTTTTAATGGACAAAGAACTCTAATAATCATCATTGTTACCATGATAAGAACAAAGAAAATAATAGGATTTTCCATCTGAATTTAATATTTTATAGTTTGAACAGAGAGAATCACATTTTTAATTTTATATCTGAATTATGTTTGTAGGGAGAAAGTTTTTATATTTTTAATGACTGTGAAGGATTATGTTCTTGACATTTAAATCTCATTTAACTGCTAGTAGTTTCTTTGAATTTGTGTAGAAATACTATTCTTTTGAATTTTCAAAAAAATTTTTTTTCTCTAATCTTTTTTCTTGATAGGCCTGGGACAACCATCTGAGAAGGAATAGATCAATTGTTGTAGATTTGTTTCATGGGCAATTAAGGTCCCAAGTCAAATGCAAGACATGTGGTCATATAAGTGTCCGATTTGACCCATTCAACTTTTTGTCTTTGCCGCTACCAATGGACAGTTATATGCACTTAGAAATAACAGGTAGGTTACAAAGTTCTGAAAAAATATTTACCTTATTCAAAACAGCCTGAATTTGTAAGTATGGTCATTTTGTTTATGCATTCTCATAAAAATTGATAACCTGTTATAATATAGCAATCTAATTTCAGACATGATTTAAGGTTTGAAAGACTTGGAACATGGGTTCATTTTTGTGCCTATTGACTCCTCTTTTAGTTTTAGGTATGCCAGAAACTCTCTTTAAAATCTTGCAAAACCACTCACACTTCCATATCAGCTGAGCATTCAAAAAAATAAGACTATTTTAATATAATCCCTAAGTATCATCTGTTACAGTGTTTGCATATAAAATTAAAATTCTAGATTGAAATGTTTATCATTTCCAAGTCATAGACACACACACACACACATTTTATTGATAATAGATCTTTTCTCATTACTAGTTATTAAGTTGGATGGCACTACCCCTGTACGTTATGGACTAAGACTGAATATGGATGAAAAGTACACAGGTTTAAAAAAACAGCTGAGTGATCTCTGTGGACTTAAATCAGAACAAATCCTTCTTGCAGAAGTACATGGTTCCAACATAAAGGTAATATTAACTATTCTTGTAGGAAACCCTTGATTCTATCCTTCAAAGAGCAGTTTTCTCCATTAATTATGATGTTAAGTGACTGAGCAAGATATTAAAACGCAACAGCTGAACAAAAAAATTTGTCAAGTCTTTTATACCATTCTCTGGAACATTTGAGATCTTGCTCCCCAACATATTTTGTCAGTTTGGCTTAAATAAGCTTATAAAAATTTCCCTCTCCCCCAAAAAATTTCCATCCCAGAAATTTAAAAGGGTTGTCTGCCAGAATAAAGGAGTAATAATCATGGTGGTATTTTTAAAAGAAGGGAATTATGTAAGCCAAGGCTGCCTATATAGAGTGACCTAGCTGTGTTACGACAGTATAGATGTCCTCCAGTGACTGCTGCTGCTGTGCTTGGCAGCTCTTCTGTATTACCAATGTCACTAGAATTTCCTAGGTTAAAGTATTTTATGTATTTATGAATGTATGTTTTTAGTATTTATTTATGAATATATATAATTGGCCTTTAACACACTAGGAATTTAGAGAGTAAAGATAAATTGACACAAACCACTTCCTCCTGAATACCAGCTGGAGAAACAAGCAATTTAATAAATATATTGCCAATTCTAAATTGAGTTCCTACCATTAGTATTACTTATATTTATCTTTGGGGTTTCTGAACAAACTCCCCCACCTTATTGACATTTTGTTCATGTGTAATGCAAAGGTGAGATCTCTCTGAGGGTGTTGGCTTTAGATGCCTGGAGTGACGGACAAAACTTAAAAACCAGTTATACACAACATACTTTCTTTCTGTGGAAAGGGATACATAATGATTTTTGTCATTGAGGTTAACTTATCAAGCTTTCACCTTTTAGTTAGTTGAGACATATTGTTCATTCATCTTGTTTATTTAGTGATAAAATCATCGAAGACATTCGCTTCAAATATATCACAGAGTTCATTTTCCATCGTATCTGAAACATCTCCTTTTACCTTGTCTCTTTTTCTATAGAATTTCCCCCAGGACAACCAAAAAGTACGACTCTCAGTGAGTGGGTATTTGTGCGCATTTGAAATTCCCATCCCTGGATCTCCAGTTTCAGCTTCTAGTCTAATACTGACAGGTATGGTAGAACTAGAGTTTCTTTTCATGATTTCAGCTTTAAATTCTGGGCTAAGAGTTAGCATCCTTTTTATATTTGTTTGGGCTGAGGACATTAGAGCAAAAGAATTTTGAGGCTGAAGGAAACCTTTGTGATAATTTGGCTCAAATTCATTTTATAGATGAGGAACCTGAAATTTAGAGAACCTAAGTAACTAAGTTAAGTAGATGAGTTATGAGTTAATTTACCACTGGAATTCAGATCTCTTTTTGCTCTTTTATCTAATACTAACATGGCAATAGCTGGTGTGAGAAGAGTATACTATAAGAAAACATGATAATTAATATGACTAAAAAGGAATTTGTTTATCAGATATTTGCATATAATTTAATATGGTCATCTAATGAGTCTTTTGGCCATTGATACAGTTTGTTTATTCTTTTTTATACTGTTGATAATTAGGTCCATTCCCCAATTATAAAGCACTTCTCTGGCACTAAATAGATAAGACTGATGGGTAAATGATTTAATAATGCTTTTTTGTTTAGGTCTTCACTGGCCAATAGAACTCTCTGCAGTGATGGAAATTTTCTGTAATCTTGACCATTAGTCAATACAGTATCCATTAGTCACATGGACTGTTGAGCCCTTGAAATGTGGCTAATGAGACTGAGGAAATGTATTTCATTTTAATTTAAAAAGCAACATCTGTTCCCATTTATAACAAATGTACCACTGGTGGCGGGATTATTAGGGGGGAGGCTATGCATGTGTAGAGGCAAGGGATATGTGGGAAATTTTTGTACCTTCTTTATTTTGCTATGAATCTAAAAACTGCTCTAAAAAATAAATTTTTTAAAAAATGAAATAATTAAAAGGAAAAGTCTCTATCTCTAGATAGAGACTGTCACACTTGACAGAACATTTTTAGAGGAATGGAGAAATGAATTTTTAGAGGAGAGGAAAAAGAAAACAAGTGCTAGAACTGTTTGGGTGCCACAACATGGTGCTAGCAAAGGTTTCTGCAAAAATTCGACTTACACTTTCCAGAAGTTAATCTTTCTTTGCCATTTAGTCTTAAATGTGAGTTATAGAAATAAAATCTGAAATTAAAATCTTCTGATCAATCTAGAATTATTATTTGAACTATAATTTCTCCTTGTCATTTGTTAAAAGAGACTACTATCAGTAGTTTAGATCCTCACAATATTTGAGAAAAAAGATGGAAGTTCCACAAGCTTATGGTGCTGTATGTATCTTTGAATTTGTAGATATCTCCTCTTCCCCATCCACAAATGGAATGTTAACCCTAACCACCAATGGGGACCTGCCCCGACCAATATTCATCCCCAATGGAATGCCAAACACTGTTGTGCCATGTGGAACTGAGAAGAGCTTCACAAATGGAATGGTGAATGGTCATATGCCATCTCTTCCTGACAATCCCTTTACAGGTTACATCATTGCAGTCCACCGAAAAATGGTGAGTTTGATGTTAGGCAAGTTACTGCTGGTCTTGCCAGTGTCATTTGTGAGGCAGCCATTTTCTGTCTTTGCACCATTTTCATTTTGTGCACTTTCAATGTGTTATGTATGCTATTGTAAGGGATCATAGCCTGTATATGAAATGATATTTCTCACTCATTTTTAAGCAGCAACAGGATGGTAGTACATACTATTTTCTTTTAACAGTGTGTGTCTCTTATATGTTCATGTAGGCAAGTACATCTTCTCTACCATATAAGTATGGATGTCTTTGGAGAAGGTTTTGTTTGTTTGCTTGGGGATGGAAGGGCACCAAAAATGTTCTTGGGCAAGATAAGTTGTTTCCTAGGACTGCTATAACAAATTACCACAAACTTGGTGGCTTAAAACAACAAATTTATTCTTTCACAGTTCTGGAAACCAGAAGTCCATAATCAAAGTCTCAACAGGGCTGTGCTCCCTTCACAGGCTTTAGGGGATAATACTTCAATACCTCTTCCAACTTCCTTTAGAAGGAAGGAAGATTTCATAATGGAAAGGAAGCAAGAGGGAGGCTTTTGGAGTGTTGGTTATATTCTGTTTGTTGACCTGACTCGTGGTTACACAGCTATTTGATTTTTGCTAATTCTTTGAAATGTACTCCCCCCTCCCCTTTGAATTAGTAACTCTTGACTAAAGTGAGTTTCTGACTATGTAGATGATGTTCTATGGACCATGTTTTAGACAGGATTGTGTAAGTGAACAGCCTATAGAATTACAGGATACATTTGTGACTTGAAATTGTCTTTAAGCACAGTTCCTACTGGTCCCATTAGCTAAAATAATTGGGTGATTCATGCATTTCCCCACCTCTTTTTTTTAAATATATTTTTTTATTGCTTTCAGAGAGGAAGTGAGAGAGAGAGAGAGAAAGAGAGAGAAACATCAATATCAATGATGAGAGTCATTGATTAGCTGCCTCCTGCATGTCCCCTACCAGGGACCTAGCCCGCAACCCAGGCATGTGTCCTTAACTGGAATTGAACCTGGGACCCTCCGATGCTCTATCCACTGAGCCAAACCGGCTAGGGCTTTTTTTTTGTTTTGTTTTTACCAAGTATTATCAGATCATATATTAAGAACTCTGAGCTCCGAGGGGTTTTGGATTGGAGAGGGTGCAGGCCGGGCTGAGGGACACCCCCTTCCCTCGTGCACGAATTTCATGCACTGGGCCTATAGTAATAATAATAATAATAATAATAATAATAATGATAATAATAATAACAATACCAACACATGAAATAGAGCTTTAAAATCATGTATTTAGCTAAGCTTAATTGAATAATTGCAAAATAAAATGCTTGAGAATCAGAAATAAAAGTCTTTTCAGGTCGAAACCAAGATGGCGGCATAGGTAAACACCGGAGATTGCCGCCTCGCACAACCACTTAAAAAATACAACTAAAAGATGGAACGGACATCACCCAGAACCACAGGAAGGCTGGCTGAAGGGAAATTCTACAACTAGAAGGAAAGAGAAAAGCATACCGAGACTCAGAGGAGGCACAGTGCGGAAAATACAAAGGTACAGAGACACAGCTGATTCTCACAGCCAGTTGGCCTGGAGGTCAAATCCCCCCCCCCTCCCCCAGTATTACCTACAACAATCAAGGCTTAACTACAACAAGACTGCACACAAAGACCACAAGGGGGTGCACCAAGAAAGCATAAAAAATGCGGAGACAAAGAAACAGGACAAAATTGACAGAAATGGAGTATATAGAGTTCAAAACCACACTTTTAAGGTCTCTCAAGAACTGCCTAGAAGCCACTGATAAACTTAGTAAGGCCTTCGAAAAGACTGGTGAGACCGCTGATAAATATAGTGAGATCCTCAAGAAATCTAATGAGACCCTCGATGTTGTGATAAAGAACCAACTAGAAATTAAGCATACACTGACTGAAATAAAGAATATTATACAGACTCCCAACAGCAGACCAGAGGAGCGCAAGAATCAGGTCAAAGATTTGAAATGCGAAGAAGCAAAAAACACCCAACCAGAAAAGCAAAATGAAAAAAGAATCCGAAAATACGAAGATAGTGTAAAGAGCCTCTGGGACAGCTTCAAGCGTACCAATATCCGAATTACAGGGGTGCCAGAAGATGAGAGAGAGCAAGATATTGAAAACCTATTTGAAGAAATAATGACAGAAAACTTCCCCTACCTGGTGAAAGAAATAGACTCACAAGTCCAGGAAGTGCAGAGAACCCCAAACAAAAGGAATCCAAAGAGGACCACACCAAGACACATCATAATTAAAATGCCAAGAGCAAAAGACAAAGAGAGAATCTTAAAAGCAGCAAGATAAGGAAACTCAGTTACCTACAAGGGAGTACCCATACGACTGTCAGCTGATTTCTCAACAGAAACTTTGCAGGCCAGAAGGGAGTGGCAAAAAATATTCAAAGTGGTGAATACCAAGAACCTACAACCAAGATTACTTTATCCAGCAAAGCTGTCATTCAGAATTGAAGGTCAGATAAAGAGCTTCACAGATAAGGAAAAGCTAAAGGAGTTCATCACCACCAAACCAGTATTATATGAAATGCTGAAAGGTATCCTTTAAGAAGAGGAAGAAGAAGAAAAAGGTAAAGATACAAATTATGAACAACAAATATGCTTCTATCAACAAGTGAATCTAAGAATCAAGTGAATAAATAATCTGATGAACAGAATGAACTGGTAATTATAATAGAATCAGAGACATAGAAAGGGAATGGACTGACTATTCTTGGAGGGGGGGAAGGGGTGTGGGAGATGTGGGAAGAGACTGGACAAAAATCGTGCACCTATGGATGAGGACGGTGGGGAGTGAGGGCGGAGGGTGGGGTGGGAACTGGGAGGAGGGGAGTTATGGGGGGGAAAAAAAGGAACAAATGTGCTGGGGTCCAACCCCAGCAGGTCCAGGGGTCCCCAAAGGTGTGGACGGAGTCGGCGAAGAAGGAAGGACACGGAGACAGTGTTCAGTTGATCAGCAGCCTAGCCAGGATCTCCAGCCAAGTTCTGGTCTCGATCTCCAGAGAGGTTCTGCTTCGGATCTCCAGCCAGGTTCTGTAGCCATGTTCCCTCGCTAGGTTCTCCAGCCAGGTTCTGTCCAGGTTCTCCAGCCAGGTTCAGTCACCAGGTTCTAGTCAGGTTCTCTTGCCAATTTCTGTAGTCAGGTTCAGTCCAGGATCTTTTGCCATGTTCTCTCCAGCGAAGTTCTTCTGTCTGTAGGTTCTGTGTAGGTTCTGTCTGTAGGTTCTCTCTTCTTAGTTCTGTCTCCTGAGTTCTGTGTTCCAAGCCCTGTGTTCTAAGTTCTATCTCTGAAGTTCTGTGTTCTGAATTCTGACTTCTGAGTTCTGTGTTCTAAGTTCTGAGTGTTTCTGTCTTGTTACAACGGTATTTATACCAGTTGATTCAATCCTATCAATCTCTATTACAAAGGTTAGGGCATTTCTTATCTCCATTCCAGGGAGAAAAGATTATGTAGTTTAAGCATGATTGTTCATAGTTAAAATGATTAATTACCCGCCTGGCACTTAGTTAAGGGGTTTTATTCCCTCCCTAACTTCAGGGGAAAATCCCTACCTGGGGAAACAACCTTTCTCAGAGGTGACCTTGGTTAAAACACATAGTGCCAAGAAGGTGAGCAAACATATTAAGAACCGTATGCCATATATGCCAGGTCCCTTGAAACAGCAAGGATGGACCGGCTCCTGGCACAAATGTAATAATCTGAACAATAAAGATTTAATTTAAAAAAAAAAAGTCTTTTCACTTGGAAACTAGCTAACCCTTAGTGAGTTTATAGGTTGTTGACTTAGCTTCTCTAACTACTACATAAAGGCCAACCAAAAGAATTAAATGTCTAAGTGCTTAGCAGCTTTTTAAAATAATCCTGAACTCCCAACAATCTATTATACTAAGTTCTTGTTTTATTAAGCAACCATTTCCAAGCTAATTCTGTGCAGTATCTTTATTAAGGAATTTCAGCTTAACATACTCAAAGCAAATATTTTTAAATTTTACCTTACTTTTAATTTGTCACATATTTAAAAAAATTAGCCCTAACTGGTTTGGCTCAGTGGATAGAGCGTTGGCCTGTGGACTGAAAGGTCCCAGGTTCAATTTCGGTCAAGGGCATGTACCTTGGTTGCGGGCACATCCCCAGTGGGGAGTGTTCAGGAGGCAGCTAATTGTTGTTTCTCTCTCATCGATGTTTCTAACTCTCTATCCCTCTCTCTTCCTCTCTGTAAAAAAAAAATGAATAAAATATTAAAAATATATATATCATAGCCATTCAGCTACTTATAGGAAGGTGGATAAATTGTTACAAAATTAAAATGACTGGTTTCATAAGTCTCCAAAGGTCTCCAGTTGTCAGCAGCTTATTTTCTGAAAATTTTATTTTGAGGGAGTATTGGTTTATTGCCATACTTTCTAGAGAAAGGGTTTTAATTGCTTAAAAGCCTTGAGCTACAAAACAATTACTAGTTTTTACATATGATTCAGTGTGTGTATGTGAAATGTTTATCAGAGAAAACTAGTTTGAAAATATTAAATGCTGAAAATCCAAGTTTGATAGATAGCCACTCTGAAATTGGCAGTACCTCAACCTTTCAGTGATTCCACTGTAAATTTGTCTTCATGTTAATAAAGAGTAGTAGTGACTAATTTGAAATTGATAGTAATGCATGTTATTGGTAGTTGTAGAACAAAAGGGAGGAATGAAAGGCCTCTCTTCTCAGTTCTCTCTTCTCTTGTTTATACTTATAGATGAGGACGGAACTATATTTCCTGTCATCTCAGAAGAATCGCCCCAGCCTCTTTGGAATGCCACTGATTGTTCCATGTACTGTGCATACCCGGAAAAAAGACCTGTATGATTCAGTTTGGATTCAAGTATCTCGATTAGCCAGCCCACTCCCACCTCAGGAAGCTAGTAACCACGCTCAGGATTGGTGAGTTCAGGGGATCAGCTTAGACCTGTGGTTTCCAAACTCCAGAAGAATGTATAGGAATTCTGTGCGACTTATAGGACCCATTTTATGTAGGTTTAAACACTCTTTGAAGAACCATCCAGGGAGTATATAATTCATCCTTTGGTTTCATCTTTTCAATAGGAGAGTATATACAGATTCCTTTCTTCACTAGACATTCTAGTGTCTAATAATCCTTTTATTCACTAATCCCTCCTGCTGCTTTAAATGCTTCAGGTAATATTCTTGACTTCTTTTCTGCAAAAATGGAGTATGAATTCACCAGGGAATTTGTATCATCTCAACCCTCTGAAAATCAGAATGGGAGCAATAGTGTGTATATCTATACGTGAATTCTGAAAAAGTCTCATGCCATAACAGTTGGATTGTTTCCATACCATGTAATTTTAATATGGAATAATGTCACAAGAAATTATTATATTTCATAAGAGTAATTAAAGAATAAACACCTTCTGTTTTCTTTCTATTCCTCCTACCACTGTTCTATTGGATTACTAAATGTATTTACTTCTAACAATCATTGGGATTGTAGTCCCTTATTTATATCTCAGTTGAATTGTAGATCATTTTCTTGCTATAATTGTGCAAGTGAGAGTTCTGCCTCTTTGTGAACTGAGTAAAGAAAGTAAAGAAGTCCTATTAGCTAAACAGGTATTTGTTATGGTTTTGGGTCTTTTGATGATTAGATAAGGCTTAAGGTAACAGTGAGTCCTTATCATGGCTTCATTACCATGAGCAGCCATGTAGTAGCCACTACCAGTTGCCAACTGAGCCATAAAGTATACTGCTCTTACATTATATTCCTTGCGTTGCTTCTTAGTAAGGATACATACATGTTTTTTTTAAAGTTGAGACCTCACAAGGCTACCTTATAGTTAAAAGATGTTACTCTAAAATTAATGTTACGTAGTTTATAGCTTTGAGTAGTTAAGACAAGGGAAAAGGGTTACCTAGCATGTACCACATCAGGGGTTCTGATTAAAGAAAGCTTCTAAATATATAGTCAACTTCTCTAAAAACCATTATGAGCCCTGGCCAATTTTCTCAGTGGTTAGAGCATTGGTCCTCTGGTTGTAGGGTGGAGGGTTTGATTCCTGGTCAAGGACACTTACTTGGGTTGCCATTTGATCCCTGGCTCTGAGTGGGGCGAATGTGGGAGGCAACCAATCAATGTGTCTCTCTTGCATCGTTTTTTTTCTCTCTCTCCCTCCCCTCCACTCTTCCTTTCACTCTTTCTAAAAACAACAAACAAAAAACATGACCTTTCAGCCTTCTGTGGTATGTCAATATTCTTGCCATGGAAAGATCTAATTATTTTAGTCTAATGTGAATTAAGTCTTCTGATAGGATTAGGGCTGAAGGATAATTGGCGTTTGTTTAGCTTATCCTTCCACATGGACTCTCTCAGAGACTTCTGGCAGTCTAGTATGTCTACACTTCTGTAAGCAGGGATACAGCATGGGAGTCCTGTGTGTGGGTGGTACAGGGCCCAGCTAATGGGTTAGGATAAGCAGCATGGAGCTGTAAATGTGAGCATGCTATTATGACAGATGCCCCTTCCGAGGATTATTTCATGGGAAGATGAAAAGGAGTTGAGAACTCAAATCAGAAATGTTTCTTACACTCTTTGGTTTATGTTCTGTTTCAGTGATGACAGTATGGGCTATCAATATCCATTCACTCTACGAGTTGTGCAGAAAGATGGGAACTCCTGTGCTTGGTGCCCATGGTATAGGTAAAGTAACCTTCTGCAAAAGAAAAATTTTAGTAGAATTGTAGCTCCAGATATTATACCTTTATAATAAGATTTCTCAGTTTTAGACTGAGAAGTTGAAATAAACTTGGGAATTGTTCATTCATCTCTTCCTTGTGAAGTCTGTATAAGTTTTACTCTTGAGACATCTGGTTTTTTAAACTCTATAGTTGCATCAAATTCATAGTTTATGATCAACATTCATTATTCTATGCCTTCTGCTCATTAATTAGAAATTAATATAGCAATTCTGAGCCCAGTAGAACATAGTCTACATACTAGACTTTGCTGGAAGTCTGTTTTAGTTTTTAGAAGATTGACCAGTATTACTCCAGGTTGGAAAATGCTAGAATACTGAAGTCAGCCTTCAGAAAACTGGAATAGACTTATCAAACTGAGTTTAAAATAGGCATTGGAACCATGGCTTTGTCATGGTCCCTTCCCCACTCCATACATTTTTATATACATTTATTTAATGTCCCACTTTACAAACAAGGAAATTGGGCATTGTTATACCAGATAAATTATCCTCAGAACATTAAATAACTGAATTTAGAGTGCCTTTAGTGGTGTACTCTCTCAAATATCCAATTCCCATAGTACTTCTTTGCTACAAAGTTCATATAGTTTATATGAATTAATAAATGGTTATCAAGTACTTTGAAAAGCCAAAGACTTGAAAAGTGATAAGCATGATTCCCTGAAATACTAATAATGATTAATATATATTCGTGCATTTATTAGTTTGGAGTAAGAAGCCCAGGACAAACTGTGAACCCAAGAAGGAATGTAGAAAGGGAGAAGAATATTTCTAATGAAATATTCTTCATCAGAAGAAAAATTTGATTCCTTCATAATTATTCCTTTCTTGGTATATCTTTTTTCTGCCTTTAGATTTTGCAGAGGCTGTAAAATAGATTGTGGGGAAGACAAAGCTTTCATTGGAAATGCCTATATTGCTGTAGATTGGGACCCCACGGCTCTTCACCTCCGCTATCAAACATCACAGGAAAGGGTAAGTACCCAGTGCCATCCCAAGGTGATGGTTTTTATATGTAAAATTTGTCGTGGGTTAACTATATTATACCATTTCTGTTGTAGACAATTTAAGTATAGCCAGAAAAACATTCATTGGCATTCTCTGTGGCACTTCATATATTGACATGATTACAAGGATGTTTCTGTTTTCCCACTTCTAGAGATAATTGTATTGGAGCTTTATTAAAAAAATTTTCCTTTATTGGTTTCAGATTTTGGATGGGAAAGAGAAAAAGAGAGAGAGAGAGAGAGTGAGAGAGAGAGAGAGAAACATCAGTTAGCTGCCTCCTGAATGAGCCCCAACTGGGGATCAAACCCACAAGCTGGGGCCGTAGCTGGTTTGGCTCACTGGATAGAGCATTGGCCTGGGGACTGAAGGGTCCCAGGTTCGATTCCAGTCAAGGGTATATACCTTGGTTGCAGGCACATCCCCAGTAGGGGGGTGTGCAGGAGGCAGCTGATCGATGTTTCTCTCTCATCTTTCTCTCTCATCGATGTTTCTAACTCTCTATCCCTCTCCCTTCCTCTCTGTAAAAAAATCAATAAAATATATTTAAAAAGACAAACAAACAAAAAAAACCCCACAAGCTGGGTATATGCCCTGACTGGGAATTGAGCCCACCACCTTTTGGTGTATGAAACGATGCTCCAACAAACTGAGTGACACCGACCAGGACTATATTAGAACTTTAAAGTTAAAAAATACTAATAAGTAAATCTTGTAACAAGATTTTAGGTGTAATTAAGAAGTTATATTCTCTAGCCATGACATACCAATCAGTAAATATCTCACTGCCTGTTTATTAATTACTAGAGGCCCAGTGCCAAAAATTTGTGTACTCGGTGGGGGGGGGGTCCCTCAGCCCGGCCTGTGCCCTCTTGCAGTCTGGAACCCCTCGGGGGATGACCACCTGCTGGCTTAGGCCCACTCCCTGGGGGGATTGGCCCTAAGCTGGCAGTCAGACATCCCTCTGGCAGCCCGGGAGCCCTCGGAGGATGTCCACTTGCCAGCAGGGAGCAGGCCTAAGCTGCAGTCAGACATCCTTAGCGCTACTGGCAGCCGATAGCCTGGCTTGTGGCTGAGCAGAGCTCCCCCTGTGGGAGTGCACTGACCACCAGGGGGCAGCTCCTGCATTGAGCATCTGCCCCCTGGTGGTCAGTGTGTGTCATAGTGACCAGTCATTCCCAGTCATTCTACTGTTAGGGTCAATTTACATATTACCCTTTTATTATATAGGAGTGCCTGGCCAGCCTCTTTGAGGGGCTAAGGGCCATTTTCAGGCTCACGACACCCCCTTCAGGGCGGGGGAGTCCTTCTGGGATGCCTGGCCAGTCTGGGTGAGTGGCTGATGGCAGTTTGTAGGCTGGCCAAGCCCCCCAGCAGGGACCCTCACCCCATGAGTGTGTGGCCAGCCTGGTGAGTGGATGATGGCTGTTTTCAGGCTGGCCACAGCCCCTTCAAAGGTGGGGGTCCCTTCTGGGGAGCCTGGCCAGCCTGGGTGAGGGGCTGATGGCTGTTTGCAGGCTGGCCACAGCCCCTTCAGGGTGGGGGGTCCTGCTGGGGTGCCTGGCCAGTCTGGGTGAGGGACTGAGGGCCGTTTTCAGGCTGGCCCTGAGGGTGTGGCTAGCCTAGGTGAAGGGCTGATGGCCGTTTGCAGGCTGGCCAAGCCTCCCAGCAGGAACCCTCACCCCATGAGGGTGTGGCTAGCCTGGGTGAGGGGCTGATGGCTCTTTGCAGGCTGGCCACAACCCCCAGCCACCCAAGCTCCCAGTGGAGGCTGGCTGGAAGCAGGTATCTGGGATTTATTTGTCTTCTATAATTGAAACTTTGTTGCCATGAGGGGAGGCCATAGCCAGCTCAGGGCAGGCAGGAAGCTTGGCTTCCTCCATCGCCTGGGCAATCAAGCCTCCTGCTTGCTCCAGCTTCCTGGCTGCCGGCCGCCATCTTGGTTGGGTTAATTTGCATATAGTCGCTCTGATTGGCTGGTGGGCCTGGCTTATGGCATAGTGAAGGTACAGTCAATTAGCATCTTTGTCTTTTATTAGTGTAGATTATTGAAACTGCAGCGTTTGATAACCAAAATTACTTAGCTCACATGCATTCCAGGGCTGTAGCTGCTACCTTTAATGGGTATAGTGAATAGAAAATTAGAAAAAATATTGAATGTTTCAGTGCTGGACAACTAAGATTACATCTCAATGGCTTTTACCTTGGGATTCCTCTACTGCCACTCTCTGGCTAGAGCAATTTTTAAATTTTGAAAATGTTACTTCAAAAAAGAATACTAAAACAAACAAACAAACAAATAAATGGAATTAAAAATAAAAAGAATATTGCCCTAGCCGGTTTGGCTCAGTGGATAGAGTGTTGGCCTGCCAACTGAAGGGTCCCAGGCTCGATTCTGGTCAAGGGCGCACATGCCTGGGTTGCAGCTCAATCCCCAGTAGGGGGTGTGCAGGAGGCAGCCGGTCAGTGATTCTCTCTCATCACTGATGTTTCTATCTCTCCCTCTCCCTTCCTCTCTGAAATTAATTTTTAAAAAAAGAATATGAACTCCATACCCAAATATGTTTGTCAAATGCTATTTGAAGGGTCAATTGAGCCCTGATTGGTTTGGCTCAGTGGATAGAGCGTCAGCCTACGGACTAAAGGGTCCCGGGTTCGATTCCAGTCAAGAGCACCAAAAACAAAACAAAACAAAAAAAAGGGTCAATTGAGTACGTAGCTTATGGGTAGAGATGAGAAGAATCTGATGGAGAGAAAAAAAAAGCAATAGAATCAAAGGAGTTTCTTAGTTACATGAAGAATTGTAGTGGCTTTTGCATTTATGTAGCTCTTGATGGAAATTTCCTTTACTGTTAGAGTGTTCCCTTTAGATAGGTGAGTAATAATAACTGACTTTTCTGTCTTTTTGTGCTATTGAAGAATGAGGAAACTACCAAATCTAGACCTAGTTCCCTATTTGGATCCCTCAATATGTCCCCACACACCCTGAGTCTCCTGGCAGCTCTCACTAGCCACGGAAGTGTATAACTTGTGGACACTTGCCCAATGAAAGATTGTTGAGCTAAAGGAAGTTGAGAAGTTGATCTGGTAGATCATGCTCACTGTAGCAAGGTAACTCAATAATCTCAGCCATGCTTCCTTTGAAGAGGGAAAATTTTAGCAAATGGTGAAGATTCCTGAATCTTTGTCAGCACAAAATCTGACAGGACATTATTGTGACAAGACACTCCTGTCAAAGATGAAAAGTGATTTGGCTCTGAAAATCTGTTTTTTAACAAGCTGAGTGTCAATTTGAAAAGCTCTGGAGGATATTCTGCTTATAGGAAAAAAGCCTAAGTGACCTGTTCAATCTCACCCTGTTTTCACTTTCAGGGATGCTCTTAGGACACCATGGAAACCAAATTACAATTGAGATATTTTGCCTTGTTAGAGAGAGGGGCCACATGACTCATTTTTTTCCTACGTAATATATCTTCCCACATGTGGTTTCTGTGTGTGCTTGGAGAGTCACATAGATAAAGGAAGATACCATGGTTTTAAATTGAGATTATTGCCCACATGTTTTATACTTTTTATTTTTTAAATTTTTATTGATTGATTGATTTGAAACAGAGAAAAGAAACATTGAGGTGCCTTGACTGGAGATCAAACCTGCAACCTTGGTATATTGGGATGATGATCTGACCAACTGAGCTACCCGGCCAGGGCCTCATATCTTTTATACTTTTTATTCCAGTGATTTCCCTTCTAGAGATTTAGCCTAGGAAAATACTCTGTAATTTGCTGATAAACCTTCATCATGGCATTTTTTAGTATAGTAAAAAATTAGAAACAACTTATATTTGTCCCACATTAGAGGAATGATTAAGTAAAGCATGGTATAGTAATTAGATAAAATTTTATACAGTTACTGAAAATGATGATTACCAGGAGTTTTTGCTGGCATATATGGGAAGATACTTATGATATGTTGTTTTCTTTTAAAAGCAAGGTAGAAAGTTGCATATACTGAAAAATCTCTTAAATATGAAAAAATACTATTTAGGAAAAGGACAAAAGAAAATCTGCCAATATTTTGACATGTTTGCCTTTGTATTAAGAATAAAAAGGTTTTCTGCCTTTCTACATTCTCCTCTGCTTTCCAAAATTTCTATGTGAATGTTTTCAGAAAAAAAGTAGAGAGGAAATTGTTTTGTTTTATTTTATTTTTATTTTATTGATTTTTTTTTACAGGGAGGAAGGGAGAGGGATAGAGAGTTAGAAACATCGATGAGAGAGAAACATCGATCAGCTGCCTCCTGCACACTCCCTACTGGGGATGTGCCTGCAACCAAGGTACATGCCCTTGACCGGAATCGAACCTGGGACCCTTGAGTCCACAGGCCGACGCTCTATCCACTGAGCCAAACTGGTTAGGGCTGTTATGTTTTATTTTTCCTCTCTCCATTTAGACCTCACATTTCTTAATAGAAAATTAAACTTAGGTAATTTCTTAGAGCTCCCTCTTTTCTAATCCTATATAATAAAAGGCTAATATGCAAATTGTCCCCTCTACTGGGAGTTGGACCAGGGGGTGGGGCCAGCTGGCCAACCGCCCGAGCCTCCTCCCCTCCCACCCCTTCCTGCCCCCCACTGGCCCGCCCAATCGGCCCCAATCAGGGCAGCCCGCCGAACCCCAGCTGTGAACGAATTCATGTACCAGGCCTTTAGTAGTTTTATCACGTATGAACACTGTTATTTTATTCCTTATGTTTTGTGTTAAGGATGAGTTTTCAAGCAACTTAGAAAAAAAAGGAAGAGGGTGCCAATAGTAATTTAGACTATTTGAATAATAGTAGAGAATCTGTCAATGGATCTCAAGAAGTAAAGGAAGGAAATCTCTGTGATTTAGAGAAATTTTGTTGATAAATAAAAATTATTGTCAGTCCACAAATATGTTTTTTTATTGGTCTTTCTCCCTGTCTCCATCTAGTTCTACAGCCTAGGTGTTCCATAGAAAATACAGTCAATAAAAATCAACATTCTTTACTAACTTACTGTAATTTGTGGTTGGCCATAAAGCATCCTTGCTAGAGAATGTTTAACTTGTTATAAGAAAAGAGACACTACTGTATTTGATACACCTCTTTTCCTACTCTGATTCCAACAGCCATAATTCAGTATGGGATTTTTTGTTTGTTAGGGGATTTTTGTTTGTTTTTTTATTTGTTTGTTTTTTAGAAGAATGTCAGTTTTTCCCTGAGATGTGAACAGCTCTAAAGTTGATAAGAGTTATTAGTATCAGAAAAGAAATCAGTGACCCCAGGTCAAGCTATATTTTCCTTTCTGGAAGAAAGGATTTTCCTCAAGTTCCCTTTTTTAAATGAATTCTTTTGAAATGGATGGTGTTACAATGCTAAAACCCTTAATTGCACGGTCAACCTCAACCTTGATTTTTTTTTTCTTGTTTTTTTTTTTAAATTTTGTTTTATTTCTTAAAGTATTACAAAGAGTATTACACATGTCTCCTTTTTTACCCCCCTTGACATTCCCCCGGCCTCCCCTACCCCCCAGTGTCTTGTGTCCATTGGTTATTTTTATATGCATGCATACAAACCCTTCAGTTGATCTCTTGCCCCCCCCCCCAACCCTCCCCAGGCTTCCCACTGTAGTTTGACAGTCTGTTCAATGCTGCTCTGCCTCTGTATCTATTTTTGTTCATCAGTTTATATTGGTCTTTATTATCTATAAATGAGTGCGATCATGTGGTATTTTTCTCGGCTTCCCAGGGGCCGTCGCAGCCTCGCAGGGGCCGTCTCAGCCTCACAGGGGCCATCCCAGCCTCACAGGGGCCGTTTCAACCTCACAGGGGCTGTCCCAGCCTCACAGGGGCCGTCTCAACCTCACCAGGGTCAACCTTGATAGTTTATAGAAGTATTTGGCAGCCTGTAATTCAGCCATCCTCTCATTTAGGAAAAAAGTCACCCCTGAAAAACTGTTGTAAACTGCATGTGTTGAGATGTGCCTGCTTGTAATTTAGGGAGCCCACTGCTCCCATTGTCAGTTTAGGAAGGGAAACCTGAGAGAAATTGCCTCAGGCAAAGAGAACCAATTCACCTTTGAAAGGGAGGTTTAATAACTGGAGTGATGAACATGTGTGTGACCTTTGCCAGAAAGAGAGGCATTCAGTTTTCGACTTGTATTCCAAACTCCACCCTGGAATTAAAAGGTCCCTGTGTGAAGTCTCGCAGTAGCTTTCATAGTCCTCACACTATGCCTCACCCACCATAGTTCTTAATTGCTTATTAAGTGACAGCCAAGTATTGGAGAAAGAAAAATTACTCCTTTTCTGTTGCATTTTAGGCCCCTACTTCTCTCCCTCCTCCTGATCACACACCACCTTCAACACACATCCTTACTGGTACATACCTACCCCCTTTGCTGTCTCTCCTTATACTTACCATCTTCTTGCTCCAAAGCCTAGGGTGTTGGTTAATGGAACCATGGAGGTTTGGAAGGTATTAGTGTCCTTCTCAACAAAACCGGGCTCTTTTTAGCCTACTGTTTCATTGCAGTCTCAGATAAAGAGGCTTTGTGAGGCAGGAGATAGATAATGACACACATGGTATTCTGAAAACTTTGTGTTACATGGTGTCAATATGCAACTGAGTTGTTTCCTTTGGGGTTTAACACTCTGATGTGTTGTATTCTCATGGTTAGCTTTTCTTACCTTTCTTATTTAATTCAGATCTCGCATCTATTTTCCAGTGATATTATTTCTCCTAGCCTCTGTAAAGCCTGCAACATACTAATAATGTTCTCTTTCTAGTTAAAAAATTAAAAGACTTAATCTGAACACTCCTGGTTTGAAGGCCAGCTCACATGTAAGCTGTTTTAGGATTTCAAAATTGTAAAATAAATAGGCAATTCCTTGTTTGTTTTTGTCATTTCTAACCATTCAGAAATTTTTCAAGAGCTATGGTCATATAAATAGAAATTTGGTCCAGGATATTATTGATGTGTTGTTTGTGAAAAAATGTACAGATACTGTATTTGCTCAAAGACTTTTAGTTTGGATTGTATTTTCTTTTTCTTCGTGTAGAATAAAATGAGTGTGAATCACATAGAGGATAATGCATAGCCAGGTGACCATTTTAAACTTGCTCCCTTCCCCACCCGCCTTCTCCCCCCATTCTTCCTATTCTCTCCACTTACAGGTTGTCGATGAGCATGAGAGTGTGGAACAGAGTCGGCGAGCACAAGCTGAGCCCATCAACCTGGACAACTGTCTACGTGCTTTCACCAGTGAGGAGGAGCTGGGAGAAAATGAGATGTACTACTGTTCCAAGTGTAAGACCCACTGCTTAGCAACCAAGAAGCTGGATCTCTGGAGGCTTCCCCCAGTCCTGGTACGTTACAGTCCTACCTCTGAGAGAGGTAGGCAAAAAGGAAAAAAGTCATGAACAAATAGTTTTTGTTATTTTTGAGAATAAAATCCTCCCCTCAGCAATGCTTAAAACACTTTTGCTGTGCAAGATTTTTATGTTGCACACAGAAATTAATTGTTCTACAGGTATTTGCTAGTTCTTGTTCCTAAAGAGCAGACCACTAAAAAGGAGAGAAAAGTAATATAAAACAGTAACTGCCATTCCACACAAGGTATAGGAAGGGTCAAAAGTAAAACCTGGTGAATTTGAACTGCAAAAGAAAATGAAAGCACTTCTGGCTCTAGGGAGAGAGCAAGCTTTAGGCTCATCGTTAGTGGATTGTAGAAGAGCAGCTGAGCCTGGAGCTTCAGGTTCCATTGTGCTCGATCACATGGCCACAGCACACATGTGCAGTGGGGGTTCATGTGTTCTTTTGAATTTTATTTACTTCTGCCTTCTCCCTTCATGGATTAGGAGACTCTCCTGTTGTTTGTCAGGTGAGTTTGAAGTGACAGTTTTTCCTATTCATTTAAGAAGGCCTTTTCCTTAAGAGTGGGATATCATAACAGGTGTAACTATAAGGCAGTGGTGTGTTTTAACCAGATCTTACCTGCATTTTTTCACTCAAGTTTTCCTACTACTCTGTAAAACTGTGAATGTAGGTGGTTGTTTTTATTTTATTAATCTAAAACAACTAGGGAAGAATTCACAAGTAATTAATAATTTTGGCTAGCTAGCTACAGGGATGGAGCTGAGGGAAGGGAAGAAGGCCAGAGCAGGCTTGGGGACAGGTAGGTAGGAAGGGGGATAGTGTTTTTTTTGTTTTGTTTTAATTGAGTTATCATTAACTCAGAATTAAATGCATAGATTTAAAATATCTAGTTTGATGAGTTCTGACAATTATACATATTCATATAACTATCACATAAAACATATCTTTTTGGAGTGAAGGCATTTATAAAAACTATGTTTTTGAGGTCTTTAAAAAATGAGCCCAACCAGCATAGCTCTGTGGTTGAGCGTCAACCTGTGAACCAGGAGGTCATGGTTCGATTCCCAGTCGGGACATATACATGGGTTGCGGGCTTGATCCCCAATGTGGGGCATGCAGGAGGAAGCCAGTTGATGAGTCTCACCATTGATGTCTCTCTCTCTCTCTTTCTCTCTCTCTCTCCCTCTCTTCCTCTCCCCCTCCCTCCCTCCTTCTCTGAAATCAATTAAAAATATATTTTAAAAAATAATAATGATGAGTGCCCTGGTTGGGTGGCTAAGTTGGTTGAGTGTCATCCCATACACCATAAGGTTGTGAGTTTGATTCCCGGTCAGGGTGCATTCAGAAGGCAACCAATCAACTCCTCTCTCTCTCTTTCTCTCTTTCTCTCTCTCTCTCTCTCTCTCTCTCTCTCTCTCTCTCTCTCTCTCCCCCCCTCTCCCCCCCTTTCCTTCCCTCCCCCCCCACCTCTCTCCCCCTTTCTCTCTAAAAATCAATAAAAACATACCCTTAGGTGAAGACTACAGATAAATAAATATGTTTTGTTGAGAGCTTGGTGGGCTTCTATGATATCCACACACTGGTGTGCCCCATTAGGAAGGAATTATCTTTATATTGACAGTAAATTGTTAAGCATTTAGGGTAGAGGTAGCCACCAAAGATTTGTGCACACATTACAGAGCTTAATAACACTGTATGAAACTGGAGGAATTCATTGCTCTTGAAAAGAAGACAAGCCAGAAAGTAGGGAGATTCTTATGCTCTTCAGGATTTCCTGGTAGCCATCAAAGGATATGGTGAGAAAGGAGAAATGTGCAGTCGGAGATTGGATAAATTTCATCTATTTCAAAAACTCCATTTTTCTTCTATGATATTGGAGAGAGGTACAGTTCAGTGTGGATCTCAAACTCAGAAAGCATAGGGGCCGAAACCGGTTTGGCTCAGTGGATAGAGCGTCGGCCTGCGGACTGAAGGGTCCCAGGTTCGATTCCGGTCAAGGGCATATACGTGGGTTGCGGGCACATCCCCAGTGGGAGGTGTACAGGAGGCAGCTGATCGATGTTTCTAACTCTCTATCTCTCTCCCTTCCTCTCTGTAAAAAACCAATAAAATATATTTAAAAAAAAAAAAAAAGCAGAGGGATACATGCAAATATAGGCTCCAAGGAAGTTGAAGAAATTGGGAAAGAGAGTTTCGGATATACAAAGGATATGAAATTAGGGAGATTACCATGGTAACCATATAGCTAAAGGGCAGTGGCCCTACTGATAACTGTGTTACATAATAAAATATATTTTTTTGAAAAAATGTTATGTTCTATATTCTTGAACATTCACATGTATTAGATCTATTTTGTATCTTTGGAACCCTCTAACCCTAGTGTTTTCTACCTTTTCTTCTCCAGATTATTCATCTTAAAAGATTTCAATTTGTAAATGGCCGATGGATAAAGTCACAGAAAATTGTTAAATTTCCTCGTGAAAGTTTTGACCCTAGTGCTTTTTTGGTACCAAGAAACCCGGCTCTCTGCCAGCGGAAACCACTCACACCCCAGGGGGATGACCTCTGTGAGACCAGGGTTCCGACAGGAGAGGTGAAGAAAATGGATGCCCTGAACTCCGCTGGGGAAGAGGATGTGCGCCTGAGCAAAAGCCCGTCCTCGCTCAGCGCAAACATCATCAGTAGCCCTAAAGGTGAAGAAGCCTAGGAACCTCCTGAAACCCAGATAGCACCCTGAGGGGGGCTCTCCCAGGACCCCTGTAGACTGCGTGTTTTCCTGTCCCTTCCACTCTAGAGCAACAGCTTCATGAGATGGAACAAACTTATCTAGAATCAGACCTATCTAGATTTGAACTATGTGACTTTTAGCAAGAGATATAGCCTCCCTGCATCTATTTTTTATGTAGAAAATGGAGATGATACTAAGTTCACAGAGTGTGAGGATTTAATGTCAGGTGTAAAGCATGAATGGTAGTTGTCATTCTTGTTCCCTTACGGCAGAGGTTCTCAAAGTGTGGTCCAGGAACCCCTATAGAGTTCCTGAGGGCCTGGAGGGTTAGAACTATTTTCATAAAAATAATAAGATACTATGTACCTTTTCACTGTCATTCTCTCACAAGTGTATGGTGAAGTCAGATCCAGCGTGCTGTGATAATATCGGTGAAATATGTGCTTGTATATTATTTTTTAGATTCCTCCATTTTAATTCCTAGGATGGTAAATATTGATAGATATAACCCATAAAAGAAACGTTCTAGAGGTCATCAGCAACTTTTAAGGGTATATAAGGAAGTGGGTGGAGCTGTGACCAAAAAGTTTAAGACTCACCACCTTACAGGTTTGTTGTGAGAGGAGAAGATAATAGAGTTTCCAATACCATGCTTAGCAATAGTAAGTGCTTAATAATTAGTGATTGTATTTTTAATCTAAGTTTACATACAAGACAGAGAAGAAAACACATTTGTAAAACTCCTTGGGGCCTTAGTCTAATAATATTGTTTTAAACTGAATCTGACCTAAATCACCTTTCTACTATTTTCTAAGTTCCTACATGGTAATTTACATTTTCTGGACATTGCTGCATTTTCAGGGCTTGGCATTGAGGAAGATAAGACTGTAACTTATTGACTACATAATAGGAACTAAAAAGTAGCCAGTCAGGACTCCCAGTCTTTATACCTTTATGTGTATACTTGTGAAGGTGGCTCCAAAATTACCATCTGGTGGCTAGCTTAATTTGTGGCATTTGGGTTTTATGAATCTTTCCTTCTCCCTTTGACAGGTTCACCTTCTTCATCAAGAAAAGGTGGAGCCAGCTGTCCCTCCAGCAAAAACAGCAGCCCTAACAGCAGCCCACGGACTTTAGGGAGGAGCAAAGGGAGGCTTCGACTACCCCAGATTGGCAGCAAAAATAAACTGACGAGTAGTAAGGAGAACTTGGATGCCAGCAAAGAGAATGGGACTGTGCATGTTTGTGAGCTGGCTGATGCTTTGAGCCAAGGGCACATGCTGGGGGGCAGCCAACCTGAGCTGGTTACCCCTCAGGATCACGAAGTAGCTTTGGCCAATGGATTTCTTTATGAACATGAGGCATATGGTAGTGTCTGTGGCAATGGCTACAGCAATGGTCAGCTTGAAAACCACAGTGAAGAAGACATCACCGATGACCAAAGAAAAGATATTCGTGTTAATCCTATTTATAATCTATATGCAATTTCGGTAAGTGGTTTATTGTATGGTTTTCAGAATGGTCTACATTTTTCAGTGATTTGTTCATCATTCATTCATTCATTCATTTTTTTCAGTGCTTGCTTATTTCCTAGGCATTGAGCTTGGTGATAAACAAAGTTAGCAGTAGGTATCTTGGCCTTCCAGATAAAACCCAAGATGCTCACAGAGTAAGTGGTTATAGTCATGTAATTATTATTACTGGAGTCACAGGTTTGAGTTATTCACAATTGTGTGCTCCCAAGGGATTTTTGCTTTCTAACAAATAATTGCAACTACAAAATATTTAGATTTGGGACTTTTGAATTTTGATTTTTGGAAAAAAGTTAGATGATTCCAAAACTTTCCTTCTTGACCACCTAAATGATTAGTGTTTTCCTGATCAGATCCTAGTAGTGTCCCTGACCAGTTCTATTAACTACTAACATACCTCCACTTTCTTCTCTTACAGTGCCATTCAGGAATTCTGGGCGGGGGCCATTACGTCACTTATGCCAAAAACCCAAACAGCAAGTGGTACTGTTACAATGACAGCAGCTGTAAGGTAGATATCCCTAATCTTTGAATAAAGGAAAACAAAAATGTCAACAATTCTCAGGGATATTTGTTTAAATAATGGACTTTCTCCTAAATGGAATAGATATTTCTGTTAGAAACCATATATAGATGCCTTTAGTATTTTTTGCTTGTTTGTTTTTTTGTTAATCCTTATCTGAGGATGTTTTTCCCATTGATTTTTTTTAGGGAGAGTGGGGGTAGGGAGAGAGAGAAAGAGAGAAACATCGAAGTGAGAGAGACACACGCAGATTGATTGCCTCCCACACATACCCCAACCAGGGCTGTGGTTCAAATCTGCAGCTCAGATACCTGTCCTTGACCGGGCATCAAACCTGTGACCCTTCGGTGCGTAGGCTGAGAAACACAGGCGAGGGCTAGATGCCTTTAGTATTAAAGGATCAAAAGTGATATGCAGAGGAGAGAATGAAAACATGAGTAATTGCCCAGCTGGTATGGCCCAGTGGTTGAGCGTCAACCCATGAATCAGGAGGTCACAGTTTGATTCCCAGTCAGGTCATGTGCCACTGTTGTGGGCTCAATACCCAGTAGGGGGCGTGCAAGAGACAGCCAATCAATGTTTCTATTTCTCTATTCCTCTCCCTTCCTCTGTCTCTAAAAATCAATAAAAACACATTAAAGAAAACACACATGAATAGTAAGGGGAAAAAAGTATTGTTTAATGATTAAAAGCTCTTGTCTTTTGAGCTATTAGAATTTGATGGGGGTGGGGGGGGGGATTGGTTATTCTTTTTAACGTGTCTGTAGTCAGGATATTTTCCCTAAAACAAACACTGAAAGTAATGAGACTTATTTGGGGGGCAGGTATGAGACAGCCAAAATGTGAAGCTAATTGGAAGCAAACATGTTTAGTAATTGAAGAGGCTTGGTCTTCACTTTCCTGGCAAGGATTAAGAGCCAGTAGAGTGGTGGCTTTTTTATTATTAAAGACTTTTCTTATCCCTTTAGGAACTTCACCCTGATGAAATTGACACCGACTCTGCCTACATTCTTTTCTATGAGCAGAAGGGGATAGACTATGCACAATTTCTGCCAAAGGTTGATGGCAAAAAGATGGCAGACACAAGCAGCATGGATGAAGACTTTGAGTCTGATTACAAAAAGTACTGTGTTTTACAGTAAGCTCCCACTCTGGCTGCTAGACAGTCTGGTGGTAAGGGAGATGACTCCCCGTAGCTAACATTTGGCAAAAGTGTCCCTGAAAGGCAAGCTAACTAAAGGTAGTTATTTTTATCCTGTGACCCTGAAGCACAAATAACAATCCTAATTAAAATAGCAGTTAGCATAACAGTAGTAATAGTTTTGTTTGAAAGTATCTCACACAAGTTCTCTGGTAGAGAACTTTCAGGCAGAGTCCACCATTAGCCTGTAAACAAAAGGGTTTGGCACCAGCCACCTGGGACCAAATAAGAACTAAATTGTGCTTGTCCAGATGTGAACAAATAGGTAGTGAGTATAGAGTTTACCAATAATTATAACAAAATACTAAGAATTTCCTTGGAGTCAAAGTAAAACAAAAAGTTATAGTGTTGTCTCGGGACGACATGACATGCTACCTCCTTTTTCCTAAAGTTTTATTCCACTATATTGACAAGATGGAGAAAGCAAGATCATGAAGGTGTGCAAAGGATTCTTATGGCATGGACACAGATTTTTCCACTTATTTTTTTAAAGCATTTTCCCAGTCTTTTTATGTCTTTTCTTGCTTTTTATTTTTGTTGTGTTTGTGTTTGAAACACAACCAGTCATGGTGGCAGAGCCATATATAGTAGTCAGTCAGCCTAAGAATCTCTTAAGGGCTGTGTGCCTTCTACCCAGGGCCTTGGTTGGAAGACTCTATACAGAAAAAGAAAGCATCCTGGGAATCCAGCTAAAATGGCCCTCTCAGATAGAGGCATCTTACTTTGGGGGATACTTTACGTGTCCTCAAAAATGTGCTCCACTCCTGCTGCTGAGTGTGGTGGGCAGTTGCCAATATTTGCACCATCTTCTCTTGCACGTGTTGCACAAAAAGCTTCTGAGAAGGAAATGGCATCAAAGCTAAATGGTATTTCACAATTAGTGATTATTTTTCTTTGTTTCTTTGTTTTGCACTTTAAAAAGGAGAGAGTACATACAAATGAACTTTTCAAGACTTGTTTATATTTGATGGCTATAAGGGCTATACATTAACTTGAATGGGGTGTTTTCCCCCATCATATTCAGTTTAAAAACAAAATACATCTCGTTTCTTGGTAAGTTGTCAATGAATGTGAAATCCTAGCCCCATGAGATTCAATCTGTTTTCAAACATTGATAGTGTGTATTTTTAATGAAATTTGTGGTTTTAAAAGTAAACTTCTATTTTGTTTGCATGTCCAGTTTGTTTTTTTGTTTTGTTTTGTTTTGGGGGTTTGTCTCTCTCTTTTTTTTTTTTTTTTACTTTCCCAGTAGTAGTCATCAAAAGTTTTGTTTCTTTGCTCACTTTATTTTTTCCTCTGATAATTCAAGACTGGAACAAAAATGTAAATGTTATTTATTTCAGGCAGCATCGTTTTTCATGTGTTGTTATAAAATATATATTCAAAGTAAATATTTCACTTTTTTTTCTTCAGTCTTTTTGTATTCATATGGACCCTGGAAGTTGGTTCTCATTAATTGTCAGATTCCATTTCCCATTCTTCCTCATAAATAGTAGGTACCAAAGTAATTCAGCATTTATGTTCTCATATCTGAGGCTAGTTATTATCCAGTTCTCAGAGCAGTTGGAAAGGTTGTCTTAAACGCCTTCCTAAGTTGAAACCCTATTCAGAGACTATAATTGCAAGTTGGAAGCAGTGGCCTAAATGGAATAATGGGATGAAGTCAGACAAAATACATACTTTATAGTTTCATGATTTTCCGTATATAAAATCTGTCCATTCCTACCTGGACAAGTCCCATGAAAAAAATGGAAGATTTTAAATAATTTCCTTACAGATGTTTTATTTAAACAGGTAGCACAATCTACTAATGTTGTTTGATCTATGTTTGTTATATTGGTTGTAATTAATTTTTTTAATTCATGACTAGCGGAAAATTTATTAAATTAACTATTAACTACATTCACCTTGTAAATTACTGTATAAAACTTGTTGACAATGCACTGACTTTAGAAATATGTTAATGTACATAGAGTGTAAATAAAATAGTGTTGATGTACTGAAATATGAACTGTATAAAAAAGTATTGGTAATTGTATATGGAGTGTATCTGTTTATCTGTAACTATTATCCAAACAAATTAAATACTGTGGCTGCATTTATGTGCTATTTTTCCTCTATATAAGTAAACACCAAAAAAAGTCCAATCCTTCAGCCTTTCTCTCTTTGACCTTGTTTTAACTCTCCTACTTGAATAATACCTGACTTAGAGAGTAGATACTTCATCTCTGAAAGAATGGAAACTGTGGTGGAGGTAGAGCAAGGTATCTACACTGTTTTAAATTTGGCTCACATCCCTGTTAGGAAATTATTTTGAAGATATGGAAGGGTGTTGGGAGAAGCATAGACAGCAGGTGAACTGAGAATTGATGGAGGAGGTCTTACAGTAGCTTCATGCAGATTAGGGGATAAGGTGAAGAAGAGTAAGACCTCTTATTTGTATAATGCCTTGAAATGATCCTGTTTGCAGGTAGTGCTGAGAAACCAGGAATGCCCCTGGTTGTCTCTGGAAGGTCTCCAAAGAGGCATTCGGCAGCATTGAGAAGGGTGGAAGATTTGGAGCTGTGGGTCCTTCAACCTCAGCCCCTGTTTGTTTACCTTTAAAATTAGAATACCTACCTCTCAGGCTTATATTAAGTAAATGAAGTATATAAATGTCTGGCACCGTTTCTTGGTAAGTTGTCAATGAATGTGAAGTCCTAGCCCCATGAGATTCACTCTGTTTTGCAGAGATTTATTTTTTTACTTGCTTGCTATACTGATGCTACCAAACGCTCTGCTCACATTCTCCAAAAATGGGAATACACATTAAAAATTTATAGAACGAAACATGTTGAATCAGCAGCAATGGTAGCTTGTTTAAAGAAACAAACAGAAAAGGGATCCAAAAAGTCATCAGAAAGCACATCTTCTAAGGTGTCATCCTGTGTCCCTGGCTTTTAAATGCAGCCTTGGAAAGGACCAGCTTGTGGAGATGGGTAAGCGTTTATTGCTTATTTCTGAATGGCCTTGTAAAGTGAGAGGGAGCGTCCATCTCCCAGCCTCTCTGGCTGAGGTGGCACTTCCCCACGGGATCTCCATCCCTTGGCGGCATTGCTCTCTATGGATTCCTTCATGGCAGACCCCATTGAATTGAAGTAGATTAATTGCCATATTTTCCCCAACTATTTTAAAGATGAAATACAGACTTTTACTAGGCCAGGGCCAGAATGTGTAGTTTAAGGACCAAAGATCCCAGTTTTCCTTAATAATGTACCAGCAGGTTTCTTAGTATTGAAATTACAGTAAAAAAAATGCACACACCTCTGTGATCAGAGACCCATACAAGACAGAGCAAGTAAAGTGGGCTGTCTGTAGGTTTACCAAACTTCCTGAACAATGGGAAGCAGGATAATAAATAAGAGTGAAAAGGCCTCAATCTCAGAGGCCTATAGGGACCAGGCTGGGAACTGAGTGTAAGAGAAGCAGGCCCAGCCATGGATGAGGATGGGGGCTAGCGGGGACTCTGGTGAGTTCTAGTCCACATCCATCTAAAGCAGCGGTTCTCAACCTGTGGGTCGAGACCCCTTTGGAGGTCGAACGACCCTTTCACAGGGGTCGCCTAAGACCATCCTGCATATCAGATATTACGATTCATAACAGTAGCAAAATTACAGTTATGAAGTAGCAACGAAAATAATTTTATGGTTAGGCCACAACATGAGGAACTGTATTTAAAGGACCAGAAGATTGAGAACCACTGAAAAGGCTCCACTTAATTGTTGCCATAGAGGAATGTGGACCCCAGTGTTACCAATGCTTTTTTTTTTTTTTTTTTGGTCCCCTTAAGAGAAGCCAGAAATCCAGCTATTAATACAAAATATCCAATTTAGAAATGTTGGCCATTAGTTTTTTTTAAAGGTTAAACATTGTACTGTCCAAATAAAATGTATCTGCAAACCAGATACTATAAGCCACCAGTTTATGCTGTCTGGTAAGTAGAAGTCAGATTCTAGTTCTGCTGTAACCTAAAACAAGTTCCTTAGACTCAGACTTCTCATGCCAATGAGAATACCACTTTGTTCCTAAAGGTTATAAGGAAAAGAGAATGTATGTGAATAGCCACAGAGCCTGACACCTATAAGGTATCAGTAGTATTCCTTCCTCAGGGAAACAACACAGGTTTAATAAAACAATACTGTTAAAATCAAATTCATTATCAGCCCAGAAGCCTTCAGCTACCGTGTGAGCACATTATAGGTACAGAGCTATGTGCTAGATTCTCTGGGAGCTGCAGTTTCCAACCTGGCAATTCATCTGTATCATAAACTGTGTTTGTTAAAGGTGCTGGTTCCAGGGTTCCACCCATCGTTACATTACACCTGCGTTCTGTGCCTATCCACACCCAGATTTATGAGCTCATCTTCCCAAGAATCTGCATTTTAATGAGTTCCTCAGGGGAGATCTTTGGTAGCCAGTTTGCATTTATAGAAACCACTGCTCCAGAAAATGAATCATTACTTCCATTCTAATTAGGGAAAGATGATAAGCATATGCATATGTGTAAGGAAGAGTTAACAGTAATTAACTAAAGCTCCCTAGATATAATTGTCTCTGATGAAGTGCTGACTGAGGACATTAGACAGTCGGCTGTTGACAGAATCCTTAGGGAAAACCAACGGGAAGGGAAGTGAGTGACACCATGCAGTGAGGTCAGGATTTTGTCAGAAGCAAGCAGAACCATCTAGCAGTCTAGGCTCATATATGTAAACGAGGCCTGCGGCCCAGCGGCTGCGAGTTTGACATGCTTGGACTCTAGACAAGGGAGCAGAGGTCTCGCCTTGCAGAGGCTGTGCAGGCCTGTTAGAGCTGCATTGAGGTGAGGTGGAGCATAGTAGAAGATAGCAAGCAGGCAGAAACCTGGTTATGAAGGCTTTTGAAGGTCAGACCAGTTAAAATAAGTGCTTCACATTGCCAAGTGTTTTGGTGTGGTTGTGAAACATTTTCATATGGCTTACTGAAGTACACCCTAATCTATGTAAGACCATTTTATTATAAACAAGTTTTTGTTTGCTATAACTTAACTTTCTCTCTTTCATACACACAATCCACTTTTGCTGAAATTTCTCTTGGTTGATATTGTGGCCTTACCACAAGCCCAAGAGAAACACAGATGGATACCAGGCTTAAAGTGCTCCAAGGTGATCAAGTAAGTGGACGGAAAACAAAAAAGGAATCAGGCCGGAGGTGGGATAAAAACTAGAAGGGCCTTGGAAAGGGATAAAGCATGCCAGAGAGAAGAGCCCCGTCCTGGGCGAGGTGGCCTAGAGAAGAGAGGAGAGGAGGCCCAGGAAGGTGAGTGGGCTTGGGAGCCGCAGGGAGGCGTCGGGGGAGGGAGAGCACTTCTTCAGTTCGCAGCAGGTCCTCTGCTGATCATGGCTAAATCGTAGTGCTCGCTGTGATTACAGATCCGGTGGGAAGAAGAGGACTTCCAAGCTGGGGATGAGGAGGGGGTCTTCCAGAAAGGATCAGGAGGTGCCTGTGGTCGCCAGAGGCTGCGATCGCCCCAATTTCGGGGCAGCCATGACACCACAGAAAGCAGTGGACTAGAAGTGTTGGGTCTACACCTTGCAGAATTGTATGACCTTGAGCAGGTCAGTTGTCTGCTGTGCACCTGAGGCCCCTCTGTGAATAATGAAGGGGTTGCATTAGGTCAGCTTTTATTTTGAAACAGCATTGGGACTGGATCCTTTCTTCCATCTACATTTTATCTGAAGGACCATTCCTAAAGCAGACAAGGTTGGAGTTGCTCAGGTTGAAGTAAGAGTTGAGGGCGGTGTGCTGCTTGATCAACCTATGAGGGCTCTCGCTCAAATGGCCACTCCAAGCATTCAGAAAGTCGGTCATGCAGTGCTGCTCCTGGCCCAGAGCTCTCGGACAATTGTTCCAGCAACAGCAGCGATTCCCTGTGGTCTGCTGGGAGTCACGTTGGCAGCAGAGGGAACCTTTCTGAACCCATTGTGCTGCTCTCAGTGCATCTAGATGGGGAAGAAAAGTCGGCCAACTACGGTGAAGGTCAGTCAGCCTCCCTCCCTGCAGACGCCACAGAAATACCTGGGCCTCTGCAGGGAGCCAGACTAGGGCCTGTGGCCTTCCGCTGTGCCAGCTGGAGAAAGTCACCGCTGCCACTCCCTGTTTGCAGAGCTCCCTGGGCTTGGAGCTGTAATAAACATCCTCTCACTATGGGAGGTAGGGGAAATGGAGAAGGGAGAGGTAATCACTCATATATCAAACAGTTCGTTGAGCACTGTCCCTGTAAGAACTGTTCAAACCTGTAGAAAAGTTTTATGAGTGTATTTGAACCAGAGGATATGCCTGGAAGCAAGATCTCAACAGACTGAGAAAAACGCTTCAGGCAATGACATTGCAATTTCATTTATGCATCTGGAATTAAGGAGGGTATGTAAGGAAGATTACATGAAGGTGGGAGAAAGCAAGGTGGGGATTGGATTACAGCAGCAATTTTCAACCTTTTTCATCTCATGGCACACATTAATCACTAAAATTCTGTGGCATGCCAAAAAAATGTGTGGTTTGGTTTTTTTTTGTTTGTTTTGCTAATCTGACCAAAAAAAGAGATATAATTTTTAAAAATATTTTTTTTATTGATTTCAGAGAGGACGGGAGAGAGAGAGAGAGAAACATCAATGATGAGAGAGAATTATTGATCGGCTGCCTCCTGCACGCTCCCCACTGGGTATCAAGCCCACAACCCGGGCATGTGCCCGAAATCGAACCTGGAACCCTTCAGTCCGCAGGCTGATGCTCTGTCCACTGAGCCAAACCGGCCAGATCCAAATAGATATAACTTTGATTCATTCACACCAGACGGCTATTGTGTTGGCTGTTGTCATTTTTTTATTTGATAATCTAAGGCAGTGGCTGGCAAACTGTGGCTCACGAGCCACATGCAGCTCTTTGGACCCTTAAGTGTGGCTCTTCCACAAAATACCCTGTGCGGGCACGCACGTACAGTGCAATTGAAACCTTGTGGCAGAAGTCGTTTTTCGGCCTGGGCGAGTCTATTTTGAAGAAGTGGCATTAGAAGAAGTGGGGGGGTGTCGGTCGGGCGACGGGAGACACGCGCAGGCGCAGGCGCAGGCTACTCATTCAAGAGTTGAAATGGAGAGGGAGTACGTAGATCTGCTGCATATCAAGGTACGTTGGTTGTCAAGAGGAAACATTTTGAAACGTCTCACTTCCTTATTAACAGAAATTAAAGCATTTCTCCTTGAGAAGGGTGTACACTATCCAGAACTAACGAACGATCAGTGGATCCAAAAATTTTATTTTATGGTAGACGTTACGTCTCATCTAAATCAGCTTAATGGTAAACTACAGGGGAAAGGAAACAGTTTTTTCAATGTTAGAAGAAATTATTCGAAAACAAATTATCTCTTTTTGCTCAAGCTTTTGAAAGAGAAACTTTGATTCACTTTCCAAGCCTGTTGAAACATCGCCAAGAAAATAATTCTGATATTGACATTTGCTATTTCAAAACAACACTTTTAAATATGAGGGAAGCTTTTCTCAACAGGTTTCAGGAATTCAGAAACAGCAAAGCGACGTTAGCCTTTGTAAAAAAAACCTCTCGATGCTACTGTAACAAAATTAAATTTTTCTCCCTTTAATATTGACATTGGCAACTTTGAAAAGCAATTGCTGGATTTAAAAAACAAAGAACTGTGGAACTCGAAATTTGAACGTCTCTGTGCTGATATAGAAATATTAGAGAAAAACAAATGTGAACAGCACAAGTGGTCTGCTTTGAAAGACCTGGAATAGTACTCCTGACTCATATAATCAACTGAAAAAAACTAGCATTTGCTGTTCTTTCCTTATTCGGGTCTACATATTTATGCGAACAATCATTTTCAAGCATGAACTTTATCAAGAGTAAAATGAGAAGTCGTCTTATTGATGAGAACCCAGAATCGTGCCTAAAATTAAAAACAACATACAAACCTGACTTACCCAAACTTTCCAAGGAGATGCAAGGCCATTGTTCACATTAGTGTTTGTCAGTCATTGTCATGATTTAATTTTATGGATATTGTAAGGTAAATTGTAAGGAATTTAATTTTATCAATAAATAATATCATTATTAAGTATGATATCAAGTTTTATTCAACATACCTATAGTGTAACTAAGACTTAAAACTTTAAAGTTTATTAAGTTAATTTTAGGGAACGTTGTGGAGTGAAAGAAGATGTAGTGTCAAGGATTGAGAAAGGTATGTTGAGATGGTTTGGACATATAGAGAGGATGAACGAAAGGAGATAGATGAAACAAGTATACAAGACGAGTGTGGATAGGAGAGTTGGAAGGGGTCGACCTCAGCGAACGTACCTCAATCAGATTGAGGACATTTTTAGCAAGGCCAGCTTAGGAGTACCCTAATTAAGTTAATAACAATGTACCTACCTATATAGTTTAAGTTTAAAAAATTTGGCTCTCAAAAGAAATTTCAATCATTGTACTGTTGATATTTGGCTCTGTGAACTACTGAGTTTGCCAACCACTGATCTAAGGGGAATGAGGTCAGTGCCCCTGGCTAAATCATCAGGTATTGCATGTTTTAAAAATGCTTGCGACACACGGATTGAAAACCACTGGATTACAGGATAGTTACGATTATGTGCTCTCGTGAGTGTGGTTACACTTCCGAAGGTCTGAAAAAGAGCTATTTCAAAAGCGTGTCACCTACCCCTGGCCCGGCGGCTCAGTTGAGCAATGTCCCAGGCACGGAAAGGTTGCCGGTTTGATTTCCCAGTCAGGGCACACACCCAGGTTGTGGGTTTGATCCCTGGTCAGTGTGTGTACATACGGAAGGCAACCGACAATTGTTTCTCATATCAATGTTTCTCTCCTCTCTAAAATCAATAAAAACATTCTTTAAGTGTGTTACCTAGATGCACAATAAACAATGGACAGTGCTTGCTTCAGGCAAAGATAAGCCTTTTACTAAACAAGTTTTAGGCCTGGGGCGTGACACTTCACCATGACCAGCCCGGTTAGGAATTTATGAATAGATCACCCTGTGAGGTTACTTTTAGTCAGATCTATTACAGCACCCCCTTTTCATCCACAGTACCTACTATGTGAAATAAAGGTTAGTCCTGTGCTTGGAACTGAAAGAAAAGTTGGAGAGGGCACTTAGACACTGAATGAACCTCTATTTGCCAGACCCATGGTGTGCATTTTTAAAAATATATTTTTATTAATTTCAGAGAGGGGGAAAAAGAAAAACATCAATGATGAGCGAGAATCATTGAACGGCTGTCTCCTGCACACCCCTCACTGGGGATTGAGCCCTCAGCCCAGGCATGTGTCCTGACTGGGAATCCAACCATGACCTCCTGGTTCATAGGTTGATGCTCAACCGCTGAGCCACGCTGGCCAGACCTGGCTATGCATGTCTCATTGATTGTGTACTGCTCACCTCAGCTCTTTGAGAGTGCATTATCATCTCTTTTTATGGATGAGGAAACAGATTCAGTAAGGTTAAGTCTCTTGCCCAAAGTATCACACCAGATACAGGTTGGATTCAAACCGGGGTTAATCTGGCTGCTTCTAGACCACCCCTTCCTTTCCCCTGAATCCACAGCTTAGCAACTCCTGTCAAGTTGGTCTATCACTGTGAGCCTCAGTGACTTGTTTGTGACGAGAGTCATGATAACCCTACTCCCTTGTAGTGTTATACGCACTGAATAAGAAAGTGAAGGTGGCCGAAACCGGTTTGGCTCGGTGGATAGAGCATCGGCCTGTGGACTGAAGGGTCCCGGGTTCGATTCCGGTCAAGGGCATGTACCTGGGTTGTGAGCACATCCCCAGTAGATGTGCAGGAGGCAGCTGATCAATGTTTCTCTCTCATCGATGTTTCTAACTCTCTATCTCTCTCCCTTCCTCTCTGTAAAAAATCAATAAAATATATAAAAAAAGAAAAAAAAAGTGAAGGTGAAACCCTTTACAGCTGATAATGCTGAAATCCTTTTACAACTGATAACACTTATGCAAATGCAAAGTATTGTGGCTAAGGAGAGGAAGTGGGTGTCCTGATAGCAGCCTCCTTGCCCTCCCTGGAAGATGAAACACTTGGGAGCGAATAGCCAAGGAGTGACTCCAGGGAGACGGACATCCTAGGTTTGCTCTCTTCTCTCTAGTGGCCCAGGGACTATAGGAGCTGGACCAAGGTAGGAAGGGAGTGTAGGAGGGGAGGTGGGCCCAGGGAGGGCGAGAGAGGGCTTCGTCAGGTCAAGGCCTTGCGCTCCAAACTGGACTTTGAAGTGTCTGATAGTATCTTTTCTTTCTCTTCCAGTTTTTGTTTTTTTTAATAGAATTTTATTGAGGATTTAGCAGGGATGTGGTAGTTTCAGAGGCAGGACGGCAGGACGGCAAAGACAAGGATTTAATGAGCTGTTCTTGGGAAGGCCGCCACCAGTCACTGCAGCCATGAGATTCCCTAGCTCCCCACTGGCCCCCTGCCAGACTGGGCTACCTGCGTTGTTTAACCCACCGAGGACAATGCCTAAAGCTGAGGCCTTTTCCTTCCTGGCCTTTCCTGGGAAGGGAGGGATAACAATTGAGTCTGACTGTTTATACCCAGGTGTTTGCGCCCAGAATCCCCGGCTCTAAACCAAATACCACATGTCCATCCGGCCGTCATGACAGGCCCCTCACACAGCAGGCAGACTCCTCAGTGGCCTTCCATTCGTTCCTGGCTGTGCTGAGACCAAAGGGGCAGCCCTTGTCTTCCCCCAGTCTTTCTTTATGAACCCAACTTTGGTTTTTCTCATCTCTCCTTTTTAAAATATATATTTATTTATATTGCTTTCAGAGAGGAAGGGAGAGAGGGAGGAAGAGAGAGAGAGAGAGAGAGAGAGAGAGAGAGAAACATCAATGATGAGAGAATATCATTGATTGGCTGCCCCCTGCATGCAATCCGGGCATGTGCCCTGACCGGGAATCAAACTGTGACCTCTCGGTTCTTGGGTCAACGCTCAACCACTGAACCATGCCAGCTGTGCTCATCTCTCCTTTTTGATGATAGTGGAAATGCCAGGCCTCAATCCAAAACTGATATATGTAAAGAGAGAGAGAGAGAGAGAGAAATGGAGAGGGGTGGGGAGAGAGAGAGAGAAAACACACCTAATTTGAAACTGGGGAAATAACCAGTATAAATATGGAGGAAAATCTAAACTCTCTAACTGACCTAAAAAGAAGTGCTGAAATCAGGGCCTGCTCCACTGCCCAGGTAACAGGCTTCTGGGGGTGGAACATGCCACGGCACCTGGCAAGGCCGTGGGTAGAACACTCCCTCTGTCACCCTGTTTGCATTGACAGTTCAACAAGGAAGCCCTCCCCTCATCTTAGAGCACAGGCCGGCCTCACCCCACTCCCTGAACTTAAGCTGTCACCAAATTCCACACGGCCCCACGGAGCCAGCTTCCTGCCAGCTGTGCTGCTCCGGCCACAGGCTCAGTGAAAGGTCACTCATTGTGATGACGCAGGTTCCATTGGATCATTTTTGTTTTTTTTTAAATATGTTTTTATTGATTTTAGAGGAAGAGAGAGAGAAAAAAAACAACACATTGATTGGTCACCTCCTATATGCACCCTGACCGGGGGTCAAACCTGTGACCCTTCAGTGCACGGGACATCGCTCCAACCAACCGAGCCACACCGGCCAGGGCATTGGATCTTACTCTTACCCCCGAGAAGTCTCCCTCTTCCTCTACAATGACGGCACCTTCGGAGAGTATCTCAAATGTGTTTTAAGTGAGTCCTTTCCGCTCCCAGGTGGTGTCTGCTGGGTGAGACCACCCAGTTTTCCGGGTACCCCTCATGCAACATCACCACTGCCCCCAGGCATCCCCTCACAGCCTGGGCTCCAGGGTCAGAGCTGCTCACTGGCCCTCATACTCCACTTACTGGAGTGTCCCCAAAGGAGTGTTAGTGTTTGGGTGAAATTGCTCTTTCCATCTTCATATGCCACTTCCATCTCCCTCTGACCCCACTGGGACCCCGAGGCGGACTGATAGACACCACACTCAACTCCAAGTCCCTCTTCCCTCGGACTCTGAAGCTTCCCTTGGACCCAGCATGTCACCCCGACCCCTTTCCCTTAAGAAAGGTGTCTCCCAGGAGGCTCCTGCTATGGCTCAACCCCGGCTGGACATGAACCCACAGCTTACACTGGAGTGAGACCCCAGTGTGACCTGTAACCTCATGGAGGTTGTCGCCAGCCAGGCCCAAGGACTGGGAGGCCAACTCTGAGGAGGACCCAGGATGCTGGGGAACAGCGGAAGCCGAGGATCAAGCACCTTGTACACCCAGGCCCACATGTGGAAACAGCTGTTCAAACTGTAACACAACCGAGTCGATTGTGTCAGTCACCGAAGGAAAGTCGGTGTAAATAGAACTCGGAAAACCAGGCTTGTCCATCAGGATTGCCCAATGGACAAAGTAAATATTTAGTTCCAGCCCTGGAATGGTGCCCGCTAATTCCGTGCTTCGCTATCATTTTTCCTTTTATTCATTCATCCTGCAAACATTTGCTGCCGCCTCCCCTCCGTGCGGCCCGTCCTGGCCTGGCACTTCCATACTCTGATGTGAACCTCAGGGGAAGGAGGAGCGGGGAGCAGAGACTGGGGAAGGCTTCACGAAGGAGTTACTTTTACGCTGGGTTTTGCATTGATTTTTTTTTTTTAAGAGAGAGTGGATGGGAGGGGGAGAGAGAGAGAGAGAGAGAGAGACATCAATGTGAGCCACATCAATCAGTTGCCTCCTGCATGAGTCCCAGTGGGATTGAACCTGTGGAATCGAACCCAGGACCCTTCAGTCCACTGAGCCAAACCGGCTAGAGCTTAAGCTGGGTTTGGGCTGATGTGTAGACTTTGTGAGAAGAGCCACAAGGCGGGTAAAGACAGGTCTAGGGAACAGCTCATGACCCCAGGGTCTGTGGGTGGCTCGGTGATTCCTGCAGCCAAGCTCCCTGTGGGCGAGGACTCCCTAGCAGCACTCAGACCAAGAGAAGCAGCGAGGACTGCAGGGCTGGCAGGCCACTCCCTGGCTGGCAAGGAGAATGCCTTTACCTTTCTTCTTCTTTATTTTTTTTAATATATTTTACTGATTTTTTACAGAAAGGAAGGGAGAGGGATAGAGAGTTAGAAACATTGATGAGAGAGAAACATCGATCAGCTGCCTCCTGCACACTCCCTACTGGGGATGTGCCTGCAACCAAGGTACATGCCCCCCGACCGGAATCGAACCCGGGACCCCCCAGTCCGCAGGCCGACGCTCAATCCACTGAGCCAAACCGGCTAGGGTGCCTTTACCTTTCTAAGCCTCCGTTTCCTTCAGGAAAATGGCCGAGGATGCTGATGATCAGAGGGTGGGCTTGAGTATCAAACTGTCTGGGCCCAAATCCTGCTCCCTGCTGGCCCTGGGCCCCTGATTCCTTTTCCTCATTGAACGTGGAGATAATAGAGACGCCCGCCTCCGAAGGATTGAGAGAGGAAGCATGTCCAGTAGTTTCACCTGAGTAAGCATCCGCTGCTCCTAAGGTACTGTTATGTGTGTAGAGTCGGGACCCGCAATGCCTGCCCCAGTTCTTCCAGTCCAGTATTGATTGAGGGCCTACTACGTGCTCGCTGCTGCTGCTGCTGCTGCTGCTGCTGCTGCTGCTGCTGCTGTCAGGGCACTGGTGCACCTGGTCCTGCACGTTGGCCTCCCTGAAATGTTCGTTAAGGAATGCCTCTGGGAGCAACACCCGGGGAAGGGGAAGCAGGACTGAGAAGGGGAGGAGAGAACCGCCGCGTAGGCCCTACAGAGCTCTGGGGCTGGAACGGCCCTTGGGAGTCCCAGTGGGTCAGTCATTGGCTGGGCCTCCACAGAAAGGAGTGTGACCCTGAGTGAGAGGTTTCCTCTCCCTGGGTCGACCCTCCACCACTGAGCCACGCCGGCCAGGCCAGGACAAGCCTTTCTTAAAGGGGGCGCTGAGCTCTGCCCCACAGTGTCCACCAGGAAAGCCACACATGAAGCCCCTGCTTCCTGAAGAGGCTGTGCCCTGGGAGCGTATGCTCTCAAGGTTGCTGTCAGATTAAAGGAGACCATGGGTGAAAGTGCCTTACAAAAAGGCCTGGCGCAACAGAGCGGGTCTGCAAACCATGACGACCAAAGGTAGCAAGACCTCAGGTGAGCAGAATGGGAGGAAGAGCATCTGGCTTGGACAGCACTTAGCTGCCCAGTGGTGTCTGGATCCTGTTCCTCCCGTACTCCCGGCCGTGACGTGGACAGGACTCCACCCTCGGGGTCCTGCACCTAGCCCAGCCGTGGGCAAACTATGGCCCGCGGGCCGGATCCGGCCCGTTTGAAATGAATAAAACTATTGAAATAAAAGACAGTGCCCTTTTATGTAATGATGTTTACTTTGAATTTATATTAGTTCACACAAACACTCGATCCATGCTTTTGTTCCGGCCCTCCGGTCCAGTTTAAGAACCCATTGTGGCCCTCGAGTCAAAATGTTTGCCCACCCCTGACCTAGCCAGTCTCTCCTGGGCTTGTCAATAAAACTCCTGCACGAGGAGCCTCCTCACTCCACCTGGGGCAGCAGCAGGGGCACCGGCTGAGGGGGCGTCCGCAAGAGGGGGCTGGATGATGGGTGGGAGCTGGGCTGCGGGGCAGTGGTCCTGGCACCTCCAGCTCAGAGAGGCAAGAGGCAGGCAGAACCAGGGAGGTGAGGGCATGAGGGGGGTATGGGGGGATAAGGACACATATATAATACCTTAATCAATAAAGAAATTATATATATGTGGCCGGCAGAGACCCAGGGAGCAAGAATAAGAGATTTCCTTGGCAATGGCCTCTCCCAAGTTGTTGGAAAATGGTATGAAATCTACAAGCAGAAGGCCTGCTCCAACACCCGCTCTGAGGTGTGCCGAGCTGCCTGCCCCACAGGAATCACCCATTCCAGAAGGGAAAAACCCAGTGCCCAGTTTGCTATCAGTTCCTGGAAGGTGTGGTCAGCTGGAGGGAGAGGGGGATGGCCAAGAGTGCAGTGGTGCAGTCTTGGCCCTGCTTTTGTTCACCTTTCTCTCTCGGTCTGTTTCCCTGAAGCAGGTGGGATAGGGGTAGGTCACCAAACCTAGCAAATACAATTACAGGACACCCAGTGGAATTTCAATTTCAGATAAACAAGTAATGTTTTAGTGTAAATGTGCGCCATGCAATTTTGGGGATATACTTACACTAAGAAAAAATGTGTTGTTCAGCCCCAGCCCATCCTGGGTCAGTTGGTTGAGTGTCATCCTGTGCACCGTAAGGTCAAGGTTAGATTCCCCGTCGGGGTGGGTCTGGGAGGCAACCAATCAATGTTTCTCACATCGATGCTTCTCTCTCTCTCTCCCTCTCTCTAAAGTCAATAAAAACATATTTTGGGGGGGGGCGATTGTTGTTTACCTGAAATTGAAGTTTTTCTGGTAACCCTAGGTGGGTGCAGACCATGTGCTAGGCAGGGGAAGGCTGCCACAAAGGCAGACAGGACAGGCCCACCCGCAGCCAGCCAGGGGCAGAGCAGTGACAGAGAGGGGGACACATCAGAGGGCACAGGGGGAATCCTGGGAATCCTGCAGCAGCTGGGCAGGGGCAGGGAAGGGCTGGAGGAAAGGAGAAAGGGGGCGGGTCCCAGCCTAACAGTCCCCGCAGCAGGAATGCAGAAAGGGCCCAGATTGTCTCAGCCCAACCCGACTCCAACCCTGACCCCACGCACCAAGACAGGGACTAGGGATATGAGAGCTCAGCTGGGCCCCTGGGCTCCTGTGCTGACAGGGACTATGGGTGTGAGAGCTCAGCTGGGCCCCTCGGCTCCTGTGCTGTCCTGGGTGACCTTAGGCAACTCTGGCAAAGGTCAGGCTGGGAGGCCTGCTCAGTGGACCGTTCTGCGCATGGGGTTGGCGTGCTGGAGGGGAGTGTCTGAGAGGCGAGGTGGGCTCCACGAGGGCCTTGCAGTTTCTCGTTTGCATAGGAGGACAGGCGTCTGCTACTCGCCTCAGAGGTGACCCGGTGTATCGCTCCTGGGATGCCCACCGCCACCCACGGTTCCCGGCCATCCCTGACAGGGGCCAGTTTCCCCCCATCTATAGGTCCTACCTATCCTTCAAAATGAATCGTAATGATAACTATAAATTACTGGACACATCCCGTGGGCCAGGCTTCTTGTTTCATCTTTACAGCAACATTATGAGGTAAACGCCAACATCGTCCCCACTTTACAGATGGGAAAACTGAGGCTCGGGTGAATTAAGTTAACAAAGCACCTCCCTAGCTAGTCAGCAGTGGGCGAGGACTCAAACCCAGGTCTGTGGGCTCAGGGGCCCCTGCTCCAGGAGTGTCCGTGCCTCTCACACAGCCTGGATTTCAAAGACCTGGTAGCGCCGTGCTCCGTGTCTGCCCTTTGGTCAGGACTCTTGGAGGAAGGGCACAGGTTGGGATTTCCCCCCCTGAATCCTCAGTCCCCGGTACAGAGGAAATAACAGTGTTTGTTGAAAGACTAAATCTTGTTCCAAAATGTACTCAGATCCCTTCCCTGTCCCCCGTCCCTCTTCCTGTCCGCCCAGGCCTTGCAGAAGCCAGCACTTGGACTATGGAGAGCCTCCTGCGTGTCCGCTCTGAGCTGGGCCAGGCCGCTGAGGAAGGAACTAGCCTGTAACTCCCTCTGTCCTGTAGCCTCCCCCCAAAGGAAGCCCCTCGCCAGGCAGGCGCCTGGGCCCCGGGACAAGTCCTTGGTCTCTAAAGGAGATAATGCCTTTGTCCCTTCTCGGATAAACAAACAGAGCCGGCTTGAAGTGTGTCCTGCAAGGTGCAGGAGCGGCGCCCCACCCATGGAGATAGGCCTGGCCTTCCTCCCAAGGTCACGGGCAGCGAGGCCCCGCACGGTGCAGAGGCCACGCTTAGCCCATTCTGCAGGGAAGCCGTGCCTCCACGTTCAGGGTGGGACACGGCTCTGCAGACCCCACCGTGCCCCTTGCCCCTGGGCCCTCTCTTTGAACAAGGCCATCGGCTTCCCTACGTCTGCCCGCCCGGAGCCCACACATAAGCACAAAGCCTCAGAGTCACGCCACACAGGGTACCAGTCACCCCCTGGAGCTTGTGCCTGCTGCTTTTACAGGTCCAGGTGTCTATGTGCACGCACCACCCCGCCACCCATGACCCTGAGCCCCTATACACCCTTCTACTCTTGCCCCTCCTACACTCCTCCCTCCCGCCCCTGCACGGTCAGATCTGAGCCACAGGAAGCAGGGCCAGCAAGTGTGCAAACCAAGAGCCAAGATTGGGGAAGTTTATTTTCCAAGAATCATCTAAACACACAGGGAGTATTTTCAGGCCCTGGCTCCCACCCAGATGCCAAATCTAAACAGGGGGTCAGAGGTCTGCCCGCTGGAGACACAGAGCAGCCAGTGGAGACAGGGTGGGACACGGCACTGCAGACCCCACCTGGCCCTTGGTCCAGAGGCCCGAATCCCTCAGATAACGGCCAAAGGAGGGAGCTGGCATGGGAGCCAAGCGCGGGAAGAGAAGTGACTGAGGGTGGGCCGGGCCCTCTTTATGAACAAGGGGCCGCTGATGGCCCCCTATGATCTCTGAGCGACTGTCAGGAGCCAGAGGGGTCGGCGAAGGGTGGCGGGCAGCACGGGGGGGGGGGGGGGGGGGTGTGATGTACTCAGAAGAGGCGGCTCTCAAGATCACACACCGTGAGAGGGACTGCCCATCAGTCTCAGCCTCCGGGGCGCAGGAGCCAGTTCCAGGGGGTGGCTGCCCACCGCTGGGTGACTGGCCAGGAGTGACCTTGCTGTGAGTGGTGTGCTGACGGCATCTGCTCCCGCCTCCAGGTGCAGGGAGGGCAGGTGGAATGCTGGGAGGAGGCCTGAACCCTGGGCCCCAGACAAGCTGTGCCCATTCTGGCCCCCACTGGCCAGGTTTATTATTGTTTATTATTGTGGGGTCAGGGGGATGGGGGAGGGCGGTGTGCCTTCTGCCCGGGGTTGGAGAGACCAAGGTTCCCCAGTCTCTTGCAAAGAGCTGGGACTTCCTGGTTCTGCTACCATGTTATTCACTGAATGTTGCCTTGAGGGCAGGGTAGGGATGGGAGGTGGGGTGTAGAAGGGGCAAAGGGGAGGTTCGGACTTCTGAGAGCCCTGAGCTGGAATGGGGGGCGGGGTTGGTGTGCCACTTAGATCTTAGATCCCCTGCAGGCAGCCGTGGGAACCAAAGAGAACAGGTTCAGTGTCCACATACCCCCCGCTGACACAGGCTGCCTGCTGTTGCCATGGTGATGCAATGGCACTCTCCTCCCGCCTGCCACCCACAGCTGTGTGGTCACCAGTGAAAGGAGGTGGGTGCTTATTCTTGGTCACGAAGAGGAAAAGGGAGGGGGAGCAGCCCTTTCTCCCTCTTCCCAGGCTTGGCTGGGGGTGGTCAGGGACTCTGCGGGGATCAGGGTCAGAGAGGGTTTGGAGGTCACCTCCTCCAACCAGCTCCCTCCCGCGACCCAGCTTCTTACTTCTCACTTCTCACACTGGGTAACGGGATCCCTGTGGGGAGCCCACCACCTCCAGACAGAGAGCCTGTTAGAGGTGTTGCCCACAGCACCCTGGCCCTGGCCCCGGGGGGAGGGGGGGGCGCAGGGGGTGGAGGCCTCTTCACCCAGCAGGCCTGCTCTTGTCCCCTTCCCCTGGGTCTCAAGGCGCAAGCTCCTCCCAAACCCGGCCCTGCCCTGAATGATGAGGTCTGAGAGCCTGGGGCCCTCAAACCCTGGCTCTGGAGGCCCTTATTTCCTTCTCCCTTGGCTTTCCAGGCCCCCCCCCCCCCACCTACCCCCTCCTAGCCTCCCTCCCTCCTCGGGTCCCAGAGGGAAAAATCATTAGAGACGCACTGGAGGGGTGGGGAGAGTGGTGGTAGGGGCTTCACTGACAACTCCCGAGTGCAAGGTCAGGGGCCCTTGGATCCACCTGTGACTCCCTCTCCTCTCCGTCCTTTTCTGACCCATCAGCTCCTGGGCTACCACAGCACCCCCACGTGCACCCCGTGCGCCTCACCCTGCAGCCCCAGCTCCACAAAGCAAAGACCCTCTGGCAGCTCCCGGTCTCTCCTGCCCAACACCAGCATCCCTAAAACAGCCTACTTTAAGGCCCCCCTACGTCGAGGCCCCCCCCCCCAGACAGCCTCTCCCTCTTGCACACACACCCCCCCCTCTCTTTTCTCCCTCCTCCTCCTCCTCCTCCTCCTCCTCCTCCTCCTCCTCCTCCTCCTCCTCCTCCTCCTCCGGCCTGAACACGGCGGGCTCCAGATGGGCTCCTCCCTGGCCTCCTTCAGGTCCCCCGGATGTCCCTCCCCATGAGGCCCTCCCTGCCCACCTTCCTGCCCCGCTTTCTCCAGAGCACGCAGTGCCTTCTGAGACATCGTACACCGTGTCTGTTTTATTGATGGGAACTCCAGGAGGGCAGGCGTTTTCGTCTGTCTCATTCCCTGCCACATCCCCAGTGTTCAGAACATAGACACTCAAGAAGTATTTCGGAAAATAAATGAACTCTTGTCGCCCACTGCGCCCAGCACAGAGGAGAGGGCGCTGGCTGGGGTCTCCGTGGGCTCTGCGTGGCCTCTGTGCTTTCACTGTGCTGGAGCTCCCGGGTGCCTTCGCATCTCTCCACGTGGGGTGTAGACAGGGAGTTCACACCCACGTGGTCCCTGCTCCGAAGGCATCTCCAGGGAACAGGGGTAGGTTGAGGGGAACGGGGCAGGGGTAGTTGTGGGAGCTCAAAACAGGCCTGAGAAAGGTTTCTCTAAAAATATATCTATATTTCTTTCAATCATCATCCAAGTCCAATCTGGGAGGCAGAGGAAGGGAGGCCCAAGCCCTCTGAGGGCAGAGGGCAGAGGTCAAGTGTCCCGAGGTGAGCCATCATCGAAGGAAGCCAGCCACCAGGCAGGTGAGTGTGGGGGCCAGCAGGGCGGGCAGCGGCAAGGGCAGCAGTCGGCCGGGGGCCTGGGACCTGAACACCGGGCGCTGCCCCCGGGGCTGCAGGGGCCTGACGTTGTCCGTCATCTTCTGTGTCTGCTCACTGTCATAGTACAGCTTCTCAGAGAATGCAAGGATCTGCAGAGGGACAGGGACGGGTGGAGCTGGTGTCCCTGCTGTGTGGCCCCAGGCCGGTCGCCTTGCCCCTCTGAGCCCTACCTCTCAGGTTTCCATGTGGATGAGAATGGGACGTAAAGTGCTGGGCACTGGTGGCGCTCAATTCCCATTAGCCTCCCTGAGCCGAGCGGACAGCTCTGAGGGCCCATGATCACAACTACTGTTGCCATAGAACAATGGTCCTGGGACTTGAGCATGCATGTCACCTGGGGGCTTACTGGACTGCCAGGCCGCACCCCCAGGCTTTCTGATTCAGCAAGGAGTGAGGCCTGAGAATTTGAATGTCCAGCAAGTCTCCAGATGATGGAGATGCCGTGGGCCCAGGGACCACTCTTTGAGAACCACTGTCTGGGAACAAAATACCAGGAGGGCAGGGACTGACTCACTGCTGTATCCCCAGAGGCTCGTGTGTTATAGGGGCTGGAGGACCGTCTGTGGAAGGAATGACCTGTTTTCCCACTGTGGCTACACTGACCCTCTCTCAGCTGCGCCTGACCGGCCGGGCCCTCCACGCAGGCGCCTCTCCCCAGGACACGAGCCCCCTGCCCTCAGCTGGCCGACTCCCACCTCCTTTCCAGGGTGCAGCCTTAGAAGCCTTTTTCTGACACCCCCACCGCAGCCTCTCCCCTCCAGCCCTTAACCCAGAGATGGGATGGCTGGGACCTTTCTTGTCTGTCTCCAGCAGGGAGTGTCTGTGCATTCAACCAGCAGGCCCTCAGCTCCCTGGGGTGCCCCACCTCAGCCCAGGGGACCTCTGGGGGGATCCAGAGAAATCATTTTGGGGAGCTGAGCACTGGAAGGCTGCACCCTCAGCCGGGCCCTGTGTACCTGGTCCACGTGGAGGTGAATGGGCTCCGCAAACACAGTCCAGACAACCTTCTCCTCGCAGCCCGGCGTGGTGAGCGAGCCCAGGTAGCGGTAGTAGTGCCTCAGTTTCTCCTGCTTAGGGAGCAGGTCAAACAGGCTGATGCTCTTCGTCATTGTGGTGCTCATCACTGGTGGGGTGGAGAAAGGGCGCTGTCAGTGGAGGGGAAAAGGGGGTTCTTGAGCCGCTGATCCCCCCTCACACACCTCCCTCTGAGAGCCCGGCCCCCCTTTGGAGAAACAAGTCCCCACCCCTCCCATCACCCCCAGGCTCCCCCTCCTGGACTTCCTGACTCACTGGGTTTGGGAATAGCAGACAAGGCCTCCACCAGCGGCTGGAAGCCCTCATTCTTGGATCCAGCCTGGAACGGGAGGGGAGGGAGCTTGAGAGGGGCTAGTGGGGAGCTGGTGGTGACCCCAATGTGTTCTCCTGGTCTGGGGGTGGGGAGGGCAGGCAGCTTCTGCATCTGAGACTCCGAGAGGCTCTGAGCTTCTCCCCACCCCGCCTCCCCGCCCCCGTGCCCCGGAGGGTGTACAAGTCACTGAGAAACAAGGGGCCTCCCCAGGCCCCTCCTGTTTGGCTCGAATCCCGGGTCTCTGGATCCTAAGAAGCAGCTCCTGGCGGACGGGCCCCACCTCCACCAGGAAGGCCAGCACTGCAATCTCGTCTTTGGGGTCCTGGGCCTCGTTCTTGTTCTCTTTCTCGTGGACTATGTGCATCTGGTGGGAGGTGAGAGAGAAGGAGAGGGAAACTGTGGGGGCTGGACCCCCTTCCCCAGCCAAGGCTCTACCCCAGGAGGGGTCACTCACCTCCATGGCAAAGCGATCCCCGTCCAGGCTGTGCTCCGAGCCTGCATCCAGCACCCTGGACCAGTGCAGGTGCAGCTGCTTGGCCCGGTATGGGGAGGCCAGGCCTCCTCCAGCGACTGTGGCCCCGTCCCCCAGCGACGCCATCACTGAAGGGCACAGGAGGGGCAGAGTCCTGTACTCACCTCCCCTAGCTTCTTCCAACCACTCTTCCCAGCTCCACCCAACCAAGACCTCAACTACGTCCCACCCTCTGTGGGCTTCAGGCCGGGACCTGGAGGGAGGGGACAGGATGGGTGGCACAGCCCTAGACGGTTCCCTGGCCCCCCTATCTGCCTCTCCCTCTGCACACCTCCCACTGCCCCAAACAGGAAACTCCGTGGGTCCCTCCCCTGCTCCAACCCCCCTCCGTGGTGGCCTGGCGTCCTCGGGGGAATAGCCACCTCCTCAGCCCTCGGTGACCTGCCCCCCGGCCCCTCCCAGCCTCACTCTGTCCTCTATGCACACAGAGCCACGTGCAGCTCCCAGGCTGTTTCACATCCACACCTTTGCACATGGTGTTCCTTCATTCCCAGAACACCCCCCCTCCCAGCCCCAGACTGACCTGATGACGTATTGCAAATACTTCTTTCCAAAGCCTGTCCTGCCCCCTCCCTCTCCTCGCCCTCCCTCCGAGCTTCCAGCTTCTCCTCAGCAAAGTGGACCTGGGCCTGTGTGCCCGCCTCGTCCTCAGGGAACCCAGGGGCCCCTGGACCAGTGCCCAGGCCTCCATCCTGCCCACCCGGGACCCACCTGAGTGCCCATTGTTTTGCAGAGTCCACTTCTGCTTCTTGTCATAGCCGGAGAAGGAGAAGGGTCCCAGGTTTTCATCCACCCGTGCCTTGGCGGTGACGATGTTGATGGGGGACTGGCGGTCCTTCTGGCATTGCCCACCCCACTGGTCCGGCGCTGAGCAGGGAGAGAAGGCGGGCTGACTCGGGGTGCCTGGCGCCAGGCTGTGGCCTCCTCTGCTCCTTGGAGGTTGGGACCAAGCACCCAGCTCACGTGTGGCAAGGCCTTGGGCGGGCAGTGATGTGGGGGCGGGCAGTGATATGGGACCGGGTGGGAACAGGGTGGCCAGTAGGTGGCTGTGAGGTCTGGGGGAGGGGACAGCCTCAGGCTGCTGGGCTGTGAGGGGAGAAATGTGGTGATTACCTGTGTGATGGAGTTCAAAGGGGGATGGGAGGGCTCTGGGCAGGTGAGGAGTGGGTCCCCTGGAAGGGCTGGAGGTGGGATGTGACCCAGGGAGGAGCCTGGTGCCTGAACCCTAGTGACCGTGGGCAGCCCTGTCCGCAGAGGCAGGACCAAAGCAGCGGCTGGAAGGCGGTTCGCGAGTTTGAGTAGAAAGTGCAAGTCTCCACTTTACTCGAAAGAGTCAAACGTCTCTCCATCTGCTGCTGCCAATGAAATCCCAGAGGACGCCCCCTCCGGATGACGGTGATGGGGGTGCCAGGGTAGGGCCCCTTGAGCTCAGGGGTGTATACCCGCATGCGTGTGTGCCTGTGTTCAGAGCTGATATGTGGCTGGCGGGGCACCCTTGTCCTTCGTCCTTCCCACCATCCTTGTGTCTCCAAGGCTCGCTGGACTTACCCACGCAGTTTTTGGAGTCCTTGGCTTGAACCGCGTAGCACCAGTGTGACTCTGGAGCAGAGAGAGGCAGGAGTGAGGCCTGTGCGCCTGTGTCCGTGCACCTGTGCAGCCACAGGCCCCTAGGAGCGCACGTGAACTGTGTGCACACAAGCCACACCAGGTGTGTGTGTGTGTGTGTGTGTGTGTGTGTGTGCGCGTGTGCGCGCACAGTGGGTCAGAGGCTGCAATCTCCCTGGAGTCAAAGCCCCCCTGGGGTTGGGGTGGCGGGTTCCTAGGAGAGGACACTTAAGAAGAAACTGTGGGTGGGGATGGGGCAAGAGTCAGTGCAAGAACGTGACTAATCTGCTGGTCATCCTTCCCCAAGACACGGGTTCTGGGGTTCTCCTTTCTCAGGCAGGCAGGGCTCCAAGGCCCCCAGGTTTCTCATCAGCCTCCCCCTCCCTCCTCCAACCCAAACCTGGAAGGGAGGTGAGAGGGGAGGAGGGGGATTAGGACAACAGAGCCAGTTTCTGGCTGCCTTCCCAGAGTTGACCAATGTGGGGGGGATGCCTCCAGGAGATTAGGCTGGCCCCTCCCTCTTCTGTTAGTAAGACCCATTCTTGGCTAAACGTTCACAGCCCCACAGCAAGGAAGACAGCCAAGCCTGTACCCCTGTCCCACCACCCCACACTCCTGAGTTTTGGGACCAGACAGACTCAGGTTCTCATCCCGGCTCTGCCTCAGGCTGGTAGAACCAGCATCTCTGCAGAAAGGCTGCACCACAAACATGCCACACAAATGCAAGATGTTGACAAGAGGGGAGACTGTGCAGGGGCAGAGGGAGCACACGGGAGCCCTCTGCTTTCTGCTCAGTTTTCTGTAACCCTAAACCTGCTCTAATTAAAGTCTATCGATATATATTTTTTTAAAGGCTGGACCAGCAGGGTGGACAAAGCATTTGATCTGGAGCTGGAGCTGGAATTCTGGCTGAGGAGCTGTGGGTTTAGGAGCAAGTCAATCTCTCTACGCCTAAGTTTTATCATCTGTAAAGTGGAACACCACCACCCACCTCACTGGGCTGGGAGGAGGACTAAATGAGATGGCAGGCGTGTTACAGGTAGCCTGGAACTCAGCCAAGTCCCTGTTGAGCCCTTCCCTTCCCTTGCCTCCCTCCCTCTGGCCTCTTGTAAGTGCACAGATGGCAAAAGCCGAGTTGGAAAGAATTCAGGGATGAGGAAATTCCTAAGAAAAGCACGGCTTCCCACTCAGCCTGAGCTCAGTCCTCTGAGCATCCCTCCATTCCCCCCACCTTCTTGCCTGGGCCGCCCCCCATCCAAACCCACCTTCTCTGGGGTCCCTGGAATGGGGACAGGGTGGGGAGGGAGCCAGGAGGAGGTCGGGGTCTCGCTAGGGAGTGGGAGGAAGAGTTTGAGGCCAGGAGTGAGCACTCACAGAAAGCTGGACACCCTCTTGCTCCAGGACCCTCAGAACCACTTTGGGTGTTCCAGTCCCTCAGCTCTGGGTCAGCCCGCCTCCTTCCCCGGCCCTCTTGGAGGGGGCCAGGCCCCTGCTGGGACAGCCGCTTCCAGAGGGACAGTCCCTGAGTGTCTTTCCCTGGACAGGGCTCTGCTGCCCCTGGAGTTGCTGCCTCTGGAACCCCCATATGGGTCAACTCTGCAAGGGCGAGCGGCCACTCCCATGCAGGCCCCTCTGTGGGTGGCAGAGCTCTGATGCTGGAGCGGACCCCTGGCTGCCTCTGGCTTAATCTCTCTCTGCGGGCGAGTTCACGGACTTCTGAGCCCTAAGTTCTTCCTCAGGCAGGAGTGAGTGTCCCAGGAGACGGTGAGTGGGAGGCCACCTGCCCCAGTGACGAGCTCCTTGTTACAATCCTCCTGTGTCTTCACCTCTCAGAGGTCCCGGAGGCAGAAGGGGCCTCCAAGGTCAAGTTGGACTGGAGGCTCATGGGAAAGCCACTCCAAGGGAAGCCTTCCTTAGACCAGAGTCCTGGGAGTCAGCTGTGAAGGGCGGAACCCCCTCTGAGCCTCCCCAGGGCCTCTTTGGTTCAGGCTAAGCTTTCTTAGGAATTTGCTCTTTCCTGCCAGCGACGGCTCCTGCGTTTGTAATGGTAACCTCTGATCCACTGTCTTAATCATAGAAACTTTTGACCTGCTTGGATGAATGCTCTTGTAACTACCCTCTTCAGGAGGCTGGAGCCAGGAAAACACAATGTTGATGGGGCCAAGGCCAGGGGTCAGGTCTGTCTGTGGGCCGAGGGTAGAGAGGTGGCTTTTAGGCAAGAGGTGGCAGGTCGCACACCCGCTCAGGTTCCTGTATTTGTTCACCGTTCACGAGAGGGCTGCCCTTGCTGAGGGTTACCCGCCTGTCTCGGCCCCCCCCCGCCCCCCGCCAAGAGGGCCCGGGAAGGAGGGGGGCTACCCTCACCTAGGTCTTGGCTCCAAGCTCCAGGTTCCCCCTACCCTACCTGCCCTAACCAGAAGCAGAGTGAGAGACTAACCACCATGCCAATCACCCAGCCACTGTCCCCCAGCCTTGACGTTCCACCTCTGACCCCCCCTTCTGTAGAGACAACTGAAGAACCTCCCTCCGATGGACCTTGGACACCCCACCCTCCCACTCTGGGGGGAGGAAGGGATCCTGAAAACCAGCTCAGCGAAACCCAAATGTGTCCTGGGCAAAGTCTCTGCAAGTCCTGGCCCGGAGGCTGAGACTGAGGGGCCCCCTATCCTCTCCCCTCCTCTCACGGCAGCAGATGCTCTGGGGACTCAGTGTGCAGCCCGGTCCTTCTCCGGCCTCAAGTTCCCTGAGGGATGGAATGGGTGCAGGAACGCAGGGCCCAGGCCTTAAAAGGAGCACCGGTTGTGTGAGGGGGCAGCTGAGGTCAGGCCCTGGTTGGCTGGCGCAGGCCAGTGGTAGAGCCATCCTAGCCATCATGCACCACACTGAGCACATACACCCACTGGCTTATGGGGACCCTTAAAACCACACGTGAAGTTAATTACTATCCTGCTTTGTAAATGAGAAAACGGAGAGTGACTTACCCGAGGCCACACAGCCACAGAACACCCGAATTAATTGCAAAACCTTTCTCTTTCTACTGAGCCTGTCTGCTTAATAGGTTTCAAAGGTCCAATTCTAAATAATAATGTTCAGCCCTGGCTGGTTTGGCTCAGCGGACAGAGCGTCGGCCTGCGGACTGCAGGGTCCCAGGTTCGATTCCAGCCAAGGGCACATGCCTGGGTTGTGGGCTCCATCCCCAGTGTGGGATGTGCAGGAGGCAGCCAATCAATGATTCTCTCTCTTCATTGATGTTTCTATCTCTCCCCTTCCCTTCATCTCTAAAATCAATAAAAGGAAATTAAAAAAATAAAATAAATAGAAATGTTCACGTCCTGCTGTGAAAGGGAGGAACACACTTACCCCTACCCGCCTCCTGGGGTCTTTCGGCTGTGGGATCACCAGATAGACTTGAGACAGATTAACAAGAGAAAATGACCAAGTTTAATCTCGTATGTACGTGTGGGAACCCCACATGCATGAGCGGTTCCGAGAAAGGGAAAATGAGGTCCATATGGCATTCTGGGCTAAGGATGAGGTAAGGCAGTTCACACCCAAAACATAAGAAGAGCGGGTGCTCAGTAGTTAGAAGTCTGCCCTGCCTCATAGCTAAGTCATAAAAGGTCAGTTCTGGTAATGACTCTTCTGATTGGCAAGGCCCCAATTTAAAGTCTTCCAGGGAGAGGTAACAGTTTCTCGATTGCCTTCAGCTCAAGATAAGTCACAGGCCCAAGTGGCACATCGCAGGGAGTCCTGCTCTGAACCCTTTCACTGCCTTTTTTCTCTTTCCTCCTCTCCTGAGAGTCGCTGCAAGATGCCCCTCAACCCGGCCCTCCTCCCCCAGGCCGCCAGGCTGTCCTGCGCCCCGTCCCGCACCCGCTCCCCCTGTGCAGAGGCTCCCTCGCCCCGCACTCCGCGCTCCGCTCCACGGGAGGAGCACCTGGCTTTGGAGAGGCGGTTTGGTCTTTGGAGAGGCGGTTTGGTCTTTGGAGAGGAGGTTTGGTCCGATGGGCACCCAGGACCGTGGTTAACTTTAGGGGGAGCTGAGCCGGGGACGCGCAGTGGGGGCTTCGGGAAGGGGGTGGGCCCCGGGAGGCGTAGAAAAGGTGCTTCCCGGTCCCTGCGCCCCGCCGCTGGAAGCGCCTTCAGTTCCTTATCAAATATTAACACATTTCTCCTGCCGCCTCCCAACTAGGAGAATAATTAAGAGCTTGGCCTCACCATTAATCTTTAAACGAAAATCACCCCGGCCGGAAAGACCGGCTCAACCGGGGACCTCGGGTCTCCGGGTGTCCCCAGCCGGGCTCCGGACACAGCGCGGGGAGGCGGGGAGGCGCGGGAAGGCGGCAGCCCCCGGGGACGAGGAACTCAGGGTCGGCGGCGGGGGTGCCAAGGCCCCGCCACACCCAGTGTGTTGCAGTAGCTCCGGGCGGAGAGGAAGGGTCAGCCCCCCAGCCCCCAGCCCCCGGGGCGCACAGCGACAAACGGGGGCACCAGGAGCCGCCTGCGACGCCGGAAAGGGCGAGAAGCAGCGGCGCGCGTCAAGGCGGCGGGAGAAGCATCCTCCCCACGGCCCCGCGCGCTCCTCTCGCCCGGGACCGCCGCGCACCCGCGGGCACACGCTTCCCCCGCACAGCACGTGGTCGTTCGTGTGCGCCCACGAGCTCGCTCACGCCCCGGCCGCCCGCAGTCGCCGTTCCCCGCGCACGCGCCGCCCGGGACGGACGCGCAACCGGCGCGCACCGGTGGCCGCGGGCGCAGCCTGGGCCGGAGCGCGGGGCTGGGGGCGCGGGCGGGCCACCCGAGGGCAGGGGCCGGAGCCCAGGCGTTCACCTGCGCGGGCCAAGGGCCGGGAGGCGGCGAGGGCCAGGAGCGCCAGCAGCAGCCGCATCCTGCGCGGGAGCAAAGACGCCGCCGAGCCGGGGGTCGCACGCCGAGGAGGCCGCCGTGGGTGCTGCGGCCATAAGGGCCGGGGTTTTATAGCGGAGCCGCGACGGGAGGGAGCCCCGATCCACGGGACGCGGGTAGCGGCTCCTCCCCCTGGCGGGGCCTCCCCTCCCCTTGTCCTGAAACCACCCACCCACCCCCCACCCCGCTCTAGGCAACAGGCACCCCCACCGATTCTGCGTCCTCTCCTCTCAGAGGAGCACCCTCCCCCCCCCCCTCAACCCCCTACCCGCCACACCCCGTTCCACACCATCCCTGGTTTGGGATCAGGGTAGCAGCATCGCAAGGTGCTTGAGCCACGCAAGGTGCCCGGATTCCTGACTTGGACCATTTTGGCGCGGCCCCGGAGCAGCGCTCTCGCCTCTGGAGAAGCCCGTGGGGACCTCGGGGTGCCTCTGGGGTCTCGGGGGCCTCAGGACGCCTAGGGTTGGGGCGGGCTGTGGAGGTAGCCTGGGAGGGAGGACAGAGTTGAGGATGCGCGTTGGTGTGCGCTGACTCCGGCGTCGCCACTCGGAGGGTTGCGTCTCTTTCCCAGGCAGTGGCCGCTGATCCTCTGTCCCATTTCGTTTTCTCTTTCCTCCCAGGCTGCTCCCTAAGAACTTAATTTCCAAGCAGAACAAAGACCCTTCTTTCAACAGAGTGAAGAGGCCCCTAAGTTACCGTGAGTGTCCATGTGATGCCCAGAGCAGGAGGGGGGCGAGGGGGCAGAATTGAGAAATGAATTGCAAAGGAGCTCCATGAGAGCGCAACCTGCGGGGTCAGGGCGGGGGGCCCGGGTCCTGTGGAGCCACCCGCCACCCCTGAGATGAGAGGGAAAGAAGAGATGGTGTCTGAATGGAGCCCTAGTTCTCTCCTGCGCCAGGATCTCCCGACGAGTTTAGGGAGAGACGAGCTCCCTTGAGGGAAGCCTAGCCTTTGGGGCGATGGGGCAGGGGTGGGGGCCGCAGGGAGGAAGCTGCCTCTCGATTCGGGAGGGTGCGGAGCTGTGCGTCCCCGCGGCAACGCCTCTGGTCTCCTTGGCGGCTCTGACAGCTCTCCTCTCTCCTCCTCTCACTGCGCATGGGGTGCGGGCCTCCGTGGCAGTTTGGGAATCTCAGACTTGGGTGAGGAAGAGGGATGGGGAGCCAGGCAGTGGGCCGGGGCCCCCCTCCATCAACAGGAAGCCCCCCATTTTCTGATCTAGGCCCTTTCCCTGCTGTTGTCAACTGCTCAGCCCCCACCAGCCATTGAACCTAGGCTCGGGACCTCTGAAAAGGGATTGCCTCCCCAAGAATACCTGGGGAAAGGGGCTTCCTTCTTGGGTAGAGCTTCCCCCCGCCCCCTCTCCTGGCCCAGGATCACTCAGCCCCAGGAGCACCTTTGATCTTACGGAGGCAGAGGCCCCCCCCCTCAGGCTCCAGGTTGGGGGGGTGGGGTGGGGGGGGCCTATTGTCCTCACTGCTTTAGACTTGAATCACCAGTCTGGTCCTGGGAGGGATTTCCCCAAGGGCCTTTTTGGGGAAGTGGATGGTTGTTCTCAGGGCTATAAATCCTTCAGGACCGTGGACGGGCAGGGAATGAGGTCTACCTCAGAGGGTCCAGTGACCCCAGGCCAGCCCCACCTGGCAGGAGAGAGACTTGGAAACATTTGTGGGGTTAAGGGACTGTTGATCAGCGACTCTCAATTCACTTCAAAACCCATTGCATTGGAGCCCCCAGGGGAGAGGAGTGTGGGAGGGGGAGCTGCTCCCTAGGTAATTATGCTCTTCTCAGGTCGGTGCACCCCTATTGTGTTTTGGGGCCAGCAAGATGGGGAAGGAGAGCCCGGCTGGAGTGGCTCAGTTGGTTGAGCATCATCCTGTACACCAAAAGGTTGCAGGTTTGATTCCTGGTCAGGGCACATACCTGGATTGTGATTTTTAAAAAATGCATTTTATTGATTTTTTTACAGAGAGGAAGGGAGAGGGATAGAGAGTTAGAAACATCGATGAGAGAGAAACACCGATCAGCTGCCTCCTGCACACCCCCTATTGGGGATGTGCTGGTAACCAAGGTACATGCCCTTGACCAGAATCGAACCTGGGACCCTTCAGTCAACATGCCAGCGCTCTATCCACTGAGCCAAACCGGTTAGGGCCTGGATTGCGATTTTTGATCCCTGGTTGGAGAATGTTCAGAAGGCAGCCGATTGATCTTTCTCTCTCCCTCCCTCCCTCTCTTTCTTCCTCCCTCCCTCTCTCCCTCTCCCCCTCTCCTCCACCCCCTTTTCTCTTAGGATATCTTGGATGAGGATTTAAAAAAAAAAGCTTGGGCAGGGGAGGAGGTAAAAGATGGGCATCACTACCCTGGCTGGGTAGCTCAGTTGGTTAGAGCCTCACACCGAGGTTGTGGGTTTAATCCCTGCTCTTCCTCTGACTCAGGGGCAACCTTGGGCAACCTTCCTACTCCTCTCTTTTTGCAACTTCCTCATCTCTAAGGTGGGGATGGCAATCTCTGCCCTTCTGACCTCTGCCAGTAAAGTTACTGGGCTCGCTGTGAGCCTGCCCCTCCCAGCCCACACTTCACAACCGTCCTGGTGTCTGGGTGTCACGCTGACCCGAGACAGATGCAGAGTTGAATCATAGTTCTCATCCTCTGAGGATCTGCACGTACAAGGCCCTTCCAGGAACAGGAGGGGGGCAGTGGGCAAGCCAGAAGGCTTGGCGGTCAGACAACTGTGGGGTCACATCTGGTCGCCTCCACTTGCTCTGATGTCAGCAGAGCCTCAGTTTCCCTCATCTGTAAAGTGAAAACCATACCCCTCACTTCCTCTTAGGTTACTGTGAGCATTCAGTGAGCTGAAGCCAGGTGGGACACATTAGTACACGTGACCATGACCTCTCAGTGGAGGTCCCTCCTCCTGGATTAAACCTGACCTGAGGCAGGTGTGGCTGTAACATCAGGTGGCTGGGGACATGGGGCTGAGTCCAGGGAGGGGCCCTGGCATCATGGTTCTTCCTAGATTCCAAGGCTTAGGGCGGGATGAGCAAGGCTGAAGGGCAAGAGGGAAGCCCCAACTGCAAGGGCCCTGAAAATGTGAGTTTCGGACTCAGCCCTTCCTGGGACTCTGATTGGCAGAGTGGGGCGGAGGCACCTATCTCAGCACTGCACTCGTGGTATCCACAGGTGAGAGGAAGGATTGAACATATCTCAAAACAGAAAACTACCTGCGTTCAAGGGGTGACATGGGCAGACAGAGTGTGTAGCAAAAACTTCTAATGGGCTTTGGCATGGCACCGCCCTGGTTCACATCCCAACCTGGACACTTACTCTTCAGTGTTCTGATCAGCAAAATGAGAACAAAGACACTTCCCCCCCATAGGTATGGTTAGGATTTAACTAGATGATGCTGGGTAAAGGGTCTGGTAGAGGGCGAGGCACTTAGAAAGCTCAATAAACCTCAGCTGTAATCACTGTGAGGGCAACAGTGGTATATGCCCGTGAATATTACAGGAGCCCAGGGCAGTGGCACCTCACCCAGCTGGAGGCCGGGAATCTAAGAAAGCTTCCTGGAGGAGGTGAGCTGAGTATTAGAAGACAAGTAGTTGTTAATCCCCAAAAGGAAGGGAAATCCAGGCAGAGGAAACAGAATGAGAAAAGGCGTGGAGGTGGGCTGGGTGGGTAGGAGCATCACGTGAGAGGGGAGAGTGCTGAGAGGAAACTGGAGAGGTATTTGGCACCAGATGGGTAGGATTTGTTAGTTGGGATTAGAAGGCTGGACTGATCTGTCCTTCGATAAGGGGTAGATATCAAGATCCTGATTTTATAGGCCAGGAAACAGACTCAGCCACTCAGCCCTAGAAAGGGACAGGGATCCTTGAGTTACAGAGAGGAAGCTGAGGCTCAGAGAGGGCAGTGACTCGCCCAAGTTGCCCAGCAAGGAGAGAACAGAGCTGGGATTTGAACCCTGGTCTCCCTCACCCCGATGTTCTTTCCATGCCATCTCATTCCCCGAAACACACCTTTCTTCCATGGGGACCCCCAGCCCCCAGCTCCCCTTGCTTTCTGCAGTCTCCTCTTATTAGTAGATAAGTAGGTTTGCAGAGACTGCAGCTTTTGCATCCCTGGATATTGAGATTAAACCCACATGTAATACAAGGTTTAACCAATAGCCTCAGCTCCACCACTCCCCAACCTGGATCTCTGCCATAGTCTAGCAGAGACAAGAAAGCTCCTTTCCTGCCAGCATCTGTGGAGGCTGCAGTCCCTCTCCCCCCACCTTCAAACCTACCTTCTTTCTCTGCACTGTGGAGAGAATCCCGCGGGAGCAAAAAGGGGGGGACAGAGAGAGTGCTGGGGGTCCTCATGGGGAAAGACAAGGGCTTCCTTTTTAGAGGGACTGGCAGGCACTTCTGCCCCTGAACATTTTGAAGTCATAACAGCAGGAACAAGCACGGAATAATCTGGCTCCGGAGAGGACATATGTTCTGTTCCTGCCCTGCAGAGCTCAGGAAAACTCCCCCATGGCTCTCCCGCCCCTCTCCGCGTCTCAGCCGCCAGAGCCCAGGCTGACAACAGCAGGAGGCTGAGATCTGACAGCACTTCCTTGCATTTTCCAAGTGTATTCATTTACGTTCTGGCTTTGTAGTGGAAGGACCTCTAAGGAGGGCGATGAGGGTGCAACCAGGTGGGGAGAAAAGGGAAGAGCCACGCAGGCAGCCTGGGGGGAAGGGGGGACAGTCCCTACTCCATGAATGCTGTGGCAACAACTTCTTTGTGGGTGTGCGGCATGTGAGCATGGCGAGGGGGTGGGGATGGGGAGAGGGGGGTGTTGTAGTTTCCTTTTCTCTGATTATCCAGATAATATCTACTCAATGTAGAATCTTTGGGAAGAAGCAAGGGGGAAGCGTGACCAATAACCTTGTCTTCTAAAGGCAACCATTTTATAATTTGACATAGTTTTAAGGGAAAAAAATCTTAAGAAAATAACCTTACTGCATCCGTTTCATTTTCCAGCCTTCCCTTTTAGTCTTTATCAACATGCAAAACACTATTGACATAGTGAACAACTTAGCGTCCTGCTTTTTAACTTTCACATTTTACTGTAAACATGAGTCCGTGTTACCTCACAGCCGCCACAAATGTCACCTTGCAGCTTCACAATGTACCGAGTGTTAAAAAAACAAAAATAGCCGAAGCCGGTTTGGCTCGGTGGATAGAGCGTCGGCCTGCGGACTGAAGGGTCCCAGGTTCGATTCCGGTCAAGGGCATGTACCTGGGTTGCAGGCACATCCCCAGTGGGAGATGTGCAGGAGGCAGCTGATCGATGTTTCTAACTCTCTATCTCCCTCCCTTCCTCTCTGTGAAAAATCAAAAAAATATATTTTAAAAAACACACACAAAATAAAAATAAATAAATAAATAAAAGACACCAAAAATTCAACTGAGTAAATCTGAAGCTCTAATGGGCTTTATTAAGCAATTCATGAATTGGGGTCTTAGAAAAAGTTCCCCTCCCCCAACCTTTCCCCTTTGGTAACCATCAGCTTGGTCTCTATTATCTGTAGATCTGTTTCTGTTGCGTGTGTGTTTTTTTAATATATTTTTATTGATTTCAGAGAGAGAGAGAAACATCAATGATGAGAATCATTGATTGGCTGCCTCCTGCATGCCCCACACTGGGGATCGAGCCCACAAACCGGGCATGTGCCCTTGACAGGAATTGAACCCAGGACCCTTCAGTCTGCAGGCTGACGCTCTATCCACCAAGCCAAACAGGCTAGGGCTGTTGTGGTTTTTTAAATTGATTTAATATTTTTTATATTCCACAGAAAAGTGAGATTGAACAGTATTTGTCTTTCTCTGTCGGACTTATTTCACTTAGCATAATACCCTTTAGGTTCACCCATGTGGTCACAAATGGCAAGTTTTCATTCTTTTTCATTGCTGAATAATATTTCATCCTGTATACTATCATGTCCATCTATTGATGGACACCTAGGTTGCTTCTATATCTTGGATATTATTAGCAATGCTGCAGTAAACAAAGTGGTACGTATATCTTTCCAAATTAATGTGTTTGTTTTCTTTGGATAAATACCCAGAAGAATAATTTCTGGGTTATGTGGAAGTTCTAGCTGTAAATTTTTGAGGAATCTCCATATTGTTTTTCATAGTAGCTGCACTAATTTACAATCCCACCAACAGTGTAGGAGTGTTCCTTTTTCTCCACATCCTTGCGAACACTTCCTACTTGTTGATTTATTGATGATAGCCATTCTGACAGGTGTGAGGTGATATCTCATTATGATTTTAATATTCATTTTCCAGATGATTAGTGATGTTGAGCATCCTTTCATTTGTCTGTTGGCCATCTGGATGTCCTCTTGGGAGAAATGTGTATTCAGATCCTCTGTCCATTTTTTAATTGCATTGTTTTTGGGGAGGGGTGTTTGCTGTTAAAATTGTATGAGTTATTTTTTAGATTTGAATATTAACCTCTTTGTTAGATGTATAATTTGAAAATATCTTCTCCCCTTCAGTAGGCTCTCTTTTCGTGTTGTTAATGGTTTCCTTTGCTGTGCAAAAACTTTTTAAATTAGTGTAGTCCCATTTGTTTATTTTTTCTTTTGTTTCCCTTGCTCAAGGAGATATATCCAAAAAGACAGTAATAAGAGCACCATCAGAGAGTTTCCTGCCTTTGTTTTTTCCTGTGAGTTCTATAGTTTCAAGTCTAACATTTATCTTTCATCCATTTTGAGTTTATTTTTGTATATTTCTTTTTTTGCATGTCTGTACAGTTTTGCCAACATCACTTATTAAAGAGACTGCCTTTACCCCACTGTATATATTTGCCTCCTTTGTCATGGATTAATTGACCATATAAACAAGGATTTATTTCTGGGCTCTCTATTCTGTTGATCTATGTATCTGTTTTTATGCCAGTACCATACTGTTTTAATTATTGTAGCTTTGTAGTATAGTTTGAAGTTAGGGAGCCTGATACCTCTCACTTTATTCTTTCTCAAGATTTCATTGGCTATCCAGGGTCTTTTGTGGTTTCATATAAATTGTAGGATTAGTTCTAATTCTGAGAAGAATGCTATTTTAATAGGGATTGCAGTGAATCTGTATATTACTTTAGGTGGTAAGGACATTCTAACAACATTAACTCTTCTAATCCATGAACAAGATTTATCCTTCCATTTGTTTATATCTTCTTAAATTTCTTACTTCAATGTCTTACAGTTTTCAGAGTACAGTTTACACCTTTTTGGCTAAATTTATCCATAGGTATTTTATACTTTTTGATGTGATTGTAAATGGGTTTGTTTTCTTAATTTCTTCTTCTGATTGTTATTGGTGAATAGAAATGCAATAGATTTCTGTAGATTGATTCTGTATCATCCTTCAACTTTACTGAAGTCATTTATTAGTTCTAATGATTGAGATTTTTTATCATAAGAGGATGTTGAATTTTTTCATATGCTTTTTTTCTGCATCTGTTGAAATGATCATATGGTTTTAGTCCTTTATTTTCTTAATGTAATATATCACATTGATTGATATATGGATGTTCAACCATCCTTGCATGCCTGGGATGAATCCCACTTGGACATAGTGTACAATCCCTTTAATTAATTGTTGAATCTGTTTTGCTAACATTTTGTTGATAATTTTTGCATCTATGTTCATCAAGGATATTAGCCTGAATTTTCTTTTTTTGTAATGTCTTATCTGGTTTTGGTGTCAGGGTAATGCTGGCATCATAAAATGAGTTTGGAAGTGTTCCTTCCTCTTCAATATTTGAAATACTTTAAGAAATATAAGTATTGCCTGTCTGGCATGGCCCAGTGGTTGAGCACTGACCTATGAACCATGAGGTCAGGTTCTATTCCTAGTCAAGGCACATGCGCCGGTTTTGGGCTTCATCCCCAGTGTGGGATATGCAGCCAGTCAATGATTCTCTCTCATCATTGATGTTTCTCTCTCTCTCTCTCTCTCTCTCTCCCTCCCTCTCCCTCTCTCTCTCTCTCTCTCTCTCTCCTTCTTTCTGAAATCAATCAATAAACATATATATTTAAAAAATAAATATAGGTATTAATTCTTCTTTAAGTGTTTTGTAGAATTCATCTGTGAAGCTATTTGGTCCTCAACTTTTATTTGTTGGGAGTTTTTTTATTACTGCTTTAATGTCACTGCTAGTAATTGGTGTTTTTAGATTTTTTATTTCTTTCTGATTCAATCTTGGAAGGTTATATACTTCTAAAAATCTATTCATTTATTTAGATTATCAAATTGGGGGATATAATTGCTCAGAAAATTTTTTAAAATTTCTGTGGTGTCAGGTGTAACTTCTATTTTTTTCATTTATGATTTTATTTATTAAAATCTCTTTTCCTTGATGAGTTTGTCTATTTTATTTATCTTTTCAAAGAACCAGCTTTCAGTTTTATTGATATTTTCTGTTGTTTTTTTATTTTGTTTATTTTCATTCTGATCTTAAAATTTTCTTCCTTCTGTTTAATTTGGGTTTTGTTTGTTCTTCTTTTTCTAATTCCTTTAGGTATAAAGTTGGATTATTTGGGATTTTTCTTTAGGTAGGTTTGTATAGCTCTGAACTTCCCTCTTAGAACTGCTTTTGCTGCATCCTATAAATTTTGAAAAGTTGTGTTTTTATTTTCATTTATTCAAGATAGTTTCTGATTTTTTGTTTGATTTCCTCTTTGATTCATTGGTTGTTTAGTCTCCACATATTTGTATTTTTTCATGCCATTATGATGAAAAGGATGCTTGATATGATTTCAATCTTCTTGAATTTATTGAGGCTAGTATGACCTAAATCAGGCATGTTAAACGAGTAACGTTGAAGATCTAATTGTCTTTATTCAGCAATTTATCTATTGGGTAGCACACCATCTAAGAACTAGAAGGGTACTGTGGGGGATTTTACAAAATGAAAGGTTGTTATAGGAAGAAGGATCAGGCAAGGGAGCTAGTAACAAAAGCAAAGAAAGGATTATTTTGAGGCCAGGACATCTTTTTCTTTTCAGTTGGAGGGAGCCTTCCTGGTGGTTGACCAGAAAATTCCAAACTGGTGCATTAAGATTACATTCCTGTGAGATGTTGACACTGCACTTAAATCAAGTATTAAATCTAGGTTTGGTTATAATGGGCTTTTAGCATGAGGGATGGCATTTTGGGCCTGTGATTTTCTCTTTAGCAGGCAATATCCCATCTGGCAAGTAGAGAGGCACTCCAAAGAGTTGTACAAAGTGGAATGTTTTTGTAAGCAGAAAGAGGTGGGATTAAGAGAGTGGATTATTTCAGGCAGGAGGTCTTATGCAGAAGTGTCTGATCAGGAAATTCCAGGCTGATTGGTTTAAAATTCTACTCCTGGAAAAGGCTGAAACTGAATTAGGTTAGTTATTAAATTTTGGTTTAATGATATGGCTTAGCAAAAGTGACTTCATTTGGCCTGTTTCTTTCTTTCTTTTTTTTTTTTTTGAACACCAAATTGTGTCATCAGCTCACTTTCCATGGAAAATAACGATGCAGGGAACATCTTCCCAGTGGAGGGGCAGGGCCACAGGCTGGGTAAGGAAACCAGGGTCCCAGTTTCTCTCCCCGGCTCCTCACAGAGCAGAACTATCATCAGCTCATGAAAATAGTTTGGAGGTGGGATAAGGATGAAGGCAAAAGATTTGGGAGGCACCACCCTTTAAGGGACCCTCCGAGGCCGTTTGGAGAATCTGAACCTGGAGTTCTAACTCTTTGCCTTCTGATGTTCCTGTAAAACAGGGAGTGTGTGTGTGTGTGTGTGGGGGGGGGGGGTGGTGGTGGTGGTGGTGGTGGTGGTGGTGGTGGTGGTGGTGGTGGAGTAACAGGGGTGTTTCTGTAGATTTGCAGGGTAGAGAGGTCACCGAAAGGGGACTGGGCCTAGAGCAGGTCTGCCTCAGGCCGGCCAGTAGTGTGTGGGTTCATGCAGGAAAGATTTCACAATATGAGTCCAGGTGATTTCGAGAGCATGTTTATTAAAGCTGGGAACAGTGAGACAAGGAAAGGCTTAGCGTAGAAGAAGCAACAAGAGAGCGCCTAGGCGGTTCTCAGCTTTGGCTCAACAGAAACGTTATAGGAAAGAAGTGGGCCATGCTGGGCTGCGTGGACTCACTGAGCAGTAAAAGTCACAGTGAAAGAAGTGAGCCACGGTGGCGCTGCCGTTAGCTCACTGAATAGTCAGAGAAAAAGGGGCCTTGGAGACAAGTTCAGGGGTCAGCCCAGGACGAGCTACCGCTGCCCATTGCTCCCTCAGTTGCAAGTCTCATGGGGACCCTTAAGAGTTTAGGAAAGAAAAGTAGAGATGCACAAATGAGAGGGAAGAAAGGCGTGGACATGCTCCAGAGAGAGCCCGAGCTGGGTCTTTTTCTTGAGGGTTCTTACCTGTTTTCTAAAGATAGGAATTTTAGGGGAGAGCTTCAATAGAATATTGCATCAGCTTTATGCTGAAGTGCCAAAATGAGATTTATTCCCCTGACTTCATCTGTCCTTGGGTGTGGCTGGCACACATGGCACTAACTTGATTTCTGTTATCTGTCTCCCTGAGTAGGGTGATTTGTGCTCTCTACCCTCCGTTGGGGAGAAGTGTAAACCATTTACTCTTCGTGTCCTTGGTTAGGGAAGATAAGATTTTGTGATTTACTACATGGCTATAAACTGCTTAGCTGTTCAACTTCCTGTCTCAGTTTCCCTTTTCCATTTGTCCTGGCTTACTAACCTGTCTCAGAGAGGGTGTGAGAAAAATGAGTGCCGGTGGGTGCCTCCTCCCAGGATTGTATTTGCACAATGGCGCCCTCTGCTGCCCCCGCTCTTCCAACAGTTGAGGGCCATTTACAGTTTGGAAGGTCTTCCTCCTGTCCATCCTTCCCTAGTCTTTCATTTGTGGGGAGGGCATCATTTAACGATAATAAAATAGCAAACAGAGAACTGGAAAGCAAATCTTTAGGTCCACTCTATCCCTGATACCCAGAACTTCAGCTCGCTCCCAGAGACTTTCCGATACTACTACCATAGGCAAGCTCTTTTAAGACCTGAACTCCTATCTCTTAGGTATCAGAGGGAAAATGGAGACAAGCCACTGAGAATGTGTCAGAAACTCCTCTAACGACCCCACCTTACCTACTTCTTTCAGGTGTCACCCCAGCTCCCCCCATGCCCTGGAGAAGGATGGGGGTGTCAGAGCTGCAGAAAGAGGCTGAGATTTGGCAAGTCTGCATAGATAGCTCACTTCCCTACTCCGTAGGCCCTGTGGGAGGGTGAGATCAAACGGCCCTGCCTCCTCCCTTATTCTGGCAAACCAGGAGGTGGGGGACAGTGGCTCTGCCATAGCAGGTAACCCCTAAGTTAACCTGAAGTGCAGTTCAAGTTTAATGAGCTTTAATGGATGGGTGGGCTTCATGGCTGTGGAACTCGTGAAGTGTCAGAGGGGCTGCACTTGGTTTAATATTCCGAAATGCTTAACGTTTTTTGAACCAAGGACCTAGCATTTTCCATTTTGTAGCGGATACGGGGTGAGGGTGGGTGCAGTCTCCTGGCTGGCTGTCCACCCTCCCAGGGCTGGCCCAGAAGCAGCCAGACAGTGGTGTTCCGGACAACAACCCGGGCCCAGCAGCCCCTTGTGGATCCCTGGGCTGGCTCAGGTTCTGCTTTTTCAGAGGAAATGCTCCCTTGCTAGCAACCCAGGGCACCACATTGCCCCCTCCCCAGCAGCCAGCTCTTTGGCATGTGGGCTGCTGAGGCCCTGTGGGCTGTGCACCTAGTCCAGCCCTGGCACTGTTGCCACGTGGGTCAGACTGGGCTGGGAGCCGTGCCTGGCAGTGCGGGACACTGGCAACTGGGCACTTGCTGCAGGCTCAGCTCACCTGGAACCTACTGGGTGGCAACTAGTATCTAGTCTCCCTCTGGGCTTCACACTGTGCCCCAGACTGAAGACAAGAAGGCAGGAGAAGGCTGCGGAAGAATGCTTAGGGGCAGAGCAGGAGCTGAGGAGCAGCAGGCCCCGCCGGGGCTCGGGGAAGCACACAGTGTGCCTTCCGGCTGCTCAGTGCCCTCTTTTCTGAATTGGGCCCTGCTGCAAGGCGCTGCACCTGGTTTCTCCGTGCTTCCCAGCGTCGCCACATTAGGATCACACTCATGTTCTTCTGCCTCAATCCCGGGTGCCCCAGTGGTGGGTTTCTTCTGGTTCGTATGTGGACACTCGGGCCGCCAATCTTTTGATCTGATGAGAGGGCTCCCACCTTGGCCTCCTTCCGGTGGCCCCTGCCGTGGCCCCTCAGGTTCCCTCATTCTGCCAGGCCTGCTGGATGGACTTGGATTCATGTTTTTCCCCAGTAACAGCATGGCACAGCTGTGGCTCAACTCCGTGATGAGAAGCTGAAGCAGCATTCTGGCTCATTGCCTGCAGGCCCAGCGGGTGAGGAGGCACCTGCTGCACTTCCTCAGGCCCCCACCTGTCCCCTGGGTCTGACTGGCAGTCCTTTCCTCGCCGGGTGGTATTCATGTGCTTGTGTCAGGCCAGCCAAAGGGTGGCATGTTGGCCCTAAGGTAGTAAGATCCCTCCTACTGTCCCCCCGCCCCCAGAAGGATTATGTTGTTGAGAACCCTGGAGTGGTTGTTTATTAATTACCATGGTAATCAGAGCTGTTTGGGTCTGACAGAAGGGACCTCCATTATCACCAGGTCCTGGATGAATGAAGTGGAGAACAAGGAACAGGGAGGAGGATGTTGGAGTGAATTGAACACCAGAAGTTTGTCTTTGGGGGTGCTAGTACTTTCCCATGCCTTCTCTGACCCTCTGTCTTCCCATATGCCTAATGGGTTTGCTAATATCCACGTTGCCTTTTGGGGTCACTATGATGCCCAGGGTGACACTAGTTATTAATCTGTTGCCATGGGGGCCACAGTATGGGGCTCACATGTTGGGGTGGAGTTAGACTTTTTCAACTGCTGGTGGACTGCCCACTCCTGCCCACACAGATGTGTTCCTTCAGCAGGCTGAGCCTCACTGCCTGTCTTCATTCATCCAGGTTGCACCAGCAGGCATCCTGGATCAGGAGAGGGGGCGGGCTTCAAGAGTCAAGCAACAGGACTCACTATCCACCCTTTTGCCTCCACTTGTACCTCATCCCGCTCCCAATCTGAGCTGAGGTTTGACTGATGCTGAGGAGATATGACTGGGCCCTGGGCTACCATAATGGTCACCCTTGGGGTTCTGGGGCAACAGGACATGGTAGGTCCAGTGTAGGCTTGGTCCCGGGCACCAATGCAGCCACCTGTCTGCTCCTTCTGGCATCCTACTGACCCCTCTTTTCTGGACTAGTTTCTGCCCTAGTAGTTCTACCCAGTTTCTTCATGCTGCCCAACATCACTGCCATCACGATTATGATAAATTCACTGGGCAACCATGTCATTTACTCCTTCAAGGGCAAGACTCTAGACTCCAAGTTGCAGAGCCCTTCACTGGGGACCCTGGATCTCCCCTGCCTGTCCGGACATTGGGTGAGGAGAGCAGTCGTGGGTATCCATGAAAATTGGTGGTCATCCAGAGAGGAGGCATCTTTACTGCAAGGAATGTGTATGAGAGGAGCCCAGGGATGGTCTTACCGCACCCCCACCCCCCTTCAGGTAGCTGGCCCTCCTGGTTTGGATGCAGGTGGGAAGGAGAATTGAGTTCCTGGAAAGTGAGGGGCTCTCCCCAGTTGTGCGGGGAACCATACAACTCATACGACAAGTGTGAAGAGGGCAGTGGAGATGCCTGTCGTGCGTGAAGGCCTACTGCTTCCAGAGTGGCGCACAGGAATTGAGTACTGTCCGCTTCCTGAGCCTCCAGGCCCCTGGACAAGCACTGGCATTCCTGGGTCTCCTCAGGAAAGCTCGGATCTCTGGGGGAATTCCAGTTTAAACCTGCGGAGGCAGACAAGCATCCGTGCAGATGAATAGGCCAGTCTGGACGATGCCGGGGTTAGGACTAGCAGCTGCAGGCTAGGACTGCCGTCTGTTCTCTGGCGGCAGGGCTCTGGGCGCTTCAGCACCGCGGGCTGGACAGCGCCTCCGGGGCAGGCGGGCGGCTCCTGCCAGAACTTCTTGGGGTGTCTGACCCGACAAAGAAGGGAAGGCTGTTAGAGATAGAGACGGTTTTTGGCCCCTAGAGGGCGAGCGCAGGTGGTGCGAGAATCCTTAACAGGTTGGATCCTTGTGGGGCCGGGAGGAGGCGCAGGGCTGCGTCTATGTGTAACACCCCGCCTCCCGATTCTGGCCGCTCAAGACCGGTCACAACCCGCCTGTTGGGACTTATCTGTGACCAGTACACGCCCCAAGACCTCTGGACCCAAAACCTCTTTTTAATTTTTATTTTAAAAAATATATTGTATTGATTTCAGCGAGGAAGGGAAAGGAGAGATAGAAACATCAATGATGAGAAAGAATCTTGATCGGCTGCCTCGTGCACACCCCCTACAGGGGACGGAGCCCAGGATCCGGTCCTGTGCCCTGACCAGGAATTGAACTGTGACCTCTTGGATCATAGGTCTACACTTAACCACTGAACCACACCACCAGGCTGGACCCAGAACCTTTAGAGCTGGGTCTTCCTAGCTTGGGGACCCCCATTCTGGGCCCCGCTCCACAGGGGGACCCTTCGAAGCTTCTAGGAGAATCTGGTTGGGAAGTCCTGATTCCTTTGATCTCTGTTTGTCCTAAGGAGATCTATGTGGACTTGCAAGTGGGAGAGAGTGTGAGGGAAAAAAAGTGTGGAGCTGTGGGTGGCAGGATGAGTGTGTTCATGAAACAACGGTGACCTACACTGTTTGTACTTTCCAGTTCTCCTGGGACTGTGGATAATGCAGTTATTCTCTATCCTTTTATTGTTTGGAAGTTCTCTTTGAAGTCTAACTGTAGGACAGACTGTCATTGTCTAGAGATGGGGAACAGAGACCATGTCACAACTATAAAATAACGTGCAGAGAGCTGGGAATCAGTTATTGGGACCACTCCACCAGAACCTCAGGCCTCCTTTTATTGACTCCCACCAGCAACCTGAACACCTGAACACGGGCGGGAAAACGGGAGGGGGGCAGATGAGAACATGGCAGTCGGTCACCTGAAATCCCCAACCTGGGGGGCAGGAATAGAGGTGTTAGAACTGCAGAGAGAAGCCGAGATTTAGCAAGGCAGCGCAAAGAGTCTGACCTTATCAACCCCTGGACTCTGATAAGGGCAACGCGTAGCCCATGTGGGCTGATTAGATTGATCCGCCCGCCCCATCATGGCATTGAGGGGAGGTGCAGGGCAGGGGCTCACGCCCTAGTTAGTAACTCAAAAGCTCCAGATTAAACTTTCTCAGACTAATGTAGGTGGCCTCCACCCTCTGGGGCTGACAGGGAGCGTGGGGCGGTAGTCACTGGGGAACTGCCCCTGGACAGCCAATTGCATTTGGAGTCCTCGCTAGCGTGGGCCTTGCTTTCGTCCAGACACACTTGCCCATTGGTCGTCTGCTTCCTCGCCGCGCTTTCGGCTCTTTCCCTGCCACTTGGCGAGGTGCGAGGTGCGAGGTGCGAGGTGCGAGGTGCGAGGTGCGAGGTGCGAGGTGCGAGGTGCGAGGTGCGAGGTGCGAGGTGCGAGGTGCGGCGGCCCAGGTCCGGACTTCACTCCTGCGGGCCTGCGAGGTGGGACAGCCTTGTCTTCTCCGTTAGGCCTGGAGCGAGCGCGGCAGCACCGGGGCCGATCGCTGCCTGGAGCGCCCTCTGGCGGTGATGGGCGTCAGGCCTGGGCGTCTCCGCGCGACTCGGGGTCTTAGGAGTTAGCCCCAGGATTGGCTTGGCTGAAATGCGCTGGACAGCGCCTGCCAAGGCCCGTAGCTCTGAAAACGATTGCGCCAGGTTATCACCTCGCCTCTCCATGTCGGCACTGCTCAGTCTGACGCTAAGGAGGCGCGAGACAGTTGCTAGGATGGGCACGGTGGAGGTCCAGGGGAGCCAGGTGCCACCATGGGCATCCGCGTCAGTGCGGACATTGCTGGGCCTGGAGTCAGACCTGTCATTCTTCTCGGAACTAGCCACTGCCCAGAGGAGTTGGGCTTGTCTTCCGTGGCTTCTTGATGTTCCTCAATTTCATCGCCATCACAGCTGATCCACCTTCTGTCCCGGGCATTGGAGCAGGAGGGGTGAGGCTGTCCATGGAAGCTGGGGGTCTCCCAGAGGGAAGGGAGGGCTGTTTTTTACTGCGTAGAATGTGCCTGGGAGGAATCCCAGGAATTTTATTTATTTATTTATTTATTTATTGCTGGAATCACCATTCCTCGACCCGAAGTTAGGGGATTCAGTGTGGTTTGGACGTGGGTGGGGTGGAGTTGAACCCCTAAAAATTGTGGAAACTTTTTGTGGCCTCAGCCTCCAAATACAATTCACAAGAAAAGTTTGGAGAGGGCAGTGGTGATGTCCATAATGGGCGAATTTCTACCGGTGCCAGACAGGGCACGGGATTCAAGGGTGGTGTGACAAGTCACTCACCTTCCCAGGTAAGCACAGACCTGCTGGGATACTTCTGATTGAAACCAGCGGTCGTCACAATTGTTGAGGAATACAAAGAACACTGCAGATTATTGGGTCATTGTGGATGCCTCTTGGATTTTGCCCGGGCACCTGGTTGGAGGCTGCAGGTAGGGACAGTAGTGCAGGGAGGCAGCCAGGGGGGAACCTGACGGTTCAGCACTGAGGACTGGACAGCGTCCTCCGGACAGCCTGGCACAGCCAAAGGATGGATGGATAGTCACTCACACCCAGGGCCAGCACAGCTCAGAGGCTGACGGCAGAAACCCGGGACTTGGGGCCTGGGACCTGTGCTCATGGGGTCTGGACTGGAGCTCCAGAAATGTTTTAGATATCATGGAAATAACTCTTTGTAGTACTTCAGATTATAAACCTTTTAATACATGGTCTCCTCTTTGCCCACAACAGATAAGGAATATAGGTCTGGATATCTAATAGATGAGGGAGCTCAGAGAGGATAATCCATGTTTCCAAGTCACACAGCCAGGGAGGGGTTTGAGCTAAGACTAGAATGGCTGCCTTGGTTGTTAGCAGATGCATTCCCACAGATTTTGAAAGTCATGGGGTACCCTTGTATTGGGATCCTGAGGGCTGATGAGCCAACAAAAGGGGGAAGCACTTAGGGTAAGGGCACCACTCACATGGGGCCATGCTCAGGGCTTTGAGGAGGAGGGGGGCTCCCAATAATGTGTGAATTTGTCTATTCCTAAAGCCTGAGGTGGCATTCAAGGCTCATCAGAGCTCACCTATTTGGACTCAGTAGGACAGGATTCCTACCTTTGGGCCAGAAGTCACTCTTCTCTTGCCTGGTTAATCTGCCCCACCCTGGGCTGGAACTAGGGTGAGGTGAGTGAGAAACCAAGGGTGCAAAATTTAAGGAGGCACTCACTCTCAGGATCATGCAAGTGCAGGCTAGTGTCAGCATGACTCTAAAACTGAGTATCTTCCTTCCCACCTCCCCCTCCTTCCTTCACTCTAAGCCAGGGGTGGGCAAACTTTTTGACTCGAGGGCCACAATGGGTTCTTAAACTGGACCGGAAGGCCGGAACAAAAGCATGGATGGTGTGTTTGTGTGAACTAATATAAATTCAAAGTAAACATCATTACATAAAATGGTACGGTCTTTTTTTTTTTTTTTTTTAGTTTTATTCATTTCAAACTGGCCGGATCTGACCCGCGGGCCATAGTTTGCCCACGGCTGCTCTAAGCCCTAAGCTCCCAGAGGCCAGAGACAACCTTTGATAATCCCTGGGTGTCCCAGGCCAGCATCTGCTCATAGCAGGACTCACAGTTAGATTCAATAAACGTTTGTCAGTGACCAAGCCTCATCTTTCTTTCCCGTGAGAAAAATGGCCTAGGCCAGTGGTCGGCAAACTGCAGCTCTTTGGCCCCTTGAGTGTGGCTCTTCCTAAGCCTTAGGAGTACCCTAATTAAGTTAATAACAATGACCTACCTGTATAGTTTAAGTTTAAAACATTTGGCTCTCAAAAGAAATTTCAATCATTGTACTGTTGATATTTGGCTCTGTTGACTAATGAGTTTGCCGACCACTGGCCTAGGCTGGGAAGGGCATGTGTGTGTCTCGTGATCTGACAGAGGTTTGACCAATGGCTGGACTTCTCGTTTACTAGAGATAAGCAAATGACATGTGCGGGGAGAACCCAAAGCCTGTGCAAGAGTCAGAAAGTCCACACCAGAAAAGGAAATGTGGGGCAACTGAACTGGAGAGTGCCGATGACTTGTTCCAAGTCCCCCTGCCGCGTATGGACGGACAGGGCTACTGACAAGTTCTTCCAGGATGTGACCCAGTCAGGGAAAACCTGATGCAGTTACTGGATGCACATCGAGTGTATCGACTTTCTACTGATTGGGCCTGGAACAGTAAGCAGGATCAATCTGTTGCTTTTGTCTGCCAGGAGATGCTGCGCGCTGATTGGCCCCGGTTAAGGAGACGGAAGAAACAGCGTGCACGTGGCACCCGCGGCCAGAGCCGCGCGCGGCGGGACCGGGAGACCATGGCGTCGCTCAGTGGTGGCACCGTCGTCTGTGTGATCTGCTTGGAGAAGCCTAAATACCGCTGCCCCGCCTGCCGCGTGCCCTAGTAAGCGCCGGACGTCCTGGGGGAGGCGGACGCGAGTGTCGGGCCGGGGGGGGGGGGCGGGGGGGGGCCGGGCTGGGACGCGGGAGGGTGCTCAGGCTTGAGCTGAAATGCCCTGTCGGTTCTGTTACAGCTGCTCGGTGACCTGCTTCCGGAAGCACAGAGGTAAGGCCCCGCGCCCCCGCCTCAGCCCGGGCCTCCCTCCTCGTGTGGGGCGGCTCCCACGTCCCGCCCGGGTCTCGGGGCTGTGCACCCCTCAGGCCCGCTCCCTCCGGGCCTCGTCGCGCCCGACCCTGTCGGATCTCTCGGGGACATCTCTCCTGTGAATGCTTCCCCGGATTTTCAACAGCCAGAACCTTTCTTCTGCTCTGTCTTTTCTTCCACGTGCTGTCCTTTTTTTGTGTCTTTTAAAGAGTGGGTCGTTTTTCGCCGGAAAAGGCAACCCAGCTATTTCATCTTTCTTTTCCTCATCATTCGGCCCAAGTTGCGCAGGCTAATGTTAACGAGAACGTTCTTCTCAATGATGTCTTGTTAGAAACAGTGAGGTAGGTCTTTTTACAATAAGGCGATATGTCCTTGGCTGTTAATGTTGTCAGGTGTACATTTTAACTGTCCCTCCAGCGCCTCTTCTCAGCCCTCGGGGGCCCTTTCCCACGACTTCATGATTGGCTGATTCATGTTAAAGTTACTCGTTTAGGTTCTTTAAAATGTATCTTTATCGTTCGTAGTATTATAGATGCCCCCCCCCCCCCTTTTTCTCATTAGTTGTTTGTTTCATCCCCTCTAGTCTCTGCTTTACAACAGTATGTTTCCTGCCTTTCTCTCCAACCCCACCCCCTGCCTTTTTTCTAATATCTCTGGAGTATTTCAAAAGAAACCTTCGCCTGGCCGGCGTGGTTGAGTGTGGACCTATGAACCAGGAGGTCACGGTTGGATTCCGTGGTTCAGTTCCTGGTCAAGGCACATGCGGGGGTTGCTGGTTCCCCAGTAGGGGGGCCTGCAGGAGGCCAATGATCAATGATTCTCTCTCATCACTGGTGTTTCTCTCTCTTCCTCTCTGAAACCAATAAAAATATATTTAAAAAAGTAAACCTTCAACTAAAGATAGACAGGAAAGAAGATAACTGTTTTGCTGGAAATAGGGCTGGAGAGCTGGGTTGGGAGCACTTCCCCTTCACCTTGCATCCCCGTGAGGCCCCTCTAAGAACCCCATCAGGAGCTCTTATCTGTGTGGCCCTGCTGCCGCTGGGGTGAGTTTTCTGAAATGCAAATTGGAGCAATTCACTCCCTTGTTGAAAAGGCCAGTTCTCTCTCCAGCACAGGTCAGTGGTTCTTAGCCTGGGTGTGGTTCTCCCAGGGAGATACCACTTCACAGTTTTTGTTGTTACAGTAGCTGAGGAGGAGTTGGTGTGGTGGTACTTCTGGTAATTGGTATTGATTCTAATAAACACCTTGTGGTGTGTGAGACTGACAGCATTAAAGACCTTTCCACCCTGAACGCAGTAGCACTCTTGCTGAGAAATACCTGTAACGGTCGGCCGCGTGTGGCATACTTTTGCTCCTGCTTCCTCCACTCGTGTTCCAGCCACCACCCGTCTGCTGGCATTTGCTCATCACCATCTCCTTGCACCTGACGCTATTTTAGGGGTTGGTGCTAGCCACACATCTTTCTTCTGCCAGAAATGGTCTTTGACCTGGCAATGCCTCCTCCTGCAAGACTCCTCTTGGTCTTATCTTCTGGCCCTTTGCATCTTATCCATCTCTCTAGCTGTCATCCCTAAGACTGAACTACTCCGGCTGGACCTGTGTATGCCCAATGGCACGAGCACATGCAAATTTGATAGCTGAAATTCCTGAGAAAATAGTTTGATGCTAATTGAAGTCAGTGTGCCACTTAAACATAATGAAAGCCCTGTGATACTAGGCAAGGCAAGGAGGGATCCGGGCAGGTCCTAGGGGTCCATAAGTTGTTTTGCCAGGTTCAGGGTTGCTTGTTTTTGCCACTTTCCCTTGATCTGATCTCTCACTTCCTCTGCATCCATCTCTACCCCGACCCACATCCCTTCCTCCATCCATACGCTTCCCACCTCGATGCTGGCGTGGTGGGGAGGTACAGCCTTGTCACTAAAGTGGAGGTGATGTTCTCCTGATGTTTGTGTGTCTTTCAGAGCAGTGCAATACCGAAACTCGTCTTGTTGAGGAAAAAATAGCAGCTTTTACTGCAAGAACTATAAAGCCCGAGGAAAACAAAGGTGGGTTAGTTGGCTTCAAATAAACAAACCTAGAAAGGAGTTTCGAATAGAATAAGTTGAAAGGAAAGAGGAGACGGGCTGGGGCAGGGAGCCAAGGACCATGTCTTCATTAGGGAGAAGCAGCTTCCTTAGTCCAGAGCAGGGGTCCTCAAACTACGGCCCGCCGAAAACATCCGGCCCGCTGAAAACATTTATCCGGCCCGCCGGGTGTTTTTGCCGCCGCTGTGTGCATAGGAATTTGTTCATAGTTGTTTTTTTTAAACTATAGTCCGGCCCTCCAACGGTCTGAGGGACAGTGAACTGGCCCCCTGTTTAAAAAGTTTGAGGACCCCTGGTCCAGAGCATCAGGAGTGGGGGCACTGTCCTTGCTGGTGATATAGAGCAGCCTAAAGGCATTGTTCAGGACAGGAATAATAGGGGCAAGGGGCAAGAGGGGGAAGACCGTGGGTGTGGTTTGGGGGTGAGGGAGCCTTCTGTAGTCAGGACTTCAGTCTCCCTTCATGGGTCTGGCTGGACCTGTCAGTTCACCTGAGCTGGGCCTAGGTGAGAGGCTGCCCTTGGCTCATGACACCTTGCTGCTGCTGCTGGAGGCTTCTCACAGGTTACAGTGGTAGAGAGCTGCCATCCCATCCTGCCAGCCAGCTGGCTACCTGGGGTCATGCATCATGCCTGCCTCTGAAAGCAGCCCCCTCTGATGCCACCAAAGGCATCTTGAACATTCACAGCAAGGAGGTGGCCCGGTTCTGCCCTTGGACAAACTTCCTTATTGGGTTCAGGCAATGCCAGCGATTTCTGCCCATGAGGAGATTGACGTTAGCAGGTTTTTATGGAGCACACCTAGTTTATTGGTCCATCTGAGAGCTGGAGCCATGGTGAGGAGAGAAGGAGGATAAGAATTGGAAAATCAGCCTCCAGCATAACGACCACAGGGAGACACATAGACTAAGCGTGTGAACACTAGGATGCATTTAAGTCACCAATGTTTCTTTCATTTTCCTTCCCTTTCCTAAAAGAGGAGTTTATACAAATGGGTTACTGTCATGTGTGTGCCTATACATTTTAAAAATCTATTTGAGTAGTTAAAATCTGGTACCTGGCCTTTCCTTAGAGCCATAAGTAGTTGATTGTGTTATATATTCCTTAGATGATGACGACGACTCTGTAGCTGATTTTCTCAATAGTGACGAGGAACAGGACAGAGTTTCTTTGCAGAATTTAAAGAATTTAGGTAAGTCTGTACTGTGCTTTTTGTCAACCATTGAGATAAATTTAATCTGTTGTATAGAATGTGGTTTTATTTATGATTTTAGAGAAAGAGGAAGGGAGAGAGAGAAAAAGAAACATCAATTTGTTTTTCCACTTATTTATGCATTCATTGGTTGCTTCTTGTACCCGCAGCCTTGGTGTATGTGAACAAAGCTCTAACTGAGCCACCTGGCCAGAGCCAGAATGTGATTTTTAAGGTTATTAAATACTTTAGCGTGGCATGCAGAGCCCTTCATCCAGCCACTCGGTTCTATTAACAACACAGGGTTTCCACACCTCCCAGCTTGTCTGTAAGGCCGTTTTCTTGGCTTGGGGTCACAGTGGCTTTGTGAGTTAGCAGAGTTCTTTTCCTCCTTCAAGGCTTTGTTCAAGTGTCCTGCCCTCAGTTAAAGTGTTCTTGACCTTTGACTGTCAGAATTAGACACTTTTTCATATTCCCATGGTGCCTTGTAATATACTACTCACCAGATTTTATGGTAATTTGTTTCACATTAGTCTGTAGGGGAGAAACCTACATTTATTTCCATGTTCCTAGTGCTCCATTTGCAGTCTAGCCATTAATGCATACTGGATAATCCCAGGACTTGATTTTTTAAATTTGTTTTTATTTTTTTAAAAATACCTTACTGGGTCTGAGGATATTTTTCCATTGATTTTTAGAGTGTGGAAGGGAGGGCGAAAGACAGAGAAATATCAGTGTGAGAGAGACATAGATTGGTTGCCACCTGCACTCGCCCTGATCAGGGTGGGGGATTGTGCCTGCAACTAAGGTGGGTGCCCTTAACCAAAATAGAACCTGAACTGTTCAGTCCTCGGGCTGACACTCTACCCATTGAGCCAAACCGGCTAAGGCTATCTTTATTGTTGAAAGTATTATATGTCCCCTTTTTTGGACTTGATTTTTAGAGGATGTGGGTGTTAATAATACCCAGTATTTTGTGGGATTGCTCATTCAGTCCCTAGAGCAGTTCTGTTACCTCTAATTCATGGGCCAGGGTACTTCCTACAGGTGGGCATTATTTTCATTCCCATTTCACAGTCTGCCTGACAGGTGGTGCTTTGCACCCGGTCCCATCGCAGTGGTTAGATAGAATGAGGTTGGAGCTAGCTGGGGATAGTTGTGAACAGTTCTGTCATCTGTAAAGCACCATGCAGGTGTTAGAGTCATTTCACTACCGACCGTGCTTCAGGCTGGATCAAGCACTTAAGCATCATTCACAAGCACTCCCTCTGGAGTTTGACATGCTTGATTCAGGGTATAACTCCTTGCCAATAAGCTAAGGCTGTTCTCTATATGTAGTCATGAAGTATTTAACTTGGAAATGATTTTATATGCTGATTTCACCTTGTTTATGTAAAGCACTGGGGTTAATTTGTGGGTTTAAAGGTTAAGGGGATACAATATTACATTTAAAGCACTTAGCTTTCAGCCATCTCCACCTGTTCCAGCTTCAACTCAGATTGGCTTTCTTTCCTTAATTTTTAAGGGGAGTCTGCAGCATTAAGAAGCTTACTGCTCAATCCACACCTTAGACAGTTGATGGTCAGCCTCGATCAGGGGGACGACAAGGCCAAGCTCATGAGAGCCTGCATGCAGGAGCCCTTGTTTGTGGAGTTTGCCGACTGCTGTTTAAGCATCGTGGAACCATCCCAGAATAAGGATCCTTAAAATGGATTATGGTGCTGCTTGCTCCTTCTCCTAGGAGACCAGCTAATGTGGGGCCCCAAGCAAGGGCAGTGTTTCCAGGACGAAGACCTGCTGATGTAGGGTAGGTCATGCGAGTCTTCACCTCCATTGCTGTGGGCTTAGGTGTCAGACAGATGGGGGCACTCAAGTGGCACACATTCAAATGGTTGTTTTTAGGTTATTTATTTTTGGTACAGTTAAGGTAGATATCATGAGATAATTTATCAAGTTTCACACTTGTTTGAGTGAAAACTTGCTCAGTGTTACTAAATAAAATTAAGGTGTGGTTCTGTGGTACGTTGCATTGTTCATCATCCTTGATTCATAATTTAATTGCTTCAAATTAAATAAATCAACAACATATTAAATAGTAAAGTTTTGTTCCTTTTAAAGGAACTAAACACAGAATTTCCCCAACCAAAATTTTAGAGCTGATCTCAAGCTGCTTGTTCTGTTTGTGGGGAATCAGAGTGGGGGGTACCCCACTGTAGCGACAGACAACTCTCAATCTTGTTTGATTGCAGTTGGCTCCTCGAATGTAGTTAAAATGTGGCCCTGCTGTTTCTTAATCTTGGTCTGGGAACTACTAACCCTGACACCTGTCAGTGTTGAGATGGAGGCTGGAGCCCCAGGCCCCACTGGTGATTGGCCGCACAGCCCTGGCCTGCAGGCGGGCAGGAGCCATCACTCTCACAGGCCTGGGAGTCACTGGGAGTAGTTTGGCAGCTATGTGTTGATTAAATGTCTTTGGCAAGGCAGCTGGCAGGAAAGGCATTGTAGAAACAAAGGCACCACAGGTTGCCCAGCCAGGTGAGGATAGAAGGTGAGAAGAGATCACACGTGGCCCAGCCTGTGTCTTTCCAGCAGAATCTGATTAAAGCCAGTAACACTGTCGGACGAAGGTTCAGGGCAGATGTCAGCATAGCGCAGCGGAGACTTTCTGCAGTGAAACTTGATCGAGCCCTGGGGAGAGAGAGATGTGGCTTAACCCCGGCTCCCAGGAGAGCCAGGGCCTAAAGGTACCTCACAGAGCAAATGCTAGGGATGCAGGGGAGTGTGGACAAGTAAGTGCTGGCATGAGAGTCACAGCAGTAGCAGGACTGAACTAACCAACATGTTTTTCAGTTGGTTAAGTGGCAAAGTCCAGAGCGGTATTAGAGTAGAAAAGTTCCCATCCCTGCAGTGTGAGGCAGATGAGGAACAGTAGAGCGCTCCCCTCCTAGAAGTGTCACCTGTCTCAGCCCTAAGACTGCTTAACGCCAGAAGGTCGAACAGATTTCGGTTTACACTGTGTGGTCATGGGAGATTTTACCCAGGTTCTGGCTTACAGTAATTCCTCTGGCAAGAAATTCAGTTTCCTTCCTTCTGCCTTGTTGATATCATGTAATCCTTGAGTGTTTGCCTGTTTTATATGCTGGCTGACTTTCCCCCTGGCTGCCCGTAATATAAAAACACAGGGCACTCGGACCAGTGACTCACCTGGTTGTCATTTCCTTAGCTGGAAAAGGAGAAAAACCAAGTAACATAATTTGGGGAAAACCTGGTGCCAAATCCAGTGCCACTGGAGTAAGCAAGCTGTCAGCACAACCCAAGTTTTTTGAAAGTGGGACTAACTAAAAGGTGACTCTAGAATAGTGGTCGCCAGCCTTTCAGACCTCATGGACCAGTGGTCCAAGGACTACGGGTTAGTGACTGCTGCTCCAAAGGTTTCCTTAAACCAGTGGTCGCCAACCTTTCGGACCTCACGGACCACCGGTTGGCGACGGCTGCTCCAGAACACTTAGAGGCAGTTTTTAAGAGGTGATGAAAAGGCTCTGGAAAAGTCGGAGTTGTAACTGCAACCAGTTGGGAAGCTTAGGCTCTGGTTTCCCCAGCAGGGTTAGGACGGCTCTTGTCCCAGCCTCAGACCTGCTCCCGCTGTGGATTCCTGGTCCTGGCCTCCTGCCTTCTACAGTGAGATGGGAGGGACCCAGAGCTGCTGTGGGCAAGACTGCCATCCATCCCATCACAGCTTACCTGAGGCAGTGCTCGGATGGACGTGACACCATCTTGCTCTTGTGCTGTCTGGACAGTGTAGCTACGGGGGCTGCTGTTGGGGAGCTGGAGGCAGGCCCAGACCACCAGTTTCCTCTGGAAGCCGTGCACACCCACGGCTGCGTTGGCCAGGACCAGTCCCAGGGGCCAGAGGCGGATTATTGCCCCCAGGAGCCAGCTCTGTGCCTGGGGCAGCGGGAAGGAGCTTGGGGAACCGGGAGCTTGAAATAAGTGTTTTTCTTCCACACCATCCAGTTCTTTAGAAGCAAGGAAGGCCATTCTGATCTTAAAAAGAGAACACCACTTTGTAGCTTTTGACTTATTAGCTCTCAATGGGAAATGGAAACCAAAACCCTCTTTAATAAGTCAGCTTAACAAGGCGAACTGAAGGGCCCCTGGCTGTGAACAGCTGGGTGCCTTCAACCAGACTGGCTCTGTGTGGCAGAACTTCATGCCCAAGGCAGGTGGGCCTAGGCCTTACACAGGCTACTTGAGCCGATAATTCCATGGTGTTAGCACGTTCCCAGTTGCTTATGCCACGCTTTACTGTCACAGCCACCCTGCAGTGTAGGTGGGGCGTGGCCATTTTGTGCATGAAGAACACAAGACCACCCACTTTGCAGTGGCAGGGCCAGCGTTCCAGCCCGGGTCTGTCTGGTACCAAAATATCCACAGGCAACCCTGACTTCTTGAGTCCGATACTCACTCTCCACTTCTGCCATGCGCGCTTGATGACTGTGGCAGCTGCGTGCAGCCTCTGGACTTGTTTCCGAGTTAACCAGGAGCGAATGGCTAGAGGGTTGCCCAGAAACAGGAAAGAGTACAGTGTTCATTACAGCTCTTGGTAACCTGGCTGTGCAGCAACACCAGAGCTGCCCTAAAAGTTTTAAATAGGTATTTTTTCAGTCCCTGGCTACCTGCACACTTCCCTCAGGTAAGGTACTAAAGTCAATACATGAATCAGAATTGGCCCTCACACGCCCACAGACTTGGAGGTGCCTGTACCTTGAAGGGACAGTTAGGAGCGGGGTCAGCTCCCACCCTTGGCTCAGTCTGGCATAATGTCCAGGGAATCAGGGGTCTGAATTGCCTGCATCTTTTTCTTTTCAGAGAGGAAGGGAGAGAGATAGAGAGTTAGAAACATCAATGAGAGAGAAACATCGATCAGCTGCCTCCTGCACATCTCCCACTGGGAATGTGCCCACAACCAAGGTACATGCCCTTGACCGGAATCGAACCTGGGACCTTTCAGTCCACAGGCCGACACTCTATAGTCCACAGGCCGACACTCTATCCATTGAGCCAAACTGGTTTCGGCTTGCCTGCATCTTTTAGAATTAGTTCTGTTTATTGGGAACCCAAATTTGCTTGCCTTGTGAATCCATGAGTGATATCACCAGACACCCACATGCTGGTAAAGGTAATAACTACTAAATGGTGGACTGACCATGACACTTTCTTATTGAAATTTCAGCATTTTTTTCTTTTTGGTATAATCATATTCAGGAAAAGGACTATTCCATAAAATATGAATACATTTGGATTCTAGAAAATGAAAATGTTTAAAGACACATAAAAGTCAGCTGTTACCTTACCAAACCACATAGTTCTACAGTGCTTTCTTATGCATAGTTTTCATGCTAATATGCACAGAAATGCACCTTACGAAGGTGGCATCACCCTGATGTATAGTTTGGCACCCAGGTTTGAACATCATATTGGAAGTGGTTTTCCATTAAGTTTAAAATCTTCAAAAAGATTTGTTAGCTATTTCATAAGGATGGTCCCTAATATAGCCATGTTTCCACCACTGTCCAATGTTTGGGTGGTTTCTAGTATTTTTATTTTTAAAAATGAGACTGCTGTTAACATGGTTCATACATTTCTTCCTTTGATGAATCAAATCTTGTCAGGTTTTTACCTTCTTTTTAAAAAAATATATTTTATTGATTTTTTACAGAGAGGAAGGGAGAGGGATAGAGAGTTAGAAACATTGATGAGAGAAACATCAATTCAGCTGCCTCCTGTATACTCCCCACTGGGGATGTGCCCGCAGCCAAGGTATATGCCCTTGACTGAAATCGAACCTGGGACCCTTAAGTCCGCAGGACGACACTCTATCCACTAAGCCAAACCAGTTAGGACAGGTTTTTACCTTCTTAAATTCATTAAAAGCCCTGGAGACCAGCAGAGTTGTAAAGGGAAAGATGGAGTAAACAGCTGTCTAGGTCTGGGAAAGGGAATTAAAGGGATTTTTAGCCTCCGCTACCTACATAGCACCCGTATTTGTGGTGTGACCTGCTTTCCACTCACTGAACTGGAAAGACGCTCTGGGTGAGGACGGGAGCGTGAACCCCAGTGCACCACAGGATGTGCCACCAATGCCTTGAGGCTGGGACACTGTCAGCTTTGGTGTGTGGGGATTCAAGGAACAGCATTCAAAGGAACATAGGGTCTGCAGTCACTGATGGCAGCTGCACTCAAGGCCATCTGTGGGCCTGGAACGAGGCTACGTGCCCAGGGCCCCAGTCCTACCTGCCTGGATGAGCACAGCAGCCTGCCTCTGCCTCTCCTGCCTGCGATGCCGGTGTCGCCTCCAGCCAGCCTGGATGCAGCGGGCACACTGCTCCAGCACCTGGGCACGCCTGCGTTCCAGGAGCTCCAGCTGGGAGAAGGGGCATCCACTGAGGTCCGCAGCCCACCCTCCCCCTATCCTGAGGAGAGCCCAGCCCGTCCTGCTGAGAGTACACAGCTGTTTCTGTGACCTCTGCTCCTCTGAAGCCAGCTTACCGTGGAGTCCGTCATGAACACCTTGGTCCTGCCACAGTGCACTGTGGCTGGTGTGGCCTCCACCGGGTCGCCAGATGTGGCTGCTGCGCCAGGCAGAGCGGGCAGAGTGCGGAGGATGCCCTGGAGCAGAGGCTGCAGCGTGGCCTCCGCGGCCGGTGGAGACCATTCTAAGGGTGGGAGACAGAAGTCCCATCAGTGCTTCGTCTAATACACACTTCTGTGGCCGTAAGAAGCTGGTTCTGGTCTCCCTAGCATTTTACAGGCCTCTTTTTTGTTCTTGTCTCTAGCCATTTTTACCTATTTTTTGGGGGGGAGAGACCAGGAGCAGCCCCTCTTATCCCTCAGGCCCCTGGCTGTTATGAAGAGTCTTGGAATCCCACTGTAGCTGTGCCCTGGACTGGCCTGCAGCCTCCACTCCTGTGGGTCCCTTTGGGCAAGTGACAAAGGACACTTGGTGCCCTGAACATGCTGAGGGCCAAACGGCATTAGGGCCACCCCCTCCACCCTAACAGCTCACTTCCTGCCATGGAAGGGCAAAGAGAAGACAGACTCTGGGCCTGCGGAGGCCATGGGGTCCCCCTGCCGACCTGCATCACAGGGCTGACTGCTGTGGAGGGAGGTTTACCTGCGGCTCTGAACACCTTTAGCTGCCCAGCGCCTCTCTGGAGACAGAGGCTGCCATAGAAGATACCGCAGACGAGAAGCAGCAGCAAAATCAACCAGAGCCCAGGAGACGTGGGCAAGAGACAGAGCAGAGCAGACCATGGAGAGAGGAGGAAGAGCGGTGGGGAGAAAGGTGAAAGGAAGGTGACAAACTGTGCCCAAGACAGAAAAACAAAGCAGAATTGTCCCAACTGGGTTTCCTGCCCCAAGGTAAGGCTGTGTAAGTGGGGGGAGTGGTTACCGCTGGGCTGGGATCCTACTGGGCGGAGCCTGGCACCTCTTTTCCTCCTGTGCTGGGGCCACAGCCTCAGGACAGCCACATGCCCACAATCCTCAAATCAGGGTCACAGGCCAGAACTTTCCCTTGAGATCAGAGTTTGGGGGGAGGACCCCAGCAGGCTCAACAGCTCCCCCAGACCGCCTTTCCCCACTGGCCAGGCAGAGCTCATTATTTTAATAATTATTTTAACTAATTTCTTCCTTTCCTTTCCCTCTACATCTCATCAAATGCTTGCCCAGTCTGACCAGTTTCTTCCCAATATTTCCTGTGTCCACATCTCTAGCTTCTCTCTACTCTCGCCAACTTAACAGCCCACCACGTGGCCCCACAATAGTCTCCAGGGAACATGAGGAGTGCCCCGTCCACCCAGAGAATAAAGTCCAGTTTCTGTGACTCGGCCCCAGCTGTCACCCCAGCCTCACCTCCCACCACTGTCTGCCCCTATATGCCAGTAACAGTAGACTGATGAACAAATGACTAACAAAGGGGCCCCACTCACCTGAGCGCCCTTCATTAAGAGACGGGCTCTGGGGGCCCCGGGCTGTGCGAGGATGGAGCTGCCTCAGTAACGCGTACCGTTCCACAAAGTTCTGGTGAGAGACCCTGGAAGCCAAAGTGGGTGGAAGAAGGGAATGAAGCAACTTCATCCGTGGGCACAGCGCTCAGGGTATGACGGGAGTAATTGCATTTAATCTGCTCAACAACCCAGCGAGGTGCTGCCCTGGCTGCACTGCATGGACGAGGCTGTAGCTCTGGAGAGATTATTTTAAGGGTCTGCTCTTCCTGGGCCCTTTCCTAGAGGACTTGCTGTCTGCCTCCTTCCAAGGGGCATGGAGGGCCCCCTCTGGACTAGACCACTCCTACCTCACACCCGTGCTTGGCTGCATCTCCACCCGTCCTCTGACCCACTCTACTCCCCTTCACAGCAACACTTCTCTAAACAGCTGGTGACATCTGATATCTGCACTTCCTCCTCTAGTTTGGCTTCTGCCTACAACACTGCACCATGTGGCTCCTGTCACAGCCATCAGCATGCCACTAAAATTGTTGCTGGTTTCTCGTCATCCCCCCTCTCAAAATGTGAGCTCTCCTCAGGACATGACCCCGATCTCTTCTATCCCCGATGGGGTTTCCTCCTTGTTTGTGGTGTTAAGACCCTCCAGTTCTTAGAGCTCTGCTGAGCCCGGGCCTGTCTCACAGCCATTTCAAACCTGACCCTCCCACCCTGCAACCTGTGCCTTCCTCAAACCATCTCGCCTCCAGGAATTACCCCCATCCACCCATTTGCCTCAGAGGGAAGCCTAGAAGCTGACCATCCTGCCTAATAACTCATGTTCAATCAATCCACAGTCCTCTTTCTATCACAAGCCACACCAATTTTACCCACTTCTCTCCAGTGTTCACTGCTGCCACCCTCATCGGGGACACCATCTCACTTATACACCTGCAACAGCCTTTCACTCCTCTTTTCCTGACACTACGTCCAACCTCCACATGGCAGCCATGGGATATGAGTGAGAGCACAGCACTCCCTCCTCAGAATGCCCGGCAGCTTCCACAGCACCCAGGGCAGGCTGTGAAGTCCTTCAGGTCTGGCCCCCATCCCTCCCTCCTCTCCTCCCAGTTCTCTGAGCTCCAGTCACTTAAGCACCTCTCAGTTCCTAACCTGTTCCCTAGTCTGGAATGCTCTCCTCCCCAAATCTTCGCAGAGGCCCGAGCTGCCTATGACCCATCCTGGACCAGCCCAAGGATACCCCTTCCCATTAGTCTACCTAATAGCATTTTTTGTTGCTTCCCTAGCATTGATTAACTTTATAGTTTTGTTCTTTTTTCCACAGGGATGTATGACCCAAGAGGGCAGACTCAACCTTCCTTATTCACTGATATATACTAGAAACAGTGCCTAGCACAAAATTGTGCACAGAAAGTAAACGGATAAATGACAAGCACAGTTCCTTGAGTTCAGGCTGACACCTATAGACCTGCCCTTTCCCTTCATCTCCATATCTGTCTCTTGGCTGGGCAGGCTCTTGTTGGGCCTGAGTCCCAGCTCTACCCTGACATTGGCCCTGCCCCTGCAGTGATGGGCCCACTCACCGGATGGGGAAGCCGGCGGCACTGATGTGGATGGTCTCCACAAGACCACAGGCCTCCAGCTGGCTCAGGACCTGCAAGGGTGGAGAGACAACGTGGTACGGGCAGCATGGGGCCAGCAGGGCAGACGGCATTCCCATGGTCCTGCCAGCGTGGACTGCAGGGTCTCCTGAGGCTCCATTGAGGGAGGTATACACTCTGGGGCTGGTGCAGGGAGAAATTAAGAAATACCTCCCTGCTAAAAGGGTCCTGGCGGCCCCAGGTCCCCTATGTGGTTCATGGCTGCTGGTACGGCTCTCACCATCCCCACAGTGCAGATGCTCTGCCTCACATGCAGCCCAGCCCCATTTGTTTTTATTTATTTTATTTTTGGCTAGGCAATCAAGTGAGTCAGCTGCAGGGCATGGGAGGTTGGTTATACTGTGAAGAGCCTTCTGGGATCTGAACCATGGTCTTGACCACAGAAGAGTGGTTCTGGCTATAACCCCCAAGGGTCACATCTACCAGTTGACTGTGGGACACTCCAGCATTGCCCAGTATTCACACCTCATCCACATCCCATGGAGCCCAGTATCCTGAGCAAAGAACAATTGCTGGCCCTTTTTGTGCAGATTAAAAATCTACAATGTAGCCGAGACTGGTTTGGCTCAGTGGATAGAGCGTCGGCCTGTGGACTGAAAGGTCCCAGGTTCGATTCCGGTCAGGGGCGTGTGCCTGGGTTGCGGGCATATCCCCAGTGGGAGATGTGCAGGAGGCGGCTGATCGATGTTTCTCTCTCATCGATGTTTCTGGCTCTCTATCTCTCTCCCTTCCTCTCTGTAAAAAATCAATAAAATATATTAAAAAAAAAATCTACTATGTAAGGCGAGACAGACTTCCAGCTAATTGCAAGAGAGCCATTCTGGGCAGCTCCAGTCTCATCTGGGCAGTGCTAGGTGAGAAGAGAGCATGAGGCGCCAGAGCCCTACTTCCTTCCTTAGCTAGGTCCCTGCAGTGCAGACCACACAACCATACACGACTGTCCTGCCAGCTATGGGGAGACAAGCCCCTCTCATGTCAGGCCCAGCCTGAGAGATCCCCTCTAGTCACTGCACTTGGAGTAGATGTCCTGCCCTTCACCCCTCCAGGGCCTTGGCCAGATAGGGCTCTCGGCGAAGCAGCTTTGGCTCGGTGTGAATTACCTCCTCCCGGAGGAAGGTCTGTGCCTGGCCCTTGCTGTTGGGCTTGATGCAGCGAATGTAGTGCGGCGTGGTGCTGTGCAGAACCTGCAGAAGCTGTTCCAGGGAGGCCTGCGGAGGGAGAGCGCGGTCAGGCAGAGGCTGGAGCTGCCTGGGGGCATCAGCTGGGCCCTGGTTAGAGACTGCAGCCAACACCTCAGCCCCAACACCAGGATCTTCCTGTGCCCTGGGATGGCTATTGGAGGCTCTGACTGTGTCCAAGCACTCCCATCCCTTGACATCCCACTGCTCCTCACATCTGCCTCCAGGGACCTTTCTTGACCTGTGACCCTCCAACTGGTTGGTCTCTCTGCATCGGGTGTCAGGGTCCCCCAAGCCCCACAATCTTCTTAGAAGAGAGCAATCAGAACCCCCAGCCATTCATTCAGGAAATAGCTGTTATTAAACCAAAGCCTATGACCCGGGCAGTCTGCTGCTGTCTCAGAGCCGAGTCTAACAAGCAGCACAGACACTGGACGGGCACCCTCGGTAGTATCTGAGGCTGGACAGGAAAGTGCTATTCAAACCTGGGCTCCCTGGGTACCTTCTCAAGGAGGAGGTGATACTGCAGAGCTTTGAAGGATGAGAAGGAATAAACTAAAAAGAGCCATGGAGGGTGGAGCTGAGGTGGCTGGGGTGAGAAGCAGAATGTGCTGAGAGACAGTAGAAAGTATAAGATACGGGAGGAGACAAACCTGCACTGGCCAAGGACAAAGTCTGAGCAGGAAGCTGAAGATCGGAATGGGCCAGGTCACAGGTGCATGTAACTATTGCTCTTCCACAGCCCCCATAAGCAGTGGGTGAGACCCCTGCGCCACCCACAGGCCCCTAGGCCAAGTGTATGTGTCTGATTCCTGTCTCTGTCTCCCACACAGGACTGTCAACTCGGTGTGAACCCGGACCATGTCTTCTTGACTCATCAATGCTCTCCGTAAACAGCACCAATCCTGGGAAGTGCTTGGCAAACATTTGAGACTGAGGAGAGACCCAAACATGTCATGTTAACACTACCAGACCCACCTTGAACCTGGACACCACCGTCAATACAGGGGTCCTGCTCTTGCCAGAAGGCTCCTCCTGGGACTTCTCTTCTGGGTCAGTAGGAAACAACACCTTGAGCAGGGGGTCCTCGGATTGCTGCAGGAGCCTGGTCAGCTCAGGGGGCACAGGGTCCTATTGGGAGAGGACGAGAACAGTGGGTGAGGGCAGGTGGTGTGTTACCCAGGGCTGTCCACAGGCCTGCCAGCCTGCTCACCCAGGCCCCAGAGGAGGGAGTTCCAGGGTAGGACAGGCCCTGAGTCCAGGAGACAAGCTGGTTGCCTATGAATCAGCAACCCAGTGTGACATGGGTCATTTCTGGGCTGGTCATGCCTGATGAGCAGACCTCAGGCAGATGGCCCCAGAGGTGACCTTGGGTTCTGGGAAGATACTCAGGAGGGAGACACACAATAGGAAGCTGCGTGTATGGGCAGCAATGACTCAGCGTGCCGTGTACCCAGGTCCCCAGGGGCCATGGCCCAGCCTCACCTTGTTCTTCTCCACCAGGCCTGCGGTGTGGTACCGCACCGGCCCCGCATAATGCACCACAATGAAGCTGGGCTCCCGGCTGAGCTTGTCGTGACCCAGGCAGGGGCTGCCTGCCAGGGCACTTTCAATGCGTGTCTGGAGTTGGGCTGCACTGCTTGGCCGGTTAAGGCGGCATTCCTACGTGGGGCGGGACAGGCAGACAGCCACAAAAGTGAGAGGGCTCCCCACACCCTTAGTCTCCACCCCATCGCCCCCATGGTAGCAGAGTTGTCACATAGGCAGTACAGTGACCCTGAGCGAAGGAGTACAGGGATTAGCAAACCCATTTGGCAGATGGGGAGACAGAGGCACAGAAAGGGCAGTGACGAGTCTTCGAGGCCCCAGAAAAGTCCAAAGCCCACCTCTGCTGCTCAGCACACTACTGATGCTCCCACCTCGTTTAAGAGGGAGCAGATGCTGATGGGGGTCCCCTCGATGAGGTCCAAACAGGTCTGGTTGTCCTGGTAGTTGACAAATGACCACTCCAGGCCCTCCAGTGCGTATTCCTCCTAGAAGGCAAGGTGAGGGGGCAGGAGGCAGCTAAGGGCTGAGGCCCAGAAGGCCATCCTATGGCTGGCCTCAGCAACACCAACTATTCCAGAATGGCATCAAGAACTAAAGGCTAGGTCCTGGGGGCCAGGAAGAGATAGAGGATCCAGGACGGCCCCACCCTGCCACACGCTCACCTGCTGAGCCCTTAGGTAGTGAGCCACAAAGTGCTGCTGCAGCTTCTCATTGGCATAGTTGATGCATAGCTGTTCCAGACTGTTGTCAGGGAATGACTCAAAGCCGTACACATCCAGCAGGCCTGTGGGGGGTGGGGCGGTGGTGAGGGGAGAACCCATGGGGCCGCTGCAGAGGCCGGGGGACTGTAGGGGCCCAGGGTGAAGCTTCATCCTTGGCAGCCTGGGGATGAGGCTGAGCGAGCATGACACCCACAGTGGGCAGAGCACCGTACCCCACCCCAGGGTGCCATCTTTACCTCATGCCCCCTCAGAACTTGCAAACAGGAAGAAAGGCCGAATGTGTGTGAGGGGCAACCCAGGGCACCAGGTCCTCTTCAAGGCTGAATCCTTAGGTCCTGGTAGGCCCCTCCTTGAGGGCACCAGGTCCCAGGGAACATTTCCTGCATCCAGCCGTTTGGAGGGCCTGGGTCTCACCAGCCCAGTTGGTGTCTAGAATTCCACATTCTGTGAACAAACTCACTGGTGCCTCTGAGCTCTACTGCCTCCCCTACCTGACATTCCTACCCAGGTTCCAGCAAGGTTATCTTTCACTCATCCCCACTACTCTCAGACAGGTGCCATCTGAGTCTGCCTGGTGAGCTATGGACGAGTCAGATGTGAGCATCCGGGAGTAGAGATGTCCTTGCCCAAACACTGGTGGACAGATGAGGGGGATGCAGGGAAGGGAAAGGAGCTGCCAGAGTTAGCACGGTGGGCCCAAAGCTGCCCTGGTCTTTTTTAGAAGGGGTGTTCCCAGCGGGGGGCCCCTGCTACCTATGAAAGTGGTCCAGGAGTCGGGGGCCGCATAGATGCTGCTGTTGATCACCGATACCAGCCAGTCGAACAGCCTGTTGGGGTTGGGGAAGAGGAGACTCTGGTGAGAGAGGGTCGAGCTGAATTTGAGGGGTGGCAGAGCTGCTCCTCCAGCCAGGGTGCCACACCCAGGAGGGCCCGAGTTCCCATAAGCACATGCACTCGTACATACACGTGTTCCGTCCCCTAATTTCAACATGCCACTTGACACCCTTACATGGCATCATGAAGGTTCTCAGAACCCAGGGTGAGAAAGCACCCTTAACCACATGACCAGAGGGTGGACATGCCCATATCACCCACTAGGAAAGGCCAGGACCCACCCGACCCTGTTCTGGGCTCCCACTTGCTGCTTGCTGGGTTGCCCTGCACTTTGGGCTGAGGTTCTGGCTCTACCACCATCTATCAAATTCCCCAGGTGCCTGGGGAAGTCTCAGGAGCTACTCCCTGCTGTCCCCAAGGATCTGGGGAGCAGGGAGGGAAGCCATCTGCTGTGTTTGGCAGCCCTCACCCTGGGCCTGGGCCTATTGCATGGCAGTGTCTGGTTCAACTCCAAAGAGGGGAGAACTTGGAGGCAGCAGGGGCCCAGAGTGCTCACCGTGCGTAGATCAGTTTGGCCAGACAGTCTCTGCGGGTGTCGCACTCGGCTAGGGAGCAGGGCTTCCGGAACACCTGCTGCTGCTTGCCCGCCCTGATGGTCCTGATCCTCAATGTCTCCACCAGTGGGTCCTCTGGGAGCCAGAGCAGCGAGGCCGATGTTCTGACAGAGCCTGGGAGGACAAACCTTCCATCCAAACAGCCCCCTTCACAAGGCAGTGAAGCCATTGTCGTGGAACCATCGCCCGCCCAAATGAACAGAGGAAACCTTGCTGGTAGGCGAAGAGACCTGCCAAAGGCAGAGGCAGGACATGAACCCAGGACTTCTGTGTCCCAGTCCACATTGCCACGTGTGGGACAAATTATAAACCCTCTGACCCTCGTTTGCTCATCTGTAAAATGGGGACAATGCTGCCTGCTTCAGAGATGGGGTGAGGAGTATCTTATCCAGGGCAGGACGCTACAGCTAATGTTTAATCAAATGTGAAATTCCAAATTTCACCCTCTGGCCTCTGACCCAATCCCACCGATACTGGCTCTTTTCTGGGCAGGACCGGCCTGCTCCCTGGGTGTGTGACCAAAGCCTGAGGCACAGCCCCCTGCCACCCTTGCTCTCACCCTTGGCATCGTCCATCAGCTGGCAGGGCTGGGCTTCATCCTCACAGTCAGCAAACCGGACGTTGCCGAGGTGCAGCAGTCCAGCCAGGATCTGAGGGGCAGGAGAAAGGAGACACACAGTGGGCACCTTGTAAGGGCTGGAGCCCAGCCTGAAGGCTTCTCTTCTGCTAAATATAATCACAAGAGAAGAATAATAGCAGCTCCCAGCTACTGCCCATTTGCTGCAGGACTCTATGAGACACGATTCTATGCATGATACATGCATCATCTTGGTTAATCTTTTCTTTTTTTAAAAAATATACTTTTATTGATTTCAGAGAGGAAGGGAGAGGGAGAGATAGAAACATCAATGATGAGAGAGAATCATTGATTGGCTGCCTCCTGCACGCCCCCTACTGGGGATCGAGCCCGCAACCTCAGGCATGTGCCCTTGACTGGACTCAAACCTGGGACCCTTTGGTCCACAGGCCGACGCTCTATCCACTGAGCCAAACCAGCTAGGGCTTGGTTAATCTTTTCAACATCAGAGAGGCGAGTGCTGCAACGATGTCCATGACAGAGATGAGAAGGGGACAGGTTAAATGAGAACCCGGGCAGTCTGACTACAGAAACCTCCCAGGGCAGCTGGTGGGGCCTCCAGGTCACCATGGTCTGTCCCTCTGCCTTCCCCTCTGGAGTAGACTGTAGAACACAGCTCCTGTTCCTCGTGGAGCAGGCTTCTATGGAGCTGGGCTTGGACTCCCTTTGGCCCTTTCCCAGCACAGCTGGGCTCTGATGGCCCAGCCTAGGGGAGGATCTGTGACCATGGTGTCTGTACAGTGGGGGCCCTCTTGCCTTTGCACTTGATGCATGTGGATGAGCCCCTAGGAGCTGTAGAAAGGAGGCTGCTGTGCCCGATGGGCAGTGTGGCTGGAACAGAGGGTCACGCCAACCCCCAGCCAGCACTCCTGTCTGGACACCCTACTATTGTCCACTCCTGCTGTCCCTCTGGCCAGGTGCTTGCCTGGCAGTGTCCACACTGGCCATGATCCCCTCCCTGCCTGAGGAGCCCCACCTGGAGATGGAGGTCACTTTCCACTGCACTGCCACCTCCCTGCAGTGGCTCCCGTCTCTGCTGCCAGCCTATCCTATCTACTCCCTCCCATTGCTCTGGTGGGTGAGGAGGTGAGGGAGCAGGAGGTAGTCAGTCGGCAAAGACAGATGGGAGGAGGGAGGCCAATAATGGGGATGAGGAGCCCAGTTCACCTGGGTCAGCATGTCCGGAGAGGAGGGGAGAGAAGGTGGGAATTGGACTTACTCCGTATGGTGCAAGTCTATCTGTATCAGTGGTGTCTGACCTTGGGCAGGTCACTTTACCTCTCTAGTCTTCTCAAGCATAAAGTAGGAATAACTCCCTATACACAGGCCTGTTGAAAAACTCAGTGAGCTAAAGGGTGTAAACATGATTTTAAAATTCCTACACACCAGAGCCCATTAGCTGCCCTGGGCAAACGTGGCAGCATGCTTTCCCTACTCTGACCACTGCAGTTAAAGCTGACCCAGGCTCCTTGCCCTGTGCGCTCTAACGCTCTCGGTGCTGTTTTATACACAGAACTATGTGCTCCACGCCCCTCCCACCCTGACACCGTGTCCAGGTTCAGGGGCACAGAGGAGCGGTCCACTTCTTGGAGACTGCAAGGCGGGCCCAAAGTCTCAGATTCTCAGGAAGACTCAGGTTCAGAGGAGGCTTCCAGTGACCTCTGTCAAATGTAAGTGCCAAGGCTTTCCTTCTGACCTTAAAGATGTTGTTCTGGGTGAGGGTGTCGATGCCAAGATGAAGCATGGCCTCTCTGGTCACCTCAAAACAATCCTCTGAAAAGAAACCCAAGTCACAGCCCAGTGTCAGGACCAGAGGCCAGCAGGGGCAGTGAGGGGTGAGAGGCAGGCTGTGAGCAGAGGGGGGTGGGTGCTGGGTAAGGCTCCCCCTACCTTCCAAGGTCCTCTCTGGGTTGGGCAGCCAGGAGAAGGCGGCTCCCTCGGGGAGGTGCCACCGGAGCCTCTCGTCTGCGCTGGCTCCTTTGCAGATCTGTGGGAGGGGACAGGTTGCTGAGCTGGGGGTGCGAGGGAAGCCCAGGCCTATATAGGCCTGGGTTCGAGATAAAAGGAGTGAGAGATGGCAGTGACATCACAAGACTGTAGAGCACCCAGGGTAGGCACGGGGCAAAAGCAGAGCAACCAGTTTTCATGTCTGCAACCCGGTGCCAAACACGCCTGAGGAGGCCTATGTTTGAGGAAGGCACAACTCCTCTCTGGGGAGGCCCCAGGCTCAACCTGAGAGCCGGGGACACACTATCCATGCTTTGGGGGACCACCCGTCTGATGAAAGAGGCACAGCTCTGGGGAAGTCCTCGTTCTGTTTGGAGGAAACAGTGCCATCCTAAGGAGAGTCCCCAGCACCGTCCGGTTTGATAGAGGAGGTAATACACATCCCACGCCAAACCAGCCCAGAAGCCTAGGTCCAGTGTGCGGCAGTGTTGCACAAAGTTTGCTAGAATAAGTGGTGGCACCACTGGAAGCCAATTAAAGAGGCAGGCAGGGGGCAGAAGGAGGGGCCAGGAGTCACAGGCCATCTCCACCCTGCATCTGGGCAGCTGTGGGCCCCACCTGGCACAGACCTGGTAGAAGATGTGGAAGTTCCTCTCATTGGTGGCCTGGCAGGCCACACGAGTTTTCTCTAGGAGGTAGGTCTGGACTGCAGCTCCAGTCATCTGATGGGCCCTGGCACAAGCAGACCAGAGCCCATTAGTTACCCATTCATCCCATAGGCATTTACTGTTTGCCAGACTGCAACCCCACTTCCCGACCAGGCTCTTCCACTTCGCCAATGGGGGTCATGAGGACGAGGGACTACTCAGCAGGCCCTTGAGTGCTACGGGACATTCCCCTGCACCCAGCTCAGGTGGGCAGAGCCAAGGCCTCTGTAAGTCATTATGCCCCATCCCAAGGCAGGAGCCGAAGCCCTGCAGGGTCAAGCTCAGGGTTGTGGCCACAGAAGTGGCTGTTTAACTGTAAGTCCCCAAGCAAGGGTAAAAGCCAGGAGGAACTGCCCCAGGTTCCCCAAGGCTGCAGCAGCTATAGTTCTCTAGATTCAAAGATCACCCTCAGGGTTCACTGATCCTAATAAACCTCATACACATGCATGCCAGGAGGAGCAGGGTTCTGCCCACAGGGGTGGCCCAGGCTAGAGACTACTCCAGCCACTTGCAGACTCCCTGCCCCCGTCCTCCCATCAGCCAGGGCAGTGGCGGCAGCAGCAATTACCTGTTCATTTGGAGCTGGATGAACTTCCCAAAGCGACTGCTGTTGTTATTCCTCAGCGTGCACGCATTCCCTACAGATCACACCTCTGTTTATACCGCTCCCCTATGTTTACAGAGTCCTCATGGGCCAATGTGGCTGCAGGTCTGCTGGGGCCATGTCTCTATCAAGTCATCTAAAGGCCCCTTTTTGGTTTCCATGTCACAGGGGACAGGACTAAGCAAGTGTGACTCGGGAGTTAGAAGGACTTCCTGGCAGTGAACTGAAATGAGCAAGCCTAGGCAGCCAGGGACTGTCTTCTTTGAAGGGAAAGAATAAAAAACAACAATCTGTCACTATTGAGTTAGACAGTAGGCACAACATCTAGAGTCCCAACATGGGCACTAACTGTTGTATATCCTTAGACCAGTTCCCCTCTCCTCTGAACCATCAGGATTTAGACCAGAGGAGCCTCAGGATCCTCTCCAGCACCAGTTACATCTGCTCGAGGGAGGAGATGGCTGAATGACAGCATCTCTGCTGGAAAGAGGCTCAGGGTACCTGGAGGAGATTGGGAGCCCAAGGCAGTGAATGATACACTCATCCTCCAACCCCCACAGAGAGGGTTTCACTTTCCTCTCCCTGGAAGGTGGCAAATCCCAGAGGACATGGGACAGAGGACACTGAGCTTACCAAAAGCTTCCATGACAGGGTTGGAGTTCAAGATGCGCTGCTCGATCCTCTCTGCAATCTTGTGGCTCTCCCAGGATGTAGGTGAGGCAGCCACCACAGCATAGAACTTCATCAGGCAACGGGAAGTCCATGTCTACGGCAGAAACAGCCTGTGGGAGCCCTGCCCAAGTTCCCTCCCACCTCTGAGCCTGCCTGAGGGAAAGGTGCCCACTAGCACCATCTCCTCCACCAAGCAAGGTGCTAACCGAATGGGTGAATGCTGAATTCAACTGTGTCCTTGGGCAAAGAACTTCCCCCGCTCTGTGAAATGGGGAGTGCTTGCTTCTAGCTCCAGAGGATGTATTTAAGAAAATGAAGGGGGTCTGGGGCAGAGATGGGACAACACACCCTGACCTGAGCAGGCTACTGTATCTTAAGTATGAACAGATATTTGAGGATCAATAACTATTTGGTAAACTTCCTTTACATGAATAACAAATATAAAAACAAATGAAGGAAAAGGAACTAGAAGGAAACAGTCAATGTAAGGAGCAGAAGGCAAGTAAAAATTATGAAATATTTTCAACAATAGGAGAAGATATTGAACCTATGAAAAGACCAAGATACTGGGGGGGAAATAATAGAGAACAAGAAAGTGTTTTTAGAATTAAAATTTTGAACAAAAATTCAAAAGAATTGAAAGTTATTAAAAACAGGAAAAACAAATTTTGGAAAGATAAAGTAGGAAATATCTTCCAGAAGACAGAACAAAATGTTAAGAGATGGAAGATTAGGTGAAAAAAAAAAAAAGACTATTAAACAAGTAATCAAACTTACTAATAGGAGCTCCAGAAAGAGAAAATGGAGGGGAGTAAATTATTAGATATACTACAAAAATATTTCCCTAAACAAAAAACATGAGTTTCCAAGTTAAAATACCCACACAAAGTATCCAGCATAGAAAGTAAAAAAAAAAAAAAAAAAAGACCATGCCAAGATATACCACTGCGAGTTTTAATACCTACAGCTTTTGGAAAGTAAAATCACAATTTATGGACTAGGACTTTCAAAAGCAACACTCAATATATAAGGAAAAACTTCTAAATTTGGAAAGAAAATTAATTCTAACCTGAAATTATAAAACCCAGCCAACATATCCAATTTAAGGCAATATAAACATTTTCAGATGTGCAACTCAAAAATGTGCGCTTCATTTACTGCCTTTTCCAGGAAGCTACTAGAGAATGTGCTCCGTAAATACAAAGCAGTAGAGGAGGAAGGGACGCCGTGGACTCCAGCAAGGGGGGTTTATCATGGACACAGCAATCTGACCCCCAGAGTGAGGCAGAGAGCCCCCAGGTAATAGCTGCATGGCAGTAGCCCCAAGCAGCCACCAGGCCAGATGGGAGCAGATCTGAGAACTCTGGAAAGGGCACCTCGAAGAGAAAAAAAAAAAAAAGAACCAGATGTACTTGCCAGTTGAACAAGCTGGAAAAGCTTTGGTGATAAGTTTGGTAATAATTTAATAGGCATGTAGAAACTAAACAAATAGAAAACTGGGGTAATCATATGAGGGAAAGTAAAAACTAGACAAGGACATATAATCATAGATTACATGGTTATAATATAAATACTGCCTATTAACTTAATTAGAAATCATGATAAAATTACATATGTGTTTGGGGGCAGGGAAATAAGACTAAATCCTCATCAAAGTAGGAAATGAAAAGATTAGGTCCAAAACTGAAAAAAGCAGTCACTAACAATATCATGCTGGTTAGAAACATGATAGAAACACCCAGATACACTGCTATAAGATGTGAAAGTAGCCAGGGGGGTTGAGAAATATGGGGCAGGGTTGTTGTTTTTCTTTGTAAGCCTTGCAGTATTGCCTGATTTTTGAACTATGCAACTATGCTATTTAAAAATAAGTCTACCAGGCCCGGCCCATGACCACAGCAGCTGCTCAGTAATGAGTTACTGAGCTCTGGTTGCATGAGTCTCCAGCCAGGTCCAGCTGCAGCTCCCCAGAGGGACAGTGGGCTTTGTCCAGGAGCTGGACATGTCATTGCACTGGCCACCTTGATATAACTGTCAAAGATCTCCTCCCCACCCAAGTCCAAGTCCTCATCCCTGCAGCTTACTGCCTTCATCTGCTTCCTTGTCTATCTTTCCCAGTGGACTAAGAGCTCCCTGAAAGCCAGTTGCATCTCTGTTCCTCCCCCTGCCACTCCTCAGCGGTGAGCCCAGGGCCTAGAATCTGGCAGATACTCAGTACTCAGCAATTCCCTCATATGTGAGTGTAGACAGGGGGGGTTTATGGTCCAAAGAATCCCTTGAGAAGTTTGGTGGAAAGGGAGGGGTGGTTGCATGAGGCTTGCCAGGAGGGTGAGGCCTGGACCAGTATCCTCCTCTGACCAGCTATACAACTCCTCACCCATTCTTGTGCAACATTTGGTCTCACCTATTGTGGTTCTGCTCCCCAGGGAGCCACGTGACTCACCAGGAGCTTCTGGCCCAAGGCACTGCCCTTGCCATCATGGACAACACAGAGGATGCAAGTGGGCTACTTCAATTACTTTCCCATAAGTAATCCCAGCTACCTTCAGTGTCTATGTGCACTGGTTCGTTTAACTCTCACAGAAGTCCCATGAGTTGCGTGTTGGTCCTCCTTTCCTTGCCATTTTATAGGTGAAAGAACAGGTTTACAGGATTGAAATATCTTTCTGATGTGCTCTGAACCACTATGCTGGAATCCCCAATAGCTATCTTTTGTTTCCATCTGTGTCAGAGATGGGAGAGACCTATGATGAGGAAAGGAAGGCCCAGGTCCTGGGCCCTAGGAGGAAAGTATCTCACCTAGAGTTACATCAGAGCTGGTGGAAGAGCCTGGACTAGAATCCTGTCTCTTGACTTCCTTTCCTGCCCACCACTACACACTGACTCCCTGGTAAAGCCAGCCTGTCCCGGAATGACGAGGCAGCAAACGGCTCCACAAGGAACGTCCCCCTCCCTCTCTGCCCATCCAGCCCGTCATGAAGTGGACAGGATGGGAAAGAGGCCCTCCTACCTTTCCAGCACCACTCTCTCCACTGACAACGATGGACTGGTTGACTGGCTCAGTCAGGCTCTTGACATTCCTGTAGGTCTGTTCACCCACGGTGAAGATGTGGGGCTTCAGTTTCTGAAACATCAAGGGGCAAAAGGTCATGTGAGGGAATGCATGTCTTCAAGGAATGCTGATCCAATGATGGCTGAGATGGGGAGCCTGCCAACAGCAGTGCCAAGAGGCTTCCTCTAGAAAAATCTCCTGGATGTAACAGTGTTAGGCCCAACTGTGGGACCCCCCTGGTGGCTTTACCCACTCATCTTCTCTCAGTCTGGAAGCAGAGCTAGCCTCAAATACTTTATCCCATTTTATCTTAAAAGTCTTACTCTGTTCTGTATTATTTTGTTACTGTACTTTGCAGTTTGCAAAGAATTTCCTTCAAGTTATTGCCTAAGAAGTCTGTATTAGATGGACAGCTAATCCCCTTTCATAGATGAGAAATCTGAGGTTCGGAGGGGCCAAATAACCTTCCCAAGGCCCCTCAGCAAGTAAGTGAAACCATCTGATTTGCATTCCGAGGCCACTGTTCTCCTTTCCATCACCAAACATTAATTGTCCCCAATGTGCCAGGTATCAAGGTGGGCACTGGGAAAGCAGAGGGCACCATGACATGGCTTTTGCCCTCGAGGAAGCAGATGGTCAGTGAGATATGGGCTCTCAGGACAGACTTCACATGATTCCACCCCACAATGATTGCTTACCCACAGCTTCCTGAAGGAGAAGGCACAGTTCTGGATGGTGTCAGAGCTGTCCCTCTCTCCATCAGCTTCTGCCCCAGCCACTTCTCACCTGGACTATTACCAAGTCTTCATCTGTGCTCCCTGCCTCCTGTCTCACCTTCCTCAGCGCAACTCCCCCAGCTTCAAGGTAATTCTCCCCCCAGTGGGCACCATTCAGTCAACCTCCACTCCTGGAAGCAGCTCTGTGGGCTCTCTGCCTGCTGTGATGACTCAGAACCTTCCTATTTATCTCAGCCTCTTCCTACCTCATCTACAGCCTCTCTCCCCAAGAGCCCCTTACTGCCAGCAAGTCTGCTCTTGCCTTTCCCTGAACACATGATGCACTTGAACACCAGCTAGTCTACTCCCTGCCTGCACTTCCCCCACCCCCATAAGAATGTATTCCTTTCAGTAGAGATGAACATGCGCTGAATTTTCTAGGGTAATCCTTAGCGCATTAATTTTATCTTCTTCCCGAACAGTGGTTTGTTAAATACACAAACATATCTTTGTAAATCCTTTCCTATTAATAAACTCATAAATAAGAAAAAAATACTTTGCCCTATGTCCCTAATTTTATGATCCAAACTCAGTTAAACAAGTATTTACCTCTCATTTTGCACCACTGTCATGTGTCCAAAATTCCTTGAGCTCCTAATGGGCAGGGCTGTGGCACCAGCATGGCCGGTGCATAGATGGATAAGGACAGGGACGCTGCAAAGAGGCCTAAGGGGAGGTAGGGGAGTCCTGAGGCCCAGGAAGTGGCGGAGTCTTACCTGGGGCTGAGGAGCAGCATGGTACTCTTTCATCAGATCTGGCGAGTAGAGCTGAGGGACAGGCTTGAAGGGGTTCAGAGCCACCAGGGTGCAGCCAGCATTGGTGTAGAATGTGTCTGCCATGTACCGGGCCTGCAAACACCTCAGGACTGAGGCAGAGGTGCTTTTAGCAAACTCTGGCTTAAATGTAGACACTAGCATACACAAACATCTGCCTAACAGCACTCCCTCTGCACTCAGCCAAGAGCCATTAGATTCCAGCAGCTCCCTGATGAATAGGTACAAGATCTAATTAAGATGAACGCCAAATCTGGAGCAAAGTCGGTGTTGGGGAGCCCAGATGCACTTGCCAGGCTGGTCTGAAGCAGCGTATCTGGCTCCAGGTCCGGAGTCCTGCCTGCCTTGTCTGGCCAGGGGAAGCTGTGCTGAATACCTACACCAAAGCGCCAAGCTCTCGGAGATGGCACTCTTGAGGGGGAGGCCCATACCTGTCTCCAGCGTCACAGGGTTCACCTTGGTGAGGTCATCCAGCAGGTGCAGCGGGGCCTCCTGGCCTAGGAACTCCTGCAGGTCTTCTCTGAGGGGTTTCCCACTGTGGGCATCAGGGCCTGAACTATGGCCATTCACCTGGAGGGTATAACAGGGCCAGGAGAGCTGTGACTCAGACCAGCTGGCAGCTGTGTAGGGGTAGGACTGTACAGTGGAGAGAGAATTGGCTTCCAGTATCATAGCCTGGTGGGTTCAAATTTCAGTCCTACCACTTATTAGGCCAGTGAGCCTGGGTAAGTGACTTAACCTCTCTGAGCCACAGGTGTTTTATTTTGTAAATAAAAGAAAATAAAGCCTGTTCACAGGGCTATTGGGAAAAACAAGAAGCAATATAAAGAGCACTTAGTCCTTGGCACATAGTGAATACTGGATAAATCAATAAATGCTATCCCGTCTCCTCTGCCATGAGCTCCGGCTTCCAGGCTGGCCAGCTACTAGCCTTATTGGGCCTGGCAGGGTTGGGGGCCACGGTGGGGGGCTGGTATAGGAGTATCACAAAGGAAAAGAACCATGTTTTGGGCTTTTTTTTTTTAACACGTTAAGCGCCAAGCCTGCTTTGTCTTCCTTTCCGTTTAGCCTGCGATATCCGATTTCACCGATATGCTGGCAGCACCAGTGAGTGACGGGTCCAGACGGAAAGTATAGCGTCAGTCACCGGTGACTGACATGGCACTTAACGTGTTAAAGAAACCATTCAATTTGAGATGAAAAATCAGCTGTGAGGTAGCTCCATGCCTTCATCACCTGCCTCTTGCGGCTAAATTAATCTTGGGGGTTAATTACACAACTAGTTTCCTGTGCCCTGGGTCTACTTAAGAGGCTCAGAAGTCGAGGGAACAGGCCCTTTCTCCTCCTCCCTTTCCCATGCATGATGCCAACATTTTCCACATGTTTCTTCTCCCCATTTCTCCTCTTTTCTCTCTGGGGGATGTAGGGAAGATGGGGTTGGGAGAAGACAGTAACCTGGCTGAAATCTGCTTTTGGAGGAAAGGGTCTGTGATATGACCTGTGTGGGTTTCCATGAGACTAGTGAGCCCTACAAGTTCAAATCCCTCAAGCCCAGGTGGCAGGTGTCATTTGAGAGGCCCAAAGACAAGTTTCTTTTTTCTAAAGATATTTTTTTATTGATTTCAGAGAGGAAGGGAGAGGGAGAGAGATAGAAACATCCACGATGAGAGAGGTTATTGATCAGCTGCCTCCTGCAACCCAGGGATGTGCCCTTGACCGGAATCGAACCCAAGACTCTGCAGTCCGCAGGCTGACGCTCTATTCTCTGAGCCAAACCTGCTCGGGCAACAAAGATGTTGCCTCTTCTCTGAACTTGGGCCCACCATGATGCACAAGGCAGCGTCTTGGCCTCCAGAGTAAGTGCTGAGGTCAGAGCATAGCTAGATCCCTGGAAATCCCTCTGCTTTGGGGCCATAGTAGCCTTTTCCGAGTGGCAGAGATCCAATAGCAACCCCCCGTGTGCCCTGTGATCCATTCATCAGAATCCTTCTCTATTTCCACAAGGGTCATCTCCCACACTTTTGCACAGACTGACCTCTTTGTTTGGACCGATTATTTTCCTTCTCTACTTGGCTAATTCTTACTTCTTCTTTTTTTTTTTTAATATTTTTTTAATTGATTTCAGAGAGGAAGGGAGAGGGAGAGAGAGAGATAGAAACATCAATGATGAGAGAGAATCATTGATCGGCTGCCTCCAGCACACCCCACATTGGAGATTGAGCCCGCAGCCTGAGCATGTGCCCTGACCAGGAATTGAACTGTGACCTCCTGGTTCACAGGTCGATGCTCAACCACTGAGCCACACTGGCCAGGCCCTACTTATTCTTTAAGGCCCAGCTTCAAGGAGACATCTTCAGGGACATCTCTCAGCTTCCCCTGTGCCTCAACAATTCCGGCTGGCAGTGACATCTCTCAGGACTTCCTCACTGGCTCAGGCTTGAAGGTCACCAAAGTGCCCTCAGGATTCCCTTAACCCAGTGGTTCTCAACCTTGGCTGCACATTAGAATCACCTGGGAATCTTTTTAAAATCCTGATTTCTGGGCCTCATCCTCCGGAAATTCTGTTTCTTTGTTATGGGGTGGGGCCACAACATTAGTAACAAAGAAACAGACTTTCCGGAGGATGAGGCCCAGAAATCAGGATTTTAAAGATTCCCAGGTGATTCTAATGTGCAGCCAAGGTTGAGAACCACTGCCTTAACCACACCAAGGAAAAGAGCTATCAGCTACAACAGGGGAGATTCAAATTAGGTATCAGGAAGAACTTAACAACAGGTGAAAGGCACTGGAATAACTTCCTGAAGTGAGAAAAGAAGACCTTTAAGGGGTCGTTTTCTTCCTTCCCGGACAGGGTAGTGAAACCACATTCAGACAAGTAAAAGATACAAAGGTGCTTCAGGTGCTTTGGGGCCTGGGTAATCTGAGGGTGAGGTTTTACCTGCTGGAGCATCCTGCTTCACTGTGGTCAGCCAGAGTTCTGGGTTACAGGCACAAGGAGTGCAATCCACCTGGTCATGAGGACACAGGCTTGGGCATGGGTCCAGCAAAGGGCTCAGTTCTGGAAGAATCTGAGGTGAGTCATTCCAGAGCCTATGGCACGAGAGAGAAGACAAGGGCCACACACAGGGGAAGGCTTCTTTAGGGTGACTCACTCCTGCTCCCTGCACCGAGCAGAGGAACCAAAATGAGAACCAGAGTGAGCCTGGGCGGAAAGGAAGTCTTCTGTCCCCGCCAAGTAGGGAGCAGGGAACTTTTACAAGAGCTCCTGGAGGCTCCCTGGGCTCTTCCGGGGCTGGTTTTACTACAGGGTGAGGGGCGGGGCTGCAAATCTGGGTCGGTGTGACGTGGAGGGTGAAGACACTCGGACACAGGGACATCTCCTGCTCTCTCCTCTCCGCTAGACAGAAATAGCCTTTCTTAGCATAGCCAGTAGTTGGTGGGGTGGGAGGCTAAAGTCAACCAGATACTCCAGGAAGAGAAATCAGAGCTCAGTCATTCACTGGTAAGTCACATCACCTTCCTGGTCCACTCTGATTCCTCATCTTGCAAATGGAGATAGTAAAATCTGCCTCCCAAGGAGTGGCTGTGAAGGTCAATGAGGTCGTGGATTGAAAGCAACCCACAAAACACAAATCTGAATGTGCACTCAGAGGGGAAACATTGTTAGTACAATTAACAAAATTTGGGGGCACTAATCAGGTGGAATATTCCAGTGTCAACTTTAAAATGAGAATTTCAGAGGATGGGAGCCCATCTGAGAGAGGGGTGTTGTGAGTTGGGCTTAGGCCAATTTCTGTAAAACTGTAAGTGACCCTCAGACGCAGAATTTCCCAGGCCGCACACTGCCCCAGCAAAGCATGATGAGGGGGGTCTGAAATGGATTAACCTTGGGGGGTAGTTTCTTTTTTTAAGAAAAAATTTTTTTTAAAAAAAATTGATTTCAGAGAGGAAGGGAGAGGGAGAGAGCGATAGAAACATCAATGATGAGAGAATCATTGATTGGCTTCCTCCTGCATGTGACACAATGGGGATGGAGCCCACAGCCCAACCCGGGCATGTGCCCTGACCAGGAATTGAACCGTGACTTCTTGGTTCATAGGTTGATGCTCAATTACTGAGCCACCCTGGCCAGGAGGGGAGACTTTCTTTTTTTTTCCTTCTTGTTTTTTTTAATTGGGTGGAGACTTTCTTAAGGTTCTGAATACATCTAGCCTTTGAAAGAACAGGAATAGGAACTTCCATGGGAACATTCAGGCAGAGAAGAGCATCTGGCCTGTTAGACACATTGCACATTCACCCTGGACACTGACTGTATCCCATCCAAAGGACAGCTACGCAGAGGCTCCAGAAACTCAAGGAGAACAAAACTCCCTCGACTGGAAGCTCATCTGAGAGGACCAGAGGCAGAGCACGAGAGGTTGTGGGTTAGAACCCAAAGCCCCTCAGATGCATATCACTAGAGCTCTCTAAGCTTTATTTCCTCCACAACCACTCCTTGCGAGGCAGATTTTACTATCTCCATTTGCAAGATGAGGAATCAGAGTGGACCAGGAAGGTGATGTGACTTAACAGTGAATGACTGAGCTCTGATTTCTCTTCCTGGAGTAGTATCTGGTTGACTTTAGCCTCCCACCCCACCAACTACTGGCTATGCTAAGAAAGGATATTTCTGTCTAGTGGAGAGGAGAGAGCAGGAGGCTTTTCTGTCTCCCAGTGTCTTCACCCTCCACATCACACTGACCCAGATTTGCAGCCCCACCCCTCACCCCTGTCGTGTGCAAAAAAGGAATACTAACACCCAGACCTCACAGTGTAGAGTTCAGGATCAAATGGGCTGCCGCTAGTGGAATCCGTGAGAGCTCTTTGCAAATGTTGGTTAGTATGTGCAATGTCAGCTCTCAGCCAGAGTTAAGTCAGGTTAGAGCGGTTTTCTCCAGTCCTCCCCGCTCTTGCTCCCACTCGGCTTCGTGGTTACCAGCCAAGCAGTTCTGGAAAGGGTGTGACCACTGCGGGCAGGAGGGAGCCGGTAATGAATAGATGAAACACCAAGTCAAGGCAAGGCAAGCGGCAACCTGATCACCAGCTCCTCCTCCTCCCCAGCCTCAGGTTCTCCTCGGCTCGGAGGGCAGAATAGAAAAGCCGGGTGAGGGTCCTGGTAACCTCGCCAGCCCCGCCCCGAGCTTCCCAGCGGGAACCGGGGCTCCCGATCCTGGCAAAGGGCCCGCCGGGCCCAGGCTGGGATGCCGCTCCTTAAGCACCTGGCACGGGGAGAGTATGTCCTTCCCGGGAAGGTGGATGTGACCCCAGCCAAGGGCGCGGCTGCCCCGACGCCTCCCGGGGCCAGCGCCCCCTCCCAGGTCCCTCTGGAGAGGAGCAGGGGCGGGGACCCACCCTGCCGACCCGGACCTCCCCCCAACCCCCACTGAGGGTCGCCCGCTGCTGGCAAGGTGGAAGGTGACCATGAAAGGTCCTTGTTCACAGAAGTTCCTGGTAAGGGCCAGGATCCAGGCTGCCTTCCCTTGGGGTACGAGAGGGTCAAAAGGGAACGGGAAAGGGCAGGGAAAAGGCGCTTTGGAAAGGGGAGATGTCCACTTCTGCCTCAGCGCTCCGGGGGCAAACCGGCCTCCCCGCCCCTTGGGGGTCACGGAGGGGCTTCAGACCGGGGCTGGGGTGGCACTCACCGATCCCACGGCCTGAGCGTGCGGCCCCGCCGGCCCGGCTGGAAAAGCGGGCGGGCCGGGTGGGGCGGCGGGAAGAGCCCGAGGAGCGGAGGGAAGAGGAGGGGCGGGGGCGAACCCGAGAGAAAGCCGAGACCGCGGGCTCGCACCGCCGCAGCCGCTCCGCTAAGTGGCCGGCCGGCGGCTGGCTCCTCCCCCGGGGCGGGGCGCGCACACGCGGCGCGGGGCGCACGTGGCCTGATCGCGATGCGGGGACCCGGAGCTGGGGGCTCCTCCTGGCACAGGACGTTTTGAGAGTCTGGGTATGACTGGAGTGAAGGGGAGGCTCGGGTCCAGGCGGGAGCGGCGCGGGAGGCAGGGCGTCCTGGTTTCAGGGCCCTCGCCGGGCTGGGAGGGGCCGCCACGGCCCAATGTTTGCCGGGGCCTGCGACCCATCACCCTGACGGGCCGCGCCGCGGTCTGAATGGTGGTGCGGCGCCCGGTGCGCCTTTTCCGCTCCGGCTCCTCGGACGGGCCGGCAACGGCCACGGCCCGGGCACCCCCTTGGCCGGGCACCCCATGCTGGAGCTGGCGAGGAAACCAGCACCACCCAGGACCGGATGCGCGCGGAATTCGCCGGCCCGGAAGCGCAATCTCCCCCACTCCCGTCGGCCGGAAGCGCGGCTCGGGAGGCGGAAGCTGCCCGTTCCGCCGCCTTGCCCCTCGGGGCCGGGGGAGGCCGGCGGCCTGACCCGCGTAGACAGTCTCCGGCGGCCTGACCCGCGTAGACAGTCTCCGTCCGGGGAGCACTGAGACCAACCGGAGCACCGAGCGCGGGAGGTATACGGTCCCGACGCGGTGGTGGAAAAGGACTTGTAGTTTTTTTCAATGTACTTCATTGATTTTTTACAAAGAGGAAGGGAAAGAGCCAGAAACATTGATGAGAGAGAAACATCGATCATCTGCCTCCTGCACACTCCCCACAGGGGCTGTGCCCGCAACCAAGGTACATGCCCTTGACCGGAATCGAACCTGGGACCCTTGAGTCTGCAGGCCGATGCTCTATCCGCTGAGCCAAACCGGCCAGGGCAGGACTTGTAGTTTTAAGCCAGCCGATCGGTTTGTTACCGGCTTAGGCCGTCATGAATTCATTTATTCTACATCGTTCTTGTTGGACCAACAAATGTGTTCGCATGCGCCACTTTTCAGACATTGCTGTGTGGCCGAGAGGTGTTTATAAAACAACCCCACTATGTGCTATACTATACAGCACCCCCCCCCCCCCCCCCTTAGCCTCCGTTCTGCCTAACGTATATCTAACGGGAAATTCGGCACCTGTAATTGTAAGGAGCAGCCTGGGGCTCAAGAGGCCACTGGGGGACTCGGACGTGTGTCCTGGAGGCTCTGAACAAAAACCAAGGCCCCAACTCCCAAATGTACTTAATGCCTTCTCTGTCCCCGCCCTTCCCCTCTGTCTGATCTAACTTATAGTCATTAGTTATGTGTACTCAATTTTCATTACATAATCTTCATGACAGACCATGTTTTGTAATAGGAATTTCTGTCCGACTGGGATTTTTTTTTTTTTTTTATCATCCCAAATGTACTTTTTTGTGAGTCTGCCTTATACTGAAAATAGCTAAAGCTTTTTAACCAATAATTTCATGCTATTAGTGTAACATTCGTATCCTCATGTATTAGTGTTAGGCTTCTTCCCACAATCCTTCGAAGAGGAAGTCACACGACAGACCTAGGTTCTACTCTGAAATTTAAGATAAAAGTAAGTCAGGTACATATATATGCCAATTGCACAAGAACACTGCTTTCCACAAATGCATTCCTTTGCTCTTTGTGAAAACAGGAAGAAGAAAAAATGTCTCAAAAGCAGATGAAGGAAGCTTTTGTTAGTAACCACAATGGAACCAGCGTGCTGGAAATTACCCAGGGCTTGTGCTTGCCTGTGCTCTGCATCCTGTGCAGAGGGCTCCTGATCGTTCTCTCACAGCACTTGTGGTCTTCACATACCTGGAGAACTCGATTCTTCATTGACTTTGTTTTCCTAATAGTTCCCATGGTGACCACTTTGACCATTTTGTCTTCCTTTGTATACCTTGAGCACCTTACTGTAATTATCTTTGGGGCAGGGCTATTCTATCAAATATACTGCCGGAGAACTTGCTATGTCAGAATGCCTGTCCAGAAAATACTTGAAAAATTCTTAAAAATTAGTCTAGAATCAGAATACATTCCAGCCATCTCCTGTTTCCGTGTAATTAACAGTGCCTTTACTGCTGTTGCCATTTTGGCTGTGGACTTCCCACTTTTCCCCAGAAGATTAGCCAAAACTGAGCTCTACGGGACAGGAGCAATGGATTTTGGAGTAGGAGGCTTCGTGTTTGGAACTGCGATGGTTTGTCCAGAGATTAGGAGAAAATGTATGGAAGGGTCCAGATTTGATCATTTTACAAAGTCATTGTACTCTGTTTGGCCATTAGTCTTCCTAGGAGTAGGACGATTAATCATTATAAAATCCATAGGCTATCAGGAACATTTAACTGAGTATGGAGTTCATTGGAACTTTTTCTTTACCTTAATAGTTGTGAAATTGATAACATCACTGCTTTTGATGTTTTTCCCACCTAATAAATCCTGGATTGTGGCCATTGGCATCACTGTATTATACCAGTTAGCCCTTGACTTGACCCCATTGAAAAGGTTTATTTTGTATGGCACTGATGGCAGTGGCACAAGGGTTGGTTTATTAAATGCCAACCGAGAAGGAATAATGTCTACCTTGGGGTATGTGGCAATACACATGGCTGGTGTGCAAACAGGGTCATATGTGCTTAAAAAAAGATCACATATCAAAGACTGGATAAAAGTAGCGTATTGTATTCTACTGTTAGCTATTAGCCTCTTTGTATCTCTTTACATAGTTCAGGTAAAGGTAGAAGCAGCATCTAGAAGAATGGCCAATTTAGCCTTTTGTATTTGGATAGTTGCTTCTAGCTTGATCCTTCTTAGTAGTTTATTACTGGGTGATATAATTTTGAGTTTTGCCAAATTTCTAATTCAAGGGGCTCTAGTACCATGTTCTTGGAAACTTATCCAGTCTCCTGCTACAAATAAAAAGCATTCAGAATCTCTAGTCTCTAAAGCTGAAAGACAGAAACCCAGTCTTTGTTTAATCACAGCTATCAACAGAAACCAGTTGATTTTTTTCTTGCTGTCAAATGTAACAACTGGCCTAATCAACCTGTTGGTAGATACATTGCACAGCAGTACCCTGTGGGCCTTCTTTGTGCTCAATCTTTATATGTTTATCAACTGTTTAATTATATATATGCTACACTTGCAAGATAAGACTATAAAATTTTGGTGATCAATCGGGGTTGGATGTGTGTGTGATGAGGAATTAATGAGAATAGTAAATGTGAAGAACACGGGCTTTTGGCAGTCTAGTGTTAACTATATTTTATTATAAAATTAAGAGTTTCAGTCCTTTTCTATAACAGTAGTGAGGCTTAATATTTTAATGTATCTCTACACTATGTAAAACAAACGAATGGAGAAGAAACAAGGCCTTATGGCTTGTTAGAATGTTAAATTTCAGTATTTTAAAGAAACTATTGTATTTATAGTTGTGACACTGGAAGATTGGAGGATGGGGAGGAAGTTTTTAATTTATATCACCTTATACCATCCGTATTTTTTATTGTATGTATTTTATAATCCTTACATTAAAACATAGTGTGAATTGTGGAATTGTCAACACTTATTTACTGCTCAATTTTTATATATATAAAAGGCTAAGTGTCCATCTGTCCAACTGGTAGCTATGATGTGCACTGACCACCAGGGGGCAGATGCTCAACGCAGGAGCTGCCATGATGTGCACTGGCCATCCTATATAATAAAAGCCTAATATACTATGTGTCTGACTGTTTGACCAGTCACTATGATGCGCACTGACCATCGGGGGAGACGCTCCGACCAGTAGGTTAGCTTGCTGCTGGGGTCTGGTTGATCAGGACTGGGCGAGACGGCCAGACATGCACTGGAGCCAACCTCCCATGGTCCCTCCCTGGCCTCTGAAATATTTCTAATTAATTTCCTTTCAATGTGCATGAATTCGTGCACCGGACCTATAATTTAAAAATAAACAGCACCACGGACCTAGCACTGACGAACCAATACTCGGCTTCCCCCAAGTGGGACACAGGCCCTGCCATCATCCCAGGAGCAACACCCCACCAAATCACAGCCAACGCTGCCAAGACCCCATGGCGCAAAATGCGGCCCACAGCCCAGCCCAGCCTGGAAATGGTGGCTGTGGGCACTGGGTAATGATGTCACATAGTACGTCTTCCTGTCCCTAGCGACTAGCATCCTCTTAGCTGAGGAACCCAACTTGCTTTATAGCCAGGTGCAAACATTTTACAGTTTAACCAAATGTTTGTAAAGCATTTTCCCGTGCCTCATCTCATTTGATCCTCACAAAAGTTGTAGAGTTGGTAGATAGGAGACTTGGTAGAATCCTATTTTCTTTTCATTAGCAATACGTGAATAGCGATGCTAAAATATTTTTTCTAATTCAGGCACTTAGTATATTAGGCTTATATAGGATGGCCAGTGCACATCATGGCAGCTCCTGCGTTGAGCATCTGTCCCCTGGTGGTCAGTGCATGTCATAGTTACCAGTTGGACAGACGGACAGCCTTTCAATGTGCATGAATCTGTGCACTGGGACACGAATCTTTTTTTTTTTTTTAAATATACTTTATTGATTTTTTACAGAGAACAAGGGAGAGAGATAGAGAGTTAGAAACATCGATGAGAGAGAAACATCGATCAGCTGCCTCCTGCACATCTCCCACTGGGGATGTGCCCGCAACCCAGGTACATGCCCTTGACCGGAATCGAACCTGGGACCTTTCAGTCCACAGGCCGACGCTCTATCCACTGAGCCAAACCGGTTTCGGCGGGACACGAATCTTTTATAAATACTAGTATGAGAAAGCAAGTGTTTAAAGTAAAATACTGTACTAATCTATATATATATACTAGAGGCCCGTTGCACGAAGATTTGCGCAATAGGCTTTCCTTCCCCTGGCTGCCGGCACCGGTTTTCCTCTGGCACCCAGGACCCAGGCCTTTGGTCCAGCCGCAGCAGTGAGGCTTGGCTTCTCCACTCCGGCTGCAGCGGAGAAGCCAAGCCTCTTCAGTCTTCAGTCATCTTCAGTCTTTGCTCTGCACCTGCATATGCAAATTAACCATCGTTGTTTGGTTAATTTGCATACTCATCCTTATTGGCTGGTGGGCATAGTGGAGTGACCCAAATTTGCATGTTTCTCTTTTATTAGTGTAGATAAAAGGCTAATATGCAAATTGTTCCCTCCGGAGTTCGACCAGGAGTTTGATCACTCACCATGATGTGTGTTGACCACCAGGAGGCGGTGTGGAACAAAGGAAGGTGGCAGCCGGGGAAGGCCCTGATCAGCCCTGATGGCAGGCCAGGCCTAGGGACCCTACCCATGTATGAATTTCGTGCACCAGGCCTCTAGTATACTATAAAGTCAGAAAACAGTTAAATGCTCCTCTAAGAATAGACAGACTTGTTTGATGTAATTAGCACAGACTGGGGATGGAACCTGCAACCTGGGTATGTGTCCTGATCAGGAATCAAACCTGTGACCCTTCAGTGCATGGGAGGACGCTCTAACCACTGCACCAGCCAGGGTGAGAGCTTGTCTTTTAAAAACTCTAAGCAGACCTTTGAAGCTGCTTTTTGAAACCTAAGATTTATAAAAAATGTTACTTTCCAATTCTAAATTAGAAATTAATTTTATTCCCTGATTTGTTAGCTATGACTACTGTACTAATTAGTTTACTTCAGTATGTTACTTACATTGATGATGGCTAATATAGTATTTATGTGTCATTTTACATTTGCTAACTACAATACATATTTGGAGGTAATTTTTTTTTTTAATTTTTTTTTAAAAATATATTTAATTGATTTTTCACAGAGAGGAAGGGAGAGAGATAGAGAGCCAGAAACACCAATGAGAAACATCGATCAGCTGCCTCCTGCACATCTCCCACCGGGGATGCGCCCGCAACCCAGGTACACGCCCTTGACCGGAATCGAACCTGGGACCCTTCAGTCCGCAGGCCGACGCTCTATCCACTGAGCCAAACCGGTTTTGGCTGGAGGTAATTTAATACTGAAAGGACTTTCACCCTCAAATCAGTACGTTGAATGGTTAAATAGCTATAAAAACAAAAATTATATTTTATTTTCAAAGATAAAGGAAGACTTGAAATTTAATATTATTGTATAAACTAAGCATTACTGGGAAAGGTGATTGATTTTCCTGCTATGTTGGTCACAGGACTAATCCCCCACAATTTATATGTTCAAACCCTTCAGAATAGGGCTGAGAGGCCCTCCAAATTCTCTCATTTAAAAAAAGGTACTTCAATGCCTGGCTGGTGTGGCTCAGAGGTTGGGTGTCAATCCACCCAGGAACCAAGAGAGGTTGCTGATTCAATTTCCAGGTAGGCATATGCCCAGGTGGTGGGCTCAATCCTTAGTAGGGGGCATGCAGGAGGCAGCTGATCTGTGATGTTTCTCTATTCCTTTCCCTTCTCTCTCTAAAAATAAATAAAAACATATATATATATGGTAATTTATTTAATGACTTAATGAGCATGTGGTCTAACTGGTCTGTTGCTGCTTGTAACTGCTCCTTCATGCATTTCTAGGTGGTAAATATCTCATAGTTTATGTCTCACAATTACAGATACTGAATCATAACAAAAGTGCAAAGTGTACCGTGTGTGTTTTTCACCTACAATTACGATATTCATGTGAGAAAAAACTGATGAAACAGCAGTCATAACAGGATTTAGTAAAAAATGACCATTCTGACTTGATTCTACTTTATAGAAGAGCAAAAGACCATTCCACAAAGATTTATTGAGCTCCAAAGTAACAGGTACAGGTAAGTGCCCGGGAAAGAACAGAAAATAAGACGAAGTCCCTGCCTTCAAGGGGCTTACATTTTAACTTGACATTTTCCCTTTAAGTAAATGTAAGTGGGGAAAATATCTCTACTTTTGGTAAACAGAATTACCACTGTTAGCTCATGAAAAAGAAAAATCAATTTACAGATTTGGACAACCATGGTAATTTATTATTTATTTTAAATATATTTTATTGAGTTTTTACAGAGAGGAAGGGAGAGGGATAGAGAGTCAGAAACATCGATGAGAGAGAAACATCGATCAGCTGCCTCCTGCACACCCCCCACTGGGGATGTGCCCACAACCAAGATACATGCCCTTGACTGGAATCGAACCTGGGACCTTTCAGTTCGCAGGCCGACGCTCTATCCACTGAGCCAAACCGGTCAGGGCAACCATGGTAATTTAAATAATATTCTGCTGTGGTAAAAAATAACATTTTACCACATAAAACATGATTAATATAACGACAATTACGACAGTTTTCAACTATCAATATTTGAGGCCAGAGAAGGGAGGAGAAAAGAAAAAAAGCATAAAATCTGGTCTAAGATTTCAGAAAGTGAGTCATTCCCATGACTTTAATTTCACACAATTATAAAGCAGATATCTATCATACATGTTTCAGTGGCTTTGTGTTTAGAAGATGACAACCAGTTTTATTTTTATTGAACATCAATGTTATACATCATACAAAAAATACTTTGCTCCTTAGTTTATGAAGATAAATAATAAGGAATAAATCTGTAGTCTTCTTTTAAACCCAGGAAGCTTGGAGAACAGTCATCTCATTTATGCCTGATTTTTATAGCTGGCTCTCACACATTGAGGACCTAAGAAGAAAAATAATGGCATTTTGCTGATAATTTATCATATCTCTTTCACTCCAAGTGTTCTTTATTAGGTACCAGCAATAATTGTTGATTGCTTTCTCCTTCTTGGCATTTCAGATCCTTCGACCTTGGCCTTCACAATGCCAATACTGAAATTTAAAAATAGGCAATGATAGGTTTTTTTTATATAGTAATCACTTATTTTGTCAATTAGAGATAAGCTCTGTAAAGGCAGATACTTAGTCATGAAGTATTTGCTGCAGCACTATAGGTTATAGCTGAAGATAGACTAACTGAAAATAAAAATGAGTGCTCTAAAACTAAGAAGATACATAGTTAAAACTTATAGAAATTGTTTTGCAATGAAATAACTTCCTAAATATTTTCCTTCAATATGATTTTGATATTTGTAGCACCCACCCTATCTCCTTACCTCTTTAAGAAAGCAACTTAGGTAGCAAATTATCCACCTTTTAAGTATTGAGTACCTATAGTATGTGAAACATTGCCCAAAGATAGTTAGCAGTGTGCTTAGTAGACCTAAATGACAATCAAAAGAAATTCAAACCAGGTAATCTCAGATGGAAAGAGATTGTTGTGATTTCCTTAGGTTTTATATTTGGATTTTAAATCCTTTTCTTATATTTAAATCTCCATTTAAATTCTCTGTTCTTTGCTAGTTACCAGTGTGTACTCAGTTACAAAAGTTATTAAAATTAGCACCTATTATCTTGAACATTTTCAATGTTCTTTTCTACCGTACTTCAAAGAAAGTTTAAAAGGTATACAGTTCTTATATGAATTGATAGTCTTTATAGGAGCACCTTTAGATCTTAAAAGCCACAGTATTCTTTTTAGGATTGTTTTTTACATAAAACAGAAGATTCTCTAAAGATGCCTTGGCTATGTGGCCTAACCTATCAGAAGCTGCATGCACATCCTAGTTACCCACTGGATTTTAGCTAACAACCACACTGCTTTGCTCTCCTGACATGACCAAAAGACATAAATAATTACTGGAAAATCACACTTTTGGGACTGAACAATGGTTCTTCCGGTTTATTATGTCACCTGCACTAACAGTGACCACACAATGTCAAAAGCCAACATGGCTAAGGATGCACTATGGGGTTTGTTGTGAATCTCCAAGACTGCATGTGATGACCAGAACGTTTTTTAAAGGTCAGTAACACAGCTCTATTCTCCCAGGAAATACAGATCTGTTGTCAGGATTAGTTGTAAGAGCAGCAAATGGCAAAACACCTGCCCACAATCATTGTGGCTTTGTAACAGGCCTTCCGGGTAGGCGGGTAGGCGCTGACTCCACGGTGGCGCGCTGCGCGTGGGCGAACCGTCCAGGGCAGGCGCCTCCGCTCCCCGGGAGAGGGCGAGGAGGGAGGGCCTTGGGCCGGTGCCGGTACTTTGCCCGAGGGAACTGGTGTCCGGTCTGCGTCCCCGAGTTAATATTAACCAACCCGAGAAGTTTCTCTGGCCAGGACACAAGCCGCTCTCACACAGCCGTCTGTTTGCCTCTGAGTTTAACAGCGACAACAACGTACTGTCAGCGCTCAGAGCTGGCGGGCTGCTGGGCGGGATCGCAGCGCAGCCCTTGGGAAGCAGTGAGGCGGCTGGCTCGTCTGGGGAAGCGACGTCCAGTACCTGGAAGCCCAGCCCAGAGTGTGTCTCTCCGCCCGCAGACGCTCGTCCCTCCTTCCGGATTTCGGAAGCCTCCGCTCCTGCCCACGCAGCCAGGTCCTCACGGGGCCTGACCCTCGGGTGGGCCCCGCGTCCGCTCGGCTCGGCTCCCTCCGCCCCTCGGCCCTGGGAGAGCGGCTCCCAGCCCGCGCGGCGGGGGCCAGAGCTTGAGGCCCACTCACGCCCTCCTGTTTCACATTTACTTGAGCAGCTAGACTCGCGGGAGGGCGCCGCGGGGCACCCCAACCCCGCCACCAGGGTTTTGAAATTGCAGAGCCGGCAGTGCCGGTCTCCAGTCTCGCGAGAGGAGGAGGAGCCCCGCCCGGCGTTCTCCGCCCCTCCTGGCCCCACCCTCCTCCAGTCCCCCGCCCTGCCTCCCCCACTCCCCGTGGCGCGAGCGGCTGATACCGGAGGGGAAACGGCATTCGGCGCCGCACTCCCGCCCAGGCTGGTCCTGACGCGGGCCTCTTCAGCCGGTAACGGGGAGCAAAGGTGGGGATCAGGGAGGCGACCACGAAAACGGTGAAGGTCAGAGCCCAGAGGCCTTTTCCGAGAACGGTGAGGAAAGGGTCTGAACCTTCCTCCTCGGACTCCGCAGAGCCGAGGCGGGGTCTACCCCTCCCAGGGGCGGGGTCGCACTGGACAACTGCAGCCCAGGGGACTGGCTGGGCGGGGCGCGCCAAGAGAGAAGGGAGATCGGGGTCAGCTATGGGCTCCCCGGCGGAGGGGAGCGGCCACTGGGTGGTGGTTCTGGAGCCAGGGCCCCGGTGACGGGCTGGGGAGGCACCGAGGCCGCAGAGTCCCTTCCGCCTCTCCTTTGGACCCTGACTGGAGGCCGGCCGGCCGCGGTGGGGGGTGGGGAGGGCCCGCGGCGCGAGGGGGCGGGTCCCGTCCGCGCTCGGCGCTGACTGGCTGAGCGCGTGTGGAATCGGGTGATGGGAAACGCAGCTCGCCTCTCCGGTCCCCTCCGGCTTTTCTCCCTGCCCCCCGTGGCGAATGTGCTGCGCGGCGGCGGGTGCTGAAGCTCGCGGCGTTTGGCTGTTGCAGGCAGGAGCTGGGAGGAGGCGCCGGCAGCAGGAGCAGCAGCGGCGGCAGCAGCTGGGAGGAGGTGGTGACGGTGGCAACGGCAGCGTCGGGGACGATGGCGCGACTGGTGGCCGTGTGCAGGGACGGGGAAGAGGAGTTCCCCTTCGAGAGGAGGCAGATTCCCCTCTACATAGACGACACCCTCACGGTGAGCGGGCCGGGTCGGGCTCTCCGCTCCCTGGCAGCTGTTTCCCTCCTCCCCCTCCCCCAGGCCGAGCGCTGCGCACTGGAGAAAGAGTGTGTTGCAACTCCTAGGCGAGGCCTTTTCTCCGGCAGGCCCCACCAACTAGCCTTTGCAGTGGGTCCCTCGGGAACCTCTGCGGGCCCCTAGCGCTCCGTACCCACCTGGAGCCCCTGTCCCCAGGCTCTCCTTCCTTTTTGAACCGTTTTCCTCTACCCTGTCCCTTTCGGAGACGCTGCTTTTGCCAACGCACGCGCCTCGGAGAGGGGTTGAAGGATCTTGGGCGCTTAGGGCCCATGCCTTCCAGAAACCACCTACCCTCGGGGAGGCTTAATTATCTGGCAGTGTCACAGCCACCCTGCTACCTATATATTGTCTATCTTAGTGCTGCAGCTCTCACTGCATAAGTATAAAGACTGAGGACACAGTGACATGCTCTTGCACAGTAAAAATTCCACTTAAGGGCTCTGATTTCCTTGTAAGTAGTGTTGTGCTTGTCTACTACATTAAAACTCTTAGAAATGATTTTACTGCTAGGCCATGACTCTTCAAAATGGGCTTTTTGGCATGGGTCTTTAGTTTTCTTTTCTTCTTTTTTTTTTTAAGGAAGCAAAATTATCGAAGGTGTAAAAAGCACAATAAAAAGCTGATTGTTCATCTTGAATGTCAAAACCCAGTTCTGGGTAGTTTTCTTTTTTAGATTTGGTGGTAGTACAGTATTACAGACCTTCTGCCCTGTGTTGCTGTAGTATTTCCTTTAAAAGGAAATGGCAGAAATTTGAATTGAACCTGAACAGGAAATGAGTGCAGTTGCTTGCCACTATTTCCTAAGAAATGAAATGAATCTATTCACAATATCTTCTGAAATCTATTCTGATAATGCCGAAGCCTATTTGCCTATTTTTATAAGTTGTAACTGGTCTCTTCATTTTCTTCTCTTTGGCTTTTTTGTTTTTCAAAGGCAGTTGATCTGTTTTGTTCCTGAATTTTTTTTAAAATGTCTATTTTTTTCAAATTTTATATAAAGTGCAAGTCATTGTAGAGATGCCACTCTATGCCCTTCTGTTTGCCAGTCTCAATTATTGAGACTTGAATGAGCTGCAGTATTTTAAAAAGGATTAGAAGAGCTATTGAATGACTTAATTTCTTAGAACATAAAAAAAAATTAAATTTATTGGGGTGACATTGGTTAATAGGATCATATAGGTTTCAAGTTGTTAGAAGTTTTTAAGAGAAAGCATCTATAATTACCTGAGATAATTTTTGTTTTCTTGGGAAAAGGTAGAATGATTTGGCCTGCTATGATTTAAATAGAATTTGTGTTGATGCATTAGAAATACTTGAATGCCTTGGTTATGATTTTTGCACTTTTTGCATTAAAAGTATATTGGACTTGTATTTTAAGCAGTTTAAAAAATTAGCACTCTGATTATATTAAAAGGTACATATCTCAATTTGAAAACACCTAATAAGAGTTCATTTGTCAATAATTTTCTTCTCTACTACCCCTCCAACACTTTTCTGGAGCACATAGTTTAGTATCAACCTTTTATGTTTATCCCAGAATGCCTTTGAAGTTTAAAAAATATCCTTTGGATTTGGACATAGATTACTATTGAGTGTATAATATAGTATAGAGGAAATCAACATAAATTTGAGTATTTACAAAAAAAAAAGGAGAGACTGATTTCTCTCCTTATGACCACATAACCACCTTTAATGCAGCATTGATATATCTGATATATAGCACATTAAAATAGACAACTTTGGGAGTGTTTTTATGCTCTCTGTACAATGAAACTAGTTTCCATAGAAAAACCTTGCACTGTGATGTATTATTGTACTTATTTCTTCAGAGAAGTTGTTTTCTACTGAACTTGAATTTTGCTTTTATTGCATTGTGAGCTTCTGACCAAGGCAAATACAATTTAGGATTACTTAATTAAAATATCTTAAAATAGCATTTTATTTAGGAAAAGGTGCAATTTTTCTTTGTTTTGGAAGGGTTTTTGTCAGTAGGGAATGAGTGGGACTATTGCTTTTGTCTTGAACTTCTGCAGACATTGAATGCTGATTAGTGAAAATTCTTGTCAACAATGCATTATATTTAGGGAAACAAATTTCTTTCAGAACTATTCTACCAATTCTACTTAAAGCAAACACCTGTTTGGGAAGAGGGAAGGTAGAGCAGAGGTTGATTCTCTGCACACTGGTCCATTGATAGTTTGACAGCAGTGTATCCCTGAAGTTAACATTTGGTTTGGTATTTGTTCCTAGGGTCCATAGGTAAGGCAGGAGAAAACATTGTGTTATCTTTATTTCTAGTAGTTTCAGAATCTTGTTAGCTCCTAGATGTTAAATCCAGGTACAGTCAGTTACAAATGTTTATCATTGTAACAGATGTTGAAATCTCTAGCCTTAGTTAAACTGGCTATTTTAAATTGTATTTGTAAAACGAAACTAGGTTTATATGTGAAGAAGTAGCCTCTTTTGTGATACTAGAGTCCTGATCCAGGAAATTTGTGCAAGAGTAGGCCTTCCTTCCCTCCAGCTGCCGGCACCCTGGACCTGGGCTTCCCTCTGGCTGCCAGCACCTGGGACTTGGTTCCCTTGCAGAAGGAGGTCCCACCCACCCACTGAAGCCTGCCAGTCAGTGGCCTGGGCCTGCCTCTGTGGGGCAATCATGGGGTGATGGCCTGGGTGATGGCTTGGCCCCCAACCAGTCACATTGCACCCGCCTCGGCTGGCCTCGTGCCAGTGGGTGTCATAGCATTGTTCGGCTGTTCGGTCGATTTGCATATTATGCTTTTATTATATAGGACTAGTGGCCCAGTGCACGAAATTCGTGTGTGTGTGTGTGTGTGTGTGTGTGTGTGTGTGTCCCCGTCCCTCAGCCCAACCTGCATCCTCTCCAATCTGGGGCCCCTTGGGGGATGTCCAACTGCCCGCCCCTGCTGGTCTGCTCGCTCCCAACTGACCCCCTGCCTCTGCCTCAGCCCCGCCACCATGGTTTTGTCCGGAAAGGATGTCTGGAAGGTCTCCCAGTCTAATTAGCATATTACCCTTTTATTAGTATAGATATATTTTTTTTAATATATTTTATTGATTTTTTACAGAGAGGAAGGGAGAGAGATAGTTAGAAACATCGATGAGAGAGAAACATCGATCAGCTGCCTCCTGCACATCTTCTACTGGGGATGTGCCTGCAACCCAGGTATATGCCCTTGACCGGAATCAAACCTGGGACCTTTCAGTCCGCAGGCCGACACTCTATCCACTGAGCCAAACCGGTTTCAGCATATTAGTATAGATGTTGTATCCACATGTAAAAGACACGTGTGGAAGCCCAGCCAGTGTGGCCCAGTGGTTGAGCATTGATCCATGTGCCAGGAGGTCATGGTTCCATTCTGGTTCGGGGCACATGCCTGGGTTTCGGGCATGTTTCTATCCCTCCCTTCCTCTCTCTTCCTCTCTGAAATCAGTAACACACACACACACACACACACACACACACTAAAAGATTTGTGGTAGTTTAGTGGGTTTGAAAACAAGTACAGTGCTGCTGTAGGTGTATTTGGGAAAATCCCAAGTAAGTAAGCTGTTGGAATATTTGGGAAAATGGCATGCTATATGGCCAAAATGCTGTTCAGTGTTACTAGAATTATAAAATAGCAGATGGATAGAAGATAATTATTTTATAGCAATCTGAAAAATTACAACTTTAAGTGAGTAGTTCTTTTAAAAATGAAGAGAGTGAAAATATATACTTCAGATAGACACACACAGAGATACAGGTTGAGATGTAGTCTCAACATTTTATATCTTGCCTTTTTTCACTAAATATTGAGAATGTTTTCTCTTGTTATTCTTAAACAACTTTAATGGCCATGTAATACTTCGTTGTGAGATCCCATAATTTAATCATTCTTTAGTGGACATAGAGGTGGTTCTAGTTTTTGCTGTAATTAATACTGTAAGAATATAAATAATGCATAAACCTTTGCATTAAATTTTTTCTCTCAGGCTTTTGAAAGTACAACTTTTGGATCAAAGGATAAGGACCTTTTATAAAGTTATTGATACATACTATCATATTGCTATAGCATTTCTGGAACGAGGTTTACCCTCCTAATTCAAACCAATCTAAGTGGATTAGAAACTCTGATAGGGTTTTTAATAGGACTTTAAAAAGATGATAAATGTTAGGCATATCCTCCTGGAAATTAGGTGCTTAGCGTTTGTTAAAAGTTTAGTATTTAGTGTTTTAACTCTTGATTAAATAATTTTACTAAGTATTACTAAAGGTAATGTTACAAATAGTTGTGAGGATGAAATAAAAAACTGAGGTGACAATGATTTTTATTTTTTTAAACCTCACTGAAGACATGCTTAGAGAGAGGAAGGTGTGGGGAGGGGAGACAGAGAGAGAAACATTAATGTGAGAGAAACATCGATCAGTTGCCATCTGTATGTTTCCCAACTGGAGATCAAACCCACAACCCAAATATGTGCCAGGAATGAAATTGGCAACCTTTCAGTGCATGGGACGACACTCAACCAACTGAGCCACTCAGGCTGGGCAACAATGATCTTCTATCCTATCTAATACTAGACAAACATGGTAATTGACCGTACCTTCGCTACACCTCCCATGGGCCAATCAGCATGATATGCAAATTAACTGCCAACAAAGATGGCGGCTAATTTGCATACTGCCGGCAAATCCTGCTGCACCGCCCCGCCTGGGGCTGGCGGCAGTGCAATCCCTAGCCGCTGGCCGCCCCAGCGCGAGATCCTGGCCTGCCGTGTGTGGGGCGGGAGCGTGATCTCCAGCTGCCGCCTGCCCCAAGGCGGGATCTGGGCCTGTGGTGTGCGGGGTGGGGCGGGCGGGGTGAGCGGCAGCAAGATCCCCAGCCGCCACCCGCCCCAGCCCGGGTTCGGGGCCTGTCATGTGTGGGGCATGCTGGGCGGGTGGCAGCACTATCTGAGCGGCCGCCCAACCCAGCTCGGGATCCGGGCCTGCCATCTGCAACCGGGGGAGACGGGGCAGACACCGCGGGATTGGGTGTGCCATCTGCCACCAGGAGAGCGGGCCTAAGCCAGCAGGTGGTTATTTCCCGAGGGGTCCCAGACTGTGAGAGGGCACAGGTTGGGCTGAGGGACCCCCCCCCCTCCAGTGCACAAATTTTTGTGCACTGGGCTTCTAGTATATATATAAAAGGCTAATACGCAAAGTGTCCCCTTGGGAGTTCAGTTGCTCCCTATGACGTGCGCTGACCGCTAGGGGGTGGCGCGGAACTAAGGAAGGCCCCAGCCGGCAGCTGGGGAGGGAGGGAGGGAAGGCAGGCAGGCAGGCAGGCAGGTAGGTTGGCCCCGATTGCTGGCCAGGCCTAGGGACCCTACCCGTGTGCACCGGGCCTCTTGTTTTTAATAAATACAAACTTAATATTGTTGATTAGAATTTATGAGAATGCTGTAAAAACCAGATTTATGATCAGGTGGAAACCAGGACAGATACTTAAGAGTGAAAGTGAGTAATGGATTCAATAAACTTTATAAAGCAATAATTTCAGGACCATGACTCGTTCTATTTTTGGCTAGGAGGGATAGGCAGCCTCATGGTGAAGCAGAACACTAATGATTCCTCTTTGAAGCCATGCTTAAAATACTTTGCATAACTGTCTTCCTTTAGGTAAGCTAGCATCTGAACATTTAAGTCAATCTGAAGTGGTTTTAAAGAATGGGGGGAAAAATAGTGCATCTATCCTCTTTGTGTCCCTTTCCCCCTTTTTCTTATTATCATCTCTCAATGTTAAGCATATAGTGCGTGATTGGCCAGAAAACTGCAAGGTAAAATATCCATTCTCCTAAATGTTTGAAAAGCAAGGACAGGGTATTTATTGTGAATGCAGAGTAAGTACAAGAGAAAATTTAGTAATATACATGCCAATGAAACCTAGAAAATATATGGTAATCAGGTCTATTTGCCCTGCCTGAGTTTCTCAGTTGGTTAAGCATTGTTCTGTGCACTGAAAGGTTGCCAGTTCAATTCCTGGTCAGGGCACTTTGCATATTTCTTAAATTGATAGCTTTGATCTTAAAATACTGTAGGTAATTTCCTTCCTTTCTTCTTTCCTTCCTCCTTCCTTCCCCTCTCTCCCTCTCTCTCTTTGGTTAATACTCACCTGGGGATATTTTTCTTCTTTTTTTAAAAAATTTAATTTAATTTTTTTATTGTCTAAAGTTCTACATATGTCTCCTTTTTCCCCAGTTGAACCCTCCCCCCCCTCCTCCCCCGCCAGCCATTCCCACCCCGGGCAAGCCCCCACCGCCCCAGTGTCTGTGTCCATTGGTTATACTAATATGCATGCATACAAGTCCTTTGGTTGCTCTCTAACCCCCCCAACTCCCCTGCCATTTGTCTTTGGATCTATTTTTTTTTTTATCAAATTATGTTGTTCATTATATCCCACATATGAGTGAGATCATGTGATATTTATCTTTCTCTGACTGGCTTATTTCACTTAGCATAATGCTCTCCAGTTCCATCCATGCTGTTGCAAATGGTAAAAGTTCCTTCTTTTTTATAGCGGCATAGTATTCCATTGTGTAGATGTACCACAGTTTTTTAATCCACTCATCTGCTGATGGGCACTTAGGTTGTTTCCAAATCTTAGCTATTGTAAATTGTGCTGCTATGAACATAGGGGTGCATATATCCTTTCTGATTGGTGTTCCTGGTTTCTTGGGATATAGTCCTAGGATATTTTTCCATTGAATTTTAGAAAGAGTGGAAGGGAGAGGGAGAGACAGAGAGAAACATCAATGTGAGAGAGACACATTGATTGGTTGCCTCATGCACACAACCTGAGCAGGCTGGGGAACCTACAGCTGAGGTACATGCCCTTGACCGGAATTGAACCCAGGACCCTTCAGTGCTAGGGCTGTAGGTAATTTTCTTAAAATATTTTTGTATGGTAGCAATTGATATGTGGTGATATGGTATATATTTGTATCAAGTAAAGAGAAAATGCAAATCAAGGTGTTAGTTGCTTAAATGGTAGATTTGGAGTGATTGGCAATGTTTGCTTAAGTGGCTTTAAAAGTTTATCTTATACTTCTTTTGTGACTTGACAGTTAAATTTATTTGTGTTTTGCCCAACTAGTGTGGTTCAGTGGTTCTGCATTGTACCTATGAACCAGGAGGTCACGGTTTGATTCCCAGTCAGGGCACATACTGGGTTGCGGGCTTGATCCCCAGTGTGGGGCGTTCAGGAGGCAGCTTATCAATTATTCTCTCCCATCATTGATGTTTCACTTTCCTCTTATGCCTTCCTCTCTGAAACCAACAAAAACATATTTAAAAAGAAAAAAAAGGTCTTATATATATGTTTTACACTTGTCTTAGTTATTCAGTTCTTAGTTTATTGTTAGAACAAGCATCTTTTAAGGCTCTTATTTCTAATATGGAGGGAAAAGAATGGTTACCTCCATTAAAGAAGCAGGTCTTTGTGTTGCTGGTTGAAGGGAGGTATCTCTTTAAGATCACTTTCAACTTGGTGGGTTTTTTTAGTGTTTTGTTTTTTGCCTCAAATGGGTCTCTTCTAAACCTGACTTCACTCTTTGGGTGTGTAGGAGTTTGTGGTCTTGTCATCTGGAAATAGAAGTTTGTTCTAGCACAGTATGTTTGATACCTTTTACAATGTTTTAATTAAGATATAAATGTGTTACTTTATTTCATTGTCTTGAAGGCAAACTTTTTTCCATATTTTTAACATCTCTGGAATTGGGTTGCTTCTTTCATTTGGTGATATCCTAGTTATAATAGCTACTAACTATGGTACTTCTTCATATCAGTGCTATTACAGCTCATTGAAATGTGTTAATTACTAATTCCCCATTATCTGATATCCTGAAATCTCCTTAAGCTTTTTTATATTTCTCTTCTTCTGGTAATGGAATTTTGATAATTGAATAAATACCTCAGTGTATCCTTTTTGTTCATAATTAGAGCAAACATTTACTATGTGCCAAGTACTGATCCGAGTTCTTCTCATTCATATATGATATATGTATCATATATATATGATTATTTCATTATGAGATTTACTGAATTCCATAGTTAAGAGGAATAACTAAAAATGTCAACGTATTTAATGTAAAATATCAGGTTAAATAATATTATAGGCCACCGCAATAAACACTTTAAAATATAATTTAATCCTCACAACTCACTATGTGAAAGATATTAAAATTTATTATGTAATCTCATTTTACAAACGAGGAAGCTAAAAATCAGACAGGTTAAGGTTAAGTAACTTGCCCAGAATTATGACATAGATTGTAAGCAACAGAACTGGGGTTTGAACTCATATCTGCCTGACTTCAGTGTTTTTGTGCCTAATGGCTATAACTCTTTCTGGCTTTAGAAACTTGTATAACTTGGATTTTTAAAAACAAACAAACAAACAAACAAACAATACCTTTTTTTGGCAGAGGGCAGGATGGCAGGTGGGGGAATCTGAGTTGCGGGGGGGTGTCTATTTCTGTCCTAAGAGTTTGTAAAATAATCTATAACGTGTTCAAAGAAGATAAAATAATTGATTTTTTATTCTTTTGCATATTAAGATGGTGATGGAATTTCCTGACAATGTGTTAAATCTTGATGGCCATCAAAATAATGGTGCACAACTAAAGCAGTTTATTCAGGTAATAGTTTTAAAACCCAGTCTTTTAAAGTGTGTGTGTGTGTGGGGGGGGGGGTGTTTTAAAGAGTCATTGAAAATTTTAGCTGTATTAATTTTGTTTTAGCTAGGGCTCTTTAGGTCTTAAGATTACATTGAAGTTGCTTTCTTTTATTATAACTACAGTGAATATATTTATGTACTTTTCATGTGAAAGAGATTAGGTTTTGGTGTGTTAACATTTTACATGTCTATATGGCTTTAATTTCACTAGGTCATCTTTCCTGTTTTTTAAAGATAAGGTATACAACTTTTCATTGAGAACTTGTTGATTTTCTTATATAGAAATTTTTATTCAAGTAAAAAAAAAATTAACCCTGTGTTGTGAGCTTTTTGATTATTTAATTCTTATGCAGTATTATCTACACTAATAAAAGAGAAAAATAGTAATTGGCATACGACGCTACCCTTTTCATTGGCTAATCAGGGCTATATGCAAATTAACTGCCAACTAAGATTGGCAGTTAACTGCCAACAAGATGGCGGTTAATTTGCATATGTAGGCACAATGCAGGGAGGCGAAAGGGAAAGCAGGAAGAAGCCCCCTGCCACTGACAGTGATCGGAAACCCAGGGGGGAGCTAAGAGCTGGGGGGCCGTCTTTGCCCTGCCCCCTAGCCATGATCGGAGAATCAGGTGCCTTTTCTGCCCTGGCCAGTGATAGCAGGAGGTAGGGGTGGAGCCAGCGATGGGAGCTGGGCACGGTCGAAGCTGGCAGTCCCAGGAGCTAGGGGTCCCTTGCCTGGGCCTAAAGCGAAGCCTACGATCGCGGGGCCGCTGCCACTGCAGGTCCCTGCTGCCCGGGCCGGATGCCTAGGCCAGAGGCGTTAGGCCTGGGCAGGGGCGGAGCCTGCAACCGCAGGGAGCTGGGAGTCCCCTGCCCAGGCCTGACACCTCTGCCGGAGGCCTCAGGCCTGGTCAAGGGGCCGATCCGGTGATTGGTGATCGGAGGGTGATGAGGGTCAACTCCTCTGGCCGAGGCATCAGGCCTGGGCGGGGGGTGGAGCTGGGGATTGGAGGGATATGATGGTCCCCTTGCCCAGGCCTGAAGCCTGGGTCAGAGGCGTCAGGCTTGGGCAGGGGGTGGAGCAAGCGATCAGAGGGAGATGGGGGTCCCCTGCCCAGGCATGATTCCTGGGCCAGAGGCCTCAGGCCTGGACGGGGACCAGAGCCAGTGATCGGGGGGAGATGGGGGTCCCTTGTCCAAGCCTGACACCTCTGGCGGAAGCGTCAGGCCTGGGCGAGGGTCCGATCAGGCGATCGGAGGGTGATGGGGGTCTATGCCTCTGGCCGAGGCATCAGGCCTGGGCAAGGGGCAGAGCCAGCAATTGGAGGGGTCTGGGGGTCCCCTGCCCAGGCCTGATGCCCCTGTCAGAGGCGTCAGGCCTGGGCAAGGGGCCGATCCTGCGATTGGAGGGTGATGGGGGTCAACGCCTGAGGGCTCCCAGTATGTGAGAGGGGGCAGGCTGGGCTGAGGGACAACCCCCCCCGCCACACCCAGTGCATGAATTTCATGCACCGGGCCCCTAGTACTTTATAATACACTATATATATTTAAGATAATGGAGGATAAATTGTTACTTTATTTCAGAATTCTGTTTCTGCCTTTGGAGTAAAATTTGAATGAATGGTTAATAGTAAATGTGAGAAAAATCCATTTTAGGTGTAAACTTACTTTTCCATCTGGTTTTTTTAGTAAAGCTGGAGGCATTACTTATAGTGTAACTATAACTCCATCCAGGTAGAAGTTATTTGCTAAAGGTTTGCCCATTTCTCTACAGCTGTAGTTCTCAGTCATTTTTCAACCTTGTCATAGCCAACAGATAACATTCATATGCACCAGCATATTAGTTACTCATTGCAGGTTCCTACATAGGTACGATAGGCGTTGTTCTTGCCCACTAATCCATAACACACCTATCCATACCTCCAGGTTAAGAATTGCTGTTCTACATGATCACCATCCTAACTTGACTCCTGTAGCTAAACATAGTGTGTTGTTAAAAGTTGAGAAGACATGGTAAAGCTGCACTGTCTTTTTTTCTCTTTTTTTTCAATTTAAAGCAAGAGTATTTAACTTAATACTTGAATAAACACTAAATTTCCAAATGCAGGCCTTCTTTTTGCTATGCTGGGGCACATCCTAAGCAGAGCTTTTTATAACCTAGTTTCTAGAAAGGGGAGTTTATGCAGCAAACAGTATCATATGGACAAGGCTGACCATTTTGCCTTTTTAAAAAATATGCTTTTATTGATTTTAGGGAAAGGGAGAGAGGGACAGAAGCATCAGTGATGGAGAATTATTAATCGACTGCATCCTGCATGTACCCTACTGGGGATTGAGCCCAAAACCTAGACATGTGCCCTGACCTGAAATTAAACCACGACCTCCTAATTCATGGGTAGATGCTCAACCATTGAGTCACACTAGCTAGGCTACTTTGCTTTTTTTTTTTTTTTTTTTTTTTAATATTTTATTGATTTTTCACAGAGAAGAAGGGAGAGGGACAGAGAGTCAGAAACATCGATGAGAGAGATCGATCAGCTGCCTCCTGCATACCCCCCACTGGGGATGTGCCCGCAACCAAGGTACACGCCCCTGACCGGAATCGAACCCGGGACCCTTCAGTCGGCAGGCCGATGCTTTATCCACTGAGCCAAACCGGTCCGGCTACTTTGCTTTTTTTGACTCAGTTGCAGATAGAGATGGCAAGCCTTGCCCAAGTTGTACTTAATGCACAAGGATAGAAACCAGAAGTAGTAGTAAAAGAGTAATTTTATGTGTTTATTAAGGATTCTTCATTTTTCTTTCAGCGACATAGTATGCTTAAACAACAAGATCTAAGTATTGCCATGGTGGTGACGTCACGTGAAGTGTTGAGTGCACTCTCTCAGCTTGTCCCGTGTGTTGGTTGTCGTCGCAGTGTGGAGCGCCTCTTTTCCCAGCTTGTAGAGTCTGGAAATCCTGCCCTTGAACCCCTGACAATAGGGCCCAAGGGAGTTTTATCTGTAACTCGAAGTTGTATGACTGATGCAAAGAAACTTTATACATTATTTTATGTACATGGGTAAGTATAATCAATTAGGAAAAAATGGGTTTGTTAAGTTTTTTAACTTGGTGACAGTGGTAGCTTTTATTCTAAATTTGGTTGGAGTAAATCTTGATTCCAAATCAGTAATTTTGAGTAACTTATATGTGTCAGTGACTATAAAATTTCTGTTTTCATATGGGGAGAGGCAGGCCATAAGCAAATACATAATTTGTCAGGTATGATATTGCAGAGAAAAATCAGGAAGATAGAGAATGAGTGGGTAGAATTAATACGGAGAATGGTTAGGGAAGGCCTCTTATAACATTGAATATAGACTTGCATGAGGTGAGTGAAACGTGGATATCTGGGGGAAGAGAAGGAGCTGCAAATGTAAAGGTTCAGAAGTTGAGGTTTCTTGACACGTTTGAAGAACAGCAAGGAAGCCATTGAACAGCTGGAGCCAGATGAATGAAGGGAATAGTAATAAAAGATGAGGTCAGAGGAGTAATAAAGGCCCAATTATGTAGTGCCATCTTGAGGCCTTTTTTATTCTGAGTGAGATGGGAAGATTTGGGAGGGTTTTGATTTGAAGTTTCCGTTACTTTGACTTCTGTGTTGAGAATAAATGGAAAGGATGGAGTAAAGGCAGAGAAACAGGCTGTTTAATAATCCATTAGAGAGATAACAGGTAATAAATGGTTGAATCCTGGTTGTATTTTTGAGGAATGAGCCAACAGGATTTTTGGATAGATTGGATGTGGGAGGAAGGTATCAGGGATGATTCTTAGAACAAATAGTTTCCATTTTCTGAGATGGATAAGACTGGAAGGAGCAATTTTGCAGAGCTCACTTTTGGACATGTTAAATTTGATGCAGATTTTACATGATAAGGGAGCCTTCATAAGGAAATAAGGACCCAAAGAAGTGGTTAGGCATGAGCATTTAAAAAAAATTGATTGATTTGAGAGAGAAAGAGAGAAACATTGATTTGTTGTTCCACTTATTTGTGCATTCTTTGGTTGATTCTGGTATGTGCCCTGACTGGGATTGAACCTGCAACGTTGGCATATCAGGACAATGCTCTAACCGAGCTACCTGGCCAGGGCTGGCTGTGTTAAGTTTGAGATATCAACTTGGCATCCAAGTCGAGTTCAGAGAGCTCTGACTGAGAGATGTAAATTTGTTTAACCAGCATACACACACACACACACACACACACACACACACACACACGTATATGTATAGGAACATACATATATGTGTATTTATACTTAAAATATAACTATAGTATTTAAATATATAGTATATAAATATATGGTATATTAGACACAGACACATACATATAAAATTTAAGACAATGATATGAGATTTGATCATCAAAAAGTGTATAAATAGGAACAGAGAAGAGGTCTGAAGACAAAACCCTGGGGCTTTCTTTTTAGAGGTGGTGGTAGAGACTTTGGATTTTTATTCTGTCTGAGAAATGCTTTGGGTGGTTTTTGAACAGAGAATAACATAATGTGATTGTAGTTTTGAAAAGATCATTCCAGCTGCTAAATGTGAAGCCTGAGAATGTAAAGGCAAAAAGACCATTTGGGAGGCCAGCTGTTACCATTGTCTGAGCTAGAGAGAAGTTGGGCAAGGGTGGTGGTGATGATGGAGGTGATGAGAAGTGGTTTGATTCTGGATATAAAGTTAGTTTCCAGGCTTTCCTGATTAGTTGGATGTAAGGTATGGATGTTAGCTCTACATATTCTGTATTTGCATAAAATTTCTGTTGATGGCTTCTCATCAAGGATAGTTAGTATATATTTAGATAATGTTTGGACAAGGGAAGGTGACTGAGAGGTAGCAATCAAATAAAATATTTCAGGTACACTGCTAGATAAAGTGCAGATGCAGGGGATGAATGAGACAGATGCAATCTGGGAGAAAGTATGTTGAATAGAGCAGGTCTCCTTTAACATTTTGACAGAATGGAATGGGAAGGCTAGTGTACAGACTCTTTTTGGTTAGAATTTATTTGATAAGAGATTTTCTAAGTAAGTGATGTGTTTATAATACTTTAAATATAGCAAAAGGTGGTAAATAGATATTTGGAAATTTTAAAGAAAAATAAATGTATTTAAACAATTTTCTATTTTAGAAAGAGAGGAGGGGGAGAGAGAGAGAGAGGAACATTGATTTGTTGTTTCATTTATTTATGCATTTATTGGTTGATTCTTGTGTGTGCCCTGACTAGGGATCAAACCCACAACCTTGGAGTATTGGGATGATGCTCTAACCAACTGCGCTACCTGGCCAGGGCAAGAAAAATAAATATTAATCAAACCTTTAATGGTTTATTTTTAATTAGGTCCAAACTAAATGACATGATAGATGCTATTCCAAAAAGTAAAAAGAACAAGAGATGTCAGTTGCACTCCTTAGATACGCACAAACCAAAACCTTTGGGGTAAGTAGAATTGAATATCAAGATACTTTGTCATTGTTAAGATTATAAATGTTGATTACGTTTAGTAAAAAGAAAACACTGAGTTTTATTTCTTTAATTGGTTATACATAACAAAAGTCAAAATATGTTTCCTGTTTATGTAGGCCTTTTTGATAATATACAAGTTCTCAATATAGATTTGATTTTTTTAAAAAGTTTATGTAAATGTTTCAGAGGAAAGAGGTGGAGATGTTTGTGGAAATTGATGTAGCCAATATTAAGTTTTTCAAAGTACTGATATCATTCTTTTATTTAATATTCATAATATATAAATTATTTTTCTTGTCTTTCTTATCCTAATAACTTATAAGGATTAAAAAAAAAAGGCTTGAATCAGTTATAGCAATATTTATGTAACTAATTTGCAGTTTTCTTCTTGGTTAGGTGATATAATGCCCAAGGCTGCTTCTGCCTTCATCTCCTAATACAATATCACAGTTGCCCCCTACAAAGTTGCTTGGGGTTGTAGGTGGTAAGGAGAAGCCATGGATTTTGAAGAGAGTTTGTAAGACGTAACTTCAGTTTTTGAAAGAATTGGATAATGTAAAAACTATACTTCTGAATTAATTTAAAAAACTAGCTTTGAATATCTCCTTAGTAGTATTGACATCATTGTTATATAAACATTTTCCTCCCTTGATAAAAAGACCTGGATGCCAAAGTGGTGTTAATAATCTATTAACAAGATTTTTTCTGTAATCAGAAACAAACATTTTTTAAAAATGTTATTATGAAAACTGTCAAACACATAGAAAAATAGACAACAAGGATTTCCTTCCCCCCAAATACCTTTACCCAGATTCAGCAGTAGTTATCAATATTTGCCACATTTGTTTTTCTTATCTACGTTTTTCTTTGCTGAAGCACTTAAAAACAAGTCAGGTATCATGTTGTTTTACTCCTGCACATTTCCACATGTATCTCTAAATATAAATATATTTTATTTCATAATGATAGTGCTATTATAACAGCTAACAAAATAAACTGTAATAATCCAATACCTAGTTTATAGTCAGATTTTTTACATCTGTCTCAAAAAGTGTCTTTTTACTTTGATTTGCTAGCATCAGGATCCAAACAAAAATCACACATTACATGATGTCTAAATGTGAGAGTACTGTGAATCCAGTAAATAAACTAAAGTGGTTATCTAAGGATAACTGTTATTTCACATAACTGATTTAACAATATCCTTAGAGAATTCCTGACTTTGTGAATGCAGAATTCAGTCTGATTTTCTCATTAGACAGTAACCTAGACTGACCTTTGGCTAAAGCTACAGAATAGAATGATATAATAAAAAGCCTGCCTTCTGTTTTGTTGTGCATATTCATTAAGGTACTAAAAAGCAACAGGTTACCCAACATCTTTTATATGTGTTCATTGCCACCTTCCTTCAAACACCAATTCTTCCACTTTTGCTCTGGATTACATCTCTCTTGTTCTCAGTGACTTTGTATTATTAGTTACTTTTATTAAGTTGACATACAGCTCTGTTTTCTATCCTTTAGCTTAAGACAAAACAAACTTCCACAGAGTTTATATCCCCTTTCACCTACAGCCCACCACATGGAATGCCAAGTGTTTTAGAAGGTTGTTTGCCAAGTTATGGAATAGTATGAATTGAGTTAGTTGATCTTATTCAGTTATTTCCACATGATATATGGAAAGCAGACCAGGGAGTACCGTCTGCTTAGCCAAGACTCCCTCTCTTCCACTTTGGATGGTCACTGCCATTGTATACTACTAGAGGCCCGGTGCATGAAATTCATGCATGGGTGGGGTCCCTGGGCCTGGCCGGCCATCAGGGCCAATCGGGGCCAGGCTAATCAGGGCTGGGCTGGAGAGGAGGTGATGGTCGCCACACGGGCATGGAAGGAACTGACGCTGGACGCCGACATTGCCATCGTTGGCGCTGTGCAGGTCCTCGCCTCCCCCCACTTCCCTTACTGACACGCCGCCATCGTGGCAGGCCTATTGCTCGCTGGGGGGAGGGACAGAGCATGGGCAGTTGGCCACTGGCCCCAAGCAGAGAGCTGACTCTTGGCCCCCCTGGGAAAGGGGCCGCATTCCCTGCCACCCACCCCCAGTTCCCCGTCCCAGCCCAGGGACTGGCCCCCCAATTGAGGCCTGCCGGCTGGGGGGAGAGACTGTGGGAGGTTGGCTGTGGGAGTGCACTGACCACCAGGAGGCAGCTCCTGTGTTGAGCGTCTGCCCCCTGGTGGTCATTGCATGTCATAGCAACCAGTCATTCCAGTGGTTCCGGTCACTTAGGCTTTTATATATATAGATGATTGTCCATTTATATATTTCCAATGTTTTCACCCCTCCCCTTTTCTGTTTAGACTTTATCCAGGGAAAGTATAATCCATTCAATTAGGTTTCAGCCTAACCAATTGCAACAATCCAATTTAGTCTTCCTGAGAGTTTTCTCATAACCATGCAGGTAAACCCATTTTTTTTGTCTGGGAGTGAGTTTGAGATTTGAAAGAAAGGTCTAGGCCAGAGTTATAGGCCTCTGGCTGATGATCAGAGGTTACCTTAGAGAATGAGATATAAAATCACCAAGAGGAAGAGTAGACTAAGAGGAAAGAACGCCGAGGATTCAATATAGTAGTAGAAAAGTCAGTAAGAAAACTTGAGAAAGAATGGCCAGAGAGTTAAGCTGACGACATTGGTGATCTTGATGAGCAGCTCTGTGATTGAGGGGAAGCAGAATCCAGATTGGAATGGGTAAAAAAGTGAATGCACTGTAAGGTTGTAATGGATTAAGCTGTGATTGGAAAGTATAGGAGTAGAACAAGGAAGTGGAAAGACTTTTTCAAAAAGTTTCATTTTGCAAGGAAGGATTGATATAAAAACATTTGGTCTAGAGAGATTATGGATAAAATCTTTATTTGAGCTGTAATCTTTTAAAAACCTTTTTTAAGAATAACGCGTTTACATATTTATAGAATAGTCATTCGGTAGCACTGATTTCATGAATGTTTTCCTCAATTATGAGAACTTGAGTTCAAGAGTTATTTAGTTTTAGGAGATTATGGATCACTCAAGCATAATTAGAAAAAGGAAATATGGGAGTTGAGAGAAGAAGGATGTCATATGGGAGGCAGAGCAGGAGTTGAGGTTATGTTTAAAAAATAAGGAGCACTGAACCTTGACCTGAGCCCTTATGAGAGGGAATAGGGAGCTGAATTATATGTATGGCCTTACATGGGCAGGTGGTTGAAAAATACCTACTTAGCTATATAGAGTAGGTTAAGTAAAGATTCTGAGGTTTTTTCATCTCAAGCACCCAAAGCAAGGACTGTAGTGAGGACCTGCAGAAGAACAGGGAGCCAGTTATTCAGAATTATGAAAAATTAAGACTATCATTGAATGGAATATACACATACATTTCTCTTGGAATGCATACTGCAGTTAAGCAAAATGCATGACAGCACCACATTGAAACCCGTGGAGGAGAGTCTAAGTTTAAGAAAAATTATTTGTATAGTACTTATTACTAATTTAGGCTGTTTAAAGTATCTTAGTATGCTATTTTTATTTTAGTAACTATAAAAATTTATTTACTATAATTAGATTAACCTGTGACTTTCCCAGCTTAAATGTGAAGGTAGATAAACATTTTGTTGCATGGACTAGCTACAAAATTACATTGAGTGGATCAAAACTTGTTATAATTTTCAATTTGTGGAATATTGATCTATGTTTATAGGTGAGAATATAAATTTTTTCAGGCCTTTTCACTTTAAAACATTCCAAGTACATTTACTCATAAAATGCTTAGTATATTAACCAGTTACTACCTTGATAAATGTAAATGTTAAATTGTATCAGGTAAACTTTAATAGCTGAGCAGGAGTTTTTATGTAAAGATATAAACACATGTTTAACATTTTAATATGGTTAAAAGGAATATACAGTGATATATACAAATTTTCAAACTCATTTAATATTTTAATGTATTAAAAAGTTCATGATTTTAATATAGACTATAGAAATTATTCCTTCAGATAATCTCAGTGTCACTAAGCTTTGTACTATACTGTACTACAGTGAAGGGAGCAGTAGCAGTGTCAGTTCAGAGAAGTTAAGTACAGATAAGAGAAGTAGTGAAGACCACAGGAAGGACAGCAAGTGTAGGATCATTTTGCATTATGGACCTTTCCAGGGAACAGCCAGGTAAAATCAAGCAATACTTTACTCTGCTTTTTTTTTTTTACCCTTATGTATTTCTCCTTCTTATTAATATTTTTTTCTTTCTGCAGAGGTTGTTGGATGGACGTATGGGAACTAATGTCCCAAGAATGCAGAGATGAAGTAGTTTTAATTGACTCTAGTTGTCTTTTAGAAACACTAGAAACATATCTGCGAAAACACAGGTAAGTGTAAAGGTCATGATCGTATAGTTGGAAGGTGTCTTAGCTGTCATCCAGAGTAGTCACCGACCTCCATGTAATAGTACTCCAGCCTTTCCATTAATACCTGGCCCTAGGCAGAGCTTACCGTTAAGGTAGACAATTCTTTTATGGGATGAATCTGTGTTAGCTTTCGTGTTTAGCCACCATCTCCTTTTTGAGGGGTAATTTTTATCTTAGTTCCCTGTCAGCCTTTCAAGAAGCAAAATGATTGAATTGAGTAAAGTGTACTTAATTTAGAAACTCTACTCTTTGTTTTTATAACAGAAGCATTTCATGATGTCATTTTCAAAATTAAAGTTAAATTAGCTGCTTTAATTTAGTAATATTTTGAACTTTTTCTATATTTTCTTCTATAATATTCTATAAATTTTTTGTCAAAACAAAAATAGAGTTGGAATTTCTGTGCTTCATGTACTATAAAAGTACAGATTTTTTAGAATGCTACTTAAGTGTCAATAACGTTTGGAAATTTGCAGGGAGGGGAGAAAGAGTGCAGTAGGAAAGGAAACTGGTGAGGGAGCTATTTAGAGATGGCGTTCTTGGGGGGAATTGATGTCATCTATATATATAAAAAGCCAGCGACCTTAACACTGTAATGACTGGTTGCTATGACGCCCACTGTGGCCCCGGCTGATGGGGGGGGGCGGCCGGGGCCGGCAGCCAATCTCCCGCGGCCCCTGATTGGCCTCTCCCACCTAGATTGAGGATGGGGCAGCCGGCCAACCTCCTGTAGCCCCTCACCTGGGCTGGCCCCGCCCCCGATGGGCCCCCACCATTCTGATCGGCCTGCGGCCCCTCCCCCCAGCCACCTCCGCCCAGATCGCCCCCCCAAATCAGGGGTGGGGCCAGCTGGCTACCTACCCACGGCCCCTCCCCCAGGCCGCTGGCCCCCTCTCGGCTCCCCCCACCCCATAGCCCTTCTCCACGGCCAGCCCCATCCCCTATCAGTCCCCACCACCCTGATAGGTGGCCCGTGGCCCCTCCCCACAGCTGGCCAGGCCCTGATCGGGCCCAATCGGGGTGGGGCCGGGGTGGGGCGGCCGGCCAACATCCTGCCATCTCCTCCTGACAGGCCCGGCCCAATCTGCTGATTGGGGCAGCGCTGGCCAGACCTCACCTGTGCACAAATTCATGCACTGGGCCTCTAGTATCTAATAAATTATGCCTCTTCCATTGTCAATGAAATTTTTCTCCCCTTTGTTTTCTTCTAGGAGTTTTATAGTTTCAGGTCTTAATGTTTAGGTTTTTAACCCATTTTGAGTTAATTTTTTAGTTTTACTTGTCAACGCTATTACCTCTGTTTACCAAGTGGGCTTAGAACTTCTAGTTTAACATGTACTCATTTCAGGAAACAGTTATTTACTATTGGGCCAGAAAGATGTGTGTATCAAACTAATGCATGGCAGCGTAAGGGTAAATACTATAGTAAGAAGAGTAAATCAAATCAGAGGAACACAGAGGAAGTTTGAATTCTCGTTATGGGAATTGCAGAAGGCTTCTTTTTACACACACACACACACACACACACACACACATAATATTTGATGATTTTTAAAGAGGAAGGAGAGCGAGAGAGAGAAACATTGATAGCGGAATGTTGCTCGTTCCCCACCGGGATCAAGCCCGTAACTTAGGCATATCCCCTGACTCGTAATCAAACCAGCAACCTTTTGGTGCATGGGATGACTCTCAACCAACTGTTAGCCACACTGACCAGGGCACAAAAGGGTTCTTTAAGAATGAACTTGAGTTAGGCAAATGGAGCTCTAGCTATACTCATGTAATATCTAAATTTGTATTTACCTTACATGTATGTGTTGTCCATTGTGTAAGGAGGCTTTTTAAAAACATGCTGTGCAGCCCTTGCCTGTTTTGCTCAGTGGTTAGAGCATTAGCCTGTGGACTGAAGGGTCACAGGTTTGATTCCAGTCAAGGGCATGTACCCCGGTTGCAGGCTCGATCTCCAGCCCTGGTTGAGGCACCAACCAATCGATGAGTATCTTTCACATCGATGTTTCTCTCTGTCTCTCCCCCTCCCTTCCACTCTAAAATTCAATGGGGGAAATATTCTCAGGTGAGGATTAATTTTTTAAAAATACTGTTAGGTCTGTGTCATTGTCTAGTACACTGTTATATCCCTCATGAAATAATTACACAGCCAGTTCTTAATTTTGAGGTTTTTCTTTTCAACAGGTTTTGCACTGATTGCAAAAATAAAGTCCTCCGAGCATACAATATCCTTATTGGTGAACTTGATTGCAGCAAAGAGAAGGGCTATTGTGCTGCACTTTATGAAGGTTTGCGGTGCTGTCCACATGAACGACACATACATGTTTGCTGTGAAACGGACTTCATTGCACATCTTTTGGGTCGTGCTGAGCCAGAGTTCGCAGGAGGGTATGAGTATGTAATTTGCTAGAATGGGCTATCTAGCGCTTTGCTTCATTTTATTACTGAAAGTTTATTTTCATCACCTTCTGCATCAGTACATATAATATGTATAAATTAAAGTGTGCCTGTAAAAATTTGCTTTCTTTAAAATATGCATTTCTTAATTTACTAAGTAAAAATAGGGAGAATGTGTTCTGTGGTGTTTGGTTCAGTCCTTTGCTCCTTGTTGCTTGAAGTAGGCAGACTTTTTTTTTGGCTTTCATTATTATAGATGATCATTTTCATTTGAAAATGATTAGAAGGGATAGTTTTCCTCCTTCATCCATGCATTTTCATATTTAAATGTTGTTTATAATGATGGTTTTTGCATAGGAAGTCAGGCCTTTGCAGCAGGGGGTTATGAAGTACTTTATTAATGTAATTCATGAACTGTGTATATTACTATTAAGTTATATAGGAACCTAAAATTTTATCTGTGGCTTTGTTGTGAAATATCAGGAAAAGTTGTTTATAGAATAAATGGAACCCATTTGTTTGTGTTTTGTGTATCAACTTTCATTTGAGTGCCTACGTTCTGTTAGGCATTTAGAATACAAATACTCTTTTATCTCTGAAGTTCTGTGAACACTTCCGAAGACTGGCTTAGAGGGCTTTTGCCCATGATTGAGTCACTTTGGCATTGCCTTTCTCCATTCACCCTCAAAAAAGAAACAAAGCCCAAATAGACATTGGCTGTAATTGGAAGGTTAGAGTAACTGTCATGCCTACCATGAGCTGGACACTTGTATGTGTGACTTCTCTGTGCCCCAAAACCATCTATTTAGGGCCAGTTCCTGAATTACCTTATTTTTAGCAATATTAGGACTGAGCTCTACCTGCATGTATATTTCTCATTTTTTATATACATGTGTGCTTGTGTGTTTATGCATTAATTGAATTTGAATGTATAACTGTCTTGTTGTTATTAGGTTAATAGGTAGGAAGATTGTGTTTAAAATCTGAACTTGCAGGTGTGTTATTCAGCTTTTACTGTTCCAATGGAAGGAGTTATGTATAATTTATTCTCCTTTATAGGCGAAGAGAAAGGCATGCTAAGACAATAGATATAGCTCAAGAAGAAGTTCTGACCTGCTTGGGAATTCATCTTTATGAAAGACTGCATCGGATATGGCAAAAACTACGAGCAGAAGAGCAGACGTGGCAGATGCTTTTTTATCTTGGTGTTGATGCTTTACGTAAGAGTTTTGAGGTAAGAACAATGGGCTACTTCAGTGTCCAAGGTTGCTTAAGTTATTGGACTGACTCTTAGTGTAAGCCATCAGGCTCACCTTGCCTCAGAGGGCTGTAATCCATTGATACAATGTCCTGTCTTTTAGGGGGTTAGGGAAGAAGTTTCCTGGGGAACTGGAATTTAGAAGAAGTTTGTGGGTTTTTCTTTGTTTTGCCTGCCTTGGCTTTGTAGATTTTCTCAGAGTAGAAAACTGAAGTTGGTTATTATTTAACAAGATGCTGCCATGAAGCATAACTAATGAAAAGTTAAAAGCAGCTCAAAAATAAGAAACAAAATTAGAAGCCTTTAATGAGACCCAGTATGCTTGCTGATGTCCAATAATATGAAGTAAATGCTGTCAAAATGCCATGATATAAGAACTACGTCTTAGTACACAAGGCTCTTTATAATGTTGGTATTGGGTTCAGTGCTTGTGATTTGGTAACCTTTTTTTCAGTTAAACACTATAGAACATACATTTTTGGCTAGTGAATATTTTGTTATAGTGTAGTACAGTGATGGCCAAACTTTTGAGCTCGGCGTGTCAGCATTTTGAAAAACCCTAACATAACTCTGGTGCCGTGTCACATATAGAAATTTTTTGATATTTGCAACCATAGTAAAACAAAGACTTATATTTTTGATATTTATTTTATATATTTAAATGCCATTTAACAAAGAAAAATCAACCAAAAAAATGAGTTCGCGTGTCACCTCTGACATGCGTGTCATAGGTTCGCCATCACTGGTGTAGGACATGATTATAATCCTTTCTTTGATTCACCAGTCCCTTCTGAAAATGGTATGAAAGCTACAAACGCTTTTTTCAGAAGCCTATCATGACCTTAAAGCACTGTTCTAGGCAGTCAGGAGATTTGTACTAGTTCTTGCTGAATAGATTTCTTACTCCTTTTCTCCTTGTATGTTCATGTCTTCAATAACTAGATCATCTAATGGGGTTAAATATTAAATAGTCTTCTTATTATGTGACCAAATGAATGCTTAATTTGCTGTGTTAAAATTCTGAAATAGGGAAAAAAAATTCAGAAATTAGAATATGCTGGTGTGTGTAAGTCTGCCTTTCCCATAGGGATTAGTTGTATATTCACTTCCTGTGTAGATTTTAAGACTGTCATCACTTAAGGTATTAATATTTGAAATTCTTTGTGGGGATTACTGACAGAATTGCAGCATGAAATAATCAGTTTCTGTGTTTGTGGTATCATTTAAAATTAACAAATGAGAATGTTCATGGAAAATAAAGGAAGTTTTGACCACAGTGATTCACTTTCAACTTTTGTTTTTGTAATAGATGACCGTGGAAAAAGTACAAGGGATTAGCCGATTGGAACAACTTTGTGAAGAATTTTCAGAGGAGGAACGAGTAAGAGAACTCAAGCAAGAAAAGAAACGCCAAAAACGGAAAAATAGACGAAAAAATAAATGTGTATGTGACATTCCTACTCCCCTCCAAACAGCAGAGGAAAAGGAAGTAAGCCAAGAGAAGGTAGTATTCCTTAATATTGACTCATGAATACATTGTATTGCTTTTTGCTAGATTTTGGCATTTTCACTATCCTTTTTCCAGAATGTGAGCTCCTGCCTTTTTTCCTGTTATAATCTGTATAAGCCACATTTTTTAGTCATGTGTTTGTTTTATAAAGATGGTTTTCTTTTTAATCCTCATCCGAGAATATTTTTTCATTGATTTTTAGAGAGAGTTGGAGAGGGAAAGACAGAGATATCGATGTGAGAGAAACACATCAATTGGTTGCCTACTGCATGAGCCCTGACCAGGACCCGAGCTGGGAGGAGCCTGCAATCGCGGTACATGCCCTTGACTGGAATCGAACCTGGGACCCTTTGGTCCACAGGCTGAGGCTCTATCAACTGAGTCAAACTGGCTATCTTTTCCCTGACCTTGGTATACTGTTAGATCAAAGTTAACTCCAGGAGGTCATGGTTTGATTCCCAGTCAGGGCATATGCCTGGATTGCAGGCTTGATCCCCAGTTTGGGGGGTGTGGGAGGCAGCTGATCAATGATTCTCTCATCATTTTCTATCTCTTTCTTCCTCTCTGAAATCAATAAAAATATATTTTTAAAAAAAGTTAACTCCGAACATGACCTAGAGCAGTTCTCAACTTTTTGGTCTTAGGACCTGTTTGCATTCTTAAAAATTAAGGTGCCCATAATCTTTTGTTTATGTAGATTGTATCTGTCAATATTACAGTATTAGAAATTGAAATGGAAAAATTTTAAATTATTGGTTCTTTTAAAAATAATTTCATTGTGTGTTAACATAAATAACATCTTTTTTTCTTTTTATCCTCACCCGAGGATGTATTTATTGATTTTAGAAGGAGAGGAAGGGATGCGGGGGAGAGAAACATCTATTGGTTGCCTCCCATATGCTCCCTGATTTGTTGGGATCAAACCCACAACCTGGGTGTGTGCCCTGACTGGGAATTGAACCTGTTATACCCTTTGGTGTATAGGTTGATGCTTCAATCAGCTGAGCCCCTTGGCCAGGGCTGAATAACATTTTTTTGAAAATTAACTATTTTCAAAAGAAAAGGTGAGATGGGTGGCATTATTTTATATTTTTGCAAATCTCTAATATTTGGCTTAAAGGAATCAATCAGGTGGATTCTCATATCTGCTTCTGCATTCATTCTGTTTTTCTCTTGCTGGTTGAAGCATATGAAGAAAATCTTGCACTTTGAATAGATCTTTTACTCATGCATGATTTTGCAACAGAATGCAAGGTTATTTGAAAGATACCGGTTCAGCCCAGTCGGTGTGACTTAGTGGTTAAGCTTCAACTTACACATAAGGAGGTAATGGTTCCATTCCCAATCTGCACATGCCTGGATTTTGGGCTTCATTCCCAGTAGGGGGCATTCAGGAGGCAGCTGATCAATGATTCTCATCATTGATGTTTCTCTCTCTTTCCCTCTCTCTCTCTGAAATCAATAAATTTTTTTTTTTTTTTTTAAAGAAAGATACTGGTTCACTGAGTATCTCCCCAGGTATTGACATTTCATTATATAATACCAGATAATCAATCACATTAAAACCACTGCTGATCTCATCAGAAAGATTTTTAAGTATTGGGAAGCTTCAAGCTCATTGTGCTTGCATATGCAAGTTTCAGAATTCTGGTTGAGTTTGAAAGTTTGGTGAATTTTATCATTGACAACAAATACTGTTCATTGTTTTCCTTGAAGTGATGGGCTGAGTTCATTTTTGTTTTTTAACTTGATTCATTTTTGATAAAATGTCTTTTAATATCCAAGGTTTGAGTAACCATACTTTGTCTTCATTCTTTCTTTCAAGTAAATTGATGATCCAGGAAAAATAGCAACTAATTTAGCTTTCAATTGAAACTGGCACAAGTATCTTCTCCTTGAGATAGTGATTATATTTTGGTGTTCAGCAAAAGTGCTTCAAGTGTACTTCCCATTTGTCACACAGGCTCTTAAAAAGACATTTACTGATGGGTTTATATTTAATAAAATTAATATTTTTATTGCTTCAAAGACATTTAGAAGTGAAATATCTGTCTCCTGAGAGTGCTTGACAAGTGAAGAAAACAGTGACTATTAGTACACTTTGGTTGCCACTGCCTTGATTTGTGTTGCTGAAGCCCCAGGAACTTTTTCCACTGTTGCTTTTGTATCATCAGTGTGTCAATACAGTGAAAGAGCAGATTACATCTTAGTATTACGATGAAAATAGTTTTCACCTAAGGAACCATTAACTCGACTTGCTTTTAGTTGGTTCAGAGTCTTGAAGTGAATTAATATTTTTTTGTGAGAGTAGTTTTTTTTATTGTTAGCCTCATAACTTATCTAATTAGTTAATGTAAGTGTAGCCATTATGGGGTAAACCTTTTTAAAACTTTCTTAATGCTGATCCTTAAAGGAAACAGACTTCATAGAAAACAGCTGTAAAGCCTGTGGCAGCACTGAAGATGGTAATAGTTGTGTAGAAGTAATTGTTACCAATGAAAATACATCATGTACCTGTCCTAGCAGTGGCAATCTTTTGGGGTCCCCTAAAATAAAGAAAGGTAAGTAAATACAGTTTCTTTTTAAAATTAACTCTTAAGTTTATTTTTTCCTTTTAAATGTAAGCTTTTAGAAATGCTGTAACCTAGAATTCAAGAATTGCTTTATAGTACCAAGAGTATCCTTTGGTCAGACACTTAATATTTCCTTTTTCTTTATGGTGTTTGATTTGTTAGTATTTGATAAAAACAAGAAATTGTAAATCCCTAATTGTGTTTTTATTAATTTACTTTCTACTTTTAATAAACCATTAATTTTGAAAATTTTCTATGGTCTTAAATAGTTCACATTTTGTCTTAACATATTTATTGGTATGTTAATTGTAACTGTCACCTAATTAATTCTCAGGCTTATCTCCACACTGTAATGGTAGTGATTGTGGATATTCATCTAGCATGGAAGGGAGTGAAACAGGTTCCCGGGAGGGTTCAGATGTTGCCTGCACTGAAGGCATTTGTAATCATGACGAACACGGTAGGTTCAGATTAAGCTTCCCAATTATTTCTGCTACATGGCTGATTTAAGCACATAAATAAGAGATTACTGATTTCTGCAGGTGATGACTCCTGTGTTCATCACTGTGAAGACAAAGAGGATGATGGTGATAGTTGTGTTGAATGTTGGGCAAATTCCGAAGAGAACAACACCAAAGGAAAAAATAAAAAGAAGAAAAAGAAAAGCAAGATGTTGAAATGTGATGAACATGTTAGTGTCATAACTTGCAATTCTGAAGCCTTTGCGGTTGAGGGAGGAATAGCCTCTTTTCCTTGGTGTGGCAAGTGTGCAGCTTAGCTGCTAGGATTTACTATTATTGTTTTTTAAAGAATGAGTATCTTATGCAGTTCCATTGGTTGCTTATCTTGTGATTTGGGTGTGTGTCTGATGTGGTCATCTGTCCAACAATCCATGAAAGTCATAAATCCAATTCATTCTTTTCATAATATTTTGAAAGCTTGCTTGATTATACTTTTCCATCTGTAAAATGAAGAAAAAGGTCCCTCTCAGATTAAGTTATCTTCTGTAATAATAAAATCGTAATATGCTAATTAGACCGGATAGCCGACACCTTCCGGATGAAGCCAGGGCTGCGATGGCTGAGCCCCTTGCATGAATTCCGTGCATTGGGCCTCTAGTGTGAAGATAAAATGAGATTATATTGCTGGGTTAGCATAGTGCCCAGTATGCAGTGTTTAATAAATTTCAGCTGCTGCTTTTATTCATTATTCTTTTTAGAAATTTAATGCACTATTGGGGCTTTTTGCTATTAATCACTGCCTTCTTACCTGGGAAATCTTTTTGCTATGGTTTTAGATCCAAAAGCTTGGAAGCTGTATTACAGATCCAGGAAATCGAGAGACCTCAGGAAATACCGTGCACACAGTGTTCCACCGTGACAAGACCAAAGATGCACATCCTGAAAGCTGTTGTAGCTCTGAAAAGGGTGGGCAGCCACTGCCTTGGTTTGAGCATAGAAAAAATGTACCACAGTTTGCAGAACCTACAGAAATGTCATTTGGTCCTGATTCCGGAAAAGGTGCCAAGAGCTTAGTTGAACTCCTTGTAAGTAAACCATGATGTCTTATTGTGGATAACTGATTGCCCATGGCTAGATGTGGGAGTGGACAGAATTTTTGAGGGTTTAACCCTTTGCGGTTGTATTAAATTTGGACATGGGTGCTGTACTGGTTGGAATTAATTTCCATTGAAAGAGCAGTGATACATAACATGCAAGATTATGAAGGATAAACAAGATTTATTAATTCTTTTTTGGAACTACGTCACTACTAGTAGAATCACTACAAACGTTATCACTTTCTACGTCAGAGTCAGTATTCAAGGTGCCAAAATAAAACTCTTCATCGTTACTTTCAGATTCGCAGTACACTTTCGGTAACTTTCTTTTTGCCATTTTGGAGTATTATTTTGAAATATCTTAACAAGCAAGAATGCCTAATTACAGTTAAACGTAATTTGTAAAGCTTTATTTGAAATTCTGCGAAGTATCTCCGAAGCTTGTCGATTTCTTCACTCTCAAAAGGCGACTGACTCGCCACCGTGTTTTGCATGGCGAGTGTGGAACGACCGTGTTTGTTTATATTGAGTTTCCATGTCTCCGATTTGTCGGGGCAATGTTTTGGTTCGTGACAAGGTCGCTTAGACACTTAAGAGCTTTCAGAGAAATTATGAACTGATACATGAATGAATAGAGTTAAGATTCGTACGGTTCCTTGCTGTGGTGGCTGAGAGCAGACATACGACCGGAACGGTAAAAAAGCTTTGGTGGCTGAGAGTAGACAAACGACCGCAAAGGGTTAAAGTTGGAAGTGGGGGAAATTAAGAGCATTATTTCATTATTGTTTTGGTGACTTCATTTTTGTTCTTCCACTCATGGTTTATGCAGCTACTCAGAAGTACATTTCCCTGCTCTCCTTTCTCTCAAAGGTAGAAGAAACTAGTTGGGAGATGAGGGTAGAGTTAGCATCATGTCTAGGAATCTGCCTCCTTCAAGAGGAGGGTTATTGTAAGGAAATTACCTTTCTGAGTGTCAATTTATATAGTAGCCACCCTTCCAGACCAGAATCTGAACAAAAGCCCATATTTTTAGGTTACTCCCTTTAGGTCATGCATGATAAAAGCATAACTGAACATGGAAAACCTTTTATAATTGATTCTAGTTCTTGATACTTGAAATGAGGTATATATACATGATTCCAAGTGATCTAGTGCATAGCTTGTGTGGGGCTTAGAGGAGGGGGAAGGAAGGAGAAGGGTGGTGTCTTTTCTATAGGATCTTAATGGAACCAAATGCTCTATAGAATACTAGTTTTTTCTTTTTCATAAGGTTATAAAGTTAGATGCTGTTGCTGTGTAACAAAGTTAATAAAGGTTATATTTTACTTAATTTGTAGAGATAAAGGTTTCAGCTTAGAATCAACTAGAGATAAGTCTGGTTATTTAAAATTTGGTAACTTAGCTGTAACCATCTCTAATTAGTCATTTTTTTTAAGGCAGAAAGAAGATATGTTGGTATCAGCTAGGCTCATTATAGGCTTCTAGGAAAAATGTTAGATCCAGAGTTTCAAACCAAATCAAACTGAGTTGAATTTTATTCTCATTTAGTACTTTCTAAGACAGAATAACATTATGCTTATTCTGTAAACATTCCAATTAAAGGTTTTATTTTACTGAATTGAAACTAAAACGCTAGACTGCTTTTTAATATTTAGCTGTCCTCCATCAGCATAACATTTTGCATTCTTTAAATCAAAGTCTTAATTATTCCTTTAATTTGCAGGATGAGTCTGAATGTACTTCAGATGAGGAAATCTTTATCTCACAAGATGAAATACAGTCATTTATGGCCAATAACCAGTCTTTCTACAGCAATAGAGAACAATACCGACAGCATCTGAAGGAGAAATTTAATAAATACTGCCGCTTAAATGATCACAAGAGGCCCATTTGTAGTGGCTGGTTGACAACGGCTGGAGCAAATTAAATAAATAAAATAGCTCTGTCTTTCAATGAAACACTCAAGATGACTACTGCGCCTTCTCTTTCAAAAAACCTCTTAATTTAGTGACTTACAGCAAAATTTTATCTTAAATCAATGTGATTCTTTCTTGTTTTGGGAGATGGTGGAGGTAACCTCATTAGTTTGTTCTTTCTTTAGGCTTGTGTCTCTAGTGGCTGCACAGGCCTGCCATATGATTTAAGCCATCTCTTTCATTAAATGTTTCTCTTCCTGTGAGACTTACTAAAGCAACTTAGTGGCAAAAAGTAATGTTGTACTTATACTTCTGTACAGAAATGACAATGAGCTGAATATATGGTTTTACAAAGTAGACATCCACTTGCGAAATGTTTGGATGTACTGTTAAAGCGCAATGTGCAAAATTTAAATAAAGAATATTTATTAATATGCACAGTAAAATTTGGTGTACATGTTTCTGCTTAATGTGTGGCACTATTTTAATATTTGCCACTTGTGGACTTGGTACTTGGCCAGTGTTGATGTTAGAGAGGATAAGAGCAAATGAGGATAGAGACAGATTGTTGACAAAATTCTTACTTTAGAATTGACAGCCGAGAAAAGCAGTTTCCAATCTTTTGTTTTTATATATTTATCTTTTAACACTGGCCAGCATCTAACTTCCTCATAAGACTTAATTGCCATTATTTAAAGTTTCCTTACACATAACACAAAGCACCTTAACTTCAGAGGTTCATATTGAACTAGAAGAATGAAAACAAAATTTGGCAGAATTTCAAGCAAGGATTGCCTGATTAAGTAATTATTCAGTGGGTAGAATTGGGATCAGAAGGCTGCACTGAGAGCTAAGCACATTGCGGTCTTCGTAAGTGCATGTTCTTACTTGGTTTTCAACAATAAAGTTACTATGGCATTACAGTTCACTGCTTTCACAAGCTGTCTGAATGCTGAAGGAGAGATTCCCCTAGGATTAGCATTTGGCTGCTATTTAAAAAGTTGAGTCAGTCGTTCAATAAACACATATGCTTAGAGCTTTGTTGTCTGCATGTTGATAATACTTGGTGGGCAGTATACAGGTGGGATTGCCAATACCTCTGTGCAATGGGGATGGAGTGAATTTTATGGTCTTTCTACTGCGTAATCAGATTTCTAATCAAATTTCAGTGGACAACATCAGAAGCCTAATGAGATTTAATTTTTTAGTTGGTGGCATTTCTTTGATCCACCTCTTGAGCTGTCTTTTCAAATCTTAGTGTTGTATAGGGATTGGGGCAGAGGTAAAATGAGTCATGATTCCTCTCTGATCCTGTTGCTTTCATCCTGGAATCCATAAAGATTGACCAAGGGCCTCCCACAGCCCTTGGCTTTGGTCCCAATCCCCTCTCCACCACCTGTTGCAGTCAAGTTTCCTCTTGAGATCCCTAAAAGCAAGAGCTGGTTTTGTGTTAATTTTTGCCCTGCTGGCCAGATACATGAGTGCTTGTTGAATGAATAAGCTAGCCACATGCTTATTCCATTGCTTGCATTAGAGGGATTCCAGTAGTTAGATGGATACATCTTTTCTTTGGAAGGATGGCTATATTAAGGATGCAGAAATGGCCCTAGCTGGTTTGGGCGTCAGCCTTCGGAGTGAAGGGTCCCAGGTTCGATTCCGGTTAAGGGTACATGCCTGGGTTGTGGGCTTGATCCCCAGTGGGGGGCGTGCAGGAGGCAGCCAGTCAATGGTTCTCTCTCAGCATTGATGTTTCTCTCCCTCTCTGAAATCAAATATATATATATATATATATTTAAAGAATGGAGAAGTGAGGCAGCTTTCAGTGCTTTGATGAAATATATCCTAAGTAGCAAAACCAACAACCCAGGAAGAGACAAAAGGGAGAATGGAGTGAAGGCACTTTAGGAGCACATCCTCTGTGGTCCAAACCACGCTTTACCCCTTTCTGTCTTAACTAAGTTTAGTTATCTCAAAAATGAAAGTATTAGTAAGTACTATCTCATAGGGCTGTTCTGCATATTAATATATTTAAAATGCTTAAAAGTGCATGTCACACCGTAAATGCCCAATAAAAGCTATTGGTTTCATCTACATATTTGCTGCAATGAGAGTGAGAAGGTCTAGGGCAGTTGGAAGTAGTCCATTGGGATAGAATCCCCCAGTGCACATGTACTTGGAGGTGTTTCCATTTTTAACCATCACTTCTTGGTTAGTAGGATTGAGAGTCCTTCCCAAGGTCACCCATCAGCCACCGGCTGGTTTCGAAGGGCGTTGGAGTCACCCTAAGTGCCCTGAATTTCTCTTCCTGGCCTTGGCCCAGGAACAGGAAGGACACTGAGCATGCGGCGAGGGTACGTACGTGCATCCTCGGGCCTGGAGCAAACTCCTGCCACACGTCGGCTTCCCTGCCCCAAGGGTAGAGCTCACCTGGGAAGCTGGACCACATAACCCCGGGACCCTCCAGCGCAGGCCCTCACCCATAGAACGGACAGTTCCCTGCGCCGGGGGCGAGGCGGGGCCGGAAGGGGCGGGGCCATGTCCGCGCGGCGTCGCGGGGGGCGGGACGGCCGGGCTGCTACGCCCTCCGGCGAGATGTGGCCGACAGTCGAGGAAAGGAGGGTGGAGTCCCGGCCACAGGCCGGCCAGGTTGGAGGCAGTTCCAGGCGCGGACTCGAGGCGGGCCGGGAGGCGGCGGCTGCCGTGGCGGTAGGGGAACGGCCGAGCCCCTGCGACCTGGGGCCGAGCTCCGCCGTCCAGGTGCCCAGCTCGCGCAGTGAGATGGCCCGGGGCGGCATGGAGCGGTGGCGCGACCGGCTCGCACTCGTGACGGGCGCCTCGGGGGGCATCGGCGCGGCGGTGGCCCGGGCCCTGGTCCAGCAGGGACTGAGGGTGGTGGGTTGTGCCCGCACCGTAGGCAACATAGAGGTAAGGCCTGGCTGCGGAGCGGGGTGCCCTGGGAGGCGTCGTTTTCGCCGGGGTCCGGTCCCGGTGGGGGAGGGGGAGTGCCCGGAGTCGGGCTGGGACGCTACCCTCACTTGCCTGCCACCCTCGGGCCATTTGCCCCGGGTTTAGGGACAAGGTGATGCCTAGTAGGGCAGGCCTCTGATATGCCCTCTTTTAAAGAGCCGTTTAAGGAACAGTCCCTACCCCACTGTACCAAACCCCTGGCATCTTTCTCCCTCCTACCTGCCTGCTCGGGTAGGCTCGGGAAAGGGGAACCAGAGATCCGGCTGGCCAGGCTGCCAGGGAGAAGGAAAGAAAGCTTTCTGGACTCAGTGGCTACGTTGGCTACTGGGTTGCTTTCTCTGGTCCCCAGACTTAGCCCACAAAGCCAAGGAAAGTGGCTGGTCAGCCAGATGAGCAGAAGCTAGAGGTTATGTTGGTGATCATTTTTTTTTTTTAACCCGAGTCTGAGGTTGGGGTTGAGGTCGGAGTGGTTTTTCTGAAAACAAACAAAAACAAACGGGCTAGTCCCCCCTCCACCCCCAAATCTGAGTCAGGTTAACCCCCTACCCAGTGGGCATAAAGGAATGACAGTGGGGTGTTCATAGATAGACCCTTCTCCACTTTGACTGTCCTAGGTGGGACTGAGGAGGTGAAATAGGCACTGAACATGCGAGCCCTGAGGGGGACAAAGCACTGGAAATGGAACTCGGGCTTCCTCTTAAAGTGGGGTTGGGAGCAGAGTTGTGAGCAGCAGGAGCTCAGAGACCAATGAAACGAAGTTGGCCATGTTGGAGCATGGGGGAAGAAGAGGAGAAATTTCCATCATGTTGCCTGGATTTGCCCAGCAAGATCACTCTCAGGGGCACGCTAGTGCTTAGCTGCAGGGCAGTATCTCCACCATTGCTCAGCGTCCCTGTGCAGGGCAGGGGTAAGGAAGCCTTGGGTGGGGGCAGAGGGAGAGGGTGTACCGGAAGGGTGGCTGTCCCCTCCCCTGCTGCTGCCCTAAGGTATATTTGATAGCCTCTCAGATAGTCCCAAGGTCACCTGGGTACACCATGGCCCGACTCTGCCCCTCCCTTTCTCCTGGAGCTCAGGAGCCTTGGAACCTAGAGGGTTAGGCCAGGGATAAGACCAGTGGATTCCCTAAGTCTAAAGCCACCCTTGTCTTCTCTTCCTGCTGCCCTGCCCTAAACTAGCCAGGAAAGGGAGTCCCTGAGCCCCAAGGGAATCTCCAAGCAGATCACTTAGCCCCAGGAGGACCGGTGGGGCCATGAAAGGACAGGGACAGGGAGAAATATATTTCCAGTCCCTCTATTCTGGCTTTCCTGTGGGGGCTTTGAGTCTGGAGGAGGAAGGGACAAGTTGCCTGCCAGGTGGGGAGAATTCTAGGTTACCTTGCCGACAATCTGCTTTTATTGATGGGTTGATTAATAGTGAAACAGAGCTTGAGTTCTGGCCTCCTAGAGAGAGAAACCCTGTTTCCTGAGGTGGTCATGAGTAGGTAAGATTGGGTGAAGGGCTTCTGAGTCCCAGACGACTATACCTTTTAAACTTGGAAAGTTAAAGCAGAAAAGAATTTCCTAGGTCACCTGATCCAGCCATTTATTCCCAGCTTGGTTTGGGGGGAGGGAGGCTGCAGGCCAAGGCAGCTGGCTAAGCTAGCTTTCCTGTAGGGCACCCCGTACCCTCTAGTCTTCTCCCTCCCGCACATGTACAGTCACCTTCATGAGACTCAGGTGCCCAGTCGCTGGCCTCCAAGGCCACATGGCTTGTTTCTCCCTGTTTCTGAATGTCAGCTTTCCTCACAGGGATCTCAGTGGCTCTGCTTTCTCAGGTCTTCCCCTTCCTCAGGGCTCTTCAGAGTGCTGAGGGCCCTGGCAGTACACAGGGGGTGCCAATGTCACTTGTCACCTGACTTGCCTCAGAGTTTCCAGAGAAACTTTGGGATGGAGGGTGGTGCACCATGGGACAGAGAAAGAATTTGTCCTAACTTCCTGACCCTGTATGTAGGGCGAAGGAAGATTGGCAAATGGGCTCGATCGAAAAAATACGTGTGCAATTTGCGGAGGGAGGGTGATAGTTCAGATATAAGCCCCTCTGGATGAGGTGATGGGGGAGAAGAGATGGAAGCCCTGGCATAACCAGCTCAGTGGCTCGTGGAACCGGCGGAAGTATGGGGCGGGGTGAGAGGTGCATCTTATGTAGGAGCAGAGAAGGTGTTCTATTGAGGGAGAGGAAGAAAAGAAAAACCACTCCATCCCCAGTCCCTGGCCCCCTTCTTAGAATTGAAGACTCCAGTTTATCTGTGAGGTTACTCCATTGATAATCTCAACTTTCCCCTCCCTCAATCAGGGAGCACTCTCATCCCCTGGACTTTGACCAAAGAAGACAAGCTTAGGGGATGGGCAGTCCCAACATCAGTGTGACCAAAAGGTGGCCACCAAAGGAGAGAATTCTATAATCGTTGACAGCAGAGGGAGGTTGTCTCTGGCAGGGGAGGTGTGGGAGTGAACAGCTCACCCCAGTTAGATCCCTGTTGGGTTTCATAGGAGCTGGCTGCCGAATGTAAGAGTGCAGGCTACCCCGGGACTTTGATCCCCTACAGATGTGACCTGTCAAATGAAGAGGACATCCTCTCTATGTTCTCGGCTATCCGCTCTCAGCACAGCGGTGTGGACATCTGCATCAACAATGCTGGCTTGGCCCGGCCTGACACCCTGCTCTCAGGCAGCACCAGCGGTTGGAAGGACATGTTCAATGTAAGGGCTGCAGACCTGGAGAGGGGGCTGGGAGGACGGCGGGGAGCCCAGAGGTGGTGAGCCAGAGCACTGCTCCGGATGGGACAATAGCAAGAGGGAGCTTTGGGTTCCTTCCTGGGGCACCTTGACTGTCCCCTTTCTTCTTTCCCTACCAGAGGGATAGTGAGTGGATGAATGGCCATTTCTTTTCCATTCTTTCCTTTGAGGCCCTGGGCATAGTTCTTAAAGTCTAGGCTGATTCCTTCTATCGGAAGAAAGCTCAGTAGGGGAGAGAGCTGCTGTTTACTGAATGTCCCCATATGTCAGCACTATGGGTGCTTGGGAACATGGTCTTATGGGAAGGAAAGGAGCAAAGAGACAGGAGACAATGTTCTTAACGAGCCCTGCCAGCAACAATGTGGCTTCAGGCAGGTAGTTACCCTTTCTGAGCTTCCATCTTGTCACATTTAATTGGGATGAACATACTTATACCATCAATATCTGGGGTCACTAACTCTAATGTCCCCTGTGGCCAGGTAGGCAATAAGAGAGTGAGGCAGGTCAGGTGGGGTCTGCAGTAAGTGAGAAAGCACCCGGCCATGTACAGGGGCAACTACTGCTAGCGTCCAGTGTCACTGCTGTGGGGCAATGTGGCCCAGTGTGGCCAAATCTTACGAGAGAAGTGGGGAGCCTGTGTTTTTATGTGACACTCTGTCCATCCCATTCACTGAAATCTCAATTCCACGAGGGCAAGGATTTTTGTGTGTTTTATTCTCTTACAGCCTCAGTTTGGAAACAATCAATAGATATTTTTTGAATGAATGAAACCTTCTAATACATGTTGGAAATGAATTTAAAATGCTTTAAAACTACGTGTGGCCTAAACACAGCCTGTAGGACATGGGTTTTCAACTTCTGGACTATATTATGGGGCAATATTGGATATGAAATTATTCTGAGAAGTTGAAAGCAGTGTGTAAATACAGTGTGTCTTTCCCCTCACAATTCTTTAAAAAAAAATTTATATATATATATATATAATATATATATATATACATATATATATATATATATATATCTCAACACTAATAAAAGAGAAAAATGGTAATTGGCATACGAGCTACCCTTTTCATTGGCTAATCAGGGCTATATGCAAATTAACTGCCAACTAAGATTGGCAGTTAACTGCCAACAAGATGGCGGCTAATTTGCATATGTAGGCACAATGCAGGGAGGCGAAAGGGAAAGCAGGAAGAAGCCCCTGCCACTGACAGTGATCGGAAACCCAGGGGGGAGCTAAGAGCTGGGGGGCAGGGCAAAGGCGGCCCGCCTTTGCCCTGCCCCCCAGCCATGATCAGAGAATCAGGTGCCTTTTCCACCCTGGCCAGTGATAGCAGGAAGTAGGGGTGGAGCCAGCGATGGGAGCTGGGCACGGTCGAAGGTGGCAGTCCCAGGACCTACGGGTCCCTTGCCTGGGCCTAAAGAGAAGCCCACGATCGTGGGGCCGCTGCAGCTTCGGGTCCCTGCTGCCCGGGCCAGATGCCTCAGCCAGAGGCGTCAGGCCTGGGCAAGGGGCCGATCCTGCGATTGGAGGATGATGGGGGTCAACGCCAGAGGGCTCCCAGTATGTGAGAGGGGGCAGGCTGGGCTGAGGGACACTCCCCCCCACACACACACCCAGTGCACGAATTTCGTGCACCGGGCCCCTAGTGTGTGTGTGTGTGTATATATATATATATATTGATTTCAGAGAGAGGAAGGGAGAAGGAGAGAGAGATAGAAACATCAATGATGAGAGAGAATCATTGACTGGCTGCTTCCTGCATGCCCCCCTCTGGGGATCGAGCCCACAACCTGGGCATGTGCCTTGACCAGGAATCGAACTGTGACCTGGTTTATGGGTCGATGTTCAACCACTGAGCCACAGCAGCCGGTCCCACACAATTCTTTTCATATCTGCTCACAGAAGCTTTAGCACCTAACAGGTGTTTGGGCCAGGAAATGAACAATGACATTTAAAACAATGAACAGTGAAAGTGAAGCACTCTCCTTGCCCTCACAGAGCCTTCTGGGAGATCTGAGTTGTGGCCCTCACCTGCAGTAGGTGGGTCTCTCAACCTGGATCTCAACTTGCCCCTCTATAAAGTGAGGGACTTACGTTAAATCCCTAAGGCCCCTTCCAGCTTGAACATTATGTAATTCTATTAGGGTCATCCTATGAGGCATCTTCTCCACTCCCATCCCTAACCCCCAGACCTAGGAGATTCACTTCCCTGACATCCAGGGACCTGTTTCTCCTACTCCTTCTGCCCTCAGGAGCTGAGTTCTCTGCCCCACAAACCCACACTGCTAAGAGGACCAGAAACAGGGCTGAGAGCCTCCTGTGTCCTTCTGCTGTGAATGCTGTGGCAGGTTCACGCCCAGGGTGTTCTGTCCTGATGCCTGGCTCTGACACCTGATAAGGACAAACATCTAATTTCCCGGCTGGTCCCGTCTCTTCTGGAGAGGCGAGACATGAGGACCTGTTGAAAGCTTTATCTCTGCTTGTCCTCCTGGGTAAAGCTAGGGGTGGGGCTGGGCCGGAGCTTTAGAGCAGAGACACTTCTTCAGGCCTCTGTTCCATGAAAGGTGGTGGGGATTTGGTGTCACCTCTGCCAGAGCGAGGAGGAGAGGGCAGAAGGCAGGAGGCCCCTTGGGAGGTCCCCTGCCTTCCATGACAAGTGGCCCACCCTCTTAAGAGTCTCTGTGCCTAGTTCTGTAGATGGAACAGAGGTTAAAGGAAGGAGGATCAGACCTTTTCTACTAGTAGTCTCAAGGGAGGGGACAGGAAAGGAGCAGAGAATAGCTGGGTAAGGTGGGGAGAGGGCATGGTGTGTTTGAGGAGAGAGATTTTTAAACCCATTTTAGGAAGGATTTGAGGCTGTTTAGGAGAGAGCAGGATCAGGGGCAATGTCCCAGAGAAGAGGGTATTTGGAGAAGAAAAGGAGATGGTTCCCTGAGGCAGAGATTCTACTATTTGGAGAGGAGACAGCCAAGATACAGAGGGTTCCTGGGTTGTGTATGGGACTTGGGGGGTTTCTATTCCTGTTCACAGGAACCTGAGGGTCACCCAGGGAGAGAAGCTGCCTCTGCTGTCAGCGGGGGCTGGCAGCTTTAGGGGGAGGGGCACCTCTAAGGCACAGTGCCCTGGGTCTGTTGTTGGTCTTTGGTAGGACCTAGGCACTGTTTTGGAATGCTTCCTGGGGGCTCTCTGTGGCTCCATCACCTGCTCAGATGGGCCCAAGCTAGAGACATCCCATTGCCCTCCCTGGCCTGCAGGTGAATGTGTTGGCCCTCAGCATCTGCACGCGGGAAGCCTACCAGTCCATGAAGGAGCGGAATGTGGATGATGGGCACATCATTAACATCAACAGGTGAGACAGGTGGCCGAGGGCTAGAGAGCAGATCACCACTCACCCTCCTAGCTGGGTGATCTGTTGCAGCTTATTTGACCTCTTTGGACCTGTTTCTTTGGTAAAGTAGGGATTTAATACTCAGTTAACACCCAATGGCATGATTATGGTGAGGGGAAGAATAGTGTATATCAAGTGCCAGCCCCTAGTTGGCCGGGATGGGTGGCTCAGCCCTTGTCTTTGCAGTGGAAGCCTAGGGGCTCTGCTGGCACTGATATTCTCCATTCCTTAGGCCCTGGAATGAACCCCACCTTGTGGTACAAAGAAAGACTACACAGTATCATTGGGGAGCCCCCACTCTGAGTGGGGAGACATGGCCTCTGCCCTCAGAGATCTCCCAAAAGAACCATATCAGTGAATGTGCAGGTGAAATTAAGAGATTTTTGACAGCCTGCGTGACCAAGAGAGGGGATTCTGTGGTCACTGTAGGGAAGACATCTAGAAGAGTAGGGTTTTCAGGAGCAGCTTGAATAACAGCTAGATTAGTGGTCCGCAAGGGTGGCCTCCAGAGTTCCCCTGTAGCATTGAGGTGGTGGGGTTGACTGGTACAGCAGGGGGCACTGCTGGTCTCTCGGGAGCATCACTGTCTTCTTTCCCCTTCCCTCCCTCTACCCAGCATGTCTGGCCACCGAGTGGTACCCCAGTCTGTGGCCCATTTCTATAGTGCTACCAAGTATGCCGTCACTGCACTGACAGAGGGACTGAGGCAAGAGCTTCGGGAGGCCCAGACCCACATCCGAGCCACGGTGAGGGTGTGGCCTGGCCCTGGTGGGGATGGGATAGGCACAGGCCCTCTCCACCCCCACACATGCTGCCCAGGGAGCCCATGTCCAGGGTGTGCTGCTTTAGAACCCCTGCGAGCATATTGGGCACAGAGCTCCTGGGCTCTGCTGCTACTTGCATGGCCCTGCTCAGTACTTGAGTGTCCCGTTTCACTGACTTGGAGGTAGGAGGGGGCTGGCCTGACTGGAACATGGCGGGTGAGACTGAGGGAAAGCAAGGGATTGTGGGAAACCAGGTGCACAGTGGCAGGAAACCAGGACTCTGGGCTCTGCCCTTGAAGGCAGAATGACCTTGGGCAACTTACTCAACCTCTCCAAGCCTCAGTCTTTGCATTTGTAAAACAGAGATGATAATCAGGTTATGAGGTTTTCTAAGAGAGAACATTTTGTCAAACATTTACCTGGCTTTTAGTAAGGTCTCTGTAAGTGGTAGATATCATTGTGATCATCACCAGTGGTAGCCTTGGAGCCAGGAGGCAGCTGCTGACATGGGACAGCCAACCTTGTGAAGCTGGGGCCCTGTGGCTTCCGTCCTTTCTCTCCAACCTCCTCAAAACCTGGCCTCTGATTGGGGTTGGGGTTGGGCAAAGCTCAGTTCCTGAGCAGGCCCTCTCTGTCGGCCCAGTGCATCTCTCCAGGATTGGTGGAGACACAATTCGCCTTCAAACTTCATGACAAGGACCCTGAGAAGGCAGCTGCCACCTATGAACACATAAAGGTGGGGCCTCCCTCATTCTAAGTGAAGGCAGAGGGAAGGGAACCTGTCCTTCTAGCCAGGCCGTTACTCCTCCTAGAGGGTTGGGGTGGGAATGTGGATGCTGGAGAGGACCTCAGTGGTGGGAGGGAACTTGGATCCATTGTGTCCTCATCTTAATCCCCCTTTTCCCTGGTGCTCAGTGTCTGAAACCTGAAGATGTGGCCCAGGCTATCATCTATGTCCTCAGCACCCCCCCACATGTCCAGGTAAGTCTGGCATTGGCTGTCCACCCCATGGAGAAGCCCAACCATCCCCAGAGGAGGAGAGCAGAGAGGCCTTAAAGAGGGTGGCAGCGTCCTGACTGCCTCAAGCCTTTGTGCCTTCTGCAGATCGGAGACATCCAGATGAGGCCCACGGAGCAGGTGACCTAGCTTCCTGTGGGGAGCGCCCCCTCCTCTCTTCACGGATCTTCACGGCTTGCTGCTGGCCTTTGGGTTGTAGGTGTTAATTTCTGGATTCCTGGACACCACTTCCTCTCTCCATCCCTCCCAGGGGTTTGAAAATGTTTGAGGTCTTTTCTATCTAGTCCAATTGTTTCCACCACAAATGTGAAAAGTGGGCTGGGGAGAGGAGGTGGTGTCCCTAATTACTTTACCTGTTAACTCACTCTTGGTCCCCTTCTTGGGCTCCTTGGCCTTTGTTTGCTGTCCTTGGTCTCTTCCCTTTGACTTGGGGAAGGACCTTGGCCAGAAGGGTGGCTTCCCCCTATCTTCTTACACTCCACCCCCTGTTGCTCAGGGATGAGGTGGCAGGGGGAACTCCTCATCTTTTATCTGAGTGGTTATGGAGGGCTCCAGCTTCCTCCTCTCCCTGCCCCCAATGCCCCCTCCATCCCTTCTCTCCTCCCCCTTCCCGCACCTAGTTCTCCAGTCCAGTGGGGGTCATCACTCTACTCTGATTGGCAGCACAATACCAGGGCCTACCTCCCAAGTGGATTTCAGTGTAATAATTAAAAAAGAAAAATTGCAACAACCGACCTTGGCTTTGTGAGTGTCTTTCAGTTCTTCCCCTTTCTTTGTGATCTGGGGTGGTGGTTTCTCAGAATTTCTTCCAGGTGAGTGGAAAGTGGGTGAATTTAGAGCCTCACTTCTGGAGTGTGGATTACCTTAGGGTAGCAGGTGTGGTTTTGGGTTGGGTCTTGAAAATTGGTAGAATTTGCCAGCCAGAAACGAAGACAAGATGTGCAAGGCTCAGAGGCCAGAAAGAGCATGCAGTGCTGTGGGAACAGCACAGAATTTAGTGCAGGAGTGAGATGGGGCTGAAAAGCCTGGATCCCGGGAGGTCTGAATGCTGAGCAAAGAGTTTGGCCATTACCTGTGGGCCAAGGGCATCAGTTGGCTTGTCAGCAGGTGCGGGACAGGCACCGAGCAGTGGCTTAGAGATTCAGCCGCCACAGGGTAGGAAGTGACTGCTGAGTCCTGCTAACGTGCTCAGGGTTTGAAAAGAGTAGAAAGGCAGAGGAGGGGCTGGATGCAGGAGAAACTTCTGAGGGAAAGCACCAGTATCCAATGGGAAGGGAAGCACCACGACTGACCTAGTTGAACACATCTCTGTAAAGTGTTTTTTGCTGGTGCCTGGGTGAATGCGACCCTCCAGCTTCCTGGGACCTCAAAGGGCGCAGAATGAAGTCAGTAGCAGGGTCAGCTCAGCGCTGATCGCTGCCGGCTGCCGGCTGCCGTGCGGTGGAGGTCGCTGCTCAGCCAGCCCTGCAGGCGGCGCTGTCGGGACGGCCTAGTGGGTGAGCATGCGCCATGCGTCCGGGCAGGAAGCGGGCTCGCGCGAACTCGGAAGCGGAGCACCCCGCGCGAGGTCGGGAACGGGGCGGTCGCGGTCCGGCTACCTGCCTCAGACAGTCTTACGGCCGGGAGTCTGGACTGTTCGTTTTTCTGTCTGAGGAGGCGGGATGGGTGCCACAGGCTCCGTCTGGAGCGACAGCTCTCGAGGACGTAGCTAAGGGCATCGACCATGGCGCTGCTTCGGGCCCTCAGGGGCGCGACCTGGCGTTTTCCCGGCCAACTTGCGCGTCAGTCCTCCCGCTCGGCGCGGCCCGGGGAGCGGCCCGGGGGAGAGGAGCTGAGCCGCCTGCTCCTGGATGACCTGGCGCCTGCCCCGCGCTCCACCGGGGGCCGGGAACTCCTGTTCGGCCTGTCCCCGTGCCTCCTGGCTCTGCGGGCCGCCCGCCGCCGCGTGGCCCGGCTCCTGCTCCAGGCCGGCAGGTCGGGGGTGCGGGGAGAGCGGGCAGAGCTGCTCCGGGCGGCCGAAGCGCGGGACATTCCGGTTCTGTGGCCCCGGCGGCAGAAGCTGGACGCCCTGTGCCGCCACCAGGTGCACCAGGGCGTCTGCATGGAGGTGAGCCCGCTGCGGCCCCGGCCCTGGACTGAGGCCGGGGAGGCGAGGCCCGGAGATGACCCCCAGCAGCTGTGGCTCGTCCTCGAGAGGCTCCAGGATCCCCGGAATTTCGGGGCCGTGCTGCGCTCCGCTCACTTCCTCGGAGTGGACCAGGTCATCACCAGCCGCAGAAACAGGCACGGACATTCGTTATTCCCCGTGTGTCCCAATTTCAAGGGGCAGCCGAGTTCCTCAGCACCTTGACCCTTTGGTGATCCCCTAGGCAGGTCTCCCGATCGCCAGAATTTTCATCTCTAACCCTTGGGGGCCGGGGGAGGGGAGGGCAGGGCAGGGCGCCGGGCTTGAGATGACGCAGCCTGACACGGGGCATGGGGTCACTTTGCAGCTGCCCGCTCACTCCGGTAGTCAGCAAGGCCAGCGCGGGGGCTATGGAGGTGATGGACATATTCTTCACCGATGACCTGGACGGCTTTTTACAGGTGAGGGCCGAGGGGTTGGGGTGGCGGGAAGGAGCAGAAATGAGCCACGCCCAACCTCTCAGGCCACTTCACCAGGAACTGGTGGAGGAAGGGGGAGAAGAGAGCATGTTGGCATTTCCTGTGCTTCTCTAAATCCCTTCGGGAAGAGGGAAGGTTCCCCGGGTTTTTAAAACCAGGAGGGGAACAGAATCTGAAGTTGGAGATGTCCTAGCCTCATTCCCTTTACTGCACTTCTCCAGGCACACCTTTTTGCCCTGCCCCAGGTCTGCCACGGGGCCTCAGTACCTGCTAAGTAGGTATGCAGTCAATGTGTCCCGAGTCCCTCCCTAGGAGCATAGCTTGCAAGGCTCTTTAAAAAAAACTTTATTGTTGAAAGTATTACATATGTCCCCCCCCCCCCCCCCCACTGACTCCTTCTAGTCTGTTTGAAAGGCTCTTTAATAAGGACTAGTCTATGCCTTTCCTCTCTTCCCTTTCACACACACAAAACAACCCCCACTACCACACAAAACCCCCCACAACATTTGGGGAGCAAACCTAAGTAAAGAAACCCCCCCGCTGTTCTCTTGCTGAACACAAGGGGGCAGTATTGCCCTGCACGTGGCTGTTCCACTGACCATTTCCAGGTCTCTTCCAAGTCTCAGTACTTCTTGGATCTCTCTCTCTCTCTCTCTCTCTCTCTCTCTCTCTCTCTCTCTATATATATATATATATATATATATATATATATATATATACATATATATATATATATATATATATATGTATATATATATATATAATTTATTTATCTATCTATCTATCATCTATCTATCTATCTATCTATCTATCTTTTCTTTTTCTTTTTGCCTCATCCACTCTCACGGCTTTAAGTAGCATCTATATTTGAACGCGTCCCAAATGTATAGCCTAACCTGGATCTTGCTCCTAAATCCCAGATTCACGTATCTAGTTACCTACTCAATAGCTCTGTTTTCAAACAACTAGCAGCACTGGTTTGAAAAAAGCAAGGTAAATAATAGTTGATGGGATTTTAGAAAGCTGCTCAATGCCCTCAACCCAGAATGATTCCAATATGAATAAATAAAAGCATCTCAAAGGGATTATAAAACAAAACAGCTTTCTTTTGCTGTCTAATCGGCATTTCAAACTGAACAGTTCCATAGCCCAGCCCCTGTTCCTTCTGGAGACCCAGCTCAATCGATGGCAGCTCCATCCTTTCAGTGGTTAGGTTAGAAACCTTGGCATCGCCCTTGATTTTTTTTCTGCTCTCACACCCATTCCCATTTGTCAGTGCATCCTTTTGGTTTTACCATAAAGTTATTTGCATATTCTCACCACTTCTCTCTCCACTGCTAAAACTCTGGTCCAAGCCACCATCGTCTCTTGCCTGTATTATTATTGTGAAACCTCCTACCTGATCTTGCTTCTGCTATTGGCTGTCAACCCAACAGGCAGAGAGATCCTGTTGCAACATAAGTCAGACCATGCGTTCAGAGTTTTTAAAAGCCTTTGCATTTCTCTCAGAGTATAAGCCAGAGTCCTTCCAGTGGCCTTGGAGGTTCTACCTTATGTAGCCCTCTGTTCCCTCTCCTGTCTCAATGGCTCCCTTCCCATGGCCACCTTGCTATTGTGCTGTTCCTCACACATAGCAGGTAAGCAGCCACCCCTCAGCCTTTGCATTTACTGATCACTGCCTAGAACAGTGGTTGGCAAACTGCGGCTCGCGAGCCACATGTGGCTCTTTGGCCCCTTGAGTGTGGCTCTTCCACAAAATACCACATGCGGGTGCTCATGTACAGTGTGATTGAAACTTTGTGGCCTATGCGCAGAAGTCAGTATTTTGTGGAAGAGCCACACTCAAGGGGCCAAAGAGTCGCATGTGGCTCGCGAGCCGCAGTTTGCCAACCACTGGCCTAGAAGATTCTTCCCCCTGATGTCTACATCGTGCTTCCTCATCGCCTTCTGATCTCCACTCAAAGTCATTTCAGTGAGGCCCTCCCTTCCATGAGGCTGGGATTTTGGTTGCTGTCACTGCCCTATCTCCAGTGCCTAGAACAGAGTCTTCCCATTCTAGGTGCTTATTAATTATTGACTGAATTGAATGGCTCACCAAGGTAATGCATACAGGGTGGGGCAAAAGTAGGTTTATAATTGTTCACATGGAAAATAATCCAATAATATTAACACAAGAATAAGCTGTTTCGAATGCTCACAACTGTAAACCTATATATATGGGCAAGGTTGGGGCTATTCCTTGGCCAAGGCTCTGATGAAGGTTTGGTGAGCTAGAATATGATTTCTTTCCCCTTTCAGGCCAAAGCCCGGCAGGGCTGGCTCGTGGCTGGCACGGTGGGCTGCCCAGGGCCTGAGATTTCTGGGTCCTCTGAGATCCCCATCACTAGTTGCTTGGAGTTCCTCTGGGACCAGCCTACTCTCCTAGTGCTGGGTAGGTAGATGTTCCTGCTTTTCTGTGCTCAGCTGTTCATTTCCTGAGTGCCTGCCTGTCCAGCTGTGGCATCCCTAATCTCTGCCCTTTCCCCCCTCCTGTGCTTTGCAGGGAATGAGGGCTCTGGCCTGTCCCCAGAGGTGCAAGCCTCCTGCCAGCTCCTCCTCACCATCCTGCCTGGCCGGCAGCTGCCTCCTGGACTGGAGTCCTTGAATGTTTCCGTGGCTGCAGGTGAGTCTTACTTCTTGTCCTCTGATCACACATGTGTAGCTGTTTCATCCTAAACAAGTTTCTCAATCATTCTCCATGTCCATTGCTTTCTGTGCCAAATGCAGAAAATACATCCTTTTGAGAATGAAATGAGGGAGTGCCTGGCATATGGTCCTTGCTCTTCTCAGTTCTCTTCCCCATATCATTCTGTCTGTCTTTGCAGGAATTCTTCTTCACTCCATTTGCAGCCAGAGGAAGGGTTTTCCTGAAGATGGGAAGAGAAGGAAACATCTCCGAGACCCCCAAGAACCCTCAGCCATGGCTGAAGGGCCCAGATTGCCTCAGCACCCAGGACTGTCCTCAGGATCAGAAAGAGAGAGGCAAGACGGGGGCTGACTTGAACTGTTCAAGATGTGTATGTGCTGGAGGGCAGGGGATAGGTGGCCCACGCATCCACATGGTGAAGTGTGTTGGAATCTGTTACTTGAGTGTGCACCAGGCTCTGTTCAGTAATCACTGTCTTGGGAAGCAGGGAGCTTTGCGGTGGAGACCGGAAGAAGTCCCGTTTCCTGTTTTGAGTTTGCAGTTGGAGATGGTAGCCTGTTAATTTCTAGGATGTGCTAGTGGAGAGGGTATGTTTCCTCCCAGGTCCTGCCTGGACATCAAGGGGAAGTCTAAACATCAGAAGGGAGTTGGGCAGCACAGTCCAGGGATTCTATTCCTTCGAACCAGTGTGAGAATGTAGAGGGAGCCAAGGGCTCTTTGTGGGCCAGACAGGTGCAAATCCAGGCTCACACCCTGCCGCACTGCGGGGCCTTGAGCACGGACTTCATCTTTATATGCCTCAGAGCCCTTGTTGGCACCTCCCTCTCAGGGCTGTTGTGAGGCTCAAATAAAACCTCAACTGGTGGGCCATTCTGTTCGATTCATCCATTAGGTGGCAGCCTTGCTCTTTAGTCCAGGGTCTTTTCGGGAAGCTCTTGCAGTCAGCTGGGGAGATCCCTGGCCGCGGCCTCCAAGAGGCAAGGGAAAGGTTAGCAAACACCTCCCACCCCACTGGCCCTCAAGTCCCCCTGATGGTGAGTCAGCAGTTAGTCCACCTACACGGAAGGAACCAATGAAGCCTGGCCTTTGATTCTGGGAGGTGGCGAGGATAGGGGTGCTGGTTGTCATTGGGACCGATTTGGTACTTGTCCCTCAGGGTCCCGCAGATGGAACAGAGGCCACAGGTGTAAGTAGTTTAGAATGGTCTGGGATGCACATTGGAACCACCTGACAAGCTTTAAGAATCAACTGACACTGGGACCGATCCCCAGAGTCTGATGTAGGTAGTTGGCTAGGGTGCAGCTGGGCATCAGGATTTGCAAAGCCTCCCCCTTCCCCACCACAGGCGTTATGTGCAGCCCAGGCTGAGAACCTGGAGCAGGGTTTGTCAGTCTCAGCGCTGTTAACATTCTGGGCTGGATAATTCTCTGTTGTGGGGACTGCTGTGCATTGTAGGATGTTTAGCAGCATCCCTGGCCTCTACCTACCAGATGCCAGTAGCAGCCCCCTTCCTCCAGTTGTGACAACCAAAAATCTCTCTAGACCTTGCCGTATGTCCCTGGAGGGTGGGTGGGGGAGTCACCCCTAGTTGAGAACCACTGCTCTGGAGTGTGGATCTGGAGGACAACAACCCTAAATTCAAATCCTGATTGCTGTGTGACCTGGGGCAAGTTCCTTACCTGCCTGGGCCCCAGTGCCCTCCTCGGTGAAAGGGGGTAACCCTGTCCTTCTGGATTGCTAGGAGGATTCAGAGGACACCAGGAACTCGGTGCCTCACGAAGAGTAGGTGCTCAGTAAATAGTACTGCCCTTTTTCTATGGACTGCATTTATCTTGGAATTCTAATGGTAATGACAATTTAGAAAGACATTTGAATTTGTTTAAAAAGGGCCTAGCCCTAGCTGGTTTGGCTCAGTGGATAGAGTGTTGGCTTGCAGACCAAAGGGTCCCAGGGTCGATTCCGGACAAGGGCACATACCTAGGGTTGTGGGCTCCATCCCCAGTAGGAGGCATGCAGGAGGCAGCCAATCAATGATTCTCTCTCATCATTGATGTTTCTATCTCTCCCTCTCTCTTCCTCTCTGAAATCAATAAAAATATATTAAGAAAAACGAAAAAAATAAAAAGGGCCTAAGTTTGCTTTAAAGTCAAAGTTGATCCTCTCAAGAAAAGAAGAAACCCCTTCATAAACTCCACAGATCACCACTTTATTGGCACTCTCCATCCTCCCTTGAACTGTCTGTCCCCATCTGGCACACAGGCTCTGACCTCCACTGGCACAAGTCAACCTTGGACATACTACCTGTTTCCTCCATCCCTGCTGTGCTCTTGGCCAAGAGCCTAGAGTGGCTTTGTACCTTGGCTGCTCTGTAGAGTCATGGGATCAGGGAAGGGGGTTAACTTTTAATATTCCAGATCCCAAAGGCACCAGACTGATGAAATCAGAATCTGTGGGGAGCAAGCCAGGTACACGCATTTCTTGCAGCTCCCCTGCTAGTGTGCAGACAGGTTTGAGAATCACTGTTCCTCCAGCTACCCGCTCATATCCAAGAAACCTCTACCAAATCATTCACACCGTGCTTTTGAGGGCATGTCTGGAAGCACATGCTAGGCAACCTTTCATCTGTCCCTAAAGTTTTTTAGAAGATGCTGGCTCTAGCCCTGGCTCCATGGCTTCTTACCTAGATGGCTTCTCAGTCTCCACACCTGTAAAATGGAAATGGCACCATCAGCACCTGCTCCAGCTGCCCCCTCCCCAGCAGAGATGTTGTAAAATAAGATGAGAGCATGTCAGTAAAACATGTTTTTGGCCAGTGTTGATCAGTAATTAGAGTGTTGGCCTGCTCACCCAAGGGTTTCAGGGAATATACCTGGGTTGTGGGTTCGCTCCCCACCCCCGGTTAGGGCACATGCAGGAGGCAACCAGTCAGTGTGCCTCTTGGACATCAGTGTTTCTCTCTCTCTCCCCCCCTCACCCTTCCACTCCCTCTGAAAAGCAGTGGGAAAAATACCTTAGGGTGAGGATTAACAACAAAAAAAGTGTTCTGTAAACTAAAGAACTATGCACCAAGGACTGGCACACAACAACAGTGTGATGGTTCACTTTATATGTCAACTTGACTGGGCCATAGTGCCCTGATATTTGGTCAAACGTTCTGAGTGTGTTTGTGAGGGTGACTTTGGGTGAGAATAACATTCAGATTGGTAGACTGAGTAAAACAGATTGCTCTTCCTAATGTGGGTGCACCTCATCCAATCAGTAGAAGGCCTAAATTGGACAAAAAGCCTGACCCATGAGTAGGAGAACTTCCTGGTTTTTTTTGGAACTGAAAACACGGGCTCTTCCGGAGTCTCGAGCCTGCTGGCCTTCAGATGGGAATGACATCATTGGCCTCCAGCATGAGACTCACCCTGCAAACTGGGGGTGCCAACCCCCATGATTACATGAGCCAATTCTCTATCCTACGTAATAAAAGGCTAATATGCAAATTGTCCCCTTGGGAGTTCGACCGGGTGTTTGACTGCTCGCTACGATGTGTGATGACCACCAGGGGGTGGTGCAGAATGAAGGAAGGTCACGCCAGCAGCCGGGGCAGGGAAGGCCCTGATTGGCCCTGATCACCAGCCAGGCCTAGGGACCCTACCCATGCACAAATTTTGTGCACTGGGCCTCTAGTAAATAGATAAGTGTGTGTGTCTTCTATTGGTTCTGTTTCTCTGAAGAACCCAGACTAACAGATTTGATGAAATAAACTCAGGTGTCCTGGAGTTCCTTCCATGTAGGGACCCAAGCCCAGCATGGAAACTAGAAGTTGGGGTTGTGGGTACTCAGGGTCCAGAGCCCCTAGTCTCGCCCATGGACTCCTCTGGTATCTGGAACCCTATCTGACCTGCTTGGAGCATGCTATTTATCAGCTTGCTGCGTCCCTGTGGTCTGGGCCATCTAGAGGGGTCACTGTCCTGGGCTAATAAGCCAGGCACAGGGCGCTCCTCCCTGCTTCATCCATGGGCAGCAGGCTGGCTGGTCTCTGGAAAGATAGGTTCACTTGAACCAGAAGTATTGAGGCTGTAATTACCTGCCATACACAGCCAGGATGTAGTTCTGTTATGCAAACCAGGCATTCTTAAGACAGAGAAAGCACCTGAGGTCCCAAGGCCCAGGATGAGGCCTGCTTCTCCTTGGCGTGGCCGCTGGTGGCTGACACATGACACTGTGCACCAGGTGTGGTCCATACCCAGGAGCTCCAGGGGCTGTGACATGGAATGAAGGTGCTGGACGCAGGTCCAAACCTGGAGGGCAGGGTCGGGATGAAGCCACGAGAGGCCCGGGCAGTTTGCTGAGTCCCAACTCTGTGCCTTGACGATGGTGTAAATGTGAACATGTCCCTTCACTTTTCCAAGTCTAACTTCCCTCATCAATAAAATGGGGATAACCGTGGTGTCTACTTCTGAGGAGCCTGGTGCAGATGAAATGAGATGATGCGCGTGAAGACCTCAGCTGGTGCCTGGGACATGGTGGCTGTCCTCACAGCACCCAGGTGCAGACCCAGAGGTCAGGGCACTGGGCTCTTCTCTCCTACCAACCCTGCCTCAATTTCCCCATAGGCTCTAGGGCAGTGGTTCTCAACCTTCCTAATGCCGCGACCCTTTAATACAGTTCCTCATGTTGTGGTGACCCCCAACTATGAAATTATTTTCATTGCTACTTCATAACTGTAATGTTGCTACTGTTATGAATTGTAAAGTAAATATCTGATATGCAGGATGGTCTTAGGCGACTCCTGTGAAAGGGTCGTTCGACCGCCAAAGGGGTCGTGACCCACAGGTTGAGAACCGCTGCTCCAGGGTCTCTTTCAGCTGCAATACTCAATGATTCACTTCTGAAAACCACTAGAGCGAATTGGAGAGGGGAGGGGCTGAAATGGCATTTGCAGGATCCTGCTTGTCTGGGCTCCACAGCCAAGATGGGGAGGGTCCCCGAAGGGTTGGAGGCTGCCTTAGAATTTCCAGAGCAGCTGAATTGTGGCCAACACCCCTGCTTCCTTCCGGGGCTGGACTTCTCTTTTGGCGGGAGGCTAAATTGCCAGGTTCTGCCCCCCCCCCCCCCCGCTGGGGTCCTAAATTAGACCCCCCCCCCACACACAAACACACATACACTCCTGCAGGGCCAGGCACCAGGGGGCCCTCACAGTTTGTAAATGTAATCAACCTTGAGGTCTCTGTCTTCCACAGGTGCAATTAGCATGCCCATCTGCTAATCCCTGATAAATGATGTTTACAAACATGGGGCTCCATTCAACAGAGCTGCTCGGCCCCTCCCTCCCAGGCCAGGAGGCTGGGGTCTTCCTAGTACACCCCCCTCCACTACTACTTCAGTCTTCTCCAGTCTGCATCCCCTTTCCAGGCAGTGGGCAGAGCTGGAGGCCCCTCCTTGGACCCCCTGCCCCACTGTCTTTGCGCACACGTGGAAGATGAAGAGAGCACACAGGGAGCCTGCTCCTCCTTCCCGGGTCTGAACTTTCAGGACAGGTGGTGGGCTGGGTGTGCTTCCTTTATTCACCTCCCTTCGTGGAAGTGTGGGCCCACTCCTAGTGCCCCCAGGGTTGGGCTACTGGATCCATCCCCAGATGGGAACATTCCCACCCTACCCACCTTCCTGCTGAGGACCTAGCATGGGTCCATGTCAGAGGCACAGAAGCAAAAGCATTAACACAGACTTCTGAGTTGGACAGTCCTGGGTCCAAATGTTAGCTCTTCCTCAGGCCACTTGACCTGATTGAACCTCAGTGTCTTCATCTGTAAAATGGAAACATGACATCACAGTGCCTGGGACACAGTAGATGCTCAATAAATGTGCGTTTGCTGTGAAGATGATGAAAAGAGGCATCTGAAACCACAAAGATGCCCAAGGATTTCCCCTCCTCCCATACACCTTCTCTCTCTCTCTTCTCTCTCTCTCTATCTCTCGGGAGCAGGGCAGGTCCCAGCTCATTACTGGTGGGGGCTGGGGTAGAGGTGTCAGATTGGAATCACTCCTGGGTCTGTTCGCAGCTTCCCTGTTTCATTAACACCTCCTTGGTGGTCTTCAGCTCATCCTGCTGGGGGAGGTGCTCCAGAAAGTTCTCACTGCCTCCTTTCCAGCCCAGAGCTCAGTGCTCCTCCTAGGTTTGGGCTCAGAATGCCCATAGAGTTTTATGTGGGGAAAAGTGGCCAGTTCTGGCCAGGAGGATGTCACCATCCTTTCTCCCAGGGATGGTCCTGGAAGCCTGGTCAGGTGGCATAGCACCTAGGGCCACCCCTTGCTTTATCCTCCCCCCTTAACCTCATCCAGAGGTTCTAGTCCCCCCATCCCCACTGCCACTTCCCTTCAAATCAGCATGAACAGCATGGTCTGGGTTCTAATCCTGACCCACCTCTTCCTAGTGGGATAACCTAAGGCAAGTTGTTAGCCTCTAGGACAGCGGTTCTCAACCTGTGGGTCGCGACCCCTTTGGGAGTCAAACGACCCTTTCACAGGGGTCGTCTAAGACCATCGGAAAAACACATATAATTACATATTGTTTTTGTAATTAATCACTATGCTTTAATTATGTTCAGTTTGTAACAATGAAAATACATCCTGCATATCAGATATTTACATTATGATTCATAACAGTAGCAAAATTACAGTTATGAAGTAGCAACGAAAATAATTTTATGGTTGGGGGTCACTACAACATGAGGAACAGCATTAAAGGGTCGCGGCATTGGGAAGGTTGAGAACCACTGCTCTAGGACATGCATTGTCTCTTCTTTGAATGGGGATACCATACCCGAGCAGCATAGCACAGGGCCTGGTAAATCGGAAACTCTGTCAAGGCAGCCATTGTTATTTTACAGATACAGCTGCTCAGAATTATCTTTTAAAATAGAAAACCCTTGTTTAACCAGTGGGGGGGTGGGGGTGGGAGGGGAGCAGGGCCAGAGCCCCAGGACCATGGCACATTCAGAGAAGCAGGGAAGGGCAGGAGCTCTGCCCTTGAATTGCCCAGTTTCTTCCCCAGGCTGGGAAAAGGAGTGGGGCTGGGCGTTGAATTAGGACCAGGAGCTTTACACTGGGCTCTGCGAAGGCTGCTTCTACACAAGGTTTCCCTCCACTGCTCTCCAGGAAGGATTCTTATGGACATGCCTTGGCTCCCCCCCACCCGTGCTCTCTCTGCCATAATATTCGATCAGAGGACCCCTTTCCCCAGCTGCCCTGGGGCAGGGAGGAGGGGCTGGGCCCAGGCCCCTGGCTGAACTTGGGCCCGTCTGTTTTCTCCCTCCACCTCTGCACCCCTCTCTTCCTCAGGTACCCCAGCTTTTTTGCTGAAGTTTGTGGAGTCAGGAGGGAGACTCCATGAAAAGTGGCACCTTCTGTGGTTTATCTGTAACTCAAAATAAAATAACTGAACAGTTTCCTTTAGAAAAAAGAAACCAAGGCAGAAATCAGCAGGTGAGGGAGGCGGTCAGAGGGTGGGCTAGGTCCCTTCTTGCTAGTAGCCACACTGGCCCCCTGCCCCCTGTAACTTCCCCTTGGCCCCCACAGGCTTCTGCAGACACTAAGCCCCATCCCCCTCTTTTAGACAATCAGTGTGTGAATTAGTTTGACTCATTGTATAGTCCCAGGTCCCAGCACAGGGCCAGGCACATCCTGAGGGTTTAATAAGGGTGAGTGAACAGCTCAGCAAATGGGTCCTGGGGTTGGAGACTAATTGCCTCCCCCTCCCCTTCACTGTGCGGACTGGAGGGGCAAACCTCTCAGCACATTTCCAGCTGGCACTGACCTTCAGCTTTCCGAGGAGGCAGGACACACATGATCCCCCAGCCACAGCTGCTCTTGCTTCTCTGAAACAAAGGAGCTCACGGAGGGAGGGCCGAGAGGCTGCTCTGTAGAACCCCTCAGCCCTCACCCTGCTGAGGCCCATCTGCATCCAGGCCTTACGCAGAATACCTCCTACAGATGGGGGTACTAGCCACGGGCCAGGCCCTGCAAGGGGCTGGATCCTGTTTAAATCAGAGCTGTGTGCTTGGAAGCTGATGCTTAGGGGGGTAGACACTGTTACTACTGTTGGTTTAGGGCAGCCGTGGGCAAACTACGGCCCGCGGGCTGGATCCGGCCCGTTTGAAATGAATAAAACTATTGAAAAAAAAGACCGTACCCTTTTATGTAATGATGTTTATTTTGAATTTATATTAGTTCACACAAACACTCCATCCATGCTTTTGTTCCGGCCCTCCGGTCCAGTTTAAGAACCCATTGTGGCCCTCGAGTCAAAAAGTTTGCCCACCCCTGGTTTAGGGATAGGAAACGGGTCAGAGGTGTTGAGTAACTTCCCAAGGTCATGCTGTGGCAATCAGAAGGGTTTAGGAGGGAGGGAGGAGGAGAGTGGCGAGCTGGGGCTGGAGGAAGGGAACCTCCAGTCCAGCGGCTGGGAGGCCTGCTGCTGACGAGGCCAAGCCACCTCTGCACCAACCCCCACCTCCATCGCCCCACTCCTAAAGCATCTTGAGTAGCTCTCAGGGGGTTATCCCAGGGGCAGGGGGGCACCTCACCAGCTCCCCTCTAAGCTGTGGTGGTATGCCCAGGTAGGGAGGCCAGAAGTGATAGCTCAGAGCTACTGTGGGATGTAGCAAAAGGCCTCGCCTCTCGGAGACACCAGACTTGGGTTTAAATCCTGGCTCTGCTCCTACATCTCTCAGCTTGGTTTCTTTCCTATAAAATGGTGCCAAAACCCTTTTTCTCCCAGGGTCGTGCCTGCCTCTTCCTTCCCTCTTCCTCAGGGGCCTACTCTGTGTCTGCTGCCTCTTTGCCCTTCCTAGCTTGGGTCTGGTGCCTCCTCTCCCTCTTCATTCTGCCTCTGTTTTCTATCGTCTCTGTCCTGTCTGCCTGCTGTGGCCAGGTCACTGGGGGCTCCCTGTTGCTGCACCCTCTCTGGGCCTGTGTCTCCATATCCTGTCTGTCCTTCTCCTTGCCCCTCCCCCGGCTTCTGATACCTCAGGGGCTGATCGATTACAGCAGCTGCTTATTGATTGGGGTGGGCATTCAAGTGTGGCTGCTGGAGGCCAATATTGATGGACAGAATTGTAGCCCAGGCTGGACGGAGTGGCAGTTGGGGAGCCTGGGGCTGCTGCTTGGGGAGTTTGGCTCCCCTCTCTCCTGCCAGGATCTGAGAGTGGACCCTGCTAGGGATGAAAGTGGGGGTGGGCCAGAGGGCTTCTGAGGACAAAAGGCCAAGGTTTATTATTATTAGCTCATGCTGTCATTTAACAAGCATTTATTGAGCACCTACTACATACCAGCTAGAGATGCAGCAGTGAACAAGTCCACAAAAATCAATGCGATAATGCTCACAGCAATCCTGTGAGTCAGATTCTGTCATCACCCTGTTGTAGAATTGGGGAAACTGAGGCTCGGAGGCATGTGCCCCAAGTCTGTAGAGCTGGGACTCAAACCCAATTCTGCCTGACTCCAAAATAGTTGCTTTTCCCTTTTTTATTTTGGTTGCTGTCTTAACCATTTTTTTAAAAAAAATTAAATATATTTTTACTGATTTCAGAGAGGAAGGGAGAGGGAGAGAGAGTCAGAAACATCAATGATGAGAGAGAATCATTGTTCAGATGCCTCCTGCATGCTCCCTACTGGGAATCGAGCCCGCAACCCAGGCATGTGCCCCTGACCAGAATTGAACCCAGGACCTTTCAGTCCACAGGCCAACGCTCTATCCACTGAGCCAAACCAGCTAGCGCTATCTTAACCATTTTTAAGTACAGTAGCTCAGTATATTCCCATTGTTGTGCCGCAGATCTGAAGATCTTTTTCATCTGACGAACCTGAAACTCTATAAGCAACAACAGCCCATTCCTTTCTCCCAGCCCCTGACAACCACCATTCTGTTTTCTGTTTCTATTAATTTGACAGCTTTAGATACTCATATAAGTGGAATCATATAGTGGTTGTCTTTTTATGACTGGCTTAGTTCGTTTAGCATGTCTTCAAGGTTCATCCATGTTGTAGCATGTAACAAGATTTCCTTCCTTTTTAAGGCTGAATAATATTCCATTGTGTGTCCATGCAACATTTTGTTTATCCATTTATCGGTTGATGGGTACTTGGGTTGCTTCCATCTCTTGGCTGCTATAAATAATGCTACAGTGAAGATGGGTGTACACATACCTCTGAGATTTTGTTTTCAGTTATTCTGAGTATATACCCAGAAGTACGATTGCTGGATCATATTTTAAATTTTGGAAGAACTGCCATACTGTTTGCCATAGTGGCCGCACTATTTTACAATCTCACCAGCAGTGCACAAGAATTCTAATTGCCCCACATTCTCACCAACATTGATGGTTTTCTGTTTTTTTAAATAGTAACTATCCCATTGGGTGTTAGGTGACATCTCACTGTGGTTTCGATATGCATTTCCCTTGTGGTCAGTCATGTTGAGCATCTTTTCATGTGTTTGTGGGCCAGTACATATCATTCTTGGAGAGATGTTTATTCAAGCCCTTTGCCCAGTTTTTAGTTGGGTTATTTGTTGTTTATTGTTGTTGAATTGTAGGAGTTCTTTACATATTCTGGGTATAACCCTGTATAATAATGATTTGCAAAATTTGTCTCCTATTTTGTAGCTTGCCTTTCACTCTGTTGATTATGAAAACTTCTCTGATGCACAGAAGTTTTGAAATTTTGATGTAGTCCCATTTATGTTTTTCCTTTGTTACCTGTGCTTTCTTTGTCATATCCAAAAAGGTAATTGCCAAGTCCATTCAGAATGGTTTCTTTTAACCATTACTCTCTGCTGTCACTTCTGCTGACACTTCTGGGTGGGTGAAAGGGAATGGGGTAGGACAGTATGCAATAGTTGATGAAATCAGGAAGTGTTTAACCAGGAGAGTGGAAGCCCCTTCGGTGGTGGTAGTAGTGGGAGAGGTGATGAGGGCAGTGGCCATGGTATTCAAATTACAGAGGGGCTTTCATGGGGCAGAGCAGTGACCTAGAAGGCAGGAATGGGGCCAGTGGGAGACTTAGGATGGCAGATAGTAACTCATCTCACAGGATTCCAGAGGTTGAATAGGGTATTTTTTAGGCAGCGAGCTCTCTGTCACTAGAGGAATGCAAGTACTCAAATGACAATTCAGGTAGGATGTTGCATAGAGCCTTCAGACAGAGGATATTAAGGTTGGGTTATGGCCTCTGATTTCTTCTATTATTCAGTAAGGAAGGAGGGAGCTCAAAGCTTCAGCCAGGGGGTGGGGTGGGGTGGGTTGGGTTGCGGCTGACAAGTGCTTCCTCTGTGCTTGGGGAAATCTTGTGATTTGGGGCTGAGCCATGGAGGAGATTCCCTGTCATCCTGGAGCCTGCACCCAAGCTTTGACCCAGCTGACCCAAGGACCCTGGAGTTCTGGCAGGGCTGGAATTGGGGGAGAGAGATGAAGGTGTGGCTCCATCACCTGTGAGGTGCCGCTTACGAGCAGAACAGAGGAAACACAGACTTAGAGCCTGGCCCACCTTAGTTCAGGTGCTGCCTCAAGTATTCACCAGCTGGTTGGCTGGCTTTGGGCAATTTCTTTAACTTTTCTGATCCTCATTTTCTTCATCTGAGCAAGGGGCCATGTCCTCTCTTGCAGGGTTTTCTGTAGAATGACAATAACAGGTGCCCGGAGCCTGGCAGGTGTTCAGTGAACTGCAGTGTTCGGAGTTAACTCACTAGCTGCCTCTCACCACTCTCTGAAGCCAATGACCCTGGGCGGGCTGCTCACTCCTGACCTCCAGTGACCACTTCTCACCGCTGACCTGTGTAGACCTCAGCCCCTATTCCATCTGGGGGCTGGGAATCCAGACTCCTGAATCCAAAACCCAGCTCGGCCATGGCAGACACCCAAGCTTTGGGGGCCCTCTCTGGGCTGGGCAGGTGGGGCTGGATGGCAGCCTGTATCCTGACTGTTAGTTCTTTATCTCTGCCTGTCCCCACTGGCCCCGGAGCTTCCTCACTCCTAGTTGCCCAGTTCCTCCCAGCCCTGCACCCTGTGGCCTGGAGCATCTCCTTGCCCGTTTGTACCCAAAGACCCCCGGCATAACAACCAGCCCGGCCTCGCCCATCGTGGAAAAAAATCAAATCTCATTCAATGTCATTGTTTTCCTCCAAATTTGCTGCGAGGACACCTTGAGGCTCCTCGGTATTACTGCCTGTTCCCAACTTCAGCCCCTCAGCCACCACCCTCGTCTCACCAGGGACACAGAGGGGTAGATGGCAGTCAGCGTGGAGGGGGAGAGGGCTGGGGGAGCTGTCTGCTGGGGCCCCCAGTCTGCTCTGGCTCTTCAGCATGGTCAGACTCTGGATATGCCTCTGATTTCTGGGGAGTGAGCATTTCCCTGTCTTGCTGCCCCATCTCCTGGACTTGGCAGAGGGGAATGTGTTTCTGTGTGTGTATATGCCTGTCTTTGTACGTCAGTATCTGATTGCGTGTGTCTGTGAGTCCATGGGTGTCAGTGGTATGTCTCTGTGCATCTGTGTCTATTTCTCCCTGTGTATGTGTGTATGTCTAAGAGTGTGTGTGTGTGTGTGTGTGTGTGTGTGTGTTTACCTGAATACAGTGCAGGGGTGGTGGTGCTTGGCTGGCAGTTGAACTCTGGACGGGGCTTGATCTGGGATAAACCTAAGATATGGTTTTGTTCCAAAGGGCTGAGGGCTGGGTAGGGCCCTGGAGGAGCACAGCTTCTCTGCCCTCTCCCATCCGCTTTGCCAACCCTTTGTCACCTTGGAAGTGGACACCGTGCTGATCCTGTTGGGCTATTAGATCTGAGGTTTGGGGGTTGGTGGAAAAGATTTGCAACCAGATTTGTGGTTGAGGGGGCATGAACTCCTCCCCTGCCTCCAGTCTGAACTAAGAGCCCAGGTGGCTGTATTTAGGGTTGAATGGAGTTATCGTCATCTGTGAGTCAGATAGAGTGGGTTGGGAGAGAAGATTGGGCAGTGAGGGTGAGGCACAGAGGGCATTCCTGTCTGCCTGGGCCGTGTTCCTAGCATAATGTCAAACGTTAAGATCAGCCTTAATGGGGAGGAAAGTCACAAACAGGGGCCCTTTGCCTTTGTGGGGTCACTTGCCTCTAGCCCACCTTCCAGGACGGGGTCAACTGTAGTGGCTTTCTAAGCCCTGGGACACAGCTGAGGTGCCCCAGGGAGCTGCCTCGATGGAGCCTCCTACACATTTGAAGGTAGGATGCTCTCTGGGATGTGGCCTTAATGAAGCCTCGCCTGCTACCCCCAGCCCTGCACAGGCGCACAGGTGTGCATGCGTGTTCTCCCCGCAGCCTCTGCTGGGGAGCTGGGAGCAGCTCTCTGGGTCCTGGGGACAGGCCAGATTTATGGCACTGGGAGAAATATTTAGGCCTGAGACAGTTTGGTTGTGTTAATTATGGAAATCTAAAGATAATCTATATTTAATGCTGAATTTTGTCAAATTTGCTAAAGAATTAGGGGAGCGTGTGCAAACAGTGACACTTCAATGAAGAACAAGGTGCAATTAAACTCTGAAATTTACAGTGGAATAATTGGAGAGCATGACAAATATAGTTATCAGCAGCAACTAATTAGGGGTCTGCTCGAGGTTTCTGGGCTTGATTAATCTCGCCTGGATGCTAATAAGTTATGCTGGGCAGCTGATAGCATTTGTCCCCTCCTCCTTTCCAGCCTCCTCCAGAGTACTTGCGGGTGGGGATACGACCCAGTCCGTCCATCCCTCTGGACAGCCTGGTCTGAGGGGGAATGGGGGCACCGCTTCTGATGATCTTCCTTGCTGCTGACTGTGGCCAGGCCTTACCTCCATGGATTCAAGTTTAGGCCTGAGTTGGCACTATTACCTGGCTGGAGTGTGACAGCACCCTGGGCGTTGCTTGCCAGGCCCCGCTGTGAAACCACAACCATCCCTCCTCTGTGGGTCTGTCCAGGAGCCTTCCTCAGACCTGCTGCCCTTGTCATCCTTGAGGAGCCCACCTGGGAGGGGTCTCTGTATGACTAACCAAGAGGAGGGAGTGACCCTCCAAGAACTCTCCTCTCCACCCCCACCCTTTCCTCAGAAGTTCTCCTGTCTAGCCTGGCCCAAGTGACCTATGAACCAGGAGGTCAGGATTCAATTCCCAGACTGACTGGGTTTCGGGTTGCAGGCTCAATCCCCAGTAGGGGCCGTGCAAGAGGCAGCTGACCAATGATTCTCTCTCATCATTGATGTTTCTATCTCTCTCCCCCTCTCCCTTTCTCTCTGAAATCAATAAAAATATACTTAAAATAAATAAATAGATGATATAATTTTTAAAAAGTCCTCCTGGCTGACAGATCCACACCTGGGGTCGCCTGGGGCAGTGGGGCATGAACCCCATCCTGAACAGTTTCCTGCTATCTCTTGCCTTTGCTCACAGCTAGAGGCCTGGTGTGCAGCGGTGAAAAAAAAACGGGCCTGTGAGGTCTCCAGCCAAGCCTTGAGGTGTTGCTATTGTTAAGTAACAGTGTGTGCGAGGAGGTGGCTCCAATAGCCTTCTTGCTTCCACTCTCTCTACAAACAATATGCCTAAAATGCAGATCAAATCATATCCTGCCCCTGCTCTGAAACCTTCAATGGCTCCTGCTGCCTCCAGGATAAAGTGCACACTTCTTAGCCTCCTGGTCAAAGCTGTCTACAATCTGCCCTAGTCTGGTTCCTACTTCCTTTTGGGCCCCTCCAGACTCCCTTAGCACCTGACAGTCTGAAGGCTTTTATGGAGGCAGTTTCCATGGTCAGCAATGCCTTCTCTCCTGCTCCCACCCCCATGTCCATCCATCTGCCTTCCCGGAGACCCAGTTTAAGTATCACCACCTCCCCAGCCCCCGCTGATGCTCCCAGTCACATCTGTTGTCTCGGCTCCACCCCATCTGAATTCCCTCTTGTTGCACAGTTGTCCTTTATGGCTGTGTGTCACACTCCCCCACCAGAGTGCAATAATGCTGTGGGCACCAGCAAAATGGATTCCCGCCCCCCCCTCCACATTGGCTGCACCCTTCCTTGGGTCTGCCTCTCCTGTGCAGTCTTCTGGACTTCAGGTTGGAGGACTTGGGGTCAGGGGGTGCTTGTTCCTTTTTCTGCAGAGCTAACACTCTTTGAGATTCGGCTGAAAATGACAGAACTAGCTTCTTATGTTTGGACACTGAGGCAAGGCCTGGTTGGCCCATTTCACAGATGGAGACATGTCTTGGCCACTGCACAGTCTTGCAGAGACTGGCAAGTCACTGGTTGCAGGAGGCATCAGACAAAGCAAGGTTTGGAGCAACTTTGCTGAGGGTGACGAGACCTGGGAGGGGGCAAGTTGGGATTCAGGCTCAGGCCTCTCTGACTTACTGGCATAGGCTAGCAATTTTACTCCACAGCAGTTTTTCTGATGAATCAAGACCTTGGTCTAGTCCCTCCCTGTCCTTGTCACAGCCCCTGGCTCTGAGGTAACTGCAAATGGTGCCTCAGGCTTCAGATTGCAGCCCCCAAATCCTCAAGTGCTGTGTGTCTGTAGACAGATCACTAGCCTCTCTGAGCCACAGCTTCCCTTTGAATGGTCAGCAGATGCTTAGTCCCTTCTTTGCAGGGTTATGATGGGATGAAATGAGGTGATGGATGCAGAGACCCTTCTCACCTACAATGGACCCCCTGGGAACTTGGGCTGGGGGTCCCCTAGGGACTCTTGGTCTGTCACTTGGAGCTGGGAGGGGGAGCACAAACACCCGCAGGTCTCATTCAGCCCTTCTCTGGGGGAAGGAGAGAGATCAGGGGTCTCCTCTCTCAGGAGCCCCCAGCCCTTGCTGCTGCTGCAAGTGATGGCTCTGTCTCCATGGCAACTTGGGCAGGCCGCCTGCAGGGCCTTTCGTGCCAGCGCGTTGACCTCACTTAGGATGATTACCTTTTGGCAAATAAAATAATTGTGTTAATAAAGAGGCTGTTTGCCCCTTCATCCCCCACCCGCTTGGCCTGTTCCCCATCCCTACCCTGGAGAAAAGAGATGTTCCCCCACCCAATTACCCTGGCCTCTGGGAAGCCTTACTCTTAAATAAGTTGTTGACTAAGACCCTGACTGGGTTTTAATTTTTGCCAATTTTAACTGTCTCCCACCCTCCCCATCTTGCCTTCTGCCTCCGTGCCCCAATGTCTTTGTTGAAGTTGCATAATTGGGATGATACTGCTCTTCCTGTCTTCCTTCCACATGGCTTCAAATACCCATTGGACCTCCCGAGCTATCATAATAAATTCTCTTTATTGAGGTCCCCCCCCCCCGCACCCGGGTGTTACACCCTTTACAAGTGTCTTTGAAAATGTCCTCTCTTTAGTCCCTGTAACAACTGTGCAAGTTAGTTTCAATGCCACTTTACAGAGCAGGAGACTGAGGCCCTGAGTAAACACATGCTTTGCCAGGACTAGGGACCTGGGATGGGCCAGCCTCTGGTCTGGAGAACGGGCTCTCCTGACAGGTGTGGCCAGTACACATTGACCGTTGGCTTGGTACTGGACTGGGCTGGGCTTCCAGAGAGGAACAGAGCCCCAAGTTGGGGGAGGAGATGGACGCAGCTACAGAAAACGGACGTGCAAGATGCAGTGTACCAGTGCTCTCAGACCAAGAAAATGACGGAGACTGCCTGGAGGTGCTGTGGAAGCAGACCCCACCATAAAGCTCTGAGGGGAACAAGGAGGACAAGACTGATGGTTACAGAGCCTCTGGTAAGTGGCTGACACTTTGCTGAGTATCTCACTTGTTAGCTCATGATGTTCATTACAACCCCATTTTGCAGATGAGAAAAGTAAGGCTCAGAAAGCTTCGGTTAATTTTTCAAGGTCATACAGCTGGTACAGAGAAAGGATTCAAACCCAGATTTGTCAGATATCCCTGCCCACGCTCAGTGCTTGTTTGACCTTATCAGGCAGCCTTTCAGATCATGGACAGAGGAACGGAGAGGAAGGACAGAAAGGAGAGAACCACAAAACAGGGAGTGCAGGCTCTGAACACAGGGTGGGCCTCTTGGAGGTCTGCCTTAGCCACATTTCTGAGGCTCTTATTAAAAACTAGAGGCCCGGTGCACAAAAATTTGTGCACTCGGGGCGGGAGGGGGGGTCCCTCAGCCTGGCCTGTGCCCTCTAGCAGTCTGGGACCCCTCGGGAGATAACGACCCGCTGGCTTAGGCCTGCTCCCGGGTGGCAGAGGGCAGGCCCAATCCCTAGGTGCAGCCCCTGGTCGGGCTCAGAGCAGGGCTGATTGGGGAGTTGGGGCACCGCCCCCTGTCACACTCAAGGCAGGGTCGATGGGGAGGTTGTGGAGCAACCCCCTGTCACACACAGAGCAGGGCCCATCACGGGGGTTGGGGCTCTGTACCCTGTCACGCACAGAGCAGGGCCCATCAGGGGGTTGGGGTGCTGCCCTCTATCACCCACAGAGCAGGGCGGATCAGGGGGTTGGGGCGCCACCACTCTCACACTCAGGGCAGGGCCGAGGGGGAGGTTATGGCTCTACCCCGTCACACACAGAGCAGGGCCCGTGGGGGGGGGGAGCTCCCCCCTATCAGGCACAGAGCAGGGTGGATAGGCAGGTTGTGGCCCCGCCCCCTGTCACACACAGAGCAGGGCGATCAGGGGGTTTGGGCGCTGCCCCCTGTCATGCTGATTCCAGTGCCGGGAGGCATATTACCCTTTTACTATATAGGGTAGAGGCCTGGTGCACGGGTGGGGCCGGCTGGTTTGCCCTGAAGGGTGTCCTGGATCAGGGTGGGGTCCCCACTGGGGTGCCTGGCCAGTCTGGGTGAGGGGTTGAGGGCTGTTTTCAGGCTGGGGGTGACTGAACTCCCAACCGCTCCTTTTTTCCTTTTTTTTTTTTTTTTTTTTTTTTAATTCTGGGCCAGCTTTAGCTTGAGGCTTGGCTCCAGCTCTTAGGCCTCCGGCTGAAAGTAGGTTTCTGGCCTTTGCTTACAATGTTGCGAATCTGCTGGCTGAAGTTGGGCGTATTTGTTACAGAGTTTCTTAAACTGCCAGCTCAGAGGCAGCGGCAGGCGGGGAACGCTGGTTTCCTCCGTCACTGAGGCAACCAAGCCTCATGTTAGTTTCAAGCTGCCTGGCTGCCGGCTGCCATCTTGGCTGACAGTTAATTTGCATATCTCACTGATTAGCCAATGAAAAGGGTATCGGTCGTACGCCAATTACCATGTTTCTCTTTTATTAGATAGGATAGGCTTGCCAGTCCTAGCCAGTTTGGCTCAGTGGATAGAGCATCGGCCTGCGGACCGAAGGGTCCCGGGTTCGATTTGGTCAAGGGCACGTACTTCAGTTGCAGGCTCCTCCCTGTCCCAGGCCATTGTCGGGGCTCATGCAGGAGGCAACCAATCGATGTGTTTCTCTCACATCGATATTTCTCTCTGTCTTTCCCTCTCTCTTCCACCCTCTCTAAATATCAATGGAAAAATATCCTTGGGTGAGGATATATATATGAAAAAAGGCTTGCCAGCCTGGCTGATGTGGCTCAGAACTTGGAGGTCATGGTTCAATTCCCGGTTAGGGCACATGCTTGGTTTGCAGGCTCGATACCCAGTAGGGTGCATGCAGAAGGCAACCAACCGATGATGTTTCTCTCCCATTGATGTTTCTTTCTCTCTCCCTCTCCCTTTCTCTCTCTGAAATCAATAAAAACATAAAAAAAAGGCTTGACAAAGAAGGGTACCCCAAAATTGTGGCTAATTTGGGAAATTTACTTCTTAGCAATGAACACAAAATAATGCAATGTGAGTAGGCTGTTTGAAAGCTAATTTTAAGCCTCCCAAATAATGATTAAGTCAGGGATCTGCAGGCAGTGATAGGGCAAAGCTTTCAAATTGTGAGGTACTGTCCTCACTGGATTCTGGGGTCTCCCTGTGGCTGGAAGAATAGTGTTATGCAGACATAACATCAGCAGTCTGGATTAGAGGCCCTTTGTAGATATGAGTCTAGGTTAGAGACCCTAGCTTGTCTTGACCCCCTAACTCACTCCCATGAGAGGCCCTGCCCCAGACAAAGTGACTGGACCAGGCAGGGGCTGACATGCCCGCTGGGCACGCTAGGTGGCGCTCTGATATTGCTCAATCTTCTGCGCACCAAGATGTGCAGGGGCTGGAGGGTGAGGTGTGAGTGAGAGGAAGCCAGTCTCACTAGACCTGACACCTGGGGCTTGGAGTAAGCGTGGGGGCACTGGAGATGTCAGAAGTCAGGCTGGGGGTCAGGAACACTGTTCCTCCCACTCATGACTCCTGGTCATCCATGGGCCCCCAAGCAGTGGGGGCTGAAACTAGTCATTGGAGGGACAGAGAGACCAGAGGTGCTGTGTTGGGATAGAGGTGAGGGGGTGAGGGCAGAGTAGCACAGCAGTGTGTGGCTTATAATGAGCCAGGTGACATGGGAAGGTTGTCCTCTCATTGACCATTAAAGCCCAGGGTTCTAAACCGGGGTCCACCTGCAGGTGGGGCTTGCCCACTTACCTGCCCTTGGACCTCGGAGCAGGTTAAGAGCTTGGGGAACGGGGAGATGTGTGTAATGCCTCCAGTTATTAAAGGAAGCCTTGGGAGATGTCAGCGAGAGAACTGAGGGCAAGAGGCAGACCAGGACCCAAGGCTATGGATTCTTGTCCCTGTTTAACTGTGTCCTAGCCATGTGACCATGGGCAAGCCACTCAGGCCTCTGCTTCATTCTCTGTGAAATGGTAATAATTCTCAGAGCTGTTGGGAAGCTGACATGGGATCACGCACACAGAGGCAGTCAGTTCGCCCAACATGAGGCATGCCTCCTGTTCTGTTCGCAGAAGTGGCATCTTGTGCCTCTTCTCAGTGCCAGGTTAGTGGGGGATGTGTAGATGGAAGGGGGGTCTTGGAGACCGCTAGTGTTGGCAGTGTTCCAAAGGGGCCTTCAACCCTCACCCTTGCGGACAGTGTGGCTCTCTGGTTAGAGTGTCGGCCTGTATACTGAAGGGTCATGGGTTCAATTCCCAGTAAAGGGCACATACCTGGTTTGCAGGTTCAATCCCCAGCCCCAGTAGGGGCATGTGCAGAAGGCAACCAATCTCTCACATCAGTGTTTCTCTTTCTCTCTCTCTATTCCTCCCTCCTGATTTCCAGTCTCTCTAAAATCAGTGGAGAAAATATCCTCGGGTGAGGATTAACCAAAAAATAAAACAAAAACAAAAACAAACAAACAAACAAACAAAAAAACCCTCACCCTATGGGGAACCATGCCTGAGAGAGCCTTGCCCTGAGATTGCAGCATTTTCCCTGAGTAGAAATGCTCACCTTGGAGCTGGGCCTGACCACGCCACACACCTGTCCTAGATCTTCTTACCCCCTGCAGGCCCCTCTGTGTATATCTGGGGCTCTGTCGGATCTAGAGAGAAAGGAGAACCCCAGCATTCCTTTGGGGTGGGAGGAAGTAGAGGGGCAGACCTGCCCAAGGACTCTTTTTCAGCAGTCTGCTTGCCTACTTCCCTTATATCTGGTACAGGTGGGGAAACTGAGGCAAGGGGGAACCATTGAGAGAAACCAGGAATCCCTGAATGCTAGTAGGTATAAGGAGTAAGATGGCAAATGATTTCCTCAGGGGACCTAGGGCAGTGATGGTGAACCTTTTGAGCTCGGCGTGTCAGCATTTTGAAAAACCCTAACTTAACTTTGGTGCCATGTCACATATAGAAATTTTTTGATATTTGCAACCATAGTAAAACAAAGACTTAATTTTTGATATTTATTTTATATGTTTAAATGCCATTTAACAAAGAAAAATCAACCAAAAAAATGAGTTCGCATGTCACCTCTGACACTCGTGTCATAGGTTCACCATCACTGACCTAGGGAATCTGTTACCCTGAACTTGGGGGGGGGGGAGGTGTCAAAAGGTTGGCTGGAGACATGCAAGGAGACAGGAGAGAGAAGGGCAGGAATGGTCTGGGAGGAGTAAGTCAAGGGCAAGGGCAGTGGGGCAGACTTAGTTAACAAACATTGTGCAAATGTTTAGTGAGCACCATATGGGGATTCAGGGGACCCAGACAGACAAAAATCCCCATCCCGAGGGAGGGCCCATGGAGTCAGGATGCTGAGGGATTGACTCCAAGTGGTTTCCTCAAATCGCCCAACATCTCCAAGTCCCTGTTTCATCATCTGTAAAATGGGATAATAATGTCTCCTCATGGGACTGCTGTGAATGTTAGATGCATGGGAAATGCTTAGCACTAGGCCTGGCATTGAATGAATGAACTGCTGTGGGTTTTGTTAGTCTTATTGTGACCACTAGATCTGGAGAGTGTGACCTTGAGTAAATAGTTCACCTTCCTTGAAACTTGGGTTCCTCATCTAAAAAAATGGGTTCATAACATCTGCCCTGCCCACCTTACAGGACCCTGTTGTGAGGTTCAAACCAATTAAGAAAATTCATGGGAAAGGGTCAATTTAAATTGTGTACGCTTGTGTGTGTGTATGTGTGTGTGTGTGAAGGACCGCAGGATTTGTGCGCCATCTATCCTGCAGGTGGCCTGAGCTCAGGTAAGCTGTCAGATGGACGTGCGGTACCCTGGCCTTTCCTGTCAGGATGTCTATTCCTAGAGCCTTGGGACTGGAATTTAGGCATTGGTGGAGGTATGGAGATGAGGGTGGCATTTCTCCAAAGGCCTGGGAAGACAAGAAATAATTCTTCCTGTTCCATCTCTGGCCAGGAACTGGGCAGGTCTGTCTGCTGAGGTCAGGGGTTCCTCTCTCCCCTCTATGAACTTCCTTTTCCCCATGAACCTCCCCTCCCCCATGAACCATTCCCTCCAGGCCCAATTCCTACCTCCAAGCTACCAAACAACCTAGGGAAAAATAATACAGTGGGGCTCTGTCCCAGAGATTTTTTGTGTCTGCACCTCCCTAGGGCATAGGCACCCCAACCCCCACTTGCCCAACCAGCTGACTGAGTGGTGGAGCCGACCAGGGCTCAGCTTGGACAGGGGCTGAAGAGGCAAGGAACCCAGAGATGTGTCTCCCATCTGGAGGATTTCAGTTGGGGGCAGCTTCCTCTCCCCCAGGAAAAGAGCTGTAGGAGGCAGTGTCGTAGGGTAGAAAGAGCATGGGTGCTGGGGTCAGCCAGCCTGGGTTCCAATTCTCTACTAGCAAGATGGATGGTAACAGGACCTACTCTGTAGGGTGGATGTGCAACTTTCATAGGATAACCTGTGTGAGGTGCCTCAGACTCTGAATCCAAGCTTTGTGGATGGGTCAGTTAACTGGGATTTGGGCAATTTTGTGGCTTCCCATCCTTCTGCTCCAATTGCTTTTCTTAGCTCATTGATTGATTGAGGAGGTGGAAAGGCAAGATGCCATTCAGTTGGGGGTAGGCTGTGAGCTGAGCAGAAAATCCCAGAGTCTATTTCCTTTCTAGGATAGCAGAGATAAAAAAAAAAAAAAAAAAGGAGCTTTTCTGGCTGGGAGATTCCAAGAAGACCTCGTAAAAGAGGAAGTGCTATTAAACGAGTTTTCTCTGATGGCTCTGACTGGCTGACAGGTGGGCAGGGAAGGGGGTGCTGATGGAAGGGATGGCCTTGGCAAAGCCTGGAGGTGGGAAGGCTGGGCACACATCCACAAAGCTGCAGATAGGCTGCTTTCCTAGAGCAAAGGGTGAGCGAGATAAAAACTGAAAGGGAGTTGTCCCAAGTTCCTGGATTAGTCAAACGAAGGCGGAATACACTGGGAAGAAGCGGAATTATTTGCAACTTACTAAAATCTTTCAAATCCCTGGTTTACACTGCTCACCTCCTTTTCCCTCCCCCTCCAGAATGACAGGATTAAAAAACAACACTGAAGGAAAATATACCCCAAAGAACATTCCTTTCCCTTCTTCGTCCTCATCTCTCTCAGCTTCACATTGTGTCCTTAACCCCATTCCCACTCCTCAGGGAAAGAAAGTGCGGCAGGAGGAAGACGAGGGAGAGGGGAGCAGGTGGTCCCCAACTGTCCTCAGGTGATAAGGAGGGATGGCCTGTGTTGGAGGTGTCCCAGGGCAGACACACATGGGGGGGATCTTGTTCTCTGCCAGAAATATGCATGTCAAATGATTGACATCAAATTGGGCTCACAACCCTCTTCATTCTTCAAATGGATGCCAAAGAAAGGAGAGATGGTGTTTGGCCAGCAGAGATGGAAGGAGAGGGAAGAGGAGAAGGGGCAAGAGGAGAGGTGGAGAGAGAGGAGGAGGAGGTAGCCAGATAATAGAGCTGCTTATTTTATTTTCTTGTTTCGGGAGCGGGCTGGCAAAGCCTATTCCTAACAGACAGCAGGCAGGAGGCAAGAACAGGGGCTCAGGGAGGAGACAACTTGGGCTCTTTTTCCCTCCCTGCTCTCATCTATCACCCCCTCTCTTTGCCTTCTTCCCCTCTGTCTCCATGAGTCAAATCCCAGGTGACTCCTTCAATCCTAGGTGACTCCTCTGGCTCCTCTGTGCATCCCGTGAGCTGCACAGGTGGGGCTGATTTTCTTTCCTTCTCATTTCAGACTGAGCTTAGGATTTCTCCTGCCCTGTTACTGAGTGTGGCTTTGGTCCTTTCTGGGGGACAGGCAGTGGGTGGACATTTTTGTCTTCCTCCATTCTTCCAAAGTCCAGTCAGCCCTCAGTGGGCCACCAGTCCTCCAGGGGGAATCTTCAAAACTGGACTCCCTCTTCCCAAACCATCCAAATGGCCAATGTTATCAACAGCTGGCTTAACATGAAACTAATACATTTCCCAAAACAGGTAACAAGATTTGAAGACTGAACATGGTTAAATGGCATAACCATAAAGTTCAGTCTTTAGCCATACATAATGTGTCTGGGAGAAAGCATACATTTTTATGAACAAAGTAGATAATGTGAGAAAAGGGATCAACGACAGGAAGAGACCCTATTTCAGTTCCAGAGGAAGGGAGGTTGGTGGTTCAGGTGGTTAATGCGGTTGGGAACTTAGATAGCTCTCGTGTGTGTGTGTGTGTGTGTGTGTGTGTGTGTCTTATGAGCTGACAAAGGAGGGAAGCAGAGGGCATCGGTCACCGGAGGGATGAGGGACAGACTTCCCAATCCGGAGGAGGTGAAGACACAGAGCAGGAAGGGACATGCCTGGGGTCAGGATTGTGTTCCTGTGGCATTCCAAGCATCCGAGCCAAGCTGCCTCCTGGTTTTGCAAAGCATGGATATTAATAAGGGTGATTAGTAATCATGACGTGTGAATAATAAGGGGATGGTTAATTGTCCTGGTTATGATGAACAGCCGTCACTGGGAGAGTGTGGAGGAGTTGGCCCCTCCCCCCAAAAAACACACATACTCACACGAGTGAACTGTTCTTGAACCTAATAAGGCATAATTTTGAAATTCACTTACAATTTCCTTTTATACAATTACTAGAGGCCCTGCGCACGAAATTTGTGTGCAGGTATGGTCCCTAGGCCTGGCCTGCGATCAGGGCCATCTTCCCCAACTGCCCGCAGCCAGCCCCTCCGCCCCCCCCCCCCCCCCACCGTCACCCACTCCCGGTTCCCCATTTGCCATTGGGTTATTGGTGCCTGACGGCCAGGGGAAGGGGCCTGATGGCCAGGGGAAGGGACCAAGAGGTGGTCAGTGCACCTCATAGTGACTGGTCCAGCGGTTGTTCTGATCATTCTGCCGTTAGGGTCAATTTGCATATTACCCTTTTAATATATAGGATAAAAGGACATATGTTCCTCACAGAAAATTTGGAAAAAATTTACTAAGGAAGGGAAAAACAAAACAAAATATTAAGGAAGGAAACAAAAACCACTATAAAGATTTTGATATATAGCCTTCTAGTCTTCTGTGTACACATAAATATAGACATAAACTATATTTTTAAAAAAAACATAATTAGGATTATATTCTGCACGGTATTTGGTAACTTTTTTTTTAAACTTACAAATACTTCATGTATACTTCTCTATGCCATTAAATATTTGAAAATATTATTTTTAATGAGGAGAACAATATTTTGGGCTAGAGGGAGCCCACAAGAAAAGAAGTCCTTCCTTTTCTGCTTCCTCCTTGGAGAGGCCGGGGACCTTCAGGACCAGGGAGGGCAATGCTGGGATGGGGCAGGATACTCAGTGGGCACCTGTGAAACAGGAAGTGCAGCAAAGAAGGGGGCGGGGCTGCTTCAGAACCTGAGCTTCATGGAGAAAAGTATTTTCTGAAAATGCGTAAGTGTTTGTTTGTTTTTCACACTCAGTTGAGGACAGACAAAAGCCAGATCCTTCATTGGGCACAACTAGAGCCCAATGTCAGTGTTAGTACATGGTTCTGGAGACATTCTGCACTCTTTTGAGCCTCAGTGTCCCCATCTATATGTAGAGGAAACAGCCCCTCTCTTTTGCCCGCCTCCTGGAGGGCCATCATCAAGGGCTGAGGCATACACCCACTTAGGAAGATGAAGATTATTGGCTCCATCACATGGAAAGAGAGCAAACCGCCAGTGTTCTTTTAATTTATTTATTAACTTATTTTTATTTTATTTACACATATATATATACATACACACATATATATGTGCATATTTTGTTAATCCTCACCCAAGAATTTTTTCCTCCCATTGGTTAGATAGGGTGGAAAGGAGGGGGAGAGTCATAGAGAGGGAAACATCCATGTGAGAGAGACACATCGGTTGGTTGCCTACCGCACGCCCCCGACCAGGGCCAGAATTGAGCCTGCAACCTAGGTACATGCCCTTGGCCAGAATCGAACCCGGGACCCTTCAGTCTGCAGGCTGATGCTCTATCCACTGGGCCAAACCAGCTAGGGCTCCAGTATTCTTATGTAATTTTCATTCATTCATTCATTCATCCACTAGATAAATGAGAATGACCCATGATCTGTTTCACGCATACCATTCCCACTTACCTATAAGCTCTGTGATCGTGGGCGAGGTGCTTTCCTTCTCTGCCCTCAATGTCCTCAACTGTAAAATGGGGCTATTATAATAACCTATCTCATAGTATTGATGGGAGGAATACAATGCGATAGTAAATTTAAAGTGTGCTGGAACATAGTCGTTGCTCAGTAACTATTAGCTGTCATCATCATTACTGCCATTACTCCTGTTATATGTCAGGCACAGAGGATAAAGAGATGACCAAGATGACAGAGACAGCCAGGCCGAGGTTGCTCAGTGGTTGAGCGTTGACCTATGAACCAGGAGGTCACGGTTCGATTCTTGGTCAGGGCACATGCCCGATCCATGCCCAGGTTGCAGGCTTGATCCCCAGTGTGGGGCATGCAGGAGGCATCTGATCAATGATTCTCATCATTGATGTTTCTATCTCTTTTCCCTCTCCCTTCCCCTCTGAAATCAATAAAAATATATATTTTTTAAAAAGATGACAGACACAGTTCCTGCTCTCATGGAGTACAAAGTCAGCTACACAATGTGCTCTGGGAGCACAAAGAAAGGATGCCTTTTTTCTGGGTGAGTGGGATTTTAACAGGCAGCTTCCTCCACCCCCAGCTGTGATGCTCCCAAGACGTGGCCCCCGAAGGTCTGGCCCAGTGTGCAGTTCCTCCAGTCCCTCAAAAGCCAGGCCAGGCCTCGCCCAGCCCCCCCATGCTGTGGCAGCACGCAGGCTGTTTGGAGAGGTGACAAAAAATTAAAATTAAACCTAAATTAAAAAGAAGATTCCCATTTCCTCTCCCCATCGCACTTTCCACCTTAATTTTATCGCATCTTCCTTCTCGTTTTATTGACTTTTAGAAGCATTGCCACAAGATTTAGTGTGGAGCAGGAGGGGAGGTAATAAATGTGGTACTCCTTTTGCCTCCAATTAATGCAGCCAGGGACTGGGGCAGGTGGGGAGAAGGGGACCCACTTCTGGGTGTGAAGTCCCTTGGAAGAGGGAAGCTCCAAGACCACAGAAGTGGGGGAAATACCCCCAGATGAGGGCCACAGACCTGTTTCCTGGTGACTCAGACAAAGAGAATCAGTCCAAACTATGCAAATCAGGCCAGAAAACAGAAATTAGAATTTACAGGCTCCTGGTCTGGCTTTGCAAACAACTCCAGAACTCTCCCCCTCCCCCAGACTCCACCCAGATTTTCTGGGACAAAGATTCCCCACCCACCAAACAGATCTTTATTTAATTTTATTTTATTTCATGCTCTGATGGTGCAAGGCAGCTTTTCCTCCCCTTCCCACCCTCCTTCCTTTCTCCCTCCATTTATTTTTTTGCTGCCCCCCACCCCAATCTCTAATATCATTTTCACCCACCCACCGCGACGCTGCGTGTTTGTAATTTTCTTCTGACCCTAATGGCTCCTGTTTCCCCGCAGTATTTAAGCGGAACAAGACAGAGGTAAGTGGCAAATCAACATCGGTCCCTATTTACCCTGCCAATTTCAGTTGAGGGTGGAGAGGCTGTCTTGAAATTAACTGTGATGCTGACTGTTGCGGAGGAATGTCTGCCCGGCTTGGCTGGGCTCAGAGAACAGCCAGCTCCCTGCTGCTCAGCACAGCCCCTCTGGTTATCCACCCGGTTATACTGGAGGAGTGGGTGGGCGGTGTGGAAAGCTGGTGCCCAAAGTTTTTCTTTCCTTTTATAAAAACAGGCCCCACCCCCTTTTTGTCCTTGGCCTTTCACCTCCCTAGACCAGTGGTTCTCCCAGTGAGGTCCCCTGGCCAGCATCACCTGGGCTCTTAATAGAAACGCAGATTCTCCAGCCATCCTACACCTACCGAATCAGAAACTCGGGGGGCAGGAGCCAGCAATCTTCGTTTTTAAAAAACAACTTTATTGAGGTGGAGTTCACATTCCATAAAATTCACCCGTTTTAAGCATACTATTTTTTTAAAATAAATTTATCGAGTTGTGTAGCCATCACCACGACCCAGTTATAGACATTTCTATCACCCTACTAGGACCCCTGGTATCTAGTTAATTTGCCCCCCACACCTCTAGCCCTAGGCAACCATGAATCTACTCTGTCTCTATAGATATGACTATTCTGGGTGATCTTTTAAGTCTGGCTTAAAAGTACTATTAGCATGTTTTGTTAACAACTTTTTAAGGTATAATTCACATACCATACAATTCACCCATTTAAAGCATACAATTTGATGGCTTTTAATATATTTGCAGAATTGTACAATCATTACTACAATTAATTTTAGTACATTTTTATCTCCCCCCCCAAAAAACGCCTGTACCCCTTAGCTGTCACCTCCAAATTCTTTCTCTCAACCCTAGGCAATCACTAAGCTACTGACTATCTCTAATGGATTTGCCTATTCTGGACATTTTATATAAATGGAATCATACAATATGTGGTCCTTTGTCGCTGGCTTCTTTCACTGAATGTTTTCACAGTTCATCCCTATGTTAGCATGTATCAGTAGTAGCCTAGTCCTTTTTATTCCACTGTATGCATATGCCACATTTCGTTTATCCATTCACCACTTGATGGACATTTGGGTTGTTTCCACTTTTGGGCTATTGTAACAATGCTATGAATTATGGACATAAAATTCTGTATGCATGAACCTAAGAAATCCCTATTTTAATCTGACCATCCTAAAAATATGAGAACCCACTGCTAGAGGCCTCCTCCCCATCTCTCTTCTAGAACTTTCCTTCACTCTCCCATCTTCCCACATCCACTCCTTCCTTCCTTCATCCTTTGAACAAGCATTAGCGCAGCGCTTACTGTGTGTGCCAGACTCAGGTGAGAGTGTGCGCCGGGCTAACAGGAAGTCAGTACTGGTGCTTCCCACCTTCCTTCCCCTCTTCCTAAAGAGGGTCCTCAGACCCCACGCAGTCACTCAGTGAGAAGCCCCTCTGCCTCCCAGACTTGGGGAGAATCCACCCTTTCACAGCTCCCCAGATAAACAAGGAGGCCTGCAGGCCCAGAGCCCGTGGAGTCTCACATTCCCCGTCTAACCTGCTCGCACTTGCTGGAGCAAGACTGTGGACGTTTCCTTAACTTACCGCGGCCTTAGCTTTCTCCGCAGGCGAAATGGGGGGATAACGCTGACCTTCAGGGGTGCCTGGGGCGTCACTGGATGGTGGGCTGATTCTGCTGGCTCCCTACCCTCTACTCTATTACCTTTCCCACTGAAGTAGTTTTGGGCACTAGTAGGTCACTCAGTTGACTTTAAGTCCCTTCTGTTTCAACATCCTGCCTTGTCACCTGCTCTTCACCTCTTCCCTCCACAGCCTGCCTTCAACACCAGGAGCTGTGTCCTAGGGAGCTATGCGTATCTGCACCAACCACCAAACGAATTTCAGCCTGGGCCGGGGCCTGAGTACCTCCACTCACTGGTGTTTCAGGAGCCCAGGCTCCCACCACAAATGTGTGTCCCATTCTCTCTGCCAGTGTGGAGCCAGCCCACCGCCCAAGGCCTTGGGGTGGCCTCTAGGTACCCGCTTACCCCTCCTCTTCAACCCCCTCATCCATGCACTCCGCCACATGGGAGCTTGGCTTTCCCCCTCACCCCTTGGTCTCCTTTGCCACCCCTCTCCTTCCCCTCTTCCCCCCTTCATCTTGGGGATCCCTCCTTTTCCTCCCTAGCCTCCTCCCCCAATCTCTTTCCCCTCCCTCTTTCGGGCCACACACTAGGGTCTCCCCCCACCCCCACCCGCCCCAAATTAAAGCTTCTTATTAGCGTGTTTGTTTTTATTGGATGCACAATAACCATAATGGGCTCTTTAATTATAGCTATGAATATTCATAGCGCAGGAGTGGCTCTAGGCTTGGGAAAACCAAGGGAAGATTGGGGGCGGGGGAGGGTGGGAGAGGGGGCGCTGGTCTCCGAGGAGGGACAAGCCAGCTGCATCAGTAGTGCTGCAGAACACCCGCTACAAACTTCCCTCCTGTGCTGTTTCTTTCCTTTTTTAAAACAATATATTTTATTGATTTTTTACAGAGAGGAAGGGAGAGGGATAGAGAGTTAGAAACATTATCAGCTGCCTCCTGCACGCCCCATACTGGGGATGTGCCCGCAACCAAGGTACATGCCCTTGACCAGGATGGAACCTGGGATCCTTCAGTCCGCAGGCCTACGCTGTATCCACTGAGCCAAACCGGCCAGAGCTGTTTCTTTCGTTTTTCCTTTCCTTTCCTTTCGCCTTGACTACCTGGCAAAGTATCTAGTGAGTGATTTGGGATCTAAAGGCGGCCCCACGGCACAGTTCAGACTCCACAGTGCTTCCTACTTCCCAGGCCTCCTCCACCTAGGTCTTCCCAGCTATGTCTGTCTGTCTGCCTCTCTCTTTCTCTCATCTTGGTTTGGCCTCTTTTGTCTCCCCACCCACTGCTCTCTGCCACGGAAAGTTCCTGTTATTCAAACTCCTGGCGGGGACAACAGGGTTGGGCACCATAAAGCGGAGCGTGTGCTTTGTGAATTAAGAGATTTAGTCACTTGTGGAATGACTTTATTTTATAGCAACTTCCTCCCTGACTGAGTGATGTTGCATGCATTGGTTGTATTTATAACTTAATAGCTTTTCTCAATTTTATTATACTTTTTATGATACTTGTGGCTTTATGGGACTTCATAATTTTTCTCAGATTCATTAAATTCAGCTGAGGGTAGAACTAATGACAGGAGTAGCACCAGATTCCAAGATGGCAGGCCAGCAGGTAGGGTCCCACCCCCCAACCCTGCCCTCTCTGGCACTGGGCCTTTACTGACATGATGGTGGTGGAGATGGGTCTGTGAGGTGATCGTGGCTTAGTTCTCTCAGTTGGGGCCTGGGGTTTCTGAAGAGAACCTGCCTGAGAGACCCCTGCTATTTCCTAGCAGGCCCCCTCCAGAGTCACCCCACCTTTGGTCATGGACAGCGTCTGACCTGTGCTTGTCCTGGGCCCTCTCTCATTCTTTCCAACACGAATTCCTAGAACCAGAGACACATCCAGCCCAGATGTCCAACCTCCTCAATTGTACATATAGGGAAACTGAGGCTCACAGAGAGGCCGTCACAGAAATAGGGACAGGCAAACCCATGTCTTCTTATTCCCCAGAGTCTAGGCCTCTTCCCACTGCTCTCTGCTGACACCCAGAAATAGCTTTGTATTCTTTAGCTTTGTCCCCAATTTCCCTCCTGTCCCCCAATTTTATGTCCTGTTAGGAGCCTCAGAGGGAAAGTATAATCATAATAGTTAACATTTACAGGGCACATGCTTTGTGTCCTTTAGTTTTCACAACAGCCCTGCTAGAGTAGCTACTAGTGTTTAGCTCCATTTTACAGATGTGGCAACTGAGGCACCATGAGATTAAACCAGTTGCTCAGGGTTGTACAGTAAGTGGTAGAGCTGAGGTACAGAGAGACTCAAGACTTTTATACTTCACAGTAACTGCAAAGTTAAGTGGATTATTTGCAAAATCTCCTGATGTTTTCTCTCTCCAGGAATTTTATTTACTGGGGGTGGTGGTGGTGGTAGGTGGGTGGGAAGAGCAAATAGTCTGGAAGATAAACCACTCAGAGCAGCGGCTCTTCATTCCCAAGCTGTGATCTTGGTTGCGAGAGGAGGTGGGTAAGCAGAAGACGTGGGTCATCTGCGGGTGGAGAGGATGGTGGGGCCAGTGCCCTCCACAGTGTCACCCTCAGAACCTCTGGCATCCAGGCGGGCAGCTGCTACTGTTTGGGAGCTGGATGGCTTTAATCGCATGCTTTCCCCCTGCCCTGCTCCGAGTCTCCTAGGGGCCTGTGGGCCTCTACCATTTCTGAGGCTCCAACACATATAAAAATGAAGAAATGCCAAACAGGGCTACAAACGTGTCATCTGATTTACATTCCACAGTTAACGCTTTAACTCACAAAAGACAATGTACATAATTGTGCTGCTCACAACATCATTTCAAGACTGAGATTATGAATGTGCCATGACGGTGGGTGAGGGCAGTGGTTGGCCACAGTAGGTGCTCCAGTGTCTTTGCAGCTCCTCTGCTGAGTGAATGGTGTGAGGGCCAGGGGAGACTCCAGTTTGAACTTGTAAGAGAAACACCTTCTTCTTTCAACCCTCTTGGAGTCTTCCTGGGCTGATCTTGCCAAGCCATAACCTCAAAGGGCCTATCTTAGTCAGAGGCTCCTGGACTGTTGGTGGGGGAGGGAGCCCTGGAATTCCTGCACCGGAGTCTTCTGATCCCCACGTTGCCTATCACTGCCACCAACAGAGACTTGTCTTGTCTATATTTGTATTTTAATCCCCTCCCCAAGAATATGATGATGAGTAAAATTAAAATTCCTTTAAACGTGTGTCTGGCCCTGGCTTATGGCTTGGTTGGAGCGTCATTGCTTATACCAAAAGGTTTCAGGTTTGATCTCTGGTTGGGGAGTGTATAGGATGCAAAAGATTGATGTTTCTTTCTCACATCGATGTCTCTCCCTCTCTCCCTCTCTCCCTCTTTCTTTCTTCCTTCCTCCCTCCTTCCCTCCCTCCCTCCCTCCCTCCCTCCCTCCCTCCCTCCCTCCCTCCTTCCTTCCTTCCTTCCTTCCTTCCTTCCTTCCTTCCTTCCTTCCTTCCTTCCTTCCTTCCTTCCTTCCTTCCTATCAGTAAAAACGTATCCTTGGGTGAGAATTGGAAAAAACAAACAAACAAACACCCAAGTGTGCCTGGATTTCTTATAGCTTTGGGTCATTAGGCACTTTCTTAATTTACACATGTTTAGAAGCAGACCCACCTGTGTGCTCCTGAGTGTGTGTTGTTGTTGGGGTATCGGGTGACTTTTGCATGCTAACAAAGATCTTCAGAATCTGAAGAGTTGGACACCTGCTTCAGGGGATGCTGTCTTGTTCTGTTCACGACCTGTCAGGTTCACCACTCATGTGACATGGCGATGGTGTAACGTGCATGTGCTCAGAAAGTGTGCTCAGTTTCTCAGGTGAAACTAGCAGAATAAGCTCCTTGAGGGCAGTGGTGGAAAGGGTGTGGAGTCAGGGGGCCTTGCTCTACCTGTTAGCTATCAAGTCATCTAGAGCCAAATCACAGCCTCTCCAAGCTCAGTTTCCTCACCTGTAAAATGGGTGGAATAAACCCCAGCTCCCTCAAGGGGTAGTAATGACCAGGAAAAACCTTATCAATGACAAGTGCCAAATCAGTTGTCATGGTAACTGTCACCCTTTGAATCCTTCACGTGCATGCAGTGGGCACTCTGCAAGTCTATTGGATGAAACAGGAGACACAGAATGACCAGCCCTGTAGGAAAGGAATGGGTCCCCTGGCTTCCGCCTACTAGTAGAAGCTCCCCTGGCTTGAGTGAGGGCTGTGCCCCAACCCTACTCAGTGCTTCCATTACAGACGTCGGTACAGGGCCTTGAAGGTGCATTTGTAATTTTTATTGTTATATCTTTTAATTTTATTCTGCTTTCCTTGCTGTCTTGAGCAGGGGAGATAGGGAGCTGGTATTTATGGCTGCTCCCTCGACCCACCTCTTGGAATGTATGTATCAGTTAATTTGATCTCCCCTGGTTTTATTTAAACTGTTTTTCTTGATTCACTCTCTTCATTATCCATCCACAACTCCCCTCCCCTCTCATCCCATCCTCTTTTCTGTGTGTTTCTGGCCTCTGTCCCTTTCCTTCTTCTCCCCTTCGTCTTCTCCTCCTCCCCTCCTGCATCCATTTCTGCCCCCTCCTGCCTTGCCTCTGGGTTCTGAAAGGATGAAGAGGCCTCTCACACTCAGGTTGCTACTGTATTTTTCTGGTTTCTCTCTTTCTCTCTCTCTCTCTGCCCTGTTGCCTGATTGACATTTACAAATTACCCAGCTGAAAGTGTTCAATCCCTGACCCGCCTGTTTCTGTTCAGCAATGAGTGAGATTTGCAAGCATTTTGTCATATAATTACTGCAAATCCCTTGAAAATTTCCACAACAAGGCCAGATGAATGGTAATTTGGGGGCCTCCAGCCCCTGGTTGCCTCGCCAGTGGAGGATGTCTGAGGCCAGAAATGCAAACCAGCCCCCAATTCCTTCATATTTATTTATTTATTTCCGGGGTGGGGGTGGGGGAGGGAGGCGGGGCTCACTGGTCATTTTGTTTATTTCCCCTGGAGCTTTCTGGGAAAAACTTGACCAGCACAGACACACACATACTTTTCACCTTGTGGTGCGTGCAGTGTGAAATATTTGGATTGGGAGATTTATTTGCTTTACACGGCGTATTTGTGCTGATTTTATTGTATTGACTGGGTGCATTTTTTCTGCGCTCCACTACAGTTTTATTGTGTGCCAGTCTCAGGCATACATCACCTGCATTGTTTTCTGCAAAAATTACACTGCGTTTCACTGTGTCTTGATAGGACTTCCTACATTAGTACCTAAGTGGGGAGATTTGCTGCTGCCATAGCTGCCTGCTGCCTGGGGCTGCCCAGGTGGGGCACTTTGGGCTGGAGACATGGGCACCTAGGTTTCTGTGGCTGCCCTTGTGCTCTCTAGACCTGGATAGGGGGATGGACAATGGAGGAAGTGGTTGGAGTTGGCCATGGGGTAAATAGATCAGTGGTCTTGGGTTGAGGATGGATGAGGCCACAGCTGAGCAGTAGGTTAAAAAGGGCATGGGGTCCCCAAAGAGGGGGGGTCTCCTTTTAACTTGTCTGCTTTCTGCTGGCATTTGCTGGATTCATTCTGGGGGAGGTTCATGGGCCTTTCACAGTCTCCCGTGGGGACTAATGGGTATGTGGAAACCATGAATTCCATATGTACCATGGCAGAGCATTTGGCTGGTATCTGATGGCATATCAGTTACAGGTGGGAAAATAGTGGCATGGAGGGACGTGGTCACTTGCCCTGGGTCACAAGCATTGGGTGGGATTGGACTTTGTGACTGCCTAATGCCAGGGCCTGCTTCCTACCCCTTGGGAAAGCCCAGGAGGAGGGGGCAAGTACTGGGGCTTAAAGCTGGGAAGGATTAGAAGCTATTGAGTGCACCTCCCTGAGAGATGGGGAAACTGAGGTCTGGGGAGGTCAGCAACTTCCCAAAGACAAGCAGTCTGTTGATGGTCAAGTGGAAGAGTCTTATTTCCTTCTCCGTTTATAGGTTGGGATCTGACTGTTGGGTGACTGTTTGGCCTTGACTGGCCACTCCATGGTGTAAGTTTCTGTGTGTGTGTGAGTGAGGTGACTATGTGTTGTGGGTGTGGTGACTGTGTGTGCTGTGAGTGTGAGTAAGGAGGCTGGTGTGTGAGTGTGAATGAGGTGACTATGTGTGGTATGAATGTATGTGGTGTGTGAGGTGACTATGTGTTATGTGTGTGTGCTGTGTAAGGAGACTGGTGTGTGAGTGTGAATGAGGTGACTGGTGTGAATGTATGTGGTGTGAGTATGAGGTGACTGTGTGGTGTGTGTGGTGACTGTGCAGGCTGTGAGTGTGAGTGAGGTGACTGTGTAGATTGTGTGTGTGTGTGTGTGTGTGTGAGTCTGTGCGTATGTGTGCGTCAGGCAGGGGGCAGTAGGAGCGTGCCACGGCCTGATTTGGTGGGTGAGAGGGATCACTGAGGTAGGCTCGGGCCCCCACTGTCCCCCAAGGTAGCAGTACTTGGCCGGTGGCCTCCCCTTCTGGGAGACTGCCCAGTGTGTTCCTGAAGCTGCCTCCTCTGTGACAGTGTTTTGTGGGGGCTCGAGGATAGGCATGGGTCTGGCCCGTTCTCAGGACGTCCACAGTTCCCCTCTGATTTGCACCAGTGTGCTGGGGTGGTCAGGGGGCACACAAGGAATGCAGAGGGTTGCTTTCAACATCTCAGTCCCTCCCCCCACTCCATGCCACTTTCTTTTAAAACCAAAGATTCTATAATTAAATTAAAAGAAAAGGTGTCTTCTAATAAACTGTATTTCCTCATGGCAGAGTCCCATTTTTGAGGAAGGTTGTAATATCATACCTAGAATGTTTTCCTTTGGGGATTAGCCGTCTCTTCCAGTTAATTGTTTCTGCCACCATTTCAGGTGCGTGGAAAAGCAGCACCATCTCTAGGAGGGTCCTCGGGAAGGAAGCTGCTGACCGGCTGGGGTGGGGCATGTTGGAGGGTGGGGGCTGCCCAAGCCCAGCAGGCTCAGCTGGCTCCTGGGGAGCATCCCAGGAGATGCTCTGGACACAGCGACACCTGCAGGCAGGGCCAGGGAGGCCTCTGCTCCTCAGCCCGCAGGCAGTGGCATATGCCCTGCCCTCCTGCACACACGCACCTATACTCGTGACCCACCCCCATGTGCACAGACATCCTCACACCCACAAATGCGTAGGCAGACAAACCTCCGCATTCAGACCCAACTCAACTGTGTGAACAAATGCATGTGGGCTCTTGTACATGGTGGGCACAGCTTGCACACATGGGCGTGCTAATTTATATACATACTAGAGGCTCCGTGCACGGATTCATGCACAGTGGGGTACCTCTGCCTGGCCTGCACCCTCTCACATTTTGGGACCCCTTGGGGGATGTTGGACTGTCAATTTCGGCCCAATCCCCGCAGGCCAGGCCAAGGGACCCCACTGGTACCCGAATCTGTGCACCGGGCCTCTAGTATACATATAAGATCTTTGGTTAATCTCTTCCCGCCCTCCCATCTCTCCCCTTCCCTCTGAGATTCATCAGTCTGTTCCATGTTTCTATGCCTGTGCGTTGAGCATATGCCCCCTGGTGGTCAGTGCACGTCATAGCTACTGGTTGAACAGTCAAATGGTCGGCTTGTCGCTTAGGCTTTTATATTTATAGACTAGAGGCCTGGTGCACAAAAATTTGTGCACTCGGGGAGGGAGGGGGCGTCCCTCAGCCCGGCCTGTGCCCTCTCCCAGTCTGGGAACCCTCGGGACATAACGACCTGCTGGCTTAGGCCTGCTCCCGGGTGGCAGAGGGCAGGCCCAATCCCTAGGTGCAGCCCCTGGTCGGGTTCAGAGCAGGGCCATTTGGGGAGTTGGAGCACCGCCCCATGTCATGCACAGAGCAGGGAGGATCAGGAGGTTGCAATGCCACCCTCAGTCACACTCAGGGTAGGGCCGATTGGGGGATTGGGGCACCGCCCCCTGTCACACTCAAGGCAGGGTTGATGGGGAGGTTGCGGTGCAACCCCCTGTCACGCACAGAGCAGGGCCAATCAGGGGGTTGGGGCGCTGGCCCCTGTCACTCACAGAGCAGAGCCCATCAGAGGGGTTGGGGCGCCGCCACTCTCACACTCAGGGCAGGGCCAAAGGGGAGGTTATGGCTCTACCCCATCACACACAGAGCAGGACCCGTTGGGGGGGGGGGGGGCACCGCACCCTGTCACACACAGAGCAGGGCCGATCAGGGGGTTGGGGCACTGCACCCTGTCACACACAGAGCCGCAGAGTGATCAGGGGGTTGGGCAGCTCCCCCCTATCAGGCACAGAGCAGAGCTGATCAGGGGGTTGGGGCGCCTTCCCCTGTCCCGAACAGAGCAGGGCGGATAGGGAGGTTGTGGCCCCGCCCCCTGTCGCACACAGAGCCGCAGGGCGATCAGGGGGTTCAGGGGGTTTGGGCACTGCCCCCTGTCACACTGATGCCGGTGCCGGGAGGCCTCGCGGCTCCGCTGATCCCCGTGCACTGGGTGTGTGTGTGTGGGGAGTGTCCCTCAGCCCAGCCTGCCCCCTCTCACATACTGGGAGCCCTCAGGCGTTGACCCCCATCACCCTCCAATCGCAGGATCGGCCCCTTGCCCAGGCCTGATGCCTCTGGCCTAGGCGTTCGGCCCGGGCAGCGGGGACCCGCAGCTGCAGCAGCCCCACGATCGTGGGCTTCGCTTTAGGCCCAGGCAAGGGACCCCTAGCTCCTGGGACTGCCAGCTTCGACCGTGCCCAGCACCCATCGCTGGCTCCACCCCTACTTCCTGCTATGACTGGCCAGAGCGGAAAAGGCACCTGATTCTCTGATCATGGCTGGGGGGCAGGGCAAAGGCGGCCCCAGGGCCACCTTTGCCCTGCCCCCCAGCTCTTAGCTCCCCCCTGGGTTTCCGATCACTGTCAGTGGCAGGGGGCTTCTTCCTGCTTTCCCTTTCGCCTCCCTGCATTGTGCCTACATATGCAAATTAACCGCCATCTTGTTGGCAGTTAACTGCCATCTCAGTTGGCAGTTAATTTGCATATAGCCCTGATTAGCCAATGAAAAGGGTAGCTCGTACGCCAATTACCATTTTTCTCTTTTATTAGTGTTGATGTGAAACCCTTTCCATCCAATTGAAGTCAGCTGGTGGCTTCCGACCTTCTCCCAACTCTGACTCTGTGACCTAAGGCAACTCCTTTCCCTCTCTGGGCCCAGTTCTCTCTCAGTAGAGGATTTACTAAGCCCCAACTCTCTGTGAGTCCTCCCTTCTCTCTTCCTGGTGGTTTGCTTCTCTCTCACCTATGGTTTCTCAGAAGGAGGCACGAGGGGTCTCTCCCGTTCCTGACCTCCAGCCCCAGCTCTGTCTCATGGCACTCACGGTCCCCACACTTCCTCTGACCACTCTTCCTCCCAATGCCAAGAGCCCCGTTGGGTCCAGAGGAGAGCCCAGTGCAGGCCACAAGCATCGAAAGCAGGCAGTGGGTGAACTGTCTGTGGCTCTTTCCTCTTCTCAACAGCACCAAGGCCATGCCTGGACACGCCTGAAACTTGGGTTTGCCTGGGAAGTTTTATGGGGTCTCCTGGGAGCTCCCACCACAGTGCTAAACCTCCTTTCCCTGTGGTCTCCATACAGTGTGCTGGCAAAGATGGCTCATACTAGCCAACTTGGAGCAACAACAGTGCATGGTCACCAAGAGTGGGAGGAGCCACAGAAGAAGAAAGCAGGAAGGAGGAGGAGTGTGGCTGTGGAGGAGGTGGGACCGAGGGGGAATGTTGGGGATTCTTAACCCCAAGGTCATCTGTGCCTCCCTTAGGGTGAGGCTCTTGACTCAGTTTCCCTCGACAAAGCCAGAAATGGAAGTATAAAATAAAGTTTGAGGACAGGCATCTGTATCAGTGTCCTAGGCAGATTTATATAGCATCTTCTTTATACTCCCCAAAATTAAACACCTTCAGTGGTGGGGGGAGAGGCCAGGGGAGAGCAGGGTGGTAACCAGGGGCAACCCTCCTCTCCCTCCCTCATCCTGAGTTAATGCTACTGAAGAGCTCTCCAGGGCCAGCGAATCACCCACATAATTATCCCTGGAGGTAATGGGCTTAGAGAGGTGGGGGTGGGGAGAGAGCTCAGGGTGAGGGGTTTGTTGAGGCTGGGGGAGCTGAGGGATGTACCCTTCTGTGGAAGGTAGATGAGAGGAGAGGATGTGGGTGCCCGGCAGGTGTAAGTGCCAACCCCTCACCCCCACCCCATGTCTGCTTTTCCCACAGGAATTAGATTTGAGGGCCTGGTTTGTCTTCTATTGTCTAGTTTGAAGCCTGGTGTGTGTGTGTGTGTGTGTGTGTGTGTGTGTGTGTGTGTGTGTGTGTGTGTGTGAGAGAGAGAGAGAGAGAGAGAGAGAGAGAGAGAGAGAGAGAGAGAGAAAGAGAGAGATTCAAGGGCTTTGTAGTTTGGGGAGGGATAGGAGAAATAGATGGTGGGTCCAAATTAGCTACCTGCTTTTCAGGTTCTGCTCCTCTTCAAACTGAAGTTTTTTCCTTGGGGGTGCGAGGTTAGACTCCTCCCCTTACTGGATTTAGGAGGAAAACTGTAATCTAGGTTTACAGCTTGCCACCCTCACCCCCACCACACATTTCTATTTAGAGCTCAGAGGGAGTGTGTGTGAGAGAGAGACAGAAGAAGAGAGTCAGAGAGGTGGTGAGGGGCTAAGTTGAAAAGGGCTTTGCTGGGAGGAGGGGAGGGGGCGATATTTGAGCATGGAGCTAGTTTCTGGGCACAGGACCCCCAGGTACAAGACGACATTGGGGATCAGTGTCCAATGGCTGGTCTGTGTCAGTGTCTGGTTGCTTCTCTGCCTCCCACCAACCCATCCCAGCTCCAGCACAAATTTGCATTTAAATAGAGATTTTTTTTTTTAATGAGAAGGACCCAAGGGAGCCCCCAGACTATTAAGTTTTCTTCTGGGGGCTGTGCGGAGCCTTCTTCATTTGCCCCTTCATCCCCGCCTCCCCCCCTCCTCCCCCAACTGGCATATTATTCAGTGGCAGCCATATATTCTCAGGGCCAGATGAGGCCCTGGCGCTGACAGTCTGAGGGCACTTGTGGGGACAATGGGGCCGGGGCTTCTGGGAAGATAGAGGACGCATAGTGCTCGACCCCCATACTTTCTTCCTCTTTGTCTGCGGAGACCAGAGCACCCCACCCTCAACTCTTCTCTGCTGGCCCTGGGGAGTGGAGGCCCCTGGACTGGGCGTCCTGCTGCCGGCTGCAGGGGGTAGTGACAAAATTTGTGTTAGCACCATATGGGGCAAAGTGCGTTAATTAGGAGGCAGGAGACCTGGTTTGAGTTTTGGCTCTGCTTCTCCCATGCTGTTTACCCTTGGGCAAGTCACACAACCTCTCTGAGCCTTAATTTCCTCCCCTGTGGAATGGTAATGGGTGAGTGTGAGGTTGAAGGAGATAAAGTGGTTACTGGTTCAACCCAGTGCCTGGCACACAGTATGCCCTCAAATGATCACATCGAGAGGACCAGGTAGAGTGAGATGGGAAGGAAGGAGTCTGATGCTCTGGCAGAAGGAACAGGACTTGAAGACAAGAGACCTTGCCATGGTTTTCCGAAGTCCTAGTTTCAAGCTGTGAGGCTTTCTGTCTATGGTTTGAGCTCTCCGCATCGTAGAGTAGAGATTCTGAGTTAAAACTCACCTCTAAGTATTCTTGTGGGCATCAAGTTATACAGTCCCTGGCACCCAGTAGGTGCTCCATCAAGGTTAGTGCTCCTCCACTTTCCTTTCCTCAAGGTGGACAAGCCGCAAAGGTGTTCCAGGGATGTGGACAATGTCGGGGAGGCCCTCTGGGAGCTGGAGCTCAAGGGGAGAGGCTGTGGGTGGGCTGTAGGGCCCCCACCTAGGGGGCTTGGGGATCAAAAGCTGTAGATGAGAAAGAAGGCCAGCTCTGCCCCACCCTTGTTCCTTCCAGGGACAGCCCCTGATGGGGTTGACACGGCTGTGTGTGTATTGGGTGGGGGTTCTGGAAGATGAGGGTGTCAGTGCATCATGGCTGATGGCTGAGAGGGAAACTGAAGGAGAAAGAGCCAGCTCAGGTGGGCCTCCCTCACCTCTCCCCCAGCTCCCATCACTAGTTCTGGGAGAAGGAAATGAGGCATGACAGGTTTCTGGCCACTTGGGAAGGACTGAGAGGGAGACAAGGAGAGCATGGGAGGCGTATGGGAGTGGAAGCGCGTATTTATATGTGTGTGTGTGTGTGTGTGTGTGTGTGTGTGTGTGAGAGAGAGAGAGAGAGAGAGATAAAGTGCCACCTGCTATTCCCTATTCACCCCACACCCAAATATGATGGGACACCCAGATCAGTCCTGGCACCTCACGGGCAGAGTGACAGTGACAAGCGCTTTGATTAGAAAAGCCTCTGTGTTTGATCCCCGCTCCTTGGACTCCTCCTCTCCCTTCTTCCTCTCCTTTCTCTTCCCCTTTCCTACCTTCCCTCTTTTTCTGTCTCTTCTTTCTTCTCTGTCTCAATTTCTACATCCTTTCCTTTTCTTCCTTTCTTTTTTTTTGTTTTTAAGGAAATAATGTCTCATGGGCATAGTGGAAGAGATCCTCCCTCAGGACCTGGCTAGCTTCTGTGCTTCTGTGAGAATTTGGACAAGGAGGCCCCTCCCAGAGGACCTAGCACTGTGGGTGCAGGGCATAGCTGCTTGAGGGCTCTTCCGTGAATGAGAAAGGGCATCCTTCCTCTGGTGGACACAGCCTCAGACCAAGGCATGGCCCGGCCAGTAGAGTGAAGGCTGGACTTTAGCTCTTGCTTGCCCCCTTGTGCAGTGAACAGCCTGCACACCCACATGAGGCAGTCCTCCGCCCGCCCCTCACCCCCTGCTTAGCCCCTCCCACCTAGGGGCCACCTCTATCCTGATGCAGGTGCGCATCCTTGGCATCCATGTTTTTATATTTCTTCCCTTTCTTCTTCAGTTTCTTTCTCTTCCTCCGCCTTCTCCTCCTCTTCCCAGAACAAGCCTTACACACGTCTTTTGCATGTTTGCACGTGTCTTTGTGTAGCACGTGTACATTATTATCTCTTCCACAGGGTGTGTCTTTGTGTCTTAGAGTAGTGATTTTCAGCTACTCTAGTGTGCCACAAGAACTTTTAAAATGTGCAATACCTGACTATTTAGCCGGGGACACTGACCTCTTTTCCCTTAGATTGTCAAATTAAAAAAATGATACAACAATAGCTAGCCAGTGTGAATGAATCAAAATGATACCTATTTTTTGTCAGGCAAACAATACATTTTTTTTGTGTGCCACAGAATTTTCATAATTAGTTTGTGTGCCATGATATGAAAATCGCTGTCTTAGGGCATGCCACACAGTAGGTGCTCAAAATTGTGTGACCAGATTATGTGTGTTCATCTGTGTCTCTCTGTATATCTCAGCTCTCTGGAGCCCCCCAACCATTCATTCCCTCACCTGAATTTAGGAGGGAATGAATTAGCAGGGTATTAGCAGGGGAACTCCACAAGGCTGAGGCCCTGTATCTTCCAGTGTCCTCTTAGCCTCTTCCTGGTCCATCATCTCTTCCCCATGATAACCCATCTTCCACAGAGCACCCGAGAAAAGCAGACTGAGGGCCACTCTTGCCCTGCCTGCAATGGCCTCTGGTGGGCCCCCCTCCCCAGGCCTCCTAAGGCCTCCAAGTCCCAAGCTGGTAGGGTGGGAGCAGGGGAGTCTGAGGAAGCTGGGCAGGGGCTGGCGGCCCCTGGGGCCCCTTTCCACAAGGACAGAGGCGGCACCAGCTGCTCCACAGAAGAAATATTCCCCAAAGTCAGAATGGTCGTCTTGTATTTTAAGTGGCCCTTATTTATCACCGTCCTCCTGGGCTCCCTTTCGTGGCAAATGATGATAAAAGACAGCAGCAAGGGGGGCGCTGGGCTGTCCCTGGCTGGCTCTGCAGCTGTTAGAGGTGGCAGCACCAGGGCAGACACAGACACAGCAACACATGGGCACAGTGACACACACACACAGACACACCAACACACGTGCACACAGATGCAGACACAAACACCCAGTACCAGATAACAACAACCTGACACACACACAGTGACATGTACACAACAATGAATGACTGATCACACATATATATGCCCAGTGACACCCAAGCTGAGAATTTACACATAGTATGATGCATGCCTAGGGACACACCCAACATGCACACACATATACCAACACGTACAGCGATAGACAGAGACACATGCCAGTACCTACTCATGTGACACGTACACTCACCAAAACCAGCCTGCATTCACACACCCACCCCAGGAACTCACTCCCTCCTCACGCCCATTGCTCATGCCTGTTCTTGACCTTCAGTGTATCTCTACGTGAATCTGCCTTAGATGGCCTCTTTGTATGTGCCCCTAGATTAGGTCACTTTTTCTGCACAGCAGCCAGCACACGTATGTGTACTCTTCTCCATATACATGTACCTACACATGGGTGTGCAAATGCACTCATAGTCCACCTGAATAAGTTATTAGCAGATTATTGGTTCTTTATCAACCTCAGGCCCCAATCTCCAATCCCCCAATGAAGCCATTGTCAAAAAAGAATCGGCATTGACCCTTACCTCACACCATACACAGAAGGTAACTCAAAATGGGTCACAGACCTAAATGTAAGATGTAAAAACAATACAACTTCCAGAAGAAATGTAAGATCTTTGCGACCTTGGGGTAGGAAGCGGTTTCTGAGGTAGAGCACAGTTGTAAGTTGGAGTTGCACAGCTTTAAGCATAGGCTTTGAAATCAGAAAACCTCTCTTTGATTCCTGCTTCATTACATAACTAACTGGCTGCCTTAACCTTGGGTAAGTTACTTGCTTTCTCTGGGTCAGATGCTTATTGTACACTGAAGGCAGGTATTATATTCCTGCCTGTAAAGTCCAGAGAACTAATGCATGAGAAATGCCCTTTAAAAGCTGGGATGCACCATACAAAGATCAGCTAAATAGAATAAAGTCAGATTTGTGTATTGTAATTATTCCCACACATATACCTAGGCATACCCCCTAAGCAACAGTCCATAACCCACACACCTTCCTGACTTCTCACTCAGGGGAGCCAGGGGTGGGGGCATGTTAACCTCCCCCGCCCCCCATCCTAATCCCACACCCTTTTCTACATTAGCTGCCCAGTTGCCAATCAACCTCCCTCCCGAGCATCAGCCCATTAGTACAGCTCCCTGGGGGAAGCTATTTTTTAAAGGTTATTAGCAGATTATTGGTTCTTTATCAACCTCAGGCCCCAATCTCTAATCTTCCAATGAAGCCATTGTCGTCTAATAAGATGCACTTGATAATCTTGGCATGAAGGTAGCAGAGGGCCTGTTGGGGGTCGGGGCAGCTGGAAGGAGGGAAGGGTTAACAGCACCACCCCAGCCCCCACCCCCTCGGTCCTCAAATAGCTGAACTACTGTATGTTGTAGTTTTCAACTGCAAATCATCTTTAATAGCAGACATCACGGGATGGCTCATTACATTAAGCTATTTTTCATGCTATCTCCTGTAATATCCTCTAATCCAATGCGTTTCAAATCACCTCAGGCTAAAATAAGAGACATAGCGATGTAATAGCCTAGTGTATTAGTGGGTTAATTGCCCTGTTGTACTCTTTCTAGTAGCTATCTCTGGAATGACTTCTATATTAATTGTAAATTGCTTAATACATTTAACTCCTTGCCACCGCCCCATCCCCTAACGAAGGAGGCCACTACCCAGTTACTTGATGGGAGGGTGTCTGCGTGCGTATTTTGTGGGTGCTCCTTTACAACTCTGGTTCCCCTCTGTCTTCTCAGCCTGAGCTGGCAGATCGGGCTTTGAACGTCTCAGACTGATGAAGGGAGTGGAATGAGACAGCATTTATTGAACACCTGCTATATGCCAGGCCCTTTCATCATATGCTGGCTCCTTGGAGCCTCACAACACCCCTAGTAGTGGCAGTATTCTCCCCATGCGTCATGTGTCTTGTTCAAGGTCACCAAGCTAAAGCTCGATGATGCTGGATTTGCACCCAGACCCGAGGGCTCCGAGAACCATAGTACCTGATGGTGGGGCAGGACTCTGGGCTTTGGACACTGGATCAGCTGTGGTCAAACACGGTCCCGGCAGGGCTGCTGGTCAGGAGGGGAGAAACACAGCTCTTGACCTGGCAGAGTCCTCAGTTTCTTGGGGAAGATAGAAGCCCCTCTTCTGGGGAGCCCCCAGTCTGATGGGGGGACAGATCTTCTGCCAAGGGGAAGCTCCCAGGCACATAGGGGACACAGCCCTTATTCTGGGGAGCCCCCAGTCTGATGGGAGGGATACAACCTCTACCCAGGGGGGCTCTCTAGTCTGGTGAGGAAAACAGTTTGTGTCCTGGATCAGCCTGTCAGATGGAAGAGAGACACCAATCCCACCAATCCACACAGAGAAAAACAGAAATAAGGTGCAAATGAATGAGATGCCAGGCAGAGTGAATGGACCCTGCAGATAGTGTGCTCGGAGGAGGAGGCAGGACTCGGGCCCAAGGCAAGTCCAGCACCGCAGGGCCAGATTGGGGAGGGACCCAAGCAGAGTGTGTGTGTGTGTGTGTGTGTGTGTGTGTGTGTGTGTGTGTGTGTGTGTGTGTGGTGATGCCTTCCTCTCCCTTCCTAGGCTGATGCTGTCCTCATTCTCCTTGGCTGACCCCTCCCACAGTGGGCAGGTGCTCAGGCCAGGGTGAAGATGGAGACCTGCTCCTCACGGGCTGGTTCTCTGCACCAACTCCCGCCCCCTCGCCCCCCCGCCCCTCCCCCTGCTCCTCTTCCCAAAGAGGCTCTCGTGCTTTGTGTGCCAGAACCTGGGGTCTCCTGTATCCCCCCTTTTCTCTCCTTCTTCCCCTCCGGATGGTGTCAAGTGGAGGTCCCTGAGGGAAAGGAACGAGGAGGATCAGGGAAGGAAAAGGAGGTGAAAGAAGGGAGCAGGGCTAATGAAACCTGAGTCACAGAGATGGGCTCAATGTTTACCTTCCTCCACTGAGCACTCCTACCACACCCACACGCTCTGCGCATTGCGAGTGACAGTCACAGGCAGTTACTGGATTAAAAACTGTTCATGGACCGCGCACACCAGGCACAGCTGGGCAGAGGTCCCCAAGCGACCCCATTCTGGGATGGAAAACTAAACTCTAGGCTCTCGGTGATTTGGGTGGGGACCCCGTGGCCACCTGGTCCCAGGGATAGGTCCTTGAGACCCACTCCATAAAAAAGAAAAAGGAGAGAAAGAAAGAGGGAAAAAGGACGGGAAGGAACGGAAGGGAAGAGAAAGGCGGAGGGGGCAGCGAGGCCCTTCCTGGGGTCCTCAGGGCGGGGGGCGCGGGGTCCCAGGCAGCGGGGGCGGCTTTGTTGGCGGCGGCTCCGAGCAACCTTGAGCGCGGGCGCGGAGACAGTGATTTAGGTGCTGGCACTGGAGCGTGAAGGTAAATGGCCACATTTCACCGTCAGAAGGTGAGCCGGAGGCGCCAGCCCCTTCCCTTCCCCCCAGGCCCCGCCGGCTGCGGGTGGGGGCTCACCTCCCCAGACCGGCCCAGGCCCTGAATCCCCGCAGCGAGGCGGCGCCCAGCCCGGGGCCGGGTGCGAGAGGAGGGGCCCTAGCGCAGCCCCTCCTTTCCGAGGAGCGGCCAAGGATGGCGCCCGCCCTGACCTCCTCCCAAAGGGGCTTCAGGAGGCTCACACCTCCCATCTCCGTAGCTCCTCACAGGGGCCCTGAGGCAGCGCCTGCCCTGAGCCCACAGCGCAGGTGTGGACACTGAGGCTCAGGAGGTTAAGTGGCCTGCCGGAGGCCAGGAGGCAGGGAAGGTGTCTGTGACTCCCCAGCTTGTGTTGAGCCCCCTTTGCCCCCAAAACATTACCTCCAAGAGCTCTGGAATCTGGGTGGGGGTGGGGGGCTTGTGGGTGCAGGAAATGGCATCCCGCTGCTTTGGTGTGTGGTTATACAAATAATCAAAATAATACTCCTCTTCATATTGAAAAAATACAGACACATGGTTTGGTTAGGTAACCCTTCATGTTGACCACTCTACCCCTTCCTCCTTTTGGGCCAAAGATTCCTTCCTGAGACCCCACAGTGCTGAGTCCCTTCAGCCCCCTATCCTCACCCCCAACCCCCTGTTCAGTGTCAAATACAGTGAATGGATTGTTGAGATGAGTTATTTGATTTATTTTGTTATTTTGCTGAGAAAGAGAGGGAAAAACAAAGAGGGCCAGGCTGGGACATGTATGCAGTGCTTGAGTAGGGTCATAACAGGATAGGGTCACCCCAGCCCATCACTCTCCAGGCTTGGGCAGGGCTGTAGAGAGAGGCAGAGGAGGGAGGAGGTGGGGAAAGAGCAGCCCAGGGAGTGAGTCCTAGCTGGAGGGGGAGGACTCAGCGTCCCCAGTCTACACAGAGGCCTCAGTGGGTGGAAGGGAAATGGCTCCATGGCTCCACTTGGGGCAGCTTTGGTCGTTTTTATTCATAATAGCTGCCATTTATTGGGAACCTACTATGTGTTAGGTGTACTTTTAGCATGCCAGCAATCCTGTGAAGTATGTGTTGTTATCCCCACTTTAGAGATAAGAGCACTGAGGCTAGGCCCCCTGATCTAAGACTCTGTTCTTGACAGATGGTGAGCTGGGGATTGGACCTGAGTTCCATCGACCTTAAAGAGATTCTGCTCTCTGTAATCTCCGCCTCGCTACTCACTGTCCTGGGCAGGGGGTACTGCTGAGGCCTAGGAGAGCCCACCCAGAGCTCTCTGGGAAAGAAGGCTGGCACTTACCTTCCTAGTGTGGTTTTCCCTGGGCCAGCTCTCCTAAGGAGTCTGGGTCGCGGCAGAGGGTAGTTGGGTGAGGTAAGTGGAGGTCTCAGTTCTCGGCTACTCTGTGGGCTCCTGGTTGAGGGTTACTTTCAACCCTAGGTTAACAGGAGAGGGTCACTCTGTGGGCTGTGACCTGTGAGGCTGTGGATTCTGAGGTGCCTTGGATGGGGCCTGGGGTGGGAGGGAGATCACCTTTGATGGTCTGAAGCACTCCCGGAGTTGCCAAAAAAAACCAAGTAGAGACATTCCTTGGGGTTGGGGTTGGGAGGCAGGTATAGACATCCCAGGGAGTGCTTCCTTCCTAGGACGGGGCCTGGGTATGAGCCAAGCCTGCCACTGGGCCCAGGTGCACAGCTGCTGCCGTGGTGGGGAAGTGAAGCCCAATATCAGAAAATCCTAGTTCCTCAGACCCCAGTTACTATTAACACCCACTATGTGCCTCACACTGTGCTCTTTTTTTTAGAGAGAGAGGAAGAAGGAGATAGAATTATCAACATCAATGTCAACCAGCTGCCTCCTGCACGCCCCCTGCTGGGGATTGTGCCCGCAAGGCAGGCATGTGCCCTGATGGGGATTCAACCATCTCCTGGTGCATGGGTTGATGCTCAACCACTGGGCACACCAGCCAAGTAAGCCTTCTCGTAACCCAAACAGCCACTATATGCAGTGGGAACAGATGAGTAAACAGAGGCACAGGCACCCCTCGGCTGAGATTCTCCCAGGCCAGCTCCCCACCCTCAGGGGGGAGGGACAGGAGGGCACAGCATGTGGAGAGGGGGCTCCAAACCCTTTACATCTCAGCACAGGGCTCCTAAAGCCCTCAGCAGATGCAGCTCTTATTATTCTTGGCTTTCAGTGGGTGGAGGTGTCAGGTGGGGCTACCATGCCTTTCAGGCCATTATCTTATCTCTCTGCAGGACTCTGAATGCCAAGGGCCCATCTTCCTACCTGGGGTCTCAGGGCACACCTCTCTCTCCCACCTTCTTCTGGATCTGCCTTTGCACCTCCATCTGGCCTTGATCTGGGGAAATGCATGTGGGGGCATGTGTGTGGCATGTGAACATAGTAGAGAGGGGGTGGGTGGCTTCAGAGATGTCTCTTGTCCTGTGAAGGAGGCCAGGTGGAGTGCAGGGGAGGGATGTCCCAGAAAAGCCCTTTCCAGGCCAGGATCTGATCCTAGGGCTGAGATTTTTCCAGCCTCCACCAGAGAGGGAAACAGATATTCAGACGGTCAAATGTAGGCTTTGTCAGGCTGACCTTTTTTTCTGCCTTCTTCTATCTTCACACTGCTGGTAACACCAGAGATCTGTCCTCTTTCTGGGTCCAAACCCTCTGCTGCCCCACAGTGCCACACTTTGCAGGGACCCCAGATTCCAGCTGGTCCAACATCATCTTTTGATAGATAAGGAAAGGGAGGCACACAGAAGGGGAATGACTTGCCCAAGGTCACACAGCAAATCAGTAGTAGGCCTACTGTCTCCAGATGACGCTGCAGAAGGCAGCCAGATGAGAATCTCATAGGGCCCCCAGTTTGGAGACTTGAGAAGTGAGGGGTGTCCCCTCCCTCCCGTTTCCTGGGGTGTTGTCAGCTTGAGCAAAGGCCACCCCCTCCCTTTCCCCATGCACCAGGCAGAATTGTCTTAATGCAGTAAATTGTTCATACACATGTAAGCAAATATCTCCTCAAATTATCTCTTATCACCAAACAGACTGCGGTGCTCACGGGCTGGAGGGCCTGGGTTTGTCTTTCAATCCACTGATGATGGGGAGGGGGCAGGGGAGGGGGGCTGGCCGACACCAAAAATAAACCAGCAGAGCGGGGATGGTTGTCGCAAGGGGCAGAGCGAAGTTGTCAGGCGGCGAGAGCGTGTGAGGCGGCAGGACGATAATGTGGCATGACACTTCTGAAATGAGCGGCCCGTTGCCATGGTGAGCAGCCAGGAGGGACTGGCTCTCCCGAGGCTGAAATAAAACACGCTTTAAATGATGTTTGATTAGAATTTAGATCATGTAACCAAATACCTCAGTTCTCTCCCTGTGCTATTCTGCTTTTCTTCTCAATTCTCCCTTTATTCCTTTCATCCCCTCCTCTCCCTACCTGGGGCAGATAGATACACACACCCATGCACACACACTAACGCAGACACACACCCACATACACATGCATGCACACACGTATGCACACACATACCCTTTCTTCCCTTTTCCTCTTCCCAGTTATTTCATGCCTTGGTTGGACCTTGTTTTAGAAAATCCAACTCAGAGCAGATGCCAGGGACCCCTTGGGGGCCACAGCACTGGTCTCAGGGTCACTGGCTTGAGTCCCTGTTCTTCTAGGCTAATTAACAATAAATGAAAACAATTTGAAGGGTCTAAGCCTCTTGTTTGTGCTGCCCTTTATCCTTCACAAAGCTCTTCCAAATGCAAGCTCATATGTATTCTTATTGTAGCTCTTAGCCTACTTGTGGTCATACCCATTTTCTAGATGAGGAAGCCGAGGCTCATGGAGGCCAGATGTCTTATCCAAGATTGCGCTGCCCTCGGGGTTCTTGGGAGAAGCCTCTTTAGGAGGAAGGGAGCCCAGCCAGCTCTCCATCCTCTGGACCCTCAGACCTTTATGTGTTCTAGGCATTTTGAACACCTACTTTGCTATTGGTTCTGTGAACCAGCCAGAGGATGGACGGAGAGGGGGCGCTCTATTTCTAGAGGCTTTGGGACACTCTTGTGATTTTCTGGCTATATGCCCCTATTTTTCATTTGATGATGGATTTATGTTATATTCCTGGTGACTTTTCCAGGGCATGCTGCCCAGGTGGGGAAGATAGCCAGTCCTAGGATGGAGGGCATTGCTGCTGCTATCTAGAGTGGGTAACAGAGGTCAGGCTGACATGTGTCGATGGGGCAAGCCGGGGTGCACCCCATTGTCCTTGGAGCCCTGGTCCTTCTCAGAGGCCCTGGGGTGTTATTTTCATCTTATTTCTGTGTCAAAGAGACATGGCTTGCCCTAGTGTCCATCTTCCCTAACAGACCAGTATTTCCAGATTGTCTCTGTCATCATCAGCTAATCCATCCATCCGTTCAATCACTTAGCCATCACATCCTTGTTCAGTGCCTGAAGTGGGCCAGGACTCTTACCACAGAGGCAGCCCTGGTCTCCACCTTCACAAATATGGGGGTTTGTGTCCCAGGGACAGGACACCTGGAGACAGACACCCAAGTGTGCACATGTGAGCAGGCTTACGTGTGCATGAGCGCACGTGCACGCACGCGCACACACACACACACACACACACATACACTGACACCCAATCTCCGTCAGTGCAGAGTATGAGGTGCTCTGATGGAGGAGGGAGCAAAGTACTCTGGGGACAGGATGGGAGCCTCCTGGTGTCTGATGAGGACCAAGGAAGGCTTCTCAGAGGAGGTGATGTTTGGAGAAAACTAGGAGTTTTCCAGGTGGTCAAATAGGAAGGGGCAGCCCCTGAGGAGAGACCTTGATATATCTTCCAATAGGCTGGAAGGCCTTGGGATGATTATGTCTCCCCTCTCAGACTCTAAGCTTTTAAAAAGGGACTGAGCCCTTATGTACCTCCCTCCAGACTAGTGCTCTGAGGATGGGTGGTATCTTTTCTTTTTTTTCTTTTCTCCAAACTAAAAGACATTTATTTATTTGCATATCCTGTTAGTTCTGTGAAAGCAGGGATCCCTGCTTATATGTATAAGTGTCTGGCACAGGACCTGTTATATAAAAATGAGTCAACATTTATAAATACTGTGTGCCTAGCATTGTGCTAAACACTTTACATGTTATTAACCGCTTTGGTCCTTAGACTAGTCCTATGAAGTAAGTACCATCAGCACCCCCATTTAACAGATGTGGTAACTGAGGGTCTGGGAAGTTAATTAACTTGCCCAAGGTCACACAACTAGTAGGTGGCAGTCAGGATCCAGATATAGGCAGTCTGACTCCAAAGCCCACACTCTTACCCCTGAACTCTTGTTAACAGACTTGATTTACCTGTGAGTTCAGTGAGTTTTGGTGAGGAGAGATGTCACAGATTAGTGTCTAGGGTCCCCAAAGAGAAGGATGGAGGGTAAAGGTTGGGAAAGAAGTGGGGCCACTGAGATGAACTGAGTTAGAGTATTGCCAGCAAAGTATGAGAGCCAGGCTGGGGATGCAGCTGTCACTCAGAGCCAGACCTCCCCCTTCCCTTTTCCTCCTCTGCTCTTGTGTGGTCACCACCAACACTCGAGTCCAGCCCTTCATTTCCAGCCCCATGGCTTCTGCCCTCGGCGGCCTTTAGTACCCCTCGCCTGGACCTCTGCAGCCTTTCTAACCTGATCCTACCCCAGATCCCCTTCCCCCACCTTCCTCTACTGGCCACCAGTTAGCCTCCTATAACTTAGATTTGATTGCTTCATTCTTATGCTCCAAAACCTTCCATGGCTCCCCATGACCCAGAGAGTACAACCAAGACCCCCAGCCTGCTCCCAATATGATCAGATCTCAGCCTGACTTTCTGGTCTTGCCTCTATCAACTTCTCCTGTTCCAGATTGGTCAGTTCTTGGTGCCCTTTCTTATCTGCCCCTGTGCCCTCAAGAAAGGCCCCTGCTCATCCCTTAGTCAAAGACCCACTCATCTGTGTGTGTGTGTGTGTGTGTGTGTGTGTGTGTGTGTGTGTGTATTCAGCTCAAGTCTTTCCCACTCTGGAACACCTTCCCTGACCACTCCTTCCAGAAGGCATATATCTTAGTCAGCTCAAGTTGATGTAAGAAAATACCATAGACTGGGTGGTTTAAAGAACAGGCATTTTCTTACAGTTCTGGAAAGTCTCAGGTAGACCCTGGCTGATTTTGGTTCCCTAGTGAGGTCCTGATTCCTGGCCTGCAGGTGGTGACATTGGCACTAATCCCATCGTGGCCTCATTAAACCTAATTACCCCCCCAAAGCCCCATGTCCAAATACCATCGCATTGGGATTGGGGTTAGGGCTTCACCATATGAATTTCAAGGGGACACAACCATTCAGTCCATAACAGCATGTCTGTTCTGTGCAGCTTAGATTCTCAGGTTGTCTCTTTCAGGTTATTTCCTCAGTTCGACTCTAAGCTCCTGGAGGAGTAAGCTGTGGATGGCAATAATCATGTGTTGACATACCTGATAATAACAACTGCCTAGTGCAGGACTTAAAAAAGTTTGTACCCAAGGATCCCCAGGCTTTACCTGTGTTTGGTCCTCTTTGGGTCTCAGTTGCTCTGGCTTGGAAAATTGAAGGAAGCCTAGAAATCTCAGATTAATTTCCTTCAGAGAAGGAAGAGTGTCCCTCCTGGGCGAAAAGGATAGAAGAGGATAAAAGGCAGGAGGGAGAGCAAGGGGAGCCAGGCACCTGCAGGGACTGGGTGTGGCGGGAGGTGAGGGGAGACTGAGGCACTGTGACTGAGCTGTGGGAGGGAGTGCAGTTGGACAAAGAGACCTCTAGGAAGTGTTATTCTGTCTTAGGAATGCAAGTGCCTTTTGGGATGCTTGCTAAGGACCGGAACTGCATTTCATGTGTTTGGGCAACGGACTGTTTTCTCTGAAGGCAGCCACTGTGGAGATGGGCCACAGGATGGCCCAGAGTTAGATGGGTATGCTGTCATTGGGGGCCCCCTGCCCTGGGGCCCGGAGCTTCCTTCACCCACCTTGTTTCTAGTTCTTACAGTAACATTGCAAGGTTGGAGCTAGGAATCCCATCTTACTGATGAGGAAATGAAGTTTTAGAGAATTTAGGAACATTGAGTGGAGAGAGAAGAAGAAAAGGAAAACGGTGAATCTGATCCTAACTTAGACCTTTAACCCTTGACCTTTAACTCCAGAACTATATCTTAGGGTGCTTCTTGTTGTAGGAGATGTAGGGGGCTCATTAGGCTAGAAAATGATTGTATCAGTTTAGTTCTGCCCACAGGGTCAAAGGTGGCCCAAACCCAGGCCTCCGTAGCCAGCAGAGCCCTGATGACAGTGGTTCTTTAGCTTGGGGAAGTCCTCCTGTGAAGTCTGAAATGGGAGGGAATGGTGGTGGTGGTGGGGGATTCTGGGAGATGTGCAGAGGGAGGGGCTGGGACAACCAGATTACTGACCTTGTTCTGAGGAAGATGAGAGAGGCTTGGAGAGGGGAGGAGATGTGGCCAGGGTGTGTGGTGAGATGGGGACCCTGTGTCTCCTGCCCCTCTTCCACACCTCACCTCCACAGAACACCCTTCTTCTGAGAAGCCGTCCCAGAAGGACTCATGCCATAGCCCACCAGGGGCTAGTCTGCATCTCTCAGTCTTACAATACGTGGTTCATATTATACACTGTGCAAAGCAAAGGCAAGACTCTCTTTGGTGCACTGTATTTATTTATTTATTTATTTATTTATTTATTTATTTATTTATTTATTGTGTGTAATGGTTATAACCTCTTTTTTTTAAAATTAAATCTTTATTGTTCAGATTATTACATTTGTTCCTCTTTTTTCCCCCCATAACTCCCCTCCTCCCAGTTCCCACCCCACCCTCCGCCCTTACTCCCCACCCACTGTCCTCATCCATAGGTGCACAATTTTTGTCCAGTCTCTTCCCACATCCCCCACACCCCTTTACCCCCCAAGAATAGTCAGTCCATTCCCTTTCTATGTCCCTGATTCTATTATAATCACCAGTTCATTCTGTTCATCAGATTATTTATTCACTTGATTCTTAGATTCACTTGTTGATAGATGCCTATTTGTTGTTCATAATTTGTACCTTTACCTTTTTCTTATTCATCCCCTTCTTAAAGGATACCTTTCAGCATTTCATATAATACTGGTTTGGTGGTGATGAACTCCTTTAGCTTTTCCTTATCTGTGAAGCTCTTTATCTGACCTTCAATTCTGAATGATAGCTTTGCTGGATAAAGGAATCTTGGTTGTAGGTTCTTGGTATTCATCACTTTGAATATTTCTTGCCACTCCCTTCTGGCCTGCAAAGTTTCTGTTGAGAAATCAGCTGACATTCGTATGGGTATTCCCTTGTAGATAACTGAGTTTCTTTCTCTTGCTGCTTTTAAGATTCTTTCTTTGTCTTTTGCTCTTGGCATTTTAATGATGATGTGTCTTGGTGTGGTCCTCTTTGGATTCCTTTTGTTTGGGGTTCTCTGCGTTTCCTGGACCTGTAAGCCTATTTCTTTCACCAGGTAGGGGAAGTTTTCTGTCATTATTTCTTCAAATAGGTTTTCAATATCTTGCTCTCTCTCATCTTCTGGCACCCGTATAATTCGGATGTTGGTACGCTTGAAGCTGTCTCAGAGGCTCCTTACACTATCTTCGTATTTTCGGATTCTTTTTTCATTTTGCTTTTCTGGTTGGGTGTTTTTTGCTTCTTCGCATTTCAAATCTTTGACTTGATTCTTGTGCTCCTCTGGTCTGCTGTTGGGAGTCTGTATAATATTCTTTATTTCAGTCAGTGTATGCTTAATTTCTAGTTGGTTCTTTATCACAACATTGAGGGTCTTATTAGATTTCTTGACGATCTCACTATATTTATCAGCGGTCTCACCAGTCTTTTCGAGGACCTTACTAAATTTTTTTTTTAATATATTTTATTGATTTTTTACAGAGAGGAAGGGAGAGAAATAGAGAGCCAGAAACATCGATCAGCTGCCTCCTGCACATCCCCCACTGGGGAAGTGCCCGCAACCCAGGCACATGCCCCTGACCGGAATCGAACCCGGGACCCTTCAGTCCACAGGCCGACGCTCTATCCGCTGAGCCAAACCGGCTTTGGCAAGGACCTTACTAAATTTATCGGTGGCTTCTAGACAGTTCTTGAGAGACCTTAAAAGTGTGGTTTTGAACTCTATATCCAGCATTTTGCTTTCTTCCATTTATGTCATTTGTGTCCTGTTTCTTTGTCTCCGCATTTTTTATGCTTTCTTGGTGTACCCCCTAGTGGTCTTTGTGCGCAGTCTTGTTGTAGTTAAGCCTTGGTTGTTGTAGGTAATACTGGGGGGGATTTGACCTCCAGGCCAACTGGCTGTGAGAATCAGCTGTGTCTGCAGTGGGAGAACTTCTGTCCTCTAGGGAGGTGCTAATCTAGCCTTTGCCTGAGGCTATCCAGCAAATGCCTCTGTGCAAGGCTTGGGCAGGGCGGATCCCAGGGGATCAATAGGGCGGGTGGAGCGAGCAGTTATGGCTGCTCTCAGTCCCGTCCTCAGAGGCTCTGCCTCTCAGTGTCCCAGCAACCACTGCAAGTACCTCGGAAAGAAAGCTGCCCTCAAGTTCTGACCGATGTCAGACAGTCCCGCTTCTCCCGTTTGAGTCTGGGTCCCCAGAGACTCACCCGAAACTGGAGCCCAGAGCCTGAGACTCCCTCCCGATTGAAAAAGACAACCGCGCCCTCAGCCGCCAGCCCGCTCTGCACGCACCTCCGCACCTTTGTATTTTACTTCCGCACCGCACCTCCTCTGAGTCTCGGTATGCTTTTCTCTTTTCTTCTAGTTGTAGAATTTCCACTCAGCCAGCTTTCCTGTGGTTCTGGGTCATGTCCGTTCCATCTTTTAGTTGTATTTTTGAAGTGGTTGTGTGAGGCAGCAATCTCCGGTGTTTACCTATGCTGCCATCTTGGTTTCTTCTGTATTTATTTTTTTAAACAGTTTTATTGAGGTATAACTTATATAACAAACTTCATTGATCATTATATTTATTTTAAAATTGTTTATTGTAATAATTTTTTACATAAAGATTACAAATCATTGCAGAGAGTGACACATTTTACAAAGTAGAACCACCTGTGTAAGCAGCACCCATATCCGAAGCAGAATCTCCCTGGTGCATCCTTCGTTACCAGTGAAACTCTCCTGACTTCTGACCCACAGGGGTTTGTTAAAGAATATACTCGCCTTTCCCTTTCCTTTTTCCTCCTTCCTTCCTTTCTTCCCTTCTCCCCCCACTCCTTCCTCTACCCCCTCACTCCCTCCTTCCTTTCCCACTGGTTCTGCTTCCAAATGGTTTACTTGAGGTTTATAAAGGCGCAGCAAAGGCTAATGAAAAAGTCTTCAGCACAGGGCCCTGGGGGCAGTGCGAGGTTGGGGTCAGGAGCTGAAAGATCTGACTGCCCACTGCCAGCTTGGGGACCGGGCTTGTGACTAAACCTCTCTGTTCCTCAGTTTCCTTTTCTGTGAGATGGGATCGACACGACTGACTTTAAAGGGTGTTTGGAAGATAAAATACAATATTTTTACCTTCTGCCGGCAAAGTTTTCCTGTGCACCTGTGCTAGGAACCTCAGTAGCGATCTGCCAGGTAACTTCGTTTCTTAGGAGGCAAGACTTACAGACATGAGTTGAGAATTGTTACCATTTATTGAGCACCTACTAAGCATTACGGCTCCACCTTTGTCCTCCTGGCAATCCTCCAGGGCGGGATTGTTATCTTCATTTCATAGACGAGGAAGTCAGCCCAGAGAGGTAAATCCTACAGACTTAGGTTGGTAAGTGTTGGAGCCAGAGCTTGAACCCGAGTGTGGCTGGAGTTCCTATGCTCCCAACCATCGGGCCAGCCTACATTAATGTCTCCTGGGCCACGGCCTTTCACCGTGTGGCTGTGGCTGCGAGCCCAGTACTGTCCTCTGGAGTGGACACCCTTTGCCATGGTCCTGTCCTCCCAAGGACAGGGCCAATCACAGGGCTGTCCCCTTGACATGCTGGGGACATCCTGCTGTCAAGGGTGAGGGCTGGAGAGGGGATGAGTTTCCCAGGGCAGAGCATTGAGGGGTCTGCCTGGAGGTAAAGGGTTCTGACTACCCTGGGTATGGGCAATGCCTGGGCCTCCTGGAAGCATGGCTTTCAGCTCAGGAAAGACCCAGAGCCTGGGCAGGGGGTGGCCCTGCTGGGTGGCTATGGCCCCCCACCCTGGGGCATTGGTGAAGAGCAGCCCGGACCCTGCAGTTTCTCCTTGTGGGGCCCTGTCCTGCCATGGGGTAGAGGGTGCAGAGCAGGGCTCGCAGGTCAGGCGTGGGGATGCGGGTGACCCCTTCAGCTGGGACAGGACCAAGGTAGTGTGAGTTGTCCCCCGGCTGAGTGCTCAGTAAACAGTGGGTCACAGACTGGAAATCCCTGCTATTTCTCCTCAACAGAGGGAGGGTTCGCCAGGCCGGGGTCATGTCTTCTCTATTAGCCTAGCTCCCCAGGCTGGTCTTGGGGCCCTGAGGTCTCCTCCTGCCCATCTTCCAGAACCAAGGTCTCTTGGTGCGGCCTTAGGGTGGAGGGCAATGCAGGCATCCCCGCTTGGTGCCTCGGCCAGCCCCTCACTTCTTGGTGGGCTTGGCCAGTGTGCTGACCTCACCTGCCCTCTTGCTGGCCTCGGCTGCCCCTGCCCTGACCCCTGGATTCCCTGGGGCCAGCTGAACATCTGTATCCATCTTGCCCCCAAACTCTGGAGATTCTGACAAATTTCCTTTCATTGCTTCCAGCCATGTTATTTAAAGTAATTAACCTTAATTTATAAATTTTTATATCAAACTGCCTTTTAACTTTTAGAACTGGCAGGAGCAGTCTTATCCCTGGGCTCCTAATAGTTCTCCATTTAATCAAAATTCATCCATCAGGTTCCAGTGTTAAATCATCTTTTAATTGGGAGTTACATTCTGGTTAATAGTTTTATAATTCGCCTCCTCTAATAGTTTTTACCACAGGGATCTCTACTCCATTTTTCCTCACTCTATTATTGCGGTTCTGCGGGACGGCTTAGCTGGGCCCCGCCTCTCTGGCCTCTGCTGGTCGCCTCTTTTGTTCTTGGTGGTCTCATTAATTCCCTGGAAGAGTTCTCTTTCCTCCTCATTACTAGGGCAGAACTGCTCTCCTCGTGAGGTGCAGCACTCTCATTTCCACAGCCTTCGGAGCTGTGGCCAGGCCTGCTTCTCTCCAAGAAAAAGCCAGAGAAACCGGGAGGGAGAGGGGGAGCTGGAGACAGAAAGACTGAGAAACAGAGAGAGATTATGGAGAGGAAGGAGGGTTCTGGAGGCCAGCTGGTCAGGCCTATGGCAGAGGGGCAATTGGCTGGGAGAGAGAAACAGAGGAGTTGGGCAATGGACATGGCCCCAGCGTTGGCTCTTTTCTGGCTCCCACCTACCACCCTTCAGCCCTCTTGAATGGGAGTCGATGACGTAGGAATGTAGCATGGCTGGGGCTGGGCTTTCTGGAGGTTGGCAGGGAAGTCCAGGGCCACTCCCCTTCCACTCCGGGCTGCTCTGTACTTGTTGCTCCATCCAAATATTTAAAGGATCCATTGGGCCTCCTGACAAGTAAGAGGGAGAGAGAGACTTAAGAGAGACAGGGAGGAGGTAAGAGTCAAGAGCAAGAAAAGAAAAGAGAGGGAAGAGAAGAGAGAAAATGAAAGAAAGGAAGGAAGACAGGAGGGAGAGAAGACAGATTGAGGTCCTCCTGTCAGGAAGCCCTGGTCTGTGAGCAGACAAGCCTTGTGGGCACATGCACATACACATGCGCACACACATGTCCCCCAAAACCAACACACATGCACAGCCCTTAATCCAGACCTAGGAGCAGGGTGGTGCAGGGGTGGTGCTGGGCTGGGGGTCTGGCCTGGAGTCTATGGGTGAGGGTCTTTGAGAAGGCCTCTGGGGGAGACCAGAGAGGGGTGGGAACTGGAACCCAGGACCTGGGCTGAGGCTACAGATTTGGGCTTCCCTGGGGAAGGGGGACTTGCAGACTGACTCAACCCTGAAGCCAGGCCCAACAGAGTATCCCTCCTCTACCCGCTCCAGTCAGTGACTTTGCATCCCAGTGGGTCTCAGTCTGACCTGGAGTCACCTGTGGAGTGTTTACATTCCCAGTGCCCTGGCCCCACTTCATACACGGTGGTGGCTTTAAAATATACCCACAAATCCGTTGATACATCTCCTTTCTGAAGATGGAATCAAATTCCCTTCCCCTAGAATGTGGGCTCTTCTTACAAACAAACAAAGAAGAAGTGACAATGTGTGATTTAGGAGGTTAGGGTGTAAAAGGCACTAGGTTTCTTCTTGGTACTCTTTTTGATCACTCACCCAGTTGCCATGCCACGAGGACACTCAAGCAGCCCTTTGGGGAGGCCCATGTGGCAAGGCACTGAAGCCTTCTGCTGAGAAATCCTGCCACCTGAGTCAGCCCGGGAGCGGATCCTCCAGCCCCAGTCAAGCCTTTGGATGACTGCAGCCCTGGCGGTCATCTGAACTACGTCCTCATGAGAGATCCTGAGTCAGGGCCTCCCAGCCAGCTGCCCTTAGATTCCTGACCCTCAGAAACCACATGAGAGGAGAAATGTAGTTTTTAGGTGCTTCATTTTGGGGGAGAGGGGGTAATTTGTTATGCAGCAATGATGACTAATATACATTCGTTTCATCAGCATCCCTGGGGGTGGGGCAGGGCACAGGTGTGACTAAAAGCTCCCTAGATGACACCAGTGTGCATTCAGTGTTGAGTTTGTGAGAGTATGTGCATGTGTGGCTAGGTGTGTGCCGTGTGCACGTGGATGGGGGGAGGCACCGTGCCATGTGAATTTGCCAGGATGCATAAATATCAGCACCCCCTTGTGTGTGTCCCTCTCAGAGTGAGTCAGTGCATCTGCCCCAGGTACCTGTGTCAGGGCCTGGCTCAGGAAGGGCTAGGGATGGAAAGAGCCTTGGAGGTTTCATGGCCAGACCCATGTGGATGACTCACCCCTTCCTCTCTGGAAGCCCTCTTGGAGCCTCAGTTTCTCTGTTTGTGAAATAGAACATGCAGCTCACCATTCTTTTTTTTTAAGTTGATTTTTTTTACAGAGAGGAAGGGAGAGGGATAGAGAGTTAGAAACATCAATGAGAGAGAAACATTAATCAGCTGCCTCCTGCACACCCCCTACTGAGGATGTGCCCGCAACCAAGGTACATGCCCTTGACCAAAATCAAACCTGGGACCCTTGAGTCCGCAGGCCGACACTCTATCCACTGAGCCAAACCAGTTAGGGCTGCAGCTCATCATTCTGCCCAATCCTTTGAGGAGGCACTATTTGAGCTGGCTACCTGTCTCCTGGCCTGGTTTTGGTAATATTTCGGTAGCACTGGGACTTTGGTTGTAATGGCTCTTGGTATAATGAAATCTGACCTTCAGCTGTTCGGACATAAAAGCAAAGCCACCTAACTTCCTGTGCCTCAGTTTCTTTACCTGTAAAATGGAGAGCATAAGGAAACCTGCGTCATAGGTGGTTCAAGCATTGAATGAGATAAACCCTTTACAGTGTTTAGGCAAATGCCTGGCACGTTGAAATCACCAGTACGTGGTGATGACTGTTAGGACTTGTCTGAGAAGGCTGGAGGCATCAGCAACTTCCTGAGTCTGGAGTCCTGCCTGGGTACTGCTGAGTGGTAGAGCTCAGTGGTGGGTAGATCCTTTCTGTGAGATCTTGGGGGGAAAATCCACTAAACCTCCTTGAGTCTCAGTTTAATTGTCAGATGGGACCCAAGTCCTTGCTCTGCTCTGGGGCCAGAGAGACATTGATGGCTAGAAATGTTGTAGATCCCTGGAAATGAGCATACCAAATTCACCCCCGCCCTCTTCACATGGGGTCCCTTATGGGCCCCCCATAATAATCTTTGTCCTCACTCCCTGCTAATAAATTGAAAAAAAAGCACACTCATTGAACCCCTCTCTTTTGCCAGGCACTGTGCCCATGACACAAAAGTTACCAGTAGCACTTGGGTGCCAGCTCTGTGTTCTAAATGCCACATGACACCTGTAACCCATGCTACCCTCAAGAGAGGTGATGGCCACCCCCACTGTGCAGCTGAGGACAATGCAGTGTTAAGTTCTTAGGAAACTTGCCAAAGGTCACATGGGAAGACAGTCATCTGGCTGTGATTAGAATCCACTTTCTGCTTCCAAAGCCCCATCTCTCATTCCTTCCATCCTCTCACTTCCTGTTGAATCCACAGGGCGCTCCTGGGAGCCCAGGGTTATTTTTTGTCCTAAAAATGAGCAGAGATTAAATACCTGGTGCATAACCCTTCCACTGACAGGTGGCCAAATCTCTCCCTAGCCCTGGACCCCTTGCTCCCCCTCGTCCTGTGGGACATGGATGCTTTTTGGTCCTAGTCTCTTTGTGTCCCTGAACCAGCCTCTGATCTCCAGGGACTCTGCCAGTTTGGGGAGCTTTGTAACTTGTGGGGTCGCTGTGGGAAGAGTGCTTGCTGGGTCACAGTCCTGGGGGCCATGCTCTGTGCAGTGGCATCTGAGGATTGTTAAAGGAGTCACAGCCCCTGGTACATTATCCAATCCTGGTTCTTACCTTTGACAGGAACACTCTCATTGCCAGGTGGAGCAGCTGATGCTCAGAGAGCCTGAGTTGGAGCAGCTGAGACTGGGCTGACTGGCTGGCTCTGGCCCGTGGTGGAAAGAGAGGTGAGTGCAGGGACAGAGAAAGAAAGAGGGGGAGGGGATGGAGGAAGCAAAGTTCATGCAGAGCTGGCTCCTTGGGGTGGAGGAGCTGGTGTGTGTTTGTGGGCCTCTGAAGAAGGGGACTGAGATCCATTGGCCCTTCAAGTGCCCTCAGATGTGGGAGCCAGGCTGTGGTGGGCAGGCGTGTGTCCAGCTCTGGGCCTGGGCCGGCCATGGGTCTGCTACCTTCCCAGTGGGACTGACACTGAGCCCCAGGTGATGGAACAGTTGAGGGGACAAAGAGGGGGGACAGTGGGGAGGGGAGCAGGGAAGAGAGGTGGTTCCCTGGGAATCTCAGGGCTTTTAGCACTGCCAGTCAGGGTGGGGAGGCGTTAGAATCCCTCTCCCTAGAGCAGTGGTTCTCAACCTTGGCTGCACATTAGAGTCACCTGGGAATCTTTTTACAATCCTGATTTCTGGGCCTCATCCTCCAGAAATTCTGTTTCTTTGTTACTAATGTTGTGGCCCCACCCCATAACAAAGAAACAGAATTTCCGGAGGATGAGGCCCAGAAACCAGGATTTTAAAAAGATTCCCAGGTGACTCTAATGTGCAGCCAAGGTTGAGAACCACTGGCCTAGAGAGTGAGGTGGGTGGTGGAGGGAAGGAACAGAGAAGAGGCAGAAGGATTGGAAACTCCCTGGAGACACAAGGACAGGGAGACAGAAGCAATGAGAGAAGGAAAGAGACCCGGGAGCCCAGGGGCAGCCTGACCTGAGCTGCACATCAGGACCTGGCAGGACAGGCAAAGCTGCATCCTTGGGGGACGGGGGTTAGGGGGAGCAGGCGGGCAGCGTTTCCTCTCAGGTCCCTACTGGGGGTGGAAGGGGCCAGGATCCCTCCTCTTCTCCCACCCAGATCCAGGAGCTCTCACTCCTCACCCAGCCCCTCCCACCCTCTGACTTCAGACCTGGGAGGAGCTGCTAGTTCCCAGATGCCCAGGACAGTGGGCTGCCAGGCATCAGCCTCGAAGGAATCAGCTCTTGTCTCCCAGATGGGGAAACCAAGGCCCAGATTTGCCCAGATGGGTCTGGGCTCACCTCCTTCAGCCACAGCTCAGAGTAGTGGCCCAGCCTGGAGCCCACTGATGCCCAAGTCCTGGCTGGGTTTTGGTTTCCTGATTATCCTGGGAGGAGTGGGGGGCCTATCCAGGCCCCCTTTCTGTGGGGAGTGAGTGAGGCTGAGAGGCCCTGAGGGAGTGGGGGAAGGGCAGGAAGCATACACCAGGGGACAGGCATTATTGTACCTGCCCTTTTGACCATCAGCATCTGTAGGGCAGAAATGATTATCCCTATTTTACATGCGAGGAAAGTTAGCCTCAGAAAGGTTAATTGAATTGCCTACGGTCGCTCATCTGGTAGTGGTAAAAACTAGGACTCGAATCCAGGTCTGGCCCCCAAATCTGGACTCTTTCATGCTGCTGTGTGCATGCGATTAAGACTAGGGATGGAGGGAGAGCAGCCACCCTCCAACTGGGTCTGAAGAGAGGGCCACAGGCCAGGAGTGGGGAGATCCGTCTGGGTGAAGCAGGGCAGGGCAGGGCAGGCAGGCAGCCCTAGTATCCAGGCCCAGAAAACCTTGGTTAGAACCCTGGCTTTGCCACTCTCCATCTGGGGAACGTCAGGCCAGATATGGATGGAGTGGCTGTGAGTTGTCTCCTGGATATTTGGTGAGTGATTGAATAAAAAAGCAAGTGAAGGTGTGAGGAGGAAGCCCATTTATTATAACTTGGGTCTAAGGCTAAAGTGCCACCTCAGATCTGGGACAGAGGTGCTGCAGGGACCCAGCCCCTGAATCTCTCAGCCCTCCAAAAGAGTCAGATCCCTCCCTTCCCCACACACTATGTGGAGGCCAAGAGATCCAGTTGATAGCCCGGGGGCAGGGTGCACATGCTGGCGGCCCAGATGCCGGTGGCTGCCTGTCACATGATGGCATTCTCTCCCCTATGAAGTCACCCTGAGATCTCCCTTTCTGGGTTAGGTTAGTTGCTGTTAATTAAACCAATTGTTGGCCCAAATGCTCATCCCATTAACATGTCTCTCAGACCTATTAATCACCCACCAGTGGAGGAAAGGGGATGGGAGGTGCAGGTGGGGGTGGAAGGTCCTGAAAAACCAAGCCCCAGGCTGCCTCATGGAGAAGAGAAGGGGCCAGAGATACTCAGCTCCACCCCCTGCTCCCTTTTGGGAGTCTTGCAAACTTCCATTCCAGCCTCAGAATTCCTGGAAGCCTGCTGTGTCTGCATCCCATGAGGTCCAACGAGGGCCTTTTGCCTCCATGCCTCTTGGGACCTCTTTCCCACTCAGCTTCCCTGGGGCAGGGCCAGCGTGAGGGCAGAGGTACCGCATGGTTTGAGGTGGGGCCAAGAGCTCATCTGCGAGGTCAGAAAAGAAGGCTGGACGGGAGTGAGGGTTCCAGTTGGAGAGGCAGGTTACCCCCACCCCACTCATGCACACCCGTCCCAGTCCTGTGCCCTCTGTAGCTCCTTGGGCCTAGAGGGGCTCCCTAAACACCTCACTTCTCTGCCCAGGCCTTCCTGGGGTGACTGGACCTAGAGGAGGATGCTGGGCCCATGCAGGGGAGCTCAGACAGCCTGCGGGCCTCCCTCTCTGGCCTTCCTCCTTCCCTCCCAGCTGGGCCCTGCTCCCTCCCCCCAGTGTCAGGGGCCAGCTGAGCAGGGAGGGACCTAGGGTGGGGCCAGCAGAAGGTGCATAAATCATTATTGGCGAAGACCTCAGCCCTGAGCTGCGGGTGGAGGCTGCTGCTCACGGCTCAGGCCAGGGCATAAATCATAATTCCCTACAATAGATCCTTTTGCAGCCGCCATCAGGAAAACTGTGTTGGTTTTATCGATTTTTTGACATGGGGGCCTAGGCAGCGGGCGGCTCCTGAATCATTATGAAATGAAACTGATTAGGAATTCATGGAATACTAAATAAACTTTACGAGCCCGTTGTAAGTTTTTTGATGCATGGGGAGCGGAAAATGAAAACTAATGATATAAAAATTACACAGCGTGCTGAGTATTATTATACCGCTATTGATTTGTTTCAAACTGTACATCAAAATCGAAGCGGGCTGGGGCGGTTCCTGCAGCGATGCAGGGGATGTTTGGGCTCACCAAGGCCGGAGGACTTTTTTCCCCCCTTCTGTTTTTCTTTCTCTTTCCTCTAGCTTCCCTGCTCTGTAATCTGACTCCTTTCTTTCCACCTCCACTCTTCCAGGGAACGCCCCAGGGACCCCCTAGCCACCCATGGCAGGGTACCCTTTTTCTCAGCTTGGAACCTGGATGATGGCCCAACCTGAGTTCCTAGGCTCCACTGGTCTTTCTCTCTGGAGCTGCATTTTCAACCTGTGAGTTTCTTTTTTCCCTTCTGCCCCCACCCCCCGCCCCTGTTTCTCTGGGGAAGGACTGTATGCTTCAGGGGAAAGAGTTGGAGACCTGTTTCCTGTTGGCACCTTGCTGTGTGACCTTAAGCATGTCACTGTGCCTCTCTGGATACAAAAAAGATTGGACTCCTCAGATCAGGGTTCCTCGAAGTCTGTTTTTTTGAGAACCCACGTATCATCTTCAGAGCTTGTTGAAAATATGAATCCCTGGGTCCCTCCTTAGATGAACTGGCTCCAAATCTCAGGAGGGGGATCTGGGAATCTGCATTTTACTAAGTATCCCGTATGTTGGATGTAAACCACTGTACCCATTGATCTCACACCATATAGCTGAGCCACTTATCCCACTGGGTTGTCAGAGGTGGCCTTAAAGCTGTGAATGTTGACTTCTGTATTAGTCAGCTTTTGTTAGTTTATGGTGCAATAACAAATAATCCTCAAATCTCAGTGGCAACATGAGTTTGTTTTTTGTTCACGGTACATACCTGTTGTGGGTCGTTTGTGGCTCAGCTCTGATGGTCTTCATTCTGGGGTTCAGACAGACCAAGTAGCCCCAGTCAAAGACCTGCTATTCGGTGGCCGAGGGAAAAGAGTAAGAAAGATGGTGGAAACATGTGATGCTTCTAAAGCTTTCGCTTGGACGTAGTGTATGTCACTTCTGCTCCCATTCCATTCACCCAAAGGAGTCATAGCATCAAGTCCAATGTCAGTGGAGTGGAAAGCACACTCCTCTCCCAGGAGGTGGGCACCAGGGAGAGCCTTCGGGGATGGGTTGGGAGAGATGGCAGTAGATGTTGTAATATACTGTACTGTAGCCTCCTGGGCTTGGGCCCAGGCCACCCCAGAATTTGGGGTCCAAGACCTTGCTTGGATGGACCAAGGGGTTTGGCCTAGCTCAGTTAGGAATAGTGCTGCTGCTTTGCACAGCTGTGCACACATTACACTTCTGTCTCCATGACCATTGTCCACTGACCTCCTCTATCTACTCCACGATCCTGGCCCTCCTCTCAATGGTCATGGTTTCTGCCCTTTGCCTCATAATGATTTGTTTCCTTCACTTCTGCCTCCCTGCCGGGGAGGGAGGCCTGAAAACACCTGCCAGGGTTCCTCAATGGAACTGGTGTCTGGTGAAAGAGAATTCTTTTATAAAACTGTCCTTTATCCTCTAAATTCAGAGGGTAAGTTTATATTTTGTGTATTGATTTTCTTAAAGTGGAACACAGTAGCTTTCTTGTTAGCAAGTGTCTTACTATTTCACAAGAGAGAACTCATGTAAGTTATCTCTCCTGCTAGAATAGTTCTTATTATGTTCAACATCACATTAGCCCAACTCTCAGAGAATTTGAACTCTTCCCCTGGATGCAGCATGTCACTCCCAGACCCACATTACTGCCCAGCTCCAGGCATGTCAGGGTGGCATTCTCAGGAAGCCCAGGGATCACTCGAGGGGACCTCCCACATGAACTTGGCTCTGGGAGATGTCAGGGATTTCAGTCACACAGCCTGGCCCTCAGGGACCTCGGCATCTTTCTGACAACACAGAAACACACACACACACACACACACACAATGTATATACTCTGCGCACACACCTTTTCATAACTAGACAAAATGGATCACATGATGGTTCAGAAAGGACACAGGAATGAGGGTTGTACGGTTTGAGTTTGAATCTGTTCTGCCCCTAACTGGCTCTGTGGCTTTGGATGTTACTTTAAAAAAAAAAGAGGGAGCAGTTTCCTCTGCTGTCAAAAATGGATTTGGACTCAATCCATCTGAGATTCCTTCCAGGGGATTAGAGTGTGCAGTGGTTAGCACACTGGCACAATTCCCACAAGATATTGATGAGTATATCAGTCCCAATTCTTCTCAGCTTGGGGAAAATTTCAAACTGGCTTAAATGAAAAGGCAGTGATTGACTGTTGAAGCGGCCAAGGGAGTCTTCAGGTGCAGTGTGATCCAGGAGTTCAGCTAACACCAAAGATCGGTCTTCACCTCTCAGCTCTTATCTGGAGTCTTCCTGGAGGCTGCCTCTTTCTCAGGCATGCTCCCTCCTCATGGTGACAGTGTGGCTGCCAGTAGCACTAGGCCCACAGCCTAATGGTTCAACAAAGGGAACATCTCCTTCCTAATAGTGACAGTAAAATTCTCAAGACTGAATTTCATTGGCTCAGCTTAGGTCACATGCCCACCCATGAACCAATCCCTATAACCAGGGGCAGTGGGAGGATTTCAGGCCCATAGCCATGCGGAATTGAGAACCACATGGACTCAGAGTGAGAGAGAGAGAGGCTCCAAAGGAAATCTGAGATACAGTTTCAAGAGATAGATTCTAGGCAGATACTAGTAAAAGCTACAGATGTCCACCGAAATCCCTGAGGTCAAAGGCAGGAGGAGTGGGCAGAGCAAGGGCAGAGGTGAGGCTCTTCTGGCCCCAACTCATGTCTGGAACTTTGGAGACAGTTGGGATCAAGCCCAAGGCTGAGGGCCAGGGGTCCTTCATGTGTTGGGGGAGCTTGGGGACAGCAGTGTAGCATTGAGGCTGCCCTGCGCAAAGGGACAGAGTGCTTCATCTTCACCACCAGCATCTTCATTTCTACACAGGCAGGTCGGTGAGTTGTAAGCATTGCTCCCAAGTTACAGACCTGTGTTCATATGCAGTTTTACCCCTTCCCAGCTGTGTGACCCCGAGCCAGTCCCCTACTCTCTGAGCCAAGTTTCTGAAGATTGAGTGAGAAGCTGCTCAGAGAAGACTCATTTGCCCTCTGGCCCTAGAACCTGGCTTTGTCTGCAGAATTCCTCCCAGGTTCTGAATGGATATGCCTGTTGTATCCTCACCTCTGGCCTTTCACTGAGGGCAGGACCACATCATGTACATGGTTGCTCCCAGCCTTAGCAGCATGCCTGGGCATTGTCCGTGGTCCACGGGTGGCTGTGAAATGGAGTAATGGAGCATCGACTGGGAGATCCTCCACAGGTGGGACCCGAATGCAGCTGGGCCCCCTTCAGCCTCTGCTCTACCCACACTCACTCTGCAGCAGGCATCACATGTATATCCATCCCCAAAGCCTAGGTGAGCAGAGTGGATTTCACTAAAGTTTTCATGGAAAGACAGGGGAGTTGATAACATCACATGTCACACACCAAACTAGTCACACCATGCACTGGGCTTCTCTCCTTCCAGACAGCACTCTCCCCCTCATCTCCAATTCCAGTTTCTTAAAACACAAACTAACAGAAAGACCCAACCAAATTCAAACCCTCATTTTGGATCCACACAGCAAAATAAAATCTGATAGGACACAAATCATCTGGCCCAGTTTGACCTGCTTCATCCCTTTCTTTGAACTGATCATCTGGTTAACCCCAAAGCCCAGGGCTACCAGAGTGGTTCAGACCTGACCCTACAGGGGCAGGGGGCTCCTGGAGGACAAGGAAGCCCACTACCTTGATGATAAGCCACCACCAGGCTTCCTGGAGTCTCAGAGAGGGGACGTGACTTGCCCATGCCACCCAGCCCCTAAGCGGGGCTTCTCCACTACACCCCAGCTGCCTTGGGGGGCTAGATTTGGCCCCCTCCCTGTGCCCATTTGCCTCTGTGGGTGGGAGATGTGGGGTGGGGAAGGGTTACTCCTGGCTGGCTCTCCTCGTGGTGTTTGGGGTGCTACACACATTGAATTAGATGTGGCTCTGAGCAGGCCATTCATTCATTCCTGACCATATCGACTGCAGAATTGAGTGCTACAAGTAAGAAGGAGTTTAGCTATTATTCTCCTACTGATTTGATTTAATGTTTGGTTTATTCCTGTCCCTCTCCCCACTCCTGTCCTCATCACTTTGACATTTGCATAGTGTTTCCCTGCAGTTTTCTCGAACACACGTTTTTTTTCTGGTAACTTCATGCTTTGGCTTGAATGGTTTTTATTCGGGGAGTTTGGAGCCCAATGAGACATCTTCTTCCCTCCCTACCCTGGTTTTTTCTTTCCACCCAGTGTGGGACGGGAGCATAAAGAACCATATTTCCCAGTTTCTTGCCTATTTGTGAGTCTATAAGATTCCTGCTGGCTAGTAGCCTTCAAGTGTTTCTGAATTTCCTGGGTGGATGGGGACTCAGAGTGCTCATCAGTAAGTCTGCCCTACCCCCACTGGTTAACCTCTGCCTTTCTATCAGGCACCTCTGCCTACTTCACCATACCCTTAGGATGCCCAGAGCTACCCAGCAGTGAGGTGGCATGTTCTGTCTCCTCTGTCCCCTGGTGCTGCCTTTTGTTACCCCACAGCTGGGCTGCTCAGGCCTCAGGGTTTACAGAATACCTGGTTGTCTTAGTTCGATGTCACCCAGAAGCAGACCCCGAGACCAGGATTCAGTGGAAGTGGTTTATTTGGGAGGTGAAAGGGAAATCTGGGAGTGGGTGGGATATGAGTCAGGGAAGGATACCCTGTGGATGGTTACACTTAGTTCAACCCCAGTTCCCCAGGTTACCCAACATACCTGAACTCCTGGGGTGATCACCCAGGATGAGAGAGGATCAAGTTAGGAGTCCTTCTCACTACTAGAAGGCTATTGAGCCAACTGGAGAAGGGCTCAGTCGGGACAGGGAGGTCACCAGCAGAAATCTGCAGATTCCTGAGTCCAACTCATGTGCCTGTATCCCTCTCTCCAGCTACCTCTAGAGAGGAGGTAGAACCAGCAGGACGAGGGGACAGAAAGGCTAGAAACATAGGCACATGCCTCAATAATACAGTGACCAAGCAGAGGTTGATCACCTGCCCAGGGATGCCATCGGCCAAAAGAGGGAGCTAGCATATATTAAACACCTATTGTGTACCAGCCTAGGATATATGGGACTAAAATGCAAACTCCTTAAAGGCTGGGACCCATATTTTATTTTCCTTTGTATTCTCAGGGTCTAGCATTATGCTTAGCTCCTCGTCATAAAGCCTAGAATAATGGGAAAAATAGCAACCATTGACAGTCATCTACTAGGCACTAAGTGCCTTATATTTACTGTAATGAATTCTTATGGCAATTATTCATAGTAGGTATGATTATTCCCATTTTACAGACAAGAAAACTAAGGCTTAGTGGGGTTAAATGACTTGCCTAGGATCACACATCGGAGTGGCAAAGTCAGGATTTGAACTCAGGTGCATTCATCTTCTCAAGTTCCTGCCCTCCTTTGTGGCATGTCCCAGCGTTGGGAGGAAGTGGGACTACAGATATCCTTGGAAGGCCCTCCAACTTCTGAGGTTCTGTCTTGTTAGCTGCCATTCTTGTCTATCTCCCTACCAACTGCAAAGAAAAGGAAAAGTCCTTTCCTCCTCCTCAGGTGGCTGGTGGCGGATTACTTAGCGCTTGACATGGCGTGTCTCTGTGTCACTGTTCCCGGGCGGAATTAAATCAGGACAGGAAAATATTAATTTGGAGTTGGGGATGGAGGCCGCTCCTTTCCAATTACTCCCCACCCCGTCAGGCTTATCCTGGCGCAAACAAGGAAAGAGGCTGGATTAATTGCTTTGGACTCTGCCCCACTCCAGTCCCAATTACTGGGCCGGCTTGGCTCCCAGCATTATGAAGCGCACTGCTGTGCAGGAAATTGTGTGAAATTTTAACGGATTTTCAGATGCAATAATGGAGCACAGGATTTGGGGCCAGCATTCACTGGGTGGCTGGGCCCTCTGTGCCTCAGCTGAGGTTAAGCTGGTTGGGTTTCTTTGTGTATTAAAGGATCATCTGGTTAACCCCGAAGCCCAGGGCCACCAAAACGGTTCAGACCCTGACCCTGCAGAGGTGAGGTGGGCTCAAGGGGAGCAAGGAAGCCTTAATAATAATAACACCATTTTCTGAGCCTTCACCTGTGCCAGGTGCTTACCCACAACATCTGTAAGCCTCATCCTTTGAAGTTCTTATTCCCTCCCCCCCACCCCATTTTATAAAGAAGGACAATGGGACACAGGGAGGTTAAGTAATTTGTGCAAGGTTACCTGGTTACTCAGTGATGAAGCCGAGGTTTGAACCCAGGTCTGTCTCTAAAGCTGTGCTATTTTCTGGCACCTCTTTGCCTCCTCCCTCCTCCTCTATCCCTTATTCTTTTTTTTTTTTTTTAAATATATTTTATTGATTTTTTACAGAGAGGAAGGGAGAGAGATAGAGAGTCAGAAACATCGATGAGAGAGAAACATCGATCAGCCGCCTCCTGCACACCCCCTACTGGGGATGTGCCCGCCACCAAGGTACATGCCCTTGACCGGAATCGAACCCGGGACCCTTCAGTCCGCAGGCCGACGCTCTATCCACTGAGCCAAACCAGTTAGGGCTATCCCTTATTCTTAAGGATGCATTATTGATGTGCCTTTCCCACCACACTTGAGAGTACAAAGTCCTTTCAGATACTGTCAGGGCACCTGGCATACAACAGATGCCCATGAGAGGTTTGTTGAACCACATTAAAGTTGGCCCAGCACCTAGACTCCAGGATTTACTAATGGAATGAGGGCAGAGGGGGGCTGGTGCAACCCAGAGATATCCCTGGATCAATGAGGATGAGCCCCATTTGAGCCCTCTGGAGCCCACACGGTGGATGTAGTAGGGAGGGAAATGTGTTCCCAGCCCTGATATGTACCAGGTGCTGCCTATGTGCTTTTCATGTAGAGTTTCTGTTCATCCCCACCATGACCTTAAGAGATAGGTGGTGTCACCCACCTCTGAGAGCAGTGGAAATGAAGCTCAGAGAGCTGAGTGAACTTGTCTGGGGTCACACAGCTAGTGAAGTATGGCCTGATCTGCCCAAGTCCAGAGCCCCGGGATTTTGGTCATCCTTGGTCGGAACAGGAAAGACCTGGGGTTTGGGTTTTCAGCTCCAGGGTTGACACACCCCTTAAAGCCATGGCACCTGTGAGCAAAATTCTACCCTTGTGTTTAATATGTCAAGCCAGTAAGAGTGGAGATGGTCTGGTGAAAGAGGAACACTGGGGCCCTGTATGGCTGCAGAGGAGTTGGGAGACCAGGACGGAGTTAGCAAGAGGGGGGACAGTGATATGGATCTTGTACCTCAAAAATCTCAGACTTTGGTGAGGCCACCACATGGAAAGAGAATCAGCCTTGATTGTAGGGCTGAAGAGAAAGACCCTGGAGAAGATGAGGGTGTGGAAGGATGAGGGGAGGCACACGGTGAGCATCATGAGCTGTCCAATTCTCACCTGCCCCTTTTAGCAAAGGGGAATTAATTATGTGCAGGGGATGCCCCCTTAATGGCCATCATTAAGTTTAATTTAAAAAACAGACCTTACACCCCCCGCCCCCCGCCTACCCCCCCCCACACAGCACCCCAGCCAGCAGCACCACTATTGGCAGCTGCACTGATTAATGGCCTCATCCTGGAGATAGGAAAGCAGTGGTTCTCAAACTGAGCAACCACAGAGTCTCCTGCCGGATCATTACAACTTGGTTTCCTCCACCCCACCTTTGGGTGATGTCTGGAAATTTGCATATCTAACAGGTGTCCAGGTAATGTGAAGTTACTGGCCCAAGGAACACACTCTGGAAACCACTGTAGTGAAGACAGGGCTTCATGTAGTGCCAGCGAAGCACTGAGACTTCAGCCCTCACCCCTGGGGGACCTCTAATCTAATGTGGGGGGCATAGCCACCTGCCAGTTTAGACCCCCAAGTGCCTTCTTTTCTCCAGTGATGTGTGAGACAAGTGCATTTACTCAGGACTCTGTGGCTCCTGCCCTGGGCACTTCAGAGAATGGAATGCCAAGGGCCTGGTTCTGTGACCACTCCCCCTGTCTACAGGCCCTGCTAAGCTGGATTCTGGGGACACCCACTTGCTTCATCCTTAGCCCCAAGCCCAGAGAGCCCAAGGGAAGCTGGATCCTATTCTGTAGGCCTTCTGTCCGCGCCCACCAGGGGACAGAATCTGGCAGTGAGCATCTCTGGAGGCCTGGTGGTGGCAGCAGGGGCCCACCATTATGGGCCTAATTGTGAGCCTTAGATAGCCCCCACCCCCCATCGATCCGGCTCTGCAGGCTTTGCCAGGACTACTGTCCAGAGAGCTTGTTTGCACCTGTGACAAGGCGAGCTCAGGAAACCTAATTAGCTAGTTTGGTGTTTTATAATTAGGTCCTTTAAAGAATTCATAGGTGGTGATAATAAGCCCATTTAGAAATCTATTAAACTTTGGAGGAAGTTGAAGGGAAGCCCTGTAACTATGTGCACACGCACTTTCTCTTCCCCTGTGTCTCTTCCCTCTGCCTTTCTTTAGTTTTTTCCTGCCCTTTTTCTCCATCTGCATCCTCAGGTACCCTGATTCCTCCCTCAGCTAAATTCTTACACCTTTTGATTGACACTCCATGTCACCGTGGTGCACACTGACTCAGTTAACTCTTCCTACAACCCTGGGCGGCGGAGTGGTACTGTCATTGTACCCATTTTACAGATGAGCGGCCTGGAGCCCAAAGAGGTTGAATATCCTCCCTGAAGCTACATGTCCTTCAGTAGCTGAGCCAGAAGTTGAGTCTGGACTGTCTGGCTCATAATCCCTCATCAAGCCTCACTTTCCTCAGCCTGCATCACCCTGTCTGCCCATGGCCTCAGCCTCCTTGCTCTCACCCAGCTGGCTGAGCTGGAATTTTACAAATCACATTCCTGTTTTCTCAGAGGATTGGTGCCAGGGCTTCAGAGCTAACCTCAGATGGGTCTGTAATGGACAATGGTTTCCAATACAGCTTGTTTTTTCAGCAGCTCTTCCCACTGGATTTCTGCCAAGGTAGTATGAGAGAAGGAATAGGTTGATTGCCTCCCTCCCTCCCTCTGTCCCTCCCTCCCTCTTGTTTTCCCTCCCTCCCTGCCTTCCTTCCCTGTACTGGGGCTGAGGAGCCAGAAATGAAGTTGACCAGTTTCCAGCTGAGGAGTCTAAGGGGTCCCCTAATGCCTCTGTATCTGCATTAGATCCCCCAGCTCCCTCTTATCACACTGTTTCCTTCATGGTACTTATCATAACATGACATTTTCTCGAGGATTTGTTCACTTATTCATTTACTTGTTTGTTACCTATCTTTCCCCATTAGACTGAATGCACCATGGGGGGCAAAGATGGGTCTGCATATATCTGATTCCCCAGGGCCTGCATGGGTTCCTAGCACAGAGCAGGAACGAGTGAACATGTTGAACCTGACCTTCCGTTTCCTTATCTCTAAACTGGGGATAAAACATCTATCTCCTCTATAGGGTAAGTGCCTGGTACACAGCAGGTGACCCACCAATGTTGGTGCCCTCACTCTGCCCTGCTGTGCCCTTCAGGTAAGCACTGCAGTGCCCAGAGAAGGTCTAACTTAAAAAAACAACAACCCTTTGATGACTCCCCCCCCCCTTTTTTTTTTATAGTGCAAAGACATTTTTCCGTAAAGCAAATGAACCCTTCCAGATTAATCTACTTTAGAAATTGGGTGTTTGTGTTTGTGTTGGGCATTCTTAATGCGGGCTGCCTGGGTGTATATAACTGTAGAAATGTGTAAATGTATGTCTTAGTTCTTTGTTACAATAGTTCACCATTATGCAGATTCCGAGAGAGTAGGTTCTTGAAATTATGCCTCCTTGAAGCATAACCAAGACTGCAGAGATATAAAAGTCAGATGTGGGGCTGCTGCTCCTTGGTGTGGTTGGCAGAGAGCTTGCACCGGTGCTGGAGCAGGGTTTGCATCTGGGATCCTGCATGTACTAGTTGTATGACCACGGGTCAAGTTACTGATTCTCTCCCAAGTGGAGTTTCCTCTTCTGTAAAATGGGGAGAGGGCAGGTAATATTTATATCTATCTTATAGCGTAACAACCTATTCAATGAGTCCATGAGTCAATCATTCCTTCAATGAAAGCTTGTTGAACGCCTCCTATGTACCAAGCACTGCTCTGAGCTCTGGTGATTCATCAGTAAGACCTCTGAAGCCCCATAGGGCTTACGTTCTAGCAGAAGACAATTCATGTGAAGCTCTCAGAACAGTGCTCAGTGAATGCTGGCCAGGAGGGTGACAGTGTACACAGAGTGGCTCTCCAGTGACATGGCTTATGGATCTTGGTTGCACCTCCATAGCCTCTTCTCTGGGAGAAGACGTACACGTGGCTGGACACATCTCCATGACACTGCTTCTGTATTTCATGACACTGGGAATCTTTGTGATGTGTTTTGGGAAAGGCTGGGCGTCGGGGGAGGTGTGGCATTCAGTGGACAGATCTCAATCTCATCTTTCCTTGCCCTTCTTCATGTACAACTGATTGCCTTCTCTCCTATGCACATTTCAGCTCCCACACTCTGCTTTGTCTCACTGTGTTCCCTACTCCTGGACTTCTTTCTTCCTGGCCCTGGGAAACTCCACCCATTATTCAAGGTCCGCCTTCTCAAAGCTGCCCCAGCACCCTCAGCTGGGAGAAATCCCTTCCTAACTCTCCACCTTCCTCTCCCCTCTCTCCCCTCTCCCCTCTCTCCCCTCTTCCCTCTCTCCTCTCTCCCCTCTCTCCCCTCTCCCCTCTCTCCTCTCTCTTCTCTCCTCTCCTCTCCTCTCCTCTCCTCTCCTCTCCTCTCCTCTCCTCTCCTCTCCTCTCCTCTCCTCTCCTCTCCTCTTCTCTTCTCTTCTCTTCTCTTCTCTTCTTTCTCTCTTTCCTTGTGTCCTTTCCTTCCCAATGTCCCTTGCTATGTTTCTGTTCCCCTGCTGGGCCATGAACTCCTTCAGGACTAGAGCTGTTCCATTCATCTCTGTGTCCTCTACACCATATTGCTTTACTTGCAAGGGATTCTCAACAAACACTTTTTAGGCGATTAAACAAATATATGGCTCAGTGGGTTTATGTAGAATCATCAGACTTCACTTTTTCTGGGGGTGGGAGATCTGAGACAGGGGTCTTGTGTAGAGCAGCAATGGCCCTTTTTGCCTGGGTGCAGAGGCTCCCGTGTGTACGCTGCAGCCACCTCGGTGCACTCACACACATCCATGGGGCCCAGGCTGTTGGCTTGGGTGTGTACGTGGAGGGACATGGTGGCAGCCCAGTGCCCAGTGATGGATGAGGGGGGTGGAGGTGACTTTCCCAGGGGAAGATTAGCGCCTGGCAGCTATGATTTGTCTCGTGCCCTCCTGTCCTTTTGCTGGGCCCCACTGCAGAGTCATTCATTACAGAGGCTGCTGTCACAGAGCTGGGGGCAGGGGCTGAGCAATGTGTGTATGTGTGTGTGTGTGTGGGGGGGGGGTGGCAGGCTTCACCCCTCCCCCAGAGAGCCTCTCATGCCAGAGCCCATTCTGTGGCCATGAGACAGACGTCTGGAGTTGGGAAGAAGTGGACCAAGTTGTATTCACCTAGGACATACCCTTGTACCCAGGGGCAGCAAGGTGTAATAGGGTGGGGAGGGCTCATGCACTCATTCATTCACGCACTTGGCAATTTCACTAAGTGCCCACCAGACCTGTCCTCTCCTTTCAAGGCACTCACCACTGCTGGGGGAAGGTAGGCATACAAACTGGCAGTGCAAGGTGGTAACAGGCTGCTGAGACAGCTACCCTCCAGCCTGGGGGACCTCAGGGCAAGTGAGAAGCCACAGGGGGTGGTTTAAAGAGCACTGAACTTGGAGGCTGAAAACTTAGGCTTGAGTTTTGGCTTTATTACTTACTAGTGTTATGGCCCTGGATAAGTCACTTCAAAACTGCTTAAGCCTCAATGCCCACATCTGTAAAATGGGGCTGATGATATATCTTTCATTCACACAGCTGTTTTAAAAGGGAAGAAGCTGTCAATGTGCTTTTTAAGTTGGAAGGTGCTATATAGGTGTGTGGGATTATTACTTCCTTAATTCCACTGCCGGGGTTAAGGGTGGGGGCCAGGCAGCCAGATGAGACTCCAAGAAATAAAATTAATACAACTCCCACCCCCTGGTATTTATACAGCCCTCTACAATTTACAACTCAGTTTTACATTCTTTATATTTCTCGATCCTTACAACAAACCTTGCAAGCCAAGTCGCTGCAGGCATTATTAACTCTTATTTTGCAGGGCAGGAAGAATCTCAAGAGAATAAATTGTTTGCCCAAGGTCACTCAGTTAGTAGGGGAATGAGCTAGGACTGGAATGTGGTTCTTTCTGATACTCAGGCCTGTGTGCTCTTTTCCTGTTTCTACACACTGGAGTTCCTCTGTTTTGATAAGACCCTCCATTCATCTCAGCTCCAGTCTGGGTGACATTACCCCCACCCCCGAGACTGTCCATGAATGGATGTGGCACCTTCCCATTACCCACACTTTCATTGTGCCCACTCATGACCACTTTTGGACACAATGGTGTCAGGGGATGGGGGATGGGAAGAGAGGGGTCTGTATGTTTGAGAATGTAAGAGGGAGAGAGGAGGGCAGGCAAGCTGAGATTTTCCAAGAGTCCTCACCCAAATCTGGCATGTCAAATGCTAACTAAGTATGGGAAGGCGAGGAGAGAACTGAGGAGAGAGGGAGGAAGGAGAAGCAAAGGCAGAGGAGAAAGAAAGGGAGAGAGAACTGGAAGTTGGGGTGAAGAGCATCACGAAGGAATATAGGGAGAGGGAAAATACAAGGGAATGGAAATGAGACAGGAAGGAATCTAGGAGAGGAGAGGAAGGAGGAGAGCAAGGGGGAAGGAGGGAGGCCTAGAGGCTGGGGAGGACGTTGGGGGAGGGTCAGCTCTTCTCTGGCTAGGGGTGGGAGATTGAAGGCGGAATCGCAGCAGGCTGTGGAGGAGAGGAATAAGTCATAAACGCTGTGGGAGCAAAGGTCAAATATAGACTGATGGCTCCATTGTTTCCTAGCCAGTGAGGAGGACCCTGTTGGGGGTTTGCCGAGATGCTTAACCCTTTCCTGCCTGGCTTTTTGATGGTGAGGCTGGCAAGGGGATGCAGAGTGAGAAGAGTACCCCTGTGTCAGGGATCAGGATGGGGGTGGGGTTTGGACAGGGACCCCACAGGGTTGGGACTGGGTCTTGGGAGAAGGGACTCTCAAATGTTCTCTCCACTTCAATTCATAGGAGGTAAACAAAATAAAAACATAACACCTCTCTTTTTCTACTGGTGGTAGTCCTCTCTTGCATCCCTGTCCGGGGAGATTTCCTAGGGGAGAAGGAAGTTCCTGGGAAATTGTTCTTGAGTAGCACCTATTAACAACAGCAATAATAAATAGTAGTAACACTAGAAAATGTTTTATTAAATAATAAAACCAAAATTAGTATCAATTAATATTTGTCCTGAACACATTAATATATATTATATGTTCAGTGTTTATTGTTTTCAAATAATTTTTTTAAAAATATATTTTATTGATTTTTTACAGAGAGGAAGGGAGAGAGATAGAGAGTTAGAAACATCGATGAGAGAGAAACATCGATCAGCTGCCTCCTGCACACCTCCCACTGGGGATATGCCCGCAACCCAGGTACATGCCCTTGACCGGAATCGAACCTGGGACCTTTCAGTCCGCAGGCCGACGCTCTATCCACTGAGCCAAACCGGTTTCGGCGGTTTTCAAATAATTTTAACAATCACAATATCATTTAAACGTAACAGTCCTGTGTGATTGGCATTATCAACACCTTTTACCACTGAAGAAACTGGTACTTAGACTTGCCCAATTTATGCCAGTTAGCAGCTTTTTTAATCCTAACCCACAGATCTTTCCACTACTCCACAACTTTCCTTGGGAAGTTTCATACTCATTAAATGGGGAAATAGGGAGTTTTTTCCCCTCGGGAAACATTTGATTATGAAATAACTCGTGTTAGTTGAGAAAATCAAATGTAGTTGTTGGAGAGGGAGAGGATAAAGCCTGTGGGACAGGACTTCAGCACCACGGACAGGTCCCAGCATCTGGGGCCCTCACCCCTCTCACCAATCAGCTCAGCATAACCAGACTTCTCTCAGGGAGGGGCCTATCGCTAGACCCTGTGGACCCTCCCCAGGGGAGAGTGGGGGTCCAGCGGTCGACTCCTCAAGCGCTGTAACGCCCCCCTCCGCACCCCCAATGATGTATAGACTGACAAAGGACTTAATGCTGTGAATACATAAAGCGGTGAGGCCTGGGCGGTGGAGGGTGACAGCTGCCCTTTAATGCTTGGCTTTTTAAAGATCATGGTAGAGTTCAGAAAGTATAGTCATGAGGTTTAATGATTTAATGGGGACGACTGGGGAGCAAAAATAGTTACTGCGCCCTGGGGAAAAGTGACTCCTCATACATATTACTTTAGCCTAATGGCCTATAACGCCCTCCCCCTGTGCCGTGGGGGGGAGTCACGCTACATAGCCGCTGTAATACCGAATGGCCTGATTAAATGCATATTAAACAATACTAAATTGGGAAAAAAGAGGCGGAGGTGGTGCTAAATGTATTTATTCAGTTCTGTGGGGGGAAGAAGTGGCTCCTCCTCTGGCGTTGGGTGGAAGAGGTCCTCTTCACTAACCTGCTTCCCAAAAGGTGTGGTGCCCCCCATGGGATCCAGAGGGTGCTGGGAACCCCAGTTCTCTGGGAGGAGCTTAAGGAGGGAGACACCTCCAAAACGGGGGGAGATGCTAGGCATTAAGGGTCTGGAGTGCCAGGAGCAGGAAGGGAGAGCCAGACCCACTGTCCCCAGAGACCTCCTGTGGTTCCCAGCTTGGAGACTTGTCTACAGAAGTGTGGTTTGATTCTAATCTGTCACTTTTGAGAGGCTGCTCTTCTGTAAGTCCTGGGGCTTACTATGGGACTCTGGGATCTACTGGGGTGGTCTCCTTACCGGTAAACCACTTCCCCATGACCCTTCAACCAAGGCCCTAGTCGCCAGTTTCTAAGACCTCTGATTAGACTAGAATAAGTGTGCAGCCTCAGCTCTCCAGCCTCTATAGACTATGAATGCACAACAGAATCACCTGGGGTGGTTTTTAAGATGCCAGTGTCTAGGAGTTATATCTCAAGAGGTTTTTGATTTATTTGGCCTGGGTATGGCCCACGTGTTAATTTTTTTTAAAAAAAAAGCTACCCAGGTGATTCCAACTTGCACTGAAGTTGAGAATCACTTCAGTAGAGTGTCAGAGCTGGGGGATACTTTGGAAGGCACCTGGCATAAGTCCTTCATTTCACAGATGAGGAGTTGAGGCTCAAAGAGGCCACGACTTGTTCAAGATCCCTAGGGATGGACCAGGCTCTTGACTCCCAATCCAGTGCTCTTCGCATTGGCCCCTTCCTTTTTCATGGTAGCATGAACAGGGCCAGTGTCAGAACCAGGGACTATGAAGAGTCAGCATCCCGGTTCTGCAGCTCTCTGCCCCAGATAGACCAAAGGCAAGCATGGACTCAGTAGACCCAAAACAGCATCTCTTTCTCTGGACTTGGGGAAGGGGCAGTCTTTGTTTCGTCACTCAGCTCTGTCTGAGTCACACATGTGAGTTTTCTGATCCTAAGAACCTTCCAGACTCCCTCCCTGGCTCTGGGTCTTGTAGGTCCTGGTTGACCTATTGGCATTAAGAGCCAAACTGCTTGGATTTAAATCCTGGCCCTGCCACTTACTACCTGTATAACTTTAGACAAGTCAACCCCTGTGTGCTTCAGTTTTCTTGTCTACAAGATGGGGATAATAACAGTACTGACCTCATAAAGTTGATGTAAGGATTACATAAGTTAATATGTATAAAAGCACTTAGAACAGCATCTGGAGTATAGTAATTACTATGCAAGTGATAGCTGTTGTTGATTTAACATTTTAAATGTGTCTCCCCTTAGGCCCCATCATAGACTGCAATGTTTTAAGTTGTTTGTGTTCCTTATATCTGTTATTCGAGTTCCTTATGGATGGATTCTAAGGTCTGTACCTCAGGGATTTTGTTCCCTCGGGTCCTGAATGGCCTCAGATTCTAGTCAGGATCCATGTGAGTTCGATATTGCCTTCCCTAAAGAAAAGGAGAAAAAGGCCTTATGAAGTTTGGATGAGAATGGGGCAAGGAAGACAGGAACATAGTTGGGCAGGAACTCAGTTCTAGGCAGGATGCCAGGATAAAGGCTTTGCCTATCCTCTTGGGATGTTTGAAACACTTGAGACCACCTAAGTAGGTGGTGATGGATGCTGGACTCAAAAAAGCCCACTGTCAAGTGAGTATTAAATAGAAAAGAGTCCTGTTTCTGGCTTCCTGGTGGGAATAGTGGGGGTGCATGAGTGGGCATTCATCTTTGTACTTGCCTGCAGCCTAATTTTGTTGAGGCATAATCTTATTTTCAACAAGGCTGCTGGTTTGCTTAGCCACTGACTGAGATGCAATGGAATAGGCCCAGAAACCACCCAAGGCATGGGTTGCAGCCCACAGTACTCTTGCCCTGCTCCCATGAGCATTTGCCCTTGTGTCCTGGGGAGAATGAGATAGGAATATGGACTTCAGAGAAGGCACCATCTTCTCAGACCAGCTTTTGTAATTTTGGATGCCTGACACACATAACTTTCTGAGAGTGGCCTTCCCAATCTCATGGCTAATGACAATCCTTTCTAAGCCCCCTGTCCTGGATAGTAGCCTGCTGTCTCTTATTCATGTTGCCCTTTGATGCTTCCAGCCTTGGTTCATCATGCTCCCTTCTCAAAATTTTATATCCAAATTCTGCCCCCCGGTCCCCCCCTGTGGGAGCCTAGGTTAAATGCTGTCACTTCTAGCAAGTGCCCTCTAATGGAATGGACTCTCTTGAGCACTCTACAGCTTGTATATTTCCCTCCCTCATTGCCCTGTTACAAACTGCATTGTACCAGTTACCTGGGCTCCTACTGGCTCAATCACAGGATAAGCGCTTGTAGGGTATGGGGCCTTGCCTGACCAATCTGTGTGTGTCCCACTCTCTAAAATCTAACATAGGGTTTATTCCAGAATTGGCATGTATTGATGAACAGAGATGGAGTGTTGTTACCTACCAAAGCTCACATTAAATAAGAATGTGTGAGTTAGCTTTCTCTAGACCTGTTCAGAAAGGCATGGGAGGGGAGAAAAGCATTCCCCTGGGGGAGTAAGATGCAGAGAGCCCTCAGCTCTAACCCTAGATCATCCCCTTGGGGGTGGAGAGAGGGAGGAAAACTGATTGATTCCTCCTTCCTATTCCACAAGACACTCCTCCACGCACACACACATCCTGTTATACACACAGATCTCACTACCTGCCCTCCTACCCTTCTCCTCCTTCAACTGCATTTTAAATAAATGCCCATTAAAAAATCCGCCTCTTCCCACTGCTACACAGGCCAGACCCTCCCACCCCCAGGTCCCTGACGCTCTTAGATTTTCCTGCTGCTACGTTCCACCCTGAGCCATGTCTTCTAGTATTTTGCTTTCAAATTGTGTCTCCTGCCATTTGTGCCACATTTAAAATGCTAACAGTACAGAATGTCATTTACAGAACCGGGGCGTTTGCTCCGGAAAATTAATTTGACTTATTCCTTCTGCCTGTTCCTATCTCCAGGCCAATATTATGCTACTCATTCTACAAGAGTAATACTTAATGAATAGGACTATTAATAATGTCAAGGTCCGCGGGGGCCTGGCGGCTAACGGATAGGCGTAGACGGAAGGAACCCATCACCTGACTCCTGGTTTAATGTCCCATGAAAATATCAGGCACTGCAGTGTAATTATGGAGCAGGGAGAGGCGAGTGGATGATGACCCAGAGTTTCTTAAATATTTTTCAAATTAGTTGATGCTTTTCCTTTTGGGGGGAGTGCTTACCCCCTCCCCCACCTCTATTTTTAGTTCTGGATTGGAAGAGGAGGTAGACCTGTTTTTATTACACACACACACACACACACACACACACACACACACACACACAACAATGTATAATACAGAGAAGCTAATAGCTGCTTTCACCCCAACATGCTGAGACACTGTTGGGTATGGGGAGGAAAAGGAGGAGGAAAGCTTAGGTTTCCATTAAAAAAAAAGTGAGATCAGAAAATCTGATTTACAAAGAGTACCCCAGTGACCCTCCTTTTCTCCATTCACCTCCCCCTTCCTCAGCGTATGCAGAATCACAGAGCCAACCGAGGCTTCCAGAAAGAATGTGAGTCCCCTGGTTATATGCAGCCCCACCCCTGCCACACTGTCCACAGTCCTCAATACTCAAGGAGAGGGAAGACTGTCCCTTGGTGTACAGCTTCTTCTTTGCTTGAAGCCTGACTTCTTTTAAGTCCTGAGTGGCCCACTTGGCTGCTTTTGTGGGAATAGATCAGCAAGGTGGGGCAGGAGTGCTGGGGAGCGGAGGCGCAGGGGGAGGCCAGGACAGGGGTAAGGGAGTTGGTGCTGGACTCCTTCGTGTCAGTCTCATCTCATGTGCAGGAAGGGGATAAGAATATCTGCCGTGCAGGATGGTGGTGAGGCCATGAGATAATGGGTATGAAGGGCCTGGGGCTGTAGCTGGCACATGGAGATGGCTGATAATGTTAGTCTCTTTTGTCCAGTTCATGATGGTACAGTCATACTCAACCATAGCAGGAAATAAGCACTTCTTGGTGCAGGGTTGAACAAAGGATACACACCTCTTACCTTAGGGGAGCCTGATGTGTAGGAGCTTCCAGTGTAGTGGGGGAACCTCTGCCCTTGAGGGGCGCCCAGATTCCTATAAAAAAGTCAAAGTTTTACCCTGGCCAGTGTGACTCGGTTGGAGCATTGTCCTGTACACCAAAAGGCCGTGTGTTTGATTCCCGGTCAGGGTACATACCCAGGTTGCAGGTTTGATCCTCAGTCGGGGTGCATAAGGGAGACAACTGATTGGTGTTTTTCCTTTCCCTCTCCCTCCTTCTCTCTCTAAAATCAATAAAAACATATCCTTGGGCAAGGATTAGAAAAAAGAAGTCCAAGTCCCTACCTTCAGGGCCCCTAGTCTTATGGTAGAGGCCCAGCTTCTGCTCTGAGAGGGGCTTCTGTTCTGGTGGTGAACACCTGTCCTTGTAGGGCTTATGGAAGAACTATAGTGCCTATTGTGGGGGACCCCAGTCTTATGAGAGTTCCTGCCCTGCTCTGGGAGACATTCCAGTCCAGTGGGAGAAACTCAGTTTCTGATTATGGTGGAGGACTTCTGATCTGGTTGCGTAAATGAGTCCCTTGAAGAGACCCCAGTCTGATAGGGGAGACACAATCTTTGTTCTTGAGGGAGGGGGAATCACAGTTTGATGGTGGAGACAAGTCTTTGCTCCAGGGAAACTCTAAATCTGGTGAGGGATGAATAACCCCTGGCACAGGAAAATCTAATGGGGGAGACAAAGTGTCTGGGAGAGATTTCAGCCTGGTGAGAGTAAAAGCCTAAAGAAGGCCTTTTGATCAGAGATACCAGAGACTGCCCTCCGGGAACACCCAGACTGCTGGGGAGGCAGTCCTCAGAGAGGGACAGTATGATCCAGGGAAGACAGATCCCTCAGTCTTATTGAAGGGACATGGTACCTACTCAGGGCAGGTTCAACCCTGACAGGGATGGCAGGGCACGTAAAGGCAGGCAAATGCAGAAATCTCAAAGAAGGAGAGCACACACTGTTCAGCTCAGCTGGGGGAGAAACCAACAAGTTCATCAAAGTGGCAGATACTTGGGGAGGCTAGGTGTTCTGGGCCCACAGGGCTAGGCTGGAAGCTGGGCCAGCGGCTCCTTTTTCTCTGACTGGAAATCTCCCATTTCAGCACCATGGCCAGCACACACCGGGCATTCAGCACACAAGCCGGCCCTGGCGCTGGCCTGGCATCCAGCTGCCGACCCTTCTGGATGTGTCTGTGTCCACAGGGACCCTGGGACTCAGGGGCAGACAGCCAAGGTGTGTGAGAGGCGATGGGGCGCCTTCCTCGCGTCTCTCCACGAGTATCTGTCTCCCCCATGTGTCCGCAGCTCCTCATGGAGGCATCCAGAGTGCGTGTCAGTGTCTCCCTTCTGTGCAGCTGCTGGGTCGTGCCTGACCTATCTCCTTTCCCACTCCAGAATTAGGAAGGGGGTGAAGTCTTCCTTCTGGGGTCAGCACAGATCTCTCTGAAGGCCTAGGTGTGTGGGGGGTGTGTGTATGTGTTTTGGCGGGTGTTGCTGTGAAGGGCCCATTTTACTACCACTTATGTTTCTTGGGACACCATGGAGTTGATGAGAAAATGAACACACCCTGAGCTCTGCCTGTCCTGATCACCATCCACCTCCTGGACTGAGTCAGGCCTGGGTCTGTATCTGATCCCAAATGCTCCCATCCACCTACCCAGAGCTGCCTGCCTGAGAGTCTTATGAGAGTCCTGGAAGGAACACACTGCTTCTGGGAGGGGCCTGAGGGGCTCATCCCATGCCAACCGAGGGTCAGATTAGGGGCACTGCAGTTAGTCTGTGCTAGCCCTTTCTCCTTCCTCTCTCTCCACCACCTGGTTTGGGGCCCTTACCATCTCCTACAAAAGACATGTTCATGGCCCTGCTCCTTTATGCACTGGGACCTTAACAGATCCAGGCAGTTCACCCAGACCCCCATCACTTCACTCCCCATACCCCAGCCTTTCAGAAGAAAGGTAAAGGGCTTGAAGGACCTGGACACAGGGAGATACCCCACCTCTACCCCTGTCTCCATCTTCGTAAAAGGCAAATGTGGAATCAGCAAAAGGAAAAAAGAAGAGGCCAAATAAAAATAAAGTCATCCAATTAATAATTCTTCTGATAGGCTCATCAGAATTCACAGCTGGACCTAGGAAGAAGTGGAAGAAGGGGGTCAGAGAGGACAAACATGGGGGCGCCTTCTCCGTCCCTCACTCTCAGGTGAGAGAGCAAAAGAACCTCCTGCCAAGTTCTCGTTTTCTCACTTGCTCTTTTTTTTTTTTTTTTTTTATGGGGCATCCTGAGTGTAAAAAATATGACTTGCCTTTATGGTGCTCCAACAGGAATGAAGCTATAAAATTATGAACAGTTTTTATGACGGCTATTCGGGGGATGCTTTTATATTGATGGTATACAGCCTGAATCTGTCTTTTTTTGCATCCCACCCCCCTTCCCTGGGTAGGGAGGGGAAGTCTGTGTAACTATTTTTCATGCATTTAATATATTAATTATCCGGTAAATGCTCCCCAGGCTGTGCTCGGGACATTGGAGAGTGACAGGTTCTCAGCGAGCCTCCAAAGGCAGCGCATCAGCCTGCAGTGTATTATGTCGGTGAGGTCAGGGTGGGGTTAATGTAACTTTTTATTTGCTGATTTTTCATAGGCGGGAGCAGAACTGGGATAGGGGGAGGGAGGGAGAGGGCGGGAGAGGGAGGAGGGGAGGGAGGAGAAGGTGCCACAAGAGCAGAGATAATGGTGAGGCAGATCTCTCCACTCCCAGTTCACCTCTGTCAATGCCAGAAGGTTTGATTAGGTAGGAAAGGAGCAGTGGCCTCTCCTGGCCAGCTCTGTCGACAAATGACACACACTCCCAGTGACACTTCTGAGCTCTACCTCGCTGCATCCTGCACACTGGAACGCAGGCACATTTTCACCATTTGACTCCTTCTCACTCTCTGACACCAAAACCCAGGACGTCAGGCCTGGAAAAAACCTGTAAGGTTACATGGGGAGTGTCTAGCTGGCTTCCCTTTGCAACTTTCAGATGGGAGCTTGTACACAGACACTTGCCCACTGCCACGTGGACTGTGCACACTCGTGGGCTGGCTTTGTCACTCGGTTTCACATTGTTCCTCCTGATCTCACGCACCAAATTCTCACATAGACCCCTTGCCCATCCACAAAGCACAGCTTCTGGCAATTACTAGTAAGTAAAGGGATTGAGGAATGAGTCCCACTCACCACAATTGCTCTGACTTGACATAAGCTGCTCTCGTGTCTTGAGCTGACACCCTGTCCACCTACAAAAAGAAAAACTGTAAGACAACCAGATAGCCCATCACTGCCTGGGTGAAAGGGGTGGTCCAGGTGCCCCATGCCAAGGTGCTCCCTGGGTCTGTGTGTACTCCAGGTCTTGGGGAGGGTGCAGTTGCTGCCTTGACTAAACTGGGACCTCTCTGTCGTTGCCTCCTGCCCCTGTCCCACCGTCTGCTGGCCCCAAGGGGGCAGCACAGCTGGGTCTCCTCTGCTTTTACTGGTCTGTGATCCTGAACACCCGACTCCCGGCTCCCCAGCCCGTTGGAGCCTTTATTTCGGTATATTGACTCTAAAAATATTTTCTCATTCAGAAAAATGTAGAATAAACATTATTTTAAAATATTATCAGTGTAGACACTTTTGTGTGTTGAGGCAGGACAAGGGCTGCCCCTGTTGAACCAGGAGCCCGGATGCTGGGGTTCAGGGCATCAGCTATGCCCCTTTCCCCTCCACTAAACAAGACAAAATGAGGGTGAATACTTCTGAGGCTTTGCAGACCCACCCACCCATCCTTGCCCATAGCTGGCACTGAGGCGTGTGTGTGTGTGTTCCTTCTCTATCTCCTTCCAAGGGGGAGAAGTTAAGAGTTTGAGTCTTAGAAACAGATAGGGTTCATTCAGGTCCTTGCTTTACCACTTCCTGCTCAGTGACCTTGGGAGAGTTTCTTCACTGCTTTCAGACTCAGTTTTCCCATCTGTAAATTGGGGGTAATTATATTAGGAGTGAAACCTATGGTTGTAGAGAAATGTTGTAAAGAGTAAGGAAGTTAATACATGAAAGGTGCTTAGCTCACTGCCTGGCACAGACATTATTGCTATTACTATTATTATTATCCACTCCCACTCACCAATTTTTGTACGACCCAGCCTCTATGAAGTTACCGCTCCTTCACAAGTTTGCAAGTGGCTGTTTGTCTTAGGCACATGTTCTGAGATGTGGCATACTTTAAATAGGTGTGTAGTGATATCTAATTATGACCCAAACATCCAAGCAGGCTTAGTATGCACTTGCCTTTGTCATTGCTATTAAGCCGACATAGGGAGTAACATTAAGGAGCCTATATTATTGGGTACCTATCGAGGGCTGGGGCAGTTACATCATTTATTTTTCTCAATGATCTTATGAGGTGGATAATATTTTTAAAATATATTTTTATTGATTCCAGGGAGGAAGAGAGAGCTAGAAACATCAATGATGAGAATCATAGATCGGCTGCCTCCTGCATGCCCCTTACTGGGGATCAAGCCTGCAATCCAGGCATGTACCCTGACCAGGAATCGAAGGGTGACTTCCTGGTTCATAGGTCGGCACTCAACTACTGGCCACACCAGCTGGGCTGAGATATATAATATTGTTAAGCCATGTCACTGGTGAGGAGCCTGAGGATCAGGGAGATTCCGTCAATAACATGACAGCCTGAGGTCACCCAGGTGTAAGAACCAGGATTCGGTTTCAAGGCCACCCTACTCTGAAGCTGTGTCCTTCCCAATCCCTTGGGCTGTCTCTTGCTGTTTTTAAAATGATACATCAAACGAAAGCAGGGATAGCAATCTTGCAAAGATATGTGTTTACTATCTGTCAGGCACTGGTGAGGGGCTCACCAGAATGAGCTGTTGTTGCTGCCCTGGAGGAGTCTGGAGGCCACTTGGGAGAGATAAGGCATTTAGTAATAGTATTAGTTGTACCACTGCTACTACTGTGCACTGATAATACTATCAATAACAACACCCAGAACAGTTAATGCTCACGGGGTCAGGCACTTTCCCAAGAACATTATCCCATAGAAACTCATTTTGTCCTTATAACCTTATAAGATAGGTACTCTTAGTCCGTACTATTGGTCTGTAGATGGGAAACTGAGGGCAGAGAAATTAAGATACAGAGAACTTGCACAGCCAACAGGTGGAATATTCTGGATTGGAACAGAGAAGGCTGATTCCAGAGGTGAAACTCTTTAGCTTGTAACCTGCTGTGTGCCAGGTGCCTGCCTTTTCACAGCCCCCTCCCCAGTGTGGGATCCTCATTCTCATGTAGCTGTGTATACATCTGACCCTTTAAAAAACGTGCACAGGTTTTTATGAAGGTATTTCAAGTGCTGTGATTCTGATCATAATTGTTCTAAGAATGTAGTTAACCTTTTAGGGTGTAGGCACCGTGTAAGGTGCTTCATCTACATTACTTCCTTTTGTTTCCTCAAGAATGTAATGAGGCAGGTACTAGGATGATCCCCATTTTACAGATCAGGAAACGGAGGTTTTGAAAAGGGTAAGCAACTTGCCCAAAGTCATATAGTAAGTGGTGGATTCAAGATTTAAGCCCAGACAGTCTGTTGCCAGACCTTTAGCTAGTGACCCAAAGCTCTTAAGAATGACAGGGAAGTTTATGGAATCATAAACTGTTGCCTCTCAGTCACACTCCCCCTCCTTCCCTCCTCCTCAAAGAGTTGTGAGGTAGAATGTTCCAGAGCTATGAGGTAGAATCCCCCACTCCCCCATGAATGTGATAGTGTTGTATTGCTCTGTGGCTTGCCTTTCTTTTTTCTCATCTGATGTCGACATATGTAGATCTATTTCATATTTTAAACTTCTACTTAATGTTCCGCAGAATGGATTCACCATAATTCTCCCCTTGATGGACATGTGGGTTGTTTCTAATTCTGGGGCATTGAGTGCAATGGGCAATGCTTCCCTGAACATTCTAATACAGGCCTTTTATGCACATGTGCTCAATACCTAGAAGTGGAATTGCTGAATGGAACAGACAAGGATTTGATATTTTTATAGCTGTGGCCATACTGTCCTCCCAAAAAGGCTGTATGCTACCCCAAAACATAGGATAGGACCCCCCAGGACCTTATAGACTTGCCACTAATGGCTATTATACATTTTTTCCTGTTTTTGCTAAGCTGTCATATAAAAAAGAATCTCTTTATTACTTTTGTTTCCCTGATTACTGCTGAGATTGGGGGCCTTTATGTTTATTTGCTATTTTAAAAATCTTCTTTGCCCTTTGTACATCTCATCTATGCATATGCTTCGCACATTTTTGGATAGGGTTGAGGGCTTATCATTTTTATAATGTTAAATTTCTAAGTATAAAAGTAATACATTCTAAATGGAGAACATTATAAAACATAGACAATAATAAAGAAAATAGATATTACACATAATATCCTTCCACCCTGTGATGACACTTGGCAGCCAGAATATTGGTGCATTTTTGCCTCTCTTTTTTTTCTGTATAAATATACGTACTTCCTACCTGTGCTCTTAGCATAGCACTGTATATGTATATACAATCTTGTACCCTTTTTCCCACTTGACCTTATAAAGGGCACATTTTCTTGTGCTATTAAATATTTTAAACACAATTTTATGTTTGCTCAGGATTGATCAAATTGACATATCAAAATTTATTTAACAATTATTCTAATTGCTGGACATATTGGTTGCTTCCAGCTTTTTATCATTATAAATAATGCTGTAGTGAACATCTTTGTACATAAATCTCTGTCTGCATCTCTGATTATTTCCTTAGGATAGATTCCTTGAAGTAGAATTACCAGGTCAAAGGGTATAAAATATTTATACCCTTTTAAAGATTTTTTATCCATATTGTCAAATTGCTTTCTAGAAGGGTTATATCGATTTAAATCTTCACTAACCACATAGGAAACATACATTTAAGTGCACACTTTATAATTAAAAAACGCCCCACTTTCCAGTTGGGAGGCAAACGTATCTCATTATTGCCTTAATCTTCTTTTTTAAAAAATTTTTTATTGATTAAGTTATTACATATGTGTCCTTATCCCCACATTACTCCCCTTTCCCCCAACTCATGCCCTCACCCCCCTGTTGTCTGTGTGCCTTAATCTTCTTTACAGTGAGATTAAACATATTTTCTACACCTCTCAGCCATTTGTAGTCCATGAATTATTCGTCTATGTTCTTTGCCTACTTCCTATTGGATTAATTATCCCTATTTTGGGGGGACAAAGAAACTGAGGCTCAGAGTAGTTAAGTGACTTACCCACAATTACATAGCTGGCAACAGGCAGAGGCAGAATCCAACCCTCTCTTGCTCCCAGTCCTGAGTGCTTGCACCTCATGCTGCTTCTCTTTGGCTCTAGAGCAGTGGTTCTCAACCTTCCTAATGCTGCGACCCTTTAATAGGCCTGGTACTCATATGTGGGTGTATCTGTATGTGGGCGGACCCGCCTGGAGACGGATACAGGAGCGGTGTCTCGGTTTCTAAGACCATTGAAAATATGTGTTTTCCGATGGTCTTAGGCAACGCTTGTGAAAGGGTCGTTCGACCCCCAAAGGGGTCGAGACCCACAGGTTGAGAACCGCTGCTCTAGAGCAAGAGTCAGCCAACTGTGGCTCAGCCCGCAGACTGTTTTTGTAGATGGAATTATTGGAGTCCAGCCTCACCCATTTATTTACTCTTCTCTATGGCTGCTTTTGCGCTATAGTGGCCGAGTCCTGGAGTTGTGATAGATACCAATACAGCTCACAAAGCCTAAAGAATTTACTAGCTGGTTTTATAGAAATGTTTCACAGAAACGTTTGCTGACCCCTGACCTAGAGCAGGGTTGTATGGACTAGTTTAAATTTCCGAGTCACCACATTTTACAAAGTCAAATTAGAATTTGGCTTTTTTATTTACTACTTCATTCCTTCATCAAATGTTTCTCAAATACCTATTGTCCCCCAGCCTCTGAGTTGGGAGTTCTTATTTCATAAAGGATTTTCTCAAGAGATACATTTGCAACACAGTTATTGAAATTAAAATAGAAAAGCAATGAAGAGGTAAAGGTGTTTAGGCATAGTGCTGATGGAACATGACATTAGGCTCTGAGTTTCTTGGCAACCAGGGCAAAAAGGGAAGCAGACTGAACTACACCCTTCCCACTACCTGGGAGAGAAAAGTAGCCTGTTTCTTTCCAAGAGAGACAAACTGTTCCCTGGTACTACACTCAAACAGGCAGTTGCTGCCCAAGGCGTTGCTCAGGGACTTGAGCAGTGTAATGGACAAAGCCGCCCATGGCACATTTACAGCAAGTACAGCCCTGGTCTTCATGTGGCTGTTTCTCATATCTGCTCTTAATAAAAGCCAAGAGCACGCTGAAAGCTCAGACTCAATGAAGGTGATCCTGCAGGAGGATAATAGAATGTGGTCCAGGTAGGTGGCTTTCTAGGGAGTTAGCTGAAAGCAAGGTTAGGGTATAGAATGCCCACTGGAGTGTATGCCCCAGGTGTCCATCCAAATCCAGTCCATCCTCTTCTTTCCCACTGCCAGCACCTTAGGGTGGGTCCTTGTAATTTTCTCTTCCTCCCTGGTCTGCCTCTACAGACCTCATTATCACCCCCATGCTCCCCAGGCTTAAAAATCCATCAGTGACCCAAGTGCTGGGATTTGGGATGAAATTGTTTGCTCTCAGCTTGGAATTTTTAGTTATTGTTTGAATTCTTTATAATGAGCATAGATAATAAAACGTAGGGTGATTTCATTTTATTTTTAAAAAATATGTTTTTATTGATTTCAGAGAGGAAAGGAGAAGGAGAGAGAAATAGAAACATCAGTGAGGAGAGAGAATCATCGATCAGCTGCCTCCTGCATGCCCCATACTGGGGCTTGAACCTGCAACCTGGGCATGTGCCCTGATGGGTAATTGAACTGTGACTTCCTGGTTCATACAACGACACTGAACCACTGAGCCATGCCAGCAGGCCTAGGTGACTTCATTTTAGAAAAAGAAAATCTGGATCAAGATGCCCAGATGTGCAAAGATGCTGATAGTGGTTAATGCTGGGTGGAGGGACTATGGTTGACTTCTTTGTTCTCTATACTTAAGTATATTCTTTAAAGTAAACATGCCTCTTTGCTGCTTTCATATCATCTAGCACCTTCCCACTTCTCCTTTGAGCTCTCACAGCTTCCTTTGCACAGGGACTACATTGATCAGGCATTACTGTGTTGCGAGCACGGTGCTAGGCACTTGTTAAAAATATCAATGTTACTGCATTGAACCCACGTGTTGATTCCATTCTAAGGATGGAGAAACTAAAATTACAGAGGAACTTACGTGGAGTGGCAGCCGTGATTTAGAACCCAGGCAATGTGAAGCCAGAGTGTGAATTTTTCCTTTTACCACCATCTCCTAGTTCGCACATTGGGTCTTTTATTTCTTTGTCAGCATAGTACTTGACATAGTCTAAGTGTTCAAGAAGTGTTTAGTTAAATAAAGGTATATTCTAAATATCACTTCTCAGATGGGATATTTTTGAAATGCTTATTGATTTTCCCCTCTCCCCTCATACCTTCCCCTCCCTCCACCACTCAGTTACCTTTGCCTCAATGGAGGATGAGGCAGAGTGGAAAGTGGAAATTGTGAGGACTTCCAGGCTTTGATCTTCAAAATTGCAGGCCCTGGGGGGAATGGGGTATGCTTCCAGGTTGAGAGTTGAGGCTTTGCTGGGCCTCAGAGGATGAGGCCCGAGCCCAGGCAGATCTCTGAGAACCAAGAGGGCATGGCTCTGAGGTGTGGGTCCAGGCCCCTGGCATCTAGATGGCTTCACAGAGAATCCCAAGCCCAGATAAGAGGTACAGAATCACTACTATGTCTTCCATCATGGCCAGGAACTCATGGTGCTATTTGGGCAAGAGAGAGGACCCTTTAGAGCAGTGGTCGCCAACCTTTCAGACCTCACAGACCACCAGTGGTCTGCGGACCACCGGCTGGCGGCCGATGCTTTCAAGGGTGCCCAGGTAACAGATAACATGGTGGATCGCATGGTACCCCCACTCTTAGCCTCAGCACTCTATAAGCCCCCTGTATCTTAAAAGTAAGTCTAGAGAAAGGGCAGGAACTGGAGAAAATTCAGGAATGATTGACTGAATTTCCACTACCAGTGGAATGAGGACTCAGAATGGAAGTGAAATAGCATTAAAGAAAATTAAAGTGTTATCTTACACGGAGTCGTTGGACCGAGACTTTTACTACCCTGCCCTTATCTGGGCATCTTCTTTGGGCCGGAGAGATATATTCCAAGGCTGCACTGACCTCTGAGCATGCCAGAGGAAGCCTGGAATTTCAGACCACCCACTGAGGGCAGGGAGGTCCTGAGGCTTTGGAACTCTGAAGAATGGCTGACATCCTAAGACAAAAGTTAAGGAGACTGATAAGTGTTCTCCGCACCTGGAAGGTCTGCTCACCTGTGTGTGCAGGTGGACTGAAGGCCCCCCTTGTAGGCAAACCCAGGTTTCCCCTTCCAGATCAGTCCTTGTGTACCCACCATGCTCACAGACAGGAACTTGATTTAGACCCACAATCCCTCACCATTGGCCATGACAAGAATGATCTTGTCCTGAAAAACTTTCAGAGCAGATGTGACTAGTTGCCCATGTCCACATCATTAGCGCCCCAGTGGACTGTCTCCTTCGGAGCAGCACTGCTCCCGGGGGGACCTTCAAGATGAGTGAGCCATGAAATGGTCCCCCCAGGGTGTAAAAAAGAGGGGGGTCAGCTGAATGAAGTTACTTACCAGTGACCCTTTACATTGGAGCCTATGCCTGTGAAGAACAGTGAGTTTGGCTTTGCCATGGTTGATGCTGCCCGAGCTTCAGCGGTGGAGAGGTGGGGTGATGGTGGTGGTGGTGGGGGGAGGCGGGAGGAAGAGAAGGGACAGTGCTAATGAACGAGCAGGACAGTGGACCGGAATTGGAAGGTCTGGTTCAAGTTTCAACTGTGCTGTTTCCAGCCTGAGCTGGGCAACCCACTTCTCCCCTTTGAACTTTGATGTCCTCGTTTGTTAGGCAATGCCCACCTCACACGGCTGTGGGGAGGCCTCTTGGGAAGCTCTCCATGGCTCTCCCTAAGGATCCCTCATTCTATTTCACGAGCAGCAGCCTCATCCAGTCTTAGCTGCAACCCCCTGTCACCTGTGAAAATCCTGTTACCCCATGAAAACGGTGTGAGTCAACGAAATTAGGATAAGGAGGGACTCGGAGCAGCCACTAGCGGTTCTGCAGCAGTTGGAAAGCAAGTGGCTTCTTGACTGCCAGGGAGCCCCGCGTGCCTCCCAGCTTCGTCGGTCCCGAGGCCGGTGCTGGGCCTCTGGGTTGAGCCCACAGCTTCTATAAAGACAGCTATCCCATACTTCAGGCAAACATTTATTATGCTCTCCCCCTGAAGTGTGGGGAAGTTGGTATTAGTTGTGGGGTTATTCAGAACAAATGAGCACTGGGCCTGGAATTCTTTTTGTTTTAGTTGGAATTTTCACAGCAAGAAAGCCACTGGGGCGACAACCTTTTCTGTACATTATCTCATTCAACCCTTAGGACACTTTGGTAAGACAAGCTAGGCGGGCATTACTTTATCTTTTTTTTCGTCATTGATTCCGGAGTGAGAGGAAGGGAGAGCGGGAGAGAGAGAGAGTGAGAGAGAAACATCGATCAGTTGCCTCCTGTACGTGCCCCGACTGGGATGGGGGAATGGAACCTGCAACCTCTGCCTTGACTGGGAATTGAACCCTAAACCCTTCAGCGCATGGATGACATTCTAACCAGTGAACAACATTGGCCAGGATTATTTTATCTTTTAAATATCTCTTTATTCTGTGCAGGATTATTTTCTTTTAAATATCTCTTTATCACCTTTGCCTGCTTCCTAGTCTAAACTACTTAATTTTTTTTTGTTAAGCTTTTTTTGAGGTATAACACATTTAGTAAAGTGAGCAAACCCTAGACAGACAGGTTGATGTGTTTTTATACCAGTTGAACCACCTCCCAGATGGAGATATAGAATGTTCCCAGCTTTATAGCAGGCTCCCTTCTCCTCCCTCATAGTCATCCCTCCCAAGGACAACAATTATTCTGGCCACCATCCATAGAGATTTCTTTTGCCTGTTTTTGAACTTCATATAAATAGAAACATACGGTGTACCCTCACTGCTGTTGTGAAATTCCCCCATGTGGTATCAGTAGGTTTTCTTTCTTTTTCTTTTTTATTGCTGTGCAATGTTCCACAGTGTGGATATTCCACCATTTATTTATTCATTCTGCAGTTGTTAGACAGTCGGGTTGTTTCCAGCATTCGGAGATTAGAAATAAAGCGCATGTCTTTTGGTGAGTCTTATTCTGGGTCATAGGGTGCCCTTATATTTAACCTTAATAGATAGTGCCAAATATTTTTTCCAAAGTGGTGTACTAATTTACATTCTCACCAGCAGTGTGTGAGAGCTCCAGTTGCTTCACATCCTCACCAGCCCTTGGTGTTGCCAGTCTTTTAACATTGTAGCTATTCTGATGGGTATGTAGTAGAATTTCATGGCGGTTGTACTTTGTGTTCCTCTGATGATGAATGATGTTGAGCATCCTTTCCTTTGTCAATGGCAAACCACTGTTAATGCTCTCACAGACTCATAACTGACCTCCCTGTTCTTGCTTTGAGCCTCTCCAATTCTGTCTGCCCGATACGTATGCGGCCAGTGTTGTTTGTTCCCAACATGCAAGTTAGGTCGTGTTACTCTCCTGCTTAAAACCCATCAGCAGCTTTCTCTTGTCCTTTGGATGAAGATCCAATCCTTGACCTGCCCCCACCTGCCCAGTACCACTGCCCATCTCTGCAGTAGCACCTAAGATCATCTTCCCCTTGTACTCTAGCCACTTGCTTTCTTTGGCATATGGGTTGTGTCCAGTTTTTAGCGATTACAAATAAACTCATGTGTTTCTCCTTCCCAGTATTCATCACATCCTGGTGTGACTGTTCGATTGACATCTGACTGTGCTACTACCAGGGGTGGGCAAACTTTTTGACTCGAGGGCCACAATGGGTTCTTAAACTGGACCGGAGGGCCGGAACAAAAGCATGGATGGAGTGTTTGTGTGAACTAATATAAATTCAAAGTAAACATCATTACATAAAAGGGTACGGTCTTTTTTTTTTTTTTTTAGTTTTATTCATTTCAAACGGGCTGAATCCGGCCCGCGGGCCATAGTTTGCCCATGGCTGTACTAGACTATGAGCTTCAAGAGAGCAAGCCTTACACTTGTCTTGCTCATTATTGTATCTCCAGTGCCTAATACAATAATACCCAACACACACAGTAAGTCCTCAATAAATATTTGTTGAATGAATACATATTCCCTGAGTTCACAAACAGAGAAGCTGGGGCTCTGAGAGGAAAGGTGCAGACCTGGGACTAGAAATCAGGCCTCTTGACTACTCAGTGCTCTTTTCACCACCATACCCCATTGCCTCTGATAAGACAAAGCACTTTTCCATCACTTTTGTATAATTCTAGTGTAAAGATGACTGCGTTATGATTGTTAGTATCAGCTCCCCACCATACTGTCAGCTCCTGGAGGGCAACAATGGTGTCTGTTGTGTTCACCCCCAGCTTGCCAGCACTCGTACAGTGCCTGGAATATCAGAGATCATTGTTAGTATAGACCCACATAAAGAAAAATGCCAATTTCTGCTAAAAGAAGATGCTCTGGGACTGTCCACACATTTTCTTTGTGCTGGGATTTTATGTGACTGATTATTGCTCAAATTAGGAAGCTCGTGTCTGGAAATCTGTCACAGGTTAAATGGCATTCACTGAAACCTCAAAAATCTAGGCCTTCCTCTGGTTGCACCTAGGCAAGTCGACTTTCATTTGCCCTCTTGGGGAAAAATTAGCTTGAGCCATGAAGGGTGGAAACAAGAGGACACTCCAAAGGCCACAGGGAACCTACCAAAGAGAATTAAGACTTTTCTCATTCTTGGCAAGCAAATTGATGCTGCTCATTGCAAATGGATCTTATTTGCTCACCGTCCAGTCTTATCTGCTCATCCGAGCAGGTCTTGCTGCCGTGCAGCTTGGCAGCAGATGGGTTCCAGGAATGGCAGCCCCGTGGAAGTAATAAAGCGGCGTTTCTTTTCCAATTGTCTCTCATTGAGGCCTCTCGGTGATTCGGATTGATTGTCCTGCAGCCCAATGCAGGGACCGACTGAGTGAGGTTTGTGTGGGATTTGTATCACTGTTGCGGGGTTGGTCCCGAGCTGCCCGGAAACACTGTCCTTTCCAGCCGGGGGTCAAGGCCTGTGTGTGGATGAGGTGAGGAGGCACTTTCAGGCCTGGAACCAGGCTTCTGGACTCCTGACACATTCCCAGGCCTGTGACGGTCTCCAACTCCCTGCCTCTGCCATGACCAGGGTGCCTTAGAATTCCCAGTGGCTTCAGGCTTTGTCTGCAGTGGGAGTGGCTCATCCATTCTCTGAGACCCATCTCTCCGGGAGTCTTCCTGTGGCCTGGCCTAAGCTCTGGGTGCCTACCTCTGTCCCAGGAGGAGAAGGTGGGTGAGGGGTATGGAGAAACAATAGCTCCTTAGTCCTGAGCTGTTTATCCATTTGTTTGTAGGAGCAGGGAGAGGCCGAGGTGCTGACAATGAAACTGGGGTCTGGCAGGGTACTTATTGCACACTCCCTCACACCACTAGCTAAGCCACCAGCCAGCGTCTGTGCTCAGCTCAGAACCCTCTGGCAAGTCCTGTGTTTAAAGAGCCAGGCCCCCCGGTTCCCAGGAACAAGGTCAGCCTTGTGTTCCCTCATTCCCTTTTCTTTCGATTTCTGTGAATTTTTAGTTTTCCTCCTGGTCCTGTCTCTTCTCTCCCCCACCTTCCACAGCCCCGTCCCTTCAGACCCATCTACCCCTCAACCCCATCCGACTGCCAATTGCAAAGGCCTGAAAAATAATGTGAAATAATATAGTTTATCACCCAGAGGCTGCTGACAGGCAGAGCGGCCACCTCTGAAAACAGGCAGGAGGCAGGGAGGGCGAGGAAATTATAGGCTGCACAAAGGAGAAAAAGTTAAAGTGAGAGCTCCATAAAAGAAAGTGGAACTATTATGCTGCAAAATGCCAACTCATTACAAAGCGGCCAAATAAGAGAGAAATACGGTGCTGCCTGTAATAGCAGTTTACAAGGGAACATTGTACAGCAACAGAAGAGACGCTGCTATAATTTGCTCTAACAACTCCAATTATCCCTTTTATTGATTTGGCAACACATTTAATAGGAGTAGCCACACCTCTTCTGTTACAAATCATTAAAGGTGTTGAACGGTGTAATTTTAAAATTGTCCTCCTACAGTTGTCAGTATGACAGCATAATTCCCCCTGATGTCGGCTGTGTAAACACCGAGGCACGGTCATTTCCCCCTTACAAGGCCAGAGATGTTGTCAGCCTGGGGTTTTTGTGTAGAAACATCCATTTAATACATATCTTTTTCCTCGACCGGCTCTCCTAATTGCAGCGAGGCTTGGTTTAGTGGTCTTTTTTTCCATTTCCCCTTTCCCTCTCATTCTTTCCCTCTCTTCTTCTGACGAGGCGGGGTGTGTGATGGGGATCGTGGAGGGAGGGAAATAAACAGTCTGTTTGGCCTTCTCTTTCTTCCCCAGGCAGCCTTAATTGCTACTTAAGTCTGGGCCCTGCACTTAACATCCCCAGGGCAGGCCCTGTGCGGTGCACACTCTCCTGAGGCCGCCTCACCGCCCCCACCCGAGGCTCCAGGAGCGACCAGAGCTCACGTGCTCTGCAGGCTGTGGCAGAGCCCAGCTGCCTGAGGGATGGAGGGAGAATGGGTGGGATCGAGTCAGTCAGGACAGGCCTGGGTTCAGGGTTGGGGTCGGGTTGAAGTGGGGGGCACGGGGAGTCAGAGTGTTGCAAGGGCTAGGGCCGATGGCCGGCCAGAGGATGCCCAGGCTGGGTGGTGTGGGGTAGGGAGAGGCCAGAGCGGAGGGATAGAGGGATGGGGGTGCAGGGAAGGTAAGCCCCTGCACTGGCCTGGCCTCTTCCTCATTTGTCCTGATGGAGTCTTTTGTGGGGTTATTCGCCCGGGGTTGGCCTCCTTCACCCACCCCCAGCTCAGGGGAGTTTTGCTCTTAGCTGCATCCCAGTGCCTACCTGTGAGGAGGCCCCAATAGATCTTTGTTAAATACAAACGTGTGAGGAAGGAGTCGGAGGAAAGTAGGTGACCAAAGGCTCAGGTGGTAGGAAGAGGCGAGGGCGGGCAGGTGACTGGTTGGGCGTCTGACCCTATACTGTTGGGTGGGGTTGTGTGGGTGGCTAGAGAGGGTCATGTCCTCCTTCTGTTACCCAAAGCCTCTCCAGTCTTGTGTGTGGGCTGTGTTATCTGGTTTTCAAGTCTGCCCAGGGCCACGCTCCTACTAGGAACCAGTGTCTAGGTGCCATGGGAGGAAAGGGGTGTACTTTCAGAAATTGGGGGTGTTTCCAGTTCCTTTCCAAATCCACCTCTGCAAAATCTTGGGCTTCCCCCAGCCCAACTTTTTTCCCTCTGTATCATGGAGCTAGGCCTAGAGCAGTGATGGCGAACCTATGACACGCGTGTCAGAGGTGACACGCAAACTCATTTTTTTGGTTGGTTTTCTTTGTTAAATGGCATTTTAATATATAAAATAAATATCAAAAATATAAGCCTTTGTTTTACTATGGTTGCAAATACCAAAAAATTTCTATATGTGACACAGCACCAGAGTTAGGGTTTTTCTTTTTCTTTTTTTTTTTTTTTAATATATTTTATTGATTTTTTACAGAGAGGAAGGGAGAGAGATAGAGAGTTAGAAACATCGCTGAGAGAGAAACATCGATCATCCGCCTCCTGCACATCTCCTACTGGGGATGTGCCCGCAACCCAGGTACATGCCCTTGACCAGAATCGAACCTGGGACCTCTCAGTCCGCAGGCTGATGCTCTATCCACTGAGCCAAACCGGTTTTGGCGAGTTAGGGTTTTTCAAAATGCTGACACGCCGAGCTCAAAAGGTTCGCCATCACTGGCCTAGAGGCTCGTTGAGGGGTTGGTACTTTAGGCGACTTCCAGTGGGCCAGGCCCCTGAGCAGATGAGAATGAAGGGGGCATCCTGGGAACACCGCTCTGTGACCTTGAGCTCCTACCCTACCACTGGAATTGGACCTCAGCTGCAGTAGGAGGGATTGAAGTTAGACCCAAAGAATGTTAGCTCTCAGAAGTGCATGGTTCCAGATTAGGTGACTGGGGACTTTCTTAGGGTCAGGAGAGACCCTTGCTCTTCACTGGGTGAGCTGAAGGGCTCTTGGTTTGGGGCAGGGACATGCTGACTTGGGCACAGCCATCAGCAAGAATCTGCAGGAGCTGGGTTCTTGGCCTTGGCTCCCAGGACAGTTGGAGGTGGGAAGCAGCTCCAGCAGCTGTCATCTCCCTGTCATCTGCAGACCTTGTTTGCCTTTGTCAGGGCCTGGCTCTTCCCTGAACCTGCTGTGCCCTCAAGGAGAAAGCTTGGCCACCCCCAAGCTTCACTCCTACATCCTTACAGTAGAAAGCTTGGAGTCTGCTGGGAGGAGGGCCTGGGAAGGGGTCTTTTTCTGTACTCCCACACAGGAGAGATGTTGGTGTGTGTGTGCATGCGTGCAATTCTTTGCTCTCGCTCTAAGCACTTCGGTGTGTCTCCACTCTGCCTTCCTCCATCTCGGCACCTCTTGGTTTCTCTTTGTGCCTTTCTCTCTGGCTCTCTTTTTGTGCTTCTTCCTTTCATATTTGTGTTTTTTGCTCACTGTATTGTAGTTGCCATTTCCATGCTTACTCTCTCTCACCAGACCATGAGCTCTGTGAGGGCAAAGATTGTCTTTTACTCTCTGTGCCTGCACATAGTAGGTGCCTAATCCATTTCTGTGGAATAAATGAGTAGATATCTGACTGTGACCCAGAATCCTTTTGTGTCTGTCTGCATCTTTCTGGGTCTCTGTGACTCTCTCAGTTTTGTGGTTCTGTGTGTAGCAACACCTGATTTATTCTCGGGTGTATGTGTATTTCATGGAGTATTTTCCCCCTCGTTGTCCATGTCTGTCTGCAGTTGTGTTGGTCTGCCTGAATGTCTCTCTGCATGTAGCCCACATCACTCTCCATGCCTGCCGGCTCTGGCATGGAGCTGTGTGCAAAGTAGGTATTCTCTTAGGGAATTCACGTTGGGGGAACTGGACTTCCAAGTCTGTGCCTCTCTCCATGTGGGTGAGCCCTCAGATTCTTCATTACAAGAGGCTGTGAGCACCTGAAACTGATCACCTCCTCCTCCACCTTGGATGGGGGTGAGCTGTGGTCCTCTCCATCTCGTCCTCTCACCATGACCCCAATCACAGCACCTGCCCTTCTCTAATTGGCCAGTGTCAGTGGAAGGGGGAAGGGAAGGCTGATGTCCAGGGAGGAAATCCCATTAGGAGAGCTGGAGCCAAGTTATTAGTGGTTAAGATGTAATTGGAGTTAGTGAATAATCTCACTCGATTCATCATGTATTTATGGCACACCCAGCTGTGTGACCTTGGGTGAGGTGCTTCACCTCTCTGATGAAATAAGACCTCAGTGTTTGCCAAGGACCGCTGGATTCCTGACATCCTGAGTCCCCGAAGTTGGAAGGAATCTCTCTCCGCTGCACATTGATCACTTGCTACTGCCTTTCTCCTGGGAGGCACTCATTACTTGCCTCTGACTTATTTCTGCAGTTGCCCAAGTTCCCCTCCTAAACTCTGCACTCTTTGAGGGCAGGGTCTTGTTTATACCCCCCATAGTTAAGTGCCTGGCACCCAGTGGGTGGTTGATCAGTTTTCTGAATGGATGATTGAATGATTCAATGGTATACTTAAGCAGCATACCATTTTTTTGGGGGGGGGGTGATCCTGCCCCTTTCTAGCTTGGTGAACTTAAGTGAGTTCCTCAGCCCTTTGTGCCTCTATTTCCTAATTAATAATATGCAAGTAATAATGGCTACGACACAAGAGTTTTGTGAAGATTAAATGCAATCATATGTATAGTTAAATCCCTAATACAGAGCTCAGCACTTAGCAGACCCTTCCTGTTCTGTTCCTAAATAAAGGGGCACTAAACCCTACAGGTATCAGAAGAAGAGAAATCAGTGTTGGGTGGGTTTTTTGGATTGAGGCTGGGGCTCATGGAATCTCTATTGGCGGGTTAGGCACGGCTGTCTCATGCCTTATGGGTTTTTGGCTGCTTTTTATCCCCCTACCCCCACCACCCCAACACAGACAAAGATAGATAGCAGGTGCTCAGAAAGCATTCGTTGAATTGATGAATAAAATGAAACCTATTTCTTTGCAGCTTAAGACAGCAGATCCTAGATTCAACTCCTTGACTGAAGCACCTGGGCTCTTTAAGAAATCCACTCCCCCTACTCCCCCCCCCCCCCCCCACACACATATTGATTCAGAATCTCTAGGTTTGGGCTCAGAATCTAATATTTTTTAAAAGCTGCCCAAGTGATTCTGATATGTGGACAATTTAGGATACCCTGGCTTAGGACATGACCAAGATTATATATATTTAATGCACATTTGAAAATAACTTACCTGGTTTTAAAATATAAACACTAAAATTTATTATTGGAACATTATTTATATAAATGTACCCTATGTTCCACTCCTGTGTCTCCTCAGCTACACTGTGTGTGTGGGCAGGGAGGGCATTTACAGGGTAACATTGGAGTCAGGTTGAGGAAGAATGACTGTTTAAGTGGGGCTTGTGTTGGGACTAGAGGGAGTGCTCAGCCTACGTCACAGATGTGAAGGGACAGAAAGGGAAAGCGAGCAGGCTGCAGGTTATTTGTAAACCTGGAACAGGTGACTGGCCCCCACCTCCTGGAGTCTCCCCTCCCCAGCTTCGGGAGGGGACACAGGAGCTGTAGAAAGCAGCTTTATCCCCCACATGATGGCTCAGCCCAGCCTCAATTTTCCAAAGAGTGAAGGGCAGAGGTAGGATAACTAAATAATAATAATAATAATAATAATAATAATAATAGTCTCTTTGTGGAGAGGAGTTTGTGTTTTTGACATCCTTAGTTTATTGTGTCTGCTATGCTTGTCATTACAAGGCGCTCAGGGCCTGCACATGCTGATCCCTTCTCTATAGGTGCTAACCCAATGCTGTAAGGTAAAGGTCATTATTATTTCCATTTTACAGATGGGGGGCGGGGGGCTGAGGATCAGATAGACTTACTTGAGATTACACAGCCAACAAGAGGTAGAGCTGTGAGGAATCCAGATTCCTCGACCCCAAGTCCCACGCTTTCCCCCCAGGCCTTCCCGGGAAAGGCCCCACGTCAGTGGGTTGGGGGAGTCACTGTGAATGTAGTTGAGCTCCAGTGGGGCTGCACCTGGCTGCGTCCTGATCACGGCCTTGGTTCCCTCCATTCACAGAGTGGCTCCAGCCCTCTGGACCACACCCCCATCCTTCTTCTGGGCCCTTATTCCTTCCCCCATCCTTTTCCTGAGTGGCTCCTCTTCAAGAGTGTGTTTGGTGCCCAAAGAGACTCCCCTGTCCCCACACCCTCGGCCCCTACCACCCTGTTTTATTGGCTTCATTCACTCATCTCTTCATCCACCAAAGCACTCAGCACAAGTCAGCCAGCTTGACCAGGTGCTGTGCTGGGCTCAGGCGTCCAGTGGTGAGGAAGGCCTGGCCCGGCCCTTTAGGAGCTGGAAGTAAGAGAGGACAGTCAATTTAATGCTGGCCCACTGGGATTAGCACTTGACAGGAGAGACAGGGCAGAAAAAGATGACCCCGCTACCACTTTGGCTCTATGAAAATTGGGCCTTTCATGCAGCCGGAACAGCTAAAAGTGGCCGCAGCATGGGGGTTCAGTGAGCACTCGGGGTGTCGGCTGTTTGGATTGCTCTAAGGGTGTCCAGCTGGTCAGTCACATGGGCTTCTGGCCTCCCTGGGTGGGAGGGGCCCCTCAGAATCTTCTTTTTTCTACCTTATTTTCGGGTCCCTTAAAGTGCTCTGTCCTTCCGGAAGGGCTGTGTTCTTTCCTAGAGTTCGGTCCCCCCACTGTGTGCTCACAGGCACGTGAGCACGTGCGTGTGAAAGAGCAGGGGAGAGGAGACGGAGCATGTGCTTCCCTCCCGTCTCAGCTTCCCTCCGTCGCTGGTCTTAGGCCAGAGGTTCTAGGCAGAGAGCCCCATCCTTGCTCTGCACAGGGCGCACAATGCCAAGTGGCCACAGCAGTCCCTGCCCTCAGAGAGCTTGCAGCCTGGTGGGTAAGAGAAGGTGAGCGCATTTTGCATGACCTGAGAGTTCTCACCAGAGCCTAGAAGAAGACGTCAGGGGAGGAGAGGCAGCAAGTGGAGGAGGAAAAAGGGAAGACCAAAGGAAGAAGTATGGGAAGGGCCAACAGCTGCACCACCCAGGAAAGTAGGGACCAGGGGCCCTTGGTAGGAGCAAGACTCATCCGCTCTCCCCCACCAATGACTGAGCCTCCAGTCCTGGAGGGAGGCTGGACCAAACCAGGACTAGGCTGTGTTCCCAGTGGGGGCAGCACAGGGGTGGTTGGGTGGGGGGGAGGGTGGGAGTGGGTTGCTGGGGTGGGGGGAGAGTTCTGAGGTCTTAAGGCCAGGGGGTTAAGCCGGCAGCAGAAAAGTTTGTTGTGTCAGCCCTTTCCTATCTGCCTCTCCTTCATCCAGTGCAGCACCCCCTCCCCAGATTCCCGCAATCCTCCTGCTCCTGTCCTGCTCCTCCTCCCTTTTCCATTTGGAAGAAGGAGGCTTGCTGTCTTTGTATTTTAACTGTAGCAAAAAGATTAAATTGTTTACGAGCCCGGGAGCCTCGGCTGGCTGGATGAGCTGGAAGAGACAAAGATAGACATTCTAATTCTCCCCTGTTCTCCGGGCCTCCGTCCCCCTGGCTGCTGCTAATTCTTTTATCTGCCCCCAACACTCCAGGCATTATGTGCATTCATAAAAAGGGGGGGGGAGTGGAGAGAGCCCTCGCCGGAGCCCGCAAAATTACTGTTCTCTGCTGCGGTTTCTCCGATAGCAATCTCTTGAATGCTGATTACTTTCCCCCCCCTCCCGTACCCCCTCCCCCTTCCCCAGCACCCAACATAAGTTGGTCTTTAACCCTTTATCTTTAGCAAGCAGAAAGACATGGAAAACATCTCACTCAGTGGGTGGAAAAAAAAAGCAAGGAAGGGGAGGGAGAGAGAGAGAAAAAAAAAAAACCGGCACAGAGAAGAATTACTGTTATCTCCCCACCAGAAGAGGAACAGCAGAGATAAGGGAGGCCTGAAGAATTAAAAGAATCGTAGCATTGGGGGCTCTAAATTCACGCCGAAGCTGGTTGTATTTGTCTGTCACGGGGGTTCATAATTTTCTGAGGTTGTTTTGATAGACTTATTGTGCGGACTGCATAGAAAACTCATCAGCATTTGTTGCCTCTGAGCATTATTGTCAGAGGTAACTGCGTGTCTATAGACTGGGGGAGATAATGGCTGAAGTAGAAAGCAGATAAAGCCAGGGCCCTTCTCATTAAGGGCTATCTCTGCCTCCGCAGACCGGCTGGGATTGAGTGACTGGGGCGGCAGCACAGGGCATACATTATGCCAGCAAAAGCAAAAGGCGGTGTCGTGACTGCGGGCAGCCCAGTGGGCCCCGGGCCTGCGGTGAATGCCAAGGCGGCCTCTGGCATCAGGGCCCCCATGCGTCAGCAGGAGTGAGAGCGGGGAGCCGGGGCGGGGGGGGGGGGGGGGTGCCCAGGCTCTCTGAGCTGGCTGCAGGGGTGGTTCTGTGGTTCCATCCCACCCTGCACAGCTGAGGTCAGAGTAGGGAGGGGATGTCTGAGGGCCTTGGCAAAGGAAGGCAGAGCAGTGTCTTCTGATTCTGGGGTCTTTCACCTCAGTCCAGGCCTCACACACAGAATCGTTGAGAGGATGAGCTTCCCATAACCCAGACCACTGTCCACGTGGCGATGTGGAGGCTCATGTCCTCTTAGCACCGAGGACTGTGAGTCTCCCTTCCTCCCTCCCCTTCTCCAGCACATTCTGTGGAATGCCCACGAGGAACCTGGCGCTGTGCAATGTCACGAGCACGTGTTGTGTGTCAACCCACTGGCCACCCTCTCCCCTCCATCTACCATGGAACCACTTCTTTCTGCCTCCGCTCAGACCCTCCTACTCCCAGGAAAACCAGCGAAGGGGAGTGGGTACATTTGGGCAGAAACTTGTAATATCCTCAAGCCCTGTAGTGACGGTGGAGGCCAGGTTCCGCAGCCTGGGCTCTGCGGCTTGGGACGCGGGCCTTTTTCTGACCCTTTTCCCACCTGTGAAATGGGGTAATGATGTAGTTTGCTTCATGGGATGGTTGCAAGGACTGATGAGATCGTTTATTTAGGAAGTTTCTTAGCAAAATGCCTGGACACATCGAGTTCTCAGTACACCTGCTGTTACCTTGACAATTACTGTTCCTTCAGTGACTCTGGGGACCCTAGTCATGGTATTGGATGGTAATACACCCTTCTGGCCCTTTGGGATTAGTGGAGAAGACGAATGCCTAATGTAAATTCCTACACACTGGCAATGTAATAGGTGTGCGTGAGAGAACTATAGGAGTTCAGAGGAGGGAGAAACTGACACTGTCCATGGGGGGGGGGGGAAGAGGGTCAGGGGGACAACCAAATCAAGGCCGGAAGATCAGAAAGCAGACAAAGTGGGGAAGGGCATTTCAAGCAGAGGGAACAGCCTACAGAGATGTGGAGATTAGGAGGAGTGAAGAATGAATGTTGAGTCAGGAGTTGAGTGTGTATATGGGGAGTGTGGGTGCGGGAGGTTGGGAAGGGCCTTAAATGATGGGCAGGAGACAGGGCTTCATCCAGTGTATCACTGGGAGAACCTGTGTTCCAGATAGCTTGAAATTCTCACCTCCTAGAAAGTTGGGCTCTGCCAATGATCACGCCCCTTATCGACCCCACTCTCATCAGCTGTCACAGCTCAATGAGAGGCTGATTCTTGATGGCAGGCATATCATCTCCCTGGACTCAGTTTTCTAATCTATAAAGTGGGACAGTATCGATCTCACAGAATTACTGTATGAATTAGCCAAGGATGGTGTAAAGTGCCTGGAGTGTTGTAGCCTTGAAACAAAAGCCAGTTCTCCCTTCCTCACCTCCCACCTTGTGTGCTGCCAGCATGCTGATTGGGGCCAGTGTACCCAGTACCTCTGTCCCTGCCCCCTGGGGAAGAACTCACCTGCAGGGCTCACCTTCCTTGAGGCCCTAGGTAGCTTCATGGGTTCGGTTAGATTGGGCGGAGGGGTAGACTTGGGCCATCCTGGTGGCCAGTGGGCTTTGAATGAGGAAGATGCCAGGGGCTGCTCAATCTAGTGGAGAAAATTCTGGCTGAGAATCAGAGGACTTGACTGAGCCATAGCTAACGGGCTGTGTCTGTGTCAAGTCACTGGCCCTCTTTGGGTTTCAGGTTTTTACCTATTACCAGGGCTCACCCATTTCTAAAGCCTGTGCTGGCTCCAATGGTCTGGAATTCTCGGAGGGAAGGGCCCAGGGTCCGCAGCAAAGGTCTGTAACCCTCTTCCTTGTTGCAATGAGGGGGGCTGCAGGGAAGCCTGTAGGGCTTTCAGCACAGCCCCGCCCCCCTGGCCGGGAGACTGCTCCCTCCAGGGATTTACAATGGGCTGAATTCATTTGCATGACAAAATTGGCTCGGGTATCCAAGTGTTGCAGGAAGACAAGTGTAACATTGGGCAGAACAAGCAGCCAGGAGGAAGGTTAGCGCAGACAATGAGGGAACAGGCTGCTAGCCCACCTGCTGCCTCTGCCGGCCTTTCATTTGCAGGCATGAGGGGCTGCCTCGGGCCTGTGTCAGGGGCAGGCAAAGAGAAGTCCCCAGGCCTGGGTGATGGAGGCTTGCCCAAGGATCTGGATTTGGGGCGACTCCTGCTTCCAGAGTCTTCCCATTATTAGGGTGAGGTTTCCTTTGCTATTTCTATGCCTCCACCCTTTAAATGGCTGCAAGGTTATCTCCCCACTCTTAGGTCTTGATAACAGAAGCACTTTCTGAACTGCTATTCATGCACTTGTCCACTCATTCACTTATCCACTCACTCATTCATCCATTCACTCACTCATCCATACATCCACTATCTACCCATCTACCTGCCCATCCATCCATCCATCCATCCATCCATCCATCCATCCATCCACCTGTCTGTCCATCTGTCCATCCGTCCATCCATTCATCCATCCATTCTTCCTTTCATCTATCCATCCGTCCATCCATTCTTCCTTCCATCCATCCATCCATCCATCCATCCATCCATCCATCCACTCATCCATTTATCTTTCCACATGCCCACCCACCCATACACTCACCCATTTACTATTTCATTTATACACCCATTTGCACCCATCCGTCCTTTCATACACCCACCCATCTACTTATATACTTATCCGCATCCACCCACCAATCCACTCATTAACTTGCCTATGCACCCTGTCATCTCTCTAAAACCAGATATTTGACACTTTTAATGTAGCAGGTACAGTTCCAGACACTTCTCTGTGTCTCAGCTTCCTCTTCTGTAAAACAGGGATAATAATAGTATCTACCCCATCTCTACCTCATGGGGAAGTGCTACATGTTTTCTACTGTGAATTTATTAGGCACTGGGGACCTTAAGGTACTGCCTCGGATGAAATCATAGGCTTCTGGGGGGTGGGGAGATACCAGAAAACTGGTGTTACAGTTCTATGTGGGATGTGCAATAGGGAAATATAAGGGACGGTGGGGAAAGAGGCCAGAGATAGGGCATCCTATCTCATTTGGGAGACTGCTTGGAGGTAGGAAGGGACAGGAAGCACTGTTGTTAGTTTCCCTGTGTTACGGAGGAGGAAAATGAGGCTCAGGAATGTTAAAGGACTGCCCCTGACCGCTCTGCCGCAGAGATTCGCCAGGACTGAACGCTGTGTCTTCTGATTTGGGGACAGCCCATTGACCTGGGCCATGCACTCCCTGTCTCCTCCAGCACCAAGATGAGGCTGCTTAAAAGCTTTTTTACTCTCAGGTAGCATTAGTAGCATCATGCTGCTCCCATCTCTAGAGGAAGAGAATGGCTGAGCTCTAAGGGGCCACACCCTGAGCCCTGGCCTGGGCCTTTTCTGAGCCCCTCGCTTAAAGTAAAGAGAGACAATGACCAGATGAGATGGGCCAGCTCATGGAACTGGGGTGGGGTGGCCATTGGAACTGAGTTCCTGGCTATGCTATGGGAGGTGTCAAGGACATTGGGCCTCAGCATAGAATGCAGACTCTGCTTAATCCTAAACCTGAGGGTCAGCTGGAGCACAAGTCCGAGATGCGCTCCATGCAGCCCCAAGGGGTAGAAAAGGACAAACTCAGGGAAGCCACAGGGGAGTACATTTGATTGTTCATCTTTATAAGGATCAGTTTCTAACTCGCAAAACTGCTCCTGGTGAAGCAGTCACTCCTTGTCACTAAAAATTCTAAAATATGAGAGGCAGCAGAGTGTAGCAGAAGGATGGTGGCCTTTGGAGAGTTTCTGGCCTGGGTTCAAATTCCGCTATCACCTAAAACTCTCTGTGAGACCTCAGGCTGGTCGCTGAACTTCTCTGAGGCTAGTCTGAACCATAAATCCCCATCACAATATTTTGTGAGAATTAAGTCATAATCACCAATACTTAGGCTCAGTGAGTCTTCCTCACAACAAACTTATGAGATAGTCTGTTAGGGTTTGTTTTTGTTTTTTAAGGAACTTTATTTTTGGATAATTTTAGGTTCATCGAAAAGTTGTAAAGATAGCACCAACAGTTCCCATAAAACCAGTTTTTCCTGTGGTTAACATCTTATATAAGCACAGTTAAAAACAGTGGCACATCAGGTCCTTTCATTTTTTAATGATCGCCACCTCACAGATGAGGCACAGAGAAGCGGAGTGTCTAGCCCTGTAGCACACTGCATTATGGCATAACTTGAAATACTGTATGTGAAAAAGCCTATTAGAATGCCTGGCATCAATTTCGCTCCCATCCCAGAAAAGCCGGGCTGAGCCTGGGTTCCACTCTCCCTCCTTCTAAGAGGCCCTAGCAGGCCGGATCCCAGCCTGTCCAGCTGTGTCCGCTGCTCTGCAGGATCAGAGCAAAGGGCCACCAGAGAGAAACCCTTGGAGAACACTCTGCAAAGAGCAGAGATTAATGGAGCAGCAATGGATCCCCGAAGTTCTGTCTAGGATGGCTGTCTTATCAGTGCTTATCAGCAGGCACACAGTAGGTGCTCAGTAAGGATTATTGAATAAACAAGTGAACGAATGAGGTAGAGGGCATTCCGCTTTGTGTAGGGGATTGAGTTTAGGCACATACAGCAGCTTTTCCAAATCTAAAACTCTGGCATTCAAACATGGCTAGGGTCCTCCCTCAATATACCCTCTCCCCTTCCCTTGAGAAATTAGAATCACTGCTCTGGGTCCTGCATACAGTAGATCTTCAATGGATGATGCCGATGCCGATATTTGTACCCACATTTTTCTTTGGTCTCAATTTCATCTCCACTTATCTACATTTTATTTTACCCTGTTGTGTGTTTTTTTGCAAGCTGCCTCAAATCCTTGAGGTGAGAGAGAGAGAGAGAGAGAGAGAGAGAGAGAGAGAGAGAGAGAGATCATGGTAAATAAAGAACCTCATGAGTCAATCCCTGCTGGTGGCATGTGTTGAAGGTGAGTTGGGTGGTTGGTCCCCCACCTCAAGATGGTCCCCCATTGAAAGGATCTCAGGGGCCTTTCTTTAGAGCAGGGGTGGGGAACGTCTGGCCCGTGGGCTGTATAAGGCCCACAGAATCACTTGGTCTGGCCTGGCCAAGGCATTAGGAGGGAGTTAATTAAACGTTTGACTAAATATAGCAGGCTAATTTTTAAGTGATAATTTTCTATGGCCTGCAAATGATGTTATAAATGTCCAAATGGCCCTTGGCAGAAAAAAGGTTCCCCACCCCTGTCTTAGAGGCTTCCTTCTGAAGCAGCCCTTCGTTCATTTAGTTCCTTAGCCAAAAAACGTGCTGAGCGCCCTCTGTGCCAGCTCTTTCTTGAGCTGCTCTGATGAAATGCGGAGCCTCTGCTTTCCAGAGCTCAGCTCTTGGTGGAGGGGTCAGCGGGGGACATAGCTGGTGACCGCAAGTGTGGGAAGAGTCTCTGGGGACCCGGCAGGGGGAACTTCAGTAGGGGACCCTCCCTGCACCCCCCACAATCTCACACTTGGAACCTCCTCCCCACTTCTCTCCTTTGAAGTCCTTTTCATCCTTCAAGGCTAAACTCTAACATCACCTCCCTCATCTCCTGTTCCCTCGGCAGCCCCCAGCACTCTCTATCCCACAGTGTATGTCAGCCTAAGCTAGGCACTCCCCGGCTTCGGTGGGCATGTGAGTCTGGCTCCCCCATGAGACTGTGAGAGCCCCTGAAACAGGATCAGCTCCTCTTAGCTCCTCCCCAGCACCCAGCACAGTCCCCAGCATGAGAGAAGCCACGGACAATGTCCTGCTCCATCCAGAACTGGGTGCCTCCAATGCAGACCAGGACGTGGGTTCAACTCCTGGTGGCAGGTGGGCCAGCCTGGTCTCAGGTGACTCGGTTATGGGGTGGGAGTGAGTGAAGAGGACACACCTCTTCTGTGGTGACCCACAGCGCCCCTGTAGTGGGTTGAATTGTGTTCCCGCAATAGACTACTACAGCCCTTTCTCACTGTCATGTTTCCTCTCCCACCAGCACGACTTTTTGGTAGCCTTTTAGAACTACAAGAGGGCGCCCCCCCAATCCTCACCTCTCGATGCAGGGACTCTGCAGGGAAATCTCATGAGCAAGGCTGCCACCCAGATGCTGGTGACTCCCAGCATGCCCTTCTCTGGGCCTCAGTTTCCCGATCTGTATGGGGAGTTGGACAAGTTGATTTTTAAGGCCTTTTCTAGCTCTGAGAGTATATGTGTCTAAAAGGCAGCCTTTTTTTTTTTTTTTTTTTAACCTTTCTTGTTTCTGCAACTTGGTGGTGGTAGTTGGAGGGTTTTTGTTACTGTTTTATTATGAAAAATTTCAAGTGTTAAAAACTAGAGAGTAGTTTATGAATCCCAAGTACCTATCACTCAGTGACAATTATCAGCTTTGTTGATCTTATTTCATCTGCCCCTTCTTCTTTTTCTTCTTTTCTTTGCTGGGGTAGTTGAAAGCAAATCCCAGATAGTAGGCCATTTCATCTAGATATACTTCAGTGTGTATCTCTCTGATAACTGACCATGCTGTGATCACACCTAACAAAATGAACAGTACTCCTGGTGATGAATATCATCTGACACTCCATCTCCCTTCAAATCCGCCTTTAAATCTGTCTTGGACCCGAGCTCTGAGGATGAGTGGAGGCCATGTGGCAAGGGGGGCTCTCTGTGCTAAAGCTTTGGAGCCACAAGAGAGTGATGGGTGAATGCCTGTAGATTTGAGGGAGTTACTTTGCTTTGTGGGCCCTTAGTTTCTTCCTATGCCAAAGGTATTTCCCTCTGCCAAGGCTGTTGGGAGAATTGAATGAAATTATACACTGAGTGGCCAGATTATTATGACCACCCCATCAGTACTTCATTGGGCCACCTTTTGCCTTCAATACTGTGGCTATTCTTCTTGGCATTGACTCCACGAGATGTTGAAAGGTGATGCGAGGAATCTGACACCATGCCTGATGAATAGCACTGTCCAGTTCTGTGAGATTTGATGGTTGTGGAACCAGCTGCCTGATGGCTCTTTTATCTTCGTCCCACAAATGCTCAATTGTATTGAGATCTGGTGATTGTGGGGGCCACCTAAGCAAGGTAAAGTCCCCCTCATGTTCTTGAAACCACTCCTGCACAATATGAACGAGCACTGTGGCATGGCGCATTGTCTTGTTGGAAGAAGCCATCTCCATTGGGATATGCCATCAACATGATAGGATGAACTTGATCAGCAACAATACTTAGGTATGTTGTGCTATTCAGACATTTATAATGATCTGGCCCTCTAGCAACTTCAGCGGGAAATTATAGTTAATTTGCCTACAAACATCAGGTGGTCATAATAATCTGGCCACTCAGTGTATATTTTCAAGTACCAGGTGCATGGTGGGGACCTGGTAAATGATGATGATCATGCTTTCAGAGGAAACTGAAGTTCAGAGGGTGATGTGCCCAAGTTCACACAGCTCAGAAGCTGGGATGGAAGCATAGGTCGTCTGAGTGCACTGGGATAGCCATTCAACACAGCTCCTCTCACCCCCTCAAATCCTGCCCCTGCCCACCACCACCCCACATTACAAATGGAAATGACACAGAAGGTGACTTCAATAGGGTTTCTGATTTTTGACAACCAGTGGGTCAGTTATGGTGCTGAGGGCTCAGCAAGTGAAGGGACACTAGCTGTCTTGGCTCCAAGAGACGTAGAACAAGATCTTTCCCCTCCCTGGGCCTCAGTTTCTCCATCTGTACCAGGAGGTCATTGACCTCCACATGGTCTCTGAGACCTCTTCCAGTCCTGCTTTGCTTTTGTCAGGGTTAGTAACCCTGGGAATGTGGCAGATAGTTGAGGCTGATAAAGTGGGGGGAGTTCACAGCTGTCTAAGACTCCAGGCTATAGGACAGTATGGGGTGAGGGAGGACATCCTGTACTGAGGAGCAAGGATGGGGTGGCCCAGCTCAGAAGAATGGAAGCTCCCCCTGCTTCCTGGATTTAGGCCCCTGAAACGGGGGCCTTGCACATTATACGTACCATGTAGGTAGAATACAAAGTTCCATCGACATAATGGATGAACAACTAGGTAGAAAATTAGCAAGAACATAGGAGACTTGAAAATCACTATAAACCAACGAGGCCTCACAGGCGCGATTTCCTAATAGTGATCTAATAGCAGACTCCACCCAACATTCCTCTCAAGCGCTCAATAGAATGTTCTCCAGGAGACACCACATCTTAAGTCACAAAACAAGTCTCAAGATGTTTAAAAGGATCAAAAACATACGAAGTATGTTCTCTCATAACAGTGGAATGAAACTAGAAATTAAGAGCAGGAGGAAAGGAAAATTCTCAAGTATGTGGAATTTAAACAACACACTCCTGAATAACAAATGGGTCCAAGAAGAAATCACAAGGAAAACTAGAAAATACTCTGAGATGAATGAAAACAAAAATACAACATGTCAAAATTTATGAGATGCAACAATAGCAGTGCTCAGAGGGAAATTTATAGCTGTAAACACCTACATTAAAATAGAAGAACGACCTCAAGTCAATAACCTAACCTTTCATCTTTCTAGAAAAAAGAAGAGCAAATGAAACCCAAAGCCAGCAGAGGGAGGGAAATAATAAATATTAGAGTAGAGATACATAAAATAGGGAATAAAAATAGAAAAAAATAAACAAAACCAAAAGTTGGTTCTCTGAAAAGATCAACAGAATTGACAAAACTTTAGCTAGACTGACCAAGAAAAAAAAGAGAAGTCTCAAATTACTAAAACCAGGAGTGGAAGTGGAGACATTACTACTGACCCTACAGAGATAAAAAGGATGATAAAATTTCACTGATACAGAGGTTCCAAAGGAGCTCCACAACATTTCTAGAGATGTGAAGAGAACAACCAGAAATGGTTGCCAGGAGTTTCCCTCAGGGAGCAGGATGGAGGGGCGCTCTTCATTATAAGCCCTCATGGGCTGTGTTTGTAAATGTTGTAAAATACAATACATTGTACAGAAACATGAATAAAAACAAGTACTCAGCTCAGCAGTTATCATCAGTGGAACATCCATGGGACCACCACCGAGGCAAGAATTAGAACAGCTGCCCAAATGCCCCCATTGTACTCTCATCAAAGCCCCATTCTCCAAAGATAACCATCATCCTGACTTTTATGGGAAGTTCTTCATTGCTTTTCTCGATAGTTTTGTCATCCCTAAACACTATAGTTTGGTTTATTTCGTGCTTTGGACTTGACATAAATCAAAACATACAGCAGGTCTTCTTTGGGTCTGGCTTCTTGCATTTAACACTATGTGTATGTAAGATTCACCCATGTTGTTGCAGGCAGTAGTTTGTTCATTTTCTTTGCTGTGTTATATTCCATTTTATGAATATTCCATGATTTTTGTGTCCATTTTTTAAAGCCATGTATGAAGATAAATTGATAAAAATATCTTCAATAAAATGCAAATTCAAGATGGAACTCAATGAGTGTTAGTTCAATTTTTATTTCTAAGACTCTCCCTTTTCCTTTTCTGCTCCAGTCACTCATGAAGCCAGTCTGAGTCCTGGAGAAAAGAGGCCTCTTAGGCAGGAGCCCAGAGGGACCCACTGGGGTCCTCTTCTTAGTCCTCCTCCCTAAATGTTCAGCTTCAGATGGGGGAGGTCACACAGATGGAGCAAAGGTCACAATGTCCCTTCCACTCAAGGTCTGCAGCTTCCCATCATACCTCCAAGTGGATGTACAGGCAGCCGGGTGAGAGCATGCACTACACGTGTGCATGCATGTGGGCACACATGCACGTCCTGGAGGTGGCATTGCCTGCAGGCACCTGACCAGCAGGCGAGGTCTATGCACTGAGAAGTTGGTGAGAGAATAAGACGAGGAGGAGGGGGGAAAAATCCCCTCATTTCTGAAGAAATGTCCCAGATTAGATTTGTAAATCAAAAACCAATATATAACATGCAAGAATTGATCTGTTTTATATTCCTCAGTTACATTTTTGTGAAGCACATTTAGAAGATTTAGAACGTATTTGCGCCTGCTGGTTGGGCCATTATATGCTTGAGTTCATACATCTATTTGTGAGGCTATAAAACAGGCATCGACTACCATGTAAATTGTGTTCTCCACAATAAATTATATGCATACTTGCAAAAATACATAACTGCCGTGGCTGGGCCAACGCGGCCAGAATACTAATGAGGGCTAAAGTTGCTTTGTCCCTCTTCTCTGGCCTAATTTAGCCTCTACATCAAAAATTATGTAGGAAAAATCACTTTATCCTCTCACTGAGAAATAAAATAGCACTCATGGGCACCCTCATCTCTTCCCACCCCCCTTCCCTTTAACCGAACACTACCATTTTCATACTAATTTTTGCTGTTCCAGGTGTACCAGGAGGAAACCTGGCTCAGCGGAAACTGGGAGTCACTGGGCTTTCTGTATGCGTGAGCGAGCTCTTGGAGCTGGCACGTGCACACACCCATGCACACGTATGCACACGTGTGGAATCATGTTCCCTCCTTGTGGTTTGAATTCACAACATGCAGACGGACCCACATGCAAATGTGGAGACTTGGCTCAGACACGCATGTACAGACAGTCCATGAGCATTCACCCACGTGGCACATGTGCATTTCCTCTTCCTGGCACTGACTTGTATGCATAGAGGCTCACTGGGAAAATCCAATTCAGTTCAGCTGAATTCAATTCAACCCAGTTCAGTCCAGCAAATGTTGATTAAGCACCTACTATATGCTGTGGATTACTTGGCACTGAGAATATTGAATTTTTTTTTTTTAAAGATGAAATCTCAGGTCACAGTTCAGGGGAGGAGGCAGCCTTGCGAACAAATGCAGCAAGTCAGTGTGCTGAGGGCTGTGGAAGATATACAGAGCCACACATACACACACTCACACCCTGGTGGCTGTAGGCACATGTCCTCTAATACATGTACACACACAATCTCTGTACTCATACAGACACACATCTGTGAAGGCATTCACCCAGACACCACCCACACAGGTTCGTGTGTAATGCATACCACACACACACACACACACACACACACATGTGCACATATGATGGGCACATATGAGCATCAGCATAGCTACCTTCTTACTCTGACCATTGCATGCTGATGCCTGAATGGCCTCTGTCTCCTCCAAAAGCCTGAGTTAACCTCATGCGCTGTCTGGCTTGCAGTTCTTTGGGTTTTGTGGTAATCCATACTGGAAACAGAGCCACTTCTGATGAGGCTGGCTGGTATTGCTCCTACTTCTCCAAGTGGCCTTGCCCAAGGTTCCATGCAGGTGGGCATTCCAGAGGGCTCACACAGGAGGAGTAGGCACAAAGCAGACCTTGCTTCCATGATCTCAGGCCAGTCTCTGCCCCATCCTAAGCCTCAGTTTACCCATTTAAAACTATGGGTATTGGATCGTCTCTGAGGCCATCAAGCTCCAGGTGTTTGTTGCTGAAGAAGGTTGGGTTGCTGTCCGTTCAGAGAGTGTGACATAACTGCAGAAATGACTCCAAACTGGAGGAGGCTCGGTCCCACTCTGAGCTCCCAGGTAAGAGGAGCACCAGCCTTGGGGCAAGCCCAGAGGTCTTGGAAGCCTCATGGAGCCATCCTGAGAAAAAGAGTGGCAGTATGTGGTAATGGGAACAACTCTTGCTGGAGTCTGGACCCAGTTTGATTCAGCTCAGATATTTATGGGTGCCAGACATCTATCTTCAAGAATCTGAAGGGCTGCCATGGGGCAGAGGGAAGGGACTTCCTCTGTGTGACCCAGTAGGTAGAACTACACAGTGGGAAAGTAGGTAGAAAGTCCGAGGAGACAGACAGATGTTGGTACAATGTAATGACCAACGTGGTTGTGTGTGTGTGTGTGTGTGTGTGTGTGTGTGTGTGTTCTGCTATTGCATTTTTCTTTTCCTTATAGTTCTTTATCTCATCTATTCCCCTATATCTCAACCTATTTTTAAAAAATATATTTTATTGATTTTTTTACAGAGAGGAAGGGAGAGGAATATAGAGTTAGAAACATCGATGAGAGAGAAGCATCGATCAGCTGCCTCCTGCACACCCCTCACTGGGGATGTGCCCGCAACCAAGGTACATGCCCTTGACCGGAATCGAACCTGGGACCCTTGAGTCCGCAGGCTGATGCTCTATCCACTGAGCCAAACCAGTCAGGGCATCAACCTATTTTTAAAAAGTATTTTTTATTTATTTCAGAGAGGAAGGGAGAAGGAGAGAGAGAAACATCAATGATGAGAGAGAATCATTGATCAGCTACTTTTGGCATGCCCCACTCTGGGAATCAAGCCCACAATCTGGGCATGTGCCCTGACCAGGAACTGCGACCTCCTGGTTCATAGGTCAATGCTCAACCACAGAGCCAAAGGGGCTGGGATCATCCAATTTTTTTTTATACCATACTATTTTCTCTTTATCTCCGCTTGTCCTTTGAGTAGGAAACATTTTCTTTTTAAAAAGTAAGTAGTAATTTTATTGAGAAAAGTACTATATGCACATGATGAAAAATTCAAATTGGTCAAAAGGTGTACAAAGTAAGTCTCTCTCCCTTCCCAGACTCCCCAGTTGCATAGCCATCCAGCTTCCCTCTCCAAAAAAACAATCACTGGTACCAACTTTTATGTTTCTTTCAGAAATATATTGTGCATCATGCATATCTGTCTATCTGTGTCTATCTATCATCATCATCTCAATCCTTTATTTTAACACCAATGAGAGAATGCCATATGACCCAATCCTTGCCCCCCACCCCCATCCTAACCATGTATCTTGGAGAAGTTTTCCATTGGGCAGCGTCCAACAATGGCATGAGTTGAGGAGTCCCCCAACACTGGAAGATGTGGAAACACTGGCTAGATGAACACTTGGAGAAAATAAATGGCAGAATTGAGCCCTTGACTAGGGGAGGGAGGTTACATTCATGCCTTTTAAAGCTCTATCCATCAACCAGCTTCTTGATTACAAAGAGAACAGCTCTTTATCTCACTCTACCCTTTCTCTGCACTCTTCCCAGCACCCCCTCCAAAGCCAGCCGGGGTCACCAGTGCCTCACGCTGCCCAACCATGGCTTCCAGCCCTCCTGTAATTGACAAGAACTCCCCAGAGGTAGCCTCTCTTTGTGCCAGCCTCATGCCACTAAACTCCAAATTAAGAGGCCCAGCTGAGATTTCTGTCTTATTCCTCCTATACCCCCGGGGCCAATCGTCTCTCATTTCAGGAGGGGAATGGAACTAGAAGTTTGGATTTGGGAAGGGGGGCGTAGAGGCAGGGCTCACCACCAAAGCTGGCGCCTCTATGCTCCGGAGAGATGTGCGTGTCCTACCATGCAGCTTAAGACTTCTCCAAAACACCGTCCCCCCAAATCCAATAAAATTGCAAATTTCACTGTATTTCACAATATCCTAAATAAACATGAACAGCATGCATTCTCTTCCTTGCATCAAATATTAATCTGCCCGTGGCCAGTGCCTGTTCCCCTGCGTGTGTGCACACGCTGGGTAAACACCGGGGAGATTGGGATGCCAGACCTTCCCTTCTCTTCCCCAAGTCGAGAGCATGACAAATTTTTCTCCTAATTACACCTGCCACTGTTTGCCTTCTAATACTGTAAATCCTCCATCACATAGTTTTTCAGATTCAGGATTAGGTTCTCTTCCTGTCGTACAAATGATTGGAGGGGGGAGGGATGGGGGCAGTGTGGGCTGCGTGGCATTGCTTTTCACAAGTTCCCCATGGGTGTCCCTGAATTGGGCATAGACGGTGTTCCCAGGCCCCTGACCCTCCTGTAGGATGGGAAGGAGATTCCAAGGGGGCGGGAGGGAGACGAGAGAATGAAGCAAAGTCACCTGCTCAGGTGTGCAGAACGTGCTTACCCAGTTTAATTAGCCCCCTAGTTGCCCCTAAATCTGGACATAATAAAAGTCCTGAGAGGAAAGGAGAGGATGGATAAAAAGTGTCCAGCATCCTGCCCAGCACATAGTAGGTGAACAATAAACCTTAGTTCCCTTCCCTTTGCTCTACCTCCTGGCTGGTGTCATCATCATCTCTCTCCTGGACCATGAAACCTGGCTCCTCACTAATTTCCTATGTCACCTCTCCTCTCTCCAGTGAGCCCATTGTCCCCCAGCTGCCAGAATGCTCTTTCTAATGCCCAGAACTCTCTGTTCCTGGCAGGCCCTGCTTTAAAACGCCCCATAACTTCCCACCATGTTTGAACCATGTCCAGTCCCAGCATGCAGGGCTCTCTGCTGCCGGGCCCACCTTGATTCTCTGGCCTCATTTCTAGCCCTCCCCACACCCCCTATTGACCCACTCTAGACTGCAGCCACCCTGCCCACCATCTCATCCCTCCCCAAATGTGCTGTGCAAGTTGCCACCTCCATTTCTTCGCCCAGGCTGTTCCCTTTGATGAAATTTCAGCCTTCTTTTTAGGTGTTCATCCCTGATGACCCAAGTCTGATGCTGCAGAAGGTGATTTTTGGTGTGTGGTTGGTAGGAGAGGTTTCCTGCTCCCTTAATATCACAACCAAGTCAACTGCCTGCTCCATCTGTGGGTGAGAATGGGCACCGCAGGATCAGCCCCTCCATGCCTCTGGGAGCAGCTTCCCAACCGGGCAGGTAGCATGGAGCTTCCACCAGTACCAACTATCAGTCCTTTAAGGCAGGGGTGGGGAACCTTTGTTCTGCCAAGGCCATTTGGATATATTTATAACATCAATCACGGGCCATACAAAGTTATCAACTTAAACATTAGCCTGCTATATTTGGTCAAACATTTAAGTAGCTTACCTCTAATGTCTTGTCAGGGCCAGACCAAATGATTTTGTGAGCCTTATATATTCCACGGGCTGGACATTTCCCATGCCTGCCTTAAGGCCACAATGGTGGAAGGGAAGGGGGTCTGAAGACCCTCCCCTCCCACCACTCCTGTGACCAAACCCCCTCCCGACTTCCTTCCCTGAGCCTGGGCTGGTCTGCTAGTTATCTGTCAGTTCTCTTCCAGTTATCTGTGTGTCCGGAGCACCCAAGCTGTGCAAATGACACCCAAATCATTCCTGTGGGGCTTTGGCATATGTAGTATCATTGGCTGCTTTTATTTGGTGAGTGGGTGCAGGTTAGAGCTTTGCCCTTCTTATTCTAGTTGGCTCCTAGAAGCCCTTCTGCCTCTAGGGATACCCCAGCCCCTTGGCTAAGGAGGGGGACCCCACCCTCTGGGGCTGGAGGCCTATAGCTGGGCTAAGGAGGGCAGCTGTGGCCATGCTCTGTGCTACCCTGTGAGGTCTCCACCCTGCCGAAGCTCCCCTCAAGCTGTTCTTGAAGTCTCTCAGAGCAGGCTTGCTCAGCTTGAAAAATAACTGTCTCTAGCCCTGTCCCCTCCCCACACATTTCACCTTCAAAGGGTTGGGAGAAATTTCCCTAATTAATTAACTCCTCTGCAGCCTGCCCTCCGTGTCATTGGGTGATTAATTGTCACTGTGCCTTTAAATCCAGAGGTGGAGAGAAGGTGGGTTGAGTTGGCAGTGGTGGATGCCAGACGCAGGCATGCTGGGGGGAAGGTAGCCTGAAGGCCTTTCCTGGGGTTGGAGGAACCCCGCCTTCACCCTCATCTCTGTCCTTGCCAAAGGCCTGACTGAGAGGCCCCAGAGCCAGACCACAAATGCATCCATCAATAATCAATCGATGAGTCTCAAATATGAGACTGTGAGAAGTGGGGCATTCTAGGAGAGGCGCGATGGCTGGCTCTCCTAATGGCCGCAAAGCAGGGTAGGTCACTCAGCCTTCCTGAGCCTCATTGTTCTCACCTATAAAATGGGGGCTAGTCATAGGACCTTCCCCCAGGATGGTTGGGGTGTGTGTGTGAAATGACACTGGTGTGTATAAAGCTCTTAGCGTGGTCCAGGGTACAGAGCAAGTGCTCAGTAACGGCGGCAGCGATTGCACAGCTGCTGCAGCATCCTGAGGGGCTGTAAGGCCACACTCCTCATCTCCAATGCCCAGCTAGGACCCTTGCCCCTCCACCCCCAGCTCTGTTCTCCTTAGTAGATCCCACCCATGCCCCCAAACCCAGCTATAGCACTCACCTGCTGCATGACCTGGGCGAGGTACTTGCTTTCCACGGTATTTAGTTGCTGATCTAGAAAATGTGGATAAAGTTACCCAACAAGGCACAGGGACACAAATGAGATTAAGGTCAGCCCTCCCTCCGAGAAGCTCCACAGCAGGAAAGAGAGATGCAGAAGTAAATGCCAATACGGTGTGACCTGTGACAGAGGTGCACAGGGCATTCAGCAGGAGGCAGGCAGTGGCATCAAGGCCCAGAGTCCAGTGAGGGCAAAAGAAGAGAACTCTCAGCACATAATAGTTGCTCAACAAATGTCTGTGCCCTTTCTCCAGTCTTCCCCTTCTTCACATGGCCTTACTTTTTAGACTCGGCTGTTTTTCACCTTAAAGCTCCAAGTTCTGTCCTATTTGCTGAGCCTGCAAAATCTGGAAATAGTGGAGAGGGGCAGAGGGTGGGTCCACTTGGGGAACCCCTGTTCCCCTCGGCCTCACTCCATCACCATCCCCCCATCACCAATAGTTAGCTAACATTTATTGAGTGCTTACTGTTGCCGGGCACTGGGCAAGTGCTTTACAACAGCCCCATTTCACAGGTGAGACTGAACCAGAACCTAAAGGAGACAGACGGGGGCGGGGGGGGGGGGGGAGATAAACCCGTGGCGGGCCTGGGAAAGTGGGTGTGGCCAAGAAGGGTGATCCAATCGGAAGAGGCGAATGACCGGTCCACGGGCTGCAGGCAGAACCAGCTGAGGCCTGTGGTTTTGGGTGTGTCCGTTTTCCTTCGCTCCTTTAACGAAGCTTCACTGACCTTGTGCTCTGTAGCAGGACGGAGGTCGGCAAGCCCAGTCCCCATGTCTTCTCAGGGCCCCTCTCCCTTGAGCTCGGGGAGCCCCGCCCCGCCCTGCGCCGTGGAGGACACAGGTGCGCAGGTGCGTCTGCTCTGCAGGGCAGGCACTCTGGGGGGAGCAGGTTGTGGGTTGAGGTCGTTGGGCCTGCCTGGAGAAGCAGGTGTCTGGGGCTCAAAGCAGGCCTGGAGGGGTCTACGAGACCTTCTAATGCACTTACTGAAGAGAAAGTAGGGGTGTCTGTGTGTGGAGTGAGGGCGGGGGGGGGGGGTCGGGGAGAAGGAACTTGCTCAAGGTCACTAGGGTTCTTGGAAATAGAACTCAGACACCTGGGCCAGGGTTTTTCAGACCAGGATTCGCAGGCAGGAGAGGAACCATATCCAAGTCAGGATGCCAACATGTTGGAGGCAGCGCAAGGTAAATTAAACAGGTTTGGAGTACTTCACTCCCCTCTCCCCTTCCCTGGGCAAATTCTCCTTTCTGCATCAGTCTTCTGAGTGTGAAGTGCTCAGCTAAAATAAATATCAATATCCTTTTCCCTTTCTTCTTGCCCCGAACGGGAAGCTCACTCTCATTGTAGTTCCTGGTAGAGTCACTCATTCATCTGACAGAAGATTGAGGAGGTACAAGGTATTATTCTTAAGCACTGGGGATAAGGCGTGGACAACAACAAGAAATGCCTGTCCCCATGGAGCTTACATTCCAGTGGAGGGAAACAGACAGTAAACAGTGTCAGGTGGTGATAAGTGCTCTAAAGAAAAAGAAAGAGGAAAGGGGCATAGAGGGTGTTGTGGGAGTGGGTTCAATTTGAAATAGTTTAGTCAAGGAGGGCCTCTCTGAGGGGTGACATTTAAACAAAGACCCGATCTAGGTAAGAATTCTGGGGGGAAGAAGCTTCTGGGCAGAGGGAACAGCTAGTACAAAAGCCTTGAGGCAGGATTGGGCCTGGCACATTCAAGCAGAGAGAGAAACATCGGTCGGATCGAAACTGCAACCTAGGTATGTGCCCTGACCAGGAATCGAGCCCACAACCTTCTAGTGTATAGGACGATGCTCCAACCAACTGAGCCACCCAGCCAGGGCAGATTCACGTTCCTTTTTTTATGGCTGAATAATATTCTGCTCTATGGCTGTACCACATTTTGGTTCTGGCTGCATGCTCAGTGCCTGGCATAGTGCCTGGCTCATAGTCAGTGCCCGATAAATATTTGCTGAATTAATTAGTGAGTGAATGGATGAATGAATAAATGGAAGGAGTGATGAATCTTTACAGTTTCGCTTTTGTTTTGGAACCATTGCATTGGAAATCCTAGAAGAGCATTCAATAGAGATGACAGTGAGTGGCCCTGGGTGTTGAGGATGAATGGAGCTCAGCAGTAAATGGGCTGCTGGGGAGCTGAGCAGAGGGGTGGAGAGGGGCGGAGCCCAGATGCTCTCTCATTGAAGGGGCTGCTTCCTGCCCTGGGCAAAGCACCCCCCACCCTCCCTCACTGCAGAGGAGATGGGGTGGGGGGAGATGGTCTTTGGTGGGTGTGCAGTTAAGGGCTCCTGATCCCTGGTCTGATCTGGCTCCTCTTCTCCCTTTGGGGTGCTCAGAGTGTGTGGAGGGTGCTGTGTGTCTTTTTGGGGGAGGGTCTAGGTCTGGCAAGCTGGGCAACTCTCCTCAGCCTGAATGTGCTGAGGGCCTGAACTCACTCGAGAGGGTCCAGATGTCCAGCCTCATCCCTAATTAGTGCAATTAATTAACAAGTGACTCTGTGACTCTGGGAGCCCTGGGCTTCCTTGGCATGCTGTGGTGAGGTGCAACACTGTAAACAGGTGTTGGGGGCCTCTGGGGGGGTGGTAAAGGAGATAGGATTCCAGGATGTCCCCTGCCTGAGTAACTGCATGGGCACTATCAGTGCCCAGACCTGCCTAGTTTATTCTTTTCACCTGAAAAACCTGATTTCTCCAAAGACTCAGATCACAATGTGGAAGCTGCCAGAGCAGGCAGCCCCGCCCCATATAGACCCCAGCTGTAACCTGTTTATCCCATGCCTCCCTCTCTTCTGAAAACCATGGGCAATGGAGAGTCTGGGCAGAGTCCAAAGCTCTGGGTTCTAGTCTTGCCATTGCTGCTGCTTCACGGGAGACCCTGGAAACCCATTTGTGATGTTTGCACACTTTTGTGTTTACAAAGTACAGGGACATACAGGCACACTTCATTTTATTGCATTTTGCTTTATTGCACTTCATGGCTGCTGGGTTTTTTGTTGTTGTTGTTAATCCTCACCTGAGAATGTTTTTCCATTGGTTTTTAGAGAGAGTGGAAGGGAGGGAGGAAGGTCGGGGGGAGAGAAACATTGATGCGAGAGAGACACATCGATTGGTTGCCTCCTGCACGCACCCTGACCAGGACTGGGGATCAACTTAGGTACATGAACCCTTCTGTGCACAGGCCAACACTCTAACCACTAAGCTACATGGGACAGAGTGATGCTGCCTATTTATTTATTTATGTATTTATGTATTTATTTATTTATTTATTTAGTTAGTTAGTTAGTTAGTTACAAATTGAAGGCAGACCCTCCACCAGCAAAACAAATGCAACTCCCTTTATAGGGGTCCCCACTTAACTGCGACGGTCTGGAACCGAACCTGCAATGCCTCTGAGGTGTGCATGTACCTTGTCTGGTTTTATCCTTGCAACTATCCTGTAGGGCAAGTGATATTATACCTTTTGGATTAGAGGAAGCATGGACTCTGTGGCACTAAGACAATTACCCAAAGTTGGCAGGGCTTAGGGCTCCTCCTTTTCCTTGTTTCCACACTGCCCCTCTATTCTACTGTGCCTCAGTCTACTACCTGTAAGTGAAAGAGGTGGACCCAATTCTCTCTAAAGTCCCTTCCAGCTCTAACATTCTGGGCATTGGAAAGGTCAGGGGGGGAATGCCAAGGTCTCTTTTATTTTATAAAGAAACTTGACGAAATCTGCCGAGTACACCAGGTATATGTGAGTGTATGGATGTATGTGTGTGGATGGGTATACATGAGTGTGGGTGTGGATGTGAGAGCATGCAGGTGCACAGGTATACTGCTGGGTGTTGGCTGTGATGAGCATGTGGATGGTTGTGTGAGTGGGTACAGGTGTGGTTGTGTCTGAGTGAATGAGTATGCAGGTGCACAGGTGTACTGCTGGCTGCTGGGTGTTGTGAGAAAGTGGGCATGTTGCATGAAATCATGTGCAGGTGTGTGACAGTGAGTGTAGAAGTGTATGTGCATTCATATTGGGTGTATTATGTATGTGAGTGTATACTGGGGAGAGAAGCATAGCAGGACAGATTGGTGTTTGTCATTCCACTTCTCCTAGGACTCCCCCTCTTCCTCCCTGTGCTGTGATCCTTGATGCCCCATCCACATAGGATTTGTGGGGGTTTGGGAGCTGAACCAGACCTTAACTACCCACCCCCCAGGGCCAGGAATCCCTCCTGCCCAGAGTGGGTGGCCACAGCCCCTTCCCAGTGGGCTGGTCTCATGACGGCTGCTGGATTAGTGGGTGAGCGAGACAATGGGCACATATGGTCCTGAGTGCCAGGTGCAGCCCAGGGCCCCTTACTCAGTGCCACTAGGATTAGACCTAATGAATTGGAAGGAGTTAACAATGCTTCGGGGCCGCAGAGGCCCCGGAGGCCTGCTCAGGCCTGTGCTGTGGCCGCCTTTCACCACTGAGGTGTAATCCTCTTTGAAATCAAAGGTGGTACAAAGTATGAATTTAAAGTTGACATTTATAGCTCTGGTGAGATGACATATTCTGGAAAGGCCTCTTCTTAAGGAGCTGGGAGTGGGGAGAGAGGAGGAAGGGAGAGGAGGATAGGAAACCATCTGTGCTGAGGAGGCCCAGGCCGGCCCAGTCCTGGCCAACTTCCCTCCATGCCTTGCGCTGGGGGAGGGGGGTTTGGGGCAGCTGGAAAGAAGCAGCAGTGGGGGTACAATTCATTTTCCCACCCTCACTTCAGAAGGACTGCCAGTGCAGGGTTTCCCTGGCCCCAGTGCATTCCCAAGAAGACAGCTAAAGCAGAATTTTTGCCAAACAAGTTCTTGGCCCCCACTACTTTACCTGTTGAATTAAAAAAATTTTAATTGTGGTAAAATATATATAACATACAATGTGTCATTTTCTAAGTGTACAGTTCAGTTGTATTAGTTACATTCACCAGGTTGTACAACCATCACCACTATCTATTTCCAAAACCTTTCATCACCCCAAATAGACACTCTATACTCATTAAGCATCAACTACCCATTTCCCACTCTGTGTGGCCCCTGGTAACCTCTAATCTACTTTCTGTCCCTGTGAATTGGCCTATTCTAGATATTTCATCTAAGTGGAATCAAACAGTAGTTTTCCTTTTGTGTCTGATTCCTTTCACTTAGCATAATGTCTGCAAGGTTCATCCATGTTGTAGCACATATCATAACGTCATCCTTTCTGTGGCTGAATAACAGTCCCTGTATTAACACACCACATTTTGCTTATCCATTCATCTGTTGATGGATCTTGAGTTGTTTCCACCTTTTTGGCTATTGTGAATAATGCTGCTATGAACATTGGCAGGTAAGTATCTGAGTCCTTGTTTCAGTTCTTTTGGATATGTAGCTAGGAGTGGAATTGCTGGGTAATATGGTAATTTTATCTTTAATTTTTTTGAGGACCCTCACTGTTTTCCACAATGATTGTATCATTTTACATTCCCACCAGCAAGACACAGGTTAGCAATTTCTCCATATCCCCACCAACGTTCTCTCTCTCTCTCTCTCTCTCTCTCTCTCTCTCTCTCTCTCTCTCTCTCTCTCTCTCTGTTTATTAGAGCCATTGTAGGAAATGAAATTTTACTCCATTTCCCTAATGACAAATGATGTTGAGCATCTTTTTGTGTGCTTACCTGCCATATGTGTATCTTCTTTGGCATCTAACCCCCTTTTATAGATAAGGGAGCTGAGGCTCTAAACTTGTGTGGTGTGGCATTCGGACCCATTCATGTTTGGCCCCAGCCCCGGCAGGCTCCCACCCTCATTCCTCCAGCGGCTACAAGGCACTCCCATGTTCCCCACACACCTCTGCGACCCTGCTGAGCTCCGGGCTCGGTGGAGGGAAGACATGGAGGCATCTACTGGGTACCAGCACTCGCTGGACCCCTTCTCCCTGGCCTGAGTCCCCTCCTCTCTGCATCCATCCATGACGACTTCCTACTTATGTTTCCAACCCAGATCAGACATCACCTCCTCTGGGAAGAACTCAACATCCTTCTCTGAGCTCCCAGAGAGCTCTGTCCTGGTGTCAGCATTGAGCTCCTCATGGCAGAAGGTAAGTTTTAGGTCTTCTCCAAGAGTAGAAGCCTTGCCCCTCCCCTGGGGGCCCCAGCATGGAGCCCTGGATCAGGTAGGTGATCCATGGACTTTATTTTCTCCCACTGTGCCACATCTCAACAAGCACTGGTTTGGGAAAAGGAAGAGAACGTGAACCCTTTCTAACATTTATTGAGCACTTACTATATGCCAGGCCATGCTAAGCCCTTTACTTATACAATTTGTCTCAAGTTCACAACAACCTCACACCATTAAGTAAGTTTATTATTTCCTTTTGACAGAAAGGCTGAACTTCTAACAGGCAGGCACAAGGGGGCCTGTTTCCTGTCGATGGTCACCCTTCAGCCCTCTCATATCCTCATACCATTTCATCCCATACGTGTCATGTCCTAGACTTGGATGGGGGTGATCAACAGACCTGGTGATAAGAAAATAATGTCTGACTCCTTACCCAAGTGTAGGCCTTCCTGTGTCCTAAGCTCATCGTAAGTGAGCCCTCTATCTGGTAAGTAGAGTGCGGGTTATTCTCCTTTTGTAGCAGATGAGGAAGCTGAGGCTTCGAGAAATTAAGTAACTTGTCTGATATTACACAGATAGTGGGGCTGGAGGTAAGTCTCAGCTTTAGATCTTTTGCCCTCAAATCCAGAGCTCTTTTCTCTAATCAAGATGCCTCTTTAGGTCTAAGAGCTGGTTTCATCAACCGACAACACATTTTTAAAAACATGGCCCCACCCTTAGGTTGACTTTCCTCTAGCCCTTAATTTTTCTCATCCCTAAAATGGGGATAATAAAACCTACCTCCTACAGCTGCTGGAAGAAGTCACGTGAACAAAAAGTACCCAGCACAATGCCTGGCATGTAGTAGGTGCTCCATAATGACTTTCCCTTCTTTTTTCTTGGGGGTTTACTTCGGTGGGAAATGAGAACTTGTGGGTTGGGGGGTAGTCGACTGTGTTTGAAGTGACAGTGACAGATGGGTGCGGTGGTTCTCCCAGGCGCCCGGCCAGCCCTATGGTGCGTGTCCGCCAGTCCCCGGACATTTCCTCTCTCCTCCTGGCCACGATGAGGTGTCATTTGCCGCCTGTCCCTTCTCGTCATCGATTTCCAAGTCGTTAATTAACGGGGCTTGTCAGCTGGGAAGATGAGTTCTGTCCTCGGCCCTCGGGGCCTTTTGTTTTGGGATTGTAAATGTTATAGATCTCCCATGATGGAAGGCCATGGGGTCAGGGGGCACTGGGCTGCCCAGTGGGGGTGGCAGGCAGGAGAGGAGCCTGTGGGCCTGGCAGGGCCCTGCTAGTTGGGGATAGGCCCCAGTGGCCCCTCACTACAGCCTCTCTGGCTTGGCTCCCTGGGGTTGGGGTGGGAGGGATGGGGGAGTTTTTCTGTCATCCAAAACGTCATTCTGGGAGAAGCTGCCCTGTGCCAAATGGTGTAGATTTGGCCGCGCCCAGGATGGAGACTGGCTGGAGGGGGATACAGACCCTACTCAGTCAGATGGGGGAGACAGTGGTATTCTCAGTCTGATGGGGAGACACATTGTCTTTGGAAATAAGCAGTGTGATGAGGGAGTCACAGCTCTGGCCTGGGAAAGCCCTCAAGCTGATATGGGTGAAGCAGTTCTTGGGAGAACCCCATTTGGATGTGGGAGACATAGCTCTGCCCTGGGAACCGCCCCCCCCCCCCCAGTCTGATGGAAACACAACCCTGCCCTGGGGGATTGATGCCTTGAAAAAATAAAACATATGCAGGCAGAAAGCTACTCTAGGCTTGACTCCACTGGGTTTAGAACCTGTTTTGTGGTGTTGAGGCAAACCCCCCTGGGAAGGGTGTTCCCCTGCCCCCATGTGAGGTCTCTGAGCAGCAAACGGTTTCACCAGCAGCTGAGCTGAATTCTAGGTGAGCAAAACTGGCGCCTGAGAACACTGATACAAAGATAAAAATGACGCATTTGTGGTTTTTTAAAATTTTATTTTTCAATTACAGTTTCCTATTGGTTTCAGGTGTACAGCATGGTGGTTAGACAATTGTGTTCTGTACAAAGTGTTCACCTTGATATTTCCAGCACCCACCTGGCACCATACATAATTATTACAATATTATTGACTATATTCCCTGTGCTGTACTTTACATCCCCATGACTACCAATTTGTAACTACCAATTTGTACTTTTTAATCCTTTCACCTTTTTCACCCAGTTCCCCAGCCCCGCTTCCCTCTGGCAACCATCAGTTTGTTCTCTGTATCTGTGAAGTCCGTTTCAATTTCTATTTGCTCGTTTTTGTTCTTTAGATTCTACATATAAATGAAATCATATGGTATTTGTCTGTCTTTGACTGCACACACTTGGTTTTTGATGACCTGGGCCATGGATTCGAGTTGTGAGAAGAGCTTACAGGCCACTGGCCAATAGCCACACAGCAGCCACAAACACACGGAGACATGCTTTCCCTGTGCCGTGGAGAGATTGAGGGTGGGCAGGGGAAGGGCTGCCCTTCAGTTTTCTGGGGAGTTCCGGGGCTGCTCAGCCCTGGGGCTCCGGGGCTTGGCTGAATAGGGACTGGAGCTCAGGGAGACCCAGCTTGAGCAACAAGATAGCTTCTGTCGTAGCTATGTGACTTTGGGGGACTTTTTCCTGTCTCTGGGCCTGTTTCCCACAAGAGGAGAGCAGAGGTGCCCCCCACCCCTATGCTCAGGGTGGTGAGCGGAGCTCAGGCTTCTGAGCAGACCCCTGGGGTTTGAACCTGGCCCTGGTCCTGACCTTGGCCAAGCAGTTCAGTCCCTTTGAACTTCATTTCCTTTTCTGTAAATTGGGAGTGATAGGAGCACAGCCTTTTAGGGTTGTTGTGATGGTTAGATGTGCTGTTATGGGTAAAGGGCTTGGCTCAATAAACTTGGCTATTATTGCTATCTGACTATGAGACTACTACGAATGGGGGCCAGGTGCTGCCCACGGCCCAGCAGCCAGACGGGCTGCTTTCAGCCCATTGAGCATTTATGGGAACTGCAGTGGTTGTCCCCTCCCCTCACTCGTTTTATCGCCCACTCCTCTTTCTGCCCCTGGGCCCTGATATAGGGGGGCTACCCAATGTCTGTGTGCTGGGAGTGGGTAGAGATGCATCGCCCTGGCCCTCTCAGCAGCTCCTGGTGCCAGGTTCCTGCTGGAGCTGCAGCCTTGCCTGGGTGGGAGTGAATAGAAGCTCCCGATGGTGCCTGCAGCCTCCTGTGACTTTGAGAGGGAGTGAAAGGAGAAGTTTTACTGGGGGTAGAGTGGGGGCCTTCTAAGAACCTGTGTCCTTGGGCTAAGGTGAGAGTGGGTCCCATGCCTTGGTGACAGCCCTGGGGACGAGGGGGACACATAAGCAGCAGCTGCTCACCCCCTATCTTATAAGCGGGTACAGGACAGCAGCCCACCCTCGGCCCTCCTCCAGAGTTGGGGAGTAGGAGGGGACTGTGTAACATGACTAGGGGCAGGAGGTTGCTAGAGGAGCCAGATCAGTGAGCGCTACCCCAGCGTGTGAGGTGGGAGGAGTTGGGGGCCCTTTAGGTTCCCACTCCACACCCACGCAGCCCAGGTCCCCATTTGACAGATGGAGGACCTGACATCCAGAAAGGGCCACTTACCCAAGGGCACACTGGGAGCTATTGGCCGGGCAGGGACTGGAATCCAGACCTCTGGACTCAAAGTCTAGTGCTCTGTCCCTGTTATCACCGGTGGGATGCGGCCCAGCCCCAGTCCCTACAGATACCCCACAGCTTCCTGTCTGTGCAGTCTGGGCCTGGCTTTGAGTGGGTGAATGAGTGAATGAAGGAAAAAGAAATAATGCCGTGGTTTTCTCATCGGCTCTAGCGGGGCCCTGGCTGGGGTCCTTCTCTTTTTAGAGTGAGCCCCCAGTAGCCTCATTGGACAGATGGAAAACTGAAAGCCAGGGCAAGTAGTGATGGGATGAACCTCTGGGGATATGATACTTCCTGGTCCCAGGGAGCCTGGGTGTGGGGTGTGGGCAAGGTGATGGGCACCAGCTGGGAGGCAGAAGAGCCAGGGAGGTGGGGGTGTTGGTGGATGCCTGGGTCCCTGCCCCAGGCCTGGGGTGAGGACATCACTTCCATCCTGCAGAGGAGCTGAGGCTCCTGCTCTCTCCCTTTATAAATCACCAGCTAAGGGGCTGGGATCTGGGAGGAGGAGCTGGGCGGGGCGCTGTTGGGGAAATTTACTGCGGCGATTTTCTCCTCCACCTCGGGAGCTGCAGTAACTCTGCTGTGGCTTCTTATAAACGTCACCCACGCCCCTAGCCTGCCACTTCATTTCCCTGCACAGGAGCAAGGGCGAGGCTGCTGCACGGAGGATGGAGGGTAGACTTCAGCCAGACTTCCTAGACACCGGGAGGGTTGGGGTGCACAGAAATGGGTGAGATGGAGGCAGCAGTGCACATAGGCTGGGGGATGGATGGGAGAGCCTGCCGGGTACCACTCATCCATTCGGAAAATATTGAATGGGTGCCTAGTATGTGCCAGGCTCTGTCTGTGCCAGGTGCTGACATGAGAGATGTAAGCTGAGCCTGCTGGAGCTCAGGGGTGAGGTGGATTTGAGTGGTATAACCCCACAAATACCCTCACTGGGGATGGCGAGCCTGCCTGCTGGTTCCTTATGGCCAAAGGGAATCCCAGGGAGTCACTGCCCTCCAGTGTCTGGGCCTGACCTGAGACCCAGAAGCTGCCTTCTCTGCCCACACTACCCACCCTCCAATTAAGGTCTTAATTACAGTTGGCTGCCCTGTGCCGGCCTCTTGTGGTGACATCTTCCTATGGCCCCGGGACCATCAAGTTTGCTCTCCTTCAGGTCTCTTGCAAACAAGTGTCAGGAACCCCAGCTTTCTGTGGGGTCAAGCCTGGCCCAGGTTGAGCTTGAAGTAGCCCTGTTCTTCTCCCTCCCATGCTCACTTCTCAAAATGCCCAGAGTCCGAGATAAGGACTCAGGAAAGAGACGTGTCCTAAGTGTTGGAGGTGAGAGTGGAAGGGAGAGGGCCAGGGTCATTTTCAAGACCCTCAGAGAATAATTTAAGATGCATAACAATGATTTCAGGCCCAGACCTCGCCGTTTTGGCTCAGCAGATAGAGCGTTGGCCTGCAGACTGAAGGGTTGTGAGTTCGATTCCGGTCAAGGGCATGAACTTCCATTGCAGGCTCAAGCCCTGGCCCCAGTTGGGGCACATTCGGGAAACAACCAGTTGATGAGTTTCTCTCACATCAATGTTTTTCTCTGTCTCTCCTCCTCCTTTCCACTCTCTCTAAAATTTAATCAATGGAAAAATGTCCCCAGGTGAGGATTAACAACAACAAACAAAAAAGATCTAAGGCCCAGAGGGAGGAGTCCTGGTTCTTGGCTTGGATCTTGGGCAAGGCACTGAACCTTGATTTCTCATCTGCGAAATGGGGTTAAGCACACCAACATTGTCATGAGAATTAAGTAGGAAAATACTTTGTAATTGAAAGGTACAGGTAAAATAGGGGACAAGATGAATAATAATAAACTTTATCAAGCACTTATGCTGAGCCTGACATTGCCTTAATCCTCATAGTAACTCAGTCAGGCAGACATCACTACTTTAACATCGTATATGCGAGGAAACCTTGGTTCAGAGGAGGGAAGCAGTTTGCCAGTCTCAGGATGAGGACTGGAGAGGGGATTGGGGCTCGGACATTGGCTTCCAAACCTTACCTCTCCGTCAGGCAGTGTAGGGGCTGGTGGGTGGAGTGCAGCTGGCCCTGACCTCCCCCTGAGCTATGCCAGCCAAGGAGTGTAAGAACTAGAACTGTTTCTTTAAGATTATTCTACCCACTTTTACTAGGTAATGCACACACAAAGTACAAAATTCAAAAGGTACCAATGGGGATTAGCGAGTAAATCTTCCTCCTCTCCCTGCGCCGACGCCCAGTTCCCCCTCCTTGGAGGCAGCCATCCTTACCTGTTTTGTTGCATGGCCTTCCAGAGAGAGCTTATCTATGATATGAGGCATATATTTATTTATGTTCATATTTATATACAGTTGGCCCTCTGTATCCATGGGTTTCACATCCACAGAACAAACTGTGTATAGAAAATATTTAGAAAAAAATTCAGAAAGTTCCCAAAATAAAAGCTTGAATTTGCCACCTGCCGAGCACGATGCTGAATCCATGTGAATGAAGTGATGTGTAGGCGGGCCCTGCTGTAGCCCATATCAAACATAGGCTATAGAAGGGACTGGAGCATCCCCAGATTTTGGTATTTGCAAGGCTTCCTGGACACAGTATATTAGATACTGAAGACAACAGTATATTAGGTTAGATAATTTAATTTTTTTTACAAAGAGGCACACACCACTGCACCTTTCTATGGGTCAGAGGTGAGCTCCCTATCACCTGAGGTGTTTGAGCAGAAGCTGGGTAACTGCCTGCGAGGTTGCAAAAAAGAGCCCGGCATTGGCTGGGGCTGGTCTGTGCTTCTGTCCTGAGTCCTCCGTCCCCACATCCTGCAGAAGTGGAAAGGAGGTGAGGAGAGGTGAAGGGCGTGCATGGCCTGTCCCAAAGTGAGTCTGTAGAAAAGCTAGTGAGGACCAACGGGATGAAAGTGATGCTGGGGGCCGAGCCCCTGGGAAGATGTCCAATGGTGCTTGGGTCCGAGATAGGGATAGGCTGGGGGAGGGAGACAGAACATTCCAGGAAAGTCCCCACGCCTTGAGGTGATCAGGGAGGGCGGGCAGCCTGTGCACCCTCACAGCCCTCCCGTATGTTTGTAAAGGCTCAGGCAGGAATCTGCCCTTGTGATCCCGGGGCCTCGGGTTGCAGGGCTCAGAGCAGGCCCTGGGGACAGAGTGTGGACAACTGGCGTCTGACCCCCTAAACCCAGTGTCTCCACCGATCGCCAGGCAGATAAGGGGCAGGTCACCCACTGACCTTAGGCCTTGGGGAGGGAGGATCTGCAGTGAGAGGGACCCACCTCATGACAGCCCCTCAAATAACTTCTTGTCCACTGTTTCCCAAACTTCAGTTATTTGCTTTCTGCTTTCATAACAGTGGCCATTGCTGAGTCCCCCCTGTATTTTTAGACTTAAAGTGCACACTGTCTTACATGTGCATCTTGATCTGTTTTCACATGTATATTCACTCCATCACAATATGGGATGTTCCCAGCACCCAGAAGGCTCCCTCTTGCCCTCTGCCAGTGAGTCAGTTCCCCCTTACAGTAACCATAGACTAGTTTTGTCTGCTTTTGAACTTCATGTAAATGGACTCACCTACTAGGTCCTCTTCTTTGTCTTGCTTCCTTCATGCAGCATTTTATCTGTGAGCTCCATTTGTGTTATTGGATGAAGCAACAAGTTTGCCCTTTTTATGTGATAGTATGAATACACCGTCATTTATTTATCCAGTGTCCTACTGATAGACCTGGGAGGTCTTTTTCTGGTTCGGGGCTGTTAAAAACAGTGCTGCTGGGAACAGTCCTGTGTGTGCCTTTTGGTGGACCTATGAGCACATTTCCGTTGGGCATACCCCTGAGGGGAACATGCTGGGTGGTGGGGTTTTGCCATCTATTACTGTTCACATGCAATATTGGTAATGGACCCACTTTTGTGTAAAATTTGAGTGCACATACAGAAAAGTACACAACTTACAAGTGAACACACCTGTGTAATCAGCTCCCAGAGTGAGAAATGAAACACGACCAGAACCCCCAAGACCCCCACGGAGCCCCTTGCAGTCTCAACCCCCTCCACCAGGGACAGCTTTCCTGACTCCTAAAACAGTGGATCGGTTTTGCATTTTTTAAAACTTTATAAAAATGGCATCACATGGGATAGACTCTTTGGTATTTGATTTCTTGCAGGTTTCTTTGTTTTTGAGATTCTTTTATGTTTCATTTAATAGCAGTGTGCATTTTATCATTGCTGTATAATAGTCCCTGGTGTGGATATACCACAATTAACTTATCAACTCTCTTACACTGGACGTTTAGCTATTACCAACAGTGCTGCTCTGAAGGGCCTGGCACAGGTCTTGAGTATTTCTAAAAATGGAATCGCTAATGGACGGACCTCTTAAACTTAAATACATTCATTTATTTTTAGGATAATAGACTTTATTTTTTTAGAGAACTTTCAAGTTTACGGAAAAATTGAGCACAAAGTACAAAGTTCCCATATGCCCAATCTCCTTCTGCCCACCATCTCCCCTATTATTAACATCTTGCATTGCTGTGGGGCATGTTACCATTGATGAACCAATATTGATACACTGTTATGAATTGTTCATAATTTATATTAGGGTTCACCCTTTGTGTTGTGCAGGCCTATGGGTTTTGACAAATGCGTAACTTCATGTGTTCGCCTCTTGCACTATTACACAGAATAGTTTCACTGCCCTAAAAATCCTCTGCGCTCTACCTACTTATCCCTCCCTCCCCCCTAAACCCTGGCACTCACTGATCTTTTCACTGTCTGTATAGTTTTGCCTTTTCCAAAATGTCATAGAGTTGGAATCATGTAGTGTTTAGCCTTTTAGACTGGCTTCTTCCACTTAACAATAGGCATTTAAGTTTGCTCCATGCCTTTGTGTCTTTTCGTGGCTTGATAGTTCGTTTCTTTTTAACGTTGAACAATATGCCGTTGTCTGGTTGTGCCGGTTTGTTTATCCGGTCACCTTTTGAAAGACATCTGGCTGCTTCCAGGTTTTGGCAATTATGAATAAAGCTGCTATAAACATGTCTATGTATTTTTTTTGTTTGCGTGGACATGTTTCCAACTCATTTGGGTTAATACCAAGGCATGTGATTGCTGGGGCAGGATGTTTAGTTTTGTACGAAACTGCCAAACTGTATTCCAAAGCGGCTGTACCACTTTGTATTCCTATCAGCAATGAACGGGACTTCCTGTTGCTCCAAATCTAGTATTGCTGGTATTTTGGATATTAGTCACTCTCATAGGCAGTTAATGGCATCTCGTTGTTATTTAAACTTGCAGTCCCTTAATGACATTTGATGTGGAGCATCTTTTCCTATGCTTAGTTGCCATCTGTATATCTTCTCTTATGAGATGGCTGCTCACATCTTTTACCTACTTTTTGAGTTGTTTATTTTCTTATTGTTGATTTTCAGACTTCTTTGTATATTTTGGATACAAGTCCTTTATCAGATGTATGTTTTGCAAATATTATCTCCCAGTCTGTGGTTTTTCTTTTCATTCTCTTGAGATGTATTCATTTTCAAATGAAACGTCACATCATGGCCATCATGGAGCAACCAGAATCATTTGCCATGAAAGAAGGGAGCCATAGGAATAAACAAAGCAGGAAGCCCCGTGTTATTCCATTCTAGCGAATTCTGCCGCCTGCGCCAGAGCCCTGAGCCTGAGGCTTCATCTCTCCTGGTAACAAGGGACTAACAAGTGGTGGAGAGGTGCAAGCAGTACTGGCTCCAAACCAAGACTTTCTCCTGGTCAAAATCAGAAAGTTTGAAAAAGAATTGAAGGAGTAACTTCTCTTCTCTGTGTAAGAAATTATTCAATGCTAGTTAGTGTATCTCCTGAAATAATCTTTGGGAACTACTAATAGAATCGACCCCTCTGGCCCCGCTTTACCCATCTGATGCGAAAATCCTTTGATCTTTCACCCTCCACAGAACAGGAAATCCCTCCCTTCAAAGGCAGCCCGTTTCTCTAGTGGCAGCTCTAGTAAGGAAGCTCTTTATTGCATCAACCCCAAATCTCCCTGAAACTCCCCCCCCTCCCCCGTCCTGCCTCTGCAGCTTGGGGATCCCAGAGTCAAAAGAGTTAAAGGCTGTGCCATTAACCTTTCAGAGCCTTGATTTCTTCATAAAAAAAATTGGCGAGAATAATACTCACTTTCCAGGGAGTTTTTAATGATGAAATGAGATGCAGTATGTAAAGTGCTCAACCGTATGCCTGGTCCCCCAAGAGGGGGACAGAAAGGAGCCCCTTTGTTGATTCTACTGTGAATTCCTCCACAGGAGGAGGTGAAGAGGGGCCCGTACCGCTTTGTCTGGGGGATGTCTAAGCATCATTGGGAGGGTCAGGACCTGAAAGTCTGGGGAGGACCCACCATTAAAACACTGGGTCTGGGTCCGAATAAAACCTTAGGGATAACCTGGCCTGCCCGCTTCAATCCACAGTTTAAGAACCTGGTAAGTATATAGGGCTGAGAGATTGGTCCAAAGTCATATGATGAGAGGCAAAGTAGAAGCCTGGGGCGGGGGGCGGGGGGCAGGGATTTTGAAGACTGTGTAGAAGGAGGAGCGCTGGACTTGGAGCCCTGAGCCCTAGCTATGGACTGTACGGCTATGTGGGCACTTTACGGTGTGACAAGTGTCATTCCCTCTCTGGCCTCAGTTTTCTCGCTTATAAAATGAGGCATTGACCTAAATACTTTCTGAGGCTCCTGGTTCTGAAATTCTAAAATCAAGGAGGGAGTTCTTGAGCTTGAAGAAAAGGTGGAAGCAACTTCTCCAAGAAACAAGGGAATTCCAGGTGGGGAAATAGCACAAAGATAGTAAGTGGAAGTAACTGGGTATTTGGGGAGATGAGACCCCAAGACATTTTAAGTGTAGAGGAAAGAATGGAGCATGGTGACTGATCAATAAATTCCTTTCCCTTTCTGAGCAAAACTTCCCATTTCCAGAGCTCTATCTCAACCATTAAATAGAGGATAATGTTGAATAAAAGTCCATTCTCTTCTCCTTTCAAATCAGTGAAGTGATAGCTTGGCACATGGTTGTCCAGCTAGGCACCAAATCCTCCATGCCCCTTGTAGCTTGGTGTGGTCATGTGACAAAGTCCCTAATCATGGAATGGGAGCTGAAGTGATGCATTGCTACGTATAGGCCCTTAAAATACTAGTGGTGTACTCCAACAAGGGCAGCACCAAGGGCTGGGGGAGAAAACCTGATGGAGAGAGTGGGTCTTACCTGCATGTGTAGAGCAGCACAGCCTATTACCTGACAGTGAGGTAAACCTTTCTCTTGTTATGGCAGCTCAGCCTTTTGCCAGAACTAACACAATGTCTCTCGGTGACTAGAGGCAGAGGGGCAGTCAGGTGACTCCCCAGTACTGACTTCTGAGTGTTTCTGAGGGCCAGCTTGCTGCTAGGTCATGAGGAGCTCCGTCCTTTGGCCCCACCAACTCCCCGGGTGGTGGCTATAAATCCATTAAAATGATGAAAGGTTCCGCCCTAGCCGGTTTGGCTCAGTGGATAGAGTGTCCACCTGTGGACTGAGGGGTCTCAAGTTCAATTCCAGTCAAGGGCACATGCCCAGGTTGTGGGCTCAATTCCCAGTAGGGGTCATGTAGCAGACAGCTGATCAATGATGCTCTCTCATCTTTGATGTTTCTGTCCCTCTCTCCCTTTCCTTTCCTCTCTGACATCAATAAAAATATATCTAAAAATAAATAAATAAAAAATGATGGACGGTCCCTATCAAAAAAGTAAAAAGGGTCTGTCCAGCGCGGCTCAGTGGTTGAGCATCGACCTATGAAACTCCTGGTTCGATTCCCGGACAGGGCACATGCCCAAGTTGTGGGCTTGATCCCCAGTGGGGGGGTGGGGGGGGGTGCGTGCAGGAGGCAGCCAATCAATGATTCTGTCTCATCATTGATGTTTCTCCCCCTTTCTTCCTCTCTGAAATCAATAAGAAAATATATTTTTAAAAGTAAAAAGGAAGAAAGGAGGGAGAAAGAAAGACAAGAAAAGTCAAATATGATGTCAAAGGGTAATCCTAGAATCACAAAGCTCCAAGAGGCCTTAGAGATGGTCCTGTCCTCTCAGCCTCCTCCCCCTCCCCCTTCTACAGAAGAGGAAACGTGTCTTGGGAGGCACTGCAGTGATAACATGACTAAAATGCTTGAGAGTTAGGACAAGCAGGCCAGGGCATGCATGTGTGCTGTCCATGGTCCTGAAACGTCTCCTCCAAGTCATGATCATTTTTCCCTCTCTGGGACACTGATGGTTCCTGTTTAGTTCTCTTCCAGGAATTATGAACCAAGAAAGAGAGGAGGGAGGTCACAGGTCAAAAAGGATGTCATTGAAAGAAGGGCACAGGGATGGAGGCTATAGAGAAACATAGCTGTGACATTGTCCGGGAGAAGAGGAGGGACGTTTGTTTTGACACTGTTTTCAAACATCTGCCATTACCAACTATGGTTTAAATATAACACGACTGAAGAAGAACAAGAAATGTGTGTTGCAAGTGATGCAAAGCTATGCATGTGTCAACAGGAGCGAACTAATTCAGGTGGGCATGCAGAACACAAATGGGAGTGGGTGGGTAATGGGTTTGACTGTAGTTATTCTCTGTTTTCCTTTTCTCGCCTGATGAAAATTTTCCAATTTTTACACTGCCACAGAGCAATCAAGACTGTGATTATGTTTCACAGTTTTGACAGCTAGTTTCATGTATTTTAAGTAGTTCTATTCAGTGTTAGACAATTAGAACAATTTGCTCTTCCCTGGGAAGTTAAGGGAGGACTGCACTGTCCCTCCACTTCCCACTAAACCTGTGTGCAGCTGGCATTTATTGAGCACTGCTCTGAGTGTGTTGTGTGTAAGAACGCATTTATTCCCAACAGTGGTCCCAGGCGGCAGGTACCATGACAGCAGACGTGTCAGAGTGTCAGGTAGCTGGTTCAAGATCACCAGCTGGTAAATAGTGGGCTGGATTTTGAACCAGGTAGTCTGGCTCCATATCCTGCATTCTAAGACCTTGGTTAGTCCAACCTTTGGTATCTTTCTTGGGAACAGTAAAACCATATTCAAGCTTCCTGATTCCCAGAGCAGCCCCTCCCCCCCCCTACCATCTCCATATAGATACATCACAGAACCAGGGTTTGCTAAAGGGAGACACAGTCATAAGGAGTTCTGCAGATCTGCTCTACAGTAGAAGCACAGGGCTGGTCTTGGTGGGAGACATGGGGAGGATAAAGCAGGCTCCTGCTGAGACCTGGGTTCCAGCTCCCCCTTCATGCTCCAGGGAGCTCTGGCCAGGGAGGAAGATCCAATTTCTAGGCATGGTTGAAACCGGAGCTGGGCTGCCCCCTCCGCTTGCCTCCTGTGCCCCTCCTCCCTGTGTGCTGATGTGGAATAGGCCGAGGGCACAAGGGGAAGTATTGTTCCTGCCCCCACCTTGTGCACTGGCCTCCCAGCAGAGCGTGGAGGAGTTTGTGTAACTTTCCTAGGGGTTAAGAGCAGGTCAGCACAGGGCTGCAGCCCAGGCTACTCTCCCAGCAAAGGGAGCCTCAGGCTAAGCCAGGCAGCCCCGTGGGAACAGCAGCGCATACCTGCTGCCCATGCCCTGAAACGGGAGGGCAGCTGAGCTGCTGGGTGTGAAGATGCAGACCCCAAGTCCTCCAGCTGCCCTCCACCTGGCCCAGGCCTTGGGCATGGAGGCAGATCACAGAAACCAGAACCGACAGGAACCTGGAGGGAGACATTTGGCTTTGGGCAGACTCAGTTCCGAGAGGAGAGAGGAGCAAGCATGAATCATACACTTTACTGAGTGACAGTCATTCACTCACTCATTTATTCAACAGTCACTGTGGAATATTAAATGTGGACACTATTCTAGGAGGTTCATTACGTTTCTCATGCAGGTTGGTGTTCAGGGAAGGAAAAAGAGGCGCAGAGAGGGCATGAGATGTTTCCACGGTCACACAGCTGGTTTGAGGCAGATTTGCTGAGCACCAGCCCTAGACTCTCACCCGTGCACCAGACATGCAAACGTGTATATATGGCATAGAGAGTCAGATAGGGGAGGGGCCTTAAGGACCTATCTGATCCATTTTCCCATCTCCTGGCAACTATGACAGAGTCAATTCCACTCAACAATTTATTTGGTGTCTATTCTGGGCAAAGTACTTAATTGATTCTTTTCTTCTGGGAAGATTTCCAGGAACCAACCAGTCCCCTGCTTTGGGAAGTTAGTCCTGATAATATCTTTCCTCCTTTCATTTAAGCCATTTTCCCATTTGTCATGCACAGGATGTGGCCGTAGCTTGTGTTCCAAGCAAAGTTCTTTCCCACCACAAGGTGAGCCAGGGTTGGAAGAGGATCATGAATGTGGAAGCACAAAGGCGTGTTCGCTCCCTGATACCAGTGAGAGAGTCAGAGCTCAACAGAGGTTGGTGGGGTGAACAAAAATGTGCACAAAATTCAATGTTTATGCCCCACTTCAGAAGTTTATAGAAGACGTTCGTGTACACACACACTCTCAGTCCACACAGCAATCCTGGAAGGCAGGCTTTTATCTCCATTTCACAGATGAGGAACTTGGAGCTCTGAGAGCATAAGTGAGTTGCTGAGGGCCACAGAACTCATGAGCAGCAGCGTGGCCCTGCACTCGGGCCTCTTGACTCCTAGTGGAGTGCTCCTGCTGTGACCCCTGTGATTGTGTAGAGGGGAATGTGCTCGGTGCTAGTGGGCAGTATCGTGTAGTGTTGGTAGCAGGTGGGTCTCTGACATTCTTGCAGAGGGAAACGCTCAGTCGGGCTGGAAGCCCAGTTTCTTCCTCCCAGCAGAGGTGGAGGAGGGACCTCTATCCGTCCAGATGTGTTGAAAGGGAGAGTGAGTTCATGACTTGGGTTAATGATCCCTGCAGCCCACATAACTGGGTTGGAGGGAACAGGTGGCCAAAGACAGGCTGACCATCCAGGCAGTGGAGCTGGCTGAGTGAGGAGGTACCAGCTGCAGTCCACTCCCTCCTCCCTCCATGGGATATCTCATCCCATTGTTCCCCCCTCTTAGTTTAGACCCTCATAAGCACATATCCCGACCCTTACAACTGCCTGTCCACTGGCCTCCTGTCCCCAGCCCCATCCAGTCCCCCACTGCCTCCTTGCTGTTGGGCGAGCTGGGTTTATACAGCACAAACCTGCTGTGTCCTCTCCAGAGAATCCTTCAACCTTCCCCTTACCTCCAGTGCAGGGCCCAAACCCCCAAGCAGACTTTTGTCATTTGGACCCAATTCGCCCTTCTAAACTTGACCACAAAACTTTCCTTCATGCACCTGTGACCTCACAGGCTTCCCACCCACCCCCTTTCCTTGCTGTTCCTTTACCTGGAGAGCCCTCCCCTCAGTCTCCAGCTTTGATCTTCCCCTCTTTTCAACCTGCAACTCAGTTTTCCTCCTGTGACATTGACCACCTTCTTACTTGTGTTTCTGTGCATTTTATCTCCTGCCCTGGACCATGAGCACCTCAAGATGTATCTCGTTTAGTCCACCCTGGACCCCAGCACAGCACTTACTCATGGTAAGGGCTTAGTGGCCCACTGTGGACATGGATATGGGCTGGGTGGGGGCGGGGAGAGGGGAATGCTCACAGTGCAGGCTCCAGAGCCAAACTGTGCCTGGACTCAAATCCTGGCCCTGCCACATATTAGCTGTACGACTCTGGGCACGTCGCTTAACATCTGTTTTCTGTTTTTTCATCTGCCAAATGGGGATAATAGCATCTGCTTCACAAGATTCTTTGAGGATTAAATGAGGTAACAGACATGAAGCATTCAGAACAATGCCTGGCACATAGTTAGCATTCAGTGAACATTAGTTATTATTTATAATTTAGTCATATCAGTGGGCTAGGTGAGGTTTTATTGTCAAATGAGAATGTCAAGTGGAGAGTGAGAACTAACATTTATTGAGCACCTGCTGTGTGCCAGGCAGGGTGCTAGGCATTTTCACATGCTTTTCCTCATTCATTCCTCACAAGGATGCCGGGAAGTGGACAGCATTCCCATTTTTCATATGAAGAATCTGAAGTTCAGAGATTACATGACGGGCCTGTGGACACACAGATAGGAAACTGCAGAGTCGAACCAGATCCGCACACCTCCATGCTCTGTGCTTTCTTTCTGTTTAACCCTGCCGACTTGGGGATCCAGAGGGAGGGCCTGTGATGTGGTCCCTGGACAGACACACCCTTCCCAGTCCCTCTCCAAAACCCACCGCTCCAGGGAGAGCGGACCTGGTGCCAAGGACAAATTGGGGTCCCGGGCGATCAAGAACTTTCCTGAGTCCCTGTGGACCCTGCTCCTCTCTTCCTCTCGCCTCTGGCAGCTGAGCTGGGACTGCTTCACGGGCTCAGTCTGGTTGGCTCAAGGCCCATTCCAGATGTCACACATCAGGCCTGGGCTCCCAGGAGGCTACAGGATACAGGCAGGTGCCTCCTCAGGGGCCATTGCAGAGGTTCCACTTGCCCAGGCCCCAGATGGGCCAAGAAAACAGGAACCTTTGCTACCTAACCCTTCTGTACCGGAATCCTGGCTCTAGCACCTCTCAGCTGGTCTTCGGCAAGCCACTTAAAGGCAAAGGGGCTCGATTTCCCCAAATGCACAATGGGAAGGGTAATCCCTCTTCTCCGGGTGCCCATGAGAATTAGCTGAGATGGCTGGCTAGAAGCACTGGTACCTGGAGGATAGTAGGTGCTCCCTCTGGAGCCCCCAGGACCTCCCCCTGAGGGCCTTTCTACTGTGTTTGAGAAGGAGATCTGCCTGGAAGTGCCCCTCACTCCACCCAGGGCATCAACTGCACCTGAGTGGTCCCTCCTCGAGGGAGGGAGCCAGCCTTTTGCTCCCCGCTCCTTCCCTCATGTCACTCACGCATTGGTTGGGGGCTGCCTAGGTATGTGGAACCTCTCAGGGAGGCAGCTCCCATTCGCCAAGGGGGATTCTCCAGAGATGGGGGCAGCTGAGAGCCATTAGCCACTGACACAACAGCAAAGAGGATTTGGGCAGAGCATCACTGCAGGCTCCTTGCCTTACCCTTGAGGCTGAACACTTAGTCCTGTTTCCTTGCCAATGACCTGACTCCCTCAGTGACCCCTTCCCCCATCCGGGCTAAGTCCCCTCCATACTCCTCTAGTTGTTTGTACTAGTAAATTCCTCTCCAAACTTGGTGGAGTCTAAGGGCCTCCTGCCTTGGACACTGCCCCCAAGGTGGCTCATGCTCCTACCTGGCCGCTGGAGCAGGAACCAGCCAGGGCTAGCCGCCCTGCGCTGGAATGGAGCCTGTCGGGAAAGCTTTTATAAGGGGAGGAGTGAGGTAGAGGAAACACTGGCAACATTGGGCTTCCTGGGACATCTCCTGCCTCCTAGTGAATGACTTTGAGCCTCCTTCCATGATGGTCAATCCTGTGGCTCTTTAGTTCCCTAGCCCTGGACTCTAGGCAGGTGATCCCCTCTGACAGGAGTGGTTCAAGTGAACTCTCTGGCCAAGTTCCTGCTGCTTCTGAGGCATATACTCTGCCTTGTTTGGCCACTCTACACAAACTTAAAGGACAAACAGCAAATGTTTGTAGACATGTGACCATCAAAGGGTTAACACAGTAATATACCAAAAGGTTTTACAAGTCAATCATAAAATATATGAACGCTGCAATAAAAACATTGGTCAAAGGACTTGAACAGGCAATATTACAAAAAGAGAAATAGAAATAGTCAATATGTATATGCGAAGGTGTTTGACCTCACTAGTAATCAAAGAAATTCAAATTAAAGCAGCAACGAGGAATCTTTTTTTTTTTTTTCTTCACTTTTCCAATTGGCAAAATTTCCAGTGCGGGCATGGAGAGATGGCCACCCTCGTGCCCTGTTGATGGGACAATAGGAGCTTAAGGACGTACATTTCTGGAAGTCATTTAGAAACCCTTGGCAAGTCTTAAAAATGTGCATAACCTTAGAATCTGCAGTTCAGCTTCTTGGAATTTATCCTAAGGAAACACCGGAAGATGGGCCCAAGGGTGTATGAGCAGTGATGTTTATCTCGGCACTATTAATAATAGCAAAAAAAAAAAAAAAAAAAGGAAATGACTTAATGACCCAGGGATGGAGATCCGGTTACATCAGTGATGGTTCATTCATATAATGGAATTTTACGCAGCCATTAAAACTGATGACGCACATCTGTGTCCACTGGCACCAAAAGAGCCCCAGGTTCCATTAAATTTTTAAAAGTTACAAAATATCATGGAGAGCTTGCTTTATCTGTGTTGAATTGTATACCTTTGTGTGTACATGGGCCCAGGAAGGTGTCTGAAAGGTGGCCCATCAATTTCTGGGTGAAAGGAATAGTGGGTTCTGTGGTTTGTGCTTTCTTTGGATTACCAGTACTGTGTGACCCTCTGAGCTTGCCACTCACCCCCTCTACTCATTCTAGTGGAGTTGACTCAGCCTACGGCCAGAATGACTGGCTTTGTCCCTTGTATATATATGCTTTGGGGCAGCAGTCGCCAACCAGTGGTCCGTGGAGGTCTGAAAAGTTGGTGACCGTTGGTTTAGGGGATTGACCATGGGGACCCAAACCAATGTGGATTGTTCTGGAGCTTCTGAGGAAGACAATTTGCATAACAGAACCTCCCAAAATGTGTTGGTATAAAATAATCACTACTTTATAACAGATTCTGGTATCAGGAATTTGGAGAGAACCCAACTGGCATGGCTTATCTCTGCTCCGTGAAGTCAGGGCCCTACCTGAGAAGCCGTAGATGCTGTGAACAGCTGGAGTCTGGGATCGTCTGGAGAGGTCTTCACTCACACATCTGACACCCAGGATGACTTGAAAGCTGGGCTTCACTAGAACTGTCAACTGGAGCACCTGCTGTGGCTCGGGCTTCTGACAGCATGGCTGCCGGGTTCCGACGGGGAGTGTCTTCAAGAGGGAAGAATCTGGAAAGTATGTCAAGAGGTGGAGGCAAAAGCTACAGAGCTGCTTCCAACACCATGCCGGCATCACTTCCGCCACATTCTATTGGTTACGAATGAGTCGCTAAAGCCATCTCCGATCCAAAGGGGAGGGGAATTAGACTCTACCTTTTGATGGGTAAGTACAAGGTCACATTGCTGAAGAGCTTGTGAGATGTGAGATATTGTGGCCTCTATGGCAAAAGACAGCCTTCCACAGACAGACTGTCTTCCCCCTGGACTCGAAGCTCAGAGATCTGAGACCTGGGATAGCTACCACCATCTTGGAACCACAGAGGAGAAGCCCATGCACAAAGCCAGTTTGGAGGAGAGCCTAGGGATGCGGGGAGGGGTAGGGGGGAGAGGAAGAGGGAGAGAGAGAGAGAGAGAGAGAGAGAGAGAGAGAGAGAGAGAGAGAGGATGAATCAGGTCCAGAGGGCATCATTTGAAGCCAACCCTGCCCCTGACTCCTTGGTCCCATGAGCCAATGATCCCCACATGCTTAAGCCAGTTTGGGGTGGGTTTTCTGTCTCTTGTAGAAGAACTAGTCCTAATCAATACAAGGGGATTGATTGTACACGAATTTTACTCCTTTTTTTTATACTTTTCCATATTGCTTGAATTTTCTACAATGAGTTTGTCATATTTTCAGTGTTTTAAAAAATTAAGCCTCTATTTGTGAGTCACCAATGGCACCAACCAAGTTTTCAATAACCTCACATTCTGATCTACCTAAAATCCCTTGCCAGCCATTATCTTTTGTTTGTTAGAGTGCAGCACCCACCCTTCCATCCCTCACTAATTCCCAAGTTTTCTTTAAGCTCCAAGCATCTCCCAGCAAGTCCAGTCAGCACCCAGCTGGTGGGAGGATTCTGGCACAGCATGGGTCCTGGCATCCGGAAGCCCCCAGTCTAGACACGAGACAGTGGGCAAAATCGTTCTGATCAAGGGCTGGTAAGCGCTAGAATGTGCTGTGGGGAGATACAGAGAAAGAGGGGGATATTCTTACTAAAATGGAGATGAAGGGGACATGCCTGGCAGACGGACCAACTTGAACAAAGGCCTGGTAGTGTGTGGTTAGCGTGTTACAAAACTAGTGATTGCAAAACGGGGAGCATGGCCCTGTCCCGTGCGGCTCAGTGGGTCAAACATCATCCCAGTCAGGGCACGTGCCTGGGTTATAGGCTCGATCCCCAGTAGGGGACATGCAGGGGGCAGCCAATCGATGTTTCTCCCTTCCTCTCTCTCTAAAGTCAATAAAAACCTTTTCTTAAAAATAGGGAGCATGATATAGGGGCTTGGGGAGAGACTTAGATGACAGATTAGAGCCTAAGCTGGGGAAGGCCTTGAAAGTCAGGATAAGGACTTTGGCTTTGTTCTGAAGATAGTGGGGGGCTTTAAACAGAGGAGTGTCATGATCAGATTTGGGGATGTGAAGGTATCTCTAATGCTGCTGTAGATCATGGAAGAGGCCGGAGGCCAGGTAAACAGCTAGTGGAAGAGTCCAAGCAGTCAGTAAAAAGGCCCTAATTCACCTCGTGTCCTTATAGCTGGTCTGTCTGAGCCCCACCTGAGAGCAAGCGTTCCTTGCTGTCTGTGCCCAGGGCCTGTACTTGGGGAGAGAAGTCATTCTGGTGTTCTCCAGAGCCATGCTCTGACCTTGTCCTGCCAGAGCCCTATTCATTCAGTTTCCCGACTGTACCCAGATCCTGGCTCTAGCTAGGGTGTGTGGGATACAGGGGTGTCTATATCTACTCTCATTCAAAGTGTCTTTAGATAATAACAGGTAAAAATAATAACAATGACGAGACCAACCATCATGTACTATAAGACAGTATAAGCCCTTGACATGGATTATACCATGTCATACTCTCAGCAACCCTGTGAGGCTAATTCCATTGCTGTGTCCACTTCACAGATGAGAAAACTGAGCCTCCTAATCATTAATGCAATAGCAGCTCACTCTGAGGCTCCCACACATGTGTGGCCTCCAGTAGGACATTACCTGAAGATTCCACCTCCAGCATCTGTGAAGTCCTTGGTCTTCACAGCTGGAATGCAGTGGCCCAATTTCTACTGCTACTCATCTGTCCAAGCCCAAGGATGTCCCCTCCTCTAGGCAGCCCCCAACCACCTCAGCCCCATCACCACTCCCAGCCTGGACAGGTTTCCTACTTCCTGCCCCAGAATCCATCTTGCAATGCTTTGCTTGTCTGTATGAGGGGGGGCAGCTTCCCAAAGATGAGTGACTGTGCCCTGTGGTCCCATCGACAGCAATAAATGATCAGATATGCAAGTGAGGGGCAGGAGGCTCCCCGCTTCCCCACCTGCTGTGGGGCCTTCTGCCTCTCCGACTCCCCCGAAACCTGCCCCACCCCTGCATGGAGGACTTGAGGAGGCCTTTCCCAACTTGTGTGCCCCCCATCATTGCTACCACTTCCCCACCCTCTACCTTCTCTTTTCCCAGTAAGAAGCCAATCTCAAAGGCTGCTGATAATCTCCAAATGAAGAGAGACTAGCCCAGATTCATAGACCTGGGTGCCTGACCCACGCCCAGCCTGGGAAAAATGAGAAAAAGGGCAAGAGCTGGAGGCAGATGAAGAACTGAGGGAGCAAAATGCCTTCTTAGGAGCCTCCTTCCAGCCAGCAATGCTCAGAGGTGGGGGAGAAGTCAGCAGCCTTCAGCAGACAAAATGGGGCAGTTGTGTGGAGCGGCCCGCGATACTTAAATGCAATAGCTGATCTAATCACCAGTCTCTCTTTCTGGGAAGCTTTTTGCTGCATTTTAGAAAAGTGTTGCCTTTCTCTCTTTTGTGGCTGGAGCTGCTATTTAAGAAAGAAAAAAAATCAATATGCCTTCTCTGGCTTTCAGTATCCCCCCCCCCCCCCAAAGGTGTTTCTTTGGGGAAGAGGAAGAGGAGGGGTCGAGGAGCGTTTTTGTCATTCATAAGCCCTGGTGACAAATCCTTGACATCATTCGCGGTTCCTATCGATCAGCTCCATCCGAGGCACCAGAGGACAAATAGAAATCATTTGTCTGTCTTGGCTCCCAAACAGCCTGAGACAAAGGGCTCCACCGGCAATCAGCAGCTGGAGGTATTAGCAGCAGGTCAAGTTCGGAGGTCAGAGGTCAAACAGGTTGTCATCAGTTTCTCACAGCTATCAGAGCAAGGGCAGGGGAGGGGCCGAGTAAAACCCACTAGCAATACAGCTGGTTCTTATTAGCCAAATCCTGCCTCCCTGTAAAGAGAGCGAGGCCAGTCGGGCCCACCCCCACCCCAGGGACACCCCGGGGTGCCAGGTTTCATGTGATGGCAGCAGGGCTGGGGGTGGTGAGGGGCTGAGGAAGAAGAGAAGCAAGATCTGTGCTCTGCCCGCCACTACCCATCCTTCACTCTTCCAGGGGGAAGTCCTGGGCCCTGAAGGAGAGCCAGAGGGAGACCTTGGGTGTTTTGGAGATTCTGAGAAGCAAGTTAATCCTGTAAAATTGGAAGTGGCTTAGGTGGCCTGGGAAACAGGGGTTGCAGCCAGGGGACAGTGGAATCATTTTAAGTCCCTGATTACACACCACCTGTTTTGGTTACTTCTCTGACCCTTGGGAGGAGGAAACCCAACTCTTAGGGCAATTAATCTCCTGCAGAAAGATATGAAAACATGAGGGTGGCAAATCCAGCCCCAGGGAGTGGCACACATAGGAGGCGTCTCGGGAATGCAGGAGAAGCATGACAAATGGGATGGCAGCTAACAGCTCCTCTCACTGAGCACTTAGCTCCAAGGCTCTGGGCCTACTGCAGGGTGACCTCACCTTAGTACCAAGAGAGCCCTGTGAGCCCGGCTGGTGTGGCTCAGTTGGTTGAGCACTGTCCTATGCATCAAGGGGTCGTCAGTTCAATTCCTTGTCAGGGCACATGCCCAGGTTGCAGGCTTGATCCCCAGTAGGTGGTGTGTAGGAGGCAGCCAATGGATGTTTCTGTCTCTTTCTCCTCCTGGCTTCCTGTCTCTCTAACATTAATAAAAACACAATTAAAAAAATAGAGAGCCCTTTGAGGGTGGCTGGTCCCATTTTATAGACGGGGGTGGGGGCCACGGAGAGATTGGAATCCCAGTATCACTGAAGCCACAAGGGAACTCAGCGCATAGCTGAGAAGTGTATCTCCATGTAACAAAGAAAGAGGCACCTTTGATGGGGTTCATTCCTCAGAGAAGCAAGCCACTTGATGGGAACATGGTAAGAGTTCTGGGTTCCTAGTCTGACCAGTTGCTCCCTTGGCATGGCCCCAAACACCCCAGGACTATATTGTCTTATGAGGATGAAAAGACCCAGAACTGAAACTGGCAGCTCCAAGGAGGTCCCCCACTCAGGGAGAGGAAGGTGACTCAGGAGCATGGAGCTGGCCAACATGAACCCTCACTGGCCCAGGCTTCCTGCAGGACTTGACTACAGGTGGTAAATCCAGCTTTCAGGAGCCTCTGAATCAGGTAGTAAGAGTGATGGTTTCTCTTTGATACCACAGAGGCACAGAGAAGCAGGACCGGGCGGGTTTAGTGCATGTCAGAGGACATGCATGGGCTGTCACTGAGAGATCTCCGTTGGAATAGGGGCCTGCTCGGGTCCAAGGGCTCCAGGGGACATAGGGACACACTCTAATCCAGGTGGTTAGGGAATTCTCTGATGCACCTGTTACTCAATCCAACTCTCTAAGGGACCTTTAAACTTGGGCTGTTAAACACACAGTACAATATACAGGTGATGTATCATAGAATTCTATACCCGCCCAGCCTATATAACTTTATTAGCTAATGTCACTCAATAAATTCAATTTAAAAGTTTATAAGAAGCCAGACACAAAAGAACAACAAAAAATAAATAAAAATAAGGGAACTTTAAGACGTGGGAGAAAAAGAAAGGCAACAGGGGTAGTAGGATTGGGTGGATTGCTGTGTTTGAAAAACCCCTCAGTGATCCCTGGGGTAAAGATCCTTCTGAAGCAGGAGCCCTTCTTGCACAGTAACTAAGGGCTGTCACTATAAAAGGGTAGCATGAGGGATCTAAATACACATACACACGTGCATGCAAAACGGGTGAACGTAGAACTAAGTACACACATGCATGCAAAACGGGTGAACGTAGAACTAAGTACACACGTGCATGCAAAACGGGTGAAATCTGAGTAGGGTCAGTGGGTTGTACCAATGTCAGTTTCCTGGTCATGATCATTATGCAAGATCCTGGCACTGAGGAAAACTGGATAAGGGTATAGAAGATCTTTCTGTACAATTTATTCCAGCTGCAGGTGAGTCTATAGTTATCTCAAAAGGGAAAAAGGTATAAAAAGGGAGCAAATAACTAAGCATTCTGTTCCCTTGACAGAGTTCTGTTCTCGGCTGCTTGACATAGAAAGAGAGAAAAGCACAGGCAGGAAAGGAACAAGCCCGCGAACTGTGAGCTCTCTCGGTGTAGAAGGCAGTAAGAATGACCCACATTATATTTCATCACACATTGCTATCCCATTTTTTGGAGGGGAAAACTGAGACTCGGCCTGGAGCAATCATTGGCCTGAGGTGATAGTGGCTGGGCTGGCTTTCTCCATCCTGGTGGGCTGACTCTGAAGCCTGGGCTCTCTCCTCCACGTCACCAAGTGATTCCTGTTTCCAGAGCCCCAGAAAGTATGCTCTCCCAAGGTAGACTTAACCCAGGAATGTGTCAGTTCCATCAAGTATTCATTGAAGTACTTTCCCACCAAGAGTATGGAGTTAAAAAAAAGAAAAAGAAAAAGAAAAGGAATAAAACACAGCCCCTGTCCTCAGGTGTCTGAGTCTGTGGTTGTGCACAGGAGACTAGCACACCCAGGGATGAGCTGGACTTTCATAGGCACAACACGGGGCCAGAGAAGGGGAGACCTGTGGGAAGTGGGCATATCGGAAAGGCCTCTTGGAAAGGGATGGTTTAGTCTTTTCCCAATCTTTTTTATTGTGGTAAACATACATAACGGAAAATTGACTGTGTTAATAATTCTTAAGTGTGCAGTTCAGTGGTATTAAGTATATTCATGTTGTGCAACTACCAACCACCAATCTTCTTCTCCAGAACACTTTTCATCTTGCAAAACTCTGTATCTATCTATCTATCTATCTATCTATCTATCTATCTATCTATCTATCTATCTATCTATCAAAGCCTAAGCGACCATTACGACCAGTTAACCAAACGACCAAATGACCGGTCGACCAGTCGCTATGATGCACACTGACCACCAGGGGCAGATGCTCAATGCAGGAGCTGCCCCCTGGTGGTCAGTGCGCTCCCACAGCCAGCCTCCCATGGCTGGCCAACCTCCGTGGTTCTTCCCCCTGGTCAGCCCCAATCGGCCCCTGATTGGGACTGGGCAAGATGGCCCAATTGGCCCTGATCACCAGCCAGGCCGAGGTACCCCACCCATGCACAAATTTGTGCATCGGGCCTCTAGTTAAACAATAACTGCTCATTCCCCCATTCTCCCAGCCCCTGGCAACCACTAGTCTACTTTCCATAGCTCTGATTTTTACTACTCCAAGTACTTCATATAAGTGGAGTTACGTAGTATTTGTCTTTCTGAGACTGGCTTTTTTCACTTAGCACAATGTCCTCAAGGTTCATCCATGTTGGAGCATATGTCAGACTTTTCTTCCTTTTTAAGGTTGAATAATATTCCATTGTATGGCCATGCCACATTTTGTTTACCCACTCCCCTGTTGATGGACATTTGGGTTGCTTCTATGTCTTAGCTGTTGGAATAGTGTTGCTATGAGTTTGGGTGTGCAAATATTTCTTCGAGACGCTACTTTTAATTTGTTTGAGTCTATACCTAAAAGTGGAACTGCTGGATCATGTGGTAATTCTATTTTTAATTTTTTGAGGGAAGGAAGCAGCTATTTCTTAAAGACCATTGGTTTTGGTTTTATATTTTAGTTAGATAGTTTGTTGTTTTTCTAAAATGAGTCATACTGTTCACAATTCAAAAGGTTCAGAAAGTTATGCAGTGACAAGTCTCTCCCCCCCCTCCCGCCACCTATTCCCAGGAGGTAACCAATTTTATCAGCTTCTTAATCTTTGAGATTTTAGGCATGTACAAGCAAAGACATATGTCTATTAGAAGGGTTTTTGTAAATAGAGAATAGAAGGAAGAAAAGAAGGACAGAATGGTCATGGAGAAACATTTTTGTACTCAATTTTTTTGTCTCTTTGAGGGGTATCTCTTATTAACAGCAAATAATTTGATTTTAATTTTTATTCCATCTTCAAGTCTTTGTCTTTTAATAAGCAGATTTTTCCCATTTACACTTTTTTCTGTATTTAACTACTGTGGTCTTCTTGATAGATACAAGGGGAAACATTTTTTCTTTCTTCTTCTTCTTCTTCTTCTTTTTTTTTTTTTTTTTTTTTTTGCCAAAAACAAATGGCTCTTGGTTTTAGCTCCTGGTTAATTTTTATCCTTCCAGAGATTCTGATCTTCTCATCATGACTGTCCCTTTTACCATTCTCCCCTAGTGCTTCGGAATAATTTTTTTATTCTCTTACTGGTTAACTTTAAAATTTTGTTTTAAAAAGTATTTAACTTGTAATGATTTAATATTTTTATTATAAGATCCTTAAACTACAGAGAACATGAAGAATGATATAACCAACATCTGTGTCCCCCTCCCCCCCACCCTTCGTTAGTGTGCCAGTTATCAATGTATTGCCTCTCAGCGCCCAATCCACCCATGTTGCCCTGCTTTGTAATACTGGAGCTGGACCCTGCAAACACTTCTTTATCAGCTGATGCAGTGTTAGGTTTTGTGAGTAGGGGGCGCTAGAGTACTACAAGGCATAGCAGAGGAAGGGGTCCTCTCTTCCTTGTTCCTGTGCAATCCTTGCTCCCCTGGAGCAGCTGCCAACAGCATATGGGAGACCCAGTGGTGCTCACCCTCCAGTGAGTGACACTGGCAGCCCTATGGGCAGCTTCCTGACTGCCAGCTGTGGACCAGCTGTGGCTGAAGCACCTCCCTAGGGTCCATAGCCACATCTTCTCTCCAGTCGGACTCTCAGTCTTGGATTGGGGGGCCCTCTTCCAGTGTGTTCCTTCCTTGGGTACTCCTCTCAGCCCTAGATATAGTCGCTGCTCCCCATGCTCCCCATGTTTGCTGCTCCTGTGTCCTTTAGCAGCCTTTTTTTTTTTTTACCCCTTTTAGTGATTATACCATCCTTTACTAGTTAATAGGTTTTTTTTTGTATATTAAAATTGCCCTGTGTGTTTCTTCACTCCTGATTGAACCTTGACTGATACAGTTGATAAAGTTAATAGTTTGTCATTTTTGCTGCTTTTGCTTTAAGTAAATGACATTGTAGGTATAAAGTCTCCTCGAACTGCCATTCCCAGGTCTAGACCCTTTTCCAAAAGGAAACCATTATTCTGAGTTTGGAGTGAATTCTTCCATTAAAAAACCTTTTATGTCCATTCATATGTATCTGTAAATAATGTATACTATTTTTACATTTGACAATATATAGATGCTATACTTTTCATATCATTGTGCATCTTGTTTCTATTCACCCAACATTACATTATTTTAAATGATCCAAGTCAATATGTGTAAATCTAATTCATCCTTTTTAAACTGTTGCATAATATCCCATTATATAAACACATCATATATCATTAATTCCGCTGTAGATAGTAGTTTAGATTGTTTCCAATATGCGGCAGCTTGTAAACAATAGTACACATATCTATGTGTACACATGACAGAGTTTCTTCAGGGAACATACATAGAAATTGAATGTTCTAATTAGGTCATAGAATGTATACATTCTAAAATGTTATTAGATGCTACTTATTTGCTCTCAGAGTGGCAACATTTACATTTCCAATAGCTATGTATAACAGTATCGTTTTCCTCAGGTCCTCACCAATGTTTTCTATTGTTCAACCTCTTAATTTTTCCCAATCCGATGGGTGAAAACAGTTTCTCATTTTTCTTTTTATGGCTTTAAAGACCATTTGAATATCCTCTTTTGTAAATTGTCTGTTCCTATTGTTTCTCACTTTTCTGTTGGGTTGTCTTTTTCTTACAGATTATAGGAATATTTTTTTTATCATTCTGATAGATACATTATATATTGCAAATATCTCCAGTAAATTGCCTGCCTTTAAATCTTGCTTATGGCATATTTTGCAGTAGTCAAGATGCAATTTCAATAAAGTTAAATAAATCTACTTTTTAAGTTATAGGTTATTCTTATTGTGTCTTTCTTGTTTGAGAAATCTTTCTCTATCCTAGGCTATGAAAAAAATATTTCCCCCTAATTGTTTTTCATGTTTAGGTCACTAAAGTATCTACAGTTTATTTTTGTGAGTGACGTGTCACAGCTGTATTATTCAATAGCCTTTCTTTCCCCTGGTGATTACTGGTGATATCTTAAATGTATCCAATGTTCCCATATATGAATGTGTTCCTCAGCTCTCTGTTCTACTTTATTGGTTTATTTATCTACATCTGCGTTAATTAGGATAAAAAAAAACCCAAGGTGCTGTAACAGCATTCCAACAATCATGTGACTTAAAGAACTAAGTTTGTATTTTTGTACATAATAGTCCAAGGTGAGCTCTGCTCTGTGGAGCCATTCAGCAATCCATGTTCCTCCCAGCTTGTGGATTAATCATTCCCTGTGGAAATCTGGGCCATGGCCACATTTGGGTTCCAGTCTGAGGAAGGAAAAAGAAAGAGCATGGAGAAAACATGCCTACTGATTTAAGAATTATAGCTCACAAGAGGGACACAGCACTTCAGTTCATACTCCATTGGTATGACTCATAGCCTCGGCTACCTGCAAAAAGGACCGGGAAATACAGTGCCCAGCCAGGTAGCTGTGTGCCTAACTACCCTTCTCTTATCATGCAGAAAGGGAACATTGGATTTTGGTGGGCAGCTAGCAGCGCCTCACAAACCTTGGCTAGTGTCACACTATTTTAATGACTAGCCTCACTTGTTAGCAAATGGCTACCACTTAATATTGGCAAATGGCTACATGACTCCAGTGTCTTATCCTTACACACTGTTAATTAGTTATCTATTGCTGCATTATAGATTACCCCAAAAACTTAGTGGCTTAAACAATAAACTTCCCAGTGAAGATGGCAGAGCAGAAAGATGACATCACGGAGCCTTTGAATTAACTGATTCTGCCACAGCACATCTTACTATAGAGTTAATAAATCCCCTTGTAGTTTAAGCTAATTTGAGCTGGGTTTTCTGTTGCTGAATAACTGAAAGTAACCTACCTGATACATATTTTCAGATACATGGTTTCTCAGTCAGTCACGGTGAATCAAATTATGCTACATTAATAACCAGCAGAATCCCAGTAGTTTAAAATGGAAAGGCTTATTTCTCTCTTGTACTCCTGGTCCATCACAGGTTGGCTAGGAGCTCTGCCCTATGCCATGTTCACTCTAGGCCACCAGCTAATGGAGCAGCTGATACCAGAAATGTTGGTGGTTGCCATGGCAGAAACAGAGCACTGGATGGTCTTGCTCCAGTAACTAGAAGTTCCTGGAAGCTATACCGATCACTTCAGCTCCCTGGCCCCATGTAACCAGAAGGGACCAGGAAGAGCCATCCTACCCATGCCAAAGCACCGGACATATCTGGTGAATAGCACCAATGACGATGACACATGCATTTAGTTTATAAATTTCCCTCAAAGTACTGCTTTAACTGCTCCTTACAAATAAACTTTATTCAGATGTCCTTAGTTTTTTCTGAATGTCCTGTTCCAGGTCCCATCCAAGATAGCACATTACATTCATCATCCATCTCCCTAGGCCCTATTTGGCTGTGACAGTTTCCCCGGCTTTCCTTGTTTTTCATGACCTTGACGGTTTTAAGAAGTATTCATGAGGTATTTTGTAGAATGTTCCTCAACTGAGATTTGTCTGCTGTTTTGCTCACGATTAGGCTGGGGTTACTGAGGGGGAGACCACAGAGGCAGAGTACCATTCTCATCACATCATCCCAAGGGTACAGAGTATCAGCATAACTCCTCACTGTTGGTGTTGACCTTGACCACCTGGCTGAGGTCGTGCTTGTCAGACTTTTCTCCCTTTCCATACTGCACTTTTTGGGAAGAAACATTATGCACAGGGGAGTTAGCTACAGCTCCTCAGGGACGAGACTCTTCATAAACTCTTTGGAATTCTTCTGCACGGGAGATTTGTTTACCCTTCCTCTTGTTTTCCCAGCCATTTATTCCGATCGGTGTGGGCTCCTGGATATTTGCTTACTTTGGGTTGTAATCCAGTATACATTATTTATTTTGTTCTCAAATTGTCCCAGTGTGGGCCACTGGGAGCTGTCAGACATACCCCCGTCAAATATGAATCGTTTTGTATTTGAGCCCTTTCTTACTTTCTGGCACTACGCCTGCCCCAGCCCTAGAATCAGTCATTTCTTCAAGGAACCTGGGTTCCTTTTATTGAAGAATGTTATTAGAAACTGAGATCTGGGTGCCAGGTGTGATCATTGCCACCGAGGTCATTCTTTCTAGGCCCTCTCAGCCGGCAAAGCAAGAAAATATCTGTGTGTATTCTAACCCAGGTAGCACACATATATAACTCTGTATGTAGCCACCTGTATTTATATTGAACTACACATACGTTCATTCTGTTGTCTCCACTATGGCTCATTCTAGCCTTGACCCCTGGCTTACCTATAACCTTCCTCCACACCAATAAGAAGCCTGGCTTCTATCCATTTTCTTCAATGTTCAATTCTGTTATACATGTACAGTGGTTCAGAATTGTGAACCCTTTTATTATCATTTAATTCTAAGTAATTAATATTCATCGATTCACTCTTTAACCATGAATTGTTTCGAGGTTTGGTTTTTAGTTTCAAAACATAGGTTTTGTTAGATCTCTTTCTGCAGTTGATTTCTATTTTCCTTACACTGTGGTCTGAAAATATGTCCTGTATAATGTTGATTCTCTGGTATGCTTTGAGACTTCCTCTGTGATTTAATGCATGCTCAATTTTGGTAACAGTAACATGTGATTGCAAAAAAAATAAATAAATTTTGGTACATCTACTCTGTGCCATTAAAAACGTCATTATGAAAATGTAGAAAGTATCCAAACGTTTGAGATAATGTGAAATGAAATAAAAAGGACACTAAACCCATGCAGCGTTTGCAGCAATGTAAACTACTCGGGCATAAAAACAGAGACTGGAGAAGGATAAGCAAAAATGAAAATAAGTATCCATGTAGAGTGGTGGGATTCTAGGTAATATTTTTTCTCTTCTCAAAACTGTATTTAATGTTGTTTCATTGTTTCTGTACTTTGTAAAACTTTCAAAAAGGTATCCCAGAAAACGTTGGTTTGATAAGTTAACAAAGGAACACAAAGTATTTAATTCTACAGACATTTTTGGAGCCCTTGCTATGCGTTGGGCACGTCAAGGTCACCTTCTTCTGAGTCTCTTAGATTGACAGGGGCAGGCTAGGCACAAGTAATTCCTAGACAAGGCAGGTAGCAAGGGGTCCCAAAGAGCTCCAGACCTGAGACAGCTGGAAGACAGGACTGGGAGGCATTGGTTTAGATTCAGCAGGGAGGAGGGGGTATGCAATGTCCTTGTGGGTGTGATGGGAACTATAGAGGATCTCAAGGGTTCCTGTGTGGACACACGCAACGGGGAGACCTTGAATATTAACAAAATCTGATGTTTGTATAAGACTTTATAACTTACAGAATCTCCCAGCACACACACACAATCTCATTGCTCTTTACCTATCTCTGTGCTATTTACCTTGTGAGGTAGATATTACTATTTTTATACCATTTTTTACAGAGTTGGAAACTGAGGTTCAGAGAGAGGGAAGCAACTTGTCCAAGGTTACACAACCAGTAAGTGACAGAGTCAGGGCTCAAACACTGGTGTCCTAGCTCCATGTAGAGGCTCCTTTAGGTAAAACCCTCTTAGAAAAGAACTCCTTTGCCATGCACTTAGAAAGCCACAAAAATGGCACAGCAGCCCTAGCCGGTTTGGCTCAGTGGATAGACGTCGGCCTATCAGTGGTTGCCAACCTTTCAGACCTCTGGTGGTCCGTGGACCACTGGTTGGTGACCGCTGGACTAAAGGGTCCGGGTTCGATTCCGGTCAAGGGCACATGCCCAGGTTGCAGGCTCAATTCCCAGTAGGGGGCGTGCAGGAGTCAGCCAGTCAATGATTCTCTCTCACCATTGACGTTTCTATCTCTTTCTCTCTGAAATCAATTAAAAAATATTTTTAAAAAATGGCTCAGCAAGGCCATCCCACTCAGCAAAAAGGAATATTATCAAATGTCCTCTCAAGGAGGAGCTGCTGTGAAAAGAGAAAATGAGGACCAGCTGCCATTCTGGTCCAATTGAGAGAGAAAAAAAAATACAGTGTAGAAATGTTGGTATATCAACACCATTAAAATGATTATTTAAAAGATCATTAAAAACAGGATCATGAGCCTTGAAAAATGAAAAAGTAGCCCAGAAGAAGAGCATTCCAAGCTGAGGGGAGAGAAATGAGCTGGAGGCCTTGCAGGCACTGAGAGCTGGTGGTGTGGCCGGGAGCAGGCAGGCTGTGGTAGGGGTGAGGTAGGTAGGGGCCAGTTTACAAATAAATAAAGCAGAAATGAATACAGGTTAATAATAACCAAATCGTGTTACAAGTGCCAACGATCCCTCCAGACAAACCCCCCTCCCCTAAAGCTGGTGCAGCATAGACTTCATCCTAAACAGATCTGAAGTCTGAGAGACTGGCCTCTGCCCCAGTTCACGGGTGGGGTGATCCTATCAAGATGCTGAGTCCAAGGGAGATCGTGGCTGGAAGGCTGCCTCATCACAGGTGTGCACAGCTGCCAGCGCCCCGCTTCTGTCCTTGGGGTTTCCCGGTGGAGGGCCACTATAGCGCTGTCAGTTCCAGCTGCAGTTTGCAGTGTGTAGACGCCTGGGTGTGAATCTGGCCACTCTCTGTTAGCTGTCCCTGGGCCAGCTGCAACTCCGGGTGCCTCTGTGTTTGCATCCGTGAAAATGGGGGCAACCACGAGATGCACCTCAGGGGGCGGAGCCGGGGTGGGGAGGCTTTAAATAGGAGGATAACTCACCTTAAGCACTTGGCTTTGAGCTTGGAACGGATAAGTACTCAATAAACGTGCAGCCAATTTCTGCTCCACTACCGAGGTGGGTAAATGATAACCAGGACGGTGGTCCGTAACCTCTGGGGAGGGGCCTTTGTGTGTGGGGGGGGCAGGGGGCGCCCTCCCTCCCTGCAGCCTCACCCTCTGGCCTGGCCAAGGGCAGTGCCAAGGGCGGCTGCTGAGGGAGCAGCTGCCTGGCAAGCACCACCCCCACCCCGTCATCTTACGGATCCTTCTCAGCATTCAACTTCATTTCCACTTCAATTTTATCAGCGGGGGCCGGGGGCTGTGCAGGAGATAGGAGGCCGGCCCTGACATGAATTAGCCCCGAGATTGTCCGATATGCTCTGCTCCTAGCCTGGGCTCCAGTGCCAGCGCTAGCCGCCCTGCCTCTCCTTTGTGTCACTGGTCTCTTTGGTCCTCACGGCTCCATTCCGGTTGCGCTGCCCAGGACTAGGGAGCTCCTTTGCATTTGGCCATGTTTACTAGACCGAGGCTGGCTGTGCAGGGCTCCTACCCCCCAGGGCCAGGCAAAGTCACCCTGGAGCCACCCCCAGTGGGGGCCTGGCTGCTCCTCCTCCCCCAGCCCCTCTCACTTTCCCACAGCCCAGGATCTAAGGAAGCACTTCGGTCAGGATGTCCCTGTGCAACGCTTAAACGCCACCCCATGTAATCTTTCCAGGAAATCTGAGAAATGAGATTGAGAAAGGGAAACCGAGGCTCAGAGAGGCCGGGATACTCACCCGAGGTCACACTGTGTGTTAGTGGTCTGGCCTGGATTTGGGCTGGAATCTGTTCATCCCAGAGCCTTGGTGAGGGGTGGGTCTGGCATGCGTACACATCAGTATGTTGCCCCTTTTCCTACTCTGTAAGTTGAGAGAATGAGTTATTCCCCAAATTTATTACAAAAAAGGAGGCCATGTAAGATGGGAGTAAGAGAGGTGCTAGGAGTTTCCAAAGAGGGGAGGGGAATGGCTTCCTCCCACTCCTTCAGCCCCTGCGTGCCCCCTCCAAGACGCCACCCTCACTGCAGGCTTGATGCAGAGAAAACATTTTGCGATGTTCCAGCTAGACTAAGGGCAGAGGCCCAGAAACTGGCTGTGGAACCCAGGGGGTCTCCCAGCCCCTCGCCAGATCCCGGAAGAAGGGAGTCTAGCCCAGCCCAGCTCCTCACCTCCGTTTCCGGGGTGCTGCTGGGGAAAATTTATGTCCCTCTCAGGTTTGGGAACCGATCCCACACTAAAAAGAAAGAAAAGGGAGAGAAAGAAATTATTTTAAATTTTTTTTAGGTCCAGAAATGAAGCAGAAGTGAGTAAATTTTAATGAAACGGTGCAAAAATGACATCATTTACTCAGAAATCATTAATTTGTCAGCATTAATATTTCAGCTACAACATTGCCTGTCATTTTGTGCCTGCAATGACTGATAAATCTATAAAAGCGTGCTGCTAATTTACTGAATATTTATGTGCAGTGTCATTTGCAGAGTAAGAATGGAATTTATTTCGTGCCGAGTTCTGCGGGAGAACATTCCCCACAAACCTTCACCCTGGTGGGTGGGGGAGGGCAGGGGGAGACTCCAAACTTCCTGGAAAACTGGTGACAGGACAAAGACAAAGGGAGCCCCGGGCTCAGGCCCCAGCTCCGGTGGCCTGGGAGGGGACCGCCTCGCTTTTGCTCACTTTATAAGGCCCTTCTCACCCCCGTCTCGGCAAATCCTCATTAGCCCTCTCCCGCCCAGTCCTCCTCAGTGTGTCCGCTCTCAGGGAGGCACCTGGATGCCGCTGCCCCTACAAGGCAGTGGGTGGGCCTGCTGCTCAGTGGGTGTGGGGCGGGCCCTGTGCAGAGGGGATGGATGGCAGGTGGGCTCCGGGTCCCAGGCCGGTGATCAGGAGAGGGGGTCAGAGAAGAGGTTAAGTGCTGGAGAGGGGAGCCAGGCAGCCTGAATTCCCAGTCTGGCTCTGTGAATGGCCTTGGAATCTGGGTCTCAGTTTCCTCACCTGGAACATGGGCACGCTACTCGTCCCTGTTCCTAAAGGCTGGGGATTGGCCGGTCTAACGTGTAAAGACAAAGCAGAGAACTCGGGAAACAGCATCTGCTGCTGTTTTTGAAGGAATCGCTGCCACCCTCGCTGCTCCTGGAGTCCCTTTCCTGGGGCTCGGAGACCCCATCCCCACATTCCTGAGAGGAACGGGAGCCCTGGACCAGGCTCCTTGCTCCCCTACATGGGTCTACCTCCCAGCATCCTCTCTCTCCACTCTGCTCATTGCCACATGCTCGAGGGGCCAGAGTCCTGGGGAATCTTTCCGGAAGCAGCTTCCTGGAGCACCAGCTGGTGGCTCCTGGGCCAGGGAGGGAGAAAAGAATGCCTGTCCTGAGAAATGCCTCCATTTTACAGAGGGCAAAGTCAAGGCTCTGCGAGGGCACCGGAGCCTGAGGGCCCCTCGCCCTCACGTCCCCATCCCCGTCCCCCATCCCAACAAGAGCACAAATCACAAGCCTTCAAGTTTTGCACCATTTTGCTCAATTTCCTGCTTGAATGGCACAGGGCCTGACCCTCTGCAGGTGCTCAGGAAATGTTCGTGGAATCAATAAGGAACAGCTAAATCTCCCATCTTCGGAGAGCTCTTTGTCCCCTCCCCCCTGCTCCCCGCACTCCATCAGGGACGGATTCCAGTGGCATCCTCCTCCTAATGCCTCTCAGATTGTTCCTGTTTCTTCTTTGTCACTGCCCCTGCCCCCGCTCCCCGCGGAGTCCTCCGGGAATGCTTACCTGGACCGTGGCGATGGTCCGCTCATGGGTCTCCCTGCCTCCACTTCCCCCTCAGCACAGAGCTTTCTGATGCCACTGCCCGAGTCCAGGAGCTCCGGCGGCTCCCACTGCCAGGGAAATGGCATCAGCGTGCCCTTCCAGGTCCATCACGCCCTGCCCCTCTCCTTTGCTCTGGGACCCCCCCCCCACCCCCCCCCCACACACACTATTTCACATTCTTGCCCATGCTTTTCCGTCTCCAAGCCTTTGTTGTCCCTTTCGCTGGGTATCCCTCCATTCCTCACAGCCGAACCCAATCTGTCCTCCAAGGACCATCGCAGCCCCTCTAGGAAGCTTCCTGTTCCCCTCGGAGCGGGGGGGGGGGGGGCCCATTGTCTGAATTCAGGGGAGAACCCCGGACAGGTGGTCAGGGACCTGGGCTCTCGTTCTCACAGCCTAGCACCGTGTGGCCGTGACCTTGCCGTGCTCTGTCTATGGAATGGGATGGTCCGGGTCTCTGCGGTCCAGACCGAGTCTGTCGCGTTCACGACGGCATCCTGGCACCAAGCATAGGGCCAGGCTTACAGCCGTTGCTCCGTAAATGCTCACTGAATGACCTCCACGTCCGGGTTCTGAGGGCCTTTGGCTCCGTCTTGTGCAGGCAGACCTTTGGGGCTCCCCGGGGGGCGGGCAGAGGGGACGCTGTGGTGCGGACACTTGCACATAAGTGGTGTTACTTACTCTCCAAGCTGCCCTGCGGGCTGGGCTTTCCCGACCCCGTTTCACAGACGAGGAAGGTGACACTCGAGGGTTGAGTGACCTGCCAGGCCTCTCACCCAGGCCCTGGGCTCCAAATCCAGTGCCTCTCTGCTCTGTCCAAGTGCATCCCTGTGCTCCTAGAATCAACCCGAGTCCTTTGTGGCCTGCGAGGCTCTGCCTGATCAGGCCCAGGGCCTCTCCAACTTGACCCTCCCCCTGAGGGAGAGCCCGCTGCTCCTTCAACACTCGGAGCTCAATCCCACCTCTGGGCCTTGGACTCGCTGTTCCCTCTGCCTGGAAGGTTCTTCCTTCCCATCCATGCCACCTGCTCAGAGAGACCCTCCTTGCCCACCCAAACCAAGATACGTGTTTTGTGTCCCTCATGCTCCGCCTGCGGTGTCTCACACGTCTGTGCCCGTTCATCGCCCGTGTCTTCCACGGGGGCAGGGGCCTCGCTGCCCTGCTCATCCCTGTGGCCCAGCACCTGGCTAGGAGTGGCTGCTGTGAGATGGGTCTGTGCTTTGCGGCTCTGGGGCAGGTGGAGAGGGAGGGTGGTAGGGGGAAGGGATGTGGTAGGTTGGGGACCCCAGGAGTAGAAGGTGCAGCCTGCTCCCAGAAGCTGGATCTAAGAGAGGCTGAAGCTGGGAGGTGCCGCCCCCCTTGTCCTCACCCCTCCCCACCCCGCCATGCCTCACACTCATTTCCTTCCTGGAGTCCGTCTCATTTGCTTTCCCTAAAAGCCGCTGAAGGAGCCAATATGTACGTGATGAATATTTCATCTCCTGAGCGTGGGTTTGCAGGAGAGCTGTGATCACTGGGGAGGGAGCGCTGCCCAGCAGCCTGGGAAGGAGGGGCCTGAGGACGCTGGTGATAGGGTCTCAGAGATGCAGGCCCAGGGCCCACCCCCTACCTCTGCAGATACCCTTGGCATTAGGAGGCTCAGGACCGGTGGGGAAGCCCCGAATCTGGGTACAGATACGCTGTGTTCTCTGGGGCTCTTAGCTCTTCCTTGAGGTTCAGCTCTGGCGAGGGGCAGACTTTGCCATTAGCTCAGAGGCTCAAGTTGCCCACGGCCATGGGCATGGTGATGGCTGAAGATGTGGAGTCTGTCCTGGTCGTTATCTATAGTGGCTTCTTAGCTAGGGTCCTGAGAATTATCTCACCCCAGGGATGGAGGTTGGGAAACTGCAGTCTGAGAAAGGAGTGGGTACAGAGGGGGTACTGAAGGGCAAGGAGTGTGAGTAGTCAGTCCCTCCTAACCTCTCCATCATGCTCTCTGCTCCCCCGTCACCATGACCACAGCATCCTCCTCACGAAGATGGTCCAACAGCATCCTCACGGGGATGGTCCAGCTGAGCTTCTCTAGCTCTGCAGTCGGGTGGTCCTGGCTGCCAGTCCTCTATTCCTTTGCCAGTTGAGTGACCTCTGACCCTCTCTGAGCCTCAGTTTCCCTGTCTGAAAAATGGTGTTGGTCTCACCTCCTGGCAGGGTGATTCTGAGGGGCCAGCAGAGTGCCTGGCACATAATAAAGACTCAAAGGATTTAGTGTTTGCACCCCCACACACACACACATACACACACACGTACACACACCACACTCAAAGCACCACCACTGCCGTTCCTCTAGCGTCCACCTCCAGGTGGAAAACAAAGGACCACTCGTTCCTTCCTCTTTGACCCAGGTTCTCGCTCCTCTCCCTGCACCTGTCTGCCCCTTGCTGCCCATCCCACTCCACAGCCTTGAGCCTCTGCTAAGGAATTGGGGTGGCAGAGGGAAGGAAGGCCCCTGCTCCCTGGGCCTCAAGTTGCCCTGGATCCAGATGACCCCTGGCCGTGAATCCCGTGCCCCAGCCCCAAATCTCTGTAGCCAGCCCCTGTCCCTCCCCCACTGGCCAGGAGCAGTCCCCTCGCTCTCATCCCCACCCACCACATTACCCTCTGAATACTCTCATTATACCATTACTAATTAGGGCTGCTCAGCAAATTGGCGGCTGCATTAGAGGGAGACAGTGTGCGGGAGCATATGGCATAATATCGTATTAATGAACACTCTAAATTCAAACCCGGGTCAGCTGCTCGCTTCTCACCGGTGTCACCCACGCTAACGGGAGGGAGGGGAAAAAGGCACTCAACCTTTCCCTCACTTTCCTTGCCTCTCTCCAAACACACATTCCCCGGCATGGGCTGGGCCGGCAGAGGTGTTGTTATCATATCCTGGGAATGGAGAGAGGATAAGAGAGTCTGGGCCTCCCTGGAGGCTGCAGAAGGACCTCCCCTCCCTGCTCATGTACAGTAGACACTTAGCACGGTCGGGAAAGTAATAATTAATAATAATCACACCAGGGCCTGGAGCCAGACTTTTCGCCCAGATATTCTCTGCCTCCCAATCTCCCTTGGAGAGGGTGTTAGCACAGAGGGGCCAGCTGAGGACCACAGAGGTGGGGGCGTAGGGGGGTAGGGGGGCTTTCTCAAGGACGCAGGATGGTGGAGCTGGAGGGCCCAACTCATCTCGCTGCTTTCGAAAGCACATTTTCCCACTCTGTCCAGGGGGAGGGAAGCTCAAGGAAATCCCAGCACAGGACCCTTCCCCACCCCTGCCAGCCCCGCTCCCAGTCTAATAGCACCCATACACCCACAGAGCACCAAGGTCTCTGGTTTTATCTGGAAGTGGGGGTATCTGGGAGGTCCCCCCATGAATTCAGAGACAGCACTCAGACAGGCTTCTTTATCTTCAAATTCCCGGGGTGATGCTGGGGGGTCCATCCCCCCAAACAGATTGAGAATTGGGCTTGTCCATTCCAACTGGCAACCCAGGGGGAGTGGGGACAAAAAGCCTTGCTTTTCTTCTCTCTCCCTCGCCTCGCTCCCCAGGTCCTCAGAGGAGTGCAGAATGACGACTTCACATCTGGTCTGTAGTCTTGGAGGGAGGTGCTCTCCTGCCCCCCTAAATCTGGGCAGGAGGTGAGGGAGGGGCATTTACAAGTGGGGCCGGGTTGGGGTCAGCCTGACGAGGCCTTGAAGAAGAGGTGAGCATCAGCCCTAACCGGTTTGGCTCAGTGGATAGAGCATCGGCCTGCAGACCAAAGGGTCCTGGGGTTGATTCCAGTCAAGGGCATGTAACTTGGTTGCAGGCTCCTCCTGGGCCCTGGTCAGGGTGCATGCAGGAGGCAAGCAATCAATGTGTTTCTCTCACATCGTTATTTCTCTGTCTTTACCTCTCGAACTCTCTCTAAAAATCAATGGAAAAATGTCCTCAGGTGAGGATTAAGAAAAAAAAAAAAGTGAGCTCTTACCATCTCCGGAGCGGAATGGAAAGACCTGAACTAAAAAAAGCAACAAAACACAACAGTTTGTGCCTCCGTGGGGGCTGCATGGGCCAAACTTGTCGCTATCAAACCCGTCTCCAGGGGTTTGGAGGGGCAGTGCCCACTGATGGCCGGCCCAAGGTGCCCTAACTCCTACCCAGGTGTGCGTCCCAAACCATCCGTCTTGTTGTCTGATGATATCAATGATCCCCTAACAGCAGCCGGTTCCCGGGCTCATAATTCCTCATTTCACCTCAAAACGAAGGGCTGTTCCACTCCTGCCGCCTGCTGAGCCCAGAGACTGGAGTGGGGGGAGGGGCTGGTCCGCTCAGCTGGTCTCCCAGCTCTGCCCAGGTTGGTCCTTGCCCTGCTCAGGGCGCCCTTGACTTTGGCCCTCCCTGGAAAGTTGACCAAGAGCTCTTGGCATCTCAGTGTCTTAGAGACTCATTTTGTGTGTTGTCCCCAGTTGAAGACCGTCTGTCTCAGAGATGGGAGGGGTGGGAGAGCCTGACCAGATTCCAAACTAAACCACACAACCTCTCCTCCCTCTGCCCTCCCACCCCCACGCAGGGGGCTCAGTGCCCTAGGAGACATCCTCTCTGTGTCAACTCCAGATGAGTCACCATGCAGACCTCTTCTGGCACCTTCTCTGGCCTCTGTCTTTGTGAATTCAGTTCCTGACACCCTACCTGTCTCCCTCACCCAGGCTGTGACTATCAGATGTTTCTGGTGCATGAGAGGGTTTATTAGGACAAGTTGTTCAGGGCACCCTTGTTAGAGCATTGGGGGACCCTCCTCTCCCCATTCTGACAGGGACGTGGGGTTGCCATCCACCTCTGGGTGTATAGGATAGGTATGGGGGAGGGGTTAGGGGTAGTGGGCTGCTGACGGCCTTCAAGGGCCCCTGTCTGGAATCAGAGAGAAGTCACCTGAGCTTTAATGTCCTTGGTGCTGCAGGACCTCAGAAGTGAGTGCCTTCTCTGTTTACTTTTCCATCTGTGAAATGGGTGTATTCAAATAGCTTAGCCAGAATGGAGGGATGCTTCTGTGAGAGACCCATCAGCAGAGGCACGAGGCCCTGGCCAACCTGAGCATCACCCTTCTCCTCCCCAGTCAGCTCCATGGGAAAAAAAGAGCAGCCTAGACAAGCTCTGTCCCTCCCCTGGGCTGTTGCATAAGGGTGGACACTGGGGATACCCCTACACTGCTGCCCCAGACTAAAGGCTGTGGGGCCTTAGCGGTACCAACAGGAGGTGCAAAAGCTCCCCTTCCCCACAGACCTGCAGCCCCTGGCCCAGGATAGTCTGAGTGCACATCCTGCACCCTTTTCCCCCCTTCCCCCCAACCGCTGCCCAGGCCCACGTCTGCTGCTCCCCTGTCCCTGAGCTCTGCCCTGCTGCCATACACCTCTGTGGTCATAGGATCATTTTCCTTTGTCCCTAGAACCTGGAGATCCTTGCCTTGCTCCCCGTAGCTCTCCCAGCAAGGGAGCCCAGGAGGAGTAAATAATTGTTGTCCCTCCCAGCCCTGACCTACCTGGCGGAACGGGGAGGGGGGGTGCCATCAAGCTGTGGATGCCAATTACTTTATATGCCCCCAAACCATAGCCACCACCAACCTCTCCGTTTCCGCAGCTGGAGCCCCTCACTCCCTAGAAGGGGAGTAAACAAGCCCAGGAAAGGTGTTGGCTGCTCTCTGGGTTTCAGAAACAGCTTGTCAGGACTTGCCTGGGTGTGGGGACCATCCCCCCCACACACACACACCTCTCTCCAGAGGCAATAATGCAGCGCCATGATGAGGCTTCAGCTGTGTGTGTGTGTGTGTGTGTGTGTGTGTGTGTGTGTGTGTGTGTGTGTGAGAGAGAGAGAGAGAGAGAGAGAGAGAGAGAGAGACACCAAGGTTCCAAGGAGGTTGGGCCTCTTCCCTGATGAGCAGTGGCTGGGCCAGAGGGTCCTCTCCTTGGAAACCTGAACGTGGGACCAGGAGAGGTGAGGTGACTTGCCCAGGGGACAGGGCCAGCAGGACACAGCCCCAGGTCTGGGTAAAGTGTGCTTTCCACAGGGAACCCCTGTAGCTAGAGTTTTGTCTAGGGACACCCTGAGCAACAGAACCCCAAACTCATAGTTTGCACACAGTCTTGTCCCACTGGCCCTGTGCCAAGGGCAAGAACAGGACTGACATTCAAGGGAGAAGCTGCCCAGAGCTGAGGCCCTGTGGATTTCAGAAGAGGGCAGGGGCCAGGGTTTCCTCGGGGGCGAGGGGCGTGGGGTGGGGAGGAGGAGTGCTTCTTCAGCATAGCCATGTGTCTCATAGAAGGCACAGGTCATGCAGGTGTCATCCGCTTCCACGGGTGCATCACGTGTATGCAGGGAAAGCCTGTACTGGGTGTCCCTCAGGTGCACAGGCTGCACGTACACCTGTGTGTGCCCTCAGCCCGAGAACAGGGTGGGCAGGTTTAGCCTTCCCCATCCGTGCTGCCCCCACAGGTGCCCTGGCCTCTGTTATGGAGGGCACGTTCCTATCCTCGGGCATTCTGCTTTGGAATTCAGGCCCTTGCCAGCCTGTTCCCTGCTTGCTAACTATAAACTATCTGATTTATATTCATTAACCAGTACTAGACAGCGGCAGGCGCAGCAAACTTCAGTGGGGGACATGCCTCCATCGACAGGCGGACTGCATTTCAGTTAATTAAGGGGCTGTAATTGTTGTCCAGGACAAGGGTCCCCAGGGCACAGACTTTGTAAATAACTACCCTCCACTGCCCCCTGCTCGCACCCCCTCCTCCCTCTTTCCATCCCTCCCTCCCAGGCCTCAGAAGCCAGGTAAAGGGAGCTGGGGCAGGAAAGAAGACTGTGTATAGTTGGGGGGAGTGGTTGAGGACCTGGATGTGGGGGTGCCCCTCCTATATCCCTTCCCCAGAAAGGCCACATTCTAGGGCCCGAGGTAGGCTGGGGGTAGTCCTAGGCAGAGCATGATGGGACCAGGTCATAGAAACCTGGATTTTACTGCTCACACTGGCTCAGTGCGGGAAGGCAGGGCCCGTCTGCACAGGTCCACTGGTGTGAGGACCACATATGTATCCACCCCTCCCCCAGGCCCAGTTATTTATGCTGTGTCCCCTCGTCTGCCTATGTGCCCACCCTGTGAACTCAACCATGAACCCTAGGCAGTGGGCAGGCTTGCTGGCATCTGTTGGGCATTGGGGGACTTCAGGGGCTCCAGGAAAAGCTAAACAAAAAGGCGGTGGCATCTCACCAGCCCAGGCAAGTAGAGGAGGCACTCCCTCTGGAGCTCAGCGGGTTCCAGTCCGATGGAGGAACGGGAGTTCCGTCCAGGGGCTCCCACTCTGACAGGGCGGGGCTCCTCCTCTCAAGCAGTTCTTGGTCTGATATCGAGCGGGGTGTAGGGGGTCGCCTGGGAGGACCAAAGTCTGATGAGGGAGGTACATGCTAAAGGCAGCTGAGCAACCAGTGTACACAGGTGTGTCGGGCAGGTGAGTGAGTCCCTGAGAATGTGGCAGCCGGAGAGACCTCCTGGGAGAGGGGAGTCGTGAGCCAAAAGTTCGAATGAAAGGATGTCGTGAGCAGATGAGCTTTGCTGGAGGCATGTCTCATCCACCTCTTCTTCACACAGATGTTTCCAGGTGCCACTCTGTGCCAGGGATAAGATGGCATATAAGACCTGCAGGTTCCCTTCCCTCCCAGAGAACAAAGGGTGGGAATAGTGGGCTGCTGTGTGTGTGTGCAGGTCATGTGCTTGCATATGCATGTGCTCTTTGTGCATAGTTTCCAAATATCTGTCCAGTGCCTGCTACATTTCAAATGCCCTGTGGGGCGCAGGAAGAAACCATGAACAAGACAGAGCGTTCTCGTCCATGGAACTCACACCAGCCCGTGTATGTGTGTGCAGGTGGGCACGCAGTACTTGTTCCTGGCCCCCAAACCGAACTTCCTTCTGCCCACTCAAGACGTCAGCCAGAACTCATGCGACTTTGTAACCATCCTTGGAATCATTCTCCTGGGAGGTTTGAACCTGTGACTACTGCTCCCACCTCACCACCTACCCCCTGCTGTGGGCCCAGGGAAGCCACACACGTTTTGTTTTCAGCTGCCCTTGAATCACTGAATAATCACCCTAAGCTAAATAAGACTTGATTTTTGTTACCCTCACTTGCAGCTTAGGATTCTCTGTGCCCATCCTCCACGCTCCCCGCACCCCTCAGCAGGAATCTCAGGGTTGGCCACAACCTTTAAGGTGACTTGTGATAAGATGCTCCTGGGACTCACTATTTAACTTGGTTCTATCTGAATAGAGTTCAGCAAAGAAGAGAAAATAAGTTTCCATGTCCCTCCCTTCCCCTAATCCCCCCACCCCATTTCCACCTATCAGCCCTTATCCGAAAGAAAAATTAGAGAGTTATTAGGAGTTTTATTAGGGGTGAGCAGGTTGGTAATGAAATTACATTTCAGCTCCTTCTCAGCCCCTGTAAGTATTAAGTGGTTTGATCAATGGTGTTCACACAATTAATTCTGCCTGATTGCCGAGAATGGCTGTATCGACAGTTGGGTTTCACACCTCGAACTTTGTCTCTTAGCCAAAACGTGCCTTCAGGAAGCCGGGAGGGCGAGGGTGGGGCTGCCTGTCAGCGAAGGCCTTTGCTGAATGCCACGTTCAAGCTCATGCAGATGGTTTTCTATTTTGTCTTTAAGCTTCAAAGAAATTGAGGTATCACACCAGAATTAAATGATTACACTCTAGACCAGGAGAGGGGAGATATGGACCAGCATTCCGTGAGCACCCCGGCCAGCTCTCAGACCTGACCTACTGCAGGCCTCCTTCCTGGGACAGGGCAGTTCAGCCTTCGTCCCTCAGCTTGAGCTTCTCCTGCCTGTTGTCCCAGGCTGTTATCCAGAGAGCCTGCCGTGTATCCCACTCAAATCCCTGCTGCTTTCATGTAATCCACGACTCTTGTTGGATCTTCTGGGGATGTGGAAGGCTGCTTGGCATGGCCCTTGGTGAAACAATGGTACTGAGGACAAAGGCTGTATTTGTGAAGCTAGGGAACCTCCAGTTCCTGGGACCCTGGGTGTCTGTCTTTACCAGCAGCCCCTCCCCCACCTTCCCGTGGCCTCTGTACACACTGCTCCAGCAGGGACCAGGTGGGCCCTGACACCAGGGCTTTGGGACTATCTCCCTGGGAGAGCCCGAGGTGACTGGAGGGAAAGCCATAAAAGTGTTGGTCAATGAGATGCTGGGAAGGGGTGGAGGGACAGAGACGGAGAAGGTTGTAGTAATAGCGGCAGCTACGTTCTTTGAGCCCTCAGGGAGGGGCGTGAGCTGTTTTGCAGGCATGCTTTCATGCCCCTTTCTCTCCCGTGACCATGTGTAAACAGCGAGACTCAGGGCAAGTAGAGCCTTTCCCAGGTTCTGCCCTGTAATGATCCCATGTTGTCAGCCACTCCTTTTCACTTTACAGAGTGCTCTAATGTTTATGATCTTATATGAAAATAGTCACGGGTGGGCACGCAGTAAGGTATACAGATATTGAATTATGTTGTGCACCTGAGATCTCTATAATGTTATTAACCAATGTGACCTCAACAAATTTAACAAACAAACAAAAAAATACAACCGCTCTATGAAGCACCTATTCATGGGCCCATTTTATTGATGAACAAATTGAGGCTCAGAGAAGCGTCTTGTCTAAAGTCACAGTGCTCTTCCACTGTGGCAAAGGAAGGTCTCAGACTTAGGTCTGTACAGATGAAAGCCCAGCACTGTGTCAAGGACAAAACAGGAACAGGCAGGAAAGGCCAACACAGACAGACGTCAGCACAGACACAGCAGAGACAGAGCAAAGCAGAGCCCGAAAAAGGGAAGGAAACGCATTTGCCTCCCCTTTGCCCATCTCTACTCAGTTGTACAGGGGAAAAATCATTTTAAGCAGGTGCCTTGCAGCCTTGCATTTAAGAAAAATGCATGGAATTAAGTTCCTAAAAAGCTAGGAAAGCTGAACCAAACCATCATTGGGGCTTGAAATGAGATTTTATGTTTTTCCTGTTCTGGGCACTGAGCCATCCATGGTGCCACGTGCCAGGCTGGCGAGGACCACTTGCTCCTTAGGGGCAGCAGGGCTGGTGGCCGTCCGCCCAGCCTGGACCAGCCTGGCTCTACCCTGGTGAGTGCCAGCTGCTTGCGGGCCCAGAGGGCCGGGCTCACAGAACAGCCATGGGGGAGTTCTAGCCCTTGTTGCTCAGAGTGGTCCACGGACCAGCAGCATTACCTGAGGGCTGTTAGCAATGCAGAGTGTCAGGCCACGCCTACCAGATCCAAATTTATATTTTAACAAAAACCTGAGGGTGATGTGTCTGCCCATCCCAGCTTGAGAAGCCAAGTAGATAGAGGACAAGCCCGGGTCACAGCGGCCCCCTTCCCCCTGCTCTGGGCCCCGAGTGCTGAGCAGCTCACACACACACCCCGGGATTGCTGAAGCCTGACAGAGTGCGGCCATGGGCACAAGGGAAGGAGGCGGGGAGAGGCCCACCCTGCCTGAGCAGCTTGAGGTGCCTGCCAGCTGCAGCCAGAGAGGGTGGGGGTGGGGGTGGGTGCGTTTGTCTCTGTCAGCAGATCTTTCTGGAAGGAGAGTCAAGGTGCCCCTTGATCCCTCCCCTCTCACTCACATGGGCTCCAAGTATAAGAATGCCGTGTGCAGGGATGGCAGGGCAGGTGGCCAAGGCCACTGGGTTCACCTTCCCCAAAGGCACCATGGTTCTTGGGCCCTGTCCCTGCCCCTCCAGCCCTGCACTCCCAGAGCTGGCCCCAGAGGATCAGACCAAAGAGCCGCTTCTCTCCTCAAAAGGGGGAGTCAGTCATCTGCGCCCGCCCACCCCGGCTGAGGGAGTTTGCCCTCCTCCCTTCTTCCTTCCCCCTCCTCCCTCCTCCCTCCTCCTGCCTCCCGCCTCCCTCCTCCCTTTGGAAGTTTGCCTCCCCAGCTCCTGCTGAGGCACCTGCTCCTCCCCAGCCTTCTCACCACCTGGCCCACAGGGCTGGGTCCTCTGCTGGCTCCCAGCGTGCCATCTCCTTAAAGAGACAGCTGCTCCATGTTCCTGCCGGCATAGCTGCCCTGAGAACAGACTCAGAGGCCATGGTCTCCAAGCCTGGGGAAGGGACTGGGCTCCATCCTTAACCCCTGAGAACTAGCCATCATCCAACCCCAGGGATTCTCAGCCCTAACCACATTCTGAAATCGCCTGGGGAGCTTTAAGGGAGAGATACCTGCAGCTCAGCCCAGGCCAGTCAAATCAGAATTTCTTGGGCTAGTTGGGGGATGGGGAGGAGGCATCAATGCCTTAAGTCCTCACTTAACACAGGTCCTTGGAACTTTGGATAAACAACGTATAACACAACCAGTGTTGCCATAGGCCAGTGATGGCGAACCTATGACATGCGTGTCAGAGGTGACGCGCGAACTCATTTTTTGGTTGATTTTTCTTTGTTAAATGGCATTTAAATATATAAAATAAATATCAAAAATATAAATCTTTGTTTTACTATGGTTGCAAATATCAAAAAATTTCTATATGTGACACGGCACCAGAGTTAAATTAGGGTTTTTCAAAATGCTGACACGCCGAGCTCAAAAGGTTCGCCATCACTGCCAAGTTCCTAGGCATCGACTTTATAATAAAACGAAGTTAATTGAGGACCCAACATATTCTTAAAATACTAATGTGGCCCTGGCTGGTTTGGCTTAATGGATAGAGCGTTGGCCTGCAGACTGAAGGGTCCTAGGTTCAATTCCGGCCAAGGGCACATGCCTGGGTTGCAGGCTTGGATCCCCAGAAGGGGATGTGCTCAATCAATGATTCTCTCTCATCATTGATGTTTCTCTCTCTCTTCCTCTCCCTTCCTCTCTGAAATCAATAAAGAAATATATGTTTTTTAAAAAAATACTAATGTGCAGCCAGGGTCAAAAGAACCACTTAGCCAGTCCATCAACCTCACTTTACCGACGGGGAAGTGTGGCCCAGATGATAACAATAGTGTAGCCGTGTCCCAGGAGAAGGGCTCACTCCGGTCCCACCGCAGAGCCAAGCTTAAAGCATTCCCCCTAACACAGTGAGCTCTGAGCACCAATGAGTCCACCAACCTCGCAGCCCTGTGATCTGGGGCAAGTTGCCTAACCCCTGACTCTCAATTTCATCACTTATAAAATGGGATAACGATGTGTAAATTATAGACTTGTGATGAGCATGCCTGACACATGTAGGTGCTCAATAAAAAGGAATGAGAGAATTTACACTTGGACCATTTCCTGGGAGAGGCATGGGGTGTTCCACTTAGAAATCTCAGCTCTGCACACCAATCCCAAGAGAATCCTGGTTGTCCAGGGTCTCAGGCTTTTGAAACTTCTGCTGGAGGGTGAGGGCAGGGCACCAGGCCGTGGGAGGCTTTTGTCGAAGGGGCAGAGTTTATCCACGTGGTTGAGGCCCCAGCATTTCAGGCCAAGGTGTGGGCAACTTGACAGAGAATAAGCACTTCATTCATCTTCCAGCCACCTCCTGCCCAGCCCTGTTCCACTGGAGTGGCTCCGGCCACACTGTGGGAGGGGCTGGGACGCTCACCTTCCCTTCACCCCTCTCCCCCGCTGGAGCCCAGCCAGGGCATCTGTGGGGTCACTGCGATGCTGGCACAGGCAGCCCCTGGGGTGGGGGAGCCCCCTCCTGTGCTGGCCAGGGTGAGGTCTAGTCAGCCAAGGAAGAGGCAGGGAGGGGCCTCTCAGGTCTGGTGACAGGGAAGCCGCCTCTTCTGAGAGCTGGAGGAGGCAGGGAGTGAAGGGAAGTCCCTCTCAGCTTCACCAGGCCCCCCCCCCCCCCGCGCACCCCTTTCCTCACCCCCTCACCCCCACCCCCACCCCCCGCCCCAGGCCCCAGCAGGTACCTCACTGCCATCACTCCAGCCAATTTCCTGGTTCTCAAACCTCTCTGCTTCACTGCCGATGCTCCCCCTCCATTAAAGCTGCAGTTCCTGGCCTTCCTTCCCTCTAACCCCCACCCCCACCCCCACCCATGCCACCACCATAACCCTGAGGGCAGACTGAGCTGGGCAGGGCCCACCCTAATCAGCTCCATCACTGCTTTGATAGGAGGAAAGTTGTGTTGGGGAGATCAAACCAGTTGTATTGGGGCATGAAGGGGGCAGGGAGTATGTCCTGGGATCTGAGCTGCCATCCTGGGCAGGAGGGGGAACTGGCTTGTTTTCCTTCCTTGAGCAGGTACAAAGGAAGCCACATTCACTCAGCCCTGCCTTTGAAGCTCACCTTTGAAACCTGGACTCCTGGGTCTGAGCCAAGGGGACCCAGACTGCCAGTGCCCTCTCCCCAGGCACCCGCCCAGCCCTCCAGAGAGGCTGGTGTGGTTTCTGATCTGGGAGATCAAAGGGTCCCAGCCCCCTCCCCACCATGCAGTTAGAGCCCTGGGTTGAGGGTGACTGTCAGGGCAAGGTGCACAGGGTCCCCTGCAGGGGCCCGAGCTCGGATTTCAGAGGACTCCAAACCCGCAGGCGCCCAAATACATCTGGGGCATTTCCACGCAGGTTTGGCTTCATTTCTTCCTCACACTGGTTATTGTGTCCCTGGTCCCATTTTACAGAGGAGGGAACTGAGGCTTTGAGAGGTTAAATAACGTATCTGAGAAATTAAAATTGGAAACCTGATCCCAACTCCAGGGCTGTCTCCCCACTGGAAAGTTCCCTCCCCTCCCCAAAGGTGGAAAGTAATTTCCAATTTCTGGTCACCAACCCAGTTATATGCTTCAGTCCCCAAAGCCAACAGCTCAGAAAGGCTACCCCTTTTCTCTTTTTTTAAATATGTTTTTATTGATTTTTAGAGAGAGGAAGGGAGAAGGATAGAGTGAGAGAAACATCAATGAGAGAGAAACATCATCAATTGGCTGCCTCCTGCAGGCCCCCCCACTGGGGATTGTGCCCACAACCCAGGCATGTGCCCTGACCAGCCTGTGCACTGGACACTGATCCTGAATAGACCAGAATTGAGCTGGTGACCTCTTGGTTCCTGGGCCTGTGCTCAACCACTGAGCCACACTAGCTACCCTTTTCTTTTTTCAAAGTGCACTCATTTCAGTAGTCCCTCCTGGCCAGGCAGGATGGACAGGCATGCACTCTCCCTCCTCCTCCAGGCCCATCAGTCCCCGTTTGCCTTTACATTTGCTGAATGGCAGCCAGGACGGGAGAGCTGGTGGTAGGGGTGAGTGGGATACCCAGTCTCTCCACTGAGCTCCCCTTAGATCAGCCGTGGGCAAACTACGGCCCGGATCTGGCCCGTTTGAAATGAATAAAACTAAAAAAAAATAATAAAAAAAAAGACCGTACCCTTTTATGTAATGATGTTTACTTTGAATTTATATTAGTTCACACAAACACTCCATCCATGCTTTTGTTCCGGCCCTCCGGTCCAGTTTAAGAACCCATTGTGGCCCTCGAGTCAAAAAGTTTGCCCACCCCTGCCTTAGATGCTGGTGGGCTGGGAGGGGAGGGCCCTGGGCCAGGGCTCAGCTCTTTCCCAGGCAGAAAGAAGGAGGGTGGTAGACCCCCCCATGCCAGCTGCCTCTCACCTGACCCCTCACCTGGCCCTCTGCTTCCTCTCTTCCTCCCACCACCCCAATCTCCTGGCCCCTCACCTCACTCCAGACTACCTGATCAAAGGCAAGAAGCTGGGAGCCATTAATGATCTCCTCCCTCCTCCTCTTCCTCCCTCCCTCCCCTACCCCATCCCTCCCTGTGCTCTTCCTGCCAGGACACAAATACCTGTTTCCCCAGGTGGAACCAGACTGGGTCAGAGATGGAAGGGCCTAAATCAGCTCCCTCATTTTACAGATGAGTAAGCTGAGGCCCAAAGAGGGTGACCTTTCTCAAGGTCATACAGCAAATTAGTGGCTGACCGTTGGAAGCCTAAATCATGAAGAGATTTTTGTCTCTCTGCTGGCACAGGTGTTTCAAAATAGAAAGAACATTAATCTGTAAAACAGAACTAATATAATCAGCACTGTCCAATAGCCTTTCTGCAGTGGTGGAAATGTTCTATATTCACACTGTACTGTATGGTAGCCAGTGGCCACGTGTGGCCGTTAAGCACTTGAAACGCGGCTAGTGTGACTACGAAGATGGACTTCTAATTTAATCCAAATCCATGTTGAAATAGCCTCATGGCTACTGGCTGTCAAATTGGACAGCTCAGAGCTGAGTGCTAAGTTAGCATCACTCCTTTCTAGATTTTCTGCTTGTAGAATTCTGGATACATTCATCAAAGCTGACTTTGGGGTTTGAGTTTTGTTTTAGGGGCACTCAACCCCTAAGACTGTCTGTTGGAGTCCTCTTGTCTGGAACTCAAATTTGGGTCTGTAAAGGGTGACAAATGGTACAAAGAAGATTCTATGGTGTGTCAGGAGAGGGATAGATTGCACCCAGTGTGGGGAAGGAGAACCACCTACCGGAGGGTTTTATGCAAGGGGCATTGAGCTAGTGTGTGGAGGCAGTGGGAACAGCATCAGCAAAGGCACAGAGGCAGACAATGCGGATCTATTCGGGATCAGTGTCCAGTGCACAGGATGTACATAGGCGCAGCAGTCCTCTGAGCTGCAGTCTCTTTCACCTTCTCATGCTCTGACCATTGTCCAGTTTCCCATGGGACTGTGCTGTGGTGCCCTTGTGTGCTGGAGGAGGAGGATGCCTGTCAGAAGTGATGAGAAGGGAAGGGGAAAGCAAGGAGGTGACAGGGAGTCCCGGCTTTCCCCACCTGCACCCTAACTCTGACAGAGACCCCTGGAGGGCAGGACAGCCCCTGAGGCCATTTAGAGTCATACCCAAGGAAGCTCAGTGTCCCTGACTCCCTGCCTAAGTTTCTGCCCCACGGCCCCCAGTAACAGCCTCCTTTTGAGAATGAGCAGATATTCCCTCCATGGTCAGGCTAAATATTTAAGAATTGGGGATCCAGAAATATATAAACAACTACAAATTAATACGCCAAAAATAAAAAATAGCCCTGGCCAATTTTGCTCAGTGGATAGAGCATCGGATGGACTGAGGGTCTCAGATTGGATTCCATCAGACTGGAACCCTGGCCCCGGTGGGAGCGCATGCCGGAGGCAACCAATCGGTGTGTCTCCCTCACATCGATATTTCTCTCTCTGTGTCTCTCCCCCTCCCTTCAACTCTCTTTAAAAAGCAATGGAAAAATACTTTCGGGTGAGGATTAGCCAAAACAAACAAACAAACAAAAACTTGATAGATGGATGGGCAAAAGATAGGAACAGGCAATTCACAGGAAAGAAAACCCAGATAAATGTTCAATAAACAGGAAAGAATAATCAACTCTTAACACATCATACACTTTCAACTTATACAATGTTGTGTATCAATTACATCTCAACAAAGCTGGGAGGGAAAGAATCAACCCCACCAGTAATCAGGGCAATACAACTACACAATAATGTGTCACTGTTTCACATTAGTTAGTCTAGCAAAAATGAAAAGCTTGGCAATATCCATGTGTTGGTGTGGATGTAAAACAACCCAGGCACCTTTGGGGAGGGACTGTACCAGGGCTGGGAGATTATAACTTGATATTATCTTCAGAGAGCCATTTGGCAATATCTCATAAAATGAATGGTGCTGTACCCTATTGTGGTAGACCGCTGCTAGTATATCAGCTGTTCCCAATGAACCACACCTCCCAGTTTTCACACCCTCCCACACTAACCGCTAGACTCGGCCGTGTGACCTGTTTTAGCCAATGGGTTATTAGCATGAGTGAATTTCATCTCACGGAGTTATCAGAAAACCAAAAATGTGTATACTTAACACGTTTAAAGTGATATAAGAGGGAGGAGCTATTGATCAGTGAACTCAGCCAAAGAGGCAGAAATAAGGAGCCGAGCCTGGAGAGCCCACTCTGACCAAGCCCCATTGCCCAAATGAGTGGCTTGATTCATGGATTCATTCTCTCAGTAAAATAGCAACCCTGCCTAACCGCTGGGGACAAAGAGGAGAGAGGGCCAGTCTCTGTCCCAAGGAGTCTGCAATGAACACACAGTGGCAGCCCAGGGAAAGCCCTGAGAGTACAAAGGAAAGGTGAGTGCCTGGCCTGCCGCAGGGAGGGGAGTGTCAGGAATAATTTCTTAGCGGAGAGGACATGAGCTGGACCCAACACATCTCCCAGTGAACCTTTTGTGCCTCTCCCTATAAAAGGCAGAGTGTGGGTCATTGTCCCTCTCCCAGAGAGAGCCCCGGCTGGAAGAACTTCCCTGCAGTCCCCTGAGGAAGGAAGAGAGGAGACAGTGGTGGCTAATCACAGTAACCGCCAGCCTTAGATCTGGGCCTCTTTCACTCCCATTCCCTTCTTCAGTGACGTCAGCAGGGCAGGAATCATTACCCCGTTTCACAGATGAAGAAACTGAGGCGCAGTGAAGCTAAGTGCCTTATCCAAGGCCTCACAGGGAAGGGATGACTGGGCCCAGGGAACTGAGTCTTCCGTTTCAATGCTCTCGAGAGGACTGGCCGCATGTGGCCTCCTCCGTGCCCAGTGCCCTCACTCCCAGCCCCACGCAGGCCCAGCTGCCTCCTGCTCGCCACCAGGGCCCTGGAGAGTGAGAGGTCGCGACAGCCGAGCTTTGGCCAGGAGCAGGGAAACTCAGGGCAACCGTGCTGACTTCCGTGGCTGGGCATCCCAACTTCTCCCCAAGTTCCCTGGGAAGAGTCTCCTGGAATGGGGTGCAGGAAGCCAACTTTATAAAATTCTCCACAACCAGCCAAGCGGAACCAATTTTCCCTCACAATGCAATTAACGGCACCAACATTTACAAAATATGATTACAAGCGCTTTGGTTAAGTAGAGGAAAGTATATTAGATAGCAGCGAGGGGTTGATCTTAATGTGCATTTTTTCGAGAGACTTGCATTTTCTTTGTGCAAATAAAGAGGCCCTAAATTCTCCATAGGCACTAAAATCAATGCAGTGGAACCATGATAACAAACACAGGCTCCACTTTTTGCTACATCCCCCAATTAATTAAGCCTTTCACGGGCATGTAATTAGGAACATTAGCAAGTCATAAAATTGCCGTGAGTCTTTAAATTATGTGCTGGCCCTCAGCAATTTGTTTTTAATTCCTTCTGAAGACAATGGCACTGCGGGGCCCAATAGATCTTCATAGTGGCCCACTGTGCTCTCCTCACTGCCAGGGCCAGCCTGCGGGGCTCCCCTCCAGGCAGCCCGGGCGCCCACTTTGGCTCCTAGCGCCCAGGAGTGCTGTGTGGCTCCAGCCCTTTCTTCCCACTTTCCTTTCTTCCCACTTTCCTTTCTTCTTTGTACTTCTCCTTTCTTCCTCCCTCCTCTCTTTTCCTTCTCTTTTCCCTTCTTTTTGCTCTTCTCCCTTTGATTTCTTTATCTCTTTCTCCTGCCTTTCCTTCTCTCCTTCCTTCTCCTTCACCACTTTCTTCTCTCTCTATCTTTCTCCTCCACTTCCTCTTTCCTCGCTTCCCCTCACCCATTGCTGGGCCTCATAGCTTCAGGCCTCTCCCTCCCTTTCCCATGATCCCTCAGGAGCAGGATGGGCACACAGGGTGTGTCCCCTCCCCCGCCCTCTCTTAGGACCCAGCTCTTGGCCCCTCAATTCCCATTCATGTTGTAGAGGACCTCAGAGGCCATCCAGCCTGACCTGCCACCTCTATGATTTGTGGCATCAGTTACTCTCCTTGGGAACCACACCCTGAAGCAATCTGGAGGTGTTTGAGGGACTGAGGGGCAGGGGTTATGACCCCCTTCCCTCCATCCTTCCTCCTCAGAGGGAAGGGGAAGTGGGAGGCAATGCAAGGGGCTGTGGTGTTTGCCTTGCTGGCAAAATGCCCCTGAAAAGGCATTGGCCTTTCACTCATCTGCCATGGCTTGTTGAGACCTAAGGGAGTGGGTGTACCCTGCTCCCCCAGACACCCTTCTTCCCCCAAATTGTTGCCCTCCAAGTCTGCAACCCTAGCTTCAGGCCTTCGGGGAATTTGGCCTTGGGTTCAGGCCTTCTAGAACCAGCCCTGCCTTTCTGCCAGCCAGAGGTTTCTCACTTACAAATCAAGATCAACTACATCTGGACGTGGAGCCTGGAGTGGCAGACCCATTGGCATAACCCATCTCTTCTCCCAGGTTTTCTGAAATTCTGGATAGAGGACGACTGACTTCTGGCTGGGCCCTTCCCCTTCCTCTGCACTGTTAGCATCTCCTCCCCACTCCTGGAGATCACAGGCTTGGTGAAATCTTAGAATCTCCTACGTATAGAACTGGGAGGAGCATTACAAAAGAGCAAACTAAGGCCCAAACCAAGCCAGAATCCAGGAACAAAAGACCTGCTCACTCAGCAACCAACCACAGTGATCATCATATATATATAGACACACACACACACACACACACACACACACACACGGTTGATTTCAGAGAGGAAGGGAGAAGGAGAGAGAGATAGAAACATCAATGATGAGAGAGAATTATTGCTGCCTCCTGCTCGCCCCACACCGGGTATCAAGCCTGAAACCTGGGCATGTGCCCTGACCAGGAATCAAACTGTGCCCTCCTGGTTCATAGGTCGACACTCAGCCACTGATCCACACTGGCCGGGCCTGTGACTGTCTCTTGTTCACGGCCACCACAGGGTCTGGAGCTCCTCTTCTTCACAATCTCTTCTGAGCTTCTCCTATCTCATCGAGAACTAGCTCCTTCTCTCTGTTTTTCCCAAGTACAATAGACACCACTGGTGCTCAATGTATTTTGGGTTCTGCTTGCCTTCTGAGCACACAGGAAGGTAGTACTCCCTACCCGTAACTGAGGTTAGGCGTAGCAGTGTGACTTGCTTGGGCCAATGAAATGTGAGCAGGTGTCACTTCCAAGTACAAGTACTTAAGAGCCAATGTACAATTCTGCAAGCCTTCTTCCCCGTCCCCACTCCTCCCCACCAAAGCACTATTGCTGTGGAGATGCTGTGGTAGAACTGGCCCCATATGGTGGCAGCTGCTCTGAAGAGTTTCCCAGACCGTTACATGAGTAAAAAGTAGATTTTTGTTGTGTTAATGCAGTGATTTTCAACTGGTATGCCACAAGATTTTTTAAAACATGCAATCAGCAAAGACATATAATGTAATTTTTGGTGTGCCACAGAATTTTAGCAATTAGCTTATGTGTACTATGAGATGAAAAAGGTTGAAAATCTCTGTGAATCCATTGAGATTTGGTGATGTTTGTTACCACAGTGTAACCTAGCCTGTCCTGGCTAACACAAAGACCCTCTGACTGGTCCAGCTAATCTTTCTGCCCAGGCCAGGCTACTAATTGAGTCAGTGTGGGGATTAGTTGCCTTTGGGTCAGATGCATACCCTGCCTGCCCCAGTCAGGAAAAAACAGTTTTTCAATGTAAGTTTCCCAAACTCAACAGAATAAATGTTTGACTTATTTTGGCAGACAAGGCCCTCAGTGAGCTGTCCCCTGCCTACCCTTCCAAACATATTTCCTGCTGCTCCCAACCCTGGTTCACATCTCAGGCCCAGAGACACGGACCCCATTCCCTTGCCACATCAAGCTCAGTCACAAACTACCTTTTTATACAGGCTGTTCCTTTTGCCTAAAATGCTTTTCCATTGACATCTCCTCCTGAGGAGATTCCACTGGTTTTTAAAGTCTTAGGTCAAGTATTATCTGTTCTTCTAAGCCAGTGGTTCTCCTCAACCTTCCTGATGCCGTGACCCTTTAATACAGTTCCTCATGTTGTGGTGACTCCCAACCATAAAATTATTTTCGTTGCTACTTCATAACTGTAATTTTGCTACTGTTATGAATCATAATGTAAATATCTGATATGCAATATGTGTTTTCCGATGGTCGCAACCCACAGGTTGAGAACCGTTGTAAGCCTTTTCTGGTCCATTCTGACCGGTACCCCTTGTAGCACTGGGCTCATACAGCAGGTCCTTGAACGACATCTTTTTGTTCATGTTGTAACATTGATGAGATGCTCTAGGAACTTAACTCTTGTTTATATCAATCAGCCTACGGTAGAATGGTTTTATCATGTCTAGTTTTGCTTAAAGTCGCAGAACCTCACAGCGACATTGAGGACTTAGTGTACTTCTATCTTAGACTTAGTATGTGAACTTGGTCTTATTGGCTTATCTTTCTGGGTGCTCACTGCACCTGAGACTGTAAGGTTCTCATGACATGGCCAGCACCTCAGTCATCATTTGGTCTCTCCTCTCACCCCAACACGTTGTCGACCACACATTGCTGACAATTACAATGAGGCCAACACACATTGATTGCTTACCACTGCCCTGCACTGGGCTACACACCATACCCAGCTGCTCCCTTTGACCATATACTGTTATTTTCATTTTATACCCACCGGAGCCTCTTCATCAACTCCCCTTATGTTCCTGCAGTTTCTCAGTAATGCTCTTTTGAATGAATGAATGGATGAGTGTTGCCTGCATGAAACAAATAAATGAATACGTGAATTCTGACTTATACACAGAGAAGAGGCTAGGACTTCATGTAACACACCTGGGTAAGCACAACCCCTCCCCCAGTCATATGTGTCTGCTTTATAAACTGCCCAGGCAGCTCTGTGTGTGTCTGTAGGGAGTCTGTGAACAGTCAGGGGTGTCTCCAGTGGGAAGGACACACATCCCCCTCAACCCCACCCCCAGGCGGGCACATGCAGGCATTCCTGACCAGAGCCAGCGGCCCCCTGGGAGACTTCCAGCCCCAAGCAGGGCCCACCTGCTGGCTCGGCGCCAAGGCAGGCAGGGTGCCCCAGGAGCCCAGCCTGGGGCTCTCTGCTGGGTCCATTCTGAGGCAGCTGCCTTCCCTTAGGGATGGGATGCTGTGATTGGGAGCCTGGCGAGCAGAGTCTAACCTTGAGTAAGTGTTCTGTTGTTGTCATCCGCAGATCTAATGCAAAGCCTGCTGAGAATACGCGGTAGAGACATATATTACACCCAGAGCTTTTTATCTCGCACATGTGACCCTGCCCATCACGAGCTGTACGTTTTATTCTCGCTGGTGGGACAAAAACCACCTCCCACTGCAGCATATATCAAGGGGAAGAATGTTGAACTTCCTTTGCATTAATATAAATAGCTGTTTAGGCCTCATTCCCCAGCCTGGGACCCTCTGTGCACCTGTCCTTCATCTACTCTATTTGGCATCTGGTTCAAGTTTGGTTTATTTAGAGCCCAGGTCGGCAGGCTTTTACATATTAAAGGTGCATTTTAAAAGAGCATTTTCTATTCTAATTTGGGGGAGCCAAGCTCTTTAGGGCTTTCGGGAGCGGTGTCCACCTGATTTACATTTCCCCCACTGGAGCTGAGCCACAGACGCACATTAGAATGTAAATAATAGTGATGGATACATGTATCTTCAAAGATCCATTTTCTCTCCATTTTTTCTCTCTTTTGGGGGAGGGAGCCAGCCAGAGAGGAATGGAAGTAACCAGGCTGGGGGGCAGAGGAGAGAAAGAGCAGGGAAGGCGGGTGCAGTGAATTTCTTGGAAAGGCTGGCTCCGAGGGAGGAAAGGTGGGGTTCGGAGAGCTGGGGTTCCAGGGTTTCTGCAAGATGACAGTCAGCAAGCTTGGCCAAGCCAGTGCCTTCTTTGTCTGAGGAGAGGATATTGTGTTGCAATTAGGCTAGTGTTCAAATATCTGCTCCAGGGTGACTTTGGAAAATTCACTTTACCTCTCTGAGCTTAGTCCACTGATTGGGCTACGGGGCTCATCGCAATTTTGACAAAAGAGAGACCCTGAATAGGAACAAAAAGAGATGGAATTCTCTTTTGAATCTTTGACCAAGACGCTCTTAGAGGTAGGACGGGACCCATCTGGGAGGTGTTTCCCAAATGTGGGCCCTAAGAAGATATCATTGCAGAGGGCAAGGGGAGGTTGAAGGTGGGAAGAGATGGGACCTGGCCTCATTCATAGCTGGGAAGGGGGAGTCAGAGTAGGAGAAAATGCCCGCCCAGAGCCATGAAAGGAGACCTGGCTTAGGTGCCCAGCACCAGGGACCACACCAGTTCTCAGACCCTCTGAGGGCCCAGGACAGCAAGGATTCAGGAGGAGATGAGAAAAGGGGCCCTTCTGATTTTGATTTCCCCAGCCAAGATTGCTTCAGAAACCCAGGGGAGAAAGCCTGGGGCCCTCGCTTATGAGCCATCATGGGGGGTGGGGCGGGATGATGTCAGAAGTAATGACAGTGCAGAGAGGGAGGAAATAGGAGAGGGGAGCAGAAGCAAAGAAAATTGGGTGCTGGAGGTGCTCTTGATCCAGAGAGGCAGGAAACTAGGGGGAGGGAATGGGAAGTGGGGAGGTGGGACATTGGGGGCAAGGTGGGTGGCAGGGCGGACTCCCAGGGAAGTTCCAGGGAGGTTTGATTAAGACAAGTGCCAGGAGGGAGAATGAGCAGGGAGGGAGGGAGGACAGGAGGCAGAGAGGGAGATGAAGATGTTCTTTCATCTTCTTCCTGGAGAGAAGGGGCCAGCAGAGATAGGGAGAATGACGGAAAGTCTCATTGGAGCTGTTGGTTTGAAAGAATTTGTCTTTGGAACAAGCTTTTTATCAGTCATCCTTAAAGATCAGGATTCCTCAGGGGCCACTCCATCTTCCTCTCTTTCCACTCCTCTCTGTCTTGCCCTCCTCTCCCTGCTCCCACTGTCTCCCTTCGCAGCTCATGTGCCCTTTTTTGGCCCCATGTCTGTCTCCGTCTGTGCATGGCATCTTTCTCTGCCCACCTCGCTGCTCGCTGACAACAGGCCAGGCCGCCTCAGAATCTCCAGGAGGCTGTGGGCAGAGCCCCCTGTTCATGCTGCAAGTGTCTTCTTTGGCCAAATCAGAGAAGCTCTCTGGACCTCTGCTTCCTCTTCCATACATTGATGGGGTTGGACGCCACGACCCTTAAGACAGGTCGTCATGGGTGTGACCGTCCTCGGGGTGGGAAGGGCTGTGGAGCCGTCCAGGAGAGGAGATACCTTCGAGTGGGTGGGCATTTACCCTCCTTTATTAAATGAGGCCCCAGGAGGGCGGTGGCCTGCCCCAAGCCTTACAATCCTGTGCTGCTGACAGCCAAACCTGTCCAGGAGGGGACAGGGGAGAGGTCTGTGCCTCAACACCAACTGTGATGGGTGGCCATCAGGGCCACATTAAGACCTTTAGACGCCCCTCTCCAGATGTAATTTAAAAACCCAAATAACTCGGTGATAAATTGGTGTGAGGAAGGCCAACAGATTTCTAGTTGTCCCACATATGCCCTCTTGGGAATAATAAATTCTTTCTAAAACCGTATGTAGGTGGCCGTGCTTTGCTGGTGCTCCCAGCATGTGCTTGGCCTGCTCCGTGTGTCACGTGATCCAGCACAATCCACCAGGACATAGCAAACCTAGAGGTCATCAGTTAGCCAACGGCACAGCCACAACCCCCTTACAAGCTGTACACGAGGCAGTGAGGTTGGGGCAGCGGGGACAGGCCGCTTTTGAGGAAGATACACTGTGGGCCAGGCTGCAGGACCCTGTGTCCCAGGGAGGAAAGGGGGTGGGGACAGCCTGTGAGCCCTTGCTTCTGACAAACCCTCCCCCACCCATCCCAAGCCAGCTGCCTTTCCCACGATGGCCAGTTGTCCAGGTGTGGCTCTCACCTGTCCTGTGTCCACAGCAGAAACAGGTTTGAAGAGCAAAAGGAGAAGGGTCCTGACACCACCACCTCCCCGCCCCCTCCTCCCAGTCCCATGAACAGGCCTTGGTGAGGGCAGATGGCAGGAAGGAGTTACATAAACAGTATTCATGACACTTGGCGAAGCTGGTCAGGCAGACTTGATTCAGGACCATCACAACGAGTGTAGGGACTGCTGCAGTGGGATTCTGCAGGGGTTCGGGACTCAGCTCCAAACAGGGCATGGGCAGGTGGGACTTGATAGCTAAGGAGCAGGGTGTGGTCAGTGGGTGGAAAATTACTAAGAGGAAGCATCAAGGTAAGGGGTTTTAACTAAACCAACTTAACAGGATTCTTTGCTGAAGACAGATCAGGGGGATCAGACATCACCTGGGGATAGGGGCGGGGCGGGGGGAGTGAGAAACCTGAGCAGATATCAAGGGTGGCGGCGGGGGGTCCTGCTAAAACTGGATTTTCTTTTACAAGGAAGTGCACGGATGGGCCTAGGAGAAGGTTCAGGAGCCTGGCTAGGGCTTGGTTCAGCGGGCAGGGGAGGGTTGGGAAGCAGCTGGGCACACCAGCATGGATGAGTGTGGACAGGATGCAGGTGCCTGCCCCAGGTTGGTGAGGAGTCCTGTCCGCCCCCCCTCCTCCCCAGGAGGAGCTGCCATGTCTGCCCAGTGTCCTGGGGCAGAGAGCGATGCAGGCACAGTCCATGCAGGAAGAGCTGCTGGGAGGCCAGAAGGAAGCCAAGCCAGAGAAGGTTAACATTTATATTCCCAGATAACCTAGCTCTGATCTGTGCCCCGGCTGATGGCCTGGAGAACCCCATTTCTCCCCCCTGGGTATTAATGCTAACATGTGAATGATTTTTCTTGGAAGGATAGGGCTTGGGTTCAGAGTTTTCCTTGGATCCATTAAGAACTTCCTCCTTCCAACTCTGACTCCAGGCGTGAGGGCCCCCAAACCAGGAGGGGCAGTGACCTAGGAGGAGGGAGGAGGGAGGTGGCCTGGTGTCAGGTCTGAGCGGCAACTCTAGAAGCCCCACCTCTGGGCCAGGGACTCTAAATCATCTGTGAGTTGCCTGATCTGCATCCCACCCTCCACAGTTTGGGGGTGACCCTCTGGGGCACACAGGTCCCCTCCCCAGGCCCAGCCCTGCTTTTCCCAGGTGCCTGGGGTGGGAGGGGCTGTGCTCAGGGAGGAGCAGGGAGTGGGCCAGGCCCTGTGCAGAGAGGCCTCAATTTCACAGGGCTTGCTCCTGAGTGAGTTTCGCATAAAAGGATTAAGGCGAGAGGAAGTGCAGAGGAAATGGGATGTTGGACACCTTGTTAAACGGGCTGTCAGGGCTCCCAGAGCGTGGGTGCTAACTCTATTCCCCGTCTCGGCTGAGAGCAGGCCAGGCCATTACCTGAGTGATCAAAGATAGGGCCCGGGAGTCACGCCTGCAGGACCCTGAGGCTGGATGAGCCAGACGAGGGAGGCTGGACTGGTCCAACCCCCAACAGATGCACGCACACACCCTCTCCTTCGGGCCCTGTTCCTGAGGGAATTGCAAGGGGTCAGGGAAAAGGGGAAACGGAGGCTCAAAGTGTCTTCCCACCTGGGCCTGGAGAGCTCTCCAGCCTCGGAATGGGGGGGTCGGGGGGAGGAATAGTTGACCTAATGATGTGTAGATTATCATTTCCTCCCTTATCTTCACACCAGGAACATTCTTTTTCTTGAGCCCAGGGAATTGGCTCAGTTTGTGAATGAGTTTGATCGGATCAGCACTTTTCCTGAGGAGATAAGGGAGTTGGCAGGATGGGGGGAGTACTTCCTGGGGACAAGGGCTGCTGAGGACCTGTTGTGGGGAGGGTCCCAGTGGCCTGCAGGCGGGGGCAGCTCACACATCCATGCAGGGCATCCCTGCCTTTGTCCCGGTCTGTCCTCTGCCCTGCCTGGACCACTTCTGCCCACGTCACCTAGCCAATTCCCACTCACCCTTTAGAGCAGGGGTGGGGCCCTTCTGCTAAGGGCCATTTGGATATTTATAACATCATTCGCGGGCATACAAAATTATCATCTTAAACATTAGCCTGCTGTATTTGTTCAAACATTTCATTCACTCACCCCTAATGCCTTGGCAGGGCCAGACCAAATGGTTTGTGGGCCTCATACGGCCCGTGGGCAGCATGTTCCCCACCCCTGCTTTAGAGGGGTCATAGTCCTGGTCGAACATTCAGATCACCTGGGAAACTTGAAAACTTACCCCTGTCCAAGATCCGCTGGAGACAGAAGGAACCAGGATCACCAGGGTCTCAGGCACTGGCACGGCTGTCCGAGCCTCATGGTCATTCTCAAGTGCAGCCCGGCTAAGCTCGACTGTCCAGGAAGCGGTTCCTCAGGCCCCTGGCTGGTTAGGCACCCACCCCCTTGGTCTTTTCTGCTCCCCACGACTTACCTTCCGGAGTCACACCTACCACTTGGAGGTTTTGTTTACCTGTCTGTCTAGACCTCCCAGCCCAGACTGAACACCTGGGTGTGGGGGCAAGGGGCACTTACCATTGTCCCCTGGGCCTTAATCCTACCGGAGGGAGATGGGCCACCAATACACAGTGCTGAGGAGGGAGTGCTGGGAGCCGGCCTTAGTCACCTTCCTATCTCCCTCCCCATCAGTCGGTGGCTGAGAAAATGTGCTCCCTGTGCACTGAATGCCCGATGGTCACGTTGCCTCTGAGATGGGGGATGTGGGAATTTAGCGGACGTTTCCTCATCTTGCCTGTTGAGGGAGGGGGGCTCCTCCATTCCCCACCAGCACCAACAACTATTACATGCCTTCCATTGGGAGAAACGAGAGTTTAGATTAGACGTTGGCCACCTTTTTCTGTAAAGGGCCGTATAGTAAATATGTTCAGCTATGTGGGCCCTACTGTCTCTGTCTCAACAACTCTGCTGTGACAGCTCACAAGCAGCTGTAGACAACATATGAATGAGTCGGCATGGCCGCGTCCCAGTCGCACTCTAGTTATGGATGCTGAAATGTGAATTTCATATAATTTTCACATGTCACCAAATTTCTTCCGATTTTTTTCAAAAGTCATTTCTAGCTCATGGCTGTATAAAAATGGGGATGGGCTGGTTGGATTTGGCTGTCATTTGCAGATGCTTGATTTCAATGGTATGTGGGTTGTTTCCTGATCCTGAGCTTAGAGCTTTCCACCCACATGCCCCTGAGTCACCAGGGGCCTGGGCTGCCCCTCCCTGAGATAGAAGCTGTGTGAAGGGACACAAGTGGAAGCCTTGATCCCTTCAGGGGTGGGGGTGGGAGTGTGAGGGCTGTGAATCCCGAGACATCGTCTGATAAGTAATGTGGTTTCACTTCAGGTCATTTCCTGAAAGTCAGATCCACTTTGCACGTGCGGACGTGAGCGGGAGCTTCAGAATTCACTCTCGGGGCCTCCAAATTAAAAGCCAAATAGGATGTAGCTTTTGCCGGCGCTGCGTCTTCATCTGTCAAGAGCAGTTATCTTCATTGTCCGCTGCCGGGGCCAGCTCCTGTCAGTCACCCCCGCCCAGCGCCCGCCTTTTACCTCCTCTGCATGGCATACCTGGCAGGGGAAGTGTCCACTAATGGGCCTGGGATCCCACTGGTTATTCAAACAGGGAGGGAGGTTTGCTTGGGGGCCCCGGTGGTGTGGCTCACCCAGCTGGGTCTTTAGAGGAACCTGCCACTCTGGCCCAGAGTCCTAGCCAGACTTCTAGAAGTTCTCTCTGGGGAAGGGGTGGGAATTCTCTTTAAAGGCCCAGCTACCGTGGCAGAGTCTGATGCCTGGAAGCTGCCAGCTCCAGTCCCTGGAGGAGAGGTGGGAAGGAAGGCAGGAAGATGGATATGACACAGAGGAAGAGCAAGAGCTTCCGAGCCTCACACTTGGTTCTAGTCCCGGCTCAGACATTTACCTGCCAGGTGACCTTGGGCCAATGGCTCCATCTCTGAGTTTCAGGTTCTCCAACGTCAGCAGTCTTACCAGCATGCCCCCTCTCAGGATTGTATATTTTTAGGCTCATGAAAAGCCCAACAGAGAACCAAGTGGGACCCAAAGTGCCATTCTGTTCAGGGCTGTGAATCAGTGTGTCCTGGGAGTTCTGCAACAGGACCACCAAGTTGGTGGGGGCCCTTGTTTTGCCCTACTCTCCCTGACTTTTGAAAATGTTGGGGGTGGGGACCTGGAAGCTGTCTTGTAGTTGTCGTTCCCCTCATGACTCGAAACTCTTAGATAAATTGGCGTCAGGAGACTTGGGTTAAGATTCGTCCCGTCACTAGTGTGATCTCTGGCAAATTTGTTTACCTCTCTGAGCCTTGGGATTCTCATCTGTAAAATGGGGATAATGTCTCATTGGGCTGACATGTCCTTAGGGAAGTGAAAGTGCTTTGTAAACATATGGGCCATTTGCATAATCATACAGATTTATATTTTTCCTTCTCCCTCTGGCCGATCCTGCCATCCCCAGCCTTGTTCCACGACACCTCCACCCCTCCCCACCCCCACACCATTTGTCAGTGCTGAGACTTGCTAGACTTGATTCACTGGAGAAAGGGGCTCTTTTCCCACTGGGGTCCCTCACCCCCTATGGCTGAGCCAGGCGAGGATGAAGCATTTAGCCCTGCTCTCCCTGTCCAGTGGTCTTAGCCATCACCTTGGCCATCACCCCAAGTCATCCAAGGCCTGAACCTGGCCTCCCTGTGCAGTTATGTGAGAGTACTATGCCCCAAGACTACTGGAGTTGGGTCTGAGAGAGGGGGCAGGTTTTTATCCACTTTCTCACAAGTCTCCTGCAAATGGGCACCATGCCTTCTCAGTAAAAAATTCAGTATTGTTTGAAAAATTACAAGAGCAAAACGTGTTACTTGGAAAACATCTATATATATAAAAGGCTAATATGCTAAGTGTCCGACCATCTGACCAGTCGCTATGATGCTCACTGACCACCAGAGGCCAGACGCTCAACACAGGAGCTGCAGTGACTTGGCAGCTGCAGTTCTCCGGTGATACACCCTGAAACAAGAGAGGGGGGAGTTCGATTCCTCTTCCTCATGCGGCCTCACAATTCCACCTCTGGCCGAGTGTTATATTGTTGCTGGGGCACTGTTGCCCTGAATCTGGTTTACTGCACACTTGCGTTTGCATTCCACACCCTGTACACAGCAACTTTGCAGAGTGCTCTCTCGCACTCCGGGGTCCCTCGGGGTATGTTGGAGAGCTGGTTTTGGCCTAATCCCCGCAGGCCAGGCCGAGGGACCTCACCTGCTGGAGGGACCCTGCTCATTCCGCAGACACTGGGGAGGGACCACAGGAGGGACTGCAGGAGGTTGGCTTCAGGGCATGTCCAGTCCGTCTTGCCCAGTCCCGCCCCACTGGCCAACTTTTAATTTCCTTTCAATGTGCACAAATCCATGCACCAGGTCACTAGTTTAAATATAAGAATATATAGTAAAAGAAAGAAAGAAATGCCCTTGGCCTGCCTTCTCTTCCCCTCTGCTTCGTCTTTATGATGCACTCCGGACCTGCCCTTACTGGAGCAGCTAAGGGGACTAACAGGGCTCCTGGTCTCTGGACCGCCCAGCACCACGCCCTACACACAGTAGGTGCTCAGTAAATGTTGGCTGACCAATTCAGGACAGATTTCCTTGGACTTTAGAATAATCCTGTTGAGAGCAAGAGGGCTGTGGGGGCCAGCAGGATTTAGATACCATTAGGGGTTCAGAAACTAATATATGGGGTAGAATGACTCAATATCAGCAAAATAATGATCCTTTCCATGACAAGATGAAGATGGGGACTCTCAAGCTCCGCTTCTATACCAGGATGTAGGTGATATGTTGCCTGTTTTGAAATGAATTTCTTCATTCATGCTCTTGGCAAATATGAGTCCCTACTGTGCGCCAGCCTTGGGGGCGGCAGTGGAGTGGGAAGGGCACTCAAATGAAGGAAACATTTAAAGTCAGGACATTTTCCTTGAGGAAAAAGAATGCTGAGCAGACGGGGGCGGCCTGGTGGTCACGGTGGACAGTGAGTGTGGAAGGGCCCTGGGTGGAACCTCCCTAACCCACCTCCCAGGCCCTCTGCCCATCTTCTATGCATGGAAGCTGCCCTAGTCCTGGGCGGAAGGCTGGTCTTGGGGTCCCTTGCCTTGCAGCTCCTAAACCCAATTGATGCTTGTGGGACAGAGGAAAGGACTGGTTTGATCTGACTTGGCCCCTTCGGGCCTGGAGGTAGATGGGGAGAGGACAGAAAGTGGTTTAAGTACCAAACAAACAAACAAACAAACAAATGAAAACCTTTGTGGCTGAGAGTTCTCAACTGGAAAAGCCCAACAGCTGGTGCCAAACAGGGGGGAAGGCTGAAGGCAGGCCCAGGGCCTGGTGGCTCCTCTGCGCCCTCAGTGAGGCTCTGGGGCTGGGGAGGCTGCTGCTCTCTCCAGGGCCAGCATCCAGAGCCCTTCCTCTGGCTTCTTGTCCCACTGGGCTCCTTAGTCCAGGGTTTCAAGAAAGAGAGGGCCTAGGCCCAGGGGCTTCCTTGAATGGGAGACGGTGAGCTCTCTTTACATGTCCCCAGCCAGGCCTCAGGGCTTTCTGCTCTGGACTCCTACCAGGCAGCCCCCTGCCAGCTCAATGCCGGCACAAGGATGCCAAGGCAATAAAGCAGGCCCTGGCCCCGTGGAGCTCAGCAGGACACAGAAACTGTTCAGGATGGTGCAATCAGTACCATGGGGTGGCACCTGCAGGTGCTGTGCAGGCTCAGACCGGAACAGATCTCTCTGCCTGGAACTAGAAAGAGGAGGGGGTATCGAGGAGGGTCTTGATGGTTGAGTAGGAGTTTGCCAGGCAAAGAGGTGGGGGGGAGGGCATTCTCAGCAGAGGCAAAGAGAGAGCAAAGCATGCAGGGGTGAGGAAAGCTGGGTATGAGAAATTGTGAGGCTGCTGTGCAGGAGCGCAACCCAAATGCTGTGTTTGAAGTCCACTTCCACTTTCTAGCTGTGTAAGTTTGGGCAGTTTGCAACCTCTCTGTGCCTCTTTGCCCTCATCCATTAACAGGTGCTAATAATGGTTGTGGTGGTCATTAATGCTCTTTGCCCAACAGTTTGTCTCCCCTTCCAGGCACAGGTAAGAGTGCATTTTCTGGTCCCCTGTGGTAGGCGGGGTCATGTGACTGGTCCAGGCCAATGGTATTTGAGCGGAAGTGTCATCTCCAGGCCTGGATGGTCAGTGGGAGGGCCTCCAGAGCCCTCTTGTTCCTCTCTGGCACAGTGCAGAGCCTAACGACGTTTGAGATATGACTATGTAAACAGTCCCGAGTCCCTAAGCCTCTCGGATGAGCAGAGTCCCTGGCAATGCACACGGGACACATACCTGAACAAGACGTAACCTTGCTTGTTTAAGTCACTGAGGCTCAGGAATTGTTTGTTAGGGCAGCATAACTTAGCCCGTGCTGACCGAGGGTTGTGACATGGACATTATGAGTTAATATAGGTAGGGCACCTTACACATAGCACTGGCACTTCATATCCGATGAATGTGAGCTGCTATTAGTAGTAGTGTTGTTAGAGAGGTGGAGAGGAGAGGACTCAGAAGAGGTGCAAACGGAAGCAGAAGCCAGCTTCTGAGCATCTTAAACACCAGGCCCAGGAGCTGGGGATTGAGCCTAAAAGCAACAGGGAAGCAGTAAAGATTTTTTAAAAAGAAGAATGACATGCTTAATAGACAGTTCACTCCAGAACCTGGCAAACAGCCGGCATTTAATAAATACTTCTTGGATGGTTGGATGGATGGATAGTTGGATGGATGGATGGATGGATGGATGGATGGATGGATGGGTGGATGGATGGGTGGGTGGATGGATGGATGGGTGGATGGGAGGATGAATGAATGAGTGGAGCTTGGAGGAAGAGGGACCAGTGAGGAGACCATTTCAGCAATGCAGGGATCCCATGGTGAGGGCTGGACCCAGGGCAGGTGCCATGCAGATGGGTGGGAGCCACAGCCCAGCACGGGGCTTCCGTGCCCACCCCCACCCCGGCCCAGGCAGGCTGCTTTATTGGCACCGCTGCTGGTGTGTAGCACACAGCACCGCCTCATAACTCACTGTGTTTATGATGAAGCGGAGCAGTTGTTTGGAAGACAGCCACTCTGATACCCCACAGCCCCCAGGGCCATTCCTGATGTTTCTCCTCCACCATCCACTGCTTAACATGCCAGCCCTCTCTCCCACACCCTGCTCCACACACCCTCCACCAGTGGCACCGATCTCTACCCCCTCCGCCTGCCTCTCCAGTGCCGCAGCCAGGAGGAAATTTATTGCAGCCCCAGACTGCTGTGGGCAAATACTAATAAAATGTTGTTTTGCTGCAATTTGTTTAATTGGCCACAGAAGAGACGTCATGAGCATGTGCAGCCTCTGCTTGCGCCCGCCCGCCTGCCCGACTCACAGATGCTCTCTCCTCCCTGCACCGTGCTTCCCTGGCTGTGACCACTGAGAATGGGACAGCGGGAAGAAGAGGAGAGGGGAGAGGGAAGGGGGGGGGCAGAATAAACCCACCTCCACTTACTTTTATAGGACTTTACTGAGCCCTTTCACCCACAAGCCTCAAGATCCTTGTGATCAGTCAGAACTGCCTGGGTTCAAATCTCACCAGTTCTTCTTCTTAGCTGTGTGACCTTAGGCAAGCTGCGGAACCTCTCTGTGCTCCAGTTTTCTCGTCCATAAAGTAAGAAATATGACAGCATTGTGAGAATTAAAGAAAGTAATTGATATTAACTGAAAATAGTGCCTGTTTGGTAAGGCGCACAAGATCAAGGTTGAGAATTTAGATTGTGTGGGTTGTAATCCCAGCTCAGCCACCTACCAGCAGCGTGACCTTGGGCAAGTCACTTAACAACTTTGTAACTCAGTTGCCCTGTCTGTGAAATGGGCTAATAATTGTAACTGCCTTCTAAAGTTGTGTAAAGATTGAGTTACTCAATGTAAAGAGTTTAGAGCTGAGCCCGGCATCTGGTAGGAGCCACAGAAGTGGGAGCTGGACAGTCCCTGGCAGCACAGTGCTCGGGGTTAGGGTGTTTGGGAAGCCTTTATGCCCCGTGCTCCTTCACTGCAGTGAACTGTGGGGTAGGGGTGAGTCCTCAGAGATGGGAATTCCCAAGGTAAAAAGTTCTCGCTGGTTCCTGGGGTTTTAAAAGCAGCTGGCAGGGCAGTGGAAGAACCTATTGCCACTCCTAGGTTGGGAGGTGCTACTCCTCAGGCTGAGCCCTGGGACTGTCATGGCCCTGGGGTCAGCCCAGACTCCCAGCTGCTCCCCTCTTGGCCCCTGGCACCCACACCCTGGGGGTGGGCACCCTGCCACCCACCAGATGGCACCAGCAGAGGCTGGGACATGGGGGTGCGAGAGAGGGGTAGGCCAGGCTACGGGAGCTGGGCACCGGGTCCTGGGACAGATGGGCTTGCATCTATCCCCAGCACAGGATGCCGGGGGCAGGGTAGGGGCAGGGTGGGATCGGCCCCCTCCTGACAATAAAGCTGGGCTTCAAGATTTCCCCGTGTGGTGGCAGAAGAGTATGGGATGGGAGTTGGGAGTCTCTAAGCCAGTCCCTTCCCATCTGGGAGTCTCTTCCTCATCTAGAGAAAAAAGGTTGCATTTCTCTGATAATCCTTTGGTTACCTAATGCCTGGAGCCCAGTAAGTCCTCGATGCTGTACTATTGTTGTTATTTCACAACAAGGCAGAACTTGAGACTGTGGACTCAGGTGAGATAGCCTGAGTTCAAATTCAGACTCTACCACTTTTCAGCTGTGTGACTTTGGGCAAGTGACAACCTCTCTGTGCTTCATTTTCCATCTGAAAATGGGCCAGTGATAGATGGTATCTCAGAGAATTGTTGTGAGGATTAAATAAAATCTCATTGGGCCCTTGCTTTGGGCCCTGTCAGATAGGTGCTGTTTTTCTCCGTGTTTTAGATGATGACACAGGGTCAGAGAGGGACAGCCACTTGGCTGAGACCTCGCAACCATGTGAGTGGCATCCAGCAGCATCCTTAGCCGCTGTGGTCTGGTGCTCTATGTCTAATCCTTTCCCCCTTAAACAGCAAGCCTGTCTGATGACATAAGAGGCTGTGCACATGCACATTCATACACACACACGTACACACACGTGTACACACATGTACACATATGTACACACACTTCTGTATGTTTCTGGTAACCTTGGCCCAGCTGGCTCAGGAACCTTTTGTCCAAAGAAAGACACCCTTTCTGAAGATACCCTGCACCCTGGCCTCTCGGCCATGCATGCTAGGGCACGCCCCAGGTTGCAGGAGGCAGTGTAGCATTTCCCATGGCCTGAAGTCATAAGTCCATTTGAATTCTGGGGGCAAGTTGCCTAACCACTTCAAGCTCTGCTTCCCTCGTCTGCAGGGTGTGGAGAAGGTATCTCAGGAGACAGCTGCCCTGCGGTGTCTTTCCCCAGACTCCTGGCGAAGGGGCAGGATGGCGCCGGGGGAGAGAGGGAGTTCTCCAGAGCCAGGTGGTCAAGTTCAAAGGCAGGGTCTTTCCCTGGGGATTCAACTGTGTGCTCTTGAGCAAGTGAGTTTCCCTCTCTGTGTCTCCCTTTCCTTATCTAGAAAATGGGCAACAGTGCCGACCGCAGAGGGGTGTTGTGCAGTAAAAAGGAGTTAATACCTGCGAAGCGCCGGAAACGACGTGGCACACGGCATCCCATGTGTGTGAGCCACTCAGTGCTCTCCCCAGTGGCAGTTTCTGTTGTTATGAGGCTGGACTCTGGTGGCCATGAGCAGGGCTTGCCTCCTCCCTGGCACAGGGCAGGCATGCAGTAAATGCTCCTTGGCTTCTGGGCCAGGTGAGTGTCTTGTTGGGGGGCCCAGTGTGGACAGGTTGCTGAACAGCAGCCCCAGTCCACCCTCTGAGGCCCCAACCCTACTGGTTCATCAAAGACAGTGCCATAGGTGGCCCTACCCTAACCCTTCCCTAGACTTCCCTCCCCCTGGACTCTTCCCACAGCCTCCTCCCTGCAGCACCCCCTGCCTCTTACTGCTCCCCTGTGCAGGCAGAGTCGCCTCTGAGCCGATCCTGGCCCCCACCAGGAGCCTTTCCCACGACTCCCTGGGCTGCTCAGTGGAGTGCACACACCCTCCCTGGCCTGTCAAGGCCCTTGCCCATGAGGTGAGGGCCTTTCTGAAGCAGCCTACATCCCATTGTACAGAAGAGAATGCAGAGGCCCCAGAAGGGGGGGATGGTACCACCTCTCAGAGTCCTGAACAAAGGCAGCCAGGAGATCCAGCACCTGGGAATTCAAGAAGGAAGGAAGGAGGGGACACCATCAGCCTGGGCCTGGAACTGAAAGGTGTCCTGTCCCCAGCCAGGAACATCCTCGGGTCCTGTTCGCCCTCATCCAATCCCAGACATTACATGGAGTGGGAGGAGGAGAAGGGCAGAGCCGCTCTCCCTGGCTCCGCAGAGCCCGATGCAGCCAGCTGTGGCAAGCAGCAGCTGGATACACACACCAGGATGCACGGTCCCACGCCCTCTGCCAGGGCTGGGCAGTTGGGGAGGAAAGGAGGGTCTGGGCCAGGCAAGTGCCCCACAGGGCAGTGTGGCAGCTCCTGAGGCTGTGGGCGGGGGCAGGGGGAGGGGAAAGGAGAAGGGAGGCCTGGTGAGCACTCAGCCAGCCCCAGAGCCCAGGTCTTCCCAGGAGGCCAGTGGGACTCAGGCAATCGCACTCTGACTCATGGTGGCTCTAGGGGTTCTGTGGAGGCAGCCCCTGTCAGGAGCCCTGTCCCGCCCGGTCTCTGGGGACTGGGGTTCAATGTGACAGCAGGAGGGTGCACAGATAGGACAGGTACCAGGAATGGGTGGGGAGGACAATATTAAGAGCAATCCAGGTTATAATACCCAGAACTGGGAACAACACAAGAACTAATGACTAAATTGTGAATGGCCACATAGTAGAATACCATACATGCATTAAAAAGGACATGACGAGATAATGTTTAGTTTAAAAAAAAAAAGGAAGTCACAAAACAATTCATAAAGTATAATTCTAGTTATATATAGTTTTTTTAAATATACAAAATTAAGTAGTATATTGTTGTAAGAATTGTTCATATGGGATAAAACTATAAATAAGAGCAACATTAAGGCAATTGATTACTTCTAGAGAAAGGGGATTATGAATATGATAGGAACTCTCACAAGCTTTAAACATTTTGGAACTAAACTATTCTCAAACCAGGATGGAAGTATAAGATTTCTTTTTTTTATTAGTAGTAGTATTCAAATAGTATATGTATATTTACATGCATTTTAAAAATAAAAGTTAGAGATTTAAACTGTGTACCAAAAATATCACAAACAGCCCAGCCAGTGTGATCCAGTGGTTCAGTGTCGTCCCATGTACCAGGAGGTTGCTGGTTCGATTTCCAGTCAGGGCACATGCCTGGGTTATAGGCTCAATACCCAGACAGGGGAGGGGTGTAGGAGGCAGCTGATCTATGTTTCTAACTCTTTCTCTCTCTCAAATAAACAAAAACATACTTTAAAAAATATCACAAACAGCCCTGGCTGGTTTGGCTCAGTGGATGGAGCGTCAGCCTGGGGACTGAAGGGTCCCAGGTCCCATTCCGGCCAAGGGCACATGCCTGGGTTGTGGGCTCAGTCCCCAGTGGGGGTGTGTAGGAGGCAGCTGATCAATGATTTTTTTTCTCATCATTGATGTTTCTCTCTCTCTCTCTCTCTCTCTCTCTCTCTCTTTCTTTCTCTCTCTCTTTCTCTCTCTTTCTTCTCTCTCTCTCTCTCTCTCTCTCTCTCTCTCTCTCTCTCTCTCTCTCTTCTCCTCCCCCTTCCTCTCTGAAATCAATAAAAATACGTTTTTTAAAAAAGAAAAAATATCACAAACATTGAAAGGCAAATAACAAAGTTTAAAAAAAAGAACCGCCTGGGGTGGGCTGCATGACCTCTGACCTCTGTTCCCTCTCCCCTAGAGCTCTGCCCAAGTCCCTTTGAGAGTATCCAGGAAGAAGGGGATGTTGTCAAGTACTTGTTCCTTCACAAATACTCACTGAGGAATGGCCCCAGCAAACAGGAACACGGGTCTTGTCTTCGTGGAGCTTAGGGCCTAATGGAAGGGACAGACAAAAGGCAAGTTCACAGGCAGTGCCCAGTCCATGTTGTAAGGGCTATAATGGGCGTGTGCAAAAGCCTTCATGGGCAAATGGGCACCTAACTTGGTAGGGTCAGGGGAGGCTTCCTGGAGGAAGCGACACCAAACTGAGTCCTGGAGCGTGAGGAGGAGCTCGCCATGAAATAAACGGGGCAGGGAGGAGTGCTCCTGCTAGAGATGGGTGTGTGCAAAGGCCCAGGGCAGGGCGAGGGGGGCATCCTGAGGAACCCAGAGTTCCGTGTGGCCAGAAATGGCAGAAGGTAAGGCTGGAGTAGTGGGCCTGAGGCAGATCATAATGGAGTTAAGACATTAGAATTTCATGTTGGAGGCGGAGGCCCTGGAGGGTTTAAGCAGAGGAGGGACAAGCTCAAGTTCGCCGTTGAAGGAGAACACTCTGAATGCAACTGGAGAGCATATGGGAGGCAGGGAGGCCAGTTAGGAGGCTGCACGGGAGTCCAGGACGGCAGCCCCAAGGGCCCAACCTAAAAGAAGTGTGTATGGCCCTCGCTGGTTTGGCTCAGTGGATAGAGTGTCGGCCTGTGGACTGAGGGATCCTGGGTTTGATTCCAGTCAAGGGCACATGCCTGGTTGCGGACTCTTTAGATGATGACACAGGGTCAGAGAGGGAAAAGAAAGAAAGAAATGTGCATGATGCAGAACTGGTGAGACATGGCAGTGACTGGCTAGTGGGGAATCAGAGGTGCATCTGCTTAGCCAAGTCATGGCTACAATGCCAGTCGACCAATATGGGGCACCAGGACATTGCACAGGGTTGACTGATGGGGGTGGAGCAGATTCTGGGTTCACTGCTGGTCCTAGAGAGTGTGAGGTGCCAACTCCTCCTGCCTTCCCTGTCCCCTGTGGTTCCTCCTTTCCCGGAGTTAATTAAAGCATCAGGTCCAAGTTCGAGTGTTCACTCACAAACACCCTCAGCATGTGAGCAATGTAGGGAAGACAGAAATATACAGCCACCTTCCGGGCCCTTCCAGTCAGCAGGGGAGGTGGGCCACGTGCACAAATGGCAGCAGCACAAGGTCTGGTCTGTCCAAGTCAGAACTTTATTGCTTTTGACCAAGGCTGTTGGCAAGGGCAGTCAATGATTAAGGGCCAGTGAGCGGTGCCCAGGGTAATTGCCTCAGCGGGTCAGAGGAGAGGGCCTTGGGGACAGAGAGGTGCAAGGCTGCCGGCAGACGCAGAGCCAGGGGACTGGGTTCACAGCCCAGTGGTGCTCTAACATGAGTGACCTTGGCCACAGGGCTGTAGCTCTCTGGGCCTCTGCCTCCTCGCCTGTAAAATGGGAACCAGGATAACGCTCAAGCTCCCTACCCCCAGGCCAGTGTGGGATCAACAGAGCAAATGCAGCCATGCCATCTCTAAAAATACGAAGTGTCACCTGTCTGCAAGGTGTTAAACTAGTCCAGTCTGCCCAGGTCATAGGCTTTGTCCGGGCCAGTGTTTGCAGACGAGAGTTCAAATCCCGGTTCTGCTGTTTTCTGGGCAGCTTTAGGCAAGTGACATAAGCCTCGGTGTCTGTAAAATGGGACGAATACCCCTGGCCACAGGGTGAATGAGATCACTGTCTCTGCCTGGCAAGGGCTCCAGCAGGGACACGCATCACCATGGGAGTGACACCCCCGCCCCCCACCCATGGACAAGTTTACCCCCAGCCCCAGGTGCCCCAGGGCCCTGTCCATTCTTAACCACAAATCTTCCCAGCCGCACAAAAGACATTCACTGCCCCCCCCCCAAAAGCTGCCCAGTGAGGGTGGGGGCCCCAAGTCCCCAGCTGCTCTGGCCCAGATAACATGCACACCAACGGGGACCCTGGCCTACAGAGACTTCCCAGATAAACGCTGCCTGCCCCAGATAGCCGAGGCCTATCAGCCTGTCATCTTGTCCTCCAAACCACATTGCTGGTGATAAAGGGATTGTGTGGGGCTGCATCTGCCTGGCCCAGGTGGAAACCTTTCGCAGGTTCCCCGCCCCCCTCACTCTTATTAACAACAAATGTTGGCCCCTTCCGGGATAGACCATTCCTCTGGCAGCCAGGCTCTCCCAGCTCAGCTTCCCCTCCCTCTGTCTCTTGCAGCTCTGTCAGAGGGCCATTTGTCCCCTCTGTTGGACTTCCACAGGAAGAGAGGGAGGCGGGAGAGGTGAGATTAGGCAGTGCCAGACAGGAAAGTTCTGTTTAGGGATCTGTGTGGTGATAAAGGTTCAGAGTGGGGTGCCCTGGCTAAGAGGACACCTATAACAATACTGAATGCTTTTTTGTTGTTGTTGTTGCCGTTGATCCTCACCCAAGGATACTTTCCCATTGATTTTCAGGGAGAGTAGGAGAGGGGAAGACAGAGAGAAATATTGATGTGAGAGAAATACATCAATTGGTTGCCTCCAGCACGTGCCCCAACCAGGCCCTGGGCTTGGGAGGAGCCTGCAACCAAGGTACATGCCCTTGACTGGAATCAGACCTGGGACTCTTTGGTCCGCAGCCCGACGCTCTATCCACTGAGCCAAGCTGGCTAGGGCCTGAATGTTTATTTGATCCCATGGGAGAGGCCTCTTGTCGCCTTTGTTTCCATTTCACAGGTAAGGCAACTGAGGCTCAGAAGGTCACAGATATAACCGGTAAATAAAGCTGGAATTGAAGGCCGGGTCTAGAGGCTCCAAGCCTGTGCTTTTGCCTTCTGTACCCTGTTCCCAAAGTGCACCTCTGCATTTGGCCATTTCCGGGGCATGGAGAGGAAACGGGGGGGCTGCTCTCCTAGGCACGAGCAGAAGAGTCTGAGCCACAACTGGAAGCTGCCTTTGGGCCAGCGCTAGGCTACTGGGCTGAAGGAACACTGCCAGGCCCCAAATTTGGGTCTTCACATCCCAGGGCTGAAACAGCCTTGGAGGTCACCTAGAGCCAGGGTCTCACGGGACAAATGGGAAAACAGAGGCAAAGAGCACAAGGTGATGTGTGGGCAGGATCATCCAGCCAGTGAGGACCCAACTCACCAGTTTTTCAGATGAGGAAACTGAGGCCAAGAGAGGGGGAATGACTTACAAAAGCCCACATAGGTTCATCAAAGCAGAGCCGGGAATCGAATTGATCTGTAGCACAGGGCTGTGTCCACGGTCCCGTGTTAGACACGCACCACCAGATGCAGACACCCACACAGAAACGGACCCACGGACCCTCGTGGACAGACACTCAGAGCACACGTCAGGGCCACCCAGATGGGCACAAGGCTGGCGCACACTTCCAAGTATACGTGCTCACGTGCCACGGCCCTGAGCGGGACCTACAACCACCTCTCCCACCCCAGGACCTGGAGAAGGCACTGCTTGACTTGTTCTCACTCCTCCCTCCCCCTCATACCCCCCACCTCTGGAGCAGCACCAAGCCAGGAAGCTTCACGCTGTGCTTAAAAAGGGCACTTAATTTTTCATTCTTAAATGCTGGGATGCTCTTGTCTTCCAGCTTCGCCCAAACCCCTTGGTGGAGATGGATGGGGGCTCGGAACACAGTTATCAGAAAGATTAAGCTGGGACTTGTCATTTTTTTATATCACGGAGCAGTCAGCCCTACGAGTGATGTCCTCCACTCCGCCAGGATGAGTCCAGAACCTTTAGTGCCAGTAGTAAAAAAGACTATAAAAAACACCATCGGAGAAAGGGTAATGATGAAATTTAACTGCTCCCGATCACACACCTGGGGTCTGCTCGCCGTGGAACCAGGGGGTTCGGCCGCCTCATCCTTTACTGCCGTGTCCTTGTCTCGGAGTATAAGGTCCTTCCACTGAACCAGAACATTGTGTCCACTGCCGGGACCCTGGGGCCCGCCGGTCCCTCCCCGCCCGGCCTGGCCAGGTCTGCAGAGAGAGAGAGGAAGCAGAACAGACTCGGTCCTAGGAGGCCTTGGGGTCCTGGCAGAGGGGCCACAGGGCTGGACGCCCCAGGAGTCTGGCTGAGCCCCAGGGTTATGGAGGTGCTCCAGCCACAGCTGCTGTTGAAACTGGCGTGAGGCTAGATGGTGGTTGGCTCAAATTTTATTTCCTTCCTTCCTTTTCCATTCCTCTTTCTCTCCCTTCCATCTCACTTTTATGTGCCAGGTACTGTGTTACACACCTAATGGCTACCAAGGGCCTTCTATTGCTCTTAGGACACAGTACTCTGTTTACCCGATTTCTAGCTACCCCCCACCCCACCCCACCAACCTGGTCCCTCTTGCCCCACATTCCCATACCACCCTGCCCCTTTACCCCGCCTAATGCTCTGTTCTAGCCATATTGAAATCCTTCAAAATAATTTGCTCTCTCCAGCCTCTGGGCTTTTGCATATGCTGCTCCCTCTGCCTGGGACACTCTTGGTTATCTCCTACTCAGAAGGTCTCAGCTGTCACTTCCTCCAGGAAGCCATCCCTGCCATTCCCCGAGTCCAGGTAGGCTTCCTCACCAAGAGCCCCCTGGGCCCCCTGCATTTCCCCTTCAAGGTATGTAGCATCACAGTGTGTTGTCATTGTTTAATTGTACGGTCTGTGAGGGCCCTTGTCGAGGGCACTCTTCTGAACCTGGGAAGTTAGTGGTGAGCAAAACAGACAAAATCCCTGGCCTTCCTGAAGCTTATATTCCAGGGGAGATAAGTAGGACAGGGCTATCTTTTACAACCTTTGCGGACATGTCACTGAAGGTGTGGTTGAGTTTGAGCCTCAAAGGCCCCGTGAGGTAGGTGGTATTATTCAGCCCTCAATCCACCCAATTAGGGAACAGCAGGACTGAGGTTCAAATCCAGGTCTGCAGGTGCTGAGCTGCGGAATCTCCACTGCAGGACACTGCTCCTCCATGTTCACCTGCTCAGGCTCACTGTCCCCCTTGCTAGTCCTTAGCATGCCAGGCATGCCCTTGCCTCTGAGCCTCTGTACGTGCTGTTCCTTATGCCTGGAATACTCTCCCTGCTGATAACCTTAGGCTCACCCCCTCTCCTCCTTCAAGTCTTTGCTCAAATGTCATTTTCCCAATAACGTCTTCCCTGATACAACTGTATGCACATACACACTCACACTCACACACTCCTATGCCCGCCCCCCATACTTTATATGTCACCCAGTGTGTCTGCCCTTCCTAGAATGTGAGTTCCCCGAGAGCAGGGATGTTTGCCTATTCTGTTTGTTGTTGTGTCTCTAGTGCCTAAGAGAAGTGCTGAGTCAATGTTTCCTGGATGGATGGATAGGTGATGAATAGAGACACAGAACTGAATAAGGCTGTGTCCCAGCCCTGAAAGGTCTCGATCCAACCAAGGAAGAAGGACTTTGTCATCTGAGTGAGAGACACGTTCTAACAGAGGTGTGTACAGAGAAAGAGCAGCACCCAACACTGTCCCCTCCCCACTTCAGGACTTGGCCCTCTCCTGAGACCTGCTCTTTATCTGAACACCCAGACTATCGGTCTGTGGGCAGAGGGTGTCCCAGTTGGTCCCAGGGAGGGCAGGCTGGGACGGGGCTGTGTGAGCTGGATGCACGGACGGCACAGGTTCTGACCCTGACACGGGCTCTCATCAGCTCTGGAGCATGGGAAGGGGGGAAGCAAAGGCACAGGCTCTGGAGCCCCCAGCCTCAGCCCCCTGGTGGCGGCTGCTCCTGCACCTACAGTGCCTGCAAAGGGCCATTCCCCAGGACCCAGGAGGCCTGAATGTCAGTCCAAGACCCCAACTCTGACCCACCAAAGGGAACTCGAGCAAGTCACCTTCCCTCTTTGAGTCCTGGTGTTTTCTTACCTCTAAAACCTTTTCAAATAGGAGGATTCCCTTCACAATTTTTAAATTGAAGCATCGGGTACATATAGAGAAATACACACATCATACTTAGTGATTATCACAAAGTAAATATGTTCATATGACTAGCATCCCGATCAAGAAATAAAACATTACCAGTTCCCCCAAAAGTCCTCTTGGGGCCCTTCCCAACTCCTCTTCCTCCCCCCACCCCTCCTAGGTAAAGATTCTCCTGAGTTTTAACACTATAGCTTACATTTCCCCTGTTTTCCAAACCTCAAGGATCCTGTTATAACCTCTACAAAATTCTCTTTGGATTTCAGTATCTGTGGTAGCCCACCTCCAAGGTGACCCCCAATGATGCTGGCCTGCTGGCACTCACACCCCGTGGAGTCCCCTCCCACACCGAGTCAGGGTGGTCTTCGTGACCCACAGAGTGTGGCCGAGGAGACGGGGTAGGCTTCTCAGGCAGGTCATGAAGGGCAGGGTGGCTTCTGCCTTGCTCTGCTGGATGACTTGCTTCAAGGAAGCTAGCCGCCATGGAGTGAGCCATCCTCTGGAGAGCTCCACATGGACAGGGCTGAGCCTCCCGCCCACAGCCAGCACCAGCGTGCCAGTCCCACAGCTGCGCCACCCTGGAAGCAGATCTGCCAGCCCCAGTGCAGCCTTCTGATGGCTGCAACCCAGGCCAGCATGGGACTATGAATGAGACCCTGAGCTGGAACTGCTAGCCATCCCTGAATTCCTGATCCATGGCAACTGTGAAAGATAATAAATGTTTACTATCCTTTTAAGGCGCGTACTGAGGGAGGGGGGTAATTTGTTCTCACGGCAATAGATAAGTAATACAGTATTCAATGATTGAGCAAATACCCAGGGAGCCAAAAATCCTAGGCTTTCAGGAACCCTCTAAAGGAATTCCTTTTTTAAATTATCTTAAAAGTATCTACTCACACTTGAAAAGGCGCCTTCCTTTGGGTGCGTGACGAAGACTTGGTTCAGGTTAAGGACTGCAATGACCTCAGGTTCCCTCCAGGGTCTGAAGTCCCCAGGCCTGGGTCAGGGTGAGGACCTGCTGCTGACTCAGTTGCTCTCCATAGCTCTTTTCCTACTAAGACTCTGGGATCAGAGACCTTCAGGAACCTACCTCCCAGTCCTTGCTCCCTCCATACTGTTGGGCAGTAGAATGTGATAGTGAGGACCCCAGGCTTTGGGGTCAAGCAGGCCTGGGTTCCAATCCTGGATGCTCCTTTTCCAGATCTGTGTGACCACGAACAAGTAGCTGTACTTCTCTGAATCCCAGTGTCCTCTCAGAAAAAGCTGAGAGCAGGTGCCATGCTCACACGTTGTTGTATCAGCAGAAATGACACGCGCCTCGTAATTGTAACACGTTGGAAACACTCCAGGGGCTGGGCAGCTGTAGTGACCCTCAGACCACAGACTGGCGGGTGCTCCCAGGGGTGTTGGAGACTGTCGTCCCCCTGTCACCCAGGCTGAGATGGGTCCTGTGTGGCTGCCCCAGGTGCTGCTGCACACCCTCCCGGCTCATCTGTGCCCGACACAGAGTTGGAAGGGCCAGGTGAGCATATGGCCTCATGCAGAACTTGATCAGAGAAAGGGCGGCTTCCTCTCCCTCGTTAGAGTCGCCCGGGGCCCTGCGCCCTCCTTAGCAGAGGCCTGGATAACGAAGGCCACAGCCTATTAATTGCGGTGACAGTGATAAAGGAAGGGGGGAGGCTGCTATTTGTCTTGCCCGTAACCTCTCGCATCATTCCAAGATGAATGAAAACTCATTTTCTGCTTTGATTCGGTCTAATTTCTCTGGGCCCCCTGGGCCTTGTGGGGGGATAGGACTCATAGCCCCAGCTGAGAAGGAGGAGGAGGAGGAGGGAGGGGTCAGAGGTCAGAGGTCACAGAGGGAGGAGGACAGGCTCCACTAGGGAACCAAGAACTTGTGAGGGGGGCAGTGACTAGAGCATTCATTCCTTAAGCCTGGGGCTTGCACAGGTGCTCGCTGATTAGACTGCAAATCCTGTGAAGGAGGGAACCTGCCACCCACTTCCCAGGTGGGGCAGCAGTGGTGGCGGTGGAGAGAATGTGGATTGCACAAGGTCACACCGCCAGTCAGGGCCAAAGCTGGCTTCAGCATGGAGGCTCTGTACAACACCATCACCAGCAACTTCCTGTCACCCCCCCACCCAACCCCCATGGCCTCCCATGTGGATGAATGACTTCATCAGCATGGAAGCCCCTTGGAGGGGAAATGACTGTCCAGATGGGGGAGCTACCACCCCACCTGTTATTCTCCCCCAGGGGTTGAGGCAAGGGGAGGGATGGAAAGGGATGGAGCATGGACCTTTTTCTCCAACAAGGAGCAAAGATTGACTGAGGGCCTTGTTGGAACAGCCATCTTCTCTTCTGTGAAATGGAGCCAACAGTGCCTGCCTCCCAGGAGCACAGGGTGGCTGGGGTGGCGGGGGGAGGGGGGGGAGGTGAACATGTGTGAAGGTGCTTCCTCTCCGTGGAAGGGAGAGGAAGCCATACCTGCCGGTGATCAGAGCCGGGTTATCTCAGACTGATGAACCACATGTCCAGGGGCCACCTGCCGGTGAATCCCTGTGAGCGCCCATCCTGGTCACTTGTATCAGGGTCCCCTCTGATGACCCAGAGGTCCGCTGGGGCCCAGAAAGTAGGAGGGGCCGGGGCCCATGCCTGTCTGCTAAAGTGGCCTTGTAGCCTCAGAGAGCTGCATGGTCTGTGAGGAAGGTGGGGGATGCCCCCGAGTGTGTTTCACTGAAGAAACTGAGCAAAATATGCCGAACATGGTTCATACAACGCCCTCCCCGGTGGAGGGGTTGCAGTTGGGATCGGGTTAGGTGGAGCGGTGCATGAGTAAGAGTGTGGGCTCTGCAGTCAGGCCACCTGGTGTGAATGACAGCTCTGTCACTGACTGCTGTGTGATCTTGGGCAAGTTGCTTTGCCTGTATGGACCTTGCTTCCCTTCTCTGTAAGAAGGAGTATCTCCTTCATATGACTGGCACTTAACTATGTAAAGCACTTAGAGCAGTGTTGGGTACAGGGCCGAGGCTGGGTGGTGCTGTGAGGCAGTGTCCAGGAAGCGCCAGTCTGAGGTCAGGATGTGTGTGAGAAGAGAGGCAGCTGCCTCCTCCGTGCCCCATGCTTCCATCAAGGAAGTCCTCCCATCTGCCCCAGATCTGAATTGCAAATGCCTTCCCTTCCCCACCATTCCAGCTCCAGCTGGAGCTGAGGACAGGAGCCCAGAGAAGTGTTCTTGCCCCTGCAGGATGCTTGCAGCCTGGCTTTGTCTCAAAGAGTCTGTAAGCAGAGCTCTCAGACCAGGGCCCCTTTCCAGCAATCTGGGAAAGAGGAAGCAAGACTCAGAATGACCTAGCCTGGCATTCAAGGCTCTCATAGTCTGATCCCACCTTCTCTCTGTCTTGTAAGAAACATCTGTCTTTACCACCACCCCACCACCACCATCCCACTGCCCACCCACACTGCTCCAGTCTCAGCTACACCTCCTACTACTATTGAGAGTCCCATTCTACAGATGGAGGGACTGAGACTCAGAGAGGTTCACAGGTAGGAGGTGACAGAGCTGGGATGTACAACCCTATTTTGCTCACTCAGAAACCCAGCTCTTGCCCATTACCTAGGTCTGCCACAAAGCAGACTCTGCCAACATACATAGGAGAAAGGAAGCCAGGGAGGGAGTCAGGAACTGTAATGAAGGTATAAAATGAGCTTCTACAAGAGGTCATTCATTCACTGATTTGATATTTATCAAACACCTACTAGGTGCTAGGCACTCAGATATAACAATAATGAGGGTGAGAATAGCAAGCATCAAGCATGGTATATGTGTGCATGAATCATTGATAACAGCAACATGACAGTAATAATGTGAAAGTCATTGCTAACATTCCCAGGTCCTACTATGTGCTTGGCACTGAGCTAGGTGTTTTGCAGGGTAGATACTATTATTATTATCACATTATAGATAAGATGAGTCCACTGAGGCTTAGTCCACTGAAACTAAGGCCACACAGGTTTCATGCACCTGAACAAGAATTTGAACCTCGGCCTGTCTTTGAAGAAGAACAACAATGATGATGATAACTACCTCACAGGTACTGGGTACTTTGTACCACATGGTTTGCTAAGCACTCAAAATGACAACGTAAGCTTGAGGAGAAATGACAAGTTCTAGAATCACCAGGATTCACCTGCTTCCAGGCTACTTGGAAGCAGGCGCATGGCCTCAGCCTTTTCCTGGATAATCACAGACTGCCTGCAGGATTAGGGTGGCCCCGGTTCGAATCCTGGTCCCACCACTACCCATGGGACTTGGACACGTTGCTCATGTCCTCGTCGGTAAAATGGGAAAATACTCCTGATTCACGGGATTGTTGGGAACACCTGGAACCTCTCTTATTGGGCAGGATTGACATTTTCTAACCCGAGAACAGGCCTCTCAGCCAGGGCCTGGGAACCAGGGCCTGACAGTTCCCAGGGCAGCCTGCCCTTCTCCCTCCTCATTCCCCACCTCCACCCCTGTGTCGCCCCCTGTCTCCCTGAGAATCTCAGCCGCTTCTGCGATAGGTTCTTGCTGGATTTTTCTTTTCTTCTATCAAGTAATAGGTGAGGACATAGTAGAGATACTTTCAGGTAAAGAAAGAATCTGAGACGTAGAGAAGTGGGGGAGGAAGAGGAGAAGGGGGGGGGAAGAGGGAGGGAAAGAAACCAAGAAGGAAAGGAAACTAAGATAAAATAGAAAAGAGAAAAGAAAACACAGAACCAAAAGACCAAGACACTAAGGGACACCACAGAGGTAGAAAGATGGAAACTAAACAGAGGAAGAAGAAGAAAGAGAGAAGTATTGAAGCTGGGAAGATGCCGGCACAGAGAAAGTGGGTGGGGAGGGAAGGGCCTCTTCAGCAGCGGGTAGGGACAGAGACAAAGCTGACCTGGCAGCCCCCCACTCTGCCCCCTTCCCCCCTCCCCACCCTCCCCCTACCTCCCCCCACCGCTCCCCAGGCTGAGCCAGGCTTTCAGACAGTGGTTCTGCTGCAGAGAAAGAAAAGCCTCCTCTCCCACATTCGAATGAATTTGATATTCAATCAATGAAGATTAACTCGCCCAAGGTAAGGGGGTTTTTACATCCGCAAGGAAGTCAAATACGATTATGCAGATGAGAAAATTATCCTGAGCTGAGGAGCGGCTCACGTATGATAATTCTATGGAAGGTGGACTCCCACGCTGATTAGCATAGCTTCAAGACCAGACCAGGTGGAGGAGGTGAGGACCCAGAGATGGGATGCCCTGACCAGGGATCCCACTCGGAGAAGTTGGTCAGAGGTGTCTGCTCTCTGAGGCCTTTTCTGGGAAAAGAGGTTTGAGGGGAGCCTGGATCCTGCTGTGTCCATTGAAAGTCCCTGGACCTCAGCTTGCTCTTCTCTCAAAGGAGAGAGCGCCCAGAGCAGGGCTGCTCAGACTTTCAGATGAGCATGAATCACCTGGAGACCCTCCTGAGAGAATATATATATATACACACACACACACACACACACACACACACACACACACTAGAGGCCCAGTGCATGAAATTCGTGCACAGGGGAGGGGGGTCCCTCAGCCCAGCCTGCACCCTCTTCATTCCGGGACCCCTCAGGGGGTGTCCGACTGCTGGTTTAGGCCCAATCCCTATGGGCAGTCAGACATCCCTCTCATAATCTGGGACTGCTGGCTCCTAACTGCTCACCTATCTGCCTGCCTAGTCACTCCAACTGCCCTCCCCTGCTGGCCTGGTTGCCCCCAACTGCCCCCCCTGCAGACCTGGTCACCCCTAACTGCCCTCCCCAGCCGGCCTGGTCACCCCTAACCACCTTTGCCTCAGCCCCCACCACCGTGGCTTTTTCTGGAAGATGTTCGGTCTAATTAGCATATTACCCTTTTTTTAGTATAGATATGTTTAATACACAAGAGATGTGTGTGTGTGTGTGTGTATATATATATATATATATATATATACACACACACACATATATATTATTCTCTCCAGCCCTCAGAGAGATATTATCATTTCTATTCGATAGGAAATTAGGCTCAGAGAGGCAAGGTGACTTCTTCGAGGGTGTAGATTTCAGATTCAAACCTAGCTTGGTCTGACCCCCAAAGCCCAGGCCCTTTCCACTGTAGCCATCGCGTCCCACCCCTGGGGCTCTGGGCCCTTAGGCCTGACTGAGCCAGGAAGTTCCTTCCTTCCTTCTATGCCTGAACTTGCTGACCTCATGTGCTGGAGGGGAGTGAGCAGGAGATTGGAAGTCAGGCAGCCCTGGGTTCAGGTTCTGTCTCTTGTTAGCTCTGTGACCTCAGGTAAATCATTTACCTTCTGAGTGTCATGCTCCTCCTTGGCCACATGGGATGATAGGAACAACTTCTAGGGTTGCTGAGGGAAGGAGCCCAGTAGCACCTGGTACCATGGAGTTCAGGAAGGATAGCTTTCCTCCTCGAGAGGGCATGGAGGCTGGCTGAGCCAAGGCTCAAAGATTCTAGAATTTGTGACTCTTCACTCCCACCCTCCTTGGCCAAGTGACCACCGGCTCCTCCTGCTCACAACCCGTATCCCCACAATCAGACGCTGGGACTGGACCCTCCTCCCCAGGAGCCCACCAGGGCAGGTCTCCTCTGCCCTCCCCAGGGAAAGTTGGGGTGTGGCCTCCAGCACCTCTACTGTCGCAAGTGCCCCGTTATCTGTTGGGAGAGCTCTGCTCTTGAGTTCCCCTCTGTAAAGAGAGACGGAGGGCCTGGCTGTCTCTACAGAACCTTCCAGCCCAGGCAGCCTTCCTTTGCTCTCCCAGGAATTTGCCAGAGAACCGTCCTGTGTTCCTGGCTGCTGAGTAAGGTTGCACCCTGCAGGAGGGGCCAAGTGGGGCTGAAACAAGCCCCTGGTCTACTCACTCACCAACCTGTGCTGCTTTTGCTCGTTGTTATGAAAGCTCCCGGTGCATCATCGGGGAAGAACTTACCTTCTCTGTGCCTCAGTCTCCTTCTCTGCGAAGTGGAGGTTAAATCCCTTCCCAGTTCCCTCCCCCTGCCTATGCCCTCAGCACACCTTGGGCCACCAGTCACTCTAACAGAGCTGAGATGTACTAGGCTCCCAGGAGTGGGGGTTGCCCCAGTCTTCACCCTATCTATGCTGCTATTTCCATGTCACCCCCTAGACCTCCTGCACCCAGCCAGGGCAAGCAAGGATGAGTGTGAGGAGAGAAATGGGAAGAAAGGGGGTGAGTGGGGAGAAGCTGGGAGCTGCCTACCACCTTCATGCTCGTGCGACCCTGTGAATGTTTCCCTGTTTCATGTGCCTGTGACTCTGTGTTGTCTCTCTGCCCATGTGTGGTCAGGTCCTTGACTGGGCACCTGTGTAAGTGCATCACTCTGACTTTGTGCAGGTGCTTGTTTTCTGTGTCTCCTGCCCTGTGTGTGCCCACCGTCTCTGTGTCTGACGTGTGTGTATGGGCCTGGATAAGTGTGTGTGAATCATGTGTGTCTGAATGAGATTATAAAGTGCTGTGTGTGAGAATGGGGTTATGTGTGAGCACTGTGGGTGTGAGTTTTTGTGTGTGTCCACATAGGTGTATATCAATGTGGGTGTGTGAAGATCTGAGTGTGTGTCCAGGTGAGTGTGTATTAGTGTGGAGGCTATATCTGACTGGAGTGAATCAGCATGTGTGCACATGCACCTGTGTGCATCTGTGTGGCTGTGCATCAGTGTGCATGACTGTAAGTATATGTGTATGTCTGAGTAGCATGTATCATGTGTGGGAGGGTGTGAATATCTGGAGGGTTGTCTGGGTGAGGGACATTGGGGTGTGGGGGATGTATAGCCTATGTGAGTCTGGGTGAGTGGATAGCAGTATGTGGGGTATGTATATGTGTGGGGGGGTATATCAGTGTGTGCAGTGTGTGTGTGTGTGGGTGCGCGTGCGCGCGCGCCCTTGAGTGTGTATGCATCTCTGTGTGGGTCTGAATGGGTATGTTTAAGTGTGCGGGGAGTGTGTTATCTCTGCACATGCTTCACTGTGAGAGTGTCTGTTTATTAGCATCTGGAAAGTGAGGTGTGTGTGTACCTTTGTGTCTGAGTGGGGTGTGTCCGTGTGTGAGTGTCTGTGTGTGTCTATGAGTGTCTGTGTGCGTGTCTCTCTATCTGCATCTGTGTGGGTCTGCGCCTCTCCAGCTTGGCTGAGCCCAGGCACTGTAAATCCATCAACTCCACATGATTTTGTCAATTCTGACAGCTAACTTCAACATGACGACAAATCTGGCCCCAGAGGATATTAAGCAAAGACACATGAGCCTATAATTTTCTGCTTCCACGTGTGAGATGCTATAATAATCAAAAGAAAATGAGTTTCTAACTACCCCAGCTCTTTGTGCTGTTGCCTTCATGCCGGCTGCACTAATTGAATCACCCGGCACCACTGTATCAATGGTAACTTGGGTATTGGGGGGTAATCAGGCGTGTGGGGGGGACCAGCTTGGAGAGGTGCAGGGGCTTTTGTGAAGGTCCCATCTGCCTCCTGCACCAAAGCCACCCGCCCGCATTTGGCTGGACAAGCGAGCGAGCGAGTGACTGAAGGGCAGCCCTCACCCAGGGGAGGGCCTGAGAGGGGCTGCCTGGGGGAGGGGGCACCTGTACCCAGATGCTATGGCTCGGGCCCCTTGATCCCAGAAGAAGAACCGTGCAAAATAATCAAGATCCAGACTTTGAGGATGGGCCTACCTGGGTTCAATCCTGGCTAAAGGCCCTTATGTCATTTGACCTCTGGCGCTTGGTGTCCTTATGTAGATCCCAGTCTGCCTCACATGGGTGTTGCCAGGATAAGTGAATACACGCCGATTAAGCCCTCCCAGTTGCCTCACAGAGAGGAGGCACTTTGAAGTTGTCATTATTCTTGCCATTACCAAAGGCTTGCAGTGCTTTACCATGCCTTAGCTGGTTCTCTTCACAGTGTGAGATAGGGCTCATTCTCCCATTCAATAGCTAAAAAAAAAAAAAACAGGCTCAGAGAGGTCAAGTAACTTGGCCACCTAAGGCACAGCTCTCTTTATATACAATTGTGGGAGTTAGAAGCAGGGTGTGTGTGTGTTTTCCAAGAGGAAGGTGGCTCCGGGAGGAACCCCCCCTCTCCCCAACAGACCTGTGACTCAATACTAATAATAGTTGCTCACCCTTGTATAGCACTTAGCCTGGGGGATTTACTGTGTATTAACTTGTGTAACCCTCACATGAGTTTATAAGGTAGAAAAGCAATTATCCCTGTTTTGCCGATGAGAAGACTAAAGCCCAGGGAGGCTAAGTACCTTGCCCAAGGTCACATGGCTTGTAGGTGGTGGAATTGGGTTTCAAGGCCTAGGAAGTCTGTCTCTACAGTCTTCATTTTCACTCACCACTTGTTCTTCTTAAAGATCTAGTTGTATCCCCACACCCTCTTCTAAACAGAATCCCTCATCTATACTAATAAAAGAGAAAAATGGTAATTGGCATACGACGATACCCTTTTCATTGGCTAATCAGGGCTATATGCAAATTAACTGCCAACTAAGATTGGCAGTTAACTGCCAACAAGATGGCGGTTAATTTGCATATGTAGGCACAATGCAGGGAGGTGAAAGGGAAAGCAGGAAGAAGCCCCCTGCCACTGACAGTGATGGAAACCCAGGGGGGAGCTAAGAGCTGGGGGGCAGGGCAAAGGCGGCCCTGGGGCCACCTTTGCCCTGCCCCCCAGCCATGATGGGAGAATCAGGTGCCTTTTCCGCCCTGGCCAGTGATAGCAGGAAGTAGGGGTGGAGCCAGCGATGGGAGCTGGGCACGGTCGAAGCTGGCAGTCCCAGGAGCTAGGGGTCCCTTGCCTGGGCCTAAAGCGAAGCCCACGATCGTGGGGCCACTGCAGCTGTGGGTCCCCATTGCCCGGGCAGGACGCCTAGGCCAGAGGCGTCAGGCCTGGGCAAGGGGCCGATCCTGCGATTGGAGGGTGATGGGGGTCAACGCCTGAGGGCTTCCCAGTATGTGAGAGGGGGCAGGCTGGGCTGAGGGACACTCCCCCCCCCAGTGCACGAATTTCGTGCACCGGGCCCCTAGTTTGTCTATAAGAAGCATACTCTCTGTCCATCCGAAGGACCATTTCTCTGAAAGTGAACCTCCAGAGTGGAATGGAAATTCTGCCATTCCCAACTCCACTGTGCACCCCACATCACCCCACATTGCTCTCTGGTTTGTGCCTCACCACTGCCAATCAAACAAGTTTTCAACAAGCAGCTCCTATGTATCTGGAACTGGGCTGAAGGGGCTGGAAGACAGAGGAAAGTATTATAACTCCACATTTTGTACAGCACTTCACTGTTCGCAAAGCTCGGAGCAGTAGAAACGGCACAGGCTTTGGAGCCAGGCAGATCTGGGTTCTGATTTGGGCACTGTCGCTGACTAGCTAGGAGCCCTTGAGTTTGTTACTTGACATCTCTGACTCAATTTACTATACTGGAGATCCTGGCCAGTGCAATAAGACAAGAAGAATAAATAAAAGAAAAACCATCTTTATTCACTGACATGATCATCTTCACAGAAAACCCTAAGGAATCAACCCTTAGCCAAAAAAAAAAAGCTACTAGAACTAGTAAGTTTAGTAAAGTTGAAGGATACAAGGTCAATATATAAGAATCAATTGTACTTCTACACTCTAACAATAAACAATTGGAAATTGACATTAAAATAAGGCAGTTAAGGCCATTTCACAAGATGGCTGGGAGGAATAAAATGAGGTAATATGTATCTAGAAGTATCTAGCTCACCTACTTCCTGATAGCTTTCTTGAGGTGGGGAGAAAGAAAGGCTAGTAGAGAATCACACCCAATACCCATCTCCTCCTGTCTGTGCCACAACCACTGGGAGGGAGTGTACCTGATGTGTCCTTAGTAGTTGTGCCAATTATAAATCTTAAGGCAAATTAGGGGGAATAATGGGTAGGAAGGTGGTTCTTCAAAATCTGGAGGCTCCTTGGAAAATATGTCCTCCCTCCTCTCCCTCTACCTGCCCTTCTTTATATCATTCTACACTTCTGTTAAGCCAGGCCCAGGGTGTACAGGGCAGTCTTACCCTAGATCACACCCAAAAGAGAACTTAAGAGCCTCCAAAAGCACTGATTTGCAACAAAGCCTTTACCAAACTCTCTTGGACAAGTGGGAAAGAAAATTACATCACACAGCAGATAGCAAAATATTCTGTGGTCCTGTCTTTCCCCAAAGTCTCATAGGTTACTAGGCTCTCACACCCTTTTTCCTTTCTCCTTTGTCTCTCCCAAAACCCCAGCTCTACTCTCCCTTGCCTCCACCACTCGACAACTGGACTGATTCTATTCTGATCCAGCTTTTGCCATTGAAAACTTCATGCTCTTTCTTGGGTGGGATGCTGCTTCAACTCTGCCTCTGTCCCTATCCCCCTGATCAGCTCAGGTGAGGGGAGCAAAAAGGCTATAAATATTTACACCTTAATATGCTGGTCCCTGCTCATCAGAAGCCCTCAATCACAACCTTGTGGGGGGAAGATGAGTGTAGGTGGCTACACCACAGCACAGTTATACACTCCCCTCAAGGTAGATCCAAAACCCATAGATGCAAAGAGGAGGCCTCATTCCTTAGAAGGGGGCCCCGAAAGGGGTGGCATTGACCCAGGGCTTGAAGGACAAGTGGGCGTTCCTCTGATGGGAGGATGGAGAGAAAGGGGAAAGGAATGGGCGTCACTTCCTGGCACTTTGCATCTATTATCTTCTCTATTATTCACCAACCCTTAATCGTCTTGTGAGAAGGATATGCATTAATATCTCCATTTTACTGATTTGGAGAGGAAAGTGAACTTGTCAAGGTCAACTACCCAGAGAGTGGTGACACAGGAGGGATTGAATTCCGGTCTGTATGGCTTCAGTACCTTTACGGCGGGCAGGTGGAGGGAGAGGAGAGTTTCAGATTGCCCTGTATGGAGAGGAAGGGTAGAAAGAAGACTGGGCACTGAGACACAGTGAATGGAAATGGTGAGGTGCAGACCGGCATGTACAGTGCACCACCATTTGTGGGAAAAGTAGGAAAGGCGACATGTATTTGCTTATGTTTGTACAACAGATCTCTGGAAGGGTGCCCAAGAATCTGGGGGTGTTCATTTTCTTGGGATAGGAACTGGGGGGTTGGGGAAACCTGAGGGACTGATACAGGGAGGTGAGGGAACCACTTACCCTCCCTTTTATATTTTTTGAAATGTGAATCATGTGAATGTCACCTATTCAAAAAATATATTAGATTGTTCTTAGAAAATAAGTAAAAGAATAATCATGCAGTAATATCAAAATTCAAAATAAAACAGAGCCCCAGCATTGACCATGCACTTGAGGGAATATGTAGTGGGTCACCTCTGGGTTGACCTGTGGCCCACATTGGGGGTTTGGCCCTAGTGGAAAAGGGGTTTGGGGAGCAGGGAGGAGAGCCACAATGAGTGTGAGTCAGCAGTGAGGCCTCTCAGCTCACTGGCCCCATGGACTGATGCTCCCTCCCATCTGATGGGAGAGGGGCTGTCAGTGGGAGGAGGGGGCTGCGGGAGAGACATCCGAGATGGGACAGGACATTTGGGCAGTTGGGGCCGATTTGTTGCCATTTTCACGGGCAGACTTGGGAATTAAGTGGCATGAAATTGAGCACAGACCAGGTTCCCCCAAGAGACAGGGCAGCCCTGGCCCAGGAGGGGAGATGCCGAGGGGGTAGGAGTGGGAGGGGTGGCCCAGTGCCACGCTTGGCTGCTTCTGGGTGCAGATGGAGGGAGAATGGAAGGGGGCTGGGCCAGCTCCTCCTCCCAACCCCTCCCCACCCTCCTCTCTCCTCAGACAAGCAGAGGGTCTGCCAGACCCAGGGTTGTCAGGCTGAGCCTGGGTTGGCTCCCTTGTACCCAAGGCTGCTGGGAGTCAAGGTTGGTGTTGGGGGTGAGGGGTAGCCAGAGCCCCATTCAGGAGCCCTTTTGCTGATCTCAGCACCTCTCTGCTGCCATTTTGCCCAGTGCCCAGGAATGGGGACAGGCGGGACACAGAGAATCTGCCCCTGCTTGTGGGTGGGGAAGAGGTGAATGAGACAAAGCAGCATCTACTGAGGAGCTACAGGGACCTGGGTTCCAGTTCTGGGTCCAACCATGTGGCCTTGAGTGAACTTGTCTGAGCCTCCATTTCCTTATCTGTAAAACGATAATAGCATCCAGCACATGTATGATGCTGACCATGCGCCCGGCTCTAAGTGTCTTGTATACTTTGTGGCAATTCATTTGATCTCAAAAATACATTATCAGGGTATTGTTATCAATTACACGCCCATCGTACAGATGAGACAGTGGATCATCCAGCCAGTGACGGATGAATATAGGATTTGCTGTTTACTATTCTGTTACATCAGGGAGTCAAGGAGAAGATTAAATGAGATCATGAAAGTTTGTCATTTAACACATGGTCCATAGGTAACCCATGTTGGCTGCTGTCACCCCTGCTCCGGTTTCCCTTTTGTGGGAACAGGAAACCCCAATGCAGAACATCAGAACTGGAAGGAAGAGTCCAGGTCACCTCATTTGCACTCTCTTGGGCTTGACAGATGGCAAGAGAGTGACTTGCACAAGGTCACACATCAATATGGGGCTGGCTGGCCGGGGCGGCTCAGCTGCGTGTCATCCCATGCACCGAAAGGTCGCCAGTTTGATTCCTACTCCGGGCACATACCCAGATTGCAGGTTCAATCTCTGGTCAGGACGCGTGCTGGAGGCAACTGATCGATGTTTCTATCTCCCTCTCCATTCCTCTCTCTCTCAAATCAATAAAATAAATAATAGACATTTTTTAAAAAGATGGGACTAGGCTAAAGGTCAGTGACCTGAGCCCTTGCTCTTCAGGGTCCTGAAGACAGCCCTGGGCTTTGGGGAGAGCATCCGACTTTTCTTTCCCATGAAGAGAGGCACCGACTTGGAATTTCAATCCCTTGGGCAGTGTGGGCTCTGAGTCTTCCCTCCCCGGGGCGGAGAGGGGCCTAGCCCCAGTCTGCCCACTTGGACACCTTCTCCCAGCAGAGCTTTGCCCTACAATTAGGAAGGCTGTGTCTGCCTCCGCCAGGCCCTACAAGCCCACGAAAGCCGAAAGCCATGAGGAGCCCCTCAGGTGGCGGGGGGAGGACAGGCCCCATGGTGCTTAATAGGACCTAATCTCTGCCTGTGTTGTCGGAAATGAAAATGAAAAACAGCCGCGATTTTGTGGTTTAAAATTAGCATGTGTGCCTACATCATAAGCCCCTGGTCTGCATTACCATACAGATTTATCCCTGGCCCAGCACGCGGCCAAAATATGTAATTACATACAGGCTTGAGGTGGAAAAGTTTCTCTCATCTTCGCTATCTATATAATATGGATTTTTTAAAATGAAAGCTAGATCTGGAATTTTGTGAGGGACCTACTTCATGAAGGACAGAAAGGGTCTCAGCCCCACCAGCAGCCTGTGAGGGGGACACATGGATGTGCCAACTTAAGAGCCATCTTTCTGGGCTGGCAAAGAGGACAGGGGAGGGAAAGCCTTGCTTTAAGTACTGCGCTCTCTATGCTGCATGTCCCACTCAGTTCTCTCAAATACATTCCCTCCATTAATCTGCAGAGAAAGCCTAAAACATAGGTATCTTTATCACTTGAAAGATGAGGAAACTGAGGCTGGTACTTGGTGCAGTCCAGGATTTAAACTCATACTCCAGAGTCTATGTTCTTTCCAATGTGCTGTGAATGGTCCCTGACTTCATTCGGCTTTCTTCATTTGACTGATGACTACAGAGCTTAGTTAAAGTCATTAGAGAAGGAAGAATGGGGTGATGGGTGCAGGACGATGGGTCAACATTCAACTGTGGAGACTGAAGGGGTCTTCACATGGGGACCAATGGTAGGAAGAGAAAGAGAAGCAGAAATCCCTACCATTAGCACAAAAGAGTGACACACAGTAGATGTAACAAACAGATGATTGATGGAATAAATGGAACCAGAGCCCTAAAATAAAAACCAGTGTCTCTATTGTGGGTTGAGTAGTGGATAATGTCCAGATACTGAGTGAGAAGAATAAATCAACTTCCCTATGTGGGATCAATGTCTCAATCCAGAGTTGGATGGGAAAGGGAGTCAACATTCCAATGTAGGGATCAATAACCCAATGAAGATTCTGTGGAGGTAATCAGTGTCCCATGTAGGGATCAATGCCCAATTCAGAGCTGGTTAAGGGGAATCAATGCCCCAATATCAGGATCAATAGCAGTTAATGATTTGCAATGATGGGTGTGACAGCCAGTGTCCCAATGTGAGACCAATGATGGCCAAAGTCCCACAATAGGAATGGTTGGGGGTTCGTGTCCCAGTGTAGACCTCATCTCGCCAATGCCAACGTGGAGAACAGCAGGGCACCTATCTATGCCCTGCAGGCTTCCCTAGGTGGCTTTTTCTTCTCGTATTTGCTCTAACAGGACAGTTCCCAGGCTCCCTGGCCCTTTTGACTCCCTGGCTAAGTCTTTCACTGCAGGAAAATTGGGGATGGGGGACCTGTTCTGCCTGTACCGCAGCCCAGCCTGGCCCCCTTGGAGGGCTCCCATTCTCTAGCCTGTCTCCAGAGCCAGCTTTGTAAGTGCATCCAGATAGCTAATTCCACCGGCCCAGAAGAGGCTAGTTGTTTTCCAGGGATTATTTTCTGCAGGGAAACCAGGCCTTGGGCTCCTCCAGGCTCATCCCAAACCAGTAGCAGGTGGGGGAGTCACAACCAGTCAGTTCTTGCCTCATCAGCCTGAGACATGTCTTTAAAAAAAACAAACAAAACCAGTTATCTGTGTTATTTAATATTATACCTATCATTTGAAGGATTGCTCCTCCCCTGTTTTACAGACGAGAACAGTGAGACCAGAAGATGAACTAATTGGCCACAGAGCTGTGGCAGAGAGAGAACTTGAAGCATGACTTCCTGGCTGCCAGTTTAGCCCTTTTTCAGCTGCATGAGGTTGACATGACAGAGTCCCCACCCCCGCCAACACCATCACCCTGATATAGGTGTGTTCTAGGATTTTATCATAAACTTTGGGCAAAGGGATTGAAAGATTTGTCCCCCAAACCTTCACTTTCCTGCATCTTCCCCATCACCTTTGCAGTTCCCGGGCGTTGGGGGGCAGGATGAAGGCGTCTGCTGCTTTCTAGGGTTAGAGATGGAGCCTGAGGATGACAGGGATAAACCTCCCAGCCTTAGCTGCCATAGGGGCTTAAGCGGGGGGGGGGGGGGGTGATTTCACTCTCAGACAAAGGCTGGGCCATAGCATCTGTCGGCTGACTCTTGTGTCTTGCAGCTGCTCAACAGTCAGACCCAAGGCAGGTGCCAGTTTGGGGAGGGAGGGGAACACTTCACTTCCTCCTCTCACACCCTCCCTGCACATGCAATGCCTCCTGTGGCCCATCCCATCCCGATAAGCCCACCCTGTGCCCCTAGGACCCAAAGCTCTGGAAACAGGACCCCCATCCCACATGACCCCGCTGACATTCTCCTGTACTTGTCCTGACTGCATCTGCTCCCAGCGCCCTCAGGCACCTTTGCCCAGCCTTGGAGGAGCTAGGGGAGGGGGTGTCTGGTATGAGATGGGGACCCTTGTGCCTAATGGGATGTCTCTCACTTATGCTTCTCTTCCTGGGCCAGGGCCTCCTGGAGACCTCCTGAGAGGCTCCACTTCTTCAGACCAGGAAGGAGGGAGGTGAGAGGCACAAGCTCACAGACATGGGCAGACACTGCTGGTGGGGGGCAGAGGGAGAGGATGGTGTGTCGTTGGGCTAGATGAAAAGAGCAGAGTGTGGATGTGTCTATGTGCATAAGGGTTACATATGTGACAGCCCTGGCTGGTGTTGCTAAGGGATTAGAGTGTCAGCCCACACACCAAAGGGTTACAGGTTCAATTCTAGGTCAAGGGCACATACCTGGGTTGCAGGTTCAATCCCTGGCCCGAGTTGGGGGCATGTGCAGGAGGCAACCAACCAAGGTGTCTTCTCTTACACTGACGTTTCTCTCTCTCTCTCTCTCTCTCTCTCTCTCTCTCTCTCTCTCTCTCTCCCTCCCTCCCCTTCCCTCTCCTCTCTTCCTCCCTTCACTTTCTCTAAAGAAAGAAAATCAATGGAAAAAAATAGCCACAGGTGAGAATTAACAATAAAAAAATTACACATATGAGAACACACCCAGACAAACACACAGGCATATTCATACACATTTTTGCTTACATACAAGCACGCATGCACACACACACACACACACACACACAGTCATGTGACAAGTTGGAAAAGTGTTTCAAATGCCCAAACAATCAGAACTCTGTGCTCTCCATCTTTTCAAAAATATTTATTTATACACTTATTTATTTAAATCACATTGCCACCTCACTCTCCCTTTGAAAAGAGAAATTTTAAGTCAGCTGGGACTCTTCTGTTGAGGCAACTAATTGTAAAGTCTATTGTATTGTCCACATATTTTATTTTTAATTCTGTCAGCAGAAGAGAATGTGGTAAGGGCAGGGGCAGGGTGCAGGTTGTGTGTGTGTTTCGGGGGGCGGGTTCAGGTTAACTTATTAAGAAGATGATGCAGGAGGAAAATAATATTTCCATGGAAGCTACTTGGAAGGGAAAAAAAAAACGTACAAATTTTATACAGAGATGCTTCTGAGCCCCTCCCTGGCACAGTCCTCTTGACCTCTTCCTCCCCACTCCCAGCCTCCCAGCCACCTCCCTCTTCTCCTCCCTGCCTGCCCAGGCCTCTCTCTCTTCCCCCCTCCCTCCCTCGCAGCCCCCACGCCTCCCCAGGGCCCCCTCCTCAGATGCAATCCCCCTGCTGTAATTTCTGGGGGAATTGCTTCATCTCGGGTGCAGATATATTTGTGTCAAGGTGCAGCTGCACAGATAGCCTGCCTCTATGCATAGTAAGAGGGTTTCAGAGAGAGAGGTTGTGCCCAGAGCAAGGCCTTATCAGAGCAAGCTGCCTGCCATTTATCTGATTCCCCATCAAATAGGAAAACGGGCCTCAGGCTGCTGCTTCCACTTTCCTTGGGAAAGCCATGGGGGGAATAATAATTTACTCCAATCTTTTTGTTTCCAGCTCTCACCTTCAGCCTGACACAGCCCAGGGTCTCCCTACCGCCCCCTGCACCCCCGGCAACGCCAACCTGGGAGTAGAAGGTGGGGCCCCAGCCCCCAGGGGCCCACCCCAGGGCACCCCCAAAAATGCCCTTGCTGGTCGAGTGGACCTTCATAATGGATTGGCAGGAGCTGGAGAAGATATCCTTTGGCATCAGGGAATGTAGACACAGGAGTAGAGAGGCAGGGACACAGCGGGAGTGGGGAGGCTTGGCCTGGCTAGAGGGGGCCTGGCTCCCTTCCCAGCCCCCACACATATGCAGATCCCCACGAACACTCACTGCGAGTGTGTGCATGTGTCTGTCAGATGCATCCTATAAGCATCCTTGTAGGAGGACCTATCGGTATCTTTATCTGTGTGTGTCTGTCCATCTGTCTGTCTATCTGTGTCTGGGGTGGAGATGAATGGAGGACTAGCGACGGTTTCTGTTCTGTGTCACAGACTCTGACCTCCCATCTCAGTTCACAATCCCAACACCACGAACAAGCCCAGGACAGGATGACAGGCCCTGTCTGAGAGGGGGAGAGCAGTGAGGGAGGGAGGGGTCTGTGCGGGCCTGGAGGCGGTCCTCTTGCCTCGTCCTCCCTGGCGGAGCTGCTCCCGGGAGCAGCAGGCAGCCCATCTGGTGTGGGAGCTGCGGAGAGTTGGACGGTGGGGAGGGGCCGCTCCCCACAGGCCAGCCATAAATCACAGTTATGTGGCCAGGGGGCAGGGGTGGGCAGGGGCCAGGGGGCAGCCCCAGCAGCGCACACCACACGGGACAGGGCAGAGAGGCCAGGGTCAGGTGCGGCTGTAAATCGTCACCTAAATGCCTCCAAGGGAAAGCTAATCAGGGTGCAGTGACAGAACACACCCGGCCCCACCCAGCCCAGTGGGCACGCTCACGTCTGTGCAAGCACATATACACTCACAGATACAAAAACACGCCTGTACATGTCCCACAGACACAGCTGTGCATGCAAAGGTGTCACACCCATACCTGAATAGACAAAGACACGTGCACACATCAAACTTACTGCTGCCATGTGTGTATGTTTTCACAAACACACACACACACACACACACACACAGTGGGCATGCAAAGTGGTGGGCAGACTGTACAGTACCCATAGCAAGTATGCCATCCCAGCCCTGAAACCCCAGTGCCTGGATTCTGCCCCCAACCTCTCTCTGCTGGGCCTCCGTCGCACTCAGTAACCCTTCTCCAGATGTTCATTTCACCTCTCACCTGTCCAGAGCACACATTGTCATTTGATCTCCCCTGCAGCCATGCTGGAGTAAGACTCATTCATTCATTCATTTACCAGCATTTATTAAGCACCTACTCTGCATCATGTGGAACCTACTGTGTGAGGCTCTGGCAATGAGATCCCCACCCTCAAACTCAAGGCCTAGCAGAGGAGAGAGAGAAATGAGCAGATAATGACAGTCCTCCGGGATTCTTGCTACAAGCACGGCTAGCCCAGGGCAGTGGGGCACAAAGGAGGAGCAGCCGATCCAGCATATAGAGGGGAACAAGGCAGGCTTCCTGGAGGAAGCTGCGTCCCAGTCCACGGAGCCTTCTCCGTACCCTCCTCACCCAGGCCTCCTAGTCCTGCTGATTCATTCTCCACAGAGAACGCTTTGAAAACCTACTCCGTGTCACTCTGTGAGTTCCGTGGACCGGGGTGCAGGGGGGGGGGGGTGAGAAGCAGGACTCTGGAACCCCCAGCCGCAATCCAACCATTTATCTGCTTGCCATACTGGACTTCCAAACAGGACGTCATTTAAACAAAGGACTTCATGTGTGAAAACCATGAGTCCATTAGACAGAGTCCCAAAGTCAGCCTGGCATTCAGAGCCCTTCCCGACCTCTCCCTCCGCGGCCTTACTTCTATGATGCAGAGCCCTCAACACCACTCCGCTCCTCTCATCCCACCACTCCTTCCGAGTACTCATTCTCTCGCCTGTCCCATCCCAACGGACCCTCCCCTCAAGCGAACTCGAACTCATCATTTTCGTTTTCAGACATTCCTTGGCCTGGGGTCCCCACTGATCAGTTTCTTCACCAAGAAAGCTTGGTCAGAGGCCAGTGGGCACCCAGGCGGGGGTCATGGCTTCAGTTCACCTCCTCACTCAGCCACAGTGCCCTAAAGAGTCGAGGGTCCCTGCAGGGGCCATGGAGAGAGGGGCAGGAAAGCAAAGAGAGAGGAGAGAACAGGGAGGCAGCCGCTCAGCCTCGGGCCCAGCTAGCTTCGCACCGCCCAACTGAGCGAGTTTCCTCGGTGTTGAGAAAATGGTCAGCAGCTTGTCACAGTCCACTGACTCGAAACAGCCCTCTGGAAATGTTGTTGAATTTAAATCCAAACACAGAGATACCCACATACATGCCTATTGCTCTTCCCGTCCTTCCTTAAACACGAGCATAGTTATCTCATGGTTACATACACACCGCGTGATTCAATTCAGTCCAAAAGCATTTATTGAATACCTGTGTGTGCCAGGCACTGCAACTATAAACAGCTTCGTGCCCTAAAGGCACGGACATTCTAAGAGGTGAGACAAATATGGCCCTAGCTGGTTTGGCTCAGTAGATAGAGTGTGAGCCTGTGGACCTAGGGTTCCCGGGTTCGATTCTGGTCAAGGGCACATGCCTGGGTTGTGGGCTCGATTCCCAGTAGGGGGAGTGTGGGAGGCAACCAATCAATGATCCTCTCTCATCATTGATGTTTCTATCTCTCACTCCCTCTCCCTTCTTCTCTGAAATAAAATAATATTAATAAGAGGTGAGACAAATATGGAAAGAGGTCATTATGGGGCAGGGGAACAGGTACTATAACAGGAGTATATGTCATAGATGGAGGAAAGAGTAATTAACTCTAGGGTCAGGGGTCCCCATTGGAGACCCCCTGAGAAGGCGATATCTCAGCAGGGTTTTTAACGTTGAATATGAGTTTTCCAAGTGGACTGAGTACAAAGGGATCATTATCATTGCCTGCCTCCTGCTGACACCTCTGGGCACACATTCACACCTTCCTCTCCCTTTTGCTGACTATGCACGTTTCCTTATGGTTCCTTTCCACACTCTCGATGCTGTTCCACTTGCCTGAAATGTTCTTCCCTTCTTTTTCTTGACTATTCCCTATTCAACCTTCAACGCTTGCCTTAAAGAACTATCCCTTCCTTAGAGAAAGCTACCGCTTGCTCTAGAATCAGCGGTTCTCAACCTGTGGGTCGCGACCCCTTTGGCGGTCAAACGACCCTTTCACAGGGGTCGCTTAAGACCATCCTGCATATCAGATATTTACATTACGATTCATAGCAGTAGCAACATTACAGTTATGAAGTAGCAACGAAAATAATTTTATGGTTGGGTCACAACATGAGGAACTGTATTTAAAGGGCCACAAGGTTGAGAACCACTGCTCTAGATGCTGCTGTAGCATCCTGTGTCTCCCCTTTCCTAACTCTCAACACACTTGTGTTCACCTGTTTCTCCACGAGGGCAAGGACTGTGTGGCACCTACAGCATCTGGGACAGTGCCTAACACATTTCAGGAGCTCCTTGGTTGGATAGGATGGGGGATGGATGAACATGTATGTATGTATGTATGTTTGATTGTTCGAGGAGCTACAAATGAAAAAGAACTGCAAAGGTGTGGAGAGTACAAGGGTGTGGATACTGATGGGAGAATTGTGGGAGGTGGAAGTGAAGAGACTGGTGGGGAGGGAGTGTGAAGGCCCCGTGACCCACACCTAGCACACATTGGCGTACAAAGTTAATTCTAGAACATTAGCAGCACAAGACCCCTTTGAGATAATATAGTGTTCACCTTCATTTTGCAAATGAGGAAGCCGAGGTCCAGAGAAGCAGGGCTTACTCCAAATCGCCCAGAGGGCAAGTCAATGGATGAACCCCCTAGGCTTGACCTCCTGGTCCCCGGCACATTCAGCCTCCTGTACCCCGGGAAGGATTAGGAGGTGATGAAGCCACGCTCACTTTCCTGGGTTGGAACTTACTCTGTGGGTAAGGACATGTCTGAGTACATCCACAGCAACTGTACCCATCAGAGCTAGTGACTGAAACCCAGCTTAATCTAGTTTATCCGAAAGGGCAGACCATTGACCTGTGTAACTGGAAGGGCAGGTGGGCTGCCTGGTGTTGCCAGACCTCTCCCCTCTCCCTCTCTGTGGCTGGCTACACTCTCATCTCCTCCTGATGGCTTCTTCCTTGTTGGGTCGGGGAGGTGGGTGGGAAGGGATGGGGCATGGCCCATGTTGCTGGAAAGGGAGCGAGGAGGAAACTTGCCTTTTCTGAGTCGGTATATAACATCTCAGCTAAATATTCCGCTGCTGCTAGCTCTGGTCTGATCCGGTGGTCAGAGGCTGGGCACCAGGATTGAGCAAGTCTGGATCTCATGTCCACAGCGGAGACCAGGAGAGGTCCTGGGACAGGGGTGACAGCGCACCAAGTGACAGGGAAAGGAGAGGGCAGTGCTCCGAAGGAAGGGTGCTGCTGTTACCTGCAGAACCGGGGAAGGATGCTCAACAGTCAGAACGGCAGGTAGCCACAGCAGTGCCATCGTAGCGCTGGGTAACTAGGGTGTCAGAAAGAAGGAGTACTTAGGAAAAATAGCAGTACCAGCAACAATAGTAATAATAGCTTTTAGAGCAGCAGTCCCCAGCTGGCGGTCCGCGGACCACTGGTGGTCCGTGAGGTCCGAAAGGTTGGCGACCGCTGTTTTAGAGTATGCCAAAGCAAGTGCTCTGCATACATGGTCTCATTTTCTCTCATTAAAACCTAGAGCGAGAAGACCCAGGATGGAGTCCCCGCTCTGCCATTCACCAGACCCAGAGCCTGTCCCTGAATCCTTCTGAACCTGTTGGCCCATCTTCCAGGAGCTGTGGGGTTCTCTGTAAACTGTGAACAAGGCGAACAATGTTAGGGGTCGGAGAGGTTCAGTGATGCTTGTGGACTGATTCCAGGTGGAGACAAGGAATAAGGAGATGCCTTTAGAGAAGCAGAAAGTGTCCAGGCCAAAGGCGCAGCAGGCTGGCTCCCAGCCTGACTCAGCAGGAAGAGCCGGGCCGCCCAGGCCACAGGAAGCCCTGCCCTGGCCCCTGCCTTGGCCCGGCCACTCTCTACCCGCGCGAAGGGGGTGAGCAGAGGAGTTAATGGATTACAGGGCCGGGCAGGAAGAAGAGAGGATTTTTCATTTTAAAATGTTCAGAAATAATTCATATTTGCTTTGCAGGGCAGCGTTGTGCGCTGTCAGCTCTGTAATAACTTCTAGGCCTTTATTTATTGTTTTGCCTTAATGATTTCATGTTGCTCTGGTGTGGAGAATTCACAGTGTCTTGTAACACATAATGGCAAAGAAGGCCCAGGCCGTGGCAGGCCCCAGCGGGGAGGGGAGTCCCGCTCCCCCACAGACCCTACCCGGCCCCCTGGGGATGGCAAAGCCTGGAGCAGGAGGCAGAGGAGGGCAAGCTCTGTGTAAGGGGCTTTACCCGTGAGGGCCAATTCTCACAACACCCTACAAAGCTGGTACTATTATCCCATTTTACAGAAGTGAAAACTGAACCTTGAAAAGATGACAAGATTTGTCGCCTGACTTTGGGTGACCAAGCTAGGAGTTAAACACAGGTGTGTTATATTCCAGCCTTCTGTATACTGGTGGGTCTTCAACCTTGGTATGTGCTGGAATGGGGACAATCTTTTAAAATATGGATTCCTAGGGCCCAACTCTGAAGATCGGGCTTCAGTAGTTCTAGGATGGTGCCTGATGCTCTCTGTATTTAACAAGCTGCCCCGATGAATCACAGCCATATTGGGAGACTCAACTGGTGGCTTGGACCATACTAGTCACACACTTGGACCCTCCCTGTTCCACGAGAGTCCCACAATCGGCCATCTCCCATAGCCCATTTCTCTAACAAATGTCACACCAGCTACCCTGTCCCCTTGTCATTCTCCATCCTGTATCCCCGAGAGAGAGCTCCGACTCCTCATCAGACCTCTATCCCCTTTGGTAAAGCCAGGAGAGGAAGGGAAAGAGAGGGAGGAGAGGCTTTCTTGGTTGTCATGGTGATTCTCCACCTCCTGGTCTGTGGGGGGAGGCAATTTCATTGTGAGCCTCCAGCCAAGGCCTGGAGGGCAGCAAGCTGTCCTGTGCGGGGAGGCGGCAGAGGGGTGGGAAGAGGACTCTAGTCACTGGGGAGAGGGAGGAGGGGAAGGAGGGTTAGAGGACAGGGTGGAAGACCCTGCGCCCGGGACAGCCAGAGAGCCAGCCCCTCCAGGTGCTGGGGCTGCCAGCCTTCAGCCAGGGTCGGGGAGGAAGAGTGCAGGAGCTGAGGCTGACAGGGCCTGATGCTCCCTGAGCCCAGAGCTGGCAGGAGACGCTGGGCAGGTGGTGACAGAGATGCAGGGATGCACGAGACAGCCAGAGGCTGGCACCGGATGGAGTCAGAGCCTCAGGGCTGGGACAGACCAGGGCTCCGAAAGCAAAGAGGAGGTATGGACAAATGAAACAAAGCGGCAGACCCCCAGACTGCAGCCCACTCCCACCCCTAGCCGGGCCGGGGCTGGCACGGCCTGGGATCCCAGCCTGCTGGGCTGGGCTGGGCTGGCAAGCCGGATGGCACAGGCTGTGGCAGAGGCAGATGGAGCGAGGAGGGGGCCTGACCCCCGGCCCACCAGGGAATGGCTGGGATTGTCTGTTCGTTGGAGCCCTCCCACTGCCCCCACCCCCAACCTCCCGCCTCTGGGAGCATGGCTGGGGAAAGGGGTGGGGGAAGAAGCAACATTTCAGAGCCAGTGTCTCCACCTCCTCCTGCTCCCTTTGGCTCTCTTTCCCTGCCAATGGCATGCACTGCCTGCTCCCAGCCTGGCTCTGGCAAAGGCTAAGATGTGTGTGTGTTCGGCAGCGGGGGGGGGGGGGGGGGGGGGGGGGAGGGGGGAGCCATGATGTGAGAGGGAGGAGGGAGGGAAAGAAGCTGGAAGGTGACATCCCAGAGAGGAGTAAAGGAAGACCAGGAAAGAGGCCTGAGGGGAGCTACTCCTTCCACCACCATGTTTTAAGCAACGACTTCCTTTGGATCAGGCCCCATTAAACACCTTACATGTATTAACTCATGTATTCCTCACAACAGTCCCAATCAGCAGGTGCTCTTATTGTGATCCCATTTTACAGATGGGGAAATGAGGCAGAGAGAAGTTGAGTGACCTGCCCAAGATCACAAGCTAGGAATTGACAAAGGTTCAAACCCCAGAAAGGTTCAAAGTTCATGCTCTTAGCCCCCACACTCTACTGTCTTTCAAACCCCCCCCCCACCCCACATGTTTAGTCTATAAATTTCTTCTTCCTTTTTTGCCTCATTTTTTCTCAGCATTTCTTTAACCAACCTTTATTCCTTTAGGTAGCTTGTTCCAGTCTACCCAGGTCCCCATGCCAGCACTGTTGCCTGAATGGCCATATCCACATGCGTGGATGCATGAACACTCACATGCGTGACCATTGGGGAGCCCACATGCAGGTGAATGTATGTGCATACCTCGTTCACACACGTATCCCCCAGACACACCACACTCTGGGTAGGTCTTGAGTGTTCTCACCAACAGAGCATTAACTGTGGCAAGATAATCCCAAACAATAGTGAAGCCAAAAAAATCTGTTTGGCTTTGCAATAAAGTACTGCTTGGCATATGGGGTTTTTGGCAATACGTTTACCTTTCTAGGTTTAGCTCAGGCTGGTGTGGTTTCCTGCATGTCCACAGCTTGGCAGCCCCAGATTCTAGGGTAATCAGCCCCTGAGAACCTGCCAGATGCCAGGCCCTCGGCAAGGCACCTCCCAAACATTCTCTCCAGTCCTCACAGCCATACACGAGGCAGGTCTCGCTGGTCCCATGTTATAGGTGAGGACACTGAGACAGCGAGCCGTGCAGTTACACAGGGAGAGTGAGGATTTGGACCCCAGGTCAGCCTGAGGGTCTGTAAGGCTTGAGTGCCTGCAGGTGGGTTGAGCCAGACATGTGACTTCCCAGGCGTGCCTCATCCGTCTGGAATGCGGCTGCCTCACCGTCTGGTCACGTCTGGGCCCCTCTTCAGCCAGGCTGGTGGGCGTGGATAGGCTGCAGGGGCTCCTGCTGAGCCCCGCTACAGTATGCAAAAGCCTTTTCCCCAGTGATGATGAAGAAGATAATGATGGCTCAGGCGATACAAAGACCCGACAGACTGATCACCCACCGCTGAGTCTTAGGCCTACCCATTCCTTTGGTGTTTCCCGAATACCTACTGTGTGCCTGGCATTTTACTGGGCTCTGAGGACAATGCAAACGGATTCAAACTTGAACTCTGTCTTCCTTCAGATAGCTTATGAGAACAGTTTTCAGTTATGGAGAAAGCTTTAATATAATGTTAAAAGAAACCTAAATGCTATAAGAGAGATGCAGATATAAAGTGAGAGAGCACTTCCAGCGTGAAACATGGAAGAAGCCTTCCTGGGAAAGAGGTGTGAGGTGGGTCTTGAAGAGTGGGGATGACCTAATGTGTCCGTGGAGAAGGGGATCTTGATTTCCCAAGGCACACCGTCCAAGGTGCAGGTGGGATAATGGCAGGTGGGTCTGGAGAGAGCAAATAGCTCCATTTTTCTGTGGCAAAGGCTGTGTGGAAGGAATGGTGGGAGGTGGGTTGGGGTCCAAGACCAGGACAAGGAATTTGGACCATACAGACAATAGGGAAGGAGCCATCAAAGAATGTTGAGCAGGGGAAGGCCTCAGGAGCTGTGTTTCATTTAGGAAGACTAATCCACGTTTGTGAGCAAAGTAAATTGGAAATGTACATGCATGTACATATACACATGTGTACATTTTAGGAAGGTGTAATACATGTGTGCACAGATGCACAGGCCCAAACGAATAGGGTTCATTCCTGAGCCCAGCTCTTTTTAAATTTTGAATTGTATCTGTTTGTTGAAACAGGTAATACATTCATGTGACCTAAAATTCAAGAGGAATCCCAGAGAATACCCTGAAAAGTAAAGCCACCCCAGTCCTTCCTCCAGGCCCCCAGTTCCTCTGCCTAGAGATTAATCCAGTGCCCATGTTAGGAGCTTCCTTCCACAGTTTTCAGGGGGTTTTTTATGTCAAAAAAAAAAAAAAACCACAGTGACTTTAAACATAATAATGGTACATGCAGTGATCCTTAATATTTCAATAAAAATGATTTTAAATATAATAATGTTACATGCAATAAACATTAATGTCTCAAGAAAAAATATATTAAATATGATGTTACATGCAATACACATCAATTGTTCAAGAAAAATGATTTACATATAATAATATTATATGCAATAAACATTAATATTTCAAGAATAAAAGGATTTTAAGTATAATAATATTACCAAAATTATACTAACATAGTATGATATCACAAAAGTTGTAGGAAATATTAAAAGTCTTCAAATAACAGGATTGCTTCTATTATATCTAGAATATTTTCCCCCTCTGGCTCTATTTTTGTTCATCAGTTTATGTTGTTCATTATATTTCACAAATGAGTGAGATCATGATATTTATCTTTCTCTGACTGGCTTATTTCACTTAGCTGCTCTCCAGGTCCATCTATGCTGTTACAAATGGTAAGAGTTCCTTCTTTTTTACTGCAGTCTAGTATTCCATTGTGTGAATGTACCAGTTTTCTAATCCACTCATCTGCTGATGGGCACTTAGGCTGTTTCCAAATCTTAGCTATTGTATATTGTGCTGCTATGAACATAGGGGTGCATGTATCCTTTCTGATTGGTGTTTCTGTTTTCTTGGGATATATTCCTAGAAGTGGGATCACTGGGTCAAATGAGAGTTCCTTTTTTAATTTTTTGAGGAAACTCCATACTGTTTTCCACAGTGGTTGCACCAGTCTGCATTCCCACCAGCAGTGCATGAGGGTTCCTTTTTCTCTGCGTCCTCGCCAGTACTTGTCATTTGTTGATTTGTTGATGATAGCCATTCTGACAGGTGTGAGATGGTACCTCATTGTCATTTTGATTTGCATCTCTCAGATGATTAGCAACTTTGAGCATGTTTTCATATATCTGTTGGCCTTCATTATGTCCTCTTTCAAAAAGTGTCTATTTAAGTCCTTTGCCCATTTTTTTATTGGATTGTTTATCTTCCTTTTGTTAAGTAGTATGAGTTCCCTGTAAATTTTGGAGATTAAACCCTTATTGGAGATAACATGGGCAAATATGTTCTTCCATGCAGTGGGCTTTCTTGTTGTTTTGTTGATGGTTTCTTTTGCTGTGCAGAAGAAGCTTTTTATTTTGATATAGTCCCATTTCTTTATTTTCTCTTTAGTTTCCATTGCTCTAGGAGCTGTATCTGTAAAGATATTGCTATGACATATGTCTGCTATTTTGCTGCCTATGGGTTCTTCGAAGATTTTTATGGTTTCCCATTTTACATCTAAGCCCTTTATCCATTTTGACTTTATTTTTATGTACTGTGTAAGTTGGTGGTCTAGTTTCTTCTCTTTTTTTGCAAGTATCTGTCCAATTTTCCCAACACCATTTATTGAAAAGACTATCTTGACTCCATTGTATGCTCTTGCCTCCTTTATCAAATATTAATTGAGTATAATGGCTTGGGTCGATTTCTGGGTTCTCTGTTTGGTTCCGTTGATCTATACGTCTGTTCTTGTGCCAATACCAGGCAGTTTTGAGAACAGTGGCTTTGTAATATAGCTTGATATCTGTTATTGTGATCCCTCCAACTTTGTCCTTCTTTCTCAGGATTGCTGCGGCTATTCAAGGTCTTTTTTTATTCCGTATGAATTTTTGGAGAGTTTGTTCTAGGTCTGTGAAATATTCTGTTGGTATCTTAATGGGCATTGCATTGAATCTATAGATTGCTTTGGGTAGTGTGGACATTTTAATGATGTTGATTCTACCAATCCATGAACACAGTATATTCTTCCATTTGTTTATGTCTTCCTCTATCTCTTTTTTCAATGTCCTGTAGTTTTCCAAGTATAGGTCTTTTATCTCCTTAGTTAAGTTTATTCCTAGGTTTCTTAATTTTTTCGGTGCAGTGGTAAATGTGATTGTTTTTTTAGTTTATCGTTCTGTGAATTCATTATTGGTGTATTAAAAAAGCCATAAATTTCTGGGTGTTAATTTTGTATTCTGCTACATTGCCAAATTTATTAAGTCTAGTAGTTTTTTTGATGGAGTCTTTGGGATTTTCTTTGTACAATATCATGCCATCCGCGAATAATGACAATTCTACTTATTCTTTTCCAACTTGGATGCCTTTTATTTCTTCTTCTTGTCTGATCGCCTATGGCTAGCACTTCCAGTACTATGTTGAACAGGAGTGGTGGGAGTGGGCATCCCTGTCTTGTTCCTGTTCTTCGGGGAAATGGTTTTAGTTTTTGCCCATTGAATATGATGTTGGCTGTAGATTTGTAATATATGGCCTTTATCATGTTGAGATATGCTCCCTCTATTCCAACTTCGGTGAGAGTTTTTATCAAAAATGGGTGTTGGATTTTGTCGAATGCTTTTTCTGCATCTATTGATATAATCATGTGATTTTTGTCTTTCAATTTTTTTATGTGATATATCACATTTATTGATTTACAAATATTGTACCAACCTTGCATCCCTGGAATAAATCCCACTTGATCATGGTGTATGATCTTTTTAATATATTGCTGGATGCGATTTACTAATATTTTGAGGATTTTACCATCTATGTTCATCAGGGATATTGGACTGTAATTCTTTTTCTTTATAGTGTCTTTATCTGGTTTTGGACTTAGGATAATGCTGGCCTCATAAAAAGAGTATGGAAGTGTTCCTTCCTCTTGAATTTTGTGAAATAGTTTTAAGAGTATAGGTGTTAGTTCTTTGAATGTTTGGAAAAACTCCCCTGTGAAGCCTTCTGGACCTGGGCTTTTGTTTGGTAGGAGTTTTTTGATTACTGCTTCTATTTAATCAGTTGTTATTGGCCTATTCAGGTTTTTTTATTCTTCCTGATTCAGTTTTGGGAGATTGCATTTTTCTAGGAATTTGTCTATTTCATCCACATTGTCTAGCTTGTTAGCATATAATTGTTCATAGTATTTTCTGACAACCCTTTGTATTTCTGTGGTGTCTGTGGTTACTTCTCCACTTTCGTTTCTGATTTTATTTGGGTCCTCTCTCTTTGTTTCTTGATGAGTCTGGCTAGTGGCTTATCAATTTTGTTTATCCTTTCAAAGAACCAGCTCTGGGTTTCATTGATTTTTTGTATTTTTTTCAAGTCTCTATGCTATTTATTTCTGTTCTGATCTTTATTATTTCCTTCCTTCTACTTACTCTTGGCTTTTCTTGTTGTTGTCTTTCTAGTTCTTTAAGCTGTAGGGTTAAATAGTTTATTGCTGATTTTTCTTCGGTTTTTTGTTGTTGTTGTTGTTTGTTTGTTTGTTTTAGGTATGTCTGTAGTACTATGAACTTCCCTCTCAGGACTGTTTTTGCTGTGTCCCAGAGATTTTGGACTGTTGTGTGTTTATTTTCATTTGTTTCCAGGAAGTTTTTTATTTCTATCTTGATCTCATTGGTAACCCATTCATTGTTTAATAACATGCTATTTAGCCTCCATGTATTTGAATGTTTTGGGGTGTTTTTACTGTAGTTGATTTCTAATTTCATTCCACTGTGATCTGAGAAGATGCTTGATATGATTTCAATCTTCTTGAACTTGTAGAGACTTGTTTTGTGTCCTAACATGTGGTCTATCTTTGTGAATGATCCATGAGCACTTGAGAAGAATGTATATTCTGCTGAGTTGGGGTGAAATGTTCTATAATGTCTATCTGATCCAGTGTATCCTTTAGAGTCTCTGTTTCCTTGTTAAGTTTTTGTCTGGAAGATCTGTCCAGAGAAGTCAGAGGGGTGTTAAAGACCCCTACTATGACTGTATTATTGTCAATCTCTTCATTAAAGTCCTCTATAAGTTTTTTTATATACTTAGGTGCACCTATATTGGGTGCATAAATGTTTACCAGGGTTATATCCTCTTGTTGGATTGATCCCTTTAGTATTATGTAGTGACCTTTGTTTCTCTCGTGATGGCCTTCATTTTAAAGTCTATTTTGTCTAAATATGAGTATTGCTACTCCAGCTTTTTTTTCTTTTCCATTTGCATGGAAAAAATTTTCTCATCCCTTCACTTTCATCCTTTGTGTGTCTTTTGTTTTGAGATAGGTCTCTTGTAGATAGCATATAGTTGGGTCATGTTTTCATATCCATTCAGCTAACCTACACCTTTTAATTGGAGCATTTAATCCATTTACATTTAGGGTTATTATTGAGAGGTACTTATTTATAGCCATTTTAATTCTGTATGGCTAGGTTTCTCGGTTTTTTCTCCTCAGTAATCCCTTACAGCAGTGGTCCTCAACCTTGGATGCACATTAGAATCACCTGGGAATCTTTTTAAAATGCTGATTTCTGGGCCTCATCCTCTGGAAATTCTGTTTCTTTGTTACTAATGTTGTGGCCCCACCCCATAACAAAGAAACAGAATTTCCAGAGGATGAGGCCCAGAAATCAGCATTTTAAAAAGATTCCCAGGTGATTCTAATGTGCAGCCAAGGTTGAGAACCACTGCCTTACAGCAATCCCTTTAGCATTTCTTATAATGCTGGCTTGGTGGTGATGAAGTCCTTTTGCCTTTTTTTTTTTTTTTTTTTTTTGTCTGGGAACCTCTTTATTTGACCATCTATTTTGAATGATAGCCTTGCTGGAAATAGTAATCTTGGTCTCAGATCCTTGCTTGCCATTACCTTGAGTACTTCATGCCATTCCCTTCTGGCCCATAGAGTTTCTGATGAGAAATCAGGTGTCAGCCTTATGGGAACTCCTTTGTAGGTAACAGTTTTCTCTTCTCTTGCTGCCTTTAAGATTTTCTCTTTGTCTTTAATTTTTGGCATTTAAATTATGTGTCTGGGCATGAGTCTGTTTGGGTTCTTCTTGTTTGGGGTTCTCTGTGCCTCCTGAACTTGTGTGACTTTTCCTTTACCATGTTAGGGAAGTTTTCTACCATTATTTCTTCAAACACCTTCTCTATTCCATTCTCCCTCTTCTGGCACACCTGCTATTCTAATATTGTTATGTGTCACATTGTCCCATGGCTCCCTTCAGCTGTCCTCCTGTTTGTTTTTTCTTTTTGGTTCTCTGAGTGATATTTTCAACTCTGTCTTCTAATTTACTGATTCAATACTCAGCTTCCCCTAATCTGCTGTGTATTCCTTCCAATGTGTTCTTTGTGTTACATCATTCTTTATCTCAGACTATTCTTTTTACATAGTTACTATATCTTTTTTCATACTGTTGAGCATTTTTACCATCATTACTCTGAACTCTGTTTCAGATAAATTTCTTATCTCTGCTTCATTTATCTCTTCTTCTGGAGAATTCTCTAGTTCTTTCATTTGGGGGTTGTTTCTTTGTTTCTTCATTTTGGTTGTCTGTTTGGGTTTGTGACTATGTATTAGGTCAGCCGTGGGCAAACTATGGCCCGCGGGCCGGATCCGGCCCGTTTGAAATGAATAAAACTAAAAAAAAAAAAAAAATAGACCGTACCCTTTTATATAATGATGTTTACTTTGAATTTATATTAGTTCACACAAACACTCCATCCATGCTTTTGTTCCGGCCCTCCGGTCCAGTTTAAGAACCCATTGTGGCCCTCGAGTCAAAAAGTTTGCCCACCCCTGTATTAGGTAGATCCTGTACACCTCTTAATCTCTAGTACAGGACAGTGTTAAAGGTTCTTTTTGACTAATTGGATCAGGCAAAGACTGAAAGCCTCCAGAGACAGCCTCTGTCTACAGAGTGATAGGATTCTGACTTGAATTGCCCCCAGGTAATTGTCCTCAGGTGTGCTGAGAGTTTTTTTTCAACAGGGTGGGGCATTTGCTTCTTCCTGGAGGCTAATTGTTACTTTTAATCTCTTAAGTGGCCTCAGGGCAAGGTGTTTTCCAGTAGGGTGTGTCGCCGGCCTCCCCCTCCCCAACTTCCCCCCCCCCCCCCCCCCCCCCGCAACACAAGGCAAATATCTATGTGGGAAAGATGTCCTCCACTGTGTGAGGGAATGACTCAGCCCAGGAAATTTGTGGTGTCTGCCTTCTGAGCTCTAGTCCCCAGGTCCCTAGTCCTGGGTTCTGCTCTCACAGCTCTAATCCACTTCACCCTCCCTTTGTCAGAGCACAAGGTGGGTAGCTCTACAGGGAATTTTTGTGCATTGGCCCTTTAAGAGGGTGCCCAACCTTTCAGCTGCCACTCCCTGGCAGACAGCACCCCACTGTTTTTCACAGCTAGATGTTATGTGGGTACCCTCCTCAGTTTGGTGCTCTCTGCTAGGGAGCCTAGCTTTGGGATTAGGTCCCAGAGTTCTCAGTGGCACCCCCCAGAGCGGAGATATCTTTTCGGGACTTCAGTTGCCATCTGTGGGTGCCCAGCCAGCCCTTTCGCGCCTCTGCCCCTCCTACCAGTCTCTATGCAGTCTCCACCTTCGGTCGTTGGGTACCAGGGTTCTCTCCTGTGAGGTTTCCTTTGATTATTCAGGAAGCCTTTCCGTATTTCAGTTGTATTCCCAGCTTGTTCCTGGGAGCATGAACGTGCAGCATCCACCTACTCTGCCACCAATTTTATTCTCTATCCAGCTGCATTTTTATTACACACATTTTTCTACACCTTGCTTTTCTCATCTAATAATATCTCTCAGAAATCCTTACACATCAGTACATGGAGAGCTGCCTTGATATTTTTAATAGCAGTATGTTATTTCATTGTAGTTGGAGACTTACATTATTTCTGGTCTTTGGCTCTTACCAAAAATTTTGTGATGAATAATATGTCATTTTACATATTCATCCATCCACTCATTCATTCATTCGTTCATTTATTCATTCATTCAACAGACATTTATTGAGCACCTACTATGTACTGGACAGCAATCCAGGTCCAAAGATAGAACATTGAACAAATGGGCAAAAGTCCTTGCCCCCACAGAGTGTATTTTCTGATGTGTCTGAGTAGATTTGTAGGATACATCCCTAGAGGTAGATCATTGAATCAAAGTGCGTGTGCATTTTAAAATGTTAGTAGATAAAGCCACATTTATCCCCAGAGAGGTTGTACCAATTTACCCTCACAAGGTAGGAGAGTGTCTGTTCCTTACCCTTTACCAGCAAAACATTATCAGACTTTTTTATCTTTGCCCATGTGACAAATGAAAAAGAACTGTAGTTTTAATTTGCATTTCTCTTATGATGAATGGGGTTAAACATGGTTTCATATATTTAAGAACACTATTCAGGTCCTTTTCTGTCAATTATCTGCTATCCTTTGCTCATATTTCTATTAGGTCATGGATCCTTTTCATGTTGATTTGTGGATTCTCTCTATCTCTTAAGGAAATTAGCCCTTTGCCTGTGATATGAAGTACAAATAATTTTTCCCTAGCTTGTCATTTGTATTTGAACTTTGTTTATGTTTTTTTAAAAATACAGACTTTTTAAAACATAAAAATAAAATTGAAGAAGAATTTTGCTCCTTCCCAGCTTTGCCTCCCATGGTGACATGCTTGCTAGGGTTGAAGGAGAGATAGGTCACAAGGACACAATCTCAGGTTCCAACCTGGGCTCTTGATAGACACACGAGTTCCAGGCAGAGGAAGGTGATAGTCCTCCCCTGTTCTGATGCCTCATCTCAAGAGGTCTTTGGACAAAGAGAAGCAAGTTTGGGGTGGGGGGGAGGATAACCAAGACAGTAAATCAAATCACATAAGAGATGGGGACGGAACTGTGTCTCTGAGCCTGGAGCAGATCGTTGTCTGTGATCGTTGTCTGTGCAAAACCAGGGCCTGGGGTGGAAGCTCTGGGAAGCTGTCCGATAATCAGGCTCTTTTTAAGGCAGCGCTGTCTGAAAATAGAATGGCCTACTTTTCGAGGAAGTGAGCTTCTTGTCATTAGAGATGTACAAAACTGAACTACCAGGACCACTTACTGGAGAAACCAGGGGTTAGGCCAGAAGCCTTTCAAAACTTCTTCTAATCGCGGGAGCCTATAATTCTAGAAGACCACAAGGAATCTTAAAGTTCCTCATTTTGCAGATGACAAAAGCCGGGGGTAGGGGGGACCTAACATGCATTGAGCACCTACTTTTGTCCCAGGCACTTTGATACGTGTGACCTGATTTAAAAGGATAGGACCAGAGAGGCTGATTCATGTAAGGCTGCATAGCAATCTAGTGGCAGAGCCAGAACTGGAACCCAGGTCCCCAGAATCCAAATCTAGAGCTCGCTCCACTGAACTATTGGTTCCTGTTCAGTAGTTAAATACACGTGGCCAATGTGAGCATATAATATGCAGGCTATTTGCAAAGCCTCAGGGTCTTTGCTCTGCAGAAGGTCACTGCCTAGTGGGCAAGTACAAGCACCACCTCTGTGTTGCCTGGCTCAGTGTGAACGGTGCTCTCTGGAGTTGTGGTAGCCCTGGGTAGACCTATAATGAAATATGAGGCAATTTGGTAAGTGCTGTAATAAAAATGTGTATAGAGTGCTACAGGAACACAGAAGGTATGATTAATTCTGCCAGGGTAGGGGATCCAGAAAAGCGGAGGTGACATCTGAGCAGGGCCTTGAAGGATAGGTAAAAGAACAAAGAGCAGAAGGAAATAATTTCTATATTCATCCCACATACATTTATTGAGAAGCTCCATGTTGCCAGGAAGAGATGAATAATTCACAGTCCAGTGGTGGGGGGCAGACAAGTCACCAATAAATTGCCATGGAGTGTAAGTGTAATAGTGGAAATCTGCTCATGGTACAAAAGTGAAGTAACTCCCAGAATAAAGTTGTGGGGGGAAGGCTCCTGGAGAAGTGAAGGCTGAGATTTGGGGAAGGGAAATAGGAAATTTCTTAGGCTGATGATAAGAGGGTTGGGAGAAAGGAGAAGGCATTCCAAGCAAAGGAAATGGCATTTGCAAAGTTCCTGAGTCTTGAAAGCGCATCCTGTCTTTAGATACGCAGAGTAGATCTGAAAGGCTCCAGTGTAAAATGCTGGCATGGTGGGCAGCCAGGCAGGAGGTGGAATTGACATACAGGCTTTTAGGCAGGATCTACCCGGCTTCCGGATGAATGGGGACGGAGCATCGGTGTGCACTAGGATTTAGCAGACTTAGCAACCTTCCTTCAAAGCTGTGCCCCAGATTGAGAGCTGGAAGAGGAAAGTGTGAGCCATAAATCCCCAGCTCCTCCTGCTGTGCCTGGCGCTGCCGAGCCCGGGAGTCTCCATGGCTCTCCAGTCCCACCGCTGCGACCCCGGCTAATCCAGCCTCCTGGCCCATCTGACACACACTTCCACTTAACATTTTGTTAGCGACTCTATAAACGAGCTCTCCCTGACCTTCAATCCCTGGCTAATTGCTGGTTTCATGTACAAGACTAGCTTAATTTTACGTGATAATTACCTGAGAGTGGCAATACATATGGCATTGCATGTTCGAAATGTCAGGCCTGGAAAACTACCAAGTGGCTGTAGTCAGGGGCAAAAGGAGGAGGCAGCTGGGTGGCGAGGGCCTTCAAGAGGCAGCCAGGGGATGAGGCCACGAAGGGAGAGAGAACATGCCCAGTGCAGACAGAGCCCTGGAGAACTGAGGCCTGGCCTGTGACAGGGCCCAGAATCCTCCACTGGGCCCGGAACACCCAGGGGCACGCAGGCCAGAAGAGCAGCACACACATTTCAAAGTCACACATGCACACACCTCGTGGAGAAACACGAACCAGGTCAGAGACACAGTTCATACACTCTCTCAGTCACCCAACAAATGCTCACGGAGCTCCTGCTACATGCCAGGCAGTGTGTGGGCACATCCACTGGTTTCAAGTCCCCACCCCGCTCAGGGGGGTTGGAAGCATGTGGAGGGCATGTTTGAGTTGTCATAATTATTTGGGGGGATGCTACTGGTACTGAATAGGCAAGGCACCCAGGAACACTAGAAGACTTGCAGTGCCCGGAGAAGTCCCATTCCATAAAGGACTGCCCTCCCCACACCCAGTGGAGAAACCTCACGCTAAGCCGGGCCACGGCCATGAAGATGCCGAGTGGCCCCTGCCTTCTTGGAGTCGACCAGAAGGATGACAGTGGCAAGGATTGGTTTACAGTGCGTGAGATGCCAGTGATGAAAGAGGACTCGGGACATTTCGCAGGTGAACGAACAAAGCCCAGGGTTCAGAAAGGACTTCCCCTAAAGTGTCATTTGTTCCCCCCGCATCTCCAGTTTGTGCCTAGAGCAGTGATTGGCACAAAGATGGGCAAATACCGAAGTGTCTTCCACTTAACATTGGGGTTCAGGCCAGTGCACCACATGCCACACACCTGAATACATTCACGCTCTACAGCAGCGGTTCTCAACCTGTGGGTCGCGACCCCTTTGGGGGTCGAACGACCCTTTCACAGGGGTCGCCTAAGACCATCCTGCATATCAGATATTTACATGACGATTCATAACAGTAGCAACATTACAGTTATGGAGTAGCAACGAAAATAATTTTATGGTTGGGTCACAACATGAGGAACTGTATTTAAAGGGCCAGAAGGTTGAGAACCACTGCTCTACAGAGAGATGGCTTGGGTTCACTTTTTCCTTATTCAAAATTCACGTTTCAGGGAGCAGTGCAGGCAGGTGGGGTCCAGCGCCCTGGGGCAGGGGCATGTAGGCCAAGAAGGAGAAAGGGTGCCCGGCCAGGAGGGAGGCCCTTCCACAGGAGCACATGTGCGTACCCACAAAGGCCACGGCATAACGCAGCACAATCCCCAGATTAAGGCGAGTCCCCTCTAGCCTCCTCACCCGTAGAATTGTGGACTCCTGAGCTGTGTTGGAGTAAATTACTTGCTTAATGAGATTTCAATTAACAAAAACAAATTAAAATCACTTTAGTAATTAAGCTGCTGTGAACCTCGCCAGCAGCTCTCCCTCAGACCTCAGATTTCCATGGGGAGGGAGCAGGGAATCGGGGTCCACTCAGCCATGCTGTGGAGGCCTGGCCAGGGCCAGGAGCTCCCTGCCTTGGGGATCCCACCCCGGAGCCACAGCTTCCTGGAGCCATTCTATAGGCACCAAAAATGTGGGTGGAAGGGAGGGGACAGCACATAGCAGCTAAACTGAGATTCAAATTGTAGCCCTGCCACTTGGCTGTGTGAGCTAGGGCACATTAATTGACCTCTCTGAGCCTCAGATTTCTCATCTGTGTAATGGGGATAATAATAGTCCCTACATCATTGGGTTGTGGGAGGAGTGAGTGAATGAATGCGTGTAACACATTTAGTAGAGGGCCTGTCCCACAGCAGGGGCTTTTAATCTGCTTTCCCCAGTGGGTTCAAGCCCCTCACAAGGTTGTCTTTCCAACCTTGCAATTTGCATTGGCCTGAACCTTAAACCCCTCCAGGGCAGCCCTATTGCTCTGAGTTGGGTAAGAATCTACCAGGGGGTTTCCCTTGGAGGTGAGATTTCGGCCAGGTTCTGTCCCACCTGGGCCCACGCCTCTTTCCATCAGAGCCAGTAGCTCAGATCTGGGAGCTATAACGTTATTTTTTCTCAGGTGACCTGGAAAATACACCTTTCCTTGGGTTACAGAATCACCTGAGAGGCCTGGAAAGTTACATAGTGCAGGGTTCACTGGCCCAGGGGTTGAAAGAGAAAAACAGTTCTCAGTGCTGGCAGAAATACACATTTGGTCTTGTGCATTTTTAGGAATAAAATTTTAGTTTTTGAGTCACTCTTTGCTACCTTCATTCAGAGGGACTGAAACAGGAAATTAAAATTAGTCAAAATTCACAAAACTGACTAAGTGTATAATAAATCTATATCGAGTTTTAAATAATTTCTTTGGTTTTTAAAGTTTGTAGCACTTATACTTTTGAAGTTATTAAAGCAAAAACTGCACTAAGCCTTTTGGGATATGTGTGTTCTATATAACATATTTTATTTATATGTAAGTACACACACACACACACACACACCAAATGCTATTTTCTCTGTGGTAGTTAAAATTACAGATGGTTCTGTAATTTTATGTGTTCATTCATTCAACATTTTTTTTCACCCTACACACTATTTAACTCAATAGCAGCTTTTTTAGTGCTCAGAGAGTGCCACAATGAACAGGCCAGACTTGAAGTCTGCTTTGAAGGAACTGAGAGCTTGTTGAAGATGGACATTGGACATGAAACAGTGAAGCGACTGTTGCAGAGAAGGGAAGGCAGGGCCTCGGGAGCTTCTCACAGAAAGGGCAATCCTGGGGGTGGCAGTGGGGCGTCTGTACTAAACATTTCTTTCTTTCTAAAAGTACTGAAATATAACAATTTATATATTTTTCAATGAATCCCAAGAGTCCCATAGCTAGTTAATATCAGGACTAAACGTAGACCTAAAAGCCTTCTGGTTCTCAGGCAAATGATTTTTTTTTTTAATCTGACACCAATACCCTGGTTAGTTTGGATAGCATCCCAATTCTGACAGAGGTGGTCCCATGATCTATGCACCTGTCAGACCTAGAAGGTATCCCATTCACACCTCCATGTCAGATGGAGGTGTGCCTGTGTGTGTGTGTGTGTGTGTGCGTACGCACGTGCACCAAGCAGGACTCGTGGATGGGTGTCTCACCTGCAGCATCTGCACCTTTTCAGTCCAAACACTGCTTGGTCTCAGCAGCACCACCCTCCCTGCCAGGCTGGTCTCTAGGGCTCTTTCAACCCACCCTGGGAACCAGGCCAAGGGGAGAACATCCCAACATCCAGAACCTCCCACCGTATGTTCCCTCCCACTCCCTGAGAAGCACTAACCATGTAGCCCCTCCCCTGCAAACCCCTCTGTCCTGGGGAGGGAGAGGGCCGGGGGCCCTTCTCCAAGCACCCAGCTCAGTGAGGGCTGCTGGCCACAATGCCCCTTCATCAGGAGATGCAGCCAGCAGGGTGGTCCTCTCCCTGCCCAGACTCCTCGTATCATATTTTGTGCTGACTTCAGGCAACCAAGGGAGGAGGACACAGTTGTACTTTCCAAGTAGCTGGAAACCCTTAATCAATGTTAATTGGTTCTAATTAGCATATGTTAATTAATGATATTTACTACAAATTAAAGGTATGAGTGCTCCCAGAGGGTTTCCTGTTCATCCAATTAGTGCCAATTAGTTGCAATTAACACGTGTAAATGAGATTCCATTGAACCCAAAACAAACAGCACAGAATCTCTCAGATTCCCTCTTGTACCTTTTCAGTCAGCCAGGGAGCTAGGGATGGAGGGTGGGAAGTGAGGGCGGGAGCTGGAGAGAGACACCCTTGGGCTGACCTCCTATAGCAAGATACTGAGTCTCTATGAACCAAGTTGGAGAAAAGGAAGAGCCAAGCTGGGTCAAGCAAGCTGCTGGACAAGTCTGGCCTCCCGAGGCCTTGACTATGCTCCTGGGGGCCATGGGCCATCCCTTGGGCATCTCTGTACCTGCCAGGGCCTAACCCAGTACATGGTGTATGGTAGGTGCTCAGTAAAAATTGGCTGAATGAAAAGTTGGTTCCTTTGCATCAAGGACCAGTGTCCTTGTATGTAACATTACAGGATGCATTGATTAGGAAAACACACAGTGTTCTCTTCTCCATAAGGTCTTCCCAAGGGCTCTACCAAAGAGCAAGATAGTATTTGCCTCTATGACATCATTTTACTGTGATCTTTGTATGTCTATGGAGATTTTACTTTACTGCCAATGTTGCCACTTCCTAATTTTATTTCCTTTCCACTTAACTACTTCCTGAGGCCCAAACTTCCATCATGGTGGTAACTGGCTATTAAAAAAGCCAGAAGGGGCCACCATGAATAATGAAATGCTACCCCAAATTCTCTACCCACACAGAACCTTCTCTGAAACTGTGATGAAAGCTACAGGCCCCACTAGGTTGTTCATTCTTAACTCACTTTTGCTATACCATACCTTCCATTAAAGCTGATTCTCATTTTTTAAGTATTTGCTGGGCACTATGCTGGGCACTATTCCAGGGGCTAGGGAAACAGCAGCAAACAATCCTCTACAGACCCCTGTGCCCGTGGAGCTCACATTCCACTGTCTTTACCTCCCAGTGGGATTGCGATGTATCTAGAATCAGACTTGGGTTCATATCCCAGCTCTGCCTCTCGGCAGCTGGGGATGGGAACAGGGTATTTTATCTACTGGGCCTTGGTGTATTTATTGTAACGTGGATATAATAATACCTTCCTACCCATCCTATAGTCCTGTTATTGGGAGGATTAAGCTTCCGTCCTTGTCCCATCCCTTGGCAGGGCAGGACTTGGAGTTAAGCTACAATGACGGTAGGAGAAAAAGAGACAAAACTCCATCTGAGCCCACAAATAAAAGTCTGATTAAGTCATCTCTACACCTGGATCTCTACAACCCGGCTGGCCACAGGCCCCCACTCCCTGCGCTGCACTTCACTGTTTATAAAGCCAGTGCACGACCAGCCTCCCTGCAAGCCAGTAACCCCCACGCTGTGTTACCTAAGTGGGGCAGGGAGGAATGGCTCAGAAAGAGGAGGTGCCCCTGGCTCATGTCGCTGCTAAGACTGGAGCCCAGACCTCCAGTTCCTCTGGGTACAGCCTCCTTCATCTGTGGCCTTTCTGTGTGAATGGGGTCCAGAAAGGTCACTCCCGCTGGCCAGGAGCGGGGGCTGGCCCGCCAGTGAGGGGGCGAGCCTGGCCCAAGGTGCACCTTTGTGTATCCAGGTGCCAGGACCCTTCAGCTGGGCCAGCCTCACCCAGGCCAGAAACCACAGCACCTGCAGCTTCTGTCTCCTCCCTCACCCTCTCAACTCTGCCCCCGTGGGTCCCCAGCAGGGTGTTTGATCATTTCAGATTGCCTGAGCATCCCCTTCGTAAAGCAAAAGAGTCTGCCCAGATGGTGTCTAAAGCCCTTTCGGACCTGGTATTCTAGGATTTTTACTATCCTCTGAAGAATGTACTGCAGCATATGCACCAACATCTGGGGGCAACTACATGGTTGATGGGCAATCAAAAATAACCTTGATTTCCCTCTTTTTTGGGGATCCCTCCCACCTGTGATGGCCTAATGGCTCCCACCCCACCCCACAGCTATTTCCCAAGGCTCTTACATTATCCCACTCCCACACAGACCTCCAGCAGGAAGGATGAACCACCAGCCCTGGTCCCCAAGACACCAGACTTCAGAAAAAGGTCTCCCTCACTCTGGTCAAATTCAAAGTCGATTTGGAAGGCCAGTGGGAGGAATGGAGCTGACAGTGTTTAATAAAAATTGCTCAGCTGGGTTATCTTCCTGGAGGGACATGCACTGGGCCTTCCTGGGTTCAGTATTTCTTTCCCACCACTGCGCCCCACCCCAGGGCCAGTGGGACATGTTGGGGGGATATGGAAGCAAGTGGAAAAGACCCCTTTCTGGCTGCCTTTCTGCCGGGGTCCAACCCCAGCAGGTCCAGGGATCCCCAAAGGCGTGGACGGAGTCGGCGAAGAAGGAATGACACAGAGGCAGCGTTCAGTTGATCAGCAGCCTAGCCAGGATCTCTAGCCCGGATCTCCAGCCAAGTTCTGGTCTGGATCTCCAGAGAGGTTCTGCTTCGGATCTCCAGCGAGGTTCTGTAGCCATGTTCCCTCGCTAGGTTCTCCAGCCAGGTTCTGTCCAGGCTCTCCAGTCAGGTTCAGTGTCCAGGTTCCAGTCAGGTTCTCCTGCCAATCTCTGTAGTCAGGTTCAGTCCAGGATCCCTTGCCATGTTCTCCCGCTAGGCTCTGTCTCTAGGCTCTGAGGCCAGTCCCTCTCCAGGATCCTCCGGCATGCTCTCTCCAGCAAAGTTCTTCTGTCTCTAGGCTCCTTGTAGGTTCTGTCTTCTTGATTCTGTTCTAAGTTCTGAGTGTTTCTGTCTTGTTACAACTGTATTTATACCAGTTGATTCAATTCTATCAATCTCTATTACAAAGGTTAGGGCGTTTCTTATCTCCATTCCAGGGAGAAAAGATTATGTAGTTTAAGCATGATTGTTCGTAGTTAAAGGGATTAATTACCCGCCTGGCACTTAGTTGAGGGGTTTTATTCCCTCCCTAACTTCAGGGGAAAATCCCTACCTGGGGATTCAACCTTTCTCGGAGAGGTGACTTTGGTTAAAACACAGCACCAAGAAGGTGAGCAAACATATTAAGAACCGTATGCCATATATGCCAGGTCCCTTGAAACAGCAAGGATGGACCGGCTCCCGGCACCTTTCCTTCCAGCAAAAATAAAATCACCACTATTGGATACCCGCCATATACTCGGCACAGGGCTCGGCCATTTACTCGCATTACTTCCATTCAGAAAGGATGGCATTGGCTCCGTTTTCATCTCTAAGTGCCTTGAGCATCCTGGGCAGGGCCAGGCTAGCATTGGGACCAATAACCAGCCAAACTTGACCATGGAAGGGAGAGCAGGAAGGCTGCAGTGAAAGATGAGGAGAGTGCTACTTGTGTGTCCCCACAAACAATGCACACACACACACACACACAGGCACACTCACCCTCCTCTCTCTTGGCCAGATGGGTGCTGGCTTCACCAGTCAACAGAGGATAGCCAGAGGGAGGAGGCTGCCACTGAGAAGGTTGAGTGTCAGAAGCCAGGGACACAGTGGGGGGAATTCTCAGCTTTCAAGGACAAGGAGGTTGCCTCCGAAAGCCAGGAGTTCTGGGAGCCCTAGAAACTCCGGGGTGGAGAAAAGAAAGTCAAGCGAAATGTCTGCTTTTTATCCCACTAATGCCTCTCGAGAAGTGATATCTCTCGAAAAGTCAAAGTTCCTGCGATGAGGCTTAACATGGCCACTTTGGAAAAAACCTCAGCTCCAGGAATGTAACAACAGAAAATAATTAAGGTCTAATAAGGTCACTGTTCCACCTTAACACCTTTTCAGTTCCAGTTAAAACCTCTACTAATTTGCCAAGAAAAACCAGCCTCACTTGGGTCTTATTATTTGAATCACGTCCTGTCTCTTAATTTAAACGAGAGGCTCACATAAGGATTTTTTTTATTTTAAATTACAATGCCGACTTTCTTCCAGTTGATTACGGTATATGACTCTCTGTTGGAAAGCCATTATTTTTTGCTATGATTTACAAAGCATTTAAAGCGAAATCAATGTAATAAATATTGAAGTATTGTAATAGATAATTCCATATATTTAACCGGAGACACAGTGCAGCCTGGTTCGGGCAGCCAGGAGAGGAGCCAGGAGGGGACGGGGTGGGCGAGTGACCTGATATTCACTCAGAGAGTGACGTCTTCTCTTCTCTCCTGGATTCATTCAGCCCGATTCACTGAGTGCTCCCTAAGGCCCTGCACCCTGGGCTTGGGACTGCGGGCAGTGTGGGGTGCCCAAGACGTGCTCTCTAGGTGCCAGACACTCTTTGGGAAAAATTTGGGAGGGACTGGAAATGGAGGCCACCAGACCTGTGTAAGGAGCCCTGTGATGGGGAAAGGCCCCCCAGTAAGGGAGGTACCACCAGTGGGTTGGCCCCCATAACATACCTCTGGTGCAGGCAATGTGCTCTGTCTGCAGAGCCACTTGAGTGCCTCGGAGGTTTTCGTACAGATTTTGTCGACTTGTGATGGCGCATGGATAGTGCATGCACACACACGCGTACACATGCACACACACATACACGCACACGCACGGCCACACATGTTTAGCAGATCTCAGAGGAGGAAGATATATTGTCCTTTGCCTTCCCACCCCAAGCCTGAACTCAAGCCCCAAGTCCCTAGCTCTGAACATTTTCCACCATAAATCCCAGGAGGGGACACACAGAGGGAAAGGAAGCAGAGAGAGGAGATTTACAGCAAACTTGCTTCCTGACACCTCTTTGGCCCATCCCATAAAATAACAATTTTGCCAGATAAATCACTCAGAGTCTCAGGGGTCTTACTCTTGTCCTTGTGGGGTCTTTGGTGGAAGTCAGCAGGACATGGTCAAAGGATTCCACTTAGCTGGGTCCTCAGTGACAACATCAATCCTGGACAGCATGGGGCAGGTGGTGACTCAGATCTAATCCCCGGAATATGGGGGTGGGGTGGAGAATGGGGTGATGGTAGAGAGCATTAAGCTATCATCACCCAAGAGAGAGCATGGCATCAGGGATTCAGCATGGGCTTTGAGCAAATCCCACCTCAAATTCCTAGCTGTGTGACTTTGGGCAAGTTATTTAACCTCTCTGGGCCTTGGTTTACTTCTCTGTAAATGCAGGACATAGAATGTCCACCTAACAGTATATGTATGAAAATTCATTGAGAATAATGTAGCCAAAGTGCCTGGCATAAAGTAGGTATTCAGAAATCGGTCTGATTCAGGGGAACCGAGCTGGCACAATTTTGAGGGAGTATGTGTGTGGGGCTGGGGGCTAGAGGGGGCATGCTCTGGCCTGAGGATCAGGAGTTCACCCGCAGGGCAGCTGTCAGCAGCTCAGTGGATGGATGAGTGAAAGTGTAAGAGGTGGGAGGCGAAGGTGCTGGGGAGGGAGCCATCTTCAAATAAAAATGAGAGGAGCATGGCGGCTGAAAGAACGGGGCTGTTTAATATAAGCCCCACCCGAGACATCTCTGCCCTGGGACCCATCCTTCCTGCCCCACTCCCTCCAGTCCTGTGTCCCTGTCCTGTTTCCTAAAGTTTCCCTCAGAACAGAGGCCCATTCGTGTCCCTGATCCTTGGGAAGGCCAGAGAGCAGCAGACACCTGCCCCCTCCCCCCCCCCCCAATCCTGGACTCCCAGCCCCTCCCAGCCTTCCCCATCTCCCACAGAGGATGGGGACCCCAGGCAACCTGCTCCCAATGTGATGTCTGGGCAGATAAGTGCCCAACGATGGCAGGCCTATTAGGAGGCCTTCGTGGGGGAGGGGTTGGGGAGGAGGAGGGGATTTTCCATTCTCTGAGCCACTGGATTACCCCGTCAGGGGATCAGGGAAGAACTCGCTGCTTAAACTGCCTCTTCACAGCCCAGCCGCTGCCCTGGCTCTCAGCCTTCCGTGTTCTCAGCAGGGATCTTAGCGAGCCTCGCCTTGCCTGCTTTTGAGGTGGTTTTTGTGTGTGTGATCTGAGTCAGCCTTGTGGGCAAAACAGTCTCCTCTCCCTCCACCCCCAAAGCTATGACACCAAAGAGGGACTCTAAAGGGATCAGCATGCCACCACCTCCACCAACCTCACCTTCCATGAGACCTCAGGTCTGAAGATGGATCCAGAAGGTGTAGTTCAGAGACGTGAAGTGACTTGCTCTGAGTCACACAGCAAGAAACAGGCAACCAAGTTGGTTTCCTGACTGTGGTTGGATTTATAGGGGCATGTTCTCTGCCGAGCGAGCCAGGTCTATACCAGGGACGGGAAGGAGCCCAAGACTCTACATTTCTCCCTTAATTGAAGATTTGCTGCTGAACTTCCCTCAGCCCCAATGTGAGCTTTAGAGGGAAGGGAACCCATTCAGTCTCTCCGGCTGCAGGGGACCAGCAGATGGGGAGGTGGGAAGGAGATTAGATTTAAAGACTTTAAAGTCGTAAGGTCTAGTCCCAGCCTTACCTCTTAATGTGCTGTGTGACCTTGGGCAAACCACCTCCCCTCTCTGAGTGCAGTTTGTCTTCTCTGCAAAACGAAGATAACATCTCTTTCAGAATTGTTTTGAAAATGCAGGAAGAGCATCAAGCATAGCCCCTTACATACTAGCTGCTCAAAATCATGGTGGAGGCAGAATTAGAGGTGATTTTATTTCCTTTACCCAGAGCTGTGCCCATTCCCCAGAACAAGAGTCTCCACTGCACATTCAAACAGCTGGTTCGTCCCACTGGGAGGGCAAATCCATCATGTTCGGCAGCTATTGGCCTCCCCCGCCTGGTGTAAGGTTATTGTGGGGTCATGCCCCCACACCTTGTGTCCACTTTCTAGAAAGAGGCCCAAAAGCCCCCCACCCCAGCCCCGTGCGGCCCCTAGGAGCCTTTAGCTGACAAAGTGGTCATCTGTGACCTTCCTAATGGCCTGTGTTCCTTTCAGTCAGAAAATTCTATGATCCTGTGACCCCGTAAAGCCCTGCCCTGCTAATGGTTTTATGATCTTCCAGAGGAATCCTCTCTTTGCCCTCCTTAACCCCCAATCCCCTTTCAGTAGGTCCTAGTCAAAATAAACAACGTTTATGACCAGAGAAGGATTCAAGGTCCGCATTGCAAACAAACCGCAGAGCCCTTTGAAGGTGCCTGGAGAATCCATCACTCCTGGGGTGTGATGCTCCCCAGGCCCAAGGGGAGGTGGGCCCTGGGAAGGGGCGGCAGGCCTGGGAAGCTGGGCTCTGGGTCTAGATTTAGAATCTGAGGATCCTGTGCCACGTCAGGGGCTCTCTCCCCAGCACCAAGCCTGCCCCCCTGCAGGGAAGTGAGGGGAAAGGTGGAAGGGGACTGGGCACAGCCCAGCGATGAGCAGACTTTTCTGTTGCATGTGCCTGGCATGTCATCAGGGGAGAAGGGGACAAAATGAAAGAGTGGGGGTGGGGGGGGCGGGATAAAGAGGCAAATGAAGAAACAGTGAGCATGAGTGCATGAGAGGGTTAGAGCCGAGAAACCCGGAGGTCTCAGGCCTCATCACTACCTCCACTGCCCTCGTGGATGGTGGCTTAACGGTAGCCACCTTAGGACAACTTTTCTTAAAGAAAACTAGTCCAACTGCCCTCAGGAGAAAATCAGCCAGCCGAGCTAGAGAGAGCGGGAAAGAGAGAGAACCGGACTCTGTTCTGTGTTTCCCTGGGAGGCCCTGAGCATCCCCCTTAGTGAGTGAGAAGTGGAGACCCTCCATCCAGAAGGAACACTCCTCCTCCCCCTACCCCAGGTGAAGGCAGAGCCCCTCCCCCACACTCTTTCAGCACCCTCAATGGGAGAAAGGGGCCCACGGTGGTGGTCGTAGGTGGTCCATAGCCCATGTTGTCTCAGCTCTGCCTTCCTCTTGCCAAGTGGGTCCCATGTCTCGCCTGGGCTCAGCCTCCTCCGGCAGGTGCAGCTGAGAGCGGATGTGTTTTCAAGGAGGACCGGCTCGGCCTGAGGAACGTTTGTTGGAGAATATTAACACAGAATTCCCAGAGGCCCAAGTCTGAGAGCAGCTTTCTAGGACATGCAGCTCAACCACCGTACCAGCCCCCAGAATTGGGGCACGGGCCTGGGGGCCGGCATGCTCTGTCTCAGGGCTGGGGGAGGGAGGAACCCCCTGGGGCCTGTGCCTTATCATTTGCCCGACTAAAAATACTGTGCTACCGGCAGGTTGGGTGAGGAGCTAGGCAGGAAATATGTGCAGGTAGCAAGGTTTCTATCACATTGATCAGGTACCAGCTTAGAGCATTTGCATATGTGGCATTATAATGAATGCTCGATGAGTGGGAGTCAGGGAGCTGGGAGACTGGAACAAAGATGGAAGGGGAGATAGCTGGAAATGCAGGCACGAGTTTTTCCAGGACAAATATAGTTTGTCCAAAAAGTATCCTCTGCCTAAACTAAAAGAATAATTTCAGTGACTTTTTATGATCTCATATGAGTGAATTTAGAACTTTCAGCAGAGTGCCCTGGTGCCCAGCACAATGCTTTATATATAAAAGGCCCTCCGTGACATAGAATTTAAGGGCTAGAAGGGCCTTGGGAACATCTAGGCCAGTAGGTTTCAATGTTGGTTGAATATGTATCGAATCCCCTGGGGTGCTTTTTAAAAAAATAAAATAAAATGCTGGGCACCCACCTCCGGAGATTCTGATCTAGTTGGTCTGGGTGGGAGCCCAGGTGCCTGTGCTTTTTAAAAGCTCCCCAGATGGTTTTACTGAGCAGCCAGGGTTGAGAACCACCAGTCCAGGCCAGTACTTCACTTTCCAGAGGTAGAAACTGAGGTCGAGAGAGCAGTTTACCTAGGCTAACTGGCAGCAGAACCAGGAGAGAAGGTACCCTGACTCATGTGTTAAATGAGCAAGAAAAGATGGGTCCTCTTTTGGAGGCATCTTTATCTGCAGAGACCAGCTACCCAAACCCCTCCTCCCACCCCCACATTTTCATATTGTTTTCATCAGGGGCCAGGCAGGCTGGCATCTTGACCCTGCTCCTCCTGGCCTCCCATCCTGAGTCCCTGGGGACTCATAGAGGGCAAACACCCAATTCAGATATTGTCAGACAGCCCTGGAACCTCCGAGAGTAACGGGGCAGCTGCATCAGCATATGCCCCAGAGCAGGGGCGCAGGAGTGTGTGTGTGCCAAAGTGCACATGCACCTAGACGCACACGGATGTAGGAGCCTATGCAGATGATCCTCTTGCATATGGGCACTCTCACGTCTGCAGTGAGAGCACTCACGTGTGTGCGCATAGATAGCCACATGTGGGAGGGTATGCATGTTCATGTCAGCGTCATCTATGAGGCAGTGTGGGTGTGTGAGAAATAGGTATAAATGTACCAACGTTTCTAGAATGCTGATACATGTGTCTGTAATGATGTACAGGTGCAAAAAGCTAGGCCAACCTTTACAGAATCTATACTTCCATTGGAGACATATGTGGGACGATGCATACGGAGCTGGCCAGCCACGCGAATGTGTGTGACTGGCAGTCTGTGTGTGCAGGGTGCAAGTAAATGTGGAGAGAGAAGAGGTTTCTGCGATTCCCATCACATGTCTCCTAAGTAATCATTGGGAAATATGTGTTGGAAAACTGTATCGTTCATGCTTAAATATATCTCAGCATATACAGAGGAAACATGATTATTGTGCCAACTGAGATGCTACACATTAACATTGTTTATCATTGATAGAATTAAATAACCCATGCAAGGCCCTGGTAGCATTTCTTACAATTTTATTTAACACTGTTTTGACCAAGCAGCATTTGGCAAACGCCACATATACACTGTAGATGACCGGAACAAATGCATACTCTGTGAGATATAATATACAACACATGAAAAGTGTTAACAGAGGAGTGTTAAAAAATTCCAATTGTCCCCATCTTTCTTTGGGCTCCACTCATCCCCCTTCCTTCCCCAAACCTGATTAAAATCCATCCCTTCACACTTCCCTAGGAGGTCCCTGCATTTGTATTTGAGAGATAAATGGAGGGTGAGGATTTGGGGTGGGAGAAGAGATAACATTCTCAGACCTGGTCTCTGGAATGTTTCTACTCCTCCCCAGTCTGTCAGAGGCAGGCCCGAGCCCCAGCATGTGTTAAAATAAGACCAAAGGAAGCATTTTTATAGGTTCTGCAGACCCTTGGGTTGACTGACAAAGTTATTCATTCAGAATGAGTAAAAAGTGCAATAAAATTAGTAGTAAATCCTTCATTAAAAGATTCATAGAAATGGTTCCCTGCTTCTCTTTTTTTAAGGACAAACCATATCCTTTCTTGTGCCCAAATGAGAACAACCCGACACATAGTTAGAGGTCTGCCATCTCACCTTTCAAAATGTGTGCTGGCCAATGACCTAGCATGTGGGCGAAATGATGCACAGCCTGAGAGAAAAGAACAACTCAGGAGCCGGGAAGCTGGGGTCTTCATTGACAGTGCAGACTGGAGCACGAGCAAGAAAATGGTAGAACTACAAATGGGGGTCATACCAGCTGAAAATGCTCCCTTACCAGCCACTGGGCAGTGAGCGAGGTTGCATTTATTCCCAAAGATTATGAATAAATGACACTTGTAGGCCTTTCCAAACTTGGAAAAGACGTCTTAATCTCGTGGGAACCAGGGCTGAAATTACACATGGAACCTCAAAGCCTAGCTCCCTTGGGTGTGTTTTGTCACCATGAGGCTTCCTTTGGGCATGAAACAGGGGACTCCCTACACCTACCTTCCTGAATTCTAATTTTCTCTAACTTCTCTCCTACTGATACATAAAGACAAAAATGGCCAAGTAGAATTTGAACATTGATTGGATCCACCCCACTCGCCAAATCCTTTGCCACCTGCAATGAAGCAGTCCTCAGAACTGTCTTTCCAGACAGCCCCTGGCCCCTCTCCGCCAGCAGGGATACCAGCCAACCTGCACCAAAAAGCATGGCATCATCTTCACACTGCTCCAGTCAGGACGTTGGCTCTCCGGAGGTTGGTGCCATGCACTGTCTCCTGCATGAATATAGAAAAAAAATTTTCCTAATGTTTGGATTAGAAGTAAGAATGGTGACAAGTACCCATCAATGTGTGTGCCTCTCCCCAACACACACACACACACACACACACACACACACACACACACTCCCACTCGCACACACCCACACGCACCCTGTCCTTGCAGATAAATCATGAATCATCTCCGTGGCTGAACATTTTAGCGTTCGGTAATATTCTCAGAGGCCCAAGGTTTTCAGGCAAATCCCAGGTCTGTGCACAAGGACATTGCATAAATCCCTCCCCTTATGAAAGGCCAGGCCGAGCAGATGGGACCACTCTTAAGTAAACTACCGAGCCCTCCCTTGTCCATCTCGGGAGGAGCAGCAGGGAGCCAGCCCTACCAGCCAGGAGAGCAGAGAGCAGCAAAAGCTGCTAATTCTGAGGCTAATGTTCACATCCCCAACTTATCTCTCTGAGGGAGGTGTCCGTTTGACCACACAATCCTCCCTCCTCTCCCCCAAGGGGAAATCAGATCTTGAAGTCAGATTGGAGGAGGTCTCAGCCGACCAAGTGGTGGCCAGAGTTGGGAAAGCAAACAGAGCATTGGAGAGCCAGCCTGGGCCAGGAGGAGGTGAGAGGCCAGAGGGCCCCTCAAACCCAGTTTCTTTCCGTGCTAAGTCTGGGAAATAACCTCACAACAGCTCCACTTTCCGATAACCCGCCTCATTAATATATATTTTTAAAAATATATTTTTTAAAGAAGAAGAAAGGGCAGATAATTAACACTCGGTGGAGGTAGAGGCTTCCTCCATTCGGTTCTCTGCCTCCGCCCCCCCCCCGCCCCCTGCAGCCTAGGCCAAATACATACACTGTACTATCTATCACCCCAGCCCCTACTCATCTCCCCAGGTGTGTCAGGAAGACATAAGGCAGGTGGATGGAGAGAGAGACAGACTCGGCACCCCAGGTGCTCACAGGGAAATGCACGGACTGTGAAATTACACCAGGGCTGGACAACTTACCACCGTACTGGAACCCTTGGGGTACTGAAATAATTAACTTGCTAATCAGCTACACCTTGCTTCTTTCCTTTCTTTCTGGAAAAAACACACAATTGCAAATCTCCTTCACATCAGGTTCCTATGTCAGTCGCTTGGAGACAAGTGATGCTTTGGAAGAAATACACTTTGTGCCTCCATGTAGACTGAAATGCACCAGACCAAGTTGGGCCTCCTCCTCTTGCCCACCCCTTCCCACTAGGCCTGGGGGCCACACAGGGACAGAATGTTTCTGGAGATGCAGGGTTTTTTATGTCCACGCCGCGGAGCTTTTCCATCTCCGCTAAGCTTTCTCGCTTTCGGCCCTCTTTAACTTGCTCGCTGGCGCTAAACAGCCAAGATCCATGTGGAGAAAAGAGGATTGATTAGAATCGTAATAATAATCCCCGATTCGTCCGGCTTTAGCGTTCACAAAGTGTTTTCACACATTATCTCCTTCGGTCTGAGGAGTTGGGAGCTGGAAGGGATCTAAGCAACTATTTAGCCCCACCCCCTTGTGTTACACAGGGGGAAACTGAGGCCCAGAAAGGGTAAATGTCTTCTCCAAAGGCCACAGCTAAGGACAGTGTGGCCAGGTCCCCACTGAGACTCTGTGTCGACTCTGATACTCCGAAAAGAGAGAAAGGGCATGGTCATCTCTTTGCTCCACGGTGGATATATAAGCCAAGAAATCAAAAAATTAAAAATAAGACATTAGAACGAATAAAGGTAATTCTCGTAAGAAATTATTTGGCGGGTGGAAGGCTGGGAGTAGGGGATACTAGTCTAAGTCCTAAATGGAACATGTTAATTAACACACTTCCCTCGCCTCCCTCTCTCTGTCTCTTTGTCACCTCACCTCCCCCTTCTCTCCAGGTTTAAAAATATGAGCATTATGTAGTTTGAGATCTAAGGCTTAATGTGGGCATAGGCCCTGAAGGAGAAAGCATACTTTTCTTGGGTTCAAATCTGGCACCTACCCCCCATCAGGATTCACAGCATGATGGGCTCATGTGTGCATGTGTGTGTCCGCTCAAGACATTGGATTTAACGGTGAAAAACAGGCATCTTGATCCTTTCACAGATCAGATGATTTGCAAATTAATAGCTCTTCCTCCCACCACCAGGCTCTGAGGAGGTGAAAAAAGATTTCTGATGGGAAAGGGGAAGGCAGAAAATTATAAAACGGGGAAAGGAAGTTAAATGACATTGTATTCTGTGGAAAAAAATACTTCCCTGTGAACGGCGAGAGTATATTTGGACACGGGGCTCTGCGTTTCCACAGGGCCGCCTTGCCCCAGTTGCCCGAGCCTGTTGGAAGGTAAGCGGTTCCTTTGTGTGTTCGTTTATTACTAAGCCCAACTCTTTTCCCTCTAAAACTCCTTCTTCTCCCTGTTGAGCTGACCATGCTTCTGGATTTATGAAGAGAGATGTTTTAGCAGAAATCCCCCAGAGTGTCCCATCAGCCCTAAATCCCAGACCCACTCACCGCCCCCCCCCAAGACCCTATGACACACAGCATGCCAACACGGCTTCCTCTTGCCTATGCATTAGCCATCCATTGTGGCAACCTGACATCTCTCACACATAAAACCGTAAGAGAGAAATAAAATATCTGTCTCTTGGCGAAAATAAAGCTTTGCCTCCCTCCTGATGTATAGGATATAAAATAAAGCCGCGGCTCCAATAGTGGCTTTTCCTTATGCCGGAGTTGCCTTTGCACACACAGAGACAATGAAGACGGATGGTTTGGGACAAGGCCCAGCCTCCTGGGGCCACCTTCACCTTTTTTTATTATCCTCTCTTCCCCCCTCCCTCCCCGCCTTTTTCTTTCTTCTTCACTTTCTTTCCTTTCTGGTTTGGATTTGCCTTTTATATGCCCTTCTCTTTCTATCCCCTGGAACTTTATTCCTCCTGCTCACTTTCTTTCTAAAGCATGACAGACAAGAGAGAAGAGCCAAGTTTCTCACCTTCTCACGCGTGCCCGCTATCTCCCCACCTCCCCCTTCTCCAGACCCCAACTCTCTCTGGACTGCCAGCCCCTATGACGAATTTTGCTGTTACTGCTCAGGGATTTGCTTTGGTCAAATATATAAATCCTCCCAAGGGACAATTAAGAATGTGTTTAGTGGGGTGGGGGGTGGATTTTTTTTTTCCTGGGGAGCTGCTCTTTCCCTCTCATTCCTCTCTCTCTCTAGGCTGGCTGGTTTATGGATCTCAACAATTATTTATTTAGTCTCTGAGGAGGCCAGCAGGGCAAACCTGCTAACTCTGAGGGGTGAAAGTTAACATTCACCTCCCAAACTCAAGCCTCAAAACTGCATCATAGACAGCCCGCAGGCCTTGGGCCTCTTCCTGCCAAGTCCAACATTCCCCTGCCTCTTTTTCCAGTCCTGGAAACAGAGGGTGCTTCGGGGGAAATAAGAGGAGCCCCTCCCCAGGGTCACACAGATAGAACCGTCTCCCTAAGTCACACAATCACAGAAACACCGTCACCTTCCTGCCCTCCCCCACAGCACATGTGCCCATCTCTCTTCTCTTCTGTGCCCAGGGGCCTCACACCTGCCAGGTGTGCATCCCTCTCCACTGTGCTTCTGCGTCTCCCCACTTCTGTCTGGGCGCGTTTGTCCCTAGAAGACTCTTCCCATCCTTGCCCTGACCTCATCCCTCCAGCAGCCCTCTATCCATCTACCATTCAAAACCTCCCCACTCCCACCCAGGGCTGCAGGACACACCTCAGGTCCTGGGAAAATAGTGACTGAAAGAAGGGGCTCAGGGTCTGGGCTGGGCGTGGGGGGACACTATGGGAGGGGGAGACTTGGTGTTGCCTGAAGGTAGGAAATGTCCCACAGAGGGGCAGTGGGTGGCTTTCAGCCTCTGAGATGGATGAAGGGCGTGTGTGAGTGTGTGTGGAGGGCTCCTGGTCACCCCTAATCGGAGGAGATTTTTATTAATGCAAACATGGAGGGGCTGGTGAAGCAGCACCATCTATTGAACTCTGCCCCCCCCCAAAAAAAGAGGGGAGGGGGGCTTAGAGCAGCCAAGTCCAGAAAGAATTCAACCCCATTCCCAAAGGTAGTTAGCTTTGGGGTCTCTCCCCCTCTGTGTCTCTTTCCACTTGATCTCTCTCCAGATCTCGGCAGTGACCACCGCCATTAGGTAAGGGGAGAGAGTCAATTAGTGGGAGGATTAATTACTCGGCGGCGCGAGCCCCGTTTGTCTTCCTTACGGGGTGTGTGTGCTCAGACCGGGGAACACGGGCACGCACCCAAGTACACATTGTTGTCACGCCGTCTTAGACGTTTTATTTATTTGTTGGATTCCTGCCCAGAGCCGCTCACACGCTTCGCTTTTCCACGGGCGCCGCGTCTCCCACCAAACACACCGCCTCCTCTTCTCCCGCCTCGGAGCGCGCCTGTCACCCCCCCGCCGCGTCCCCCTGGTCCCCAGTCCCGCAGGCCGCCCCTCGGCGCCTGTCCCCGCCGCTTTTTTATTTTTTGGTGGTTGTTGCTGCGTGTCTCCCCGCCCCCCCGCCCCTTTCTTTTCCTCTACTCTTCCATGCGTTTCCCCCAGCACGTCTTTTATTGCGGCTGACTCGTTCACATTCCTCCCTCTTCTCTCTGGTTTTCCGCCCTCATTCTCTTTCCCCGTCCCTCTCCCCTCACTTCTCTCTCCTGCCTCCTCCAGCCACCCCACCCCACCCCCCACCCTTCGGAGACCGCCGCGCCCCGTCTTGGCTCCGCAGCACCGACTCGCATCAGCGATCACCGAGCTCCCTCGACCTCGCTCCGCTCCGCGCCCAGGATCTCGCCAGCCCCCGTGGGAAGCCGGGCTCGTTGACCCAGCCGAGCGCTCACGTGAAACCCCCGCCGGATGCTGCCCTTTCCTGGTCTCTGGGTACCCCCCCCCTTCCCCCGCGCACTCCACCCCCAAGCCTTCGCTTGGGAAAACCTGGCCGAGGCCAAGTACGTGGGTGATAAGCCCCCCCAAACTTCTCTCCTTCCGTCAGGCCCCGCCTGAGGGATCGCCAGCAAACCGGCTAACTTGGGTTTCTTCCCGGGGAAGAGGAGACAATCCCGACCCCGCTCTCACTGTGGGGGCCAGGGGACCGAGGGCTGTAAACTGTGAAGTGCTGCACACAAGCAGGTCATTTCCAGGACAGAGTGATGGAGTAAGATGAAGGCACCCGGAGGCAGGAGCGAGTGGGAGAGGAAAAGGAGGGACTGGGAGCTCGGGTCAGATGCGAGAGGCGCGGGCCAGTTTCCCGCGTGGCCTCGGGGCGTCCTCGCCCGGTCCGTGCAGTCTGCGTGGCCTCTGGGACCGGCGGCGTCCAGGGCTCCTCGGGCCCCGCGGCCTCACCGCCGGTCCCAGGGGGTGGTGGGCTGGACAGGAGCGCTGAGGGCGAGGAGGGACGACGGCATCGGCGGTCGCCGCTTTTGGGAGATGAACAGCGGGGCAAACTCGGGTCCTGGGCCTCAGGAGCCACTCTAGAACGTGGGGGAGGGAGGCGAAGCGGGGCTCGTAACTAAGGAGGCAGCGGTGAGCAAGGAGGTGTAGGATAGGGCTCGTTCCCCGCCCCCCCAAACTGCAGAACGGCCGGGAGGGCTGGCAGAACCCAGACTGTCCCGGTTCCCCGGCGGGATCCCACCTCGGGGCTGACCCTCCAGGCGTTTTGCTGAGAAGAAAAGCCTATCCTGTGAAAACCGGCTCCTGGGCCTTCCCCAAGCGTGTCCGGGGGAGGTGGGAGTGCCCTGGGGCGCCCAGTCCAGAGGTTACGGGACCTGAGGAGGTGCGGGTGTGCGTAGAGGGAAGGTTGTTGCTCTCCGCAGAGCAGCCGTCGGTTTAAATGCAGAGCTGAGCTGAGCTGAGCAGAGCTGAGAGGCCTCGGAGAATTTGGAAAGCTCGGTCAGTTTCTTCTCCACGTCTCTGTGCCCAATTACATTTTAAAATAAAAACTCAGTGGAAACCAAGAAAACATCCATCTAGTCACTAGATTCTAGTGTGCTGTGCCCCTGGAGGCGTTAAATCTGGACTTTAAACCTAGAAGCCAGAGCCAGGAGGCGCGCCTGGAGTGGCGCGCCCTGACCTCCTGGTAGCCGCTTGGGTTGGTTCCCGCGGACCTGTTTACTAGCCATCTGGACACAGGGACGAGCAGAGGCCACTGTCCCAGAGCCGGCATCCTGTCCTCACCCTCCGCTCCTCTGCCACGCTGCCCCCCCAGCAACAGAGAGGGTTCCCTGAACCCCCAGATGGGTGCAGCAACCTCCTCCTGCCTAACCGAAGGGAAGCGGCAGCGGGTGTGGGGTTCAGGAGGGGCCCGCAGCCGGGTCCAGCTGTCACCTCGCAGGTCCCCCGCCGACCGCCCTCCCCAACCCCCGTGGCCCGTCTGCTTTGCATAAGAAGAAGCCCAGCTGGGGTGGGGGCGGTGGCGAGCCGCTGGGACCAGGTCCACTATAGATCCCAGGAAGGGGCGGTTGGGTCCCGGGCGCTAGCGGCGAGAACGCAGACAGCTGGGGGAGGGAGGAGCGTGGGGACCGCGACACTGGACCAGCCCCTCCCCGCGACCTACCCAGCACGGCGGGCTGGGGAGACGCCTCGGGCCCCGCTGGAGGCGGCGAGGACCCCGCGCCGCGTATCTCTAGGGTCCTGGAGCACCGGGTACGGGTCGGCTTGTTCCTCTTGAAGTGTCGGTCCGCGGGGGGAGCACAGAGCCAAGTCTAAGCCTCGAAGCCCGCTTGCTGGGTTGGAAAACGGCCTCCTGCGGAGCCCGAACCCAGGTGTGTGTGTGTGTGTGTGTGTGTGTGTGTGTGTGTGTGTGTGTGTGTGTGTGTGTGAAGGGGGTGCGCGGCGAAGGCGTTAGGGGCTGCGCACCCAGAGGTCAGGGTGGGCGGAGCGCCAAAGCGGTGCGCGGCGGGGCCGGCTTCCGAGGAAAAGGTGGCTGGCGGCAAGGCGGGGGCCATCCGCAGGCCCTGGGGGTGTAGGGTGGTGCGGACTGAGACGTGGAGGCAAAGGAGGGGCGTTGGCAGAACTCAAAATCCCAGTCCCACTGAGGCTCAAACCAAACTCGCTGTAGCAGTTTGCCGGTTCGCCGGAAGAGGGTATTCTATTTGCAAAGGGCTCGATTCCCTGCCCCACCCCCAGGCTCAGTGCAGGTGGGGTCCAGGGCTCATTTCCCCCTCGTGAGCCCCGGAGCTTGTGTGGGATGTCTGACCCTGCACCGCGAGCCGGGTAGAAAGGCCAGTCCCCAAATCCCGGCTGGACCGGGCTGGCTGCCTATCCTTATTTTCTTCCACGCTAGGGCCGGATACTGTCCCCCAGCACCCCTCCTTCGAAAGAAAAACAAAAAACAAAACGGGGAGCAAAACAGCAGGACTGCCTAGCTTTGTCGCCTTCAAATTTCACTTCGGGAGAAATCCCAGTTACTGCATAGAAACGGTGCTGTGGAAACGGAATTTGGTATTTGACTGGTGTGGGCCGGGGAGCCAGACTGACCCTTCGAGGCTAAGGCTTTCAGGACCCCGAAGCGACCCCCATGTCCGCGATAATCCGCCCCCGTGGAAGGTGGTCCCGCGTTTATACTCTGAGCGGGGAATTGGTGAGGTAGTAGGGCTCCCTGAGAGGGCACTCCGGAGGGTGTGCACTGTCGGCGGTTGTCCGGGAAAGTTGAGGCCAGCCCGAGGCCTGGAAGAGGGGAGGACCGGTAGCTAGGCTCACCCTGCCCGGGCGCTGCACACCCCAATCCACGGCAGCCTCTAAGTGGTGGTGCCCCAGGGACGACCCCCTTCCCACCGACACCCCCATCCCCACACGCCCCTGTAGCCCTGCGGTTTCCCGCCTCGTCGCTTGTTTTTAGGTGTAAAAGGTGTCTCCGGATCACAGCTTTCTCACAACAACTCGTCCGGGTTGCAACTCTTCACCCAAGGCGTTTCCCCACCCACTCTTGTCCCCTCCCGGGCGCCGCGCCTCCGGTCTCCCCCGCCCCCATCAGGAAACCGCCGGAATCAACTTTACAAGACAGCGCCGCGGGAAACAGACACCCAGATCTCCCAGCGGCCGGGACCCCGTGGACTTCGGCTGGATTGGGGGAGGGGGAACAGGAGGAAGGACCGGAGGAGGGAAATTCTGCTGCCAAGGGCCCTCCCTTCACCACTCCCCCAAAGACGCGCACTGCGGTCGGGCCAAACTTCTAGGCCAAGATAGCAAGAAGAAAGGGGGGGGGGGGAGGCCAACACTCAATGAATTACACTAGGGCCGCCGGGCTCCCAGTCCCAGTTGCACTCCAGTCTTCAACCAGGTTTGATCTTGGAATACGTCCACCCTCCAGCAGAACTGTTCCGCCTGACCTACTCCCGCGTCCCCACCGAAACCGAAGCCTTACCGGAGTAGGAGGGGGCCGGGGCACCTTGCAGCCCGCCGCGCTCACCGCGCCGGGCCGCCGATGCGGCCGCCACTGATCCTCTAAACGCGGTCTCCCCGCACTCTCTCCGGCCTGGGGATGCAGGATGGTTTACAGAGGGACCGCGAGCCGCTGATTGGTCGCAGGCCGCGGTGACGTCGGCGGGCGCTGCATTAAGGCGAGGGGGCTTCTAGAGCTCAGCCAACAGCCGGGAGCAGTGACCGAGCCGCCGGAGCCGGGGAGAGACGCGCCGGGACGGCGGACTGAGCCAGGAGACCAGGGACTGAGGGACGCTTGTCCAGGGAGAGCCAGCCACGCACCGCGGCCCGGGCGGCGACAGCGGCGGCCGGTGCCGAGCTGTTCTGGCCGCGCAGAACTAGCCGCTGCAACCAGGACGTTTTAAAAAGCGCTCTAAGCTACTCCCCCTCTTCCCGACTCCTCCCGCTGCAAAAGAAAAAAAAAAAAAAAAGGAAAGAAAGAGGCTAGAAAGGAAGCCCAGATTTGCCACCACAACGAAAAAAAAGAGGGGACAAGAAAAAGAAAAAGTCGAGCGACTGTGGGGTTGGACGCCGGCAGCCGGAGCGTGGGCCAGCGATGCGGGGCTGCGTGCCCAGGCGGCCGCGAATTGTGACTGGAGCCACGATGCACCGCCAAGCGCGGTGAGGAGCCGGCCCGAAACACCTCCCGACGGAGTCTGGGCGCTGGGAGGGCGGTCCCGAGAACGCGGAGGCCGCCAGGCGGGCCCTGGGCCGAGGTGACGGGGCTGGGGCGGTGGGAAGCTAGCGAGCGCGCCCGGCGGCGACCTCCCGGAGTGGTCCCCCTCCTTTCTCGATTGACACAAACACTTCTCCAAAAGGGGAGAGACCTGAGCAACAACAACAGTCAACTACGAGATCTTCCTCCTGCCCTCCCCTCCGCCCCTCCTCCCGCGGTCTGCCCCCGCCCCCTCCCCCGGCTCACCCCGGGCGCCCAGCACGTCCCGACCCCGCTGTGCGATGCCTGCAGTTTAGGATCCAAAGCTTCTCTACTCGTTTTGTTCTTTTCTTTTATAAAAAGAGGAGGGGAAGTCCGGTGGCGGGCAGCCGGGCACACACACAACCCGCCCTCGCACCCCGACAAAAGCAGATGCACCTTGACTTCTGACAGCTCTACCTCAAGCCCGTGAGAACTCCCTGCAAATAGCTCGTCGCGTGCGTCGCCCTCCTGCTTCCCCGTTTTATTTATTTAATTCGTTACCCTCACCGTCTCGGTGACCTTCACTCCTCCGCGGGTTCTGGGCAGAAGAGTCGCTTTCGCACCCGCCGGAGACTCTTTTCCTCACCCCAGGAGCGGTGGTGGCGCTGCTGGGCCCCGGGCCTTGGGACTCCCAGGCTGCACACCACCGAGGCGCCCAGTTTGCCTCGTCCGTCCCCCTCCCCCACCCCCATTTTGATTTCCTGGTGCGGATTTCGGCTGGCACCGCCGTGTGTGTCTCCTCTTTTTGGAGGGACTGGGGAGCTCCTTTCGGGAGTCAACCCCTCTGCCCTACCTGCTCTTCTCTCTCCGGGCCTCACCCGACTAAACCAAAGACCATGGTGCACTGTGCCGGCTGCAAAAGGCCCATCCTGGACCGCTTCCTCTTGAACGTGCTGGACAGGGCCTGGCACGTCCAGTGCGTCCAGTGCTGTGAATGTAAATGCAACCTGACCGAGAAGTGCTTCTCCCGGGAAGGCAAGCTCTACTGCAAGAACGACTTCTTCCGGTGAGTACTTCCCTCGCGGGCCGCTGCCGCTCCCTCTCCGCGGGCCCTTCGGGGCCAGCCACGGATCAGAGGTCAGCGTGGTTGCGTTAGGGGACTGCCTTTGGAGAGGGCAGCCAAGTCCCGCAGGCGCCCGCCTCCTCGCCAGCTGGCGCGCTGGGCTCCCGGGACGCGTCCCTGCTTGCATCCTGGAAATTGTGGGTCGCGGCTTAGCTGCACGTGCCCAGGAAAAAAGGGTCTGAGCCCGCCTCGGCCCAAAAGCCCCTCCGAGCTTGGAGGAAGGCAGCGCGGCCTCAGGCGTGGTAGCCCTGGCTGCTCTCCTTCCCAGTGCGCGGAGCTCTCCAGCAGCTGCATTCTCACGGCCTCCTGGGTTGCTTGCCCTCCGGGCTGAGCCATGAAGCCCCGTCTAGCTCTACGCCGCCGCGGCTAGAGGTCTCTAAGAGGTCTTGGCGGGAACCGCGGAGCTTTTTGCACGGGGTGTCACAGCCGCTTGCCCAGGCATCGGCAGGAAATAGCCCCTATCCTACACATCCCGGGGCGTTCCCGAAACCCCGACCAGCCTCCCGGCGCTTGCCTCGGCAAACTGCCTCTCCGCCACTGTGAAACGCCCAGAGGCTGCCGCCTCCCTGAAGATCGTTTCCCCTGCTCACCCCGCTGCCTGGGGTTGGCGGGAGGTTTGGCCTCCGCCCTACGCGGACTTTGGCTCTGGGGCGGGGGATCCACTCGGAGCTCTCCCAAGCACTGCCCATCACCCCGCCACCTCCTTGCGGAAACTTGGGGGGGGGGGGGGGAAGCCACGAATTCTCCCGAGGCCCCTCCATTTAGCATTTTAATCGTATTCTCTGAAATTCACTGTTTGGGTCACCAAATCCACACAAACGCACAAGTCAACAGAGAACTGGAGCGAATTCGAATTGTCATTCCCCGTGCGGTGCTGGGAACCTCCCAGTTTCCTGGGCTGACTAGGTCTCTATTTTCTTCGGAGTCTGTAGTGACAGATCAAACTGGGAGAGGGGGGTGGGTGGGAGTTCAAGCCACCTGTCCCCAATGCCACCCCAGGACGCGTGGCTCTGGTTACGGGAGACTGTGCAGCAAAGCGCGGTGCAGGCTGGTATTGCCAGGAGAAGCCCAGGCTGAAGCTCTGAGCCTCGGCAGGCCATGCCCGCTTTCCCTGGCGCTGGCGGGAACCCAGCCGGGGAGCCGCGCACCGTGCCAGTGGGCCCCAGAGGCCTGGCCCTCCCGCAAAGCGCGTCCCGGTGTCTAAAGCCAAGCCGCGGCTCTAGCTTGCGCCAACCTGCCTGTCTTTGGGCTGGAACGTGGCTGCGGTCCAGCTGCGGCCGTCTGGGCTCTCCCAGGCTGTTTGTTCACCTGCAGCGGGACTGGACCTCGCCAACCCCTCCACCCCCCATCCCCCGCCAGTGCGCGGGTCCTTTGGCGGTGAAGGAGAACGCGCGCTAGAAGAAAAGCGGCGCTAGGGTGGCGTTTATAAGGCGCTCTAATTAGAATTTGACTGTTTTCTGAATCTAATCGGAAAATAAGTGCCTCCCTCCCCCTTCCCTTCTCCGCCTTGCCGCCTTCTCTCGGGCAGCGCTTTTTTCCTCGGGGACACATCGGGCATGAGGCTAGGAGTGGGGGCAGTTTGGGCTCCGCGCTCTCTCTCTAACGAAATGGATCTCCTCCCGCACTTTTCGTGGTGCCCACGCTCTTTTCTGCTTTCTTGCCTACTTGATCGGCATTCTGTCTTTGTTACTTTTTTGCTGTCTCTCTTTTTTCATTTCCCCCTTCCTTTTCGCCTTCCTCCATTTTCCACTTATTTATTTCTCCCTGTCTTTTCCCCTGCCTCTGTGTTCTCTGCCCCTTCCCCCCGCCCCCCAACCTCCCTTGCAGGTGTTTCGGTACAAAATGCGCAGGCTGCGCACAGGGCATCTCCCCTAGCGACCTGGTGCGGAGAGCGCGGAGCAAAGTGTTTCACCTCAACTGCTTCACCTGCATGATGTGTAACAAGCAGCTCTCCACCGGCGAGGAGCTCTACATCATCGACGAGAACAAGTTCGTCTGCAAAGAGGATTACCTAAGCAACAGCAGCGTCGCCAAAGAGAACAGCCTGCACTCGGGTGAGGCCCCAATTCCCCGAGCACCCGGGGCGGGCAGGTCCTGGGCAAGGAAGGTAGGCCAAGGCCGCTGCTCACAACTGTCCCTCCCTTCTCTCCAGCCACCACGGGCAGTGACCCCAGTTTGTCTCCGGACTCCCAAGACCCGTCGCAGGACGACGCCAAGGACTCGGAGAGCGCCAACGTGTCGGACAAGGAAGGGGGCAGCAATGAGAATGACGACCAGAACCTGGGCGCCAAGCGGCGAGGGCCACGCACCACCATTAAAGCCAAGCAGCTGGAGACGCTGAAGGCTGCCTTTGCCGCGACGCCCAAGCCCACGCGCCACATCCGCGAGCAGCTGGCTCAGGAGACGGGCCTCAACATGCGCGTCATTCAGGTCAGGGTCCACTCGGTTCCCACAGATCCACAGGACTCCTCCAGGCCAGCTCGCAGGAGTGGAGTCCGGCCTTGGGGTGAGGAGAAGCCCAGACACACCCTTAACCCTTTGGACATTTGAAGCTCTGCCCAATGTTTAGAACGACTGGAAACCCTTAGGTCTCCTCTTCCTGGTGAACGTGGTGGCTGAGGGGGGAGGGAAAGGGAGCTAGGGAGCTCCGCAGGAGTTTGGAGGAAGGGACATGGTGGGACACTCCGTGAGAGTTGGGACGCTTTTTCTCTGCGCCACCTACCCCTGTTCCGAAGGAGCCCAGAGGTCAGTGTGCATGTGGAACTTAATGGATCCTCTGGCTTCTGCACAAGGAGATCTCCCTCTGCATCCCTAACCCCAACTTTATGGGTCTCTTGCCCTAGTTAGACAAGTCCCAGAGCAGAGGCTTCCCCTCTGGAGAGAGTGGGGCATCCTGGTTAGAAGGTGAGGTGGTCAGTCTCCGGGGAGTCAGCCCTACCTCATGGGCCCAGGTAGGATGGGGAGGGAGGTGGCCGTCTGGGCAGCTGTGCTGGTGTTGTAAGCATCTGAGACTGCACGTGCTTCGGGTGGAGGCTCTGGCCCAAGTTCAGTTGTCCCGTTCATGTGCCTGGATGCTCTTCCGGGGTGTGCGTGAATGCGCCTGGGAGGCTGAGGGTGCACACTCGTATGCAAGCTGCCCCGGGGGGATCCAGCGTCTGGGAGGTTGTGCCAAAGTGCACGCACGTGAATGATAGGCTGCATGTCTGTGTCACTATGAGTGAGCGGCTGCGGATAACTATCTTTGGCAGTGGAAGATTGTGCGTGGGTGTGGAAAGGATATTGTGCGATTTGGTGTCACTGTCGTTGGGAGATTGAGTGTCAACAGGAGGCTGTTTAGTTCTCTGTCTGCTATCATGTGGAGGAGGGAGCTGCCAGGGACCGTGGAGGAAAACTGTGTGTCTGACACTACTTGGGGAGGCTGAGTGTCTGTGCATGGCCCCAGAGAAGCTGTAACTATGACAGTGTGACTTAGAAACAACTCCAACTGCCCCACGTTGGGCAGGGCGGCTTGCCCAGGTCCTCCAGGCGGGAATCCTGTTCACCGTTGGCTCAGGGGCCGCCCAGCGCTGCCCTACTCAGAGGACCCCACCCCCAACACCATACACAACCCGCGCGTATATGCGCACGCACACACGCAGCTCTGAGAGCTAGGCTGTGGAGTGTAGGGGCCGGCGGGGCGGCTAACCTGAAATGGGGAGTGGGGTTTTGTGGCTTCACCCCGTGGCGTGTGTGCTTCAGGTCTGGTTCCAGAACCGACGCTCCAAGGAACGGAGGATGAAGCAGCTGAGCGCGCTGGGCGCCCGGCGCCACGCCTTCTTCCGCAGCCCGCGCCGAATGCGGCCGCTCGTGGACCGTCTGGAGCCGGGCGAGCTCCTCCCCAACGGGCCCTTCTCCTTCTATGGAGGTGGGTGCGCTGCCCCGGGCAGGGCTCGGCTAGGCCTGGGTTGGCTTCGTTGGAAGCGGGTGGCAGCGCGGGAGGCGCTTCTCTCAGGCTACAGATCAGAGGAGAGATGGGGGGGGGGGGCTGGGCATTAAATGAGGGGGGAGGTGGAATCCCCGAGCCTGAATGAGGCGGGTGGGCAGTTAGCGAGCAGCTCCAGTGTGTGCACCCAGCCTCCTCCCCAGCTCCCAGCCTGGAAGGGAGCCCCCAGCCGGCTGGCTAGGGTGCCTCCCTGCCCTTTATCCCACCCCGCCTTGACCTCTTCCCCCTGCTCCGCAGATTACCAGAGCGAGTACTACGGGCCCGGAGGCAACTACGACTTCTTCCCGCAAGGCCCCCCGTCCTCGCAGGCTCAGACACCCGTGGACCTACCTTTCGTGCCATCGTCCGGGCCGTCCGGGACGCCCCTGGGCGGCTTGGAGCACCCGCTGCCGGGCCACCACCCGTCGAGCGAGGCGCAGCGGTTCACCGACATCCTGGCGCATCCCCCGGGGGACTCGCCCAGTCCCGAGCCCAGCCTGCCCGGGCCTCTGCACTCCATGTCGGCTGAGGTCTTCGGGCCGAGCCCGCCCTTTTCGTCGCTATCGGTCAACGGCGGGGCGAGCTATGGGAACCACCTGTCTCACCCTCCCGAAATGAACGAGGCGGCCGTGTGGTAGCCGGTCCGCGGAGTTCGTGGTTGTACAGAAATGAACTTTTATTTAAGAAAAATAGAAAAAAGAAAAAAAATCATAAAAATCAAGTCACACACCCCCCCCATTACCACCACTTTCCTCCAGCCTCGGGGACCATTTTCCGTCTGGGGAGACTGGATGGGAAAGGGAAACATGACATAGGATTGAAATCTGCCTGGAGGTAGGACTGGGATCCGCCAGCTGGCTGTCCCGGTGCAGGACTGGGCTTCCTAAGGGAAACACAGACCTCTCCTCGCCTCCCACCTTGACCCGACTCTGTGGACAGACAGCGCGGGCGTGCGAGTCTGGCCGGTGGGCGGCACAGGAATGACCACAGCGGCCTCCGGGGTGCACAGCTCAGTGGTGACGCCAGGAGGGAGGCTGCGCCCACAGCCGGGCTCGGGCTTTGGAGGAGAGAGGTCCTCGGCGCTCCCAGGCCAGCCCAGGGGGCTCTGGCTGTGGGAAACCTAATAGTGTTGGTCTCAGTTCAGCAACAGCGACAACAAACTTAATAGCTTCAGAAACGTCGACCTGCTGTGCATCAGGTGGGACTATATATATATATATATATATATATATTTTGTCTCTCTGGGTTTTTTTGTTTTGTTTTGTTTTTGCCAAAATTGCAAAATTCTAAATGTAAAGCCCTCAGTATCAACTCTTCTACCTTCACAAAGCTCTATACACCTATACACACAGACACACTGGATAGGACGGTCTCCAGCCAGACCTCTCAGTAAAATGACTTGAACATCATCTGTACAAGAAAAGTATTCTACTTTCACACACACACACACACACAGAGTTTTAAAAAAGACTATTGAACTAAAAACAGTCAACTGTTTACGTATAATGTTAAATTCAGGAGTTCAGTGTTTTACTAATACATCCTGTTTTGAAACCTCTTGTTCAAAAACAAAACGTTTTGAGCAGTCAACCAAAATTGTTCATTTTCTTTTCCTGTAGATGTTCTGACAGATTTGCAGGGCTCGCAGCTCACTGTGCTAGTATGTAAAAAGGTGTTTACACAAGGCAAAAAGAAAACACGATATTCAGACACTTGCCAAATAGAATAATTATAGCACAAATACTGTAAAGGTGCCTGGCACCACAACCTGAGAAAGTGTTAAAAAAAAAAAAAGTGTTACAAGGTTTAAGGAAAAAAAAACAAAAAACATCTTTGCTAATTTTTAGTCCTGTTGAACATTCATGGAATTGTTAATATGACTTATATAGACCCACACAGGTTTTATTTTTGTGTCTTTAAAATAAAAGTCCAAAATATTTAAATTTTATGGTCAAATATGCAGTCAGCAGCTGCTACTTTTTTCTTTATATATTAAATTTCTCATATGTCTTTTATTGTTCTGATAAACCTAAGCTTGTGTGACCTCCAGTGCATATTAGACCATTCACTGTATGAAAGAAAACATGATGTTGAATAAATTTGTGAGTTTTTAATAAAAATAGAAAATCTGATGTTTAGATAATCGGTGTGTTATTTGATGTTTTAAGAACTAGAAGGGAGGCAAGATGGGGAGCCGAATGACCCCTTAGAAGTGAGGCAGGACTGAGCTCTCTGCTTTCACCTTGGTTGTGGTTGAACCCCATTGCTAATGCCAGCCAAGTTTTCTCCATGGCTTCCTGCTGTTATTAACTACAGATTTGCATTCTGGGGATTTAACTGGCACAGTTGAAGAGATCTTTGCTGATAAGTTAATATAGAATTTGAAATAGAAATAAAATCCATGGCTCAAAATGAATAACCATAGTCTGTGGTTAGGCATGAGATCCCATGCACTCTTCTCCCCCCTCCCACCCCCCTGCACAAACAAGACTGGACTTGCGAATGTCAGCTGCAAATATATAGTCAGAGGTGGTCTTTTTCAGTTTCAATTCATTTCCCATAGATAATCCTGTTTTCTAATTTGGTGGTTTGAAAGATAATGTAAAATGAATGTACGGTACAGCTAAAAGTGAGATACTTTAATCCCTTTCACAGAAATGATATGAAATAGTTGTTTTATAGTATTTGTTACATTTGAAGTTCCCCGGAAGGAAAATTATTTTGCCGGTACAGATACATATTACGTTTCTTTGAGAGATGAGTAAAAATAACCAATATAGAAATCAAATGTCAACTGGCAGTTGCCCATTAGTTCTGAAAAGTGGTTCAGTCCCTTCCAAGCCTTCATTAAATGTGGAAGGAATTTAAATGTTTTATCTACTATGAAATACATGTGTGTATTTCATGTTTTAATATCAAACGCTATTGGAGTTCCAGGATTTCTTTTCCGCATCACCTAGATTCCACACTGGGTTATTTACTTACCCCTCTTTTTTAAATCAAGGTTTTACATTAAAAGGCATGTAATTTCTAGTGTTGTTTTCATATTTTGTTAAGACACAACCAACTGTATCTTGCCTGACAAGAAGGCTTTAAAATAAGTAATATTTCACTGCACCCATAGGATGGCTTATCGAATGGGGAGGACTATCAGGGAGGAATCTGATGGTGTCCTTGCAGAAATCCAAATTTATGAAATACAGGAGAGACTTCTGAAACACCTAGCCTCTGCACACTGTACATTTCTTTATCCGCTTTGTATGCAATCACTGGATGGGTTTGTTTTTCCTCCCCGTTTAGCGTTTATTTGTGTTAAATCATAGCCAACTTATTTATTATAGCCACCCCCTTTAAAGACATTCATTTAACTGCACCTCATTGGGAAGCTGCATTTTCCTATCAAGCCTACTGAATTATTTAGCAGCTTTATTGTGGAATCGGGTGCTTGATAAGAATCGTTTTAGAGTTGGGCGCTCCGAGGCAGCAGCTCAGTCTTTCCGCCTTGGCGCTGTCCCCTGAACCCTAGCGAATACCTGAACAGGTGGCAAAGCTTAGCAGTCAATTTTGGAGCTGCCCGAGAAGAGGAGATCTAGAAATGTCAGCAACTGTTCTCCTTCCCGTCAGAGCCTGGCTGCCCACCTCTAGCTCTGAGGTGCAGAAAAGCACCTCACCATCCCCACTCCGGTGGGGCTAGGAGCTCCCAGAGAAAGACACAGCCAGCCAGGCAGAGGGGAGCACCAAGGCAGTCCCCTCCTGCCTAGGAGGGCACTCTCCTCTCTGGTACCCTGGTTTCTCCCTGCAGCCATCTTAAAGGCACCACTGCTTGTGCCTTTTGCCGCCTGCCCTCAGGGTGCCAGCAGCAGGGTCGCCATCTGCCCTGGGAGAGAGAGGTGAAACCCACCCACCCAACTTCTCCAGGCTGGGGGAGGCTGTGGGGATCTGGGGGGCTACTTTAAGGTGAGACAAGGTTGGGGAGGACTAGTCAAGGAAAGCCAGGACAGGCATTGGCAGGGCCTGGGACCTGGAGATGGATAGTATCAGAAAAGAGAAGAGAGGCAGTGAAGAACCTGGTTTCCCCAAACTCTTGGTCATGTGACAGGCCGTTGATTGGGACAAGGGGGTGGGGTGATATCTAAGGGCACCCTTGCCCATACTCTGGTATTCCTCCATCTGTCTGCCACTTTGCAGCCCTTAGGCGGCAAGCAGAGGGAGTCCCTCTGACCTTCTCTGGAGAGGACTGTTCTTTTCGGAGTGTGCTCCCATTTACTCCCATCCCCCTGCTTATCTCATCTGTTCTCATCTCTAGAGCAGTCAGAGGTTTACATTTCTTCTAGGAAGTGAAGTCTTTGAAATATGTCCTCCCATAGTCCACACTCCTCTCCTTCCCATCCCCACCAGGAAACCCCTCTTTCCTTCTCAAGAAACTGGAGGGTGGGGGACAAAGAAACCATGGGAGGTTGCTCCCCTGCCCCATGCCTCAGTTTCTCTCAGTTGCAGCTTAAGTTTTAGAATTATCCCTCTTTTCTCCACTCCTGGAATCCTCTCCCTACCCTCAGTATGGGGTAAGAAAACAGGGGAACATTTGGGGGCCCTGGGATGTATGAGACAGGAGTGGCTGTGTCCTGTTCCCATGACAGCTTAGAGGTGGTCTCTCACCTGCCTTTCCTTCCTCCCCCTTTCTCGCTTTTCTTTACCCCCAGGGCAGATTTCTAAGCAGTATTAGGGTTCAAAAGAGGAAGGGAAGAGGATTGTGGGAGGTAATTTCCTAAATATGGGCTGAGAGAAACATTTTTGTCCTTCAAAGCCCAGGACAATGGCCCCTTGTCACAGCCTGAGGAGCATGCTTTTGCTCTGAGGGGGCACCAGACTTCAATTCCAGGGGATATGTTGTGTTTGTTTTTTTTAAAAAGCTATTTTCTAGCTTGAATTTTCTTGCAGACAGTAAAAAGCAGGGTTTGGTTGTGTGTGTTTTTTTGTTGTTGTTTGTTTTTTGCCTGAGTCCCCTGTCCAGGGTGCTCCAGTTCTAGCCTGGTGTTCTTTCCCTTCCATGTTTGTGGGGGAGGTCAATTCTAAAACAGGTCTCCATCCCCTATGCAGCCACCCAGGAAGGGACATATGTATGACAAGGCACACGGAAGTGGTGGACTCTCATTGATCTTGATCCTGAAGGCATATGACGACTGTGAACATCAGGGTTTCCTACTTCCCTTGGGTCCCCCAGTAAACACTGGGGAGCTGAGGGTTCCCTAGGAAGTTCAGCTGTGGGATGCAATTAGCCTGGGCTGTACCCAAGAAGGGCATGGGACATCTTTAACGTCTGTTTTCTGGATCCTTTTGGGGCAGTTTCTGTTTAGGGGTTTTCAGTTCTCTACAAGTGACTTCAAACAGATACTGGAAGGGCAGACGGCTCTGTAAGCACACTCATCTCTTATCGTTGCTTCTATTTACAAGTTCGTCTGCTCATCTAGGCTGATCACCAAGGAGAGACTCTAACTTACTCATCTTTGCATCTCTTCTAGCAGTGCCTGCCACATAGCGGGCGGTCCGGGAATGCTTGAGGAGGAAAGAGAATATTAAAGGATTGTGTCTTCCCATGTGCCTGATTGCAATTAAATAGATCTTATTAAGTCTTTATATTCTGAGTCTACCAGTACCCCTCTAATGGTAGACTTGAGGTTTTCTGTATTTGTGTATCAGTTCCAAGTGTCTGAGTATGCCCTCATCTTTGAACAGCAGAGACATCAATAGGATGGGTGTGAATAGTAGTAACCCCCTCCCCACCCTCTTTTCCCTGTTCAGACAAGGCTACTTGGAGAAACTACATAATCAATCTTTATTTATGCACAACCATAGCGATTCCTAATTATTCCTATTAGTAAAGATGCCAGCAGTCTGCCGTACACTTACACATACACATCTCTGATGTAGGATTCCCAAATGCTGGCTACTGCGGGGCCGAAGTCTTAAGCCCGGCCCCTCCAAATGGAGAAATGCCAGAGCTGCTTTTAGTCCCAGTCGGTGCATGCCCGAGAGCGCACCTGAAGCTCGAGACGCTTACGCTAGACTCCCTCCTTCCCAAATCAACCGCCACGGGTCACGGCTACACTACACTTTATTTCCAAGCAAATCTCGGAAAAATCTGGAGGAATATTTTACTCGAGGGGACAACGGCCGCTCGCATCGCAGTCCCCGCTGAACGCTGGCGTCAGCCACGCACCCGTGCGCGTCCCCGCGCCTCCCAACACGCCCCTCAACGCGCACGCGCGCGGCCGCACGGCGACAATCCCGCCAGCCTCCCGGGCGCTTCCGCCTTCAATCTAGTAGTGACGCCGAGGCCCCGCCCCCTCCCGGAAGTTGCCGGCCGGGAGCTGGGCGCCAGGCGCCGCGCGGTTCCTGACTGGCTTTGGGAGACGCCTCCCGGAGGGAGGACCCCGTGGGGAGAGAGCGTCCCGAGCGAGGGCCGCACGTTCACGTGCGCGGCCCGGAGCGGAGTGAGACCTGGTGAACATGGCGGGGCCGCAACCCCTAGCGCTGCAGCTGGAACAGCTGTTGAACCCGCGACCACGCGAGGCGGATCCAGAGGCCGACCCAGAGGAGGGTGAGGTGACTGGGGCAAGGCCACGTGCGGGCCCGCGCCGCGTGTGAGGGCCGCCTCCTCCTTCCTGTGTGGAGGAAAACTGCCCCCCGGAGGGTTGCCCCGGGCCCCGGAGGGCGCCTGGGCTGCTGACCCGCTGTCCGAGGTAGACTCGGTGCCCGGTGGGCGGGGCGTCCCGCGGACTGTGGCTTGGCAGCTGGGTCCGCGGCTGCCGCGGGGAGCCAGAGTCTGGTCGCAGGCGGGGAGTTCCTGTCAGGGAGCTCCTGCAGGGATTGTGTGAGGAATGGGGAGAAGGAAGCCGCCTCCGTGTTTTAAACCCTGCCTGCCCCTAAGAACCTACTTGGAGAATGAAGACGTGGGTTTCCGTGGTGCGGCTTCAGTCTCTGTAGACCTCACGGCACTTGCTCAGGGGCTGATGAGTGAGGCTCGGCTCTGTCCGCTCAGGTTCGAGGTCTCGACTTGAGTCGGAAAGTGTGAGGAAGGGAGAATGATGACGGGTAAAAATGTGAGTGCTGGACTGTGTTTTAGGAATATCGGTTGAAGGAACTGGGGCTGTTTAGCCAGGATAAGCGAAAAGAAAAGAAAAGAAAAGACACCCCCAAAACTCCGCGAGGGATAGGATGGAGTGAGGACAGAGCATGACGATGGCGGACACAGTGTTTGAGTGACTGTCATACACGGCAGAGGAATGACCCTAGTTCTGTGTGACCCAAGGCGGAGAAGTACCTACTACTTAGCAGACACAGAGTCGGCCTTCCGTGCGGGAACAGCAGGAAGGCCGCCGAGGGCTCCCTTGGGAGGTGGCGAGCTCCCTGTCCCCGGGAGTTGGTAGGGGTTTCGTAGAGGACGTTCCAGTGTGAATGGAAAGGGTTGGCCAGGGTTACCACTGAAGTTGGAGATTCTGATTACTTTTCCCCTCGCCCACAGCCACTGCTGCCAGAGTGATTGACCGGTTTGAGGAAGGAGACGATGGGGAAGGTGACTTCCTGGCCGTGGGCAACATTCGGAAACTGGCATCAGCCTCCCTCCTGGACGCAGACAAAAGGTATTCTGGCAAGACCATCTCTAGAAAAGCTTGGAAGGAAGACCAGTGGGAGCGTCCTCTGTCAGGTTCATCTGGTGAGTGGATATGTTTGCATGTTGTTGTTGTTTTGGGGGGGGGGGCGGTGTTTGTTTTTTTAGCATGGTACTCTCTCTTCCCTAATTTTTTAAGGTTAAGATCCCACCCCCCCCCCCCTTTTTTAATGAATTTTGCAAGACTAGTCTATGTACCCCCACCTATGATCTTAAGAGAGACCATTGATTTAGCTTTAGAAAGGGCCTTAGAGGTACTTAATTTCACTTCATAGGGAAGCAAAAGCCTGAAGGTATTAAGTTGCTACACTCCTTACGTTTAGATTAATAGTTCACTGTAAAATGGAGCAAGAGAAAAGGCAGTGCACATTGGACATTGAAGAGGCTGTGTGTTGAAAAAGCATTGCCTCTGATGAGCGTGCTATTCAGGGATTTTGATCCTTTCCCTTCAGTTTTTCAGTCTTATATTGGGTCATTGTATGACATTAATTTGTGAAACTCATCTTTTGCCATTGCAAAAATAACATAATCCTTCCCTATTCCCTGCAGAAGTGTTAGAAGATGTGAGTTTATAGTTTTAAAGCAGAGTGGAAGGAGTGGTTGCATATGGTAATTACTGAGTGAATGTCATTTGATTTTCATTAGAGAGATCAGAGGTGCTCTGTCGAGAATCCACAGATAATATAAAAGGAACTTTCATTTAGGTTATGATATATATATGATTTAGTCCTTGATATAGTTCTGCAAGTTCCTGATAACCTCATTTCACATTTTTTGCCTAGAGACTGCTAAAGAGACCAGTATGAGACAAATATTATAGTACTTATTGTGTTGTCACCATGTGTCAGGCACTTAGAAAACCCTTTAAATTAAATTCCAAGAACCTGGGACACAGTAAGTCTTCAAAAAATGTTATCACCATTATCATTACATATATAATTTCATTTAATCTTCCCAATAGCCTTGTGAGGTTGATACTATTTATTCCCATTTTACAAATAAAGAAATGGAGGGATAGATTGATTAATTTGTTCAAGGTCATATAGGTAGTAAGTGGAAGATCCCAGACTCAGGTAAGGCAGTCTGACTCCAAGAGTTCTCTTAATTAGTACACTGTAGGAATGTTTCTTCATCTGAAAAATTGCATACCTTTAAAGAACTTTGCATTTAGTTTTTGTATTTATGTATTTGACAGATTTCCCCGTGTCTTTAGTTTATATGTAATTTTAAAAAAAGTACTGAAGGCCTCTCCACATTTTCATGAAATCTTTATTTTATTGAAGAAAGTTGTTGGTAACTGGTTCCTGTGTCTGTAATAGTTATGTTTGCTATACATGGGACCTTTATGTTCTACCATGGAAGAGATAGGATAATCAGTGAAGACCCTAATCAGGTGATACCCTAAGGAAAAGTAAAATCAGGAGCTGAAATTAACATTCCATTTACTGTAGGATCAAGTTCAAACTCCTTCCCATTACAGGTAAGACTCTCCCGATAGCAACTTTATAGGCTACCTACCATTCTGCACTCTAGTGTACTTTTATGGTGCTGGACCTTTGCATATGCTGTTTTCTCTTTCCTTTCCCCTTTCTCTATATGATGAGCTGTTACTTATTAAGTAAAATTATAATGTCTCCTTCTATACACGAAGCCATCTCTTACCTTTCCAGGTGAGTTAAGTGGTTCCTTCTCTATATACTGTACTTATGACATTGTAACATAATTACTGGTGTGCATATTTACCACTCTCACCAGACTATGAAGCCCTCCTCATAGGTATCACATTCTATTTGTCATTCCTTAGCCTTTTTCTATGCCTGGCTCATAATGGGTGCTTAATCCTATATAATAAAAGGCTAATATGCAAATCGACCGAATGGTGGAACAACTGGTCGCTATGATGCACACTGACCACCAGGGGGCAGATGCTCAACACAGGAGCTTCCCCTGGTGGTCAGTGCACTCCCACAGGGGGAGCACTGCTCAGCCAAAAGCCAGACTCACGGCTGGTGAGTGCAGTGGTGTTGGTGGGAGCCTCTTTCACCTCCGCAGCAGCGCTACCGAGTGGCGGTGGCAGGTGCAGCAGGGCCAGGATGAGCGGGTCCCAGATTGCGAGAGGGTGCAGGCCAGGCTTAGGGACCCCACCCGTGCATGAATTCGTGCACGAGGCCTCTAGTAAGTATATAACAGTGTACATTTGTGTGATAGAAATTATGCATTTGGGATAGTTAATGATAACGTATATATTTTTAGATGCAGATTTGAGAAAACTGGTAATTCCCTCACACCATTGAAATCTGACCATTCGTCAAGGTCCAGACCAAAGACTATCTCTTCCTATTTAAGTGTACTTAAATTCACTTGTCCCACAGTTAAAATTTCCCTCTTCTCTGGGTTATCGAAACTTTGTTAAAGCACTTTTAAGTCTTTTCTGTATTATAATTTTATGGGTCTTTCCCACTAGAACCTTTATGGTAGGATTGGATTTATGTTTTGTTCATCTTTGCTTCTCCATTAACATTTTATAGATAATAGATGTGTAATAAATATTTATTGGATTGAGTACAGTGTATAATACTTTTTTTAAAAAAATAACTGCTATGGCCCTTTAGATGAAATGAAAAATACAGCCTGGTATTTGCCTCAAGGTAACATCCATTTCCTTTCCTTCTTCTCTCCCTTGTTTAGACAAGGAAATATCTGATGAGGAAGAGTCTGGAGATGGCGATTCAGAGGGGCTGGGGCTGGAGGAATCTGATGAGGATGCCATGAGTGCTGCTGAGGAACAGGAGTGTGGTGATGATGGGGACAGTAGTCTGGCCTGGAGGAAGGGGAACAGAAGCCGCTCTGGGAAAACACCAGGCTTCACTATCCAGAATATCAGTGACTTTGAAAAATTTACTGAGGGAATGGATGACCTTGGTAGCAGTGATGACGAGGAAGACGAAGAGGAGGAGAGTGGCATGGAAGAAGGGGATGGTGAAGAAGATTTAGAGGGTGCCAGTGAGGAAGACAGGGCTGAAGACAGGAACAGTGAAGATGATGGTGTGGTGATGACCTTCTCCAGTGTCAAAGTTTCCGAGGAAGTGGAGAAAGGCAGAGCTGTGAAGAACCAGATAGGTTTGTACATGGTTTGCTGTTTGCTTATTTTTCAAAGTGTCTGCATTTGATGTCCTTTTTGTTTGTTTTTGGCTGTTCACTCTCTCCTGTGTCCTCCAATTAAGTTTGCGACATGCCCCACTTACCTAGAAGCCTAAAGCCCCATTCCTCTATGCTTAGCCAGCCATTTCTACACTGAGCTGCTTAGTTGGTTCTGCTCTAGTACTTATGGCAACTGTGGAAGATTGAGGAGGAGAGTGTTTTCTCCTCTGTTTGGGCTTTAGCATTTTCTCTCATGTAGCACATATTTGCTTCCAAGATACTGAATTTATTTCCTATAACAGAGAGTGTTTCCATGGCATGAAAAACTGTGATAAAGCTGTGTTGCTTAGAGACAGACTGGTGTGATTTCCTGTCCTTTCCCCCCTCCCTTCCCCAGGAAGATTGTGTAACTGAGGAATGGAATTATTTTTTTCTTTCTCAGCACTGTGGGACCAGCTCTTGGAAGGAAGGATCAAACTGCAAAAAGCCCTGTTGACTACCAATCAACTTCCTCAACCGGATGTTTTCCCTGTTTTCAAGGACAAGGGTGGCCCAGAATTTGCCAGCGCCTTAAAAAATAGTAAGCATACTTATTGGGATACTTTGTAGCATCACAGAGTTGAAAAAGAGAAGACATGATTTTAGTGATAATATGGTATAAAATAGTAGTTTTTAACTTTTTTTTTTAAAAAAGCAATATAGTTTTTTTTATCAAATGAAGATAACTTTGGTTGAAATGGATTGGGTGCGGAGTCATGTCTGTTCTGCTGTTTTTCTTACCTCCCCCTCTCCTTGGCTTTCTGAGTTACTTCTTTTAATGTTCAGAGAACACTCGTTGGAAATCTACTGTTACAGAATGAAAGGGAGAGAAGGAATGACTAAAGTTAGTTCATTTAAGTTGGTTGTATCACATACTTAAAAGATGCCCTTTTTTTTATTGTGAGGTTTCTAGAAGATGCTAAGATGATCTTATTCATATCTTCCTTTGAGTTGCATAGAGTGAGGCAAGATGATGACTGCAGAAGGAGGAAAAACGTTTTAGAAGAGAATTGCTGAGCTGTGAAGGCCAGAAATTTTAGGAGAAAAAAGGAATTTAGAAATATTTTGGTTCCCAGTCTCTTCATTTTACATATGAGAAAACTGTGGCCCAGAGAGAATGAGTTGCTGAGAGTTACAGAGCTTGTGTATACATTGCAAGGCAGAGAGAAAACTCCGGCTTTTCTGCCTTTTGATCTCAGAGTCCTCCTTCTGTACCACACTGCCTCCCGTGTGCTGTGTGCCTGTACGCTCAGAGGCACCAAAAGACTGGGGTAGAGAGAGATTTGGGGCTAGTGCACTGTGGTTGGGATCTCTATTCCTCATTTACATGCTGAGGGTTAGTGTTTTCATTTGTTCTTTAAAACGTATTTTTATCTTATGGGGTTAGGTTTGGAAGGGAGCTGAGGAGGATTTGGCATCTACCTTTAGGGAGCTTACACCATTCAAAATAAATAGGTAGGAATTCTAGGGAAGGAGATTTTGTGGACCTTTCATGTAGGAAAACGTGGTTTAATTAAAAATTACGTCCTAGAGTCCAGTCTTTAGATTGTATGTCCTGCCATACTTGAAGTCTGTTTCCTATGTGAAAGTCCTGGTTAATCCTTCAGAAACCCTGCTGATAACTGTGAGGGTGGGTCATTTATATCCCTCTCCCGGCTTTCCCCCTTTTCTCCCTTAAATAAATGATAGATGGCCAGTTTTCAAAATTTTTGAGATTTTTGGAGCATTTCTCTGCTATCTTTGACCTAATGCCTGGTTTGGCTTGTAATGAGACCAAAACTGTCTGAAATGTTTTTGCTGAAGGCTTTTTCCATTTTGTTACTTAATAGTCTTCTTGTTTGAGCTTTTCCATTTTTATTTATGTATTTATTTATTTTTTTAGTCATCTTAAAATATTGATAATTTTAAGTCAGTATCATGTATAATGGACACATTTTTATTCTTGGATATAATTTATTATCTTTAGCAGTTTTAATGTTATATTTAACTTTTACAACAGTTCTTATTTTTTTTATTTTTTATTTTCTGGTATTTCACCAATTGCCTCTTTGCCTCATTGGTGAACCCCAGTTAATCTGATGGATGTCTATTAATCTGATGGGGTGGGCTATGGTGGAAGAAGGAGAAGAAAGGAATGTTTGTTTGATATCATATATTTTACGATGGGAAAGTGGGGAGTTTTCTGATAACCAGAATTTCTGCACATCTTACAGGTAGTTAATTTTTGTTTGTTTTCAACCTTCTGATGACAATATGATGTAACATGTTATATACCTGCCTGTCTTGGTAAACAGAGTTTAAGAAAAATGTCTTGACTACTTTACTCTGAATGAAGAATTTATACTGTGTAGTAAAGCTGATGTGGAACATAGGCTGAATTTGTGCTTACCTCAAGTAAACACTGAAACTTAACTGTCTTTAAGTAAATTTCTTTTCAATTTGCTTGGTCTTGCAGTAGTTAAAGTCAGACTGCGAGGGTTTAGATTCCATGTCTGTGACCTTGGGCAAGTTACTTAACATCACACTAAAATGGCGATAATAAAGTTGTGAGATTAAAGGACATGATCTAAAGCAGGGGTCCTCAAACTACGGCCCGCGGGCCACATACAAATACAAATACTGTATTTGTTCCCATTTTGTTTTTTTACTTCAAAATAAGATATGTGCAGTGTGCATAGGAATTTGTTCATAGTTTTTTTTAAACTATAGTCTGGCCCTCCAACGGCCTGAGGGACAGTGAACTGGCCCCCTGTTTAAAAAGTTTGAGGACCCCTGATCTAAAGCCTTAAGCACAGTGTCTGGCACACAGCACACCACAAATGTTAGGGATGAGTATTATCTTTTTCTGCTGAAAGAGGTATTTGGCAATGTTAAGCTATGTGAACGATGGGCATCATTGTGTCATTGTAACAAACTATCCCCACTGACTTCAGTGTTTTTTGACTTTTTATTAGTATTTATAGTCCCTGTATAATCTAAATTAACCATTTGTGCTGGAAAGTGGATAGTGTTTTATTCTACTAGAGGCCTGAGGCACAAAAATCATGCAAGAGTAGGCCTTCCCCGGGCTACCTGCACTGGCTTCCCTCTGGCACCCGGGACCCGGGCTTCCCTCATAGTCCTGGCTTCGTCAGAAAGATCATCCAGAAGGACATCCAGAAGGACGTCTGGTCTAATTAGCATATTGCCCTTTTATTATTATAGATAATACTTACAATTCACCTTATGCCTATGGAAAGGTGAGCATATATTTTCTTATTGCCAAACCCAGCCTATTGCCTCCCTGAAACGTTCAGTCTTTCCTGGAAATATTTCTCTTTGACTTTGGTGACATTACATATGCTGTTTGGGTTTTCCTGCCTTTCTTTTTTTTTTTTTTTTTTTTTAAATATATTTTATTGATTTTTTACAGAGAGGAAGGGAGAGAGATAGAGAGTTAGAAACATCGATGAGAGAGAAACATCGATCAGCTGCCTCCCGCACATCTCCCACTGGGGATGTGCCCGCAACCCAGGTACATGCCCTTGACCGGAATCGAACCCGGGACCTTTCAGTCCGCAGGCCGACGCTCTATCCACTGAGCCAAACCGGTTTCGGCTTTTCCTGCCTTTCTTATTTCTTCTCATCTTAGACTCTTCTTTTATGCTGCCAATGTCACTGTCATTGCATTTAGGATCCTGTTCTCAGGTAGTATTTTCTTGATATATTCTCTCCTAGGCACTGTCATTTACCCTCATAGTCCTAACAATAGTCTCTAAATCAGCAGACTTCCAGCTGTATTTTAGCCACAGTAAACTTCTGAGCATGTCTTTGTACCTTCAGTACCCTAATGTCTACTTTCAGAAACTAAACAAATATCTCCTGCCTTCAACAACACATATATGCACATAGTCCCCAATCACCTTGACATTACATGTTGGTAATTAACTCTTTAACTGTGAAGTAATTTCAAAGACATTTTGAAAATATTTTAGTAGCAGCATAGTGGTAAATCATGAGGTAACCTTGGCAAAATTAAGGGATCTTCTGTGTACAAAACCATTTCTCTAAACAGATTAGCTTTTCCTTTGATTTTCTTTTAAAAAGTTCTCCAGTACAGTATTTGGAGGAAGGTCTTTTATGTTGGTAGCAATGATATACAAGGAAGAGTGCAAGTTACTTAAGGAAAACTCAGCATAAGTTATTTAAAACTTTTCATTATGGGATATATCAAACCTACATAAAAGTAGAGAGAATTGCCAAAACCGGTTTGGCTCAGTGGATAGAGCGTCGGCTTGCGGACTGAAAGGTCCCAGGTTCGATTCCGGTCAAGGGCATGTACCTGGGTTGCGGGCACATCCCCAGTAGGAGATGTGCAGGAGGCAGCTGATCGATGTTTCTCTCTCATCGATGTTTCTAACTCTCTATCTCTCTCCCTTCCTCTCTGTGAAAAATCAATAAAATATATTTTTAAAAAAAAAAGTAGAGAGAATTGTACAATGAACTCATATACCGTTACCAGCTAATACCAGTCTTATTTCATCTGTACTTATACTAACTCTCCCCTTATTTCTGGATTATTTTGAAGCAAATACCAGACACCCTATTATCTTATCAGTAAATCAGCATGTATCTGTAAAATAAAAGGATTTTTTTAAAAATCACACCACCATAATTTCACATAAAAACATTAACAATGATTTCTTAATAAGCATAACTGATTTTAATGAATAGGGAATTGAGAGAACATTTTTGTAACAGGTACTCTGTACTGTCTTTTCCAGAGTTTGCTCTACAGCTTTAAATGAAGTGATTAAAGGAAAGCCAAACTCCAGCCATAATAAGTTGACCTTTTAGTGAAATGCATGTTATTAATGTATTTAATGAGATGCATTACAAACTGCAGTGAGCACCATGTTTCATTACAGGTCCAAAACGCAATATCATTAAAGACCTTTAATAGAAACAATGGTTGACATTTTGATATTTCCCATAAGCAAAAAAATCCAAGAACACAGTATAATGTAATATAAATATAGAGGCAGTGTTGGAATTTTTTACTTGCCTAAGAGTGTAAAAACAAATTCCATTATTAATAAATCACATTTGTTTGCTCCCCCTCATCTTCCCACATATGATTCATACTCATCTTCTCATCTCTCTGTGGTCTTTCCTCTGGCCCCTCAACTATTTTGACTTGAATAGATTGAAAACTTTAATTCTCAATTGACCTCAACACTAATAGATAACTTAAAGAAGAACTTATAAAAATTTTTGAATAAGTCATGAGCAACCACAGAGCCTTGATAAATGTTTCTGTTGTTTTTACATTTTATTTATTTTTAAGTAAGCAGTACATTCACATGGCTCAGAATTCCAAAGATACTAACAACTACATAGAATTCTCCTTCCCATTCTTTCAACACCCCCCTCCAGTTCTCTATCCCATAGACAACTGATGTTATCAGCGGAACTCCTCCCTTTAATTACTTCGTTGCCTTAGGTGACAAATTCATGAACATCTATTTCAGTGTTCTCTCTCAATTAACACTTTATGGGTTCATGACAGAGTTCTCACAAATGGTCTGTAGAACCCTGAAATATTCTTAATTACTTGGAATAGGTTTAAGTATTGCTTGGGATGAAGACACTTGCAAGCTTCTCCAAGAGTAGCATTGTGTAGAATTAAGGACCTTTATCACTGTGGACTTCATTAAGCCAAGGTGATGTAAGATTGATCTTTTTGTTTCAGCTGATGGCTGTCGTTTTTTAAAATAGCTTTACTGTTCTAATTATAAAATTATGTTACGCTTACTTCAAAAATTCAGGAAATACATCTATATATATAAAAGGCTAATATGCAAAATGTCCCCCTGGGAATTTGACCACTTGCTATGATGTGTGCTGACCACCAGGGGGCGGCATGGAACGAAGGAAGGCCCTGGCCAGCAGCCAGGGAAGGGAGGCCCCGACTGGCATCTGGAAGGCCCCAATTGGCCCTAATCGCTGGCCAGGCCTAGGGACCCTACCCGTGCACAAATTTTGTGCACCGGGCCTCTAGTAAAAGCATAAAGAAAAAAATAAGGATTACCTGTATCCTGCTGCCCACAGGTAATCACAGTTGTCATTTTGATGAATATCCTCTCAGATCTTTTTCTGTGATTACACACACACCCCTTTTTAAAGTGAAATTGGACTCTTAAAAATATGTACTATTTTGTAAACTTATTTTTTTTACTTAATTTGTCATTTCATGTTAGTATATTTAGATATACATCAGCATTTTCTGTGGCTACAGAATATTCCACTTTATAGATTTACTGCAATTTGTCTAACCAATCTGTGTTGATGGATGCTTAGGTTTGTTCTAGTTTTTCACTTTTATAAAGCATGCTTTGATAAACATCCTTGTACATACATATCTGTGTAGTTTGTCTAAAAGTAGCACTGTCCAATAGAAATGTAATGCAAGCCACATGTGTAATTTTAAATTGTCTGGTAACCACATTATAAAGGTAAAAAGAAAGAGGTAAAGTTAATTTAATTTTATTTAACCCAACATAGCAAAACATTTATTATAATTTTAACATGTAGTCACTATACAAATACAAATGAGGTATTTTATGTATAGTTTTCCATGTTAAGGGTTGAAATTAAAAGTGTACTCTACATTTTTCAGTGCATTTCAAAATTTGGACTAACCACATTTCAAGTGCTCAATACTCACATGTGGCAAGTGGATACTGTATTGGACAGCACAGATCTGCATTCCCCGGAAATGCAGTTGCTAGGACAGGGATCGTATGGTACCTTTTATTAAAAAAGGCTTTTGGAATATGTTGAGAAATTGGCCATAGAAGAATTGTAACAATTAAAATTACCATCTGTAAGTTATTGTCCTGCACTCCTGCTACCACAAGAATATTATTTTTTTTAATTTTTTTCTTTATTGATTAAGGTAATACATATATGTCCTTACTCCCCCTGCCCCCCAAAATATTATTTTTTGATCTCTTCTCTTTTCCTAGATGGGAAATGAAAGCAATCATGTCTTGATGATAACTTTCTATTTGATATTTATATCATACCTGTTGACTTAGCATTGAAATGTATGATATTTTTTGTCTATTTATTAGTGAATGAGCTCTGTGTAGGAAGACATTTGGTCCCTCTTGAACTACTACCTATTTTGTCCAACCTGGTTAATTAGGCACTTATATTATGTAGAGAGTAAAGCAAGTGCTTTTCCAAAATAATCAAGTAGTGCAAGCAGGAGTAGAGTGTCAGATTTCCCCAGTGATTCCTCTTGCCCTGAAAAGATGAGATGGAGCCGTGAAAGCTTCAAAATTATGGAAATTTGTTTTGTTTTGGGTTTGTTAGGGATTAGGGTTGTCTTTAGCCCCAGAAACAATTAGTAACTCATTAATAGTAATGAGTTAGATAAGGCAGCAACCCTGGCTAGTAGTAGCTTGTAGGAGTTCCAGGTAGGATACCTCTATCTGTTATTCACGATGGAGTTGTACACCGAATATTGGGACCTTTGTATGGACATTTAATTAACCTTTTACTATATTCCTGGCCAAAAGAAAAAGAGGGAGAGAGAAACAGCTTCAATAGTACCAGCAATTCTGCCTGCCATTTTATTGAGTGTGTGAGTGCCCTGGAGTAAGCATGAGAGGGCAACTGGATCAATTATTTTCTGTTCCTGAATACCTCTCATCAGACACACTATGTATGAATCTAGTGTTTAAAGTTACAATATTCAAAAAAACCCCAAAGTGACAGCATGCAGTCTTTGTATAATGGTCCTAAACACAATTATCTGTTTAATCAATGAAGTAGCTGCATATTCTAGTGTTTGAGGGGAGGAACTGAATATGTTGAACTTGTGGAGAGACAGCATGGTGCTGAACTTTAAGGGCAATTTTAGGGATTTTTAAAGTAGTTCGCTTAGAACTTGATTTTTACTTTATTCTCACACTTTAGACTTCAGAGCCTAGCCACTGCATAAAATGCTTACTCTACTTTATTGTTATTTATATCTTAAAAGCTATTTTTAAATCATTTTATGAAAATTACACTTGAATATGATAAACAGTACAGAAGTATTCTGGAAGACGAGTTCTTTGTGTTATATTTAGTCTCATTCTATTTCTGTTTTACTCCTGTAATTGTAGATACTTTGTTTTATGTCAATTTATTTATTCTCTGGTGTGAAAGATGAGAATGTGCCTGACAGGTTAGGTAAATGAGGATTGAGAATTGAACATTTAGTTTTGCAACATGGTGGTCATCTGTGATCTTAATGAGTTTTTAAAATTTATATTTTTATTGATGTCAGAGAGGAAGGGAGAGGGAGAGAGAGAGAGAAACATCAATGATGAGAGAGAATCATTGACTGGCTGCCTCTTGCACCCCTCCTACTGGGGATCAAGCCCATAATCCCTACACATGCCCTGACCAGGATTCGAACTTGTGACCTCCTGGTTCATAGGTCAACGCTCAACCACTGTGTCACACTGGCCAGGCTAGTTCTTTTTTGGTTTTGTTTTCACTTTAGTTCCTAAAATTGTCCCTATCTCCACCAACTTTTCTGTTTACCTTAGACCATTTCCCTTTCTTTTAAATTTTCACGCAAGTTATACATGTATATAATTTGAAGAGTCAAATAGTTTGACAAAGCTTGTTATGAAAACCAGATTCTGCTGGCTGTACACATCACCCCCTTGCCATAACCTGCTCTCCTAAAGCAACAATTAAATTTTTAATTATTTTGTTTTTTTGAGAATCCATAGGATTTATCTTTATATCTCTAGTTAACATGTTTTGTTTCTACTTGATTTTTCCATTTTAGGCATTATCTATTGACTCTTCATTATGAAAATGAGGATTTAGCTCTCCTACTACACTCATACACACCTCCTTGTGTCTTCATGGTTATATTGTAATTTGGTTAGATCAATAGTCGGTGTTTACAATATTATGTCTATGTAAACACTGTTTACAGCTGAGCTGAGTAATATATATACTGTGATTATTTTTCCTTTTCCACACTCCATTTTGTTTTCTAGAGTTAATAATTGTTCCATTTTTGTTTATTTTGTTTTTTATGCAGTAATTCAAGCCCAAACTTTACTCTGGTTGTCTAAATCTCCCCTCAGGATATTCAGTTGCATCAGATATTCTGCTGATTTATCTTCCTACAAAAGTCTCTTAGAGCCTTTTGACTTGCTCAGTCTGAACTGTTCACCTTTTGTGGCCAGCTAATGTGCTGGCATTACCTTCACTTCTTGCTTCTGTGGATCTCTCCATATTCCAGCATCTTTCTTGGCTTATCCCCTTAACGTTGGTAAAGCACATTCTCTTGTGGCTTGCTAAGAAAGGGTGCATGAGAGCAACTTTTTTAGACCTTGCTTGTTTGAAAATACCTTTATTCTGTAATGACACTCATCACAATTCTGTTTGTATATTGAGTTCTATAGAATATTCCATTGCCTTCCACCTTACAAAGTTGCTATTCATAAGTCAAAAGCCATTCTGATTCCTGATCTTACTTTTCCCCCCTCCATTTTTGGATGTAGTAACTTCCCTTTGTCTGAAGAATTCTGAAGTTTCATGATGCTGCCCCTTGGTGTACATGTGTCCTCATTCATTGTGCAGAGTACTTGCAGGGTCTTTTCAGTCTGGAAACATATCTTCCAGTCCTGGAAGAGTTTCTTGAAATTATTTTGTTAGTGATTTTATTCCCTCTGTTTTCTCTCTTTCTGGAAGGTCTATTATTTGGTGTTAGACTGTTCCTCTGGTTCTCTTCTTTTTTTTTCAGTTCTCTCTTTTTCTTCTCTATCTCTGGTTCTACATTCTAAGATAATTTCTTTAGCTTTATTTTCAATTTCTTTGAATATTTTTTTTCCTTTTTATTGAATTTATTGGGGTGATACTGGTTAACAAAATTATACAGGTTTCAGGTGCAGAATTCCACAACACATCATATGTTCATTGTATTGTGTCTTCACAACCGCCAATCAAGTCTCCCATTTTCCCCCCATTTACTCCCATACTCTCAGCCCCCTCCTCACTCCCCCCTCCCCCAGTCTTCACCATCCTATTGCCTGTGTCCATGGGCTATGCATATCTTCCTATATAATAAAAGGCTAATACGCAAATTGTCCCCTCGACCGGGAGTTTGACCAGGGGGGCAGGGCTGGCTGGCCAACCTGCAGCCCCTCCCCAACAGGCCCCACCCCCGATCAGCCCCCCATCCCGATCGGGGGCGGGGCTGGCCAACCAGCCTCCCTTGGCCCCTCCCCCTGGCTGGCCCTGCCAGACTCCACCCGTTCATGAATTCATGCACTGGGCCTCTAGTACATATATGGTTATATGTTTAATTTTTAAAGAAACTGCCAACCTGTTTTCCAAAGTGGTTTTACCATTTTAAAATCTCACCAGCATTGTGTAAGAGTTCTAGTTGCTTCACATCCTCATAAACATTTGATATGGTCAGTCTTTAATTTTAGACATTCTCATAATTGTTTCGTCCATTGGCTTTTTAGCTTACCAAACTGAGTTGCTGTCATCTCTCTCATACTTTGTCCTCTCATTGTGGGTTTATTTATTCTAAAAGTTACTTTAATCAGTGGAATAGAATAGAGAGTTCAGAAATATGGGTAATTGACTTTTTACATAGGTGCAAAGTCAGCTCAGTTGAGACAGGATAGTCTTTTCAATGAATGGTGCTAGAATAATGTACATTCCTTGCAAAAAATGACCTTTAATCAATAGCTCACACTTTAGACAAAAATTGACATGAAATAGATCATTGACTTAAAACATAAAACTATAAAGTGAATAACACATGGGAAAAAAATCCTCATGACTTTGTTAGGCAAAGAGTTCTTAGATACAATATCAAAAGTACAATACATGAAAGAACAAATTGATGACTGGACTAAATCAGAATTAAAATTTTGCTCTGTGAAAGATATGTTAACAGAATGAAAAGACAAGCCGTAGGCCTAGAGAAAATGTTTGCAAATCACATATTCAATAAAAGACTTGTGTTCAGAATATATAAGGAACTCTCAAAACCCAACTATAAAAAATACCCATTAAAAAGAGAACGAAAGCCCTGGCTGGTGTGGCTCAATTGGCTAGGCTTTGTCCTATGCACTGAAAGGTTGTTTGATTCCTGGTCAGGGTATATGCCCAGATTGTGGGCTTGATTCCTGGTAGGGGGTGTGCAGGAGGCAGCCAATTATGTTTTGTTTTCATATCACTGTTTCTCTCACTACTTCTCCATTCCTTTTTAAATATATATTTGAACAGAAACTTCACCAGGGAAAGTATATAATGGCAAGTAAGCATATGAAAAAATGTTTAATATAATCATTAGTGTTGAGGTAAATGCAAGTTAAACTCACAATGAGGTACTACTACATACTTATTAGAATAGCTAAAAACAAACACCTGACAACACTAAGTGCTAGCAAGGATGCAGAGTGACTGGAACTTACATCTGTTACTAGTGGGAATGCAAAATAGGACAGCCACCTTGGAAAACAGTTGAGCAATTTTTTTTTTATAAAGCTAAACATGTATTTGCCAGATGATCCAGCAGTCCTATTCTTAGATATTTACCATAGAGAAATGAAAATATATGTCCACATAAAGACTTGTACAAGCTTGTTTATAGCACCTTTGTTGATTATCACCCAAAACTGGAAACAGCCCAAATGTCCTTCAGTGGCAAATGGGTAAACAAATTCTCGTACATTACTCAGCAATAAAAAGGAACAAACATGATAAATGCAAAAACTTGTTGAATGTCAAAGTTATTATGACAGTGAAAGAGTCCAGTTTTAATAAATTATGTACTTTAAAGAAGACATATGTAATATTATATGTAATACTTTAAACAATAAAAAAATAAATTATGTACTTTAAAATTCCATTCAGATGACATTCTTTTTAAAAGGGATGGAGAGCTGATCAATGGCTGGCAGAGGTTAGGGGCTAGGGAAGGGTTTGACTATATAGGGGCAGCTCTGCTTTCTTTGTAGTTTCTATTTTCCTCTTCAGTAGCTTCATTTCCTTGGAGTGTATCCCACCTGTTTTTCCACAGTGGCTCACCGCTGAACTCTGCAGTTTGGCTTGATTGTGAACATTTTGCTTGGATTGAGGGAGGGGCTATAAATAGTTGTGTGCTGATTCCCAGATAACTCTGGGAATATTTCTTATAGTAATGGATACGTGATACAGTACTTCTAGGGATGGAAGAATGAGCTGCATCAACCTATAATGTCATTTTTGCTTGAAATATATCTTTGGTACTAAAACCTTACCCAGAAGAGAATAATAGATTACACAGAGCTTCTAGATTTTGATGTGGGTTAGAACTGAAAAATGAGATGTCTTTAAACTCTTTTTCCTTCTCTCTTTGATAAGTGATATGATATAATGTGGTTTGGACACTCAGAGATTCCTGAGATTCCAGGTTCTGGTTGATGATTTACTGCAAAATTGCTTATAAATTGAAGTAGAAAATGTTTTGCAGACCTGGCAGCTTTCTGGCCTCACACCCATTTGTCACCCAGCATTTCCCTTTGTGTATAGAACAAGAATTAATTAGGCTGCACTGCAGGAAAAGTTTATGGCTATAATTTATATAGGATGAGTTTCTTTTTAAAGAGACAGCATTGTTTTGTTATACCTATATATATATATGTATAAGTGTGGATATAGAGAGTGTGTTTTTTCCCCTCCTTAAAGCAGTGTCTATGAGCTTCTGGAGTCAACACTCGTTTTTCTGCTTAATGCAAGTATTGGTGGAATAGATGCTTTTATAGTGATTGCTTTCTGATTAAACTGTTGGCTTTTTTTTCTGGTTTTTTAATTCATTGTGTAGTAGTGAGCAGCACTGTTTTAGGTTTGCATTTTGGACATTGGTCGGACTTGTCTGGTTCGAGAGCTTTGTATTCTTTTGGTCTCTTCAAAGACTTAGGATTCTGTTGTGTGTGGGTTTTTTTTAGGGTCTTGCTCATTCAATTAATGTTTTCATAATCAATGCAAGTCAGAACTTGCCATTTGTTCCTGATTTGCACATTAAAGAGCTCCATTAATTAAGAATCCTAGTGTTTGGCATGTTCCCGCAGGATCTGTGCATTATTTACATGGTAAAAATGCAAGATGCAAGTTTCTCATTGTCTAAGCCAGAGGTGGTCTCCTTCTTGGTGTATAAGAAAGGAGTGTAGCCCTGGCTGATGTGGCTCAATTGGTTGGGTGTTGTCCCATGCACAGAGAGTTGCTGGTTCGATTCCGGACAGGGCACATGCCTGGGTTGTGGGCTTGACCCCCCAGTTGGGGGCCTGCAGGAGGCAGGAGAGTGATGTTATGCTCTCATATAGATGTTTCTCTCTTCTCCCTGTCTAAAAAAAATCAATAAACTATTCTTAAAATAAAGGGAGTTGAAGAATGAAAGACAGCTAAAAAAGAAAGGGGATATGAATAGCAGTTGGAAACACGGAATCAGTTCATTGGTTCATCAGGTTCCTTCTTTTCAGTTTTAACCATGGCTAATGCTTATCTACTCGTAATGTATCTTTCTAATAGTATTTTTCTTATAGAGAATGGTGATAACTACTTTAAAAATACTGTGCGAAGCTGCAAAGTGTTTTTCAAAAGTGTAGACATTTTTTCCCTAAAATTATAAACTTGCTAGGGATTTTATAGGACTTAATTTAGTTTGTCCTTATGCTTTTCCATTAATCCTATATAATAAAGGCTAATATGTAAATCGACTAAACCACAGAATGACCAGTTGCTATGACGCGCATTGACCACCAGGGGGCAGACAATGCAGGAACTGCTCCCTGGTGGTCAGTGTGCTCCCACAGGGAGAGCGCCGCTCAGCCAGAAGCCGGGCTCACGGCTGGCAAGCGAAGCAGCAGTGGCAGTGCTAAGGATGTCCGACTGACGGCTTAGGCCCGCTCCCCACCAGGAGCCCTCCCGGGAACGGGCCTAAGCCATCAGTCGGACATCCCCCAAGGGCTCCCAGATTGCGAGAGGGTGCAGGCTGGGCTAAGGGACCCAAATTTCGTGCACTGGGCCTCTAGTATATATATAAGTCCTGGCCAGATAGCTCAGTTGGTTAGAGTGTCATCCTGATATGCCAAGGTTGGGGGTTCGCTCCACAGTCAGGGTACATACAAGAATCAACCAATGAATGCATAAATAAGCGGAACAACAAATCATTGTTTCTCTTTCCCCCATCTCTCCCTTTCTCTCTCTCAAAGTCAATCAATAAATAAAATTTAAAAACTAACATAAACAGTATAGATGTATGTAAAGGAGAAAGTAAAAGTTCTCCCAGTTTTCCAAATCCCTACACCTCCTCCTCAGAGAAAACAACATGGGATGTATTATTCCAGACATTTTAATATGTATATATTTCCTCTCACTAGATTTATTTTTCCATTAAGTCTTAATGGAAGTTTGACAAGGAGAGGAGATGGGATAGGGATAGCAGGCGGTGAGAGGGGGAAAAAAAAGGCTATAATGTTACTTATGAATTATCTTAGAGAAAGTCTATATCATGATACCTTTAAGACATAATTCTCTCTTGATTATTATAATTATTATTTATAACCTATCCCCACATAAGTTTGCCCAAATGATTTGCTTTGAAAATTTGTTGTACTTGGACAACACTGGATTCTAGCTGAGTGCTTTGATAAATTTTAATTACCTTTCATATAACATTGATTGTTTTGCTGAGTGTTTAGTCTCAAATCTACCAGATTTTTTTTCTGGGGGCAGTTGAATAAATTTGCCTCTAGATAAATCCAAATTGCTACTATTTTGAGAAAAGTTCTTACTAGCTATTCATTCTGTTTTTTTGCAAGGGGAATTTTTAGAGGTAGAGAAGCTGTTCAGTTTTGTTTTATTTTAAAATATTTTTTAATATATTTTTATTGATTCCAGAGAGAGGAAGGGAGAGGGAGAGAGAGAGAAACATCAATGATGAGAAAATCATTAATCTGCTGCCTCCTGCACACCCCCTACTGGGGATGGAGCTGGCAACCCGGGTATGTGCCCTGACCAGGAATTGAACCATGACCTCCTGGTTCATGGGTCAGTGCTCAACCACTGAGCCACATCAGCTGGGCTCAGATAGTTTTTAAAGGTTCTTACATCCTACAGATGGTACATAATCTAGGCTACATAAATGTCAGCTATGGTGAGGGTTGGGGAAAGGGCAGAGACAAATGTTCTACTCCAGTAATTATAAAGTATTTCTGGTGTCTTCAGTATGACTTATCCTATATAATAAAAGGCTAATATGCAAATTGTCCCCTCAACTGGGAGTTCAACCAGGAGTTCGACCATGGGGCGGGGCCAGCCGGCCAACTGCCCACGGCCCCTTTCCCTGGCTGGCCTCACCCCTGATCGGCACCCCGTATCCCAATTGGAGGCAGGGTCGACTCACCAACCACCCGCGGCCTCTCCCTGCAGCCAGCCCAGCCTAATCGCCCCAATTGGGGCAGGCCGGCTGGACCCCACTCATGCATGAATTCGTGTACTGGGCCTCTAGTAAGATATAAGAACATGAATAGAAAGCCATCAAATGTGATATTTTGAGAATTGGGATAATCAGTTTACGTCCATCTTGTAAGTATTGTTTAAGTATAATACTAGATGCCCATATAGACTAAAAATAATAAAAATAGCTTCCATCTGTTAATTGTGCACTACTCCCCATGTACTGTATTAAGTTCTTCACAAATGTCTCATTTAGTTCTCACAGCGGCCTGTGAAATAGGTACTAATAACTGTACTGCACATGTGAGGAAATCAAGTCTTGGACAGGTTAGTGAGTAACTAGTTAAGGTCACGCCATTAGATGTAAAGCTAGTACAGAAACAGGTTTGCTCTTGGCCAATCATACCTATAGTTTAACTATTTTATTTTATTTTTTCCAAGAAAGTGTGAGGGAATAAAGATCAAAGCTTAAAGGAAGTCAGGAGAGCTACGGAGATGAATTTGTGGTAAAACAGAAGCTTAGAGTGCAAGTAGTAAATGCATCCTTCCATTTTTCTAAAGGTTTTTCCTGCATACTGTTTTTTTCAGTAAGAGAGCTAGAAGGGTCCTTGGGAGATCACCTGACCTAGTTCCTCTACTATAGGCAGATATGACATTTTTTAAGTGATAAAGAAATAGATAAACAGGTTTATTTTTCTTATAAATGTAGTACATATTCATTATATAAAATTCAGAAAATGGCCAAGGAAAAAAGTAAGGAAATTATGTTCCCTGATCCAGCAGCTAGAGTTAAGTACTTCTAATATTTTGGTGTGTGGGTATGTGTATCTTTTCTAGTTTTTTCCCCCTTGTGGGTGTATAGTTAGAACAAAAATGGAACTATATTCTATATTGCAATCTGTTTTTTCCTACTTAACAGAGATCATGAATATTTTTCCATGTCATTAAATATTATTCTACAACATTATTATTATTATTATTAATGATTTGAGAGAGAGAGAAGAAAGGAAGGAGAGAGAGAAATATCAATTTGTTGTTCCTCTTATTTATGCATTCATTGGCTGTTTCTTATATGTGCCCTGACCAGGGATGGAACCCGAAATCTTGGTGTATGGGTATGAAGCTCTAACTGAGCTACCTAGCCAGGGCTCTACAGCATTATTTTTAATGCTAGCATAGACTTCCCATCATATAACCAGTTCTTTATTGTTGGACATTTGGATTGTTTCCAGTTTTTCATTTTTATAAATAATACAATAAACATCATTGTTACTAAATCTTTATTCACATCCATGATTACATTATTGCATAAAATAAATTCCTGTATGTGGAATTAGTATGTGTTTTAAGGATATACTAAATTTTTAGGCTTTTGATCTGTATCGCCAAGTTGCCTTCCAGAAAAGTTATATTCGTTCACATTCTTACATTCTTTACACGAATGTCAGTTTCCCTTTTCCTTGTCAACACTGGATTTTATCTTTTTTTTTCATCTTTGTCACTTTGATAGTTGGAAAATGGTTTCTGCTTATTTTAATTTACAATTTTAAAAATTTACATTTCCCAGTGTTTAATGAAGGTAAACAATTTTTCCCTTATATTTATTGGTCCTTGGTATTTATTTTGGGAATCGTACAGAGAAAATTTTAAACTAGTTATAGGAGTGGATATTCTCCTTGTCAATAAATCTTCTGGCCACCTCTAATCTTTCCTCTTTTTATTTTAATGTTTCTCTTTGTTTGATTTTCTGTTTACAGAAAGAATTACATCTACCTTAGAAGACCTCTCTGCATTTTGAAATATATTTATTTAATCTTAATTACCTTTTAAAAAATCATAATAATAAAATTTGTTTGTAGTAAAAAAAAAAAATTTTCAAATAGTACTGCCTCCTGCCCCCAAACAATACTGAAATATGTAACATAGATCAAGCAAGTCCCCCTTTTCCCTACTCTTAATAGTCCTCTTCAGAGATAACTATATTTAGCAATTTGGTATATATCTTTCCATATACTTTATGTCAATTTAAACGTTTTTAAACGCCATAAATGAGATTATGCTTTATATCTTCCCATGTTAATGAATATAATCTACTTTTTCTTTCTTTAAAAGCAATACTTTGCTATCTTTTCTTTTTTCTATATATTTTTATTTATTTCAGAGAGATATAAACATCAATGATGAGAGAGAATCATTGATTGGCTGCCTCTTGCACACACCTACTGGGGATCAAGCCTGTAACCCCGGGCATGTGTCCTCAGCCAGAATCAAATCTGGGACACTTCATTCCGCAGGCCGATGTTCTGTCCACTGAACCAAACCGGCCAGGGCTGGACATAACATTGTAACAGAGCCTCGTATGTGTGTTTAATTGTGTAAGGGGAGGACAGTTTTGTCATTTTTTAGTAATTGAAATTTTATTACACTTTGTTTTCCAGGTAGTTTGTACCCATATATATATACATTGACCTAGAAAATGAAAAATGTGCAGGCTTTTTTTTTTTTAAGCTTGTAGGAGTGTTTCATTTTCTTCATCTGTATACCAGTAATCTATCTACAGATATAAAAGCCTAATATCCAAATTGTCCCCTTGGGAGTTTGACCGGGAGACTGGGAGTTCGATCACTAGCTTTGACGTGTGCTGACCACCAGGGGGCGGCGCACAACGAAGGAAAGCCCTGACCAGCAGCTGGGGAAGGGAGGTCCTGGTCCCTATAGGCCCTAATCGCTGGCCAGGCCTACGGACCCTACCCATGCACGAATTTCATGCACCAGGCCTCTAGTGGTAGTATAATAATAGTAACTAATCAAAGGGTTGTTGTGAGGATTTAAATGAGTTATACATACAAAGTGCTTAGGGGCTAGTGCCTGCTACTTAGTAGGTTCTTAGTGTTAACTGTTAATCTTCATAGTGATAGTACAGTCTTTTCTTAGACTGCTCTATGGCCAAAGGATTTGTTTCCCTCTTCCTAAAAGGGTTATATAAATAAATTCTGCACTTACAGTTAGTTCTTTGATGACTTGAAATGCACATACAAAAAGTATGTGCCAAGAAAAATATTACAGTGTCATTTTTTTAGTTATTCAGTCAGCAACATAGAGTCCATCATTTGCCAACACCAAGCATACCAAGGTTCATAGTCCTTGCCTCAGGGAGCTCATAGTAAGGTGTAGAGATGGGTAAACCACTTTTAAAGCATAAATCATTTAAGTGTTTTTTTGTTTATATGAAAGCATCCTCTCAAAGTGTTTCATTTTGAGTCGGCAAATAAATAATGCTTAGTCTTCCTAATATTAAAAAAAGGAAAACTAACTTTTATTGTCTGAGCCTTGGTTTATCCCTCTACGTGGTGATAACTACTAAATCTTCATGAGACTACATTGTAGCAATTTTAGGTTCTTAAATCTGGTAAGATGGTTTTGAGACTCTTAGAGTAACCTATACATTTATAGTTGGTATATTATAATAAGGGAAAAGTTCAGTTCGATTACTTTGCTTCTGTTAACAAAGGTCAGCTTGTGGAGGATACATATTTATCACCGTTAGCAGATATGGAGTCCACAGTTTGTTTGCTTGTCAGCATTAGATTTGGAAATGATAGTGTAATAAGATGTTCTGCCATGTGACTTAGGCATCCTTTTTCTGGAACTAAAATATTGTAGGATACTTTTTATGGCCCAGGCGATGTGTTGGATGCTAGAGTGACAGGGTGAGGTCTCTGCTCTCAAGCAGCTAACAGTGCAGTGAAGTCAGACTCATGATACAGTATAAGTGTGGTAGCAGTGACATGAATGATACTGAGAAAGGAGTGATTAATTCTGCATAGTAATCCTCATTTTCAGAAAGGTATTCTCTGAATCCCGATTTTCAAAGGAGTTATTTCCAGACCGGTACTCTATGGAGAATTTTGGCGTTTAGTTAGGGATAGTTTCACTACCTAAAAATCTGTTTATTTAAAGGCTTTTTAATGTGAATGGGTCAGACTATTTTATATGAAAGAGAGGGTGGCTTGGATTGTGTTTCTAATTTTATTTTTAATAAGTTTTCTTACTTTAAAGTTAACTTTAAATAGTATTTTAAATTATAAAAGTAATATATGCATATAAAATATTCAAACAGTTCAAAAGTCTAATCAGATAAAAGTGAGAGTATCCCCACTCTCCCTGGGAACTCCTGTTAGACAGTTCAACAATTACTTGTAAATAAACTTGGATTTGAAGTACCTCATATTCTGAGCGGTTACTCTTTCTTTTTAAAGGGGGGTAATCAATTTCCCTTTTTAGGGAAGTACTCCAGAGCAATAGAGATTGTAACTATGAAGTGGAAGGAAACTGTAGTGGATTTCGGGAAGTACATTGATCAGTTAGATTGCTGTGTCCTATAGGGCTTTTTAAGGATTTATTGACACACTTCATCAAGGTGTTTGAAAGAGTATTCAGGGAAACCTAAGAAATTCTGCAGTTCTTTCCCCCTCCTTATAAATTCATGCCTGGTCAGAAATTACAGCTTGAGTGGGATGTCCCTCCACAGAACTCAAATGCATACTATCTATCATGTTACTTAGTGTGGCAGTAATGTAAAATGTTAAGGATTTTTTCTTTTTGTTTCTTTCTGTTAGGGGCTCACCCAATATATATTTTATCATATGTCTCTTCATCTCTCCCTTATTTCAACTTCCACTTACTCCCCCAACTCCCCACATCATTCTCTTAAGAGAAAAAAATAAGTTTTGCCCACTGAGTCCTCTTTCTGATTTGATTTAATATGTCTTGGGCTGAATGTTTCTCACAAAAACACTTTGCATTCCGTATTAGCCTATCAAACCTTTTTCTCCATAGACCTCTGCATAGATTGCATGCCTTCTACTGTGGTACCCTCAGAGGTATGAAAATCCAAGTCTGCTTTTGGCTTAGCCGTCATGATTTAGAATAGAAGTCTCCATGCTCTGCTTTGAAAACGTTATCCTGGTGGTTATTTTGTACCATTTTTAAAAAAATTCTGCTTTTGGTCCACAGAACCAACCAACACACTGGGGCAGTACTCCTTATACTGTTCCAGTTAAAACCACAGTCCTCAATGATAACACAGCCATGTATCTATATCTGGGAATCAGGATGTGCACACACCTGTATATATGTATTCATACATGGATATATAAAAATTCTAGTTGGACACACATTGGAAATGCTAACAACTCATCCATATGGTTGGTGTTAAGGAATTTGTTACCTGCAGCACTCTTTCTTACTGGTAACACCATTCTGCTTGGGGAATAAAGTACAAGCCCAAACAGTAATACTGACAGAATTTGGAATTATGATACAGTGGAGCCTTCACGTAATTCTTTGTTGAAGAAGTTAGGGCCTAAATGTTAAGGCTTATTGTTATTCTGAGTTGATAATCTCTGCCTTGCTTTAATAATTTTTCCTCATGCCTGGGTAGCCCGCGAGTTGCACAATAATCACTCACACAGCTTTGTAATCAATGCCCAAAGTAATAGGATTCCTCTGGCCACCGGCAATTAATAAATTTGTGTCTTTTTTAAAACACTAGCAAGTCGGGCCTGAAATACGACTGACTGGCTCTCCTCATTTGCATATTTATTGCAGTGGAAAAATTCTTACCAGATGATTGATGCTGAGCCTGCCTCTTGAATTCCAAGCAGCACATTATTATGAAATGAAAAATGCCGGCCATACAGTTGATTAAAGTTGAAGACAGTGGAATCGGTGTTTTTTAAGATTGTGGGAGAATTAAAGGCATATTTTAATAGATGTTGACAAGAAGTGAACTAACAAAAGCAAAGCAAAGGATTTGCTTGAAAAGATTTAATCAAACGTCTTTCTTGGGGGATTAATTGCCGGGGATGACTAGTGCAAGTGGCAGGCTTGTGTGGATTTGAATGAGAAGTATTGTTCTCAGGCCAATATATTGTGTGTCATTTTGACCTATAGTTTAGCTCTAGTTCTAGAGTTACTTTTGAGGGAGAAAAAAAAAATGCCCTTGTAATATGTACATTCTAGTTCAATATGTTTATTTGGGGGCAATAGGAATGTGGCAGTTTATTGTACATAAATAATTGTATGTTTGCATATTATTTTAAAAATAACGGTATAGATATTTAAAAACTGATAAGGTAAGCTTTATTTTACTTTATATATTCATTCTTCCCATTCTACCTCCACCCCCTTACCAAAGTTTTATGTATTGGGTTATAATCTAATGAATGAACTGTGCACCCATGTCCAAACTTATTCTCTGCCTACAATTTTGTTTTTGTTGGACAGCCTAGATGAATCAGGAGAAAAAATAAAGCTGTTAGGTGAAAATGGTTTTTAGATTGGTGACATTTTCTATATAGAATGCTTGCATATGGGTCGCATGCAAATGAATACTTCATATAGGACTGTGAGTACTAGCTCAGCCCTAGTGCTGTAGATCAGTACAAGCAGAGCTTAAGAATTTTCACCATGTGAAATGATGATTTTTATGGAAATATTCTTTCCATCTTTATAACATTAAAAATTTTTAAATACCTTAATATATTAAAAAAATGTGTTATTTTTCATTTTCATTCTGTGAGATAAACAGGCAAAGGATTATCTGTCTTTTATAGATGAGAAAATTGAGGCTGAAAGAGATTACACTGGTCCACTCAGTATATAAAATGACTAGTTAGTGATAGTGTCGGTTAGAATGTGGGATTCCTGACCATTAGTAAAGCACTCTTTCTATTTATTATCTACTTGGAAAATTATTCCTAAAGCTGGTGCCTAGATGCTTAGGTTGAATCTTGGTAACACGGTGAGGCATATGTTCTTGCTCTCTTCTGGAAATTGACCATATAGGACAAAATAAACATATATCTTTGACAGTCTCTGTTGTTGTTTTTGTTGTTGTTTGGTTTTTTTGTAACCACTTGCCAAGAAGGAGAGTGAAGAAAGTATATGCATCTTTGCTGCTTTTAAAAACTTAACTGTAACAGTAATGGGTGAAAAATTAGAAGTGAATTAGAAACTGTTGATTCCATTCTCTTTATAATTTATAAGGTTGAACAAACAATTCAGCCCTATATGAATGATAAAGAGGGTTTGTTTTGGTTTTGTCTGGGAAGAATTCACTGTTAGATTTGAGCCTCCCAGAGAGAGTCTTTCCTCACTCTTGTCAGTTGTGGCTTTGAGGAGGCCTACCACGTCCAGCAAAGGATTGCTCCTTGTCTCCTCAGGTTTTACATAAAATCTTGTTAGGAGGAAATGTGGCCCTTTATTGCAAAGAAATGAGGATTGGGTTCTTTCTTCTAAATCTCTTTATAGGAAGTTGTCCGTTGTCCATGTGTTGGCCACTAGTGACTTTACTTTGATAAACTTTTTTTTTTTTTTTTTTGGTGTGGTTAGAAACACAGAATTGCAGATTTCATCTCTGGTAGGTCTCTTGACACTTTGATGCATGGTGGTGCTATCCCTGAATGGAGCTTAAATACTTCAGGGCTACTTTCTGACTGAGTGAAGGGGTGTATAAAATGAGAACATATGAGAAAGTATTAACAGAAAGGCACACTTTGATTTACTGATATTGGCTCTCTGCTTTCTTGTTGGATTGATAGGCTGTCTAATATATCTGCAGTGGATTTTTAAAAACTGACTTGAACAAAATAAAAGGGCTTGTATAGCTATTTGAGAGTGGCCCTTAAAGTACTAGGCTTTCATTGGATGTTTTCACAATTCTTGGTTATGTTACATGTAAGAGTCAAATTATGACTTGCTTGTTGGGGGCAAGCAGCTATAAACATTATGGACTGCTCTGCAGCTTCTTCCCTGCATGGTTCTTGATTTCATATTTTAGAACATGACATATGGTACCTAGTGGAAGTAAGGGACAGGCACTTACTTGCCTTTTCTGTTCTTTTAAATTTTTTATTGTGGTAAAAAAATGCATAATAAAATTTACCTTACTAATCATTTCTAAGTGTACAGTTCAGTAGTGTTAAGTATATTCACATTGTTGTACAACCAGTTTCTAGAACCTTTTCATCTTGCAAAGCTAAAAATATTTACACTTCATTAAAACAACAACTCACTATTTCCCTCTGCCCCAACCCCTGGAAACTACCCTTCAGTTTTCTGTTTGTATGAATTTGACTACTCTAGGTACCTTATTAAAGTGGAATGATATAGTATTTGTTGTTTTGTGACTGTCTTATTTCATTTAGCATAGTGTCCTCAAGGTTCATCCATATTGTAGCATGTGTCAGAATTTCCTTCTTTTTAAAGGCTGAATAATATTCCTTCTCTCCCCCCTTCCCCAACCCCCGTTCTTTTTGATTATTTTGTCTAGGATGGTAGAATTATTTATTATACTCTGGTCTTGGGATTTTTTAAAGTGTTTAATTGTGGTAAAATATACATGACATAAAATTTACCATTTTAACCATTTTTCAGTATACAGTTCAGTACCATTGTGTACATTCACATTGTTATTCAACCATCACCAATATCCATCTCTAGAACTTCTTCATAATCTCAAACTGAAACTGTGTCCATTAAACAGTAAGTCTCCATTCCCCCTTCCCTTCAACCCCTGGCAACCACCATTCTACTTTCTATGAATGTGACTGTTTTAGGTATCTCATGTAAGTGGAATCATACAGTATATGCCCTTTTGTCACTGGCTTATTTCACTTAGCATAATATTTTCAAAGTTAAGTCTTGGGAATTTTAGAAACTAGTGTGCAGATGTAAGATTGATTTGTGGTTTCACTTTGGAAAATATGGGCCCTGTCTCTTAAGATCCAGACATTTCTAGAAAAGAAGTTATAAAATAGTGGTTAATACATAGAATTTGAATGAGATGACAATTCTCCGTTTTCATGGGCTTCCTTCCAAGTATAAGTGTCTTTTCTATTTTCTTAATCTTCTTGCTACAATATATACTTTAGAACAGGGGTGGGCAAACTTTTTGACTCGAGGGCCACAATGGGTTCTTAAACTGGACCGGAGGGCCGGAACAAAAGCATGGATGGAGTGTTTGTGTGAACTAATATAAATTCAAAGTAAACATTACGTAAAAGGGTACGGTCTTTTATTTTTTTTTTAGTTTTATTCATTTCAAACGGGCCGGATTCGGCCTGCGGGCCATAGTTTGCCCACGGCTGCTTTAGAACCTTAGCTGCTTGGGATATCTCTTATTAATTCTCGAGTCTTTTCACAGATGGCCATTTGTGGTAACCTAATATTTGTACTTATCATTTGTATTCTTTGTTCTACTCATTCCTTTTAAAATTTCCCATATATATTTACATAATTTGTGTTGTTCTACTTATACACTTAGCACATTTAGACTGACTGATTTTAGGCTTTAAAGTTGTTACATCTTTGTTCTATTTTTCCTTCTGGCCTGTGTTATCATCTTGTTTATACTTAATCCATTTCCTGAAAGCCGACAGAACGAAGGATAATGCTGTATTACTTTTTTCTTCTTCATGAGTATAAGTTGTCTCCATATTTAGTGAAAATTTTGTTATTTTGTTTTTTAAAAGTCAGAGCATGCCGAAACCGGTTTGGCTCAGTGGATAGAGCGTCGGCCTGCGGACTGAAGGGTCCCAGGTTTGATTCCAGTCGGGGGCATGTGCCTGGGTTGTGGGCACATCCCCGGTGGGGGGTGTGCAGGAGGCAGCTGATCGATGTTTCTCTCTCATCGATGTTTCTAACTATCTCTCTCCCTTTCTCTCTGTAAAAAATCAATAAAATATATTTTTTTAAAAAAAGTCAGAGCAACAGATTGGGAATTTTGGTTTGGAACACAAGGCATTTTGGACTTTTCAGGTAATATGTACTGCAGGTGTTCCCAAGTGGTACGAATATACACTGATTATAAAAGGATTAGAATACAGAATTTAGAAAAACTGTGATCAAGCGTCTTTTTTTAAACAAGGAAGTATTTATGTAGTCTTATATGCAGAGTATTTGAAAGAATACAGCATAGTTATTGGGTTATTGATTTCCTTCTGACCAATCTGAGAAGGCTGTCTCAGCAAGGTTAGCTTGTTTAAATCAGGTGTTGGTGTACCATTGATGAAACAAGTTGGGATGTAAATAGTGAGGAGGCTATTCATGCTGGGTCGGGTAGAAGCAGAAATGATAGAACAAGACTTACAAAAATCACTTAAGCTGAAGTTAGTGTGGATTGTAAAACAAAAATGAATGTAGGGGTTGCTAAATGAAAGTAGGGTTGCTTGTGAGAAGACTGCAGTTATTTAAGGGGAAAAGGGAAGGAGCGATAGAAGCATGGCCAGAGATAACTATTAGCGTGAAAAATACACAATGTAATCAATTAAATGTATAGAATAAGGGCACCAAAATGTCAGTGACCTATGAAAACACGTTAAACAGAGAAGAAAAAAATGAGACAAGGAAGAAGTATTAGGAAGAAAAAGGTTCTGTTTTTGAAATGGTATATATGAAGGAGTGATGGAGCATCCATGTGAAGATTTTCTTGGAGTTGCTGGAAATGTGAAAGTTTGAGCTTAGGAGAGATGTCTGAGTGCTATCAACACATAAATAGTGATGACCAGTGTCATTAGCCTCTTTAGTAGGACTAAGCTGATAAAAAAGGTAAGAGTTCAGTTCTCAGAGGGCCAGTTTTTATTCTGAAGTGCTTAGCCATCGACTATATACTGAATCCTGATGAGCTTTTTTATATATGCATCCTGTTGGCTATGGGGAAAGCTGGGTAAGAACATATTTTTGAAAAACAGAGTTCGCAAAAGGAAATACTAATAATGCCTTCCTCTTTGGGTTGTTGTTCTTAGTCCCTGCCCCAGCCCTTACCCTGAGCCAGAACTGCTCAGGAGCCATGACAATTGTTCCTTCTCTGTGCTTTGTTTCCCAGGCCACAAGGCACTTAAAGCACTGTTGAGGTCATTGGTAGATCTTCAGGAAGAGCTGCTCTTCCAGTACCCGGACACCAGGTACCTAGTAGATGGGACAAAGCCCAAAGCAGAAAGGTAAGGAGGAATGCAACTGTGGAGTTGCTTATTTTCTTTTCATCTGAATAGTTTCCCATCATTTATGAAAAAGAAAGCTAAATCCTTTCCATGCAGATACCAGACTTAAATGTTAGTAAAATAGAACCACTTATATTTACCTGCTCTTTTGGCCAGGATAGCACAAAAATTGGGAATTAATTTTTGAATTTTAATACTTAGTTGTGCCTGATTCTCTTTGTGACTTCAGCAAAAGACTTGCCTTCTCTTTAGAGCTATTGAAATTAGTAGATTAAAGCACATTTTAATGTCAGTGCTTAATTAATGTTTATGAAGCACTTTGTGCCCATATCATGGAATCTCTGGTCACAACCATCTTCTTTTCAATGAGGGAAGAAGTTATTTTGAAGGGTGGAAAATTTCAGGAAACAGTAGAATAAACCCCTTTATTGAAATTATCACATTCAGTGAAGCATCTCCCTGCCTCTTTGTTTGAGCCCGCTGTGTATGGTACCTGCTTACTGCTTTCTCTTTTGCTTATCCTTTGCTTCATTCTTTTCTATGGAATTGGAGGGATAAGTAGTAAACTCACATTTATTGAGTACCTACTGTATGTTGGGGTCTGTAATCCAGTGAGTGCAATTGGCTATATAATTGGAGGTTGTATTACTTTCTCATGGCAGTTGCATATAATATTGGGGCTTAATACCAGTTCTGTTGCCTACCCCTTTGAGTTTTCTTCACATTCATCTTCTCTTCATCTGGTTCAACTAATATTATTTAGTTGTCCTGAGCAATTGGTTATAGGGAGGCATTTGTTTTTATTGATTTGGGGATTAATGTCATAAAAGTATGATTATATGTTTAAGTTTTAAAGACCTTCTTGTAACCAGTATAGGCTTGGTTCATATGCATTTCTAATAATGTTTTTGCAATCTCATGTAATTTTATGATTTGCTTACCTTTTAAGAAATATTTTGAAATCAGTTATATTTATTTGAAAAGTTAAATGAGGTTTTGATTGACCTCATGAATATTCTTTCAAACAAAAGAAAATCCATTCTCACATCTGTGGTGCTATTTAACATGTAGACAAATAGGGAAGGCCTAAATACTCTCAACTTCACGCAAGTCTAGCTTTTTATGTGGGTAATGTTTATTTATATTGGACTCATTCTTCCTGGTTTTCTAGTGAGGAGGAGATTTCAAGTGAAGATGAAGAGTTGGTAGGAGAGAAGAAGAAGCAGAAAAGGGCCCCACCAAAGAGGAAGCTGGAAATGGATGACTATCCTGGCTTTATGGCAAAGCGTTTTGCTGACTTCACAGTTTACAGGAACCGCACACTTCAGAAGTGGCACGACAAAACCAAACTGGCTTCTGGAAAACTGGGGAAGGCAAGTGTGTGTGTGTGTGTGTGTGTGTGTGTGCGCGCGCACATGTGTGAGTAACATGCTGTGGCAACCTGAAGCAGTTCTAAGAAATTGGAACTACAGCTCGTTTGTATGGATGATGTCACTATGGTAATCAGTCATTTCTGTAGAAAAAAATTTACTGAACTCCTACCATTGGGGTTTATACCATTGAGACTTGTGATTTTAACTTTATTAGAAAGAATATTTTATTCTAGAAATCGTGGCCTTGTAAGTGTTCAAGTGTTGGAAATACAAATAAAGAAGTTGATGTTAAACAATAATATTAAAAGAACAGATGTTAAACAATTATTATTAAAGGAGCAGAAGTTAAACTCTGGGTGTAGGAAAGTAATATAATCTACTAACCACTTTTTTTTTTTCTGAGAACAATTACAGCCATTCACAAACTCAGTCTTTAACAGAAAGTCTCTCTGGAAACAAGGTTTGTCTATTTCTCTGCCGTCACAGAAAGAGAGAAACCAATGTAGCTGCCTTCAGCACAGACTTTCTGCATTATCTGACACTGGTTAATGTTGTTGCAGGGTTTTGGTGCCTTTGAACGCTCAATCTTGACTCAGATTGATCATATTCTAATGGACAAAGAAAGATTACTTCGAAGGACACAGACCAAACGTTCTATCTACCAAGTTCTTGGCAAACCCGAGCCAGCAGCGCAGCCTGTCCCAGAGAGTTTGCCTGGGCAACCGGTAAGAACTCTGTGATGCGTGCAGGATGATTATGGGGAGCAGTTTCTGTGAGGTTTATTAACTGAAAAAGCTGATCACCTCCTTGTAGGTATTACTCTTGATATGAAAAAATAATGAAAGAAAGTGGGGAAAATACTACTAGATTGTTAAGAAATGTGTTTTCTTTTCAAATGATTTTTAAATGTTTTTAAAGTATGGAGCTATTCTTAACTTGTGTGTAGTCTTCTCTTAATTTTGAAGTTGATGTGAGTCTGGTAATGGAAGCATTTGTAATCCAAACTTTAAAATTCATTTTTAAAGCAGTTTCTTTAGAAATGTCAGTATTGAAGCAAGTGTGTTCTTTAGGCTTAATGTTGGATGTTTGGATACTCCAGAAATGGATCCAAAATTGGAATAGTCACATTCTTTTGTTGAAAGGAAACTCTTTTATTTATAGTAGAAATATATATTTAATACTTTCTTAAGTTCAGAAGGATTTTAAATGAAAAGTAAAATTCCTCCTAGTCTGAAAATTTTACTCCTCAGATTTAACCAGTGTTCATAGTTGTAACATGCTTTCGGGTTATTTTCCATTCATATATATATATATATATATTTCTCTGCTGACACAGAAAGATATAAACACAGCAACATACATAAATATACATATATAAAATATGGTTGCCTTTTCTTTTAAACTAAATGATATCGATATGTATGTGTATATAAATACATAAAATGTTATAAAGTATTTATAAAATCTTACAACTTTTTAAATTTAATATATCCCAGATATTTTTCCATATCATTACATAGAGACCTACCTCATTTTTCCTAATGGCTAGAGTATTCTATTGTATGGATGTGTACTATAATTTATTCAAACAATGGATGTTTTTGTTATCTCCAGTTTTAAAAATAATGCTATAGTAAACATTCCTGAGCATTTATATTTTTGTATTTGTGTGAACATATGGATAGATTTCTCGAGGTAGAAATATTAAAGAGAATATGCATTTTAAATCCCTATGAATGCTGCCGAATTGCCTCCAAAAAAGGCTGTAGTAATTTCCAATCCTATCAGCTGTGTTTTCCAGTACTGAGTGTTGCCAGTTTTAGAGGTGAAAAATGATGTCTTTTCATGTAAATTTGCATATATTTAATTAGAATGAAGTTAAACATATTTTCAAATGATTTTTCACTATTTGTGGTTCTTATTCTGTCAAGTTCCTGTTTATGTTTTTGCCCATTTTTCAATTGGATTGTTTTTGTTCTTTAATTTTAAGAGCTCTTTATATCTTACGGAAAACAGTGCTTTGAATGTTTATAGTACTACATTACTTTGATAACCTAATGGTTATCTTCTTATTGATATAGGAGATTCTTCCTCAAGCTCCTGCCAATGCCCACCTGAAGGACTTGGATGAAGAAATCTTTGATGATGATGACTTTTACCACCAGGTATGATTTTTACACTCTTTTCGTTTGTTACAAGTCAGGTTTTAGCATTTTAAAACAGCTGGTAGACTTCTCTGACCAAAGGTTTGGGGATAGAGTCACACAGGGAGTTAAAACTTCTGTGTTCAGAATTAACTTACTGTGTAGTTCTGGATCTGTTGCTTTTCTTTTGTCTTATATTTTTCTTTTTGAAATGAAGATAGCTATAGCTACTTTGTTAGTTGTTACAGATTATGAATTATCTGTAAAACAGTTTCAACTTTGAGTCAGGTCTATTTTTTCTTAACCGTTTTTGATAATGTTAATGGAGGATTTTTTGTTAGTTATTTGGTTTTTGTCCTATCTATAATAATAAAAGGGTAATATGCTAATTAGACTGGATGTCCTTCTGGATAAAGCCAGGGCCGGTGGGAAACCCAGGTCCCAGGTGCCGGAGGGAAGCTGGTGCTGGCAGCCCGGGGAAGGAAGGCCTACTCTTGCACGAATTTTTGTGCAACGGGCCTCTAATTACTATTGTATCAGAATATGGAGCTAAAGGCCTGGGATCTCAGAATTCTTTAATTGTACTTCTGGTTCTATTACTTATTAAGTCTCTTGTCTTTATTTTTGTGCCTGTTCAAATCAGTTAAGTATGTATTGAGATTGCTACTGTTGATTATAATAATACTAGAGGCTCAGTGCACAATTTTGTGCACAGGTGGGGTCCCTAGGCCTGGCCAGCTATCAGGGCCGATTGGGGCCATCTCACCCAATCCCAATCAGCTAGGCCAGTGGTTGGCAAACTCATTAGTCAACAGAGCCAAGTATCAACAGTACTTCTTCAAAATAGACTTGCTCAGGCCGAAAACTGACTTCTGCGCATGGGCCATGAAGCTTCAATCGCACTGTACTCGCGCCCGCATGTGGTATTTTGTGGAAGAGCCACACTCAAGGGGCCAAAGAGCTGCATGTGGCTTACGAGCCGCAGTTTGCCGACCATGGAGCTAGGCCAATTGGGGCCTGCTGGCTGGGGGCGAGGGACGGGCAGGGACCATAGGAGGTTGGCTGGCCAGCTGAGGGGAGGGACTGGCCAGGGGGAGGGATTGCGGGAGGTTGGCCGGTGGCCCTGATCAGGGCGGATCTGGGATGGCTGGCCATGGGGAGGGACCAGGGGACGTTGGCCGGACACTGGAGGTTGGCTGTGGGAGTGTACTGACCATCAGGGGGAAGCTCCTGTGTTGAGCATTTGCCCTCTGGTGGTCCGTGCGCATCATAGCGATTGGTCAACTGGTCATTTCAGTCATTTGGTCATAACGGTCACTTAGGCTTTTATATATAGAGATATATAGATTGTAGTGCTTTGCAGACAGAAAGAATTGGTAGAAGTTGAAATGTGGTTCCACTGTCAATACTATCTCTTCACAAACATCCCCCAGTTCTTTCCCTGACATCATACCTCTTAGCATGATGCTCTTTTTAATGATGTTAATGAATGCTGAGGTAGACTAAACATTTGAACTATTCTAAAGAACTAAGATAATTTCCTATAATCCTGGGTCTCTTGATAAGTCATATTTCTTAATGAAATGTGCTTTAGGATGTATACTTTCTAGCTCTAGAGAATTGAGGAGGTTGCTCAGCAGTGATATATCAGTTTTTGTTGAACCATTATTTATCAAGATAATTTTTTTCTCTGCTAAATTTTTAGTGTGTTAACTTTTGCAAAGATTTTGCAATAGCTTGTTGAAGGTTTAACCATGATGACTGTATTATGTACATGGAATATGAAGGAAGGAACTTAGGAAAATTACACTGTGAACCCAGTAGAACAAGTGATTCTTTATTGCAGATACCTCTGGTTTTGTCCTAAAAAGAGAAAGAAACTTTCTATTAATCTTCCTATTCACTCTGTGGTGTTCAATAAAATTATTACCATAGTGAGTCTTAAAAGTAATGAGAGGAAAGAGGATTGGTGGAGCCTCAAGTGTTCTTAGTCAGAGGTCCTGATTCCTTTTTCCTTTTCTTCTCTTATTATATCCATTTGTCAGAAGAGTAGGGAACTCTATTTTATTCTAGAATGTCTAAGGAAATACCTGATATAGGATATTAATGGTGTATAGTTGCATGAGATCATGGGAGACAATCAAAAATGTTTCAGTCTTCATTAATTGAAGTGTACATTATTCAATGGAGAGTATATCATAAATTAAATAGCCTTAATAAAATAAACTGAAATTATGGGAAAGAATTGCTTCTACTGGCAATCCCTTGACTGAAAGATTAAAAAAAAAAGGGGGGGGGGGGTTGGCCTGGAGGTCTGTTTAAAAAGAAATAGCATTACTTGATTGGCCCTTCATCCCAATTAATAATTTTAACTTCGGTAAATTCTGATTTCAGAGTTATGACTAGTCACATCTTAGCTTTTCCCCTTGCTGGTTAATTGGGGTGCTGGGGTTAATCTAAATTAAAACTTAAACTAATAGAGGTCAGCAAGGCAGCTGAAACACCTGAGTGAAACAAATGGGACTGCCAGGCGCAACTTTATCTTGGCTGTTTCCCAAGAGGGAAGTGGCAGCAAATTGGAGTTGTTTCAGCCTTCTGTAAAGGTGAATGATGGGTGACACTTGTTAATGTGCAGTATCTCCGGAAGCATTCCAGATTGCTTTGCTGCTGTACCAACTGCTGCCATCCATGCACAGTCAGTAGGAACTGGACCGGTTGCCAACATCTGGCAGCACAGCAAGGAATGGGTGCAAGTCTTGAAACCCCGCAGATTCTAAATATGGTGCTTAGAACTGTGCAGGCTTTAATCACTTACCACTGTTTGGCAGCAGGCTACGACAGCTTATCCTAGCCTCGTACATCACATCCCGACATCTGCTGAGCCTCAAGGCAGCTGCACATTCATTTTCTTTTCTTGCCTTTTCTCTTTGCCTCCTATTCCTGTCCTTCCCACGTTCCCCCTCCTCCCTTCAGTTTTCCTCCCCCTTCCCAATATGCTTCTTGGGAGAGATGATCTGTAAAGATTACTGCTTCATTGTGTACAAGTAATTGTGGTGATGCCAGGCCCTTGACAGACACAACGTAGCACCTGTTCTGCTGACCTGGTTAATTTCTTCTGTTGAGTGGGATTTGCCAGAGATTGGAGCTGAAGCCAATTCGATGATAAGGCTAAAGAAAATGGCTGTATGTTTTCTGTCACCTCCCAATTAAATTGGCTTCATAAAGTGCTTTCCTTTATTTGTCAGGGTAGTAAGCCTGAGCTAAGTGTTGCATTCAGAAGTGGTACAATGTATTACAATGGGCTTGTGAGTTTTCATTTGCATTTTTTTGTTTTTGTTTTTTTTTTGTTTTTTTATGTGATCATGGGTGGTGAATATAATACATTTCACCTTTTTGTTTTTTTAAACCATACTTGAAGCCAGACTCTTCGGGTCAATGTTTTGTAAGGAAGAGATTATAGCCACATTGAATTTTAATGTTTCATTGTAGGGGTTTAAAGGCTTACTTGGTTAATTCAGGTGTCACGAGGCTTGTAAATGCCCTAACTACTGAGAATAATGTTTGGGGTCAGAACACCCAAAACACACACATTCACTCACTCTCTTTGTTTCATAATGGGTCTTAAGTTACTACAACCTTAAAATATGTCTGTGTTATTTAATAAAGGTACAAACATATATATCTGAAGAGTATCAGCATTTCAATTATATCATTTTTGAGGTGAAAAGAACCTTATAAGAAACTGATTCCCTGAAAGGTTAAGTAACTTTCTGAAAGTTATACAGTAAATGGCAACTCTAGTACTTGATCTCAAGACTTCTTAGACCAAGTCCTGTTCTTTCCATACCTTTATTTCTTTAATATTTCATCCTCGAGTCATAAAAAGACTTCACTATAGTATTACTTTTCAGTGTGTGAATAAATAAGCTTCATTTCCTTAGACCTGGACGAAATATTATGTGTGTTAGAAAGTAGTGTCTTTTCCTTAAAAGGTAAATGATTTATTGGACTCTTGTTTCTTAACAATTCTAAATGAAAAAAAATTAGCTTTATAGTTGTGTTACTGGTTTGTTTGGGAACCTGACTGCTGAAAGCTTGAAGTATATGGTGGTGAAACTTTTATCAGAGAAACTGTTCACCTGCTACAAGCGGTGCTGTTACTCTCAAGTGGGGTTAGTTTGCATTTGGCCTATTTCTTGTCAAAGTTCATCCCAGAAGACGATTTCACAAAACGTGAAGGTTGTAAATGGCCGTGAATGATGAGCCATTGAGAAATATTTTCAACATCTATTATTCATTTTCATGATCCTATTTGCTACTTTTTAACATTAATTTTTTTAAAGATGTGTTGTCTAGATGACCATTTAAGGTTTTTCGTTACTTTGTTTTTTAAGCCATCAGTTGATCTTTGACTTGATCAGTCTGATTTGAGTTCTTAAACAATTGAGGAAGGGCTAACATTTACTGAACACTAGTTGTGTGCCAGCTCCTGGACTAATTAGATAGGTACTTGGCCAACATCTTTATTTAATCCTCACAAGATTTCCATATTGAGAAATGACTGTATTTAGCTGTAACCTATGGAAAGTGACTCGTTTTATTCTTCTCAGAGCCAAGACTTCAAACTAGTTTCTTGTCACCTCATGAGGTATTTTGTTCTGAAAGGCCTAATTGAGCTTAGATATTGACAGATCGATATCTGGATTTCTAAGGGTTCATTAGGGTTTTGTATGTTGCTTCTAGCTTTGTTTAGTTTTGATCTGGTTTGTCCTGTCACTTTAAATTTAACCAGGAGTGTATGGAGAAAGGCATAATAGGTTTTCCACTTTTGATGACCACTCTGATGGGTGAAATTTCTCCCTTTATATGCCATCAGGACATGTCTATAACTGACCTTACCACACATTGGATTTTTGTATCCAGGACATTTGATAATGCCACAAAGAAGTAATTACTGATGCGGTGAACTATAAGAATTGATAATGTTAAGAAATAGAAAAGAGGTAAGCTTTCTGAGAAGATGGTTTACCTTAATTAAATTGGTGAGTGATTAATATGGACAGTCAATGTGGTTGGTGGCTTTAATTGTATGCATTTAGATCTTAGTGTGAATAAGAGATGTCTGAAGCCATTTCTCTGGTTAATGCTAATACAATGGGACATTCTTACTTTTGGCATGTATCTTTCTAGTGGTTCAGTTGATGGTTGATAATATGTTTTCAGTTTGATCTGAACCTGCTCCTTTTAATTAGTTGTTGGAAAACAGATACCTGTGTTCAGAGTAGTATTTCATTTTAAGTTTTACTTTAAATGTTGCTATTATTTGAAATGTGTTTCTTAAAAGTTTAGTAAAACTTATTACATATAGGCCTTATTGGCGATTTTAGAGAAGACATTCAAATGAAGTACATAAATTTGAAAATTGCAATTCTGGTTAAAGATATAGCAGAGAATCAGTCAAGTTTCTTGAGGTATAGTAAAGGTGTTAAAAAACAAAACGAACTAAATACTAATGTCCAAGTAAACCCCAGTTTTAATAATTACAAGATTATTTTGCAACCATATGTACAAATTTTGAGCTATATTCTGCTTTCTATGCTGCCATTGTCCGTCTGTCAATGTTTAGCCCCAAATACGACATCAGTCTTGGCATTTATTTGCTAGTGTAGGCTCACTATTATGGAGGATGCACAGACAAGAGGCCAAAAGCCACATTTTAAATGCAAGGTCCGACCGAAATTTCATGAAAGCAGCATCAAGGGAAGGTACACATGAATGACCCTCATTTCTTTCAGTTTCCTTGCTTTAATAAACAGAGCATGATTTCAGTATTACTACTTCATTTAACAAAGGTAAAACCTCAGAACAGAGTCTAAAACAGTACACTTTAGGAGCCAGCTGGGAAAGAGATAAGAATTGGCTTAGAACTATTGAAGAAACATTTCAAACACAAATGGTCATGGGAGTTTACTAAGCAAACATATGGCCAAAATTGTCTTTTCTATACTAATAAGCACAATGTCAGCTGGCAGACTGTAAATTGAACCCAGGATTCCAGCAGCATTTTAGAATTTGGCACTTCTCAAGAAATGGGGCACACTACCAGTTCACTAAGTAGTCATGGTGTCTTCTTATTAAATCATATTCAATGTATAGCTTCTTTAAAGTAAATTATAGGGACAAGTTTTAGCATAGAAAGGGGAAGTTTAAAAGCATCTTGTAAAGGGATGTGTATTGTGGATGTAGACTAGAACATAATTGCTTTAAAGTTAGATAGCATCCTTGAAGACCATCAAGTCCAAACTAAAAGACAGTTTTGTCTTTTTACAAATGAGCCTAGAGAAGATAAATGACTAGTGTAGGATCACTCCACTTAGTGAGTTAGGACATTAAAGCCCAGGTGTTCCTTTTCCCAGTTTGATTTTCTTTCCAGAACATGATGCTGCCTTTTGACCTGACATGTATAAAAATCCACATGAGAGTTTCCTTTTCAGATTAATATCTGTTTAGGAAATTAGAGATCCAGTGTATCCATTTGCACTCTGACAAGTCACATGTATCACTTTTGTGCAATTATGAAATTCATTCAATTAACATTTATTATACCAGATGCTAGGCTTATAAAGACTAATAAGACAAAATCAATGCCCAAGGAATTTGTGTCATCTAACAATAGTAAGGTTCTCTGCAATTTTGTGTAGTCATATAGCTCCTCTTTAAGAGTATGGCTTTATTAAAATTTAAGTGGAGAAGATAAGTGGTGAAAGAGAGCAATCAGGTCCTTGATATAAAAACATACATCCAGTTCTCTAGTGTTGTATTATCACAAATACGCTTCAAACATTTATTAGCATACTGGTATTTCTCTCAACATACACCTGATCTAATTCCTAAAGTCATTTTTTCATAGCCTGTAAAGGTCTCTAAGAGATGCTATTAGATATAAACTTGGGTTAATATAAATTCTCTATTTTTCAAGAATATAGTCACTGGTAGAAGCCAGATTGAGATATCCACTGAAACTTATTTCAGGTTAGAAAAGACTTCTGGGTTTTGAGGGTTCATTCGCTATGGCCTGCTTTTTGTGTATCTCCAAAATTTTTTATGCTAAAGGAGAAGATTTCTTTCTTCCTTCAATTAATTCATTCAACAAATATTTGGGTACCTATTATGTGTTTATTGAGTGACTACTATTCTAAGCTGTGCTGTTTAATGCAGTAGCCACTAGCCACATGTAGCTATTTAAATTGAATTAAAATAAAATAAGTTAAAATTTCAGCTCTTGACTCAGTTATACTAGCCACATTTCAAGTGCTAAGTAGCCACATGTGCAAGTAGTGGCTACTGTATTAGACGGTGCAAACAGAATATTTCCATCATCACAGAAGTTTCTATTGGAGCTGTGTTAGGGGCTAGAACAAAGCAAAGTCATGTCCTCATGAGCTTTATCTAGCTTAGAAATAGGGTGAAATTGGGGAATACATTGTGACACTGCAGTAGAAAATGATAAAACTGGCCCTAGCTGGTTTGGCTTGGTGAATAGAGCATCAGCCTTCGGACTGAAGGGTCCCAGGTTCAATTCCAGTCAAGGGCACATACCCGGGTTGTGGCCCCTATCCCTAATGTGGGCCTGATCCTCAAATGGGGGGCGAGTAGGAGGCGGCCGATCGATGATTCTTTCTCATTATTGATGTTTCTATCTCTCTCTCTTTCCCTCTTCTTCCTCTCTGAAATCAATAAAAATATTTTTTAAAAAAAGAAAAAGAAAATGATAAAACTGAGTATAGGTAAAGGAAGTACTAGAGCAGTGGTTCTCAACCTGTGGGTCGCAACCCCTTTGGTGGTCGAACAACCCTTTCACAGAGGCACCTAAGACCATCCTGCATATCAGATATTTACATTACGATTCATAACAGTAGCAACATTACAGTTATGAAGTAGCAACGAAAATAATTTTATGGTTGGGTCACAACATGAGGAACTGTATTTAAAGGGCCAGAAGGTTGAGAACCACTGTACTAGAGTAAAGATGGGATGGTTACTGTTTTTACATAAGACAGTGGTCGGCAAACTCATTAATCAACAGAGCCAAATATCAACAATACAAAGATTGAAATTTCTTTTGAGAGCCAAATTTTTTAAACTTAAACTATATAGGTAGGTACATTGTTATTAACTTAATTAGGATACTCCTTAGCTGGCTTTTGCTAAAAACGTCCTCAATCTGATTGAGGTACGTTCACTGAGGTCGACCCCTTCCAACTCTCCCATCCACACTCATCTTGTATACTTGTTTCAGATAGACGAGTGTGGATGGGAGAGTTGGAAGGGGTCGACCTCAGCAAACGTACCTCAAAACAATGTACCTCCCCCGCGCTGCGTATCCCGCGCCTGCGCCGCATCCCCCGCTTCTCCCATCGCCCGACTGACCGACACCCCCCACTTCTTCTAACATCACTTCTTCAAAATAGACTCGCCCAGGCCAAAAACCGACTTCTGCGCATGGGCCACGAAGTTTCAATCGCACTGTACGTGCGCGCCCACACGTGATATTTTGTGGAAGAGCCACACTCAAGGGGCCAAAGAGCCACATGTGGCTCACGAGCCTCGGTTTGCCGACCACTGCCCTAGGCCAGTGGTCGGCAAACTCATTAATCAACAGAGCCAAATATCAACAGTACAACGATTGAAATTTCTTTTGAGAGCCAAATTTTTTAAACTTAAACTATATAGGTAGGTACATTGTTATTAACTTAATTAGGGTACTCCTAAGGCTTAGGAAGAGCCACATTCAAGGGGCCAAAGAGCCACATGTGGCTCGCAAGCCGCAGTTTGCCAACCACAGAGTTAGGCATATAGATCAATGGAATACAATTGAGACTCCAGAAATAAACCCTTATTTTTATGGTCAATTGATTTTCGACAGAGGTGCCAAAGCAATTCAGTGGAGGAAAGAATAGTCTTTTCAACAGATAGTGCTAAGTCAACTTGATATCCACACACTAAAGAATGAAATTAGAGCCCTCCCTTATACCTACACAAAAATTAACTCGTAATGGATCATATACCTAAATATAAGAGCTAGGGAGAACCAAGATGGCGGCATAGGTTAACGCCGGTGTTTGCTGCTTTGAACAACTACTTCAAAAGTGAAACCAAAAAACGGAAGGGACATCACCCAGAACCACAGGAACGCTGGCTGAGTGGAAGTCCTACAGCTAGGAGGAAAGAGAAACGCATACGGACACTCAGAGGAGGCGCAGTGCTGAAGTCAAATTCTGAGGTGCGGAGTGCGCAGAGCGGGCTGGCGGCGGAGGGCGCGGTTGTTGTTTTCAATCGGGAGGGAGTCGCAGACTCTGAGCACCAGATCCGGGCGAGTCTTTAGGGACCCAGACTCAAACGGGAGAAACGGGACTGTCTGGCTTCGGTCAGAGCGAGTGCAGCTTTCTCTCCGAGCTTTGCAGCGGGTGCTGGGACTCAGAGAGGCAGAGCCCCTGGGGACAGGACTGAGAGCCGCCATAACTGCTCTCTCCGGCCCACGCTGTTGATCCTGTTCGACCCGCCCTGCCCAAGCCCTGCACAGAGGCATTTGCCGGATAGCCCCAGGCAAAGGCATCTGCCGGATAGCCTCAGGCAAAGGCTAGATTAGCACCTCCCTAGAGGACAGAAGTTCTCTCACTGCTGACCCAGCTGATTCTCATAGCCACTTGGCCTGGAGGTCAAACCCTCCCTGGAATTAGCTACAACAATCAAGATTTATCTATAAGACTGCGAACAAAGACCACTAGGGGGTGCACCAAGGAAGCATAACAAAATGCGGAGACAAAGAAACAGGACAAAATTGTCAATGGAAGAAATAGAGTTCAGAACCACACTTTTAAGGTCTCTCAAGAACTGTTTAGAAGCTGCCGATAAACTTAATGAGATCTACACGAAAACTAATAAGACCCTCGATCTTATATTGGGGAACCAACTAGAAATTAAGCACACACAGACTGAAATAACGAATATTATACAGACGCCCGACAGCAGACCAGAGGAGCGCAAGAATCAAGCCAATGATTTGAAATGCGAGGAAGCAAAAAACATCCAACCGGAAAAGCAAAATGAAAAAAGAATCCAAAAATGCGAGGATAGTGTAAGGAGCCTCTGGGACAGCTTCAAGCGTACCAACATCAGAATTATAGGGGTGCCAGAAGATGAGAGAGAGCAAGATATTGAAAACCTATTTGAAGAAATAATGACAGAAAACTTCCCCCACCTGGTGAAAGAAATGGACTTACAGGTCCAAGAAGCGCGGAGAACCCCAAACAAAAGGAATCCAAAGAGGACCACACCAAGACACATCATAATTAAAATGCCAAGAGCAAAAGATAAAGAGAGAATCTTAAAAACAGCAAGAGAAAGAAACTCAGTTACCTACAAGGGAATACCCATACGACTGTCAGCTGATTTCTCAACAGAAACTTTGCAGGCCAGAAGGGAGTGGCAAGAAATATTCAAAGTGATGAATACCAAGAACCTACAACCAAGATTACTTTATCCAGCAAAGCTGTCATTCAGAATTGAAGGTCAGATAAAGAGCTTCACAGATAAGGAAAAGCTAAAGGAGTTCATCACCACCAAACCAGGATTATATGAAATGCTGAAAGGTATCCTTTAAGAAGAGGAAGAGGAAGAAAAAGGTAAAGATACACATTATGAACAACAAATATGCATCTATCAACAAGTGAATCTAAGAATCAAGTGAATTAATAATCTGATGAACAGAATGAACTGTTGATTATAATAGAATCAGGGACATAGAAAGGGAATGGACTGACTATTCTTGGGGGGGAAAGGGGTGTGGGAGATGTGGGAAGAGACTGGACAAAAATCGAGCACCTATGGATGAGGACAGTGGGTGGGGAGTGAGGGCGGAGGGTGGGGCGGGAACTGGGAGGAGGGGAGTTATGGGGGGGGGAAAAAGGAACAAATGTAATAATCTGAACAATAAAGATTTAATTTAAAAAAAAATAAATAAATAAATATAAGAGCTAAAACTATAAAACTTTGAGAAGAAAAAATAGGAGTAAATCTATATGACCTTGGAGTAGGCAGTGGCTTCTTAGATGTTACAGCAAAAGCACAGTGACAAAAAGCACACACACAACAGATAAATTTGGATTTCATTGAAATAAACTTTTGTTCTGTAAAGTTATCATTAGGAAAGTGAAAAGACCCATAAAATGGAAGAAAATATTTGCAAAACATATATCTGATAAGGGACTGGTATTTAGAATATATAGAGAACTCTTACAACTCAATAATAAAAGACAAATAGTCCAAAAAAACGGCAAAGAATCTGAATAAACATTTTTCCAAAAATATATTTAAATGATCAATAAGTGCAGGAAAAGCTGCTCAGTATCATTAGTCTTTAGGAAAATGCAAATCAAAATCACAATGAATACCACTTTACACCACTAGGACAGCTATGGTCAAAAAGAAATATTAACAAGTGTTGGGGAGGATATGGAGAATTGGAAACTTTCTTACTTGATAGTGGGAATGTAATTTGGTATAGCCTCTTTGGAAAACAGTTTGGCAGTTCCTCAAACATTAAAAATAGATTACCATCTGATTCAGCAATTCCATTCTTAGGTGTATACCCAAGGGAAATGAAAGCCTATATTCACACAAAAACTTGCATGTGAATATTTGCAACATTATTCATAACTAGGGGCCCGGTGCACGAAATTCGTGCACTGGGTGTGTGTGGGGGGGAGTGTCCCTCAGCCCAGCCTGCCCCCTCTCACATACTGGAAGCCCTCAGGCGTTGACTCCCATCACCCTCCAATCGCAGGATCGGCCCCTTGCCCAGGCCTGATGCCTCTGGCCTAGGCGTCCGGCTCGGGGAGCGGGGACCCGCAGCTGCAGCGGCCCCACGATCGTGGGCTTCGCTTTAGGCCCAGGCAAGGGACCCCTAGCTCCTGGGACTGCCAGCTTCGACCATGCCCAGCTCCCATAGCTGGCGCCACCCCTACTTCCTGCTATCACTGGCCTGGGCGGCAAAGGCACCTGATTCTCCGATCATGGCTGGGGGGCAGGGCCGCCTTTGCCCTGCCCCCCAGCTCTTAGCTCCCCCCTGGGTTTCCGATCACTGTCAGTGGCAGGGGGCTTCTTCCTGCTTTCCCTTTCGCCTCCCTGCATTGTGCCTACATATGCAAATTAACCGCCATCTTGTTGGCAGTTAACTGCCAATCTTAGTTGGCAGTTAACTGCCAATCATAGTTGGCAGTTAATTTGCATATAGCCCTGATTAGCCAATGAAAAGGGTAGCTCGTATGCCAATTACCATTTTTCTCTTTTATTAGTGTTGATAGCCATTATGAATAGGAAACAACCCAAATGTACCTCAACTGATAATTGAATAAACAAAACATGGGGTATCCATACAATAGAATATTATCCTATATAATAAAAGCCTAATATGCAAATTGTCCCCTTGGGCGGTCGTTTGACCAGGAGACCGGGAGTTCGACCACTCGCTATGACTTGCGCTGACCACCAGGGGGCGGTGCGGAACATGGCTGGAGTCGGCTACATGACGCTGGCAGCAGGCGGCAGTGGAGGTGCTGCTGGTCCTGATGGGCCCTAGGAGAGCGGGAGCCCGGTGGGATGGTGGAGCAGGTGAGCAGGCAGCGCCAGGCCAAGGCGGGTGCGAGTGGGGCCCGATTGCCCTGCTGATCACCCTGCAGACGGTGACCAGTGTGGCAGGAGGGGCAGGGCTGCTACCCGGATCCCAGGTGCTGAGGGAGCGGGGGGGGGGAGGCGACCCCAATCGATTGCCCCGCAGGTGGGATGGTGGAGCAGGTGAGGGGGCGGCGGGTGATGTTGGGGGTGATATGGAGGGTAACAGCTAATGGGTAATAGGTTTCTTTTGGGAGTGATGAGAATATTCTAAAATTGATTGTAGTGATGGTTACACAACTCTGAATATACAAAACCTTGAATCATGCGATTTAAATAGGTGAGTTGCATGGTATGTGAATGATATCTAAATAAAGTTTTTGTGGTTTTGTTTTAAAGAAGAGAGTGACCTACTATGTTAAATGTTGCGGACAGATCTTATAAGATAAGTACTGAGAATTGACCATTCATTTTAGTAACGTGGCAGTCATTGGTGACCTTGACAAAAACTGTTTTGGTAGAGTGATAGAATGGGTTAAAAAAAAAAAGAATGGAGCACTTACTGGTTTGGCTCAGTGGATAGCGCGTCAGCCTGCTGACTGAAGGGTCCCAGGTTCGATTCCGGTCAAGGGCATGTACGTTGGTTGCGGGCACGTCCCCAGTAGGGAGTGTGCAGGAGGCAGCTGATCGATGTTTCTCTCTCATCGATGTTTCTAACTCTCTATCCCTCTCCCTTCCTCTCTGTAAAAAATCAATAAAATACATTTTAAAAAAAAAGAATGGAAAGAGAGAAATTGGAGACAGTGTGTCAGCAGCTCTCGATCAGATTTGCTATAAAGGGAATAGAGAAAATGGGGCAGCAGATGGAAGGGCAAGTGTAGGATCGGGACAGTTTTTTTGTTTTGTTTTAAGATAGAATTTGTATTTTGTATGCTGTTTATATGCTGATGGAAATGATGGAGTAGAGAGGGAGAAATGGATATCTCAGGAAAGAGGTGAGAATTGCTAGTGAGTAGACAAAGTAGAGAGGAGGGGGTGGACTGACGGACAGTTCATCCATAGATATTGGAGGGAAGGCAGAATATATGGATACAATTTCAAGTAGATAAGGGATGGGAGCATATGGAAGTTCTCATCTGAATCTGAGTGCTTTTATTTTATTTTACTTTATTTTAATTTTATTTTATGAATTTAAGAGGCTAAGAGTGAGAAGTGGCAAAATTTGAGAGAAGAGAGGGTGTGGCAAAGTCACTTGAGAGGATGGGAGAATGAGTGGATAAGGAACTGTAGTGAAATTGTCAGGTAGCACTTACCACAAAAGGTAGTGCTAACGAATTTAAAGTGAGACCAGTTCACATGAACTTGGCCTTTTCTTTAGCCAGTTCAGTTGTGTGGATGCAGGTTCTGAGATTTAAGATGGTTGGGGTTTTGCCAAGGAAGTACAGGTACATAATCCTATATGCAATTCTAAAATTTAAAAAGTTCTAAAAACTCTGTTTTTTGTTTGTTTTAGTTTGGCAAACCATTGTGGCAATATCTGATCTGAGTGGTCATGAAGCTATATATAAACCTGTAAGGCTTTATTTATCCCACTTAGTTGGAATAGTCAAGTACTCTGCTATAGAAATATTAATATGTTTCACTGTGGGACACTGCCCCAGGCCCTGCTGGGGCATTTATGGTGTATCCTAAAAATTCTGAATTCCAAGACACATGGATCCCTAAGGGATTGTGGATCTGTATGACAAAAGGACTGCCTGCGAGGGAGTTAAGGATGTATACCAGGAGTGATTATCCTGATGAACTGAGTTTGCATCCACCTCAGGAGGGAAATGAGCACATGAGGAGAGGAGCAGTGTTGCTGAAAAGGTAGCAGGATCAATGCGTTATTGATCCTGGTTGGACTGAAGAATTATTGGAGTCTGAATGCTAGGGGGAGAATGCTAGAAAGACAGGTTGAGGTTTGTTTCAGCTGGATTTTTAGTCCTCAAAAGGGACATAATTACAGAATATAAGTTAGTACTACCCTTTCGGTTTCTTTCTTGTGAATCCTTTTTAGTTAAATTGTCTCTAGTTCTGAATGACTTCTTCTTTATTCTTTTAATACAAATGATGTATTGTATGGTGCCATTAAAAGAAACATTGCCAAAGAATGCACGGAAAGTCTTTGTATGAGCTGGTGTCCCAAAGAATATGTAACCCTTCTGCCCACTTTTGTTTTAGACAGAAGAAGAAAAAAGATACACACCAGGACATCTGTCTGCTGATGAGGGGACAGAATACTGGAAATAGAGCTATTGGAAATTCTAAAAAGTAGCACTTTCTGTATATTCTTACTTTTGGTATGGATTGGAAAGAATGGCTTAATGCAATCACTTAGTCTTTGTAAAATTCATTTTAGTTGTAGGAAAAAGAAACAAGAAGCAAATTGGCAAAAAGAAATTCCTTAGCATTTGCGTTGCCCAATTCTTACTCTTTTTTTTTTCTTATCCTATCTTTAAACATCAGATCCTAATACTGATAGTGATTTACCTACAGTTCTAGTTAATAATTAGACCTTGGGAGCATTCTGTCATGCCTAATGGAATATATGGGATCTGATGAGAAAGTTTTCTGTTTTGACTAATAAATTTTAACGCAAATGGCCAAGCCTAGTGAAATATTATAGCCTTTGAAATATTTTAGGACTTGTGCTGAGAAAACAGTGTTACTTTATTCAGTGAATGAATTTATTTATCATCCTTTCCAAACCACCTGCCTTAGCTCTAGCTTTGGGGTGGGGGGGGATGGGGAGGGGCTGAATCAGACACTGGAAAAACTAATCAAATCCTTAAAGACTAAGGGCAGTGAGGCAGTTAGGCTGACTTTTTCAATGGTAGCCTCTAGCTATACATTTTCTTATTTTAGTAACCAAAGGTGGGTTATTTGTAACTTCAGTATTAAGATACATTTGGATTTTATTCTCACATCTCGATTTCCCTCCATTTTTCCCTATATCATTTTTCTTGTAATTATTGTATTTGCCATTGCAGGAGTTGGATGCTTTTCATCCTTGATCACAAGATCTAGAAGACTGCTTGCTATCCCTTTCATTTTAGAAATATTGTTGAGTAATCACTATGCGAAAGGTAGTATGCAGAGTACTATGGGAGGTAAGAATTTGAGTCAGACTATACCCTGCCCTCAAGAAGTTTACAGCCAAGCAAAAGAGATGACATAAACATAAACAACCAGGAGGTTTGGTGAGGGGATTTTGAAGAATTCAGAAGAAGGAGACATTAATAACAGTTTGGCAGAATTAGAGAATGTTGCAGGGAGGAGGAGATGGTATTTGATCTAGGTCTTCAAAGAAGGATAGATAGCATTTTAGATAGGATGAGATTGAGAGGGAGGGCCTCTGGGTGGAGGGAACTTGTGATCAGAGTATGAAGGAGGTAGTAGCAGGTTATGAAAAGGGAATAGCCATTAGTTGTTCAAATAGAAGTGATAATGGAGATGATCACTTTTGTTCCAATTTATCATGGTTAGTTTGGAAAAGTCCTGCAAATAATAGCATATTTTTCAAGTATTGACTTACTATTTTTGTATTTTCTTCTTTTCACTCTGCTTTTCCTTCATTTCACATTTTATTTTTTTATCTACTATTGAAAATCATTAGAAAGGAAAAATAGAATTATTGTGCTTGTTCATTGTTAGTAGCTGTAGTGATTTAGCTAAGGAAGGTGTTGAGTTTTTTTGGTTTTTGTTTGTCCTAAATGGGGTTTTGGAATTACAAGTATTATTATCTGGTGCTGAAAATATTTCTATTTATCAAATACTTACATTTTGTTAAATGCTTTACTTTTATCATTGTTTAAAATCCCAAATCAACTTGATGAGGTACAATTACTGCTACTTTATAGATGAGGAAACTGAGTCCCAGAAGTGCAATAACTTGTCCCAAATCACACAGCTAGTAGGGGGCATAGCTGGAATTCAAAACCCAGATATGTCAGACTCCAAAACCACGGCATTATTCTGACTCGTTGGTAGATATTTACAGTTATATTGAACTGTGCAGCACACATGCACATGCACTTGAAAGCTCTTATCTAGAAGCATTAGATCTTAGGAAATGGGAGATGGAAACCCGTGACTGTGATTTGACAGACCTATTTCATAGATAAAATATATTTAAATAGAAAACACTATATTGAAATTGATGCAGATCTTTATATTACAAAAATGTCATGATACCTTTCTTGTAGTAAAAGGACCAACTCAAGAGATACCACAGAAAGGGCCAGGGTATGAGGGGTGGTTAGAGGAAGCAAAAACGAACGAACTTTTTCCTTTGGGAAATGAGACCCAAGAGGGAGGATAGATCTACATTATTTTAACAGTAAAAGAATGAGAAATGTTTTAATATCTTTTCATTTAGTTGCATTAAATAGGTTTTTTTAAAATATATTTTTATTGATTTCAGATAGGAAGGGGAAGGGAGGGAGAGATAGAAACATCAATGAAGAGAGAATCATTGATTGTCTGCCTCCTGCACGCCCCACACTGGGGATTGAGCCTGCAACCCAGGCATGTGCCCATGACTAGAATCGAATTTGGGACCCTTCATTCCACAGGGTGATGCTCTATCCACTGAGACACGCAGGCTGGGCAGTTTTTTGTTTTTTAATCCTCACCTAAGAATATGGTTTTATTGATTTTGGAGCGAGGGAGAATGGGAAGAGAGAGAGAGAAACATTGATTGGTTTCCTTCCGTACGCGCCCCGAATGGAGATCAAACCCGCAACCTTTTAGTATACGGACTACGCTCCCACTGAGCCACCTGGCCAGGGCTATTTTTGTTTTTTAAATTCAGGTACTCTTGCCGAAACCGGTTTGGCTCAGTGGATAGAGCGTCGGCCTGTGGACTGAGGGGTCCCGGGTTCGATTCTGGTCAAGGGCATGTGCCTGGGTTGCGGGCACATCCCGGGTGGGAGGTGTGCAGGAGGTGGCTGATCGATGTTTCTCTCTCGTCGATGTTTCTAACTCTCTATCTCTCTCCCTTCCTCTCTGTAAAAAATCAATAAAATATATTTTAAAAAAAAATAAATTCAGGTACTCTTGAGATGATTAAATTAAAAAAGGTAATTCTCACCCATTTAAAACAAACCACCTAGTTCTCTAGGTCTTATGCAAGATCCTTTAGAAGGAGAATATTGTTTGGGAGGAAGAATTGCTGATAATAGTAATGATAAAAACAAGTAGGTTCCTCAGTTGTTTAGGTGGATAGTTGTACTCTGGATTAGAATCAGGGTATTATATAATGTAATCTTTTGTTTGAAAACAGTGACAAGGAGTGTGTGTGTGTGTCTGTGTGTAATAAATATTTTATCTTTTCCCCCCAGAAATAATTTCCCCCCTGTGTTTGTGTGTGTGTGTGTGTGTGTGTGTGTGTATTTTATTACGTTTTTATTGATTTCAGCGAGAGAGAGACAGAAACATCAATGATGAGAGAGAATCATCTATTGGCTTCCTCCTCACACTGGGGATTGAGCTCACAATCTGGGCATGTGCCTCTACCAGGAATCAAATCATGACCTGGTTCATAGGTCAGTGCTCAACCACTGAGCCACCCCAGCTGGGGCCCTCTGTGTATATATTAACTGAGCTCCTTCAATGGGCCAGTGCAGGGGATAGAATGATGAGCACAGTCAGATACACTCTCTGCTCTCTGTGAAGCATACAGTCAGCTAGTGGAGGAAGTAGACGTTAATCAACTAATCCACTAATAAAATGTAAATTAAGTACAACAAAAACACAGTGTGTATGTGTGTGGAGAGATGCATGTAAGAAAGGTTTCCCTGAGGAAGAGATGATTAAGCTGAAATTTAACGAATGAGTAGAGAAAGAGTAGGATATAAGCAGGTAAATGGTTAGGGATGCATGTTCCAGGCAGTGCGTGCACACAGAGGGCTCTGTGTTGGGAGTGAGCCTGGGAGCATTTCAGGTATAGAGCAAACAGTGGTGGGACTGGAGTGTGGAGGTGGAAGGCTAGGCTGGAGAGGTAGATAAAGGGCCAGACTATGTTAGGCCTTTACGCTGTAATAAGAATTTTATCTTCTGGCATATTTACATTTTTAAAATATTACTCTGATATAATGAGGAGAGCAAAATGGAAGAGGGGAAAGAGTACATTTTGCTAAGGAAATTATACTAACACAGGTGAAATCATGTCTGTTTTATTCTTCATTATTTTCCTAGTGTGCTTAATAAGTATTTATGGAATACATGAAGAAAATAATAGCCTGCCCGGCTGGCATGGTTCAGTGGTTTGAGTGTCGACCTATGAATCAGGAGATCATGGTTTGATTCTCAATCAGGGCACATACCCAGGTTGCGGGCTTGATCCCCAGTGTGGGGTGTGCAGGAGGCAGCCAATCAATGATTTTCTGTCATCATTGATATTTCTCTCTCTCTCCCTCTCCTTTCCCTCTCTGAAATCAATAAAAATATATTTTTTAAAAAAGAAAATAATAGCCTCTATTAGGGTATAGGCATTGGAGATAGAGAAAAATGGACAAATTCCTGAATTAGTGGATCATATATATAAGACTTGGAGATAGATTAGGTATCAAGCGTAAGGAAAAGGAATTCCAGGGATAACTCTTAGGTCATTGAAGCCTTGAGAATAAAATGAAACTCGGGGAAAGCATATGGAGTGAGAAGAAAAAAAGCTTGGAACTGACTCTTGAGGAATGTTAGCATTTAGTGTTTGAATGTGGAGTAAAGCAAAGGAGGTGCCTCAAAGATTCTAAGAAAAGTGTTTTAGGAAGGTGAGAATGTCTAGTGTCACTTGCTGCTTCAAGAAGTCTGGTAAGATGAGTAATGACAGATGTCCTTTAGATATGGATATCTGGAATTCTTGGCATACGTTGTTTTAGTAGAATAATGGAGGTAGAATATCCTAACAGTATAGAGTTGGTTGAGGAATGAATAGGCAATGTAGAAAGGAAACAGAAAAAAGTTACCCAAGAGGAGTGGAATCATTTTGTGACAATTTTATACTATAGGCATGTACAGTAATTCCTTCCCAGATATTTGAAATTACAGTATATGTGGATTTATTTTTTTGTACACTTCAAATATAGTATATAGAAATTGCATGTGACTCCTTTTGGGGATAATTTGAAAGGCTGGAGAGCTGAGAACAACAACAACAAAATTGATGATAAAGTAGAAGGCAGAGCAGAAATAGATACATTTTCACTAAGAATTCTTAAGGGAACTAGAGAGGAAGCTGAGGGAAGAGTAGATCCAGGCCTTATGAGTCTGCTTTTTGTTATCTCTCAATGACAGAGGGACAGAAACACATATAAGAGGCTTTGACTTCACTTCTTTCATATGCTCTCTATGTGTTGGGGAGAGAGTTTGAGAAATCCTGACTCAGCAAGGCTAAGTAAGTTAAATAGAGGGTTGCCTCAAGCTTTTTTCCATATCATGCATCTGTGAGCCAGGGAAGCCTGAGAGGTATGAATCAATAATTATGGGTCACAAATTCAGAAAGGCAGGGAATATGTAGCCATAAAAACAAGTGCTTTAAAAATTACTTGGGTTTTAGACAAGAGTGCCAAAAAAATTCAAAGAATAGTCTTTCAGCAAATGGTACAATTGGATATCCACATGCAAAAGAATGAGATTGGACCCCTACCTCACACCATGCACAGAAGTTAACTCAAAATGGATTATAGATCTATATATAAGAGCTAAAACTATAAAATGCTTAGAAGAAAACATAGGAGTAAATCTTTATAACCTTGGTTAGGCAGTGGTGCCTTAGATAGAACACCAGAAGTACAAATGACAAATGAAAAAAATTGGACTACATCAAAATTGAAATTACTGGAAATGATGCCATCAAGAAAGGTGAAAGACAACCCACAGAATGGGAGTTGATAAGAGACTGATATCTAGAATATATAAAGTACTCTTACAACTCAAGAATAAAAAGACAACCTAAAATTAATTAAAGAATTAATTTTAAAAGCATCTGAATAGACATTTCTTCAAAGAAGATATACAAATGGCCAGTAAACACAGGAAGATACTCAACCTCATTAGCCATCAGGGAAATGCAAATCAAAACCATAGAAAGATGAGATAATACTTTACACTCACTTGGATGGCTATCATCAAAAAGATAATAACAAGCGCTGGCAAGGATATAGAAAAATTGGACCTCTCAAACATTGCTGGGAACATTAAGTCATGCAGCTCCTTTGCAAAAACAGGCAGTTCCTCAAAATTTTAAACATAGAGTAACTGTATGACCTAGCAATTTCATCCTAAGTATAGAGAAATGAAAGCATATATTTGCACAAAAATTTGTAATGACTGTTTATAGCAGTTATATATATATATATATATATATATATATATATATATATATATATATATATATATATATATGCCTAATATGCAAATTGTCCCTTTGGCAGTTCAACTGGGAGACAGGGAGTTCGATCTCTCACTATGACGAGCACTGACCACCAGGGGGTGGCATGGAATGAAGAAAGGCCCCAGCAGGCAGCCGGAAGGCCCTAATTGGCCCTGATTGCTGACCAGGCCTAGGGACCCTACCCATGCATGAATTTCGTGCACCAGGCCTCTAGTTATTCATAATAGTCATAAAACAGAAACAACTAAAATGTCCTTCAATGGATGAATGGTTAAACAAAATATGGTGTATCCATACAATGGAATATTATTCAGCCATAAAAAGGAATGACGTACTGACACATGCTACAATATGGATGAACCTTTAAAACATGTTAAGTGAAAGAAGCCAGTCATAAAAGGCCATATATTGTATGATCCCATTTATATGAAATTAGGGGCCACATGCATGAATTCTTGCACCTTGAAAGGTACTGTGGGCTGTGAGGCTGCGGTGGGCACAGGGGCAGGTCTCCACCCATTCTCTGTGCCCCTGCCCGGCCCCTCCCACCGTGGTCCCTGGTCCCCTGTCAGCCAGCAGCCCCACTCCCTCCACTACTGCTCCCACGTGCTGACAGCGCCAGCCCTGCTTGCACCCGCTGATGGCGTGGAGCGAGTGGGACCAGCGCCACCAGTGGGTGTGAGCGGTGGCTGCTGTCCTGATCGCCCCTCAGGAGCAGGGGGAGGTGGAGAAGCCCTTGGGCGATCAGGGCCAGCTGCTGCCACTTGCACCTGCTGACAGCGCCAAGTGATCGGGACCGGTGTCAGGTGCCGGCAGTGGGTACGAGCGGCAGCTCCGATGCCGGCTGTGGGTGCGAGCCGGGCCGTCACTGGCAGCAGGTGCGACATGCACCAGGCCTCCAGTGTAAAATAACCTATTACTTTCCCCTTCCTTCTGTCTTTTCACCAGAGACCTTCCTCCAGAGGTCCCTGGACTTTGTTCTTTCTGGAATGGCTGCTCCGGGGCCACTGTCATCTGTGGTCTTGCCTTAGCTTCTTTCCTGAGTTAGACCTATTTCTGAACATCTTACTCTTTTTCTTTCTTGCTGTATGCTCTCATTTTACTGAAGCACAACTTCCTGTGAAAGGAGTATGTGGAAAGTAAATTGTTGAGGCCCTGCATGTGTGAAAATGGCTTATGTAACTCTCATACTTGGTTAACACTTTGGCTGTGTATGGAATTTGAAGTTGAAAGTCATTTTCCTTAGAATTTTTAAGGCATTGCTCAGCTGTCCTCTGGTATCTGCTATTGCTATTGAGATGTCTAATCCCATTTAGATTTTCATTCCTTAAATGACTATATAATTTATTGTCAAAACTAGGACACTTAAGGTGCTTGCCTTGAAAGAATATTAGGATAGCAGCATAACCGGGACTCTCCGGGGTAAACTGGGACATGCAGTCACCTTCTTTAATATGTGACCTGTTTTTCTCTAGTCATTTAGGATCTTCTCTTTGCTTCTTGTGTTCCACATTTCATGATGATATGTCTTGGGAAAATCTTTTTTCATTCATTGTACTAGATCTTTGTAGGTTCATTCCTGTCCTTCGATTTTGGGAAATTTTCATTGTTTCTTAAATAATGTTCTCCCAGCCTTTGTTAGTCAGATGTTTGACATTCTGGATTGTCTTCCAGATTTTTTTTTTCTCACAAATAAGCAAGGGGGATATTATTTTTTCACCTCTTGGTTTTGTATCTGAAAGATTTTTGTATTTACCTTCCAGTCATTCTATTGAAATTGAATTTTTTTCTGTTTGTGTTTAATTTCTTGTTTTACATTTTTTCTCAGCATCCTGTTCTTATGGAAGTGTATTCCCCCCCACCCCACCCCACCCCACCCCCCTTGCTTTCTTGAGTCCCTTTTTTTTCTGTTTGTTTTGGTCTATGTCTGAGGCTTTCTTCAGATGCTGATGATCCTTACCTGTCTCTTCATATTTAAGAGGAAGGCATTCAAAAGTATCTCTGAAAACTGACCATAGCTTTTTTGGCTTCTTTATAATTGTGCTGTGAACTCACCCCTTTTGACTGGAATATTCTCAAATGTCAGAACTAGGACATTTTATTTTCTGGGGAGGGAGAACATGGATCAGCCCTGCAGTCTCTCCAGAAAAGACTCCTCCTATGCTCTGCTGCCTAGATGGTTTAATGTGTGGGCGCTAGCATCCTGTGCCTAGGGAAGGAAGCTGAAGGGCCCAGAGAGAAGCACAGTGTCTTTCCCTTATGCCTCATCCCAGCCTTCAGTGCCTCCGGTTTCTCTGTCTGGCGTTTCTGTGGCTCAATTTTTCCAGAGAATCAAACTTCCTTACCCCCTCTTCACCCCCCACCCTCTCCAGTGAGAGGAAGTGGTGAGGGGGTAATGGAGAGGACCCAGTAGTTCTGCCCCCTCCCCTTCTCCACCTTTCATGGTAACTGCCACTCCAAGAGCTCATCTTCCCAAGGCTTCTGTGGGTCTAATTAGCTCCACCCCCACCTTATTCCCTCTGGGCACTTGATAACTTCCTTTTACTCCTCCATCTCCTGACTGTCTTTGAAAAATTTATGAAAATCTGCTCTCATTAGCTCTTCCTTTCTCTTCTTTCTTGTGGGTTAATACATTTATTTTATTCCTCTACTGTCTTTTAGAGGCTTGCGAAGGGAGAAGAAATAAACTAATGTGTTCAATCTGCCATTTTTAACTGATTCTGGCATACATTTTTCTAGGGAGAATATTATAAATGCTGATTAGATGCTGCATAGTACTAGCAATGCTATTCCTCATGTATGTTGTTATGGGTTAAATAGGTTTCTGTGGGCTGACCTGGAAACCTAACGCTATCTGTGATTTTCCCCTAGAACTCGAGAAACAATCCAGCTTTTCTGAGTTGACTCTCTGGAGGAATTATAACAGGCTAGAACAAAAATATTTCACACATCGCTCCATTTCCCAAGTCACATAGAAAATTACAAATATTGTGTCATCGTCAAAATTAAAAGCTCCAATAACTGTAACCAAAACCTGAATTTTAATGGAAAAGTTTGTTCATAAAGTTCAGCTTATAAAAATTGAACTGAGAAGCAAAATTGAATTCTTCAGCAATATCCCTAAAGCTTCATTTTTTTTCTGCAACTTTTCTGAAAGCAGTTTTTCTAATTAAATTTAAACCCAGTGATAGTGATAGCTGTGGGAAATAGTAATAGCCATGGGAATAGTTTACTTGTATTTTCTTGCTACCTTTTTATTACTACTATACACACAACAGGATCTTTTGAAATATTGGATTGAATAAACTAGACAGCCAGATAGACCAAGAAAACCATCTTCCTAATCACGAATGACTGAGAATAGCCATGCAAGGCACTTGGGTGGTGTAAATGCAAACCAGCATATGTAAAGTACCCAGAGTGCTGGAAAGTAAACACTGCACCAGCCTGGTGTTTGGATTGCAGAGGCCACTGCAAGTGTAATGGATCCACTGCAGTTGTGCGGCTCCTATTTTCAGCCTCCGGAAAGGACATATGGGGCTTTCTTCTAGAGGATCACCCCTTTTGTGTTGGGGCAGCCTTCCACGAGCACTTGCTCCCAGTGGCCATGACAGCCCCAGTCTCAAGGGATCAGAGCTGATTAGGAAAACCAGGAACGGTTGTAATTTCTTATGTGGCTGGAACAAGGTAAGGGCAGTGAAATGCAGTCATTCCATTTCTGTTTTATTTCTCTCTCTCTCTTCTTCTTCTTTATCTAAAAAAAAAAATTTTTTTTATTACTAACCTCTCCCTCTTTTCCCTCCCAACCTTGCTTTTGACAGCATATTGACTAGGGACCAGAAGCCCATTTTTGCTTAGCCTTAAGGGCAGCTGTTTACAGAGTAGCAGTGTTACAGAGGTTTACTGTGTCGTATGTCTGTGTAACACTGGATTTGGATCTTGTATTTAGCTGCCAGAAGTGACTGTGATGAAGTAGGAGAGATAAACTGATAGATTGGCTGCCAGAAAGGTGTTGGGAATCAATCAGATAAACAGGGTAGAGAAATAGCTTGCTGTTTTCTAGTGATAATAAACCAGTGGCCTCTGGTCCCCGCATTTTAAACATAATTGCTATAGTAATAGTGTCTAAAATAAGCAAATGAGAAAACATCACAGGCAGTTCTTTAATTGCAATTGAAATATCCTTTTCCCTTTTACAATTAAGATTCATCTTATATGGAAATTAATATTTTTATAAATTTGTTTTATTTCTTCCAGTGCCTACTTACACAAATGAAAATGAGAGCATGAACTACTTTCATAGGAGTTTATTCCACCTTCTCCATCCTCCCACAGTCTTCAGTTATTTAACTTGGTGAAATATCTGTATTGCTGCCATGCCTTACCTATTAAGCAATTACTTATTATTGTGAAGAAACAAGTTTTATAGTCAAACTAGTGTTATTGACAGATGATTAGCAAGAACTAGTTTATTTTGGTGTCTCCCCTTAGATTTCTCTTAGAAGATTTTTGGAATTTTAATCTCTGTTCCCATTCCCCTACATACTTACAGCACCTATATAGGAGAGATGATATGCAGTTTTATTATTGTAATTTAAAATTCTCCTCTTTTAATGTTTACCTTTTAAATCCATTGCTTCTCTTTACCTAGGACTTTTAAGACCCAGTGCAAATGGTTAGGTCTGTGTGAAAGATACAGATTTATACTCTGATTGCATGCAGTGGACTACCCAGGATTAAGAGGAGAGTAGAAGAGTAGGCTAGAGTTCCTATGGAGTTAATTGTATAGGATGAGAGACTGGTTTTCTGTGTTGTATTTGTAATGCGCACATGCCTTTTTTTAGGTTCTCTCTTAAAATTATTGTGGCTGTGAATGTGTTGGTGTCATATATGGTTAATTCACTTAATAGTTAGCAGGGTAGAGTACTAGCTATGGAAAGCAAGAGAATGAAGTCCACACCTTTAATTATCCTATATAATAAAAGGCTAATATGCAAATTGTCCCCTCAACCAGGAGTTTGACCAGGAGGTGCAGCCCTGCCCTGATAATCCCCCCACCCTGATTGGGGGCAGGGCTGGCCCGCCAATCACCCACAGCCCCTCCACCCCGATCAGGGGCGGGGCAGGCCTGCCAACTTTCCCCGTCCTCTCCCTCTGGCTGGCCCAGCCCGATCAGCCCCAGGGCCGGCCGGCCAGATCGCACCTGTGCATGAATTCATGCACAGGGCCTCTAGTATATAATAAAGGCTTTTGCCTGAGGAAGACCTTCCTGACTGCTGGAGATTATAGGTCAGAAGTTAACTGTGTACCATGATCCTGTTTGTGAGAAGCTGATGCATCTTCCTTTTTGCCACATAGCCCTTCCCACCTGACCTTTTAAAGATTTTCCATTGATATCGATGAGGTGGACAAAACTAATCATAAAAACAATGAAGGGGATGTTGCAGATTCATTGATCCATTTGAAATGAACTGCAGTACAATAAGTCTTCCAAATGGACTTCTGTTCTCAGCTACTGCTCTAGCCACCTTTTTAAGGATATATAAATATGAAAGGGTTAATGGGAATTCAGTCATGCTCTTGCCATTGGGTTGTCCCTTATTTATTGTAGTTTTAGAGATGTTGCTATGCCATTCAAAACTCCTACAGTGTCCTTTTAAAGTTAGTTGGTGCTGGGAGAAATAAATAAACCAGTTGCTTTTTTTTTTCCCCTAGCTCCTTCGAGAACTCATAGAACGGAAGACCAGCTCATTGGATCCTAATGATCAGGTGGCCATGGGAAGGTAATTTAGATATGGCTTTCTATTTATGCAAGCAGCCTACATAATAGTTTCTTCCTTTGATTTCCTTTAATTCTGCCTCCAAGGTAATGATTGGCCCTATGATTATAGAAGTTGAGTAAGATTATAAGAGCTAGAAAGACAAAGTGATGGAAACCCTAATTGTTTACCCTACATTCCCTTAGGTGCAGTTGGAATAAGAGAATATAAATGCATGTTTGTTCTAGGGTTTTTCAAAATCCTTCTTATGCTCTGTGCTCTCTGATTTGGATTGTGACTGTATCTGTATCAGTCTCTGACCAGTGGATAAAAAGAAACCCCAAATGTGTGCTCTCAGCTGTCAGATATGGCACTGCCTACAACAGGTTCCTTGCTCGTAGTTGAATCTGCTTTGTTAGAGTCTGCCCTAATTTAGACCTCCACCCCTCAGTAAAAGCTTCAGCACAATTAGAAATGGAACGTGGCAGCATTACCCAGATGTCAGGGGAGAATGCAAAGTAGTGAAGGAAGGCTCTTGTGTGTATGCTTCATCCTGTGATTGGAAAATAAAAAGGCCATTTAGAGTGCTACCTAATGAATAGTGTACATTTAAATAGCCATGAGCCATAATTTGCAAAAGCCTGAAAGGAAACAAAAGCTGTAAGTGCCAGAGTAGATTCTTTGCAGAGAAACATTTGAAGAATGCAAAGAAAAATTTGTGTTGACGAAATAATTTTGAGTAAAACATTATTTGAATTTTAGGATAGGATGTTGTTGGTATTTTGTGTCTCCCTGGAATGTTATAGAGAGCTGTTCACTATAAATTTAATGTGATAGCGTAAATTGTATTTAAGTGGTGATTATATTGTACATTTATCTCACTTTACAATAAAATAGATTATGGTAATTAAGATTATATTAAGATTACAGTAATTGGATTTCCCTATTCCCCCCCCCCCCCTGTTGAATTTTCATTGTATAAATCAGGTAAGATGACGAGCTTCTACTGTTTCTCCTTCTTCATTTTTCCCCATTTGTTCATATGAGCAATTTATGAAGATTTTTTTAGCCCAGTATCTTTTACTTGAAAAATTAATTCCTTTTCATCTAAAATGATTGTAGAAAACGTAAATCTTGTTTGGATCCTGACTCAAACAAACTAACTGTAAAATTGAGACAATCTGGAACATTTGAAGACTGACTGAATATTTGATAGTAAGGAATTATTGTTAACTGTTTTTAGGTGTGACAGTGGTATTGAGATTATACTGGGGAGAGGGGAGGAGAGCCCTTACCTTTTAGCAACACATTCTGAAATATCACAGATTAAATAAAAAATAGTAAAGTTACTGTAAAGCTGGTATCAGTAGTGGATAATTATTTTAAAAATTAGCAAAAAATGGAAAGCACAAGAAAAAGCAGTTGGGTATTAACAAAGGCAAAATTAGATTTAAAGAATTTATGTGTTTAAACCACACAGGATTTGCAATATTAGTAATAGAACTTGCTGCACAGCTAAAACATTAAAAGCAAACCCAAGCAGCTGTACTCAATTTGATGGGTTTTTCTACAGACTGATAGATTTATTTAGTGCTTGTCACAGCAGCTCCAAATACTAAGGAGCATTGTTAACCAAATTTGCTGTAGAATTTCCCAGCTGCCATTTGTTTTTTTACCATTGCACAAATCTTCTTCAATTGATTAGTCACTTTGGCCCCAGACTATCTTGAGGAACTTCATGTAGGTTGATGATTTCTTTCTGCAGGGTTGTTAGTGGGAAAAATTCCAATTTGTCAATACGTATAACTATTTCTGTTAGTGATGATGCATAACATTGCTTGTGAATTTCCCAGGCAGTGGCTTGCAATCCAGAAGTTACGAAGCAAAATCCACAAGAAAGTAGATAGGAAAGCCAGCAAAGGACGGAAACTTCGGTGAGTTACTTTTCAGAAAAAATTTGAACATATTTGTTAATACCTCTCTTCTCTTGCATTTTGCCTATTATGTCATTTTACTATTTCTTCTGGTGATTCTGTTTTTAAGGATCAGAAAAATAACAAACAATATTTGAGACTTTTTCTGACCCAGTTTTCCTTACTCTAAAATGGAAATAATGGTCTTAGGATTTTTCTGTTCTACTCTTGTAAATGGGTAGGTTATGTAATATCTGCATTTCTCTGAAGGAGAAATAAGTAAACAAGGCAAGATAGTTGAAATGTCTTAGTTTAAAAAAGTGATTTCTGTAGAATGCTATAAAATTTTTGTTTTGGCGTTTTATTTAGAATAGGATTATATTGGTTCATTTCATGATGCTATACATGTACACACTATGCTAAAAAGTTATAATTAAAGATTCCAGAGAATGTTAACAATGTGCTTAAATGAGATGAGAAGTATAATTTTTATGAGAAAACCAAGAAATTTCTGACTATAGGAAAACTCTCAACCCTGTGATTTCTTTAAGGTGTCTTATAAATATGCAGAGAAAAAAAGGAATGAGAATAGGAGTGTTTTAAATCTATGCTTTTAGATTTAGATTCCTTGTAACTATATGTATTACATTGTATCATTCACACCAAGAAACTACTTGTAATTCAGGTGCACATTGAAAAAAATTCTTAAACTCATTGTGTTAGGATAGTTTTAGGCAGGTGGCTAATCCCACATCCTTATTAGAGCCTGCCTGTCATTAAATTCCCTTTGGACAAATATGGATCTCTCTCATTTTTAAATACCTTCAGGGAAGCAGATTTCACAACTACTTTAATGAACCTGTTTGAGTGTTTAACAGAACTTCTCAGGAAATGCTTATTTTTCGATAGCTTTGCAGAAATTACCTTTTTTCACGTGTTGAAATTTCCAAATCTTCATAGTTCCCCAGGTTCGTTTTTAGAGTAGTGGTTAAGAGCATGTACTCGAGAGCCAAACTGCCAGAATTTAAATTCCAGCTTTGACATTGACTAGTAGTTACTTTGGGCAAAACCTTAAACTCTCTGTGCTGGTGCCTTCATCTGTAAAATGGGGGTGATAGTAGTACTGGATTGTAGGATTGCTATGAGGATTAAGAGAGTAAGTATATTTGCTACTCTTAGAACAGTGTCAGGTACATAGTATAAATATTTGTTGCCATTATTACCATTATTATTATTGCTATTATTACTCCAAGACCGGGTCTGTCTCCTGCTCTAGTGTTCATTTACTTGCTGGTTCACATGCATGCGTCTTTTGTACATGTCTCTTCTATACACGCCACCCATGTACGGACTTGAAAAAGAAAGTTATTAATAGTACTGTATAATTGGCCAAGCTTATTCTTTAATTTTGAGATCAGATTTTCCTCCAGTATTGTGCTTTAAAAATTATAGCTATATGAGACAATACATGTTCTCTAGAGAGAGAAGCCCAAGATTTCAAATTAGAAGACTTGGGTTCAAATCCTGGCTCTGTGTGGCTATATAATTTTGCTTGTTCTTTAGTCTCTGTGCCTCACTTTCTCACTTATTAAGTGGAGATAATAATCTCTACTTTAAAGATTTCGTTTGACATTACTTTGGTTGTAAGCCTTCCCCAACTCCATCAGGTATTCCCTTATTCTCCTCTCTGTTGTCTCATAATATCTTATAGTGTATTAAATGCCTAGTTTGTGGGCGGATCTGTTTTCCCCATTGCACCATGAGCTTAAATATAAAGGCCATGTCCATATTAAAAGTTTTTAGGTTGCAAATAAAGGAAACCTATTTAAACTAAAACAAAAAACAACAAGATTTGGTTTGAGGATTAAAATAATGTATAAATGTCTGGTACATAGTAAACATTCGAAAGTGTTAGTTTTTTGTTGTTGTTGTTTCTCTTGTGTGTATCTCTTGGCATTACTGTTGCAAATATATGCTCTTCAAAAGAATTGAGAGAGGAAAATAATGCCTTTTCTACATATTTTACTGTTACAAATTTTAAACTATTGGGACAAGTAGCTATAGTTGTGTGCCTCTTGAGAGCAAGAATTACGCTGCTTTATCCTTTAAGACAATTCCAACCTTATTATCTGCTATAGTGCCTTATAGACATTAGTCAGCCAGAAAATGTTTTTGGATGATTATGACAATAAAATGAACATGCTCATCGGGTAATGAGAAATGGTAGGAAGTCTAAACATAACACAGATTAAGAAACCTGGATGAGTGTTGGAGAAGTGAGCATGGCAAACACCTCAGGAGAGCTATGGGTCTGTTGTTTTCCAAATCAAAATGAATTTATCGCCCTAGCTGGTTTGGCTCAATGGATAGAGTGTTGGCCTGCGGACTGAAGGGTTCTGGGTTTGATTCCAGCCAAGGGCATATGCCCGGGTTGCGGGCTCGGTCCCAAGTGGGGGGCGTGCAGGAGGCAGCCAATCAATGATTCCCTCCCATCATTGATATTTCTGTCTCTCTTTCCCTCTCCCTTCATCTCTGAAATCAATTAAAAAAAAGAAATATATTTTAAAAAATGAATTTATCAGAGTTGTTATTTATTAGGTTAAAAATTTTAGAAAAAAAAGGGTTTTGTTTTAATAGCAACTGCTTTTCTTATATTTATTAAACCTCATTAAACTGTTCATCAGAGGTATGTGTTACTAATATATTTCTGTGTTTGTAGCATTTTGATAGTGATTGAGATTATAAATCTCCATAAATCCAGAGGCATTTGACATCTTATTCTGACAACAGGCAAGCAGGAGATAGACATTCTACTCAAACAGGACTAAACATAAAAAGATAAGAAGTGATTTTTTAAAAGATAAGAAAGGTTTCTTCTGAAGTTCTAGGAGCCATATTAGGAGCTGGATAAGACCCATTCTGACCTTGAGGGGCATGTAGTCCGGAGACATGGCAGACAATTAGCCAGTAAGTGATGCTGTGTGGGAAGTGCTATGGTAGAGATCATCCTGGTACAGGGGTTACCTGACTCACTCTGGGAGAACGCAGACTGCTCAGGGAGACTTCCTGTAAGGTTCAGCATCCACACTTCACACTGAGCAGTCTAGGAACAGTTAGCCAGTGAAAGGCCAAAAAGAACAACGTTTGCAAAAATGTGTCTTGAGAGTATACATGGCCATGTGGGGAACTGCAATTACTTTGTTTTGGGAGAGACCTAAAGTGAATAAGAAATGAGGCTGTATGCGTAGTGAGTGCTCGATCATAGCCAGTTGAAGAAACTTGGACTTGATTCTGTAGACTATAGTGCGTCATTTAGGACTTTGGGCAGAGGGATGTTATCACATTTCAGTTGCATTTTAGAAAGATGAAAGGAGATGAGGAAAGTGAGAAGGTTAGAGTTGACTCTCAAGAGTTTTCAGAGGGAAGCTGGAAGAGGAAATCGATTTTTTGTCTTTGAGGGAGGGAGTAGATTCAGTTTTTTAAGATGCTGAGTTTAACACAACCTTGAGAAATTCAGGTGCAATGTGGGGTCCCTAGATTGGATCCTAGAAAAGAGAAAGGACATTGGAGTAAACATGGGTGAAATTTGAGTAAGATATGTAATTTAGTTGATAGTATTATACCAGTGTTAATTTCCTGATTTTGACAATTACACTATGTTTAGGTAAATTATTAACATTAGAGGAAGTTGGGTGAAGTTAAACATGAATCTCTACTATATGTTTGCAGCTTTTCTATAAGTCTAAAATTATTGCAAAATGAAAAGTAAAAAGAAAAGTAATGAATGTGGTCATGTGTTTTGGTTTTTCAGTTTTGTCATCTGTGTTCACCTGGCTCTCGACCATAAACATGAGGGATGTGGTCAGAATCAGAGAATGATCTTTACTAATAGTATTAGTGATAGCTAACATTTATAAAACTCTCACCGTTGGGCCCTGCAGAGATAGAAAAAGCACAGGCTGTGATGCTAAACTGTCTAGGTTTGAAATCTGACTCTTCCACTGACTGGCCTTGAGACCTGGGGCATGTAACTTTATATCTCTGAGCTGCAATTTCCTCATCTATGAGGAATGAAAAGTCACATCTCATAGGTTGTTGTGCAGGTTAAATTAGCTAATTCATGTAAAGTGGTCAAAGAAAACAACTTACCCAGCATTACAGAGCTAGTTAGTAGCAAACAGGGATTTGAGCTAATTGGTCTGATTCCAGAGCCCATGCATATAACCTCTGGATGTTGAATTGTTTCTCTGGCAGGACCAAGTGGCCACAGCAGGCGCCAGAATGACAGCTGGGCTACATTAGCATTCTGCCCTGAAAGATTAAACCAAGTGGCCCAAGCTAGATGAGAATATTATGAATACTTCCTTAAATTAGACCTCAACTAGCTATCATCATTGATACTAGGTTCTACCATTGAGCAAGTTTTGCGCTTTGTTTGTGATAGGGTTGCAAAGATAAGACTTCCAGAAATGTTATAACAACAATGAACATTACCCTGTGGAAATATTAGTTGAAATGTAGCAGGTCAGTGGCATCAGCCTGGTCAGACTGAGCATGGCACCTTGCTGGTTGGATACTGGAAAATAATTTACAAAAAAGAAGAATATTTTGGTCTGGCCGCAGTGGCTCAGTTGGTTGAGCATTGTCCTGTGCACCAAAAGGTTGCATATTTGATTCCCAGTCAGGGCACATACCTGGGTTGAGGGTTTGATTCCTGGTTGAGGAGCATATGGAAGGCTCACGGTGTTTCTCTCACATTGATGTGTCTCTCTCCTCCCTTCCCCACCCCCCCCCCCTCTTCCTCTCTCTAAGCATCTCCTTGGAAGAGGATTAAAAAATGTATATATTTTGATTTTTAGAAATAATTATAACATAACTATTGATTATCAGTATTTTACACAGCAGCATATATAAGTGGATTTGACTGTGATTTAATCAGAATCTGTAATGTAAATGAATTAGATTTTCAGGTCTTTAATAATGAGATGTCTACTGTGTTTGTCTCTATTCTTCTGCACAGAATTACATTTATCTTTTCTTAGTATGATTGGTAAAAGGCGTTTTAATACTAAAACATGCATTCATCCTCAGCAGTACTGAGAGTAGATGAAATGCATTGCTTTAAGTACACATTACTAAATGTCTTTAATCTGATAACTTCTTAAAGCTTGTCTTTCATCATGCAGTTAATAGTTATTGAATATATTGTATTACAGTGTAAAGGTATTCCACAGAGCAGTGCCATCCAATAAAAATATGTATTATAGCCCTAGCCAGTTTGGCTCGGTGAATAGAGGTCAGCCTATGGACCGAAGGGCTCTGGTTCAATTCCAATCAAGGGCACGTACCTCGGTTGCAAATTCCTCACTGGCCTGCACCATGCTAGTGGAGAGGGAGGAAGGTGTGCAGGAGGCAACCAATCGATGTGTTTCTCTCACATCGATATTCCTCTGTCTTTCCCTCTCTCTCCCACTCTCTCTAGAAATCAATGGAAAAATATCCTCAGGTGAAGATTAAAAATAAAAAATAAATAAAAAAAATACACACACACACACATTATGTATTACATATGTAATTTTAAATGTTCTAGCAGCCACATTGAAAAACTAAAAAGAAACAGTGTATCTTAGATTTACAGCACATCTCAGTTCAGATAAACCACACTTTAAGTGCTCAGTAGCCATAGGTGGCCAGTGGCTACTGGATTAGACAATACAACTAGGGAGTATAGTTCATAGTCTTTGTCCAGAAAGTGAATTATTGCCTTTGGACACAGCCAAGAATAGTATTCATTTTTAGATGGACACCAAAGTTTGGTGAAACCTAAGGTATTAAAATATATCTATTAACAGTATTTATGTTTTATACTTATATAAAAAGGTTAGGTAAATACAGGTATCCCCCAGAAAATATGTACACTCTTTAACAGCTGATAGCCCAATTCTGAAAATGAAATGTATTTTGGGAGAACCAAGATGGCGGCATAGGTTAATGACGGAGTTTGCTGCTTTGAACAACTACTTCAAAAGTGAAACTAAAACACGGAACGGACATCACCCAGAACCACAGGAACGCTGGCTGAGTGGAAGTCCTACAACTAGGAGGAAAGAGAAACGCACACGGACACTCAGAGGAGGCGCAGTGGTGAAGTCAAATTCTGAGGTGCGGAGTGCGCAGAGCGGGCTGGCGGCGGAGGGCGCGGTTGTTGTTTTCAATCGGGAGGGAGTCGCAGACTCTGAGCACCAGATCCGGGCGAGTCTTTAGGGACCCAGACTCAAACGGGAGAAGCGGGACTGTCTGCCTTCGGTCAGAGCCAGTGCAGCTTTCTCTCCGAGCTTTGCAGCGGGTGCTGGGACTCAGAGAGGCAGAGCCCCTGGGGACAGGACTGAGAGCCGCCATAACTGCTCTCTCCGGCCCACCCTGTTGATCCTGTGCGACCCGCCCCGCCCAAGCCCTGCACAGAGGCATTTGCCGGATAGCCTCAGGCAAAGGCTAGATTAGCACCTCCCTAGAGGACAGAAGTTCTCTCACTGCTGACACAGCTGATTCTCATAGCCACTTGGCCTGGAGGTCAAACCCTCCCTGGAATTAGCTACAACAATCAGGATTTAACTATAAGACTTCGAACAAAGACCACTAGGGGGTGCACCAAGGAAGCATAACAAAATGCGGAGACAAAGAAACAGGACAAAATTGTCAATGGAAGATATAGAGTTCAGAACCACACTCTTAAGGTCTCTCAAGAACTGTTTAGAAGCTGTCGATAAACTTAATGAGATCTACACGAAAACTAATAAGACCCTCGATCTTATATTGGGGAACCAACGAGAAATTAAGCATACACGGACTGAAATAACGAATATTATACAGACGCCCGACAGCAGACCAGAGGAGCGCAAGAATCAAGTCAATGATTTGAAATGCGAGGAAGCAAAAAACATCCAACCGGAAAAGCAAAATGAAAAAAGAATCCAAAAATGCGAGGATAGTGTAAGGAGCCTCTGGGACAGCTTCAAGCGTACCAACATCAGAATTATAGGGGTGCCAGAAGATGAGAGAGAGCAAGATATTGAAAACCTATTTGAAGAAATAATGACAGAAAACTTCCCCCACCTGGTGAAAGAAATGGACTTACAGGTCCAAGAAGCGCGGAGAACCCCAAACAAAAGGAATCCAAAGAGGACCACACCAAGACACATCATAATTAAAATGCCAAGAGCAAAAGATAAAGAGAGAATCTTAAAAACAGCAAGAGAAAGAAACTCAGTTACCTACAAGGGAATACCCATACGACTGTCAGCTGATTTCTCAACAGAAACTTTGCAGGCCAGAAGGGAGTGGCAAGAAATATTCAAAGTGATGAATACCAAGAACCTACAACCAAGATTACTTTATCCAGCAAAGCTGTCATTCAGAATTGAAGGTCAGATAAAGAGCTTCACAGATAAGGAAAAGCTAAAGGAGTTCATCACCACCAAACCAGGATTATATGAAATGCTGAAAGGTATCCTTTAAGAAGAGGAAGAGGAAGAAAAAGGTAAAGATACACATTATGAACAACAAATATGCATCTATCAACAAGTGAATCTAAGAATCAAGTGAATTAATAATCTGATGAACAGAATGAACTGTTGATTATAATAGAATCAGGGACATAGAAAGGGAATGGACTGACTATTCTTGGGGGGGAAAGGGGTGTGGGAGATGTGGGAAGAGACTGGACAAAAATCGTGCACCTATGGATGAGGACAGTGGGTGGGGAGTGAGGGCGGAGGGTGGGGCGGGAACTGGGAGGAGGGGAGTTATGGGGGGGAAAAAAAAGAGGAACAAATGTAATAATCTGAACAATAAAGATTTAATTTAAAAAAAAATCAGCACATGTAGTATTAAGTTACATAGATCCAGGTACAACTTGAATTACATGCAATTCATATGAATTTTATGAATTACATTAAAATAACATAATCTTAAAATTATCAGGAATGTTTCACTTAATTATTTGGTCTCTAGTGGAATGGCTGAGTTACTTTGTTTTCGTCTAGTCTTCTCCTTTGTGAGCTATCCTTTTTTTAAATAAAACTTGATGAAAAAAAAAAAAGAAATGTATTTTAACAAACACTGCTTTTGTAATTATTCAGAGTGTGTGTATACATTTTTTTTGAACACCCTAAAGTTATACTCTTACATATATATATGTTTTAACATATCTTTATTGATTTCAGAGAGGAAGGGAGAGGGAAAGAGAGATAGAAACATCAATGATGAGCGAGAATCATTGATTGGCTGCCTCCTGCATGTCCCCTACTGGGGATCAAGCCCGCAACCCAGGCATGTGCCCTTGGCTGGAATCGAACCTGGGATCATTCAGTCTGCAAGCTGACGCTCTATCCACTGAGCCAAACCAGCTAGGGCTACTCTTACATATTGACATAACCTTTGGGAGGGCATTTTGACTCAGTTTTTAATTTTAAATATGTATGGCTTTCACTTCATCAGCAGTTTCACAATTTACCCCACAGAAATATGTGAACAAACATAGAATAATTTGTATAACTATCTGGAGTAATGTTTAAGGGAGTAACGTTTAGTACATTGCTAAGGGCACAGTGTATCTCCGTTTGGGGGCTGAGATATAAATGGATCTGTGTGAACTGCTGTCATTTACAAGGTGCTGTTACCAGACTTTTCTCCTGGGGAGGAAAAAGGGTTCTGTAGCTGTGAGTGTTACATGCCTATCTTTGTCCCCTACTCAGCTCTGGAGCCAAATGTTCCGAGTTTGTTAGCTCATAGAATGTGCTTCCTTTTCTAGTTTATTAGTTACTAATGTTGCTGCCTGTTTCCTGCTTTATTTAGGTTTCATGTCCTTAGCAAGCTACTGAGCTTCATGGCACCTATTGACCATACCACAATGAATGATGACGCCAGGTGAGTAATAGATTAATTATGTGTCTCAAATGGCTTCATGACAGCCTTATATTGACCTGTTCTACAGCCCATCACCCTCTCCATTTCTTCTTATCAGTTAACCATTTGTCATTGGCATCATAGCAAGGGTACTTGTCACATCTCTTCACTCGCATAATTACTGTAAAACCAAAACAAAATTTCCATACATCTCAATGTTGCCTCTGGTAGATTTTTGTTTGATTTTGCTGTTTTGTTTTGTTTTTAACTTTAGCCACCTGCCCAGTGCACCTGAGCTCTTGTCTAGGACAGACAGGTCAGGACAGCACATGCACTTGATTTATGTTCAGGGGTTTTGTGCATATGCTGTCCATTTAAAAATGGCAGTAGAGATGTGATTTATGTTGTGTGTGTTCAAGCTGCTGTTGAGGATTGTTGTGTGTGTTTTTTTTAAGTATTTTTATGAAAGAAGTACATGCTCACTTTATAAAGCTGAAAAAAAATAGAAATGTATACTTATAATATTAGAGTTCAGAGATAACCATTTTAAAAATAATTCCTTCTATATTTATTAGCTGGCAGACCTATATAATAAAAGGCCAATATGCAAATTGACCAAATGGTGGAACAACCAGTTGCTATGACATGCACTGACCACCAGGGGCACAGACACTAAAGACAGGAGCTGCCCCCCTGGTGGTCAGTGAGCTCCCACATGGGGAGTGCAGCTCAGCCAGAAGCCAGAAGCCAGGCTCCTGGCTGGCAAGCACAATGGTGGTGGTGTTGGGAGCCTCTCCTGCCTCTGCAGCAGCACTAAGGATGTCCGACTGACAGCTTAAGCCCGCGAGCTCCTGGACTGTGAGAGGGCGCAGGCCAGTTGAGGGACCACCCCTTCCCTCCCCGGTGCACAAATTTCGTGCACCAGGCCTCTAGTCTACACTAATAAAAGAGAAAAATGGTAATTGGCGTACGACGATACCCTTTTCATTGGCTAATCAGGGCTATATGCAAATTAACTGCCAACAAGATGGCGGTTAATTTGCATATGTAGGCACAATGCAGGGAGGCGAAAGGGAAAGCAGGAAGAAGCCCCCTGCCACTGACAGTGATCGGAAACCCAGGGGGGAGCTAAGAGCTGGGGGGCAGGGCAAAGGCGGCCCTGGGACTGCCTTTGCCCTGCCCCCCAGCCATGATCGGAGAATCAGGCGCCTTTGCTGCCCTGGCCAGTGATAGTAGGAAGTAGGGGTGGAGCCAGCGATGGGAGCTGGACACGGTCGAAGCTGGCAGTCCCGGGAGCTAGGGGTCCCTTGCCTGGGCCTAAAGCGGAGCCCACGATCGTGGGGCCGCTGCAGCTGCGGGTCCCCGCTGCCCGAGCCGGAGGCCTCAGCCAGAGGCATTAGGCCTGGGCAGGGGCGGAGCCTGCAACCGCGGGGAGCTGGGGGTCCCCTGCCCAGGCCTGACACCTCTGCCGGAGGCCTCAGGCCTGGTCAAGGGGCTGATCCGGTGATTGGTGATCGGAGGGTGATGAGGGTCAACTCCACTGGCCGAGGCATCAGGCCTGGGCGGAGGGCTGAGCCGGGGATTGGGGGGATATGATGGTCCCCTTGCCCAGGCCTGAAGCCTGGGTCAGAGGCGTCAGGCTTGGGCGGGGGGTGGAGCAAGCGATCAGAGGGAGATGGGGGTCCCCTGCCCAGGCATGATTCCTGGGCCAGAGGCCTCAGGCCTGGGCGGGGGCCAGAGCCAGTGATCGGGGGGAGATGGGGGTCCCCTGTCCAAGCCTGACACCTCTGGCGGAGGCGTCAGGCCTGGACAAGGGGCCGATCAGGCGATCGGAGGGTGATGGGGGTCTACGCCTCTGGCGGAGACATCAGGCCTGGGCAAGGGGCCGATCCTGTGATTGGAGGGTGATGGGGGTCAACGCCTGAGGGCTCCCAGTATGTGAGAGGGGGCAGGCTGGGCTGAGGGACACTCCCTCCCCACACACACACCCAGTGCACGAATTTCGTGCACCGGGCCCCTAGTCTATATAATAAACGCCTAAGCGACCAACCGTTATGGCGGAACTACCAAAATGACCGGTCGCTCTGATGCGCACTGATCACCAGGGGGCAGACATTCAACGCAGGAGCTTCCCCCTGGTTGCTCAGCCAGAAGCCAGGCTCACAGCAGCACTAAGGAGCAGTGAGCTGAGTGGTAAGGAGCGAGCAGGCAGGCAGTAAGGAGCGAGAGATCCTGGATTTTGAGAGGGATGTCCGCTTGATGGCTTAGGCCCGATCTCCCTAAGCCGGCAGGCAGACATCCCCCGAGGGGTCCCAGACTGCAAGAGGGCACAGGCTGGGCTGAGGGGACCCCCTCCCAATGCACGAATTTCATGCACTAGGCCTCTAGTCTATTATAATATAACTAGGGGCCCGGTGCACGAAATTCGTGCACTGGGTGTGTGTGTGGGGGGGGGGGTTTGTCCCTCAGCCCAGCCTGCCCCCTCTCACATACTGGGAGCCCTCAGGCGTTGACCCCCATCACCCTCCAATCGCAGGATCGGCCCCTTGCCCAGGCCTGACGCCTCTGGCCTAGGCGTCCCACCCGGGCAGCGGGGACCTGCAGTGGCAGCGAGGGGTGCCGCGATCACGCGGGCTCTTCCCCTGCCCCTGCAGGACGCCTCTGGCTGAGGCGTCCGGCCCAGGCAGCAGGGACCCGCAGCTGCAGCGGCCCCACGATCGTGGGCTTCGCTTTAGGCCCAGGCAAGGGACCCCTAGCTCCTGGGACTGCCAGCTTCGACCGTGCCCAGCTCCCATCACTGGCTCCACCCCTACTTCCTGCTATCACTGGCCAGGGCAGAAAAGGCACCTGATTCTCTGATCATGGCTGGGGGGCAGGGCAAAGGCGGCCCCAGGGCCGCCTTTGCCCTGCCCCCCAGCTCTTAGCTCCCCCCTGGGTTTCCGATCACTGTCAGTGGCAGGGGGCTTCTTCCTGCTTTCCCTTTCGCCTCCCTGCATTGTGCCTACATATGCAAATTAACCACCATCTTGTTGGCAGTTAACTGCCAATCTTAGTTGGCAGTTAATTTGCATATAGCCCTGATTAGCCAATGAAAAGGGTATCGTCTTACGCCAATTACCATTTTTCTCTTTTATTAGTGTTGACTAGAGGCCTGGTGCACAAAATTTGTGCACTCGGAGGGGGTGCGTCCCTCAGCCCGGCCTGTGCCCATTTGCAGCCCAGGACCCCTTGGGGGATGTCCACCTGTTGACTTAGGCCCACTCCCCAGGGGATCAGGCTTAAGCTTGCAGTCAGACATCCTTCTGGCAGCCAGAGAGCCTTTGGGGGATGTCCGACTAAAGGCTTAGGCCCCCAAGGGTCGGGCCTAAACTGTTAGACATTCTTAGTGCTGCCACGGAGGTGGAAGAGGCTCCTGCCACCACCTCCGCACTGGCCAGCCATGAGCCAGCTTCTGGCTGAGTGGCACTACTCCTCGGTCTGACCTAAACCCTAGAGATTAGTACTTCATTTTACAACTTTTTCTCAGTTTATAGGCAGCAGCAAACTCAGACCACACAGTCGGGTATGTGAGAAATGTTGCTTTCTTTATTGTTTAGTAACCAAACCTAACTTCAACTTCAGCCCCCATTCTGCCAAGTGAAAAAACAAAAACAAAATATTATTTAACTTAGGTTTCCCACCCCCTTCTCTGGAGTTGTACTTCCATGTCAGACAGTTTATATCTCAGGCAGAGGTGCCAAAGAACCGAGCAGGGTCAAGAACACCTGGACCTCAGTCTTCTGTCTGGGCTGGCCCCCACCCAGCTGCCCTTGACCCTCACCTCAGAGCTCAAGTCCATGCTGATCCCTTGTATATTCTCCTCATCTGGGCCTTGAGGCCTCTTGAGTCCAATTTGCTCTCTCCCTCCCTCCCTGCCACCTTCTCTCTCTCTCACACAAAGAGCTATTGGGTTTTCTGGGGTGAAGTCCTCTGACACCTCCTCAGCCCCGTTGCATGGACACCATCTTGGTGCCTTGGTCACGGCCACAAAGCTGTGTGGCTGCTCTCAGACCCTCCGTCTCCTGCTGCCTTAGGGAGTGACTCAGTGGGAGGGGAGGGTCACAGTCCTTTTTACATGGCCGCCAACCAACACTCAGTGTTCCTTCCCTCTAGTTCTCCTTCTCCTCCTCACCCCAGTCCAGGCACGTCTATGGGCAGGGCAGGGGAGGGTGGGAGGCAGGCGTGTCTCTGACCCAGCACACAGGCTTCCAGATCCACTGCTCCCCCAGGAGGTCTTCCACGCTCTGGACCTCAACACCCAGAACCTGCCCCCTCTCAGCTGTAGGTCTTTGCCTGCAGTGGTCAGGTCTGTTTAGAGCAGTGGTTCTCAACCTTGGCTGCACATTAGAATCACCTGGGAATCTTTTGAAAATCCTGATTTCTGGGCCTCATCCTCCGGAAATTCTGTTTCTTTGTTACTAATGTTGTGACCGCACCCCATAACAAAGAAACAGAATTTCCAGAGGATGAGGCCCAGGAATCAGGATTTTAAAAAGATTCCCAGGTGATTCTAATGTGCAGCCAAGATTGAGAACCACTGGTTTAGAGGCTTGATGTCAAGAAGTGCCTCTTTGTTCTCTGGTTTCTGGAGGCGGTCAGCGTGGAACATTCCTGCCTGGACTGGGGAGGGGTCTCTGGGTGTTAAGAATACCAGGAGGGGGAGCACAGACTCCTCCTAGAGCTCCGAGATGGGAAAGGCAGCACCCCCTCACCTCTAACCCCAGGACGTTTCTTTAGAAGCAGAAGCCTCATCCTGTGCAGGGGCCTGTGCTGGCTGCCTCAGTTTCTCAGAGACAACGAATCTGATGAACATCTTTTCCCCACTGCAGTAGCTGCTTCATCTGTTCGTTCTCGCATTTTTCATTAGCTGCTAAATCGCCCCTGTGGCTGCAAACCTGTTGTGCCTGACTCAGCCAGTGGGGAGCTATGGGAGCTGTGCAGGGACAGGGGAAGGGGGAGGGGGGCCCGGCCTGCAAAGAGGGTCAGTGGTGCCTGCCGGCCTGTCTCAGAGGATGTGGCTTAGGTTAGGTCCTGTCCTTTGGCGACTTTAGGAGGGGAGGCCGTGTCCTCGGCTCCCCACTTTGACTCAGGGGCGGAAGTTCTCCTTGCTCTCTGGCCTCATAACTCAGTGGATCGTAGTGGGATGTGGCAGGCAGGCAGGCAGCTTCTGCGACTGCACACAGGCGCCGGCCGGAGGTTTCTACGGCTGCACACGCTGTGGGCAGGCGGCTTCTGCAGGCGGCTTCTGCGGCCGCACACGGGCGCGAGCTGTCGGCTTCTGCTGCCGCACACGGGCGCGGGCAGGCGGCTTCTGCGGCTACACACGGGCGCCGGCCTGCAACCGGGACCGGATTGGGTCACGGGCAGCGGGCAGGCGGCTTCTGTGGCTGTACACGGGCGCCGGTCTGCGGCCCGGACCCGATAGGGTCACGGGCGGTGGGCAGGCGGCTTCTGGGGGGTCCGGGGTTGCCACCTGGCCTGCACCCCAGCCCTCCCGCCCTCTGATCGCCTGGGCGCAGGCCCTCCCGCCCTCCGATGGCCATGGCGATCGCTGGGCGCAGGCCAGCCCGCAACCCCAGCCCCTGGGGTGGAGGTTGCCACCGGGATGGCAATCACCGGCTGGGGGGTGGGGAAAGGCGGCCTTTGCCCACCCCCCAGCTCTTGCCTGCCCCCTGGGTTGCGGATCACCATTCTTCAGTCCTTCCCCTTTCGCCTCCCATCATTGGGCGTATGTAAATTAGCCGCCATCTTTGTTGGCGGTTAACCGCCATCTTAGTTGGCGGTTAATTTGCATATCGTCCTGATTAGCCAATGGGAAGGGTAGCAAAGTTGTGGTTAATTACCATGTTTCTCTTTTATTAGATAGGATACTTTTGTAAGATTGTTTATTTCTCTACCATTTATTTATATCAGTATGGACTCATACTTTCCTGTTTTATTTAGTGAATTATAATCTATTAGTGTCATTGTTTATTTTGATTTTAAATTGTCCCATATTAATGGAAGCCCCTTCAAGCTGGCTTGTGCCCTTTTGAGATGTTCCTAGTTATTCTTTGAGCACTTCCTTACCATCTGGCACAAAAACGTTATTCTAGGCTTATCTTATACTTTCCCTGTCCTAGCTCTGGAATCAGTCTTTCTCCAAGGAGCCCTGATTCTTTTCAGTTGATTGTGGTATTTAGAAACCAAAATCTGGGTGCCAGGGGTGCTCATTGTCACTAGGCTCTTTGAACATTCAGAACTAGGAAGTGTGTGTATACATGCATAGGAGATAACCACTTTTAACATTTCAGAATATTTTCTTTTAGTCTTTTGAGTTAATTTGCTTTTTGTATGTTCTTGTTTTTCTTTCTTACATAATTAAAATTATATTCCATTACTATGAATTTTTTCTTTAAATACTTTGTATGCTGTGAACATTATACCATTAAAACCATTCAAAAATTTGTAATGACTATATACACTTTTTTTTTTTAAATGTATTTTATTGATTTTTTACAGAGAGGAAGGGAGAGAGATAGAGAGTCAGAAACATCGATGAGAGAGAAACATCGGATCAGCCGCCTCCTGCACATCCCCCACCGGGGATGTGCCCGCAACCCAGGTACATGCCCTTGACCGGAATCGAACCTGGGACCCTTCAGTCCACAGGCCGATGCTCTATCCACTGAGCAAAACCGGTTTCGGCGACTATATACACTTTTAAATATTATTTATTTAGCCATTCACTAATTATTGGGCATATAAATTATTTTTAATTATAATTGTTGTAAATAATGCTGTGCTTGACATTTTTAAACATAAATCTTTACCAAATGAATTGATTGTTTATAATGTGGCACATGTGGGTTTTGCCAGCTTTATACCTCAAAGTACATTTAACCCTTTTATCTGCATATATTTAGTTTACTACTAAATCCTATCAGGTTCCCCTCCTCCCCCTTGCCTGCAAGTTTAGGTGAGCACTGTGATTATTAATTTTTTGTTTGCTTTGTTCAATGCTTTGAGTGTAAACAGCTTGTGGGTAGTTCTGAATATGTTTATACTCAGAACTTTGTGACCTCTTATTTTCTCTTGTGCTTTGCAAGTGAATGCCTATGTATGGCTGTTTTTGTTTTTCCTTATTCATTTTTTAAAACAGCATTAAATGAGTATATTTTGCACCCCTCCCTGTGTTACCAAATTTCCCTTTGGGGCTTTTCTTTCTAGATAAACTATGGATACTGCTTTAAATGCCTTTATGTGCCTTCAGGTCTCCTTTGTTAGTTAATCTCATATAATTCCTGGGCCAGTAGATTTTTATTCCATTAGGAGGTAGGCAGTTGGCTTCTCTTGCAGGTTTGATAAGCATTCTCAGTATTGAGAGAAAAAAGAAATCCCACTTTGCCACGTACTACGTGTTTGCATGTGAGGAAAGATATTACCATGAGCCTAAAAATGGTCACTGGCTTTGCTAAACTCTTGGGTACCCTTGGCAAGGGACAGCTCAGCTCCCAGAGCATCTACTGTTTGTCCTTCAGACTCATTTTACTAAGAGGCCAAAATATCACGGGATGTTGTAGAGACAGTGATCAGTGGGCTAAGGAGAAGAGGCTTGCCATCTCGTTGGTAGAGAATTCCCCTAAGCACATTGTTACCACCAAGAACAGGTCAGAATGTCACTTGCAGGATGTACACGAGTGCTGTTCACTTCTGTGACTATTGAGGGGCCCGAAGCTTATCAAGGACATTTCAGAAGCAGCTTACTTTACATGGCGTGAATACCCTGGTGCTATCAAACCAGAGGGAGTATGAAGTAAAATTCAGATGATCTCTTCTTATAGTTCTAACGAAATGAAGAATTTGGAGGTTGTGGGAAAAAATCACCTGTTTTTGAAAGCCTCTCTGAGGCAGACTTGTAATTCTTCCTAATTTGTTGTGTTGATAGAAATCAGATAGTAAAATGTTAGTGTGGCAAGTAGGAGAAGCACATTTTGAGTAAGACCTCAGAGATAGGTCAAAAGGGGCCACAGCCTCAGGGAAAGGGAACCGTGCAAACTGCTTGCTCTGTTGGCATGGTGAGTTTTGCTGTCAGCGTGGAACAGTCAGCTTGATATATGCCAAGGAAAATACGCGTTTGCCTTGCGTAGCTGCTACTTCAGGAGGGTCCTGATTCTGGTATGGACCCTTAGAGCTCTAAGAAGCTTTTTTTTCTTACTACAGAAACAATAGCAGTATTAACATTTTGTAGGTACTTCATTCCTTAAAGAAATTGTCAATAGGAATAGTAAGAATTTCCATGCCCCTTAAATTCTCCCCCCAAAGTAAAAAAACACTTTTCCCACTCCTTTCATAAAGGTACTGGCATTTAAAAAAGGAACCCAGAGAGGATGCTTTAATGACAACTACTAAGCACCAAATACATTATCATTCTACATCTGGAGTTTTATAGAAAAGAAATGCACAAATGTGATCCAGCCTTGTAAAGTGCTTTGTCAATATCACTGTTCGTGAGGGATTGTATAGGCGATTTATCTTTGGTTTGCCACTTTTGTGTGTGGGTCTGTACCCTAATTGTTGGGGACATTATACCACTACTGAATAGGTTCTTTTCCCCCTACTTGGTAACCCAGAGGTTACTTAAACCATTTGTGATTCCCCTGTTGCTAACTTTATCCCTTTATGTAATAGAAATAGGCACTGAATCATGGGGCAGTTTGCCCAGCATTTGAAAACACAACAGCTAATAACCCCAGAAATACCCTCCACAGAGTACTTTTCATTGGTTAAAAACTTGCAAGCAAGAACAGTTAAGATACAGATGTTTTCTCTGAAGCTTTTTATCTCCTAGAAAGACACAGGTTGTTCTGACAGGTGAAACAAGTCCAGGCGAATATGCAACATTGATCTTATCGGTGTGAACGAGAGCAATATTTTCTCTGTTGCTGCCTTCCACAGCATCATTAAAGGCTCCCATCACTCTTTTATTAGAGGTTCCCTCTCTTCCTTATCAGATTACAGAATGAACATAACTCATGGCAGTGATTTGATCTTTATGCTCATAAAGAGGATTACAGCTTTGCATTAACTCGGATTGACACAGTTTATAATTCCCGTGTTGATGCTCTGGATGGCGGTGGCACATGTTTGAGCCCCCAGTAGTGCTGAGGGGAAGGGACCCCATACATCATCATTAAAGAGGGCGTCCAGCACAGAGATAGGAGGCACAGACCTTCCTCCTCATAACATCAGAAAGGACAAAGGAAATATTCTCAAGTTCAAGCTCATCGCTTGGGCCAGAGTTCTAAACCTTAGTTGAAAAGAAAACACTATTGTTTCCTCTATTTTTCCTGATTGCTGCTTGTTCAGTCTTACACAATTCTAGAGAATTTGCATTCTCAGATTGAAGCCTTGGTTCCAAACAGGATGTAGAATGATAAAAAGTACATCTTCTAGAAAGAAATTGTAAATGCTGAACAGATCAATCTTTCCTCAAAACGGGGATTCTTGACGGTAGTTTTCATTCCTGCAGTTACATGCCCATCACTTCTTCAGAGGATTATGAATCCTTTTTATTCCCCAAAGAGTATTTTACATTCTTTAGAGTGAGTGTAAATGTTTCTCCTAAGGACTTACTGTTTTTAAGTTTTTGTATTTTATTATTATTTTATTCTACTTAAAATATAATATGGTATAGATATTATATTGTATTGTGGGTAGGCAGGAGCCAGATGTCTTTTCTGTTAATTTACATTGGGCATTTATACAGCTTAATACATTTTCCACAATGATCACTGAGCCAGCATTAGATTGCTAAGATATGTAGACCATTTGTTTTTAAGTGCCTTCATCCTTTGCTCTGCCACCTATTTCTGACGGGCAATGACATGACTTTGAATAATATCATATTCCACTTATTGAGCATTTACTGTATGCCAGACACTGCACTAGGCCATTCACATACAATTTGATTAAATACTTGTAAGAAACCACTAAAGTGTTTGACATTATCTGCATTTTATGATAAAAATACTGAGGCATAGAGCAAATAAGTAACTTTCCTAAGTTAAACAGCAAGTAAGTAGTGGAGCTGGTATCATTTATGCACCTAGGAGTGTGGCCCCAAACCCCTACCGCTGTGTCCAGAAAATCAGCAAGCTTATAGAAATATTTGGAAATGATGTGCCAAGGGGACACTGCTTCTTCCCACCCCCGGTACACATACACAGAACCTCTCACAACTAAAAACTTGTTTGGGAAAAAGAAACAAAACAAAGAACTTGTTTGGATTAAAATGTTTTTTCTTTTTCCTTTCTAATAGAGATGCTTTCTATATAGGAAGGTTTTGCCTATGAAGTCATTCACATTTTAGTGTGAATCCCTGAATTTCCAGACCTGCTCTTACCATCATACAGTTCTTCTGATTACAAAGACCCTAACTCTTGAAATTAGCCTTGACACCTGATCCAGTATATTCAGTTAGTTTGCTCTTATAGTTCTACCGCTGCCATACTTAGGCACCTGTTACTTATTTTCATTAGAAACAATATATTTCCTCCCTACAATAAACACAATATATGCTTATGGATTTTTTTATGTCCCACATAGACTGTTGCACTAACAGCTTCTTGACCACCAGCCTGATGTAACCAATTCTATGTATCATTGCCACATTAAACTTTCCTAAGCATCACTTAAAGCAAGTTAATAGTCTTCATTGTCTGTAGAATAAAGGATATAGTCTTGAACCTGCCACTCAAGGCCTGCAGTGAAATGTCTCCTTGCTAGCTTCCTCTCTTCATCACCTGTTTCGGTTGCATGCCTTTGTGCAATGCCAGGACACTCCATACTCCTCCTACTTGTGTCTCTTAATTCTGCTCACTTAAGCTGGAGCACCCCCTGACCCCATTCCACCTCAGTCTCTCCTGTTGCCATGTTCAAGTGCTTGGCCAACACCAGCCTTTCCAGGGAGGCTTTTAGGATTCCCTACCCCCCACTGAGTGGGGGAGCTCTTTCTTCCTTGAACCCCTATTTTTAAAAAGTATGTATTTTTATTGATTTCAGAGAGGAAGGGAAAGGGAGAGAGAGAAAGAGACATCAGTAATGAGAGAGAATCATTGATCAGCTGTCTCCTGCAGGCCCCGACACTGGAGATCAAGTGCACAACCTGGGCCTGTGCCCTGACCGGGAATTGAACCGTGATTTCCTGGTTCATAGGTTGAAGCTCAACCACTGAGCCTCACTGGCCAGGCTGAACTCCTATTATATTTGCTCCTAACAGCATTTCTGACAGTTCACAAAAGCACCTATTAGTATTTTTTCTTGCTAAGAATGCTTAACTTATAAGTCAAAGTAGTATGCATGTTTACTGCAGTCTTTTATTTGGTACCAGCACGGGTTTATGCTCATATATTTGGATTAATGTACAGGCATACCCCAAGGTACTGAAGGGTTGGTTCCAGACCACCTTAATAAAGCAAGTATCACAATAAAGTGAGTCGTAATCATTTTGCTGGTGGATAGTCTGACCTTCAATTTGTAGAAAGCGCAACATCTGTGAAGTGCAGTAAAATGAGGTATGCCTGTATTATGATTCATTGTATCTTGCCTTATTATATAGCAGTTGGTAGCACAGGTATTACTTGCAAAAACAGTTTATTTAACGCCTTTTCCCAGTTGCTGTCAGCCTTCCCTAATCTAGAGAACTGATTCAGGATTCTTCAGTCTTGGCCCTCACGTGCTGTGTGACCTTAAAGTCCTCATGTGCCTTAGTTTCCTTCTTTTTAAAGTGAAAATAATTCTTTTTGCTCATTAGATTTTTGAGAATGAAATGTTCTTTTTAACTTTTTGTTTGTAAGAAGGACTTTTAAATTAATCCGTATGGATAGTTATTTAAATAAAAAAAGTTTTCACATCTGTATGTCTATTACATCATGTCCCTTTGCTTGCAACACAGATCTATCCATTTTTGTACAAACCTTTAAAAAGTTGGCTACTGGTCTCCTATCTGAAAAGTCTTTTTAAAAAAATATATTTTATTAATTTTTACAGAGAGGAAGGCAGAGGGATAGAGAGTTAGAAACATCAATGAGAGAGAAACATTGATCAGCTGCCTCCTGCGCACTCCTCACTGGGGATGTGCCCGCAACCGAGGTACATGCCCTTGACCGGAATCGAACCTGGGACCCTTCAGTCCGCAGGCTGACACTCTCTATCACTGAGCCAAACCCGTTAGGGCTATCTGAAAAATCTTTTAAGGTTTTCAGCTTATAAGGCTATTTACAATGTGTTGGTAAGATTATTTTTGCAAATAGTCCTATAAGATGGATGAACACTGGCTTCTTGCCATTTATTGATATTTCTGCAAATCACCTAGCTCCTATGGTACACTCCCCTCTGCTCCCTCCCTCAGCACTTTGTGCATGACCACATGTAAATATAGTGTTCACCACCAGGGCGCGCCTTAATCACCTGCGGGCTGTCTTCATGCTGGAATATTGCACTGCTTGAGGGCCAGCTCCATGTCTTCACTCATGGCCCCCTAGGAAACAAGAGTCCAGATTTAGGACTCCACATTCCCAACCCTTTACCCAGAAAGTTTTTGAGGTCATGTTTACTTAGCATGAACCCTGGGAAAAGATCTTTCATGAATACCCTTGTATTTCCCTCACTAAGAGTGTACACTATAAACTATATTATACCATTGGGTTTCTCCTGTCTGTCGTGGCTCTGATATCTGTACTGGGTTTGGTTTCTGGTTGTCCTCCTCCAAACTGTTGGTTACCATGGAAATATGGTGAACACAGACTGGTCGCGATGAACAATTAAAGCTTTAGGTCTGTTTTTTGGACTGCTTTCAGGATGTGTTTAGTTTAAGAAGAAAACAGCTCTGGAATGGATTCTCTCTGTGCATTAACAAGGCTTAATAGTCCCTGGTTACCTTTTGTTATTTTTAGTGTTGGTATTAAGTGTCAAACCAAAAAAAAGGATATTTAGATAAAGGACATTGCTTCATTGTACCTTGAGTTCAAGGTGCTGGGAAACCAGCATTTGTAACAGAAGCTATTATAACTAACCTGGAATTGAGGTCTTGAATGAGCCATAACCACACCTTGTGTTCTACCCATTGTCTCCCTCTGGGGAGCAGAACACTTTATAAACATTAACTCTTTTACCCTCTGGGCATCTCCACGTAAAAGTAAATAAGACTGAAGGCACTTTCTTCTCCATGTAGATGAGGAAACACCAGCCCAGAGAGGGAGTTACTTGGTCAGAGGCAGGGGCGGTGTCTGGCCCAGGTGTTTGGAGTCCCTGCAGTGGAGCTGGTCAACGTGGTGGCCACTGACACTCAGGGGACCCAGTTCTGTGGTGCAGCTCGCCTGGCTCCCCTTTCAGCTTCGCAGAGGCAGGTGGGGGTTGGGCCTTTTGTCTCGTGTGGAATGTGAAACGCTGCAAAGAAGAGCAATTGTTCTTCAGTGCTTTGTGCTCCTTTATAAGAAAGAAGGAATCGATACACATTTTCTCCTACATGCACTTGGCAGCATTCCGCCTCCTCGCCCACCTCTCGTCCTGCAGGGGAGGCACAGCTCTGCAGCAACATAGACTCGCCAGCTTTCAGGGGCAGAAATGCAAACTGTTCATTTTGCACTGAGCAGTCAGGCTTTTAAAAGCCAGTCACATAACCGCCGAGGTCATCCAATTGCTGACTTCAGTGATGAGTTGGTGAAGTGGGGGGAGAGGAGGTCGGGATGGCCAAATCCTGGGAAAGTTTACCGAGGAGGTGTCTGGGACAAACCTTCCCTTTCCCAAATTGTTCTCTGATTTACAGAGGAGAGGGGGAAGTTCTTTGAAGAGTACTATTAAAACCACAAAGATGAACAGAAGAAGGGCATCAATTTAAATTGTCTAAACAAGAGCCTATCTCTGGGTGGATTTTATTTTTTAATAAAAATATATGGTATTGATACCTGTAACTCTGTTTATAGCTTCCTGTTATTAAATATTTAATTGTAAGATGTGAATAACAAAGAATTTGCTGACATTATGAACAGAAACGATAGTTTAGGTGACAGGCTAGCCTTGCAGGGCCAGGGGGCAGGATTCAGTGCCTAGGTGAGGAGGCAGAGCTCTGGCTCTGGGCCTCCTCCTCCACACACAGATGTTAGAGCTGAGAGTGTGGGTGAGACTCCAAGGGAGAGCGTCAGGAGAAAAGAGAATTTAGGAGAAGATAAAAAAGACAAAGAGGGAGGAGACCAGAACCCAAGATCCCCTGCACCTTAGGGAGGAGAAGGTGGAACATCGGCTGGTCAGCAGTTAGAAGTGCTCACTGCAAAGGGTCATGGCATTGCAGTCACTGCCTGTGTGCGTTTGCTGGGTACTTGCTCCTTTTATGTTTGAATCGGTGCTGGTTTTTTTAGTAAAATAACTCTAACTTATCACCAGAAGTAATAGAAGCCCTTGCTGGAACCCTGCAGGTTGACAGTAAATACCCTCACTAATTTCCATGTATTTTGACCCCCTAAAAGTAGAAGTTACACTGAGCTGAGAGATGTGGCATCTGCTGCCTCCTATCCCCCACGCCCCACCCCCAACCCCAGGCCCCTGCCTCGCAGGGCAGCAGCCTTGATAGGGATACAAATGTAACTCCAGTGTCAGCCTCACCTCCGTGAGGTGGAGGAAGTGATTCACGTCTAAGCAGTGAAGCATTTCCTGCTCCCCCCTCCCCCCATCGCTTTTAGCAGGAGCTGTTAGAGGGGCTGCTGTTTGAACAAGGAGCTTCATCTTCCTGAAGCCAGCAGTCACAAAACCGTAAACACAACACCGGCCAACTCTATTGCCAGGATCGCAGCGGCTTGACGTTAATATTAAACATCTCCAGCAAGGCAGAGAGCTGCAGCTCAGCCACAGAATAAAAATAAATAAAGTAAAGAGAAAACCCTGCTAAAAGCAGTGAGATGATTTGTCGTCTTTCCTTTGCGAGGCCATTTGTCTTCTCTCGCATCAGATCTGTTATAAAACAGTCAAACTGTGAAAGTGGAAATCATCTCAGGAATGTGGAATATTAATGTACAGGGAAGGAGGGATGTCCCCTTTGTCTAAAGAGCACTCCTCCCCCCCACCCCACCCTCAGGTTTTTGCAAATCCGATACCAAGGCAAACTATTTTTCTTTAAAAGAATTTGAGAGTCTTGAAGCTATTGGTAAGGATGATGGAAGTTTCAAGTATTTCTCTTCCTTTGTTCACTGAATTTGTAAACTGACTTGAGAATCCGGAGGGAGCGTAAGTGAGGAGAAAACCTTACCAATTTACCGCTCCTTCTGTCCTCACCTTCTACCCCTTTCCTTCCCCTTCCTTTCCCCAGCCTTTCAGTTCCTTTGTTTGGGGCCTGAACCTGCTTCTTTGAACATTTATAAATCTTCCCGTCTGTCTGATCTTTAGGAGACAGGCCAGAGGCCACACGTCACCATTGGTAATTTAAAGCTGTGGGGCTAAAAGCATTTGCAGAGGTTTGAAGGACCTAGTTCTGACCCAACCAAAAGAGAGAATTGGAACAGACCTAGAGTCTCTGTCAAGCGCTGGGAGGATGGTGATGACAGCAGACACACTAGGTAATTTATGGGCTCAGTTTGCTGGGAGCCTCGCTGGTTGCCTGGTCCGATCAGAAGTGCGTTGTGTGCTGCCACCTTGTGGCAGATTGGGGAAGTCGCGGTTTGGCTGTTTTGGAGCTTCAGCCAGCATCTGGAGATTTGCCCTGTATCCGTATTTAAGTAATTAGTGACAGATGGGCGTTCTCTGAGTCACTGCTACTTTGCTAGCTTGATCCTGTTAAGAAATAAGCTCTAGGTAAGAAAAGGTTGCTTTCTTTTCTATTCCCCTCATTTCTTTGTTTCTTTGTGTGTTTTGTTTTTTGGTATGAAATTATTATGAGATTTCAAAGAAAGAAGCCTGTGCTCCACCTTTTGTTGCTGGGGTAGGTTGGGAGGAGAGAAGGAGAGCTAAGAGCGGACCTTTCCGCTGCACTCAGGACTCTAAGTTGTCTACGCTCATAGTGTGTGCATGTCCTTCTGACCAGATGACACTACCTTCCCTGTAAGAGCTCTGTCTTGTCTTCTCTTCTCTTGGACCATCTTCCTAATAGTCCAGTCTTCGTGAGAGATGGATTCCAGTGTGTCCTGCTCCCATTCCTGCGACTGCATAGCTTTACCCTCTGCCATGCACCCGCAAGGAGCACTGGGCAGTTGCTTGCCATTTGGGTCTATGTATTTCCTTCTTCAGGTCATAGAAACATTTCTCAAACACCTCCCTCTCACCTGTAGAGTCACTGACACAGAGGAGCATGGGTCCGGTCAGAAGAAGCAGAGGAAGGAAAGATTAAGTGAAAGATTTTGTCAGGTGGTTGGGGTCAGGGTTGGGAGGATCCCTTCATTTGGTCGCATTAGCACATGCCCATGGTAATTGGCCAGTATCTTTTCTGTTGATGTTTGCAATGCTGGGAATATTGGTGGGCAGATCAGAAGAGAGAGGAAGCTCCGTGAAGGCAGGAGGAGGGTGTGCTGAGAACAAAGGAGGCTGCAGAGCCCTGGTCTGCGCTAACTAGGCTGCCCTAGGCGTGTCGGGACTGGCTCAGAGGGTACAGGGGCCTTGCTGCCCGTTCTTTGGCAAACTGGAGGGCTGAGAGGAGTTTGGTTAGGATGGCAAGAGAACTCCAACTTTGTCATAGCAGAAATGGAGTGAACTCTTTCTTTTTACCTAGAAAAGAACAGATTTAGTTAGGAGAAGACATCAAAAGTTGAAACACTGCCACAAGGAAGAACAGTCAGCCTTGTTCCTCTCCTGGCTCTGGAGGGACAGGGCCTGGTCACCAAACGGCTGAATCGGGGTCAGCGTGAGGTAGAATGCTTATGTGTCTCTCTGCATGGTATGGTTTGTCCTAGACAGACTCACTGGCTACGGTCACCTTCCCAACTCAGCACTGCCATCCACAGCCCTGGGTCAGAGAAACGGGCACTCATCACACCTCTGCAATCCTCCAGAAGTCTTACAAAGTCAACAGGCATCCAGATGTGGTTTATGAATTTATTGTATCGTTGTGTTAATCTCTGAGGTCAGAGACCGTGCACATTATAAGCTTCCACAGCATTAAGAAGTCAACCGTTTTCAAAGCACAACATGTATAAAAAGGCACACATTGTAACCTCACCAGTAATTTTTAAGAGCACATCTGCCATCAGCAATCACGCTGGTCATGGGTTTGTGTTCCTACTGCCTCAGGAGGATCCGGATTGGGTCGGGATTCCTCTAGACGTGAGCAGTGCTGGGATTGGAGCCCTTCCTCTCCCTTTCCCTTTGTGTGTTTCCTCATCCTTTGATTCTAGAATGTATGTCCAAGGGATTACGGTAAGCAGGAACAAACGCTGCACCACTTTTGTGTGCAGCACAGGGTCCTGAGTGTGCAGAGTGGGGAGGATTAGGAAGGAGTGGGGCACCAGGAGGCATTCTGGGATGTGTCTTGTACATATAGGGAGACTACCTTCTCACCCCATTGAAGTAACAAATGAACAACTTCAAAATAATAAGGGCACATTACGTGTATAATTTTAAGCAGGAAGGCGGTGACATCGCCTCTCCTCTGGCACATTGGGAAGACTGTTCAGAACTCCTGCGCATAATACTTGCTCAGAGAACATGAGGTACTTTGGGAAGTTGTACACGTTTCTTTAGGGAGCAGTGGCATTGCTGCTTTCCCTCCGCCGTCCGCCTGCCTTTGGTCACAGGGACAGATGAGTACAGCTCGGGCATATCTTGGAGGTGCGGGGGTTTCTGGCCAGAGTCGGGGGAGTGTAGCATTCTGGGGGGCAGCGGTCTATTTTCCTCAGAATCCCAGATGCTGCAAGCTACTGACCTAGCAAATCCAAGCCCCACACAGATCCTCTGCAGGTTCAGTATCCTCTACAGTGTTTGCCCAGGTAACAGCGTGGAAGGTGCTGGTCTGTGTTGCAGTCGGTGAGGAGGGACTGTGGAGCTGAAGGAAACATCGGGTGCACACGTATGGGGCTGCATTATTACACACGTACACCACCGTCATCCAGGACAGTTTCAACCTCACCTGCACTAAAGTGGTCACATTTCACAGCCAAATAGACTATGCATACTTTAAGTCTGTTCAGGAGAATCACATATAAATAAGCTGAATCCTAACATGCACACACACACACACACACACACACTTCTTTATGGAAAATGGCTGCTAATCCATGATCATTTTTCCCCCCAGAAACAGGTTTTATGATAATATAGTAAAAATATTAAATTAGAAAATGCCTTACTAAGGGTTATAAAACCTTACTACACTAGAGATAGGTAATTATCCCCTCTACAGCCTAAATGACAGTTTAAAAGAAATAAAAATGTTAGTGCTCATTACTTGCTTTTGTAGGTTGCAATAAAGGGTAAGTTAAATTTTAATTCAAAGAAGAGCCCCTGCTATCGACCTTCTACCTCAGGTCCAAGTCCTGTTAATTACTCTGCAGGTTATTCTCCTGCATGAGACCAACATTAATACATTTTCTACAGTGGACATTCCCACTGGCCATTGAGGCCAAGAGTGTGGGGGAAGGGCTTACAAAGGGGGAAGGCATTTCAGCTCAGTGATTCAACTCTTGATTCTTAATGTGGGAGAGAGCAGGAATTATGTATTAAAAAAAAACAAAAACAAAACAAGTTCATCATGCATAGCCTTAAGAGAACCTCCAGTATTAAAGTACAGTTGCCCAGAGAATCAGGTGAAGACGAGATTAACCTGAGGATTGATAGCTGAGCTTGTGGCTAAATCCTGGTCAGTGGGGATGCTGCAGGCACATGTCCTTGCAGCAGAAGGCAGCCTGGCCCTCTGTCCCATGGTGGCTTTTTGGTACCTACTTTTATTTTTAGCTTTGTTTTCCTAGGGATGGGGCAGGGGGTGTGGACACATCCTATTTCTTTTCAGATGCTTCTACCTTTCTCTACGCAGTGGCACCAGACTAGCACCTGTCTGGGTTTGGGGCAGAGCTCAGTGCACCCACATGTCAGTCTTCATCCTGGGGTGTGCAGAGACTTCCCCAGGGAAAGTACACACACAGTGTCCAGCGATCCAGATGTGCACTCATCCCTGAAGCACATCTGTCTGTGAGTGCGCCTTTGCGCGGGCCTGGCCCAGCTGTCCTCTGCCCACCTGGCACCAGCCCACCTCAAGTCCCTCCTTGGTCTGACCTGGGAGGTTGCCCTGCAGTGGGCAACACAAAAGGGACAGCTCAGACTATAGGTGCAGGGATTGAGAATGGCAGTGACTGAGGGCTAGGTAACAAGTCCCTGCAGGGCCTTTATTTTTAACAAAACTGCAGGAGAAGTTGATTGAGTTGTCAGCTGGTAGACCATTAAAACAGACTTTTGGTGGCAGATCACTATATGATTGGGGGGGGGGGCATATAATTCAGAAAGAATTAAAAGAAATGAGTGATGTTGCTCTAACAAAATCCTCCCATTCCCGCCTACTTGTTAATGTGACAGGGTCTCTCAGTACTTAACAGCTACAAAACTACAAACAGGAACAGGGTCGATGCTGAACCCTCTCCTTCAGCAATAGATAAATCTCAGTCATGGAGACATGAATGGAGGGGAAGCCTCTTCTGTGTCATCAAGAGATGCATTTCCAGTAATGTTTTACTTATATATGTACATTAAGTTTCTACCAAAAGTATAATACACTTTGTTATATTGTTATTGTATATATGAATGTGTCCTAATAGTAATGATAACACAATCCAAAAATAATTTTTTTAAATTAATTAGACCCTTACAGTCCCAAGAAATTAAAATATTTTTATTTCAACTTTTTAAATTTCAAAAAATATTTCAATTTACATATTTATTTTTGTGGCCAAGAAATATGATAGGGTGATCAATAAAAGACTTTCAAGCATAAAACAATTAGGACCAAAATCTCTAGGGAAAAATCAAATGGAAATACACATTTAAAAAGAAAAATGCTGTAACATTTCCAAATTAAAGAGTTTGTTTATGTGTTATTTAAATGAGTGGTGATGGGTAGCAAATCAATGTGACACATAGATTCCATTGGGTGTATTACAAAAGGGATGTGATTTTTATTTTAAAAATTAGTGTTCACAATATTCTGATAATTGTATTCTTGTGATTATTAAATTTATAGAAAACATTCATATGTAAACTTGAAAATGTATGAGGGTTTTGTCAAATTCTGTTGGGGTGTAGTAAAGCTGTTGGACCAGGGCCTGAGGCCCCACCGGTACTGGTCGGGGTCCGAAGGTGGGAGGGAGGCCCAGCCACGTGTAGCCTGTGCAAGGTCCAGGGGAAAGGAGGAGCTGGATCTTCATCCTGGTGGTGCTCCTGGACCTGGGGAGGGAGCCAGGGCTGGGGAGGGAAATGCGGAGGAGACCAGGAGGAGGGAGCAGAGAGGTCGGGTAGGAGCTGTCACATATTCCTGGTCAGAGATGGTAAGGCCTTGAGGAGCAGGGAGCTTGAGGTGCTTTGAAGGCACAAATGGTCCCTGATTGGTGGGTGAGGGAGACATGGAGTTGTAATTCCTTGGGGAGTTTTAGATTGGAATAACCCCTTGCTCATATTCTCCCTCTCTCTGTAAAAAGATTTTAAGAATCCAGAGCACTCCACTTTCCAAGTTGCTTTGCCATGAACAGCCTCGTCTGTTTGTCAGCTTTGCCCACCTGAGTGTGAACTGATGTTCGATCAAAACATGGGTTTCAGCATTGCATTCTCTGCCTGCCTCTCGAACCCTGCTGGGATGGTAACTGCTGCCCCAGCCCAGGTGCTTCTCTATTGCCGTGGCGCTGAGTGGAAGCATTTGCTGGTGGTAATGGTGGGTCGGATGTGGCAGGCTCGGGGAGGTGGGGAGGGTACTATTGTGAAGGCTGAATAGCATGTGCCTCTGCATTTCCCTCTTGTCCGATGCTGCAACCTTAAACTCACACTTTCCTATTTGTCATGGAGGCTCTCCCCTCCGTGCCACTTGATTTTTTGTGAAATGGCAAGAGAGACATGTACTTACTGGCAGACAGGCAGGCCATCGTGTGATAAGGGCAGCCTGATCAGGGTCTTGCTGTCGCTTCTGCGATGGAGCTGATGATTTGGAAGCAACTGGAAGTGAGGCTGCTGCCTCAAATTTGCATTTAGCATGAAGCTGCCTTCCACTTCCTAGGCTGGTGTCGGGCTGGCCAGGGGAGGCAGAAACAAAAGAGATGATGGAGCTCAGAATGAACCTGCCTCCTTTGTCTGGAGGCCTGGGCTGGTCCAGTGTTCAGGGTGAGGGTAGCAGCAAGTTCTTGCCCCGATTTCCTGCACCGGGATTGGAGAGCGACTGTTCTCTGGCCCGACTTTCCACGTCTGCCCTTGTAGTGCTCAGAACCATAAGGTTAGTTGACATTCTTGGCTTCTGTGGTTTCTTTTTAAAGATTTTTTTCTTTTTAAAAAGCTTTAATATGCTATTTTTATTGCTGGATTTTCTAATTATAGACCTCTATTCCTACCACAACTATAGTGGGATAACTTAAAAAACGGACAAATACGTTTTTATGTTAAAATCTTGCTGAACCAAGAAAGCTGTTTGAAGGGTGGTGGTTTTGGGGAGGGGGGGTTGTTTGCTTTATTTTGAAGGTCAGATTTGCTGATGATGATGACTCTCAGATAATAAAAGCACTTTTAAAGGCCTGTTTTCTTAACAAGAAGAACAAGCTACATTTGGGGTTAGATCTTGAAAGTATAGAACAGAGCAGGCACAGCTTTCTTCTGGGACTGTTTACTCCCTGGCGGGGAGCTTTAGCCCGTGCCAACTCATCCCCCTTCCCTGAGAGTTAGTGGCCATGTATCCCCTGCCTCCATTGGCCATGTCCTCCACAGGCCACCTCCGTAGTGGATTTGACCTGTGTGGACCTTCGTGGTTCCTCTCTCTCTGCCCACAGGGGAAATTGTTCTGGAGTTTCTGCCATAAAGATAGGAGAGGTCCTCGTCTTTTTGAGACTTTCCAGGCCTTGACACATGACTGGCCGAATAGTTGTGTGTATGTTGTATTTTAAACAGAGGTTAGACATCGTTTACTTTATTTCCAAAGACTCAAGACCTTGGCATGTTGTGGCTCTCATAACGTCAAATCCCAATTTTAGAAATAATAAATTAGGCAATCGAATTATTTATTAGATTGAGAACAGGGAAAGGGGGCAGGGGAGCGGGAAGCACCTTGGTCCTACTGAATGGCTGCACATGTGACAGTAATTGGAATCTAGTTCCTGGGTCATTTTCATTGTTTTTCAAGTACTGCCAAGTCCAAGAAAATGTATGAAAACTAAATTATATCCCTACATCCCATGTCTGATTGAATCCTCCTCATCGTGTGGCAATCTCATACATCCTATTAAAATATTCAATCTTGTTTTCTTACTTGAAGAGCCTGTCTGTAAAGGGCAAACTTACAGAAAACTCATTCCCTGGAGATGGGGGATGCAGCCACACTGGACCGTTTACATATCTCACTATTCGATTGGCTTCTAGTTTCTCCCTGTCTTTGTATTTGTGAATAAGAGCTGTGGGATGCATTTTTAATTACATGGCTGTGGTTTCAGTTCAACAAACGGATTGGGGTATTTCCCAGCTCCTCAGTTCTTTTTTTAACCTTGGAAAGTTAACCAATGTGTTAACCAATTTGTTTTGTTTATCTTCTAGGACAGAGTTATATCGATCTCTTTTTGGCCAACTCAACCCTCCAGAAGAAGGCCACGGGGATTGACAGCACCCATCTCTCTTTCTGCAAGGCCTTGAGGGTGGCCTCCAGCCTGGCAGCGCCTTGGCCAGGTCGGCTGCTCATCCAGCCCCAAGTGGAGGAACCCACTGGCCTATGGGGTGGAGTGAATCAGGGACTTCCTGGGAAGGTGCGCTGTTCAGAACATACGCCTAACCAAGTCCCAGGATGCCTGGAATCACCTGTCTCTGTCTGTGGCACTTCCATGTGCAAAGCACCCTTCCCCCGTGTCCTTGAGCCGACACAAATAAAGAGCGTTGTTACTGGCCATGTGGTTTCTTGAGCAGCACGAAGTGAGGTCTGATTTAGAGCTCTAGCAAGTCATGTGCCTCTTACCACATAGAGCTTCACAGGAGGAATCATTTGGGGGGATGCTGCTTTCTGGGTGGACAATGTTTAGCAGTTGATTGTGGCTCTGAGGAGCAGGGAACCTCTAAGTTATGCCCTGGAGACTTTGTCACTTGGGAGTATTTGCCGATTTGTTGCTGAATACAAATCTCTGACTTGTTCTTTTTTTCCCAACCATAAAGATTCTTCCAGCGTCCTTTTCCATTCTCACCATTCCTAAATCACTTTATTGAGATCTGCTCTGGCGTAAATCTAGCAGGAGGAAATGATTCACTTGTTTTTCATCCAGAGGTCACAAGCTGGAAATTAAATCCCCATAAGGGGGATTTATTGGCCTGCTGTGGTCAATATGCAATGAAGATTATCTTGCATAAGTAATGTGTGCCAACCAGCGGACGACACTGACCATCTCCGTGCCTTGCCCAAATCTTTATTTAAAGCTACGGAATTAGAGGAGAAATGTTGCATCCAGGCAACTGAGTGCAGTTGTCATCAATAACTAGTCATTGTTTTTAAAGTCGGATTTTCATGTGGTTTTAAAATGTCAAAACCAAGTGACAGATTTCTGTGTCCCTGAATCCCACGTATCATGGGCTTAGCGTCTGGGGACTGCGTGCCCAAAGGCTGGCCCCAGTGCAGTTGGTCCTGAGTGTAATTCACTTCCATTTCGTGTGAGCATCAGTGTCTGCTGAGCTCAGGATGGGGCACGTGGCGGGAGGAGGGCTTTTCCATCTCACATTAATTGGACCCTGGAATGTGGTGATTTGTTTTTCTTGTCTCAGTAGTTACCTCTTGGGCTTGACTATCAGGGAAATGTTTAATTTTCAATGTGTCTCCAGTTACCCAGGAGATCAATCAGCAGAAATAGGAGAGTGTCCCTACAACTACTCTCTTCAAAATGATCGCTTTAAAAAATATAGGACATGCAAGCTTGTCTGTCTAGCCTGAGGATTCACGTGGGAACAGCCAGGAAGTGGCTCCTCATATTGGACTTCAGTGAGCTTCATGCTATAACCCACATTTCCTAAAAAAATAGAACCTTCGTCGTCATCGCTCTTTATTTGGCGAAGAAAAAGATTTAAACAGATACTTCAAAATATTTGGAGTCCAACCTGTTTAATTAAAATGAATTAAAATCAGGAGAAATGAGAAAGAATGGACAGCATTTTCAGTAAAGGGAGGCTTGCATTTTAAAATTCAGAAGACCACCCTCCTTCCAGCCAAGAATAAATTGGAAACTATTTTAATTGACATGGATACTGCAATTCAACTGTTACTAGAAAGACAGATTAGTTGATCGATTTGCATTTTAATAAAACTAATACTTTACATTTTGGTAGCTAATGCTGATTTTTAAATGAGTTGAAAATTGTTATCAGGAGTTTCAATCCAGAGCCCTTTCTCAGTGTTGACTGAAGCATTCCTCCCTTTTGTGTGGAGTTTGCTTATTTTCTTTTTGCCCAGCTGACTACTTCATGCACGACACTCAGAAACCACAGACCTTGAAGTCCTCCCAGTACAGGGAGGTGGCAAGCCAGCGATCTGGCCACAGTGGACATAGGCAGTGCCCACCCAGCCTAGGTTCACACTCAAGACCGGCCTCTCCCTTCGGAATAGAGAAGAGAAGGCTGGTTGCTTGTTCTCATTTATTTTATGTTAAAAATTAGTTACAGAAGCCTGACCAGTGTTGCTCAGTGGTTGACTGTGCACCTATGAACCAGGAGGTTCTGGTTCAATTCCCACCCAGTCAGGGCACATACCTGGGTTGTGGGCTCAGTCCTCAGTGTGAGCCGTGCAGTTGGCAGCCGATCAATGATTCTCTCTCATCATTGATCTTTCTCTCTCTCCCTCTCCTCTGAAATCAATAAAAATATATTTAAAAAAATAATTATAGAGAAGTAGAAGGAACAAGTAGAAATAAGACTGGGCTATAATCCGCCACCCAGACACACCCACTTCTCGTTACTGACACTTAGTGCTTCACAGCCTCTTCCCTGTGCAGGTGCCATCGCACCAGGGAACCCGTCTCCCCAAGCAGAGGGGGTGGGGGACTTGGTTTTTACTTTTGGACAGTTCAAAATGTTGTACTTACCCTTTAAAAACAATAAAAGCAAAACACCCACACAGCCATGCACCATCTCCCCCTCCACCTAATACACACACAGCACCAATTGAGAACCAGTAGTACACAGTATATTCTGCATTTTAATACTAAGAGTACAGTAAAAGATAACTTTCGTGTTTTTGCAGATATCACAAGTATTTTCATTGCTAACTAGTAATTCCATTTGGGGCATGTATCTTCAGTGCTTAACCAAATCCCCTGTTGTTGAGCATGTAAACTGTTCATTATTTGCCATTATGAATAATGTGACAGTTAAATATTTGAGCAAAAATCTTATTTATTGTCTTTTAAAATCATTTTTCTTGGCATATATTTTTAGAAGTAAAGGGAAACAAGTGAAGGAATCTGAGTATTTTGAAGGCTCTTGGAACACTTCACGGGGGCTTGTTTACGTCTCACTTGCTTTAGGCGGGGCTCAGAGGCAGAGTGGAGAGTGGCCCCAGAGTCTGATCCTGGGGTTTATTCTTGCTCCCCAGGGAACCCTTCAAATCAGCAGCATCCTCTGGGAGGATTAAAGAGCTACTGCCTGTAATGTGCTTTGGATGCTCCCATGAAAGATGGTGGATAAATAGAAAGCGACACCATATCTCCGCACCTCCGCATCCCCCCCCCCCCCATCTTTTTTTCCAGCTGCTAGATCCACTTTCTTCTCTGGCTTTCGTGCTCCTGGGGATCTTTCAGGAGGGTGTCCTTGCCTTGTGTGGGTGTGCCTTCCTGCAGCTGCTCTGTACTGTTTTGGGTGTGTAGCCATTCTCTCCAGAGTCACATCCAAGACCGCTTATTGCGCATCGTAGGGAAACCCTGGAAGCCAGCAGGGCACCAGGGTAGGCCACCGCCAGCCCATCCACCAACAGACTCTGCATCCGTCTCCAGTTGAGAAAAGTAGGTTCTTCATGGATGTTGAGTTTCCTGGTCTCCACGTGCATTGCTAAGACCTCTCCGAGATGACTGCCTCTTCACCGCTTCATCCCAAAGGAGCTGAGTCCGAGGGCTCGGAATGAATCCAAATGTGGCATTCGTCATAAGCCTTGGGACCATTTCCCAGGACATAGCAGTCACTCCCTATGTGGAGTGTGTTGATGCCAAGATCCTTGGTTGCCTGGGCTAGATTCACAAACAAGGCAGCCACATGTCTCAGCAAAACTACAGACGGTAGAGGCAGTGTGTCCTGGAGGAGCCCGAGGCTGCCCTGCTGGTGACACCCTGACAGTCCCACCCTGTGCACTTGCATTTAACAAAGACAAGTACAGGGGGGCCTTGACTTACGAGTTTAATTCGTTCTGAGACCGAGCTCGTTAAGGAGCTCGTTAACTCAAATTACTCTGTCAACTCAATGCAAAAAATCAGTGGAGAGACAGCTAGTATCTCAAAAAACTTGTTAGTAGTGACACTTGTAAGTTAAGGCCCCACTGTAAAGCAGTGAGCCTTGTCTAAAGCGAATGAACCTTATTTTCTGCACTTGAATTTGTTTTTACTTTTTAAATGTATGTATGTGTCTGTGTATTGGGGGCAACTGTGCTGAATAAATTAAGCTTGCCTTAGTCATTCTTTTTTTAAATGTTATTTACCTTATTTTCTTTCCATCTTTTTTTACTTTCTCTGTCTTCATAACACTTCAAAGGTAATTGCCAGTAATTTGGTAAGTTCATTAACTAATTCTCTCTTAAGTCCAGGGGATCCATACCGCCCAGCTGCTGTGCATGCATCCATTCCTCCCACCACTCGTGATGAGTCATCGCCTGCCCTCGTCTGCAGAGGAGAGGGATGGCGAAGCTGCAGTGAGTCTGCCTGATCTAACCTTTGTTTTTCTTGTTTATCTATAGATTTCCTTTACCCTGCCTTTCTTGCCCATGGTTGGGGTCTGCCAATAGGGTCATTGCCCTGGCAGCATTTATATTCCTGAGAGGTTTGTTTGGTTTATTTCCCCTGGATGAGGGTTCTCAGTTCATTTGTTGAGGTCAAGGACACTGAATTCTCAGAAAAGAAACTTTAAAAGAACATTAAAAAAAAAAAAAAAAAAAGCAATCCCACATCACTGATAGGGTAGAAAAGAATATAAGGTCCCCAATAGACAATGACAGTAACACATAAAGATTCCTGCCGGCCCTCCTCCCACCCCATCTTCCCCTTTATGACTCAATTGGAAATGAGCTCAGTCTGCTCTGGGCCGGCAGGCTGCCCATCAAGTCATATGGGGCTGGCTCCTTCCTCCTCTCTAGTCTGCCCTCCCCAGGGTAGGTGGGGGCTGTATTTATTTAGGGGCCCTGTTACCCAATTCCTATAGAAACTTGGGGGCACATAGTTGGTTTTGGAACGGGCATATGTGATGTTTTGAACCCATGACAGATATGAATGAAAGATGCACTGGGGAGAAATCTGGACTAGAAATAAAAATTGCTAGGATGTGTCCTTGAGGAAGTCTTTTGACCTTTGGCCTCAGGGTCCTCACCGTAGAGTGAGGGCCTACTAAGTTGGCTTCTGAGGACCTTCCTAATCTAAAGCTGCTGCTTCTAAGTAAAGGCAGCATGGTCGATTTGGGTTTAGCACAGGGGCCAGCATGTTTTTTCAAATCCATTTATTCAAATATCGATTGATCTACTGTGTGCCAAGCCCTGGTGGAGGCTCAGCAAAGGACTATATTGGCAGGTCACACAGACGGGGGCAGGGGGTGTCTCTGCTCTCTTCTGTAGAGTCCTGCATTCTCTAGTTTGGGTCTGATTGAACCCATTGCACCCACTAGAGGTGCCTCTATTAATCCTGCTGGTCTTCCTGGAAGCCCAGGCACTGAACCCTTTCTGGGCTTGGGATCAAGTTCCCAAGGTTTGGTTCCCCAAGGTGAGAGGTCAGCCTGGCCAGGGGCTCCCGGGCGCTTCTTCCTGGGCTCCAAAGTTGGCCTCTGCGTGCCCAGCCTCCGGGACTGCCAGGTGCATCCATGTGCAGGTGTGGCTGACACGCAGTGGGAAGCAGTCAGCCTGCTGCTCTGGTGTCTGCCTCCCCGCAAGAGGGCAGCTCTGAACCTGAGGGACGACTCCATCCTGGAGGCCCGCTGCCTCCGCTCTCCTGTGGGTCCCTGGGAGCCTGGCGAAGCCTCCAACGCTAGAGCTTCCTGGGGTGCTGGGGCTAGATCCTATCACTGTGCCATCACCCCATCATACCTTGCATCTTTGGAGCTTTGCAACGTGGCCGGTGGCCTCTGTATTGACAGCTCAGGCCTATTTCCAAACCTTTTGCAAGTTACACTAAACGCCAAAATAAAGATGAGGACAATGATGAACGGACGGGACGCGGAGGGCCCCAGCTTGGCCCAGGGCTGAGGACACGGAGTCTTCACACTCCAGGTATGTGCAGGCCCCGGGGGAGCCCCGCCCTAGGCGGAGAGGTGGCTGGGAGTGGGACCGTGGGAGCAGGAGGGTGTGAGGATCCAGTTTCCTGCCTGGGTCTCTCCTGAGGGACCAGGCCGGGAACTGACTCCCTGGTGCCATAAAATGATTTTCCAGTTTGACTCCTGTGTCCTTTAAAGTTGTAGCACACTGCGCTGGATTTTAAGAGCTAAATGTAAGGCTAATACGGAACACTTGAAGCGTGATAACTCCGGGTTCATATTGTTAGAGGAGATAAGCAGGAAGGAGCAGGTGCTTTTGAATTTACTTATCAGCCTTTCCGCAGGCTCCTGGGCCAATCACCCCCACCTGGGCGCTGTGATGTCCTGGGGGATCTTGGGAAAGGAGGCTGCCCCACGCCCTGGGGCCTCCATTTCATCCGCTCACCTCGCCAGGCCTTTGTTCCCGGCGGGAGTGCGCCCGGGTGTGTGCGGGCGGCAGGGGGGCCCGCCACCGACGGGCGCCTCACTCTCGCCTTCCGCGGGAGCCCTGCAGAGAGTTTGTGTTTTAAGGTCACATCCTGATCTCGGCGAAGGAGGGTAAGAGGGGACGGACGTGAGCCCTAGTTCTCAGTTATATAATTAAGCCGAGATTTCCCTTCCTAGAGGAACAAAAAGAGGCCAAGGACAGACTAATTGAAACCTCAAGATTGCTTACCCCCCGAGTGGCCCGAGCAGGGGGCTGGGGCCGAGAGCCACCTCTGGCTGGGGAAGGGGTGCTGGCCCCGCACAGGCTGCCGTCCACCGAGGGGTGGAGGGGCGGGGAGTCTGTTAGGCATGGGCGCCTCCCCTCGGTTTTCTTTTCAAATAGGCCTTTGCTTCTCCCGCCCAGACAGGGAGGCCCACGCGAGAGCTGGCCGGTGGACACCTCCTGGGCTGGTCACTGCCCTCCTGTCGTCCCGCCCACCCCTCAGCCCATCAAACAGCACCGCGCAGCCCCGACGACCGGTCTCAAGGGGAGCTAGAGGGCCCGCCTCTTTACGTCAGCCAGGCTCTTCTGAAGTCGCTCATTACCAGATAAGTGATGGTAAAATAGTGATGCGTTATTAATTGCAGATATGCTTGCCAATTAGAACCCAGGCGTGTGCGCTCTGTACCTGTTCATACAGTCGCTCCAGAGTGGAAGGGTTTTCTCGCCTCTCCTTCCTTCTCCCCACCCCCAGAAGAGAATTTCAACTTTAAGACAAACAACTTCATTTACAAGTGTGTCTCTAATTAGCTGCAGAATTAGGAAAGCTGAGTTTTCCCCCATAGATCGGCTGAACCCTCGAGGGAGACTGGTGGAATAGAGAGAATCGCATTTCCAATTATTTTGTTGAATTGCTAATTTAGTTATTGTGCCTGGTGTAATTGTGATGGGTATTGGGTGTGCAATTCAATTTGTTTTAAATATTTGTGGGAAGGCTGATCAGTAATGGAGCTGACCTATTTTGTGGCCCAAATTGAAGGGGAAAAAAGGCTAAAACACAGCAGCCACAAAGATACAGTTTGTTTCCATTTTTATTTTGATCTCTCTCATCCCTCTTAAGACCACGGATGCAACAACAGGATTAAATTAAAAGATGACAGCACTTTGATCTTCTCCCTTTGAAAGCTTAACTGTCCTTGGTAGTTTAATATGCAGATATGTTAGGGCACAGCTGTAGATGCATTGCTGGAGTCCAGCAGCTCCCGCCTCCGAGATTGCAATTCTCTGCGTGCCTCCAGGTGGTTTGGGAGTTTGACTTTTTTTTTTTTTTTTTAAATATATTTTATTGATTTTTTACAGAGAGGAAGGGAGAGAGATAGAGAGTTAGAAACATCGATGAGAGAGAAACATCGATCAGCTGCCTCCTGCACATCTCCTACTGGGGATATGCCCCCAACCCAGGTACATGCCCTTGACCGGAATCGAACCTGGGACCTTTCAGTCCGCAGGCCGACGCTCTATCCACTGAGCCAAACCGGTTTCAGCTGGGAGTTTGACTTTTAAGAACAGGCAGTCCTCGGAGGGACTGCGGGTTTGGTTCCAGACTACCACAGTGAAGTGAGTGTTGCAATAAAATGAGTCAAAATCTTTTTGCTGGTGGAGGGTCTTGTCTTCTTGGTTCATAAAAAAACGCAACACCTGTGAAGCACAATAAAACGAGGCGAGCCTGTGTTGCATAAAGTAGTGGATGGGGTGCCTGCAGCAAATACTGGGAAGGCATTTGAGCTCCTGGGCGGAGCCTGGTGCCTGGCAAGGAAAACACCTCCCTCTTGGTAGACCGCGTGCAGGGTCCGTGACCTGGAGACCCATCCGGTGGTGTTGGCACAGTCCTTGCCCCAGGTAGGCCCTGCTGCTGCCTGGTTGAGCCTGGGCAGTTGTGAGGAGGGTGAGATGTGAGGTTCCCTCCTGCTGGTGGTGACTCCAGGTGAGCTCCTGATGGCCGAGCTGGAACTTCCCTCTTCAGGGCTTCCCCATCTCCCCACCACTCCACCAGGGTCTGGACCAGAGGGAGGATCTGTGTCTAATATAGTTTACCCGCCTGTTGGGTGCTGAGCAAATCCATCCTTTCTGGGCCTGGAGCAAGGCTTTGGCTTGTAGGAAAGAGCAGCAGATAGGGCTCTGCTGGGACTTGAGGCCACCAACAGGACGGGACTCCACAGCAGGAGCTCTCTGCCTCGGCTATTGCGAAGTTGGTGTGGAGTACCACGTACTGTTCCGCAGGGCTGTTGCAGGTGACTGGAGCCCCTGACCCTCAGTGCCATCCTGCCAGCCGCTCCTACATCCTCGGCTTTCTCAGACACAGGGTAGGGCTTGGTTGAGCCAGATCAGAGGATGGCAGACCAGAGTACATTTTGAGGATCATTAATAATAAAATGGGTAATAGAATCAGCTTTGATCCTGAAAGGATCACTTTGTAAGTCAATTAACTTAGGAAGGTGCCAGGGTCCATTTCTGCACTTAACTGATGAATGAAGTTTAACTTGGTTGTTCCTATATGAGAGCTCACCAGGGCCCACGGAAGGCTGCAGACACGGGTGGTCTCGCTTCTCTCCAAACAAGCATTTCTGGAGGAACCAAGGAGAAGACCTAGTGGATACAGCTGCGGATCTGAGGCTCTGGATCCCGAGGGTGGGCAGACAGGAAGACAGTCCTTGTCCAAGCAATGCCATGAGCTAAAAATAAGCCACTACAGGGAGTCTGGAAATCTCGGGGGGAGAGCGGGGGTGGTGGTGGGGGAGAACGAGTTTGTGGAAACAGGTGCCAAGGCAGGAGGGCAGGCTGTGGGTGTTGGGGGTCAGGTTAGTGCACCCCTCCCCCTTACTGGTTATATAGTTTTTACAGCCTTGATATGGAGGTGTAATTTACATCTATAAAATTCATCCATTGTGAGTGTACAATTCAGTGATTTTCAGTAAATTTGTCGAGTTGTGCTACCATCGACACATTCATCACTTTTAGAGCATTTCCATCCCCCATGAGTAACTGTGCTGGTTTGCAGTCCGTCCTCGATTCCATCACTGCCCCAGGCAGTCATATGTTTGGTTTCTGTAGCTGTTGATTGGTCTTTTCTGAATGTTTCCTATAAAAAGGATCGTAGAATATGTAGTCTTTGTGTCTGGCTTTCTTCCCTTAGCATGAGGTTCATCCATGTCATGGAATGTCGGTAGTTTATTTCTTTTTATTGCTGACTAGTATCTGTTGTATGGCCACACCACATTTTGTTCGCCTATTGATGAACATTTGGATTATTGTTAATCCCAAGGCTTTGTGGAACATGTTTTTATTTCTCTAGCCGTGGGATTGCTGGGTATATGGTAAGTTTAAGTTTTTAAGAAACTGTCCAACTGTTTTCCAAGTGGCTGCACCACTGTGCATGCCCACCAGCAATCGCTGAGGTTCCAGTTGCTCCACATCCCTGTTAATACTACTTGTTGTCGCCTATCTTATGATTATAGCCATTCTAGGACACAGTGGGCTATCATTGTGGCTTTCAATTCTGTTTCCCCAATGACTAATGGTGTGGAACAGCTTTGTATGTGTTTATTCATAAATTTACCTTATTTGGCAAAATGTTTATTCAAGTCTTTTGCTCATTTTTAATTGAGTTGCTTGTCTTATTATGCTGTAAGATTTATTTGTATATTCTAAATACAAATCCTTTATCAGATATGTGATTTTCTCCCATTCTGTGGCTTGTCTTTTCATTCTCTTATGCTATCTTTTGAATCACAAATGTTTTTAATTTCGATGGTCTCATTTATCAATTTGTTTCCTTTTATGGATTGTGTTTTTTGGTGTCAGATCTAAGAAATCTTTGCCCAACCCAAGGTCACAAAGATTTTTGTCCTGTGTTTTCCTCCAGAAGTTTTATAGCTTTAATGCTTATATTTAGGTCTAGAATCTATTTTGAGTTAATTTTTGGATATGGTGCAAGGGTGTAAAACATAATTTTGCATATGTATGTCAATTGTTCCAGTACCTTTTATTGAAAAGACTATTTCCCCGCATTGGATTGCCTTGACTTCTTTGTTGAAAATCAGTTGACCATAAATGAAAATTTATTTCTAGACTCTTAATTTTGTTCCATTCATTTTGCCTATTTTTACACTAGTTAAAGTTTTGAAATTGGATAGTCTAAGCCCTCTAAATTTTTATCAAAATTGTTTTGCTTATTCTGGGTCTTTGCATTTCCATATAAATTTTAGGATAAATTTAATTTCTATAAAAATGCCTGCTTGGGTTTTGATAAGGCTTACATTGAATCTGTACATCAGTGTAGGGAGAACAGCATCTTAACAACATTGAGTCTTCCAATCCATGAACATGGAACATATCTTCACTTATTTATATTCAATTTCTCTCAGCAGTGTTTTATAATTTTCAGTGTTCAAATCTTGCACTTCTTTTGTTCAATTTATAAGTGTTTTTGTTGTTTTCTTGATGCTACTGTCAGTGAAATGCTTTCTTAATTTCATTTTTGGATTGCTCCTTGCTATTATAAAAAATACAATTGATTTTTTTGTACATTGATATTGTACCCTCACACAGAATCATGTCACCTATGACTAAAGACAGTTTTTAATCTTTCTTTCCAATCTACACTTACAATTTTTTAAATATATTTTTATTGATTTCAGAGAGGAAGGGAGAGGGAGAGAGAGATAGAAACATCAATGATGAGAGAGAATCATTGATCGGCTGCCCCCTGCATGACCCCTACTGGGAATTGAGCCTGCAACCCGGGCATGTGCCTGACTGGGAATCGAACCAGAAACTCCTGATTCATAGGTCGATGCTCAACCACTGAGCCATGCTGGCCAGGCTATTTTTTTATTTAGTCTGTTGCACTGGCTAGAACCTCCAATATGATGTTGAGTAGAAGTGGAAAGAGTCAACAGTCTTGCCTTATTCCTGATATTAGGAGAAAAAGCATTTACTCTTTCACCATTAAGTATGATGTCAGTGAGGTTTGTCATAGATGCCCTTTATCAAGTTGAGGATATTCCTTTCTCATCAGTTTGCTGAGTACTTTCATCTGGAATGGATGTTGAATTTTTTATCAAGTGCTTTTCTGAGATGATCATGTGGTTTTTGTCCCTTATTCTATTAATATGGTGTATTACATTAACTGACTTGGATGTTTAACTTTGCACTCCTGGGCTAAATGTCACCTGGCTATGGTGTCTAATATTTTTATATGTTGCTAGTTTGGTTCACTAATATTTGCTAAGGATTTTTGTGTCTATCTTCATGAGGGATATTGGTCTCTAGTTTTCTTACGATGTTTTTGTTTGGCTTTGGTATCAAGATAATACTAGCTCATAGAATAAATTGGACAATGTTTCTCTTGTTTTCGGAGTTAGTGAAAGATTGGTATTTCTTTAAATACTCGATAGAGAACTCACCAGTGGTGCCTTCCAGGACTGACTGGGCTTTTCTTTGTGGGAAGATTTTTAATTAATAATTTAATTTCTTTACTTGTAGGTCTATTCAGATTTTCTATTTCTTAAGTCAATTTTGGTAAATTTGTGTCTTTCTAGGAATTTGCTCACTTTAAGTTGTCTAATTTGTTGGCATGAAGTTGTTTATAATTATTTCTTTATAATCCATTTAATTTCAGTAGGGTCACTAGCACTGTTTTTTGTTTTTTATATTTTATTAGTTACCCCTCTAATCTTTATTTTTTCCTAAATGCTGCTTGCATTGGGTTCACTTTATTCTTTTTTTTTCATTTTCTTAAGATGAAAGTTTAAGTTATTGATCCAGACCTGTTATTGTTGAATTGTCTATTTCTTCTTTTATTTACGTCTGTCAATTTTTTGCTTTATGTATTTTGAGGCTCTGCTTTTAGGTGTTCATGCATAGTTATTATAGCTTCTGAGAAATGGATGCTTTAATCATTATAAATGTTCCGCTTTGTCTCTAGTGATATTTATCTTAATGTATAGTTTCCCAATATTAACATAACCATCCAGCTCTCTTATGGTTACTGTTTACATGGTATATAGTTTTTTTTGTAAGTTTACTTTTAACCTACTTGTGTTTTTTAATCTGAGTGTGTTTCTGGCAGACAGCACAGAGTTGGATTTGTTTTTTATCCAGTCTGGCAGTCTCTGCTTTTTTATTGCAGTGTTTAGCCCTTTCTAATTTAATGTAATTATTGATAAGACTTTTGTCCATTTGTTCCTTTACTGCCTGCCTTCTTTTGTATTAAATAATATGCCATTTAATTCTATTGCTGTTGAATTACTATATACTTATTTTAAAGACACAAAATCTACTATCATAACCATTCTCAAGTGTACAGTTCAGTCGTGTTCACTACCCTGTATTCCCATTGTTGAGCAGATTTCAGAACTTCTTCATTTTGGAAAACTGAAACTCTATCCTCATTAAGCAACACTTCCTATTTCCCCCTTCCCCAGCCTCTGGTAATCACCATCCTACATTTCCCCCCATGAATTTAAGTACTTTAGATATCTCTGATAAATGGGATCATACAGTATTTGTCTTGTAGTGTCTTGCTTATTTCACTAAGCCTGATGTGCAATGGTTCACCCAAGTTGTAGCATGTAACAGGATTTCTTTCTGTGTTAAGGCTGAATAATATTCCACTGCATGTATAGGTCACATTTTGTTTATCCACTCATCAGTTAATGAACATTTGGGTTGCTTCCACATCTTGACTATTGTGAATAATGCTGCTATGAATATGGGTGTGCAAATATCTCTTCAAAACCCTGCTTTCAATTCTTTTGATATATATCTCGACTTGGGATTGTTGGATCATATGGTAGTTCTATTTTTAATTCTTCTGAGGACCTGCCATACTGTTTTCCAGTGTCTATACCATTTTACAATCTCACCATTGTGCACAGGGGTTCTAATTTCTCTACATCCTTGCAAACACAATTTTCTGGGTGGGGTGTGTGTGTGTGTGTGTGTGTGTTTAAGTGAAAGTTTATTTAGAAAAAGTGAGCCAGGTGGGCTGCATGGGCTCAGGAAATAAGTTACAGAGGCAAAAGAAGGGTCGTTGGAACTTAGGAGAGAGAGCACAAAGGTATGCACCTTGAGGGAAGAAGAGGGGAAAAGGTGAGAATGTGCTCCAGAGAGAGAACCATCCTAATGGATGTGCGGTGATCTCTCACTGAAGTTGATTTACATTTCTCTAATGCTTAGTGATGTTGAGCATCTTTTCACATGTTTGTTGGTCATCTACTAGTCCTATCTAATAATAGACAAACATGGTAATTGACCGTACCTTTGCTACGCCTCCCAGCAGCTAATCAGCAAGATATGCAAATTAACCTCCAACAAAGATGACGGTTAATTTGCATACGTAGGCACGAAGTGGTGGAGCGAAGGGCTTGAAGGCGGCTCCAGCCGGAGCGAAGGCCTGGGTCCCAGGTGCCGGAGGAAAACCAGTGCCGGCAGCCAGGGGAAGGGAAGGCCTATTGCACGAATCTTTTCATGCAACAGGCCTCTAGTATATATATAAAAGCCTAAGTGACCATCCGGCTGGCCGGTAGCTATGATGCACACTGACCATCAGGGGGCAGATGCTCAACACAGGAGTGGAACCACAGGCATGGAAACATGGAACAAACTGATGAATCTCAGAGGGAAGAGGGGAGGAGGGAGAGCGGGAAGAAATTAACCAAAGATCTTATATGCATACTAGAGGCCCGGTGCACGGATTTGTGCACCGGTGGGGTCCCTCAGCCTGGCCTGCGGGGATTGGGCCGAAACTGGCTCGCCCATGGACCCCACTGGTGCACAAATTCATGCACCGGACTTCTAGTTTGTATATAATCTTCAGAGAATGTCTATTCAAATCATATGCCCATTTTGAAATCAAGTTATTTGGGTTTTCTGTTAAATTGTAGAAATTCTTTATATATTTTGCATATTGTCCCTTATTTGATATATGATTTGTATTAACTATATATTTTAAAGTTATTTTCTTAGTGGTGGTTCTAGGGATTACATTACAATGTATGAGGTGAATACTAAAAATTCTGGTGAAATAAAAATTTGGTTCTAATGTAGTTTGGTTTTTCTTCCCCTTCCTTTATGTGATTATCACGCTACATTTATATTTGTTATAAACCCAAAATGCAGAGATAATTATTCTTTGAAATCTTACGTATTTCACAAAATTAATGAGAACATACACAGTCTTTTTACTTATATTTACCTTTTCAAATGACTCTTATCTTTGTGTAGATTCAGATTACTATCTGGAATCATTTCTTGTCAGCCTACATAATTGTCTTTAATACTTCTTGTAAGGCAAGTCTTTTAACAATGTACTCTTGAAGTCTTTTTTTCTGGGAATGTCTTTATTTCATCTTTGTTTTAAGGATAGTTTTGCTGTTACTTGTTTTATTGTTGTTTTATATGCAATGAGTTGTTTTTCTCTAGCTTCTTTCAATATTTTCTCTTTTGTCTCTCAAGTTGGCTATGGTAGAAATCTAGGTATATATCTTTTTGTGTTTATATCCTGGGGTTTATTGCGTTTCTTAGATCTGCAGTTGTTTTCCATTAATATTTGGGAAGCTTTCAGCCACTATTTTTTCAAATATTTTTCTGTGCCCCTTTCTCTGTCTTCTCTGCTCTGGCATTCCCATTACACATAAATTAGCTCACCTGATATTTGTTGCATGGGTCACTGAGGCTGTGTTCATTTTTCAGTCATTCTCTGTTTTTCACACTGGATAATTTCTGTTGCTCTATTTGCAAGTTCACAGATTCTTTCTTTCTTTCCTTTCTTTCTTCCTTCCTTTCTCTCTCTCTCTCTCTCTCTCTCTCTCTCTCTCTCTTTCTTTCCTTCTTTCCTCCCTCCCTTCCTTCCTTCCTTCCTTCCTTCCTTCCTTCCTTCCTTCCTTCCTTCCTTCCTTTCTTCTGCTTTCTTGAATCTGTTGAGTTCCTCTAGTTAATTTTTTATAAGTTTGCTATCATACTTTTCAACTCTAGAATATTTATTGTGGTAAAATATACATAACATAAACTTTACCATTTTAATGTTTTTAAGTGTACAGTTTAATGGCATTAAGTACATTTATGTTGTTCTGACACCATCACCACCATCCATCTCAAAAATGTTTTCATCATCCCAAATTAAAACCCTGCACCCATTAACAATAACTAATTTCCTCCTCATTTCAGTCCCTGATAACCACTATGCTACTTCCTGTCTCTGAATTTGATAATTCTAGATACCTCATATAACTGGAATGATACAATAGTTCCCATTTTGTGTCTGGCATACTGTGTCACTTCAGCATAATGTCTTGAAGGTTTATCCATATTGTAGCATGTATCAGAATTTTATTCAGGATTTACTTAAAACATAATTTCTATAATGACTTATATGAAGTTTTATCTGCAAAATCTAATATCTGAGCCTACATGGACAGGATCTATGGACCTTTTTTGTTTTTCTCTTCTGAGGATAGGTTATACTTGCCTGTTTCTTTGAATGTCCCATAATTTTTTGTCGAAAATTGAATATGTTATATAATAAAAGGCTAATATGAAATTGTCCCAACTGGGAGTTTGACCAGGGGGTGGGGCCAGCTGGTCAACTGCCCACGGCCCCTCCCCCCAGCTGGCCCAGCCCAATCGGCCCCAATTGGGGTAGGCTGGCCGGACCCCATCTGTGCATGAATTTGTGCACCAGGCCTCTAGTTTTACTATATTACAGCAACTATGGATTCTAATTTTTCTCCCTGAAGGCCCCTTTTTGCTTTTGTTTTGTTGTGTTTAATAACTTGACTAAATCTGTGGATTCTGTTTCCTCTGTGGTTAAGCCTAACCTTGTGCCAATGGTTAGTCAATCACCTAATGGTCAACCAATGATTTTAGGCAGCTGCTGGGCTCAAATACCCTGCACCACTTATGCTTCCACTTTCTGATGCCGCGCGCGTGCATGTGTGTGTGTGTGGCATGTGTTGAGAGCACATTAAAATTTTATGCCATTTTAAAGCATGCCCCGGCTTTATTTATTTATTTATTTTTACTTTCTGATGGGATCTCTTGTATTTCCTCTTCATGTGCTTATAGGTTCATGGTCAGTTAGGGATGTGTGGATTGCTTAGTCCCTCTCTGGTCTCGTCTGCGTGGGGAGCTTATCAAGTTCCCCAAATGCTGTCTCATTTCCCGTGTCTGTTAAGTTTTTGGCTAGGCTGCTGGTCTGTCATTTGCCACTGAGATTACTATTGTTACTAACAATGCCACTGGGTATGGAATATTTTTATCTAGACTTCAGTTTTCATCCACCATCCCAGATTAGAATCCTTCTAGAGCTGAAAGAGATCTTAAGGGATCTTCTCATTCTGCCTTTTCCTTTTGCATTCCAGGGAGAGCAAGACTCCAAAAGGCCCTTGAGCTGCTCAAGGCCCCACTGTAAGGGGGGCCAGGCTTAGAGCTCAGCCTCTGTCTTAATCTATTTGGGCTGCTGTAACAAAATACCACAGTAGTTTATAAACAACAGACATTTATTTCTCACAGTTCTGGAGGCTGGACGCCTGGGAGGCTGGTGCCACACGGTTGGGTGAGGACCCTCCTCTAGGTCACAGACTTCTCATTGTATCCTGACATGGCAGAAGGGGGACGGGATCGCTCTGGGTCCTCCGTTATAAGGCACTAATCCTATCCATGAGGGCTCCACTCGCACAGCTTAAGCACCTCCCACAGGCCCCAGCCACTAACACTGTCACCTGTAGGGGGTTAGAATTTCAACATATGAAATGGCGGGGGGGGGGGGGGGGCACAAACATTCAGATAGCATTATACCCTTGGTCTCCCCAAATTCATGTCCTATTGCATGGAAAATACTCATTCCATCCCAACAGCCCCCAAAGTCTTAAGCATCAACTTTAAAAAGTCTAAAGACCAAAGTCTAATCTAAATTACATATCATCTAAGACAGATATGGGTGAGACACAAGGTATAATTCATCCTGAGGCAGATCCCCCTCCAGCTTTGAACCTTTGAAATCAAACAAGTTGTGTGTTTCCAAAATATAATGGTGGGGTAGGCATAGGATAGGCATTTCCCCAAAGGGAGAAACAGGAGGGAAGGAAGGGGTGACAGTTCCCAAGCAAGTCCAAAACCCAACAAAACAAACAACATCAAATCTTAAGGCTGAGAATAATTTGATGCTCTGCCCTCTGGGCTGGGGGCCCCATTTTCTGGACACACTGAGGGGGGTCTTTTGGACACATTGGACCTCCTGCCCCCGTGACTTTGCTGAGCACAGTGCATACCGCACCTTCCCTGGGCTGGAGTCAAACAGCAGTGGTACTACCAGGAGGGCCCTAGCCTCCATGTCTCTGCTGGATAGGGGCTGGCTCCCCACAGCTCTGTGTGGGGGTCATATGGCCTATTGAAACCAGGGAATAGCCCTCTTTTGAAACTGAGGTGGCAGCCCTGACGACCTCTGAATTACCTTTGGAGTCCTCTTCCCTTGTCTTGAAGAATGGAGAAAATTAGAAGCTGAATAGCTCTATGGTCCCATCTTGTAAAATCTAAGAAGTCCACTTCCTTCATTCCTTCCCGTCTTCTTCCCCTTGAGTTCAAATAGGCTATTTTCTTGCTGTTGTGGCTGATGAAGTCCACGGTTCACACCCATACCAATTTCATGATCAAAGGGTCGCTTGGCCACATCCTTAGGGTTCTCTTCTGAACACGCTTTCTCATTTGCACTATGGGCAGACTGAGAATTTTCCATATTTTTCAATGTCTGCTTCCCTTTCAACAATCCTGTCTTTAAATCATTTCTCTCTTCTCACCTTTTACTATAAGCAGTCAAGAGACACCAAGCAGCACCTTCAATTCTTTGATTAGAAATAGCTTCGACCAATGGACACGGTCACTGGGTCAGTGGGGACTTGTCCTGGGGGGTGGGAGTGGCCGGAGTGGGGCCGATGGGGAAAAAGGAGACATAGGAATACTTTCAACAAACAAACAAAAGAAATAGCTTCAGCCAATATCTAATTTCATTGCTCACAAGTGCTACCTTCCACAAAACTCTAGGAGATGAACACAATCCAGCCCAGTTCTTTGCCACTCTCTCTCTGTTTCCAACCACACATCCTCATTTCCCATCTGAAACCTCTTCGGAACGGGCTTCACTGGCCATGTTTCTACCAACCTTCTGTTCACAACCGCTCTCCCGAGCCCTCACCCAAGTCGCCTTTAAAGGTCTGTTCGTGGCAGTGTTGCCTTTTTCTAGCGTGGACCTCCAAACTCATTCTGCCTCTGCCCATTACCTCTGCCCAAAGCTGCTTCCACATTTGTGGGTTTGTTATAACAGCTCCTCACTCCTGGGATCAATTTAGCTTAATTGAGGTATAAATGACATATACTTTAAGATAAAGTATACATCATGGTGACTTGATATATTTTGTGAAAGGATCCCCTCACATTAACACATCCATCACCTCACATAGTTATCTTTTTATTTCTTTTTGGTGAGAATATTTTTCTATCCTCTGGGCAAATTTCAATTAAATATCACAGTGCTATCAACGATAGTTACCATGATGTACATTAAACCCTCAGATCTTATTCATCTTATAGCTGAAAGTTTGTATTCTTTTACCAACCTCTCCCTACTTCTTCCACACCCCACCTCCAGCCTCTGGCAACCACTTTTCTACTGTGTCAATGAACATGACTTTTTTAAGATTCCACATGAATAGATGCATACAGTACTTGTCTTTCTCTGGCTCATTTCACATAGCATGATGCCCTCAAAGTCCATCTATGTTGTCACAAATAGCAGGATTTCCTGTTTCGCATGGTGAGAAATATTCCATTTGTGTATATATACCGCATCTTCGTAATCCACTCATCTGTTTATGGACACGGGTTGTTTTCATATCTTGGCTTTTGTGAATAATGCTGCAATGAACATAGGAATGCAGGTATCTCTTTGATATTCTGTTTTCATTTCCTTTACATAGATCTACCCGGAAGTGGGATTGCTAGGCCATATGGTAGTACTTATTTAAAGTTTTTGAGGAAACTCCATACTGTTTTCCACCAACAGTGCACAAGGGTTCACCTTTCTCCATGTCTTCACCAACACTTACCCTGTTAGAATGGCTGTCCTTTTGATGAATTTCCCTGATAATTAGTGATGTTGAGCACCTATTCATATACCGTTACCTTTTTATGGCCATTTGTTATCTTTGGGAAAATGTCTATTCAATTCTTTTTTTTTTTTTAATCAGATCGTGATTTGTCTGTTGTTTTGCTATGGTTATGAGTTCTTTATATATTGGCTATTAACCCTTTATCAAATATATTACTTGCAAATACTTCCTCCCATTCTGTAGGCTGCCTTCTCGTTCATTTTATTGATTGCTTCCTTTGCTGCGCAGAAGCTTTTTAGTTTGATGTAGTCCCACTTATTTATTTCTGCTTTTGGGGTCAAATCCAAAAAATCATTGCCAAGACTGAGCCCCCCCTGTTTGGGGTCAGCATCCGGGAGGCCGTGTGGAGACGGGGATGGGAGCCATGAGGGCCACCTAAGTGGGCGCTGGGTGGGGTTCAGTCCTCGACGGGTCTCCCAACCATGGCCACTATGTCCTTGGGGCAGCCCCTCCTGGGAATAGCTTGCTGCGCAGCCTCACCTTCCAGGTGCTGCCTCTGGAGCCCTGGGCACAGCCCGGCAGGACTCAGTGATTGTGCAGAAAGTGCAATAAAATGTGAAATGTGGGCCCTGCAAAAAAAAAAAAAAAAAAAAAAAAAGACTGAGCCCCTATGTTTTCTTCTAGGAGTTTTATGGTTTCAGGTCTTACTTCCAGGTTCAAGTTTTGAATCCATCTTGAGCGAATTTTTGTGTATGATGTAAGATATAGGTCTAGTTTCATTTTATTGCATATAGCTGTCCAGTTTTCCCAGCACCATTTATTGGAGAGACCATCCTTTCCCCATTGTATATTCTTAGCTCCTTAGTTGTAAATTAATTGTCCATATATGAAAGGGGTTATTTTTGGGCTATTATGTTCCATTGATCTTTGCATCTGTTTTTTATGCCAATACCATACTGTTTTGATGACTATAGCTTTGTGATATAGTTTGAAATTGGTAAGTGTGATGCCTCCAGCTTGTTCTTTTTCAAGATTGTTTTGGCTATTCAGGGTCCTCTGTGGTTCTATACTAATTTTAGGATAGTTTTCTTTCTGTGAAAAATGTAATTTGTATACAGATTGCGTTGAATCTGTAGATTGCTTTGAATAGTATGGACATGTTAACAGTATTAATTCTTCCAACCCATGAGCGTATCTTTCCATTTACTTGTGCCTTCAGTTTCTTTCATCTTATAATTTTCAGTGTACAGATCTTTGACCTCCTTGGTCAAATATATTCCTAGGTATTTTATTCTATTTGATCTAATTATAAATGGGTTTGTTTTCTTAATTTCTTTCTGATAGTTCATTAGTAGTGTATATAAATGCAACTGACTTTTCTATATTAATTTTGTATCCTGAAACTTAGTACTAAATTCATTCATTCGTTCTAAGTTTCTTGGTGTAGTCTTTAGGGTTTTCCATGTACAACATGCTATCTACAAATGAAGTGTTTTACTTCCTTTCCAATTCGGATGCCTTTTCTTTCTTTTTCTTGGCTGACGGGTCTGGTGAGGACTTCCAGTAGTACGCTGAATACAGGGGCTTCCTTGTCTTGTTCCTGATCTTCCAGCGGTTGAGTATGATGTTAGCTAAGGACCGGTCATGTATGGCCTTTATTATGTTGAGGCCCATTCCCTCTATACCCAGCTGCTTCCACATTTTTAGGTTAGCACCCACTCCTGGCCCAAGTTTTTGTCTTAGTCCACTTGGGCTGCCATAACAAAACAGTGGGTAGTTTATAACAACAAACATTTATTTCTTATAGTTCTGGAGGCTGCAAGTCTGAGATCTAGGTGCCAGCAAGATCAGGTGAAGGTCGTAGACTTGTATCCTCACATGATGGAAAAGGATCTCTCAGGATCTTTTTTTATAAGGCACTGATCCTATTCACAAGGGCTCCACCCTCAGGACTTCAGCATCTTCCAAAGCCCCCACCTTTTAATACCATCACTTGCTGAAGTTAGGATTTCAACGTACCAATGTTTTTGGGTGGGGGCACAAATATTCAGACTACAGCCCTCCTCATTGGTACTTCCGCATTGTGCCCGTGTGGCTCAACGCCTAGAGACAGTCCCTAGACCTGCTTTCAGAAGGGGGTGGTTCTCTGAAAATGCCCTCTGAGGAAGGTGCTGAGTGCTCACAGGTGTCCTCTCTTGTGAGCATAGGAAGGGGCAGGGTATGGAGAAATCTGACATTTGAAAATTTGTTACTAATACCCACCAATTGGTTCACATGAACTAATTTAGGTAATTGTTCAAAAGCCCCAATGAGGTCCTTATTGCTATCCACATTTCACAGATTTAGGATCAGGAAATTGCCTAAGGGCAGGAGTGAGGATATATGAACTCAGTTCAGGCTTATTCCAGAGTCCAAGTTCTAAGTGGCTATCAAAGAATCTGTTAGTACAGCCAAGAGTGCTGCCAGCTTTTTCTTAACTGAGGGTCTGGATGTCTTTAGTTGTCTTTGTCTCTCCTCACCCCCAATCCTTCCTGCTAACTCTGACTCCAGAAGGCCAGTCACAGAATCACAATGTTGGGATTAGGCTCATCATTCAACCCCCTCTGAGCTAGTCTCTCATTTCCTTCTAGTTGCTAAGGGGCTGAGCCCTCTGTGTGGACCCAAGTCCCCTCAGAGCTGAGGTTCCATTATCACCTGCCCTTCCACCCACTGATGTTTTGGAAGGTTTTGCTTGCCCACGTTCTGCATTTATGAAGATGTCCCATTCCCATTCTTTATTACGCACTGCCCCCTGGAACTCTGGCCGGCATGCGATAGCCAGGACTACTTCCTGGGTTGTTAAAACACTTAGTCACCGGAAAGACAAACCGGCATGGTGAGCCTGTGCTGCCTGAGGCACACGCAGGTTTCTGGAGTGTTGAAAATAGGGGAGAGTCACCCATTATACCTGTGCCTCTTGGGTGGCCTGGGCTCACTATCTGGGTGACCCCTCCAGCTGGGGGACATACACTCCTGGTGCTGAGCTTGGCACCTACAGCTGTGCTCCTTTCATCAATTAGGCTGCTTTCTAAATCTTTTCTTTTTTCTAAATCTTTATACCCAGTCTTCCCATGTCCCCAAACCATCAAAGGTGCCCCACTCTCTCCAGGACATACCTCTTCTTTGGCTCAGCAATTAAAGATCTTCACAATGCTGCCTACTTGCTTTGTCAGGTTCCACCATCCATCCTCCCCCTAAATGATGCTGTGCTTCTATCTAGGGTCTCTTGAATAACTTTGCAAATGTTGGTGCCCTGAATCGGGACACCCTGACTTCTCTCCCAACTGGAAGCCTCTCTGCCTGCAGGCTTCAGCCCTCATGCACCACACACACAGCCTCACCATGGACCAGGGCAGCCCAGGTTTTACCCAGAGAAGGAGCCAGCGTTTAAGGGAAGGCATCCTCCCAGCCCAGTGCCCCTCCAGGGCTCTCACCACAGCCTGGCACTGAGCCTTGCATATCAGAAAAACTGCAGAAAGGGTCCTCCCTGTGACATCATTCGGCACTCGCGTTTGTCACTGTGTTCCTTTCCCAGTTGGGGAAATCCAGGTGGATCCATGATTAGATTACACAACCCTCACTGTTCAATCTTATTACCCCAAAGTAGTATCAATGGAAATCAAATTTTTCTTTTATTGAAAAGACTGAAGAAAATATCACTCCCCAACAGAAGGAGGGAAGTCCGAGGCCTCGATGCTGACCAGGGCTGCCTGCCCATGGAGTGCAGCAGCTGAAGGCTCGGAGAAGCAGATTCTCCCAGACCCTGAACCTCCCTTCTTCCTCCCATTTCTAGGGCACCTCGCTTAGGGCGACTCCACCCGGTGATATGTGGGTGTAACATTACGCCACTTAGAGAAAGCCACTCTTTGCTTAGTTATACGTCCCAAGGACACAGACACAGCACCGAGTCTAACTGTCAGCAGAGGTTAGTGCTTCCCCTCCTGCTCTTGTGACCTCTGCCATTTTTTGCACAAGTTTAGGGTTTGGTGTCTGTTCTCGCTTCAACCGCATGGAATCAGAGAGAGGAACCGAGGCAGAGGGCTGAAGGCACACACTCATGGGTTTCCTGCCTCGAGGGTCTTTCGGCATGATGAGCGGGGCTCAGCCACCGGGGCGGGAGGCTCCCCTGCTCTGTGTGGAGCAAGATTGAGAGGCGGGGTATGGGCTGAAATGACAAACAGTGACTCTTCTACAAATTGGAGGTTTATTTCCACAAAATGTGAAAAGATTTGACTGAAGCTCCTTGCTCATCAGAGTGTGTCCATCGAACTTCTGATGAGACAAGTGAAGGCTGCTCTGTGAACGAGGTGGTGGGACATGAGGCAGTCTCAGTCCAGCACGTCCTGGTCCGTACTTGGCTACCCGCCTGCCTCGGCGACCTTGCTTGTGCAGGGGCTGTGGGATGTCAGTGGCTCACACTCTGTGACTCTTCTGTCTTCTCCATATAAAAAATCCCTGTCCAGGGTAAGACCTAAAGTGAGGTGCTCTGGAGATGGAGCAGTAGGCATTACAGGGGTCTAGAGAGGAAATGGATTCGTTTAATGTGTCATAATTTGCAGAGGGGAGAGGCACATGAGAGTAACCCACTCTGCCTCTGAAGAAATGCCGGGCGAGCACAGGCCATGGAGAGCAGGCTTCCCCCCAGCTGTCGGTGCGCATCCCTATTTATTGCAGGAGAGTGGAGAGGAATAATATGGTCAGAGATGGAGTCAATTCTTCCTGGGTTAGCAGATACTAGCAACAGTGGATGCTGCCTCCTGGACTGAATGTGGTTCTCTACCTTTTCCCACCCTTCTCTGGTAGTGCCAAACACTGTACCTGTACCAGGGCAGCCTGGCCGAGGCCCCATGCTCCTGGGGGGAAGAGGGAGGGTGGGGACAGACCCAGCCACACAGTTCCACCTGCATAAACTGTTCCCAAAGGAGGGGAAGTGGAGCTCGCTCTTGTGAACTACAGGGTTAAGGCTCAAATCTGGAGGTTGTACACAAGTATTCATATCAGTGCTTCTAAGACGTCTCAGTGATTTCCTCCTTGGTCACCAGTGACAAATGCAATTAGCTGCTCTGTAGGAACGGATGCTACACCAGCCTGATCACCTGCCACTCTGGCTTTAGGAATACCAACAGGGGAATCAGTAAGCTCTCTCCTTGAATAAACTGGTTGTTGACAAAAACAAGCATTCTCCACCACCCGTGAGGGGCTCTTGCGCGTAGGGCCCCGTGAGCCTGGAAGACAGCAGCACCAAGAGGGAGGTGTAGGTAATCTCAAGGTCATGTGGATTCTGGGGTCCTGGTGCCGAGAGCATAGGTGTCCGCAGGGGTCCTGTCAGCAGCGGTGGGGAGACCTGTTGCCCTGGAAATGGAGACAGCGACTCTGTAGGCACTACTAACCTCTGTGACTGCCATCGCTCCAGGCTTAACAGTGACACCTCCCAAGTCCTAAAATGAGAGACTACGTCCCATGAGTGACAGGGGGCAGCCTTCCCCGCACTGGCCTGTCGGGCAGTGGCCTGCAGGGAGTGGTAGGTCCCCATCTCTCCATTTGCTCTAAGAGAACTGACCTCGACGTTGAGGCCTCTAATCCACAACAGTGACTAGGTCTGTTTTCTTTCTCTGCTCTTTGGATCATGGTTTGCCTTCATCTTTGAGTTCCCATGGAGCTTGCCGATTTCATGCTCTATTTTCCTTCACAAACAGGACCTTGGTGTGATGAGGCTGGAATGATTCCTCTCCAGTGCTAGTGTGTGCTGGGCTGAAGGTGGGGGTAAAGAAGTAAGGGACGTGAGGCTTCTTCCTCGCCCCAGCCCTCCCCTGCTACCTGGGGTGCAGGCTCCCGGGGCTGGGGACAGGTGAGGGCTGAGACCAAGGGGCAGCCCTGCTTCTGTGTAGGAAGACCTCATGGTACGTGTGTACCCTTCACTGCCTTCTTGGGTGTGTGCAGGGTAATAAATACTGAACGGGACAGTGTGACGGGGGCTGGAGCATGGCTCTGTGACCCTGTGTCCCCGTGCGCCACACAGAACCTGAAACATTCGAGGGGAAGCAAAACGCCAGTTTGATTCCAGTGCTGGGTCTCCCGTGCCTTCTCGTTACAGTGGTTTCCGTAGTAAAAGGCAGTTCTAGTCTAGCCCTTTTCTCTGGAGGCAGGGCGAGGGCGGAAGCTCTCTCTACGTCGAAGGGGAGTCCATCGTGGACAGGATCCGGACGACTTCTGCTCGTTGAGTGGGTGAGATGTGCTGGGTCATGTGGACGATGGAGTCCATGGCGACCTCTGGATTGGCCTGGACCAAGCTGGAGAGGAAGATTTGGGAGGTGAAGAAGAGAGAGGCAGCAGCGTCTAGATCAGGGCAGTGACAAACCACCCGCAAACGAGCCAGCAGAGCTCACTGCTGACGCTCGTCAGCACCTGCCGTTTCCTACGTGGAAAATGTCCCCAGCAGCAAGGGAGGAAGCGAGATAAACTGGAAACATTTCCCCATGGCAAACGGTCAGGAAGCGCTTCACCAAACCAACACCAATGGGGCCTGGCCTGGAGTTAGCACGAAGGTCTGCCCACTGGCTAAATCTGGGACATCAAAGTAAGAACGAATTAAAAACTACTGAAAAATAGAAATCTCTTCGTGTAACCAATAGTGAATATATAATGAATGAGGAGGAGAGAGGACTTCTGCTTGTAGCAGAATTGGAGTGGTGGCTGGGATTGAGGAGGTCCTGATGGAGTTGGAAAGTTACTTTGAAACCTCACAGTAAAGACTGGATCAAGCAAGAAGTATCCATGGAGGCTACATCCAGGTGAAATGTCTGATGAGTACAGGACGTTTGCATAGCCTTGAAGTGTCTCCCCACAGACTGCTCACTGGGTACAAGGGGAAAATCAGTGATAAAAAGTGGAGAAACTGAGTAACATCGTGACCAGATGGTCGAAATGAACACGAGGGGCAGATGGCATCATGCGGCTCCAGATGTGGGCCCCGTGAAGGCCACCTCCCCCCACACGTGCTGTTCTGGCTGAGCACATACGATCTGAGTCTAACCAGGGAACAGCCGAGAACGAGCAGCTCCACGTATGGATTGGACAGGAGAGCAGGCACCCTCGCCAGCGATACAGCCAATGGGGTAGAACGTAAACAGTGCATCTGGGCACAGATTTGTTCTTTGCACTGTTTTTAGTTTTAAACTTTTCTGTAAGTAAAATGCTTCCAAATAAAACACTTTAAAATATGTTCCCGCAGTCTCTACCCTCTACCCCCTGCGATGGAAAAGGCTGCAGGAGGAGAGAGGCGGCGGCTCCCCAGGAGACTGCGTGCCATCACTTTCTTCCCAGAATCGTTCACCCAGTCGGAGCACCTGCCTCTGGGCACAATGAACTAAGTCTGCAGCTAGCTGAGGAGGGACCGTGCTGGAGGGCTGTCTTATCTGTGGGTCACTACAGCGGTCTCTGGCAGAGAGAGGCCACAAAGATTGTAGGCGTCACCATCTCCAGATTTGTTCTTAAATCTTTTATTCCAAGAGGTGAGCCCCACTTCTAGAGGAGCCCCCCACTGCGGCTCACCTGCGGATCTGCTTGAGGACATAGTCTCTGCTGATGTATTTGATGTTTTCCTCTATTACTGAGCGAACGCCGTCCTCCTCTGTCAGCTGTTTCTCCAGCCACTCAACCAGGTCCTTGTTGTTGTCCCAAATGTAGGCCTGTAAACAGATGAACCCAGTCAAACACCAGGGCCAGGCCAGACCCCCTAATTGTTCGATACTTGGAGAATGGATTCTCTGTTACTGTTGACATTGTAGAATAAGGAGACACCAGGCCTCGAGACAGGCGCTGTCCTCACCCTCCCCTTCCTTCTCTGGATACGGATGGAGATTGGGAGCATCCACGGGGTCCCTCTAGGGCAGCGATTCTCAACCTGTGGGTCGCGACCCCTTTGGGGTCGAATGACCCTTTCACAGGGGTCGCCTAAATACATCCTGCATATCAGATATTTACATTACGATTCATAACAGTAGCAAAATTACAGTTATGAAGTAGCAACGAAAATAATGTTATGGTTGGGGGTCACCACAACATGAGGAACTGTATTTTTAAGGAAGGGTCGCGGCATTAGGAAGGTTGAGAACCACTGCTCTAGGGGCATCAGTGCCCACATTCTGGTGCTGGCCTGTCACTCTAGGTCTCTACCGAGTCCACAAAGGCTGAGGAGACTAGTCAGAAGCCCAGTTTTTAGTAAAGTGCCGACTGAGTGGGAAAGGCTGGCTGGCTGGTAGTTGAAAATGACATGTGTCCTTTCTGAGGAACTGAGGCCCAGGAGCTGCTGCCTGGCTGTGGCAGTCTGGCACGGAGGAAGGACCTGCCGCACGGGGACAGGCACCAGGTCGAACCCCTTTTACTCTCGATGAGCGTATTTTAAATGGTCAAGACGTCTGTAACCCTGAGACCCAACAAACCCTTCTTTTTTTTTCAAGATCATTTAGCTGAGTATTTCCTAGGTAGTTGACTACATAATAATTCAGGAGTGTGTTAGAAACCTAATAGCCTGCTCTTCTCCTCTCATTTTCTTTACAAATCATTTAGGAATCGTTTTGTTAATGGTTTCCGGAAAACCAAGTACCACCATTAGGGCTCATTCATATTTATGTCATTTTGTTTGGGTAATTAAACACAAAGCTCAGCATTCAAAGGTGCGCTATCCTTCTCTGTTATCACTAACGAAGTCAAAGTCAGAATGACAATGAGTTTGGTGCTGTAATTTAATAGGTGGGTGCATTAGGGACTCAGGCTCAGGAAACTGGGGTCTACCACAGTGGTGCCTGCATCACACATTCAGGAGGCCACGTGCAGGGAGAACCAGCCCTGATTTCTAACTTCCTATTTTGTGCCTTTAAAAATAATGGTTTCTTTTCAGACTCACTACCCATCTCTAACTTAGCTGGCAAGTCAGATGTGACTGGTTATTTATTGTATGTCGTGTAATTGACTCCACATTTCCAATAATTCTTAGAATCCTTCAAGCTGAAGGCCTGGGAGCCCCAGGATCAGCAATGTGCCTTTTCTAGCTCTTTGCCCATCTCTGTAATCACTGATAGAAAGATCAGGTCTCCTAGTCACGGTGGTGTGGCCACGACGGTGCGACCTGAGCGAGTCTTCCCCCTCATCTTACACATGAGGAAACAGAGGCTGACACACCTTGGAGCCTAAGGGGCAGGAAAGCATTTTATTTGGGAGGAAAGGAAGTGTTGACGTGTTCCCCAGACACAGTCCTAACTCCTGCACCCCTGAACTCTGACATCTCCATCGCTGGAAATTTAGACTTTGCTCCGTGGCTCGAAGCCCTCACAACGTGCCCCCACTTATGGAGCTCTGGAGGTAGGAAAAACTGAAACAATGACTACTGCTTGGATTTCTGTATGGAAAAAACAACAACTAGGTTTAGCCAAGAACCCCAATGCCTTTCATTTAGGAGAATATTTAATACTCTTATTAATCATTTTTAATCCGTTTGCTTTTAATTAAGAAACAGCATGATGCTTTCCTATCAACATATGCCAGGGAGCAGATTAATTGTGGCTTAAGATAATGCTCCTTGATTGGTGTAATGTATTAGCTAACGAGATGCCTGCTTCTAACGATGCTCAGACACCACACTGAAGAGCCAGCTACCCTCTTGAGAAAACCCCTCTGTCTTCCCCTCGTGCTGCCACAGAATGTGCTAGGTGTTTAAATTAAACAAAAACACATTCCTCGACAGGACAAGGGCAACACATCCCAAGTGTTAGAACTGTTGCTCTGAAGTCTCCCCTTTGCAAACGTCCTTCTATGAATGATCTGTTCACAGTAGAACAAGTGGATGACAGCCAACAGGCCAACCCCACTTAAGTGCAGCTCACGGCGCTGGTACACAAAGGCAGAGGGTCGCAGATCTGATTCAGCTGCACTTTTAGTAAGAATAAACAAACTTAAGCACCCATAGGTTTTCCCGTCACAGACTTGGGAGGATGTTGTGAGCTAACTTCCTTCCCTGGGGAAAAGCAAGGGTTCCTCCTGCTGGGGCAGGGAGTCTAGAGTTGTCTGCCCTCTCAGAACAGTGTGCCAACCCTAGTCCCAGGGGGGAAAAAAAGACATTGTCATTTCTCTCTGAAAATTATGAAAATGTGGCTCATTATTCCTAGTGTCCAGGTGTTGACTTTAAACAAGTGTGAAATGCTGGGCAGTTAACCTCACAACAGGGCTGATACTCATCCCAACCAGAACATTTTAAAACCAATAAAATATCGATTATTAAACATCCCTACAGTGGTCTTACAATAATGTTCAGTAGGCACTTTATCACTCTCTGCTGATGCAGAGAGTGATAATCTCTAGCACTACTCAGCCTCACTAATTGTATGTAGTAATTAGTCTATCTTACAAAATCTAAATGACCTGTTTGAAAAGTTTCATTTCTAACCTACTAATAGTTGTGAAGTCCTCTTTACTCAGTGGTACAGCAGGGCCAGGGAGCGACCCGGGCACAGCGTGATGGATGTGAGCCCTGATGACCATGCCCCACAGATAACTCACCCATGAACAGCCTGGAGACACCTCCAGCAATGTGATTTTTTCCGGAGGCTTTGGAGTACAACAGCCATGTAGGCTGGGGTCTCCTGAGAGCCACTCCAGTCTCAGGTTCTGCCTCACCTCCTGCCTCCATGGCCCTAAATCAGAAGTGTGATACACAGACCATGGGTAACTTGAGGTGAGGCCTTGGGGATGGGGGAAATCCAGAATAAGAGTGAATGGGTAGATATCTGGAGAGTAAGGAGGTACTCTGGCATCTTGGGTTGTGGATAAGTTAGAGCAAGCCAAAACAAAGGTCAGTTACTGATAATCTACTATGTTCTTGAACCACCACCCTCCTGCCAAGATCATTAACACCTTAAGCGCCCAGTCAGTCACCGGTGACTGACACTATACTTTCTGTCCGGAAGACAAAACAGGCTGGGCGCTTAGTGTGTTAAGTTGTACATCTTTAACTCTTAGTCTATGTTACTTTATTTTCTTACCATCTAACAAGCTGTGCTGAGAGAGAAAGAAACGGGCATACACTGTCTACTGAATGCCAGTCATTGTGTTCCACACTTTACTTATGTTATTTAAGCCTCATGGAACCCTGTCTTACACATGAGGAAATAGAGGCTTAAACAATATGTCTGCACCAGTAAGTGGCAAAGCTGGGATCCAAAAAGTTTCAGATTCTAAACTCATGTTTTAGGACCCATTAGAATTGCTCCATGCAGAGGTCCAATCTCAATTTTTACTATTGGGCGGGGGGTGGGATCAGTCGGTTTGAAAACCCTCAGACTATGGATCTAAAATTAAGAGAGAAAGCGTGCCCAAGAAACAAACGTGTGCCCTGTTTGATTGAAACCTACCTTTCAGGGAGCTGCAGTGATGCTTCCCTTCTGCTGCAGGAAAACTATGAACCATACCCTATTTCCTATGATGGGACTGTCCCAGGGACTCAGACAGAATCCCGTAACTCACGGTAGCAGATTCCTCTAAGGCAGTGATTTTCACCTGGTGAGCCACAAGAATTTTTAAAACATGCAGTACCTGACTATTTAGTCAGGGGCACTGCCCTCTTTTCCCTTAGATTGTAAAAAAAAAAAAAAATAATAACAACAGCCATCCTGTGTGAATGCCCTGCCCTGAACCATAAATATATAGGCCATATAATAGAGTTGCATCTTATTGGTCAATTCTTGGTACCAGAAATCCTTACATACAAGTTATAGGCACCTGATTTTTAAGAAGTCACTTTGGAGCAAAAAGAGGTAGGTAATTAGTATTTTTGGGGGGGGTGTCATGAGATGAAAAAGGCTGAAAATCGCTGCTCTGGGGGAAACAAAAGAATTACATCATCCAGTTAGGTAGTATCACAGTGTCTTCAAATTTTTAGTCCCAGAATCTCCTTTTTTAGGATTAAGATTAAAAAAGCAAATTATCTAGGAAAAAAGAACACAGCATGGCTAATAGAGGCCTACGACTAAATGTCTTTCCCGACCAGTAACCACAAGGATTAGAGTCACTTCTTGGTGCAAAGCTGGGGTCTAGACTCAGCCAGGCTGCACTTGAGAGCCACAGCACACAGGACCTAGGACTGTGTGAGGGACCAACAAAGTGACGGTGTTAAGCCATTCCCAAACACTGAGCGGACTGCATGTCAGCCCTTCAGAGGCAGCACATGGCCTCTGAACGTTGCTACACTTTCTTCTCTCAAGGGCGCTGCAGATTTCATCATCCACCCCACACTAAACTAGGTCCTGCTGAGCCTGCAGAATAGAGAAGGAGGTTTCAAAGCCACCTGCAGGACCACCGGCCTTCCTCTCCCTCCCTGGCTGTCCTGGGCTGAGGTGCAGGAGGATGCTGTTTGTAAACGGGCCAGGGAAGCGGCCTCCTCCAGCCAGGAGTCTGTCCACACAGTCAATGTTCTCTCCATCATAAGAAGTGGAAATGACCTCTTCCTCCAGACGCAGTCCCCTGGGAGCAGGACGCTAAGGAGCAATGGAGGACCTCTCCACTCACTTCACGCTCGGAGGAAAGCTATTCCTTCCCCTCATCCCTGTGCCTACTGAGGCCGCACACGTCCATTAGTGACTAATGTGGTAGGAAGGCGGGACGGGCCTCTCCTGGCCACACGCACACACTCCATTTACCTAGCCAGCCACTCTTAACTGGAGAACAACCTCTTATTTTACACTTGCATGACTTTCAATGCCAACTTCCACGAGAAGCTGCCAGTAGCCACTGACAAAATTGTCTCACTCAATTATGATGGCATAGACTGACCTTAACCTGAACCAAATGTCACATGAGGCTGCACTCCCCTGCTGCACATCTGAAATATTTATCCAGAGAAGCTTTTCAGTCGTAAAAACATGGGTAGACTTAACACAAAGGTGCATCTTAGAAGGACCCTGATTCAGTGCCTTTTACACTGACACAAACCTAGGAGCCCCTTCCTGAGAACATGCAACGGAGGCCGCTGCCCCCAGGACTCCCACCCAGCAGTCACACAGGCTTCTGATCGCTTAGCTCTCAGCAAAAGGTATTTTCAGCATCTACTACCAATATTCTGACAAAATGTTTACATGATGTATGTGACTTACTTTTAATCTATATACTAATAAAGGTTAAATTCTTGTACTTAGAAGGTCTAACTTTTCCTTCATGACTTCCCGTGGCTCTCTGTGCAGCCCAGGATTCCAGGGGCAGACGCACCCCAACTCAGCAGTCACTGCTCCAAGGCACGTGCCCTCTGTGAAGTCACCCCAAGAACACCCCGGACTCATAGCTCACACTTTGAAATCAGATCTCTAGTGGCCACAGCACCAACCACCTCAATCACCATCACCTCTTCGGTGTCTTGCTCCTGCTTTCTTCAATTCCACCCTCCACACAGCCTGAGCAGTCTTCCTACAACCAAGTCAGACGATGTCTCTGCTGCTTAAAATACCTCAGTACTTCCCCCAGGGCCAAGTTCAAACCCCTCAACACGGCCCCACATGATCCCAATCTCTGAGCCATCTTGAAATACTTGCAATGCATGACACTCTTGTTTCTGCCTGGAATGTTCCTCCTGCATCCCCAAATCCAACCTTTTCCTCTGGTTCCTCTCTACATTGTTCTCAGGTCTCTGCTACATCCCTTCTAGAAGGCTCCACAAAACCCCCTCATGCTCCCCACAGAGCGGACTGGTGTCATGCTCCGTGCTGTGCTGGGTTTGCTACGTTTAATCTCAGTCTCACTGTGGTATGTGGCCTCCTGACTCCCGTCTCTCCCATAGGTGGAGAGGAACATCTGCCTCTTTAACTGTCATGTCCCCAAGGCCTAATGCAGCATCTGGTATTTAGTACATATTCAGAAAGGTTTGCTGAGTGATACAGCGTGAGCTGCAAAAAATGCCCTACGACTTCTCCTGCCCTTAGAGGCCTGGGTTCTGAGGTGACAAGCCCTGCATCCTCAGGTGAGGTGGGAGCAGAGCATGAGGCTACTCCGAGGGCGCCCACCTACCTTCACTGTTCCTTCCACTTCCACAAACCAGCGCCTCAACATGGCCTGGACCTGGCCATCAGTCAGCTCAGGGTTGGCGTTGTGGATTTTCTTCTTGACTAGGTCCTCCAGCAGGAGGCGCCTCAGCCGCCAGTAGAAGAAGGTGCGGGATGTTTTCCAATCCAGGATGTCCTGTAACAGACAAGAATAACCCCAGTCACCCCCGTCCAGAGGGAACTCCAGGCACAAAAACCCACTCGCCAGCAGGCCGCTCAGAGACTTGAGAGCCGGCTGTGAGCCCCCTGCTCCACAGATGTGTCCCAGTTCAGGATGTAGCCCCCTGCACCCACCACTCTGCTGACCACAGCACCGTGCACAGCCATGGGCCTGGCTAACGCGTAACCCCACTCTTGGCTGCGATGTTTCGGGGAAGGGGCTCTGAATTCCCAGATAACCAGAGTGAGGAACTGGGTTTGAGCAGATGGCTCCAACAACTTGCACACAAATCAAGTCTGTTAGCTGCTGCCGGAACCCTGACACTGTGGTAATTTGCAGCCTGAGCACCACCCGGGCAGCTCTCCCGCGTGACTCAGTTTCCCACCAGTAGAATGGAGCTTGCCTCCTGAGCAGTCCAGGAGGCAACCTAAATCATGAATTGTTTTAGGATGAGAGTGGATATAGGAAAAGGGAGAAGTCTCTCCAAAAAATGGAAAATGGTTTGACCCGCACACACTGTTTTAATCTGCCCCCAACGGCTCCTGCTTGTGAGCCTTCAGATCTGACAAGTCAGAAGCGGCAACCACTGTACTTACGTTAATCACACCCTTCTCCTGCATCCGGCCCGGTGTGTCATGCAAGTCAGCAAACTGCACGGCTACCTGGTGGTAAATGGGAACCAGGAATTCCTCCCGCTCCTTCAGCTTGTTCTCCAGCTCCTTCCGCTCAGCTGCACTGAGCTCAGGGGTGCCTGCAATTAAAGTAACCTGCCCGTCACACGCTGAGGTGACCGGAACCTCTGTCCAGGAGCAGCCCGTCATGGGAAGCTCAAAACCACCCCTTCCTCTGTGACCCGCTCCCCGTTGTCTTCCACCTCGGTATAGCAGGGCTCCCGGAGACACCACGGGGAGCACACACGTCCTCCTTTCCCTGTGGAGGTCAGAACTGTGGAAGCAGCCGCGAGAGTCCCTGTCCCCAGCCTCCCCCGAACGGGGCAGACCACCACCTGGAGGCCGGAGTGTCTCATCCTCTCACCGACTGACAGCCAGGTCCCTCCTTTCCTGGTGAAGGACCCCATGCCCATGCCCATGCCCTGGGACCTGCTGGACTCTCAGAACATAGAACATGGGACAGCACCCCCTGTGCTTCTGGAACAAACCACAGCTCTTCTCTCCTCACACCAGCACCCACCCAACTCAATAAGGACCCAAATGGCTTTTAAAGTCACAGGCTGCTTTCCTCCACAGCTTCTCATCTCAGGTTTGGATGCTCTTATCCTGAAATTTATGGAATCCAACCTGGTGAGAGCCGGGTCTGTGTGTCTCATGCCAGCTCAGTGGGTTTGCCAGCCCTCTGGCTCCTGCCTGGGCTGCTACGGCCAGAGCCAACCCCTGACCACAGTGACAAAGACACTCTAGTTCCTGGGCTAAAAGAGAAGGAAGAGGGGAAAGAAAAAGGCAGCCCACAAAGCCTATTTGGATCAGAGCTTCTAAAGCACACGGACCCTCAACTGGACAGACAAGAGTTTGCAGTTCCTTCTCCGTCACCGTGTCCCAGTCGAGGTGCTGCTGCTGTACCTTTATCCCTAATTGCTCTCAGAATGAACTGGCCATCAATACGGAAATGGTGGTTGCCTGCCTAGTAAGAAGGAATAAGTCTGGCTGAAGGAGCTCTGGGTGATCGTCCCTGGTGTTGAAGACAACCAGAAGGGCTTTGTCACTAAAGCTGACAAGTAAATACATGGCCACAGGTGACGGGATGCAGAAGAAAAAGGTCTTTTTCAAGCATGTCTGTCAGGCAACAGGCCTGGCTGTTTATGCCACTATGAATCATATGCCATAAACAGCCTTGGGCTGCTGAGTGAGCCGTAAGTATTATATACAAACACATGTTAATAGAACAGGGATGTAACTATAGTACCTAGTTCCATTTTTTTATGAGGTTTTTGGATGCCCAACTCTACTTAAAAAAACCCACACACCATCACTACTTTAAAACGGTAAAGCACAGAGCTGGAGGCCATCTCTTCTTGGGCTCCCACACAGAGGACAATCACAGACTAGTCACTCTGGTCCCTGACACCTCAGCAGCCTTCTTTCCAAACCAGGGACACAGCTTGATGGCGCTGGGCCCCATGCAGTGGGATGAGATGAAGGCCCATTCATTCTAACTGGATCTGCCTGGAGAACGGATGGGTAGAGGCTGGCTACAAGCTTCTGCAAGGAGACTGCCTCAGTTATTACACCCTGACAGGGAAGCAAACATTCTTCCTCCTCCAGTAAAGGAACCACGACTTCTTGGAGAAACAGCTGATTCCAGGGATGGGGTAGGGAAAATATAAGATGAGCCTGGAACACATTGTCACAAAGAACAGGAAGCACTGATAAAATGACTGGGACATGTTAAAAGGACATGAGGGTGCTCCCATTGGCCAAATCAGGGACAATTCGAGTAGCAAATTTATATAAAAAAAAGATAAAGTGTTTATTATCAGACAGATCATTTATGGAATCAAATAAGAGCCTCTGAGTCCATCCTGATGGAAATGGTCAAATGGGAGCGAAGGGAAAGCTCTCCCTTCCAGCAGACTAATAACGAACAGACACACAGGAGTGATGGGGTTAGGTCACCATTTTACAGCCACCACAGTAACTGATTTTGCCAAGAAAGATCAATGGATATGAAAACCAGCAGGTGAAAGTTGGATGAGGAATTGTCTCAAGTATCTCCTTACAAATTACTTACTCATTACAAAGGGAAGAATTTTACAGTGGGTTTAGCCCAGGGAACAGAACCTTAAACGTGATCAAAGCTACCATGGGCAAGAACAGCCTCCCGAGAGGTGGCTGGAGAAGGACATAAAACTACTTCTGCAATATTCCTGCCCCAAACGCACTCTGTCTCTCACCATGGGGAAATATGAGACCAGCCCAAACTGAGGAACAGGCTACAGAAACATGGCCTGTATTTTTCAAAAAGAGTCCAGATCAAGGAAAGGCCAAAGAATTATTCCAGATTAAAGTAGACTAAAAATACTTGACAACAAATTGGCAAAACTTGAATAGGAATGATCGGTTAGACAGTGGTGTTGTGTCATTGTTATAGTTCCTGATTTTGCTAAATATGTCATGGTTATGTGAGGGAAAGTCTGTGTTTTTAGAAAGACACACTAAAGATTTACAGATAAAGGAGCGTGATGTCTACAGATCATTCTCCAATGGCTCAAAGAGTGTGTGTGTGTATGTGTGTAGAGAGTGAGTGAGCACATGCCTATGAGCATGCAGAAATAAATGAAGCAAATTGGACAAGATGTGAATAGGTGAATCTGAGAACAAGGCATCAGAAGTCCTGTGTACTACTTTATAACTAACTCTTCTGTAAAATTATATCAAATGAAAAGTAAAAAAAAAAAAAAAAAAAAAAAGCCCAACTAAAAAAAAAAATGTTGTTCCTGGCTCCCCAAAGCATACAATCAATAATCAAAGCTAATAGTTACAGGGTTCTAGGCACTATTCTAAGTGCTTTATATCTATTACCTATACCAGCGGTTCTCAACATGTGAGTCGCGACCCCTTTGGGGGTCGAACGACCCTTTCACAGGGGTCGCCTAAGACCATCAGAAAACACATATATAATTACATATTGTTTTTGTGATTAATCACTATGCTTTACTCATGTTCAATTTGCAACAACGAAAATACATCCTGCATATCAGATATTTCCATTACGATTCATAACAGTAGCAAAATTATAGTTATGAAGTAGCAATGAAAATAATTTTATGGTTGGGGGTCACCACAACATGAGGAGCTGTATTAAAGGGTCCCGGCATTAGGAAGGTTGAGAACCACTGCCTTATACCGTCCTGACAGCAGCCTCAGGTTGGCATTCTTATCCTCACCGTACAGGTGAGGAAACAGGTGCTGAGAACGGATGGACCTTCCCAAGGCCACACGGCCGGGAGAGGGCACAACGAGGGCTCCGGGCAGCACGGCCCCGTAGCTTTTGGACACTATGCGATGCTGTCTCTCCGGCTTACTTGGGGCAGAGGAGACACGTGCTTCAGTGGCAGGGTCCCTTTGATTTCAGAAAAGGTTAAATGCTGACAGCAGACTCCTGGCTGGTGTTGCTGAAGTTCCATTCCACAACTGAGACCAAGACGATGTCTCCAGTAAGCCCTGTTCTATAAGTCAGGCTGCAGATTTAAGGGTAGCTCCTCCTGTAATTGTGAAAAGCAGAACTGACACAATAGCTCTGCTGGGGGTGGGAGAGGGGTAGCAGGATCATGGGTACGCCTGAATAGAAAGTTTCAGACCTACAGCATCCTCCTGGGTAACCAACCAACCAACATTGCACTGATAAGCACATCTATGTATATGTGCACCATATATAACACATACCATTTACTGAGCACTGACTATGTGCCAGGCACTGCACTCAATGCTTTCAGGAGCACATAGCTCATAAGTCACCTGCACAATGCAGACTTAGGTCTGGTCAGTTGTTACCACCACTGCCAGGCTGAATACCTAATATTACAGAGCATTTTCCATGTTGCTTCACATCCATAATTTCTAATCCTTATAAAACCCCAACCTTATAAAAAGGGTGTCCACTTTACAAATGAGAAAACCAAGGTTCTGAAAAGTGACTTGCCCACTGGCATCCAGCTCTTAAGCCACAAAGTCAGGAGGTACCTTGGGGCTGGTGTCCCCGAGGCCTGGGTTCCTCCACATTAAATGGAACTGAAGGCCATCAGGCAGGTGTCCTGGCAGTGATTGTCACCGAGGGGGATCGGCTGGAGAGGTTGGTCCATTGGGTTAGAGAGGAGTCAAGAGCCCAGCTCAGCACTGGGCGCACAGGGGCTCACTTATGAGCTTGGGAGCAGAGCATTCTGAAAACAAGGCCTTGGCTTTACCAAGGTAGAGGGACAGAGAAGGCTGGCTCCTGGACTAACAAAGTTCGTGTCCACCCAATCAAGCTGTTCTAGAGCTTTGAAATAATACCAAAATAGCCCTAGCTCATTTGGCTCAGTGGATAGAGCATCAGGGCACATGCCTGGGTTGCAGGTTCGATCCCCAGGAGGGGGCATGCAGGAGGCAGCCGATCAATGATTCTCTCTCATTGATGTTTCTCTCTCTCTCTCCCTTCCTCTCTGAAATTAATAAAAATATATTTTAAAGGAAGGAAGAAAGAAAGCCAAAATAAATACCTGTAACGTTCTGCCCCCGGAGACTAGGAAAATCAGAGAGCATCCCCCAAAGGCTGCCTTGCTTGGCCCTTCAGCAATGCCTCTGATCACAGTTTGGGACCTATCTCAAAAAAGAATCAAAGCAAAGGAAAGACAGAGGTAGAGAATGCATGTATTTTAAATGCATGTGAGAAAGCCGAGGATGTGTGTGCTTTGTTTTAAGGGGGAGATAAAAAGTCTTCTAAAATTTATTTTCTAAAACTAAAATGCCGCTCTGAGCCAGACAGACCCTGTGCAGCACGCCGAGAGCCTCCTCGCCTTGTACAGCAAAGCAGCCAGCCCCGGTAATGATTTAGGGGAGATTAACAAATATGTCAATGTCTATTTTCTGCTTAATTTAAAAGCGGCGTCTATAAAGATTTTTGACTTCTGAACCCTGTTCTCCTGAAAGAAAGAAGGTAAGAATGAGGAGGGGGATAAAGAGTGATTATCCTATCATTGATCGTTTGTCAGGAGCATTTCTTATTCACTGGACTATTGTAAAAAGCTAAGCTCTCGATCAATCCTGTAAGCTCCCTGCACAATTAAATATCTTGGAATGGTTTTCTTTCTTTTCTAGCCAGATTGCAGGGCCTCGGGGTTTTTAGGAAAGCAAGTCAGGGTGTGTGTGTGTGTGTGTTTAAGAATATGCTACCGAGAGGAAAATCATTCTTTTCTAGAGCTCTACTTTTGGAAAAGGCTGAAATGAGAGAAGAGAGAGGTTGCTCCATCAAACTTTCTTCCCAAATAAAAAGTCCCCATGAAATCCTAAAAATCCAACTTTATAATAAAAAATTTTAATGTAAAGAGTTAAATACAGAAGTCTGATCAAATGAGACGAGCTAACAGTTCTGAGATGTTACTATGTGCTGGTACTGTTCCACCTCATTTAATCCTCGTAACAACCCTAGAAGATCACACTATCTGACAGATGAGGAAACTGAGGTGCAAAACGAAGTAACTTGCTCTGCACCCAGTGCCGACCTGGGCTCTAACTCCTCCCACAGCTCGGAAACGGTGGGGCTGGGGTTTGGGCTTAGGTAGCCTGGCTTCAAAGCCTGTACTCTTTACAGGAAACAAGTTAAATGGACCCATGAGTGTTCGTCGGGGAGCAGCCTGTCAGGTGTCCCGAGGTCAACGTAATGAAAAGCCATGTCTCAAAAAGCTCCTGAGGAGAGAGCAGATTTCTGCAGCAGGTGGTGTTCTTTACAGCGGGACCCTGACGGAGGGAGGCCAGCCTCACCTATGGATGAGCAGGCCACAGCCTATGGAGGAGGATTCGGAAAGGGGTGAGATCTTCAACGCTTGCAATAAAAATCAGGCGTAGGCTAAAAACGTCTCTGCTCAAAGGCACTAGATAACCTTGTAGAAATCTCTTTCCCTTTCTGAGCTCAGTTTCTCATTTATGTAACAACAATACTAATCTGGCAAATAAGAAAAATGTTTGCAAAACAATGTGATATTAAAGTGTTTTTAAAAATATTTTTTAGTTATACTAAGAACCCTATGTAAATTATAACCCAATTTTAATTTTTATGGGCCTTTCTTCCCTCTAAGAAAGCCATTCACTTTGATTGGTTAAATACTTATAAAGCTAAGAAAAGAATTAGACCACCCTCCCTACTAAGCCTCAGAAGATCTCAGCTATAGGAACACACCTCAGCCTTAAGACTGAAAAATCAGTATAAAAAAGACTGGAGACTTATTAAGATTCAGAAGCATAAATGTAAGTCGCTGTTTAAAAGATCTATGTATTCATATTTCCTATGTGGAGAGAAATTTCTCTGTAAAGATAGTAAGAACAATGGGGGGAAACCCTGCAAAACTATTTCTGTATCCATAACAGGTGTGCCTTTCCTCACACAAAAGCATTCTTGAGAAACTGTGTAAATCAGATCCCGTGTTAAATGCCTTCAGGGAGCTATTTAGGAGGAACCCTGGAGTGAATCCTTTGGTAAAGCAAATAATCCTTTTGTAATGGGAATAATTTCTCCCAATGTATCTAGTTTTTTTAAAAAATCCCATTTTCATAGATCTGCTTTTCTTCAAAGGGGGCCATACCTATCTAAACACAACTTCATTTGCATATTGATTTTAACAGCAATCCTCTCAGGGGATGTTTAACCCTAAGTTTCCTGGCAATGGTGTAGTGCTCTGCTGCTCATATTTTTAAAAAGTCATTAGAGTAAACCCAGAGATTTCCAAATAGGAATAAAAATTAGATGACTCCCCCTGCAGCCCTGCACTCCCAAGCAAACACCCCACACAAAAGAATCAGGAAGCAGCACAGAATTCTCTGGGCAATATCCTGGGAGTCTTTCCTCTGTGCTTTCTCCAAGTAGCTCTCCCTGAGTTGGGCAGGTGCAGGAACAGGGATCTGGGTCAATGGGGCAAGTGGGGACAGACATGTCCTGGTGACAGCCTTCAGGCAGGCAGGAGCTTAGGTCAGTCTCAGGAAATGCCTGCAGGTCCTCTGGCTGGACAGAATTGTGAATCGCTTCTTCCTGGGAAGAGGCAAGCCCGCGTGCTTTTATAAATACAACCAGGTTAATGGCTCAGACCAAACGACCCCTTCCCTTCTCCTTCCGGAAAATACTGTCACTGTTGCACTAAACTGCATCAGACCAAGGAGCTTCTGAATCAGTGGGATGGGGTAGGTTTTAAGCTGCTGCTCATTTCAAGGCGGAGGCTCCATCCTGTGCCTGCCGAGCACAGAGCCTGTGGTTAGGTGGCCATGGTTAGTGAGGACGCTCCACGTACGATGGTGAGAGGGCCAGAGGCTCTTCCCAGACGTGGGTAGTGGAACTTCATTCTTTCCTAGCGTCCTTTCCAATAAGGGTGCTGCTTTCTGCCTCAAACAAGCAAATTTTGGCGCTCTTCAGTTGAAACATCTTGAAGATGGACACAAAGATGTGAAAACACACACAGCTCAGATACGTGATCATCTCAGCAAGAGAAGCAGCTTGGCGCCCTGCACCTGACCCCCAGGAATGTCCATTCCGTCATCCTGGCTGCTAGCTTGGGAGGAAGGCATCCTGGAGATTTCTGCAGACAGTCTACTCTAGCCTCACTGCAGCCATGACATTCCACCTGCACCTGGGGGGCCCCGGACCAGGGGTGCCGGGTGCGGGGAGGCCAGTGCTGCCTCTGCCTGTTGTCGGACAGGCACTCCCAGGGCGTGCTCCGTGTGGGCATAGCCAAGGTGCTGCATGGCAGGCTGCCCGGCTGTCTGGGGACGGGGCCGCCACGGAGATGTGTCTAGAGCACAATAAAGTTCCACTCATCGGCTCCTCTGCTCTTTGTAGAGGAGCCGATTGTACTGAGGGAGAGGGACAGTGGAGAAAGCACAATGGCTTCACACTTGAGCTGGACAGTTCTCGCTATCTAAATTGATTTGTCACCCTGACTGGTTTGGCTCGGTGGATAGAGCGTCGGCCTGAGAACTCAGGGGTCCCAGGTTCGATTCCCATCAGGGGCATGTGCCTTGGTTGCAGGCACATCCCCAGTGGGGAGTGTGCAGGAGGCAGCTGATCGATGTTTCTCTCTCATCGATGTTTCTGACTATCCCTCTCCCTTCCTCTCTGTAAAAAATCAATAAAATATATTAAAAAAAATAAAATAAATTTGATTTGTCATTTCCCTCTGAACACAAGAGGAGGGAGAGGATCGAGGTGAGGACCTCAGGTCATGCTGGCACTCGGAGGCCAGGCTAGGAAGGCCATCCTGCTCTGCAGCCAGGCTCCCTGCTCCTGTCTCTGTGAGGAGATACAATGTCACGGAGACACAAAGAGGCCTGGAAGGGGGGGGGGGGGGGGGCCTCTATCGCCAGAGGAGAAATTTAATTCTCTAAGGCAACCAGAATGGTAGGATGCTAATCTTCCCCACGCCTCTAACCAAGCCCCAGTGCCGAGAATGCAGGGGCAGAACTGGTCCAGCAATGAAAGGCTCCGGCACTGGGCTTACATCACATTTCTCTCTGGGGAAATTCTCTCCTTCACCTCTACCAGGAATCAATGTGTGTACGGTTTCCATACTGTTATAATCTCACACTGCAAACTAGTAATCCACCACCTTCCTACCTAAACTAAGCATGTAACATGACAAAAGGTCACTTTTAAAAAGTAAAAATTCTGAAAGAGATGAAGTTAACTGTTCAGAAATTAAACATTACTCATTACTTACAGAATAATAGTACTTATGTTTTTGAGCACAATCGGTGGTGCATTGGTTTGTCCAGGTCAGGGTTGGGGAACGTCTGGCCCGCAGGCAGGATAAGGTCCATGAAATCATTTGGTCTGGCCCTGCCAAGTCTTTAGGGGTGAGCTAGTTAAATGTCTGACCAAGGATAGCAGCTGATGTTCAAGTTGATAACTTTGCATGGCCTGTGAATGATGCTATAAATGCCCACATGGGCTTGGCAGAAACGGCCTGCTCTCGGTGCCCTGACAGCATGCTCCCCAGTGCGGAGGCCGATTTGGGAGGAGATTGGGACATGAGATAACACCCACTCCTGCAGGCTTTCTCCGAAACCTGGTTCTCAGTGGAATTGGCTTTTGATCACAAAGGGAAAGAATTCTTGTTTAATTTTGATCAGGCTCAGTCTTCACCTGAGGTAGAATCTGAGGAAATCCTAAGAAAAGTAGAACATAGGGAACCAGAATTTCACTCTGGGCTCCAACGCACATTTTTGTATTTGAATGATTCATTTAACTCTTCTTTTTTGCCTCAATCTCCCAATCTGGAAAACGAGGTCACTTTCACCCCTTTTGTGAAAAAGCAGTCTGGCAGTCTCTGGTTCTAGGCCCTGAGAAAGGAGCCAAAAGCCAATGTGAGCCCCGAAGGAATTGGGTCCTGGCCTGTCCTGTGACATCCCTGCGGATCTGTGTGTCACAGATGCACCGGGATGGGTCTGGGCTCCCGGAAAGACTGCCAACGCCGGAGAGACAAGGTCACTTCTGTCTCTTTCTTACTTCCTTTCCTATACCACTTGCACTAGTGGACCTCAGCCACAGAGCGTGCCCGATACCAAACATGGCCCATCTGCTTCTTCTAACGATTAAGATGGATAGGAAATTATGCCAATCTCCAGGTTTGAAAAATGCCTCACAGCGTTCGACTTGGTCCTCACATGTGCTCTGTGGGGGTCCTGTCCCCCCTTTCCAGATGAAGAAGCTGATGTTCAGAGAAGTTAAACAATTTACCTTCAGGCAACATAACCAAGAGGTGTACCTAGCTGCTTTTATTCCACACCCACTGCTCATGCTCCCAAGGAGCCTTGGGCCAGAGCCTACTTCACATTTAGCAGACTAAGGATTCTTTCTCTAGTGCCATTTTGGTCAAGGTTAAATAAATATGATTTTCTTCAATGCGGACAGTAAATTGATAATGAGATGATTTGTAACAAGTGATTAAACGGCCATCACTTGGGAATCTCCTCCCTCTTGCCCTCCTATGTTTCAGAAGTGGAAAGGTGCTGGGTGAAGGTGGGAGCGATGTCACTTCCCTTGGAGAGGAAGAAGCCTCAGCCCTCCCCCTCGCCACCCAGGCATTCCGCTAACAGATGTCCGAGAGGATCCCTCTTCCTACCACCCAGTTACTCCGAAGGGATGATAACAGCTATTGGGGGGTTAAAAAGAGGCAGTGAACCCCCAGTTAATGAGCAGGAATTCAGCAGGCAGTGTAAGATAAATGGAGCTCTCTCTGCTTCTGCTAGAGTCAGCATGAACTGCGGCCCTGCGGCTTGTTTGTGGCAAATGGAGTGCACGAAATATCAAAGGGCAGTGATCCAGAAGAAGACCGACTTTGACAAATTTTAAATTGGCCAGAAAGAAAACCAGCAAAAAAGAAAAAAAAAGAGAAAATTATGCAATTTGCTGTGTCCTGCAATTGTGGCATTGCTGCTTTTGTACAGAATTAGTGGTACAAACAGCAGCAACGATCACTGGATGCTGGGAGCAATTATGCGCCATCTAAGTGAGATGCTTATCGGTGGCTGAAGCTTTTAGCGCTTTCTCTGTGTGCAGTTGTGAGGAACTTGCTCTTGAGCTGCAGTTACTTTAATTAAAGTGTATGGGGTTGGTCAGAAGTAATTATCCTGTTGGAGAAGAAAGAGGGAAAACACCCACCTCAGTAACTCTGGGTGGCAATAGATTTTAGAGACAACTTTGCCAATTTCTTGTTGTATGTGTGCATTTCCCATAAAAGGCCCAGGCTGCGGTGGGTTAGGTATTGGTGGCTGTTGCCTAATGGCAAACAATGGGACACAAACAGTGATTATTGTCACTGTGTAGGGCAAGCGACCTGGCTCAAGGCTGCAAACCCCAGGATGTGCAAACTGTAGACTGGAAGCAAACACTCAGAAGTTTCTGCGTCTCTAAGATGGTGAGGATACAGAGAGTCCACAAATGGCACTTCATTAATTAAATTACTATTTGGAACATAAATGAGCTAGCATCTCTCTTTTTTACACTTTCCATTCACTGCGTTTCACTACATTTTAAAGACAATCTCTCTGCTTCTCTGAAAACAAAACAAACCAACAAACAAAAGAAGCTCAAGCAATTACCTTTACTAACACAGCAAGGGGCTCAATGGGAGACCTGGGCAGAAAATCAGTGTTTTAAAAGAATCTGAAACTCATTCAGACTCTGAACTCAACACAGGGCTCCCACGGTGTAGTCCGTGTGCAAATTGCAAGTGCCTTCCAAAAGTTCCACAAACAAATGAGCAACAGAGCCCTGGCTGGAGGCATGAAGCACAAAAGCTCCCAGGGCTACTGCTGCCACAGCCTCTGCTTGGAAGCAAGGGGTGCACACTTTTTATTTCCATTTCTTTAGCTCAGAATGGCCCCAGAACACCACCTGGAATGCATATAAGCATAAACAATGGACATAAGACACTGGGGGGTAGGGGAGGCCAGGGGATTGTCAAGGGCGGGGGGGGAAAAAAAGGACACATATGTAATACCCTTTGTAATACTTTAAGCAATAAAACAATACCAAAAAAAAAAAAAAAAAGAACTCCACCTGGATAGGTTTCCAGCTTTGCTATCCCATGACACTGACTCTCACATTCCTCAGAAACGAGGCAAGTTTGCCCAAAGAGACAAGCGGAAGCAGGACATTTAAGGCTAGCATAGTCTCTGACTGATTAGCCTGCCCAATAGCAGCTTCTAACTAATCATCCTTTACAATGATATCCACAAGCCTAGTAAGATGGGCTATTTGAACTATAAGGATCAGAAGAAAAATCGGGTGACTTTTGCTTTTTTAGGGCCCACTTTCCCTCCTATTACACACAGTATTTTATTCTACCAGGGTTCTTACCATATAGAGGACAGTAAATAAAGATTATCATGAATTTGATCAAATGCTTCAGTGCCTCCTCCCTTGGCCTAGAATGCACTCATTACAAATCAGTTGAATGGCTCATTGATTTGCCAGGAGCACAAGCAGACATACCCAATCGCTCAGCCAAGTGGATGTAGACGGGGTCCAACCGACGCATAGTTTTCACCAGATCCTTTTTGCGGAATTTGATTTCTACAGTCCCTTCTGGCTCCAGAACTGATGCCCTAGATCAAACAGAAAGAAAGAAAACATAACAAAACAGAAATAGAGTCCCTTTAAAGGAGGAGACAACAGAATGAGGCCAGTTACAATTTGTGGACCAGGAAATAGCTTCATTATGGTTTTGCCCACCCATGGTTCACAGACGTAATCCCAGGGAGAGAAGCAGACACCAGAGAAGTATCGCAGTGAGGTATGAGAAAGGCCTGGCAAAAGGCAATTAAAGCATTCTCATTACCACACCAGTCTACTTCCACCTCAAAGGGAGAAGAATACGGATTCCACCACCTACAGCTGATAAGGGTAATAGGAGTCCCATTATTTTCCGCTGGCAGGGGAACAACCTCCAGCCCTTAGGCCGTGCAATGAGAGGTTGATGCCGATAGTCCTACACACAGCTGCCAGTCTGCTGGCAGCACGAGGCCAGGTCAAGCAGTAGAAAAATGTTCTGCTTACTAAAGTGAAAGATCTCAGGTTACATCTAACGATGTTCTATGACCAGGAACTTACCTAAACACCTTTCTTTTTTCTAAACTTTTACATTGAAAAAAAAAAAGTACTGCTCATGGTTACTGTGTGCATGGCACCGTTCTAAGAGCTGACATAGAAACGTTCAGAACAACCCTGTGCCGTCTACATCCACTGTGATGTCAGGCATTGTTGTCCCCCATCCTACAGATACGGAAGTGAAGGTACAGCAAGTGAAGAGACTTGTACAAGTCTAACAAGGGCAGAGGTATATTTAAAACCAGTCTTGCCGAAACCGGTTTGGCTCAGTGGATGGAGCGTCGGCCTGCGGACTGAAAGGTCCCAGGTTCGATTCCGGTCAAGGGCATGTACCTGGGTTGCGGGCAAATCCCCAGTAGGAGATGTGCAGGAGGCGGCTGATCGATGTTTCTCTCCCATCGATGTTTCTGATTCTCTATCTCTCTCCCTTCCTCTCTGTAAAAAATCAATAAAATATATTAAAAAAACAAAACAAAAAAAACCAGTCTTGTTCCAAAATCTGCACGGGAATTGTCTTTGATCTGATATCAGATCAGGGGCTAGGTTAGCACTTAAAAATAATAAATTCCTAAGCACAGAACTTAAGCCTAATGATTTGACAATAAAACTTCTGGGTTCTCCTAAGCAGGTTTTGAAGTAGGAGGCTGACATGTTTGGGAAAAGAGGGACAAAGGTGTTTTAATAAAATGACTGGATATAGGAAATGGCATGGAAGATGTCAAGGAAATATGTGAAATTTACCTACTTTGGAAAGGGTTGAAAACAGATTATGAAAGGAAGCTGGACTGGATCTCTTTTACTTAAGGATGTTCAGGTATCACCTTCCAACAAAAATCTGGGATTTTCTCTTGAAGTTCTTTGGGTGCTGCAAACACTATTTTCCAGGCCTCCTGTAATGCCAGAGTAAGACACTGGACTCTGAGGGCAAAGCTCTGGTTTAGAATCACGGGATGTGGGTGCTGTGCTGGACCTCAGAGACCACCCAGCCTGTTCCACAGACAAGGAGAAGCAGCCGGGGAGAGGGAGGACTGCTCCCAGTTCCCCACTAGCCAGTGGCAGAGCTGGGTTAATAAGGCCCGAGAACCTCACACTAACAACTCAATTCTTCCCCTCCAACTTGCCTTATCCTTCCGCAACATAGCGGAAGGAGAGAGTGAGTAGGCATATCTGAACATCCAATAGGAAGAGAAATTCTCTGAGGCTGGGGGTTCCTAGAATAGAAGGCTTTAGGGTAAAAGAATCTGGAGTGGTAGCCCTGATCAGTTTGGCTCAGTGGCTAGAGCGTCGGCCTGTGGACTGAAGAGTCCCAGGTTCGATTCTGGTCAAGGGCATGTACCTTGGTTGCGGGCACATCCCCAGTAGGGGGTGTGCAGGAGGCAGCTGATGGATGTTTCTCTCTCATGGATATTTCTAACTCTCTATCCCTCTCCCTTCCTCTCTGTAAAAAAATCAATAAAATATATTTTTTTAAAAAAGAATCTGGATTGGGGTGTCACACCGAGAGAACCTGCCTGCAGCCTCATTCTGTCTCCAGCCAGCTGACACCATTTGGAAAGTCCTTTTTTTTTTGCCCTGGAGTCCTCTGGGAAAGCACAGATGCAAATCAAGTTCTCAGGAGGAAACCAGCAGCCAGAGGACCCCTAGAGGCAGTGGATGGAAATAGGAAGGAGGCTACCTGCTTTCCCGGTCAGCATACATCTCCATGTGCCGGGGGTTGATGGTGGGGTCAATCACGACCCAGGAGCCGCCCCGAAGCTCAGCATGGGGAGGGATGTAGACCATCACAGGCTGAGAGCACTCCCGTAAGCCGTCCACAATGTAAGCACCAAATTTCAGCACTTGGTCATACATATCTATGGAGAATGAGACAAATTAGAAATTAAGAAACACTGATCACATCATTGCACATATAAAAAATAATATTTAAAAGGCACACTGTGCCTCCATGAGGTAGCCGCTGACAGACCTGAGGGCTGTCCTGTTTGGCCCCCTTGAAGACCAGAGAGATTGGTAGCTCCCCCTATATTCAACAGCACAGAGAAGGGCATGGTCTTTCACAAGAATCAGTGTGCATATCCATTTCATACGCTCCCTGAATTTCTGTACCAGGTCTCACCACATTAATTCACACTTGCTCTACAAACATTAAGTATTTTTCATGTCAATATGTGATCTTTCTCCCTACATTTTCTGAAGGAACTATTCAAGCTCTTCTCAATTCTTCTCATGATACTTAGCATATGATAAGCTCTTAATATGTGCAGCTAATGGAAAAGGAGCCTTCAAAAACTGCATCTTTTATCTCTGTGTCCAGAGTGTCCTGTCCAGTGCCTGGAACATAGTGCTCACCATGTGTCTGCTGAATGGATGAGCATCTACACACTGCAAAGGATGCAGTGAGAAAGAAAAACTAATTCTTTAAAGGTTGCATTATCAGGGTTTCAGTGAGAGGAAAAAATGTAAATGCATGTGTATTTATTGGAAATGTCTCAGATACATAAAAAGAGGAGCCACCTTTTCGTTTTGCTAACGAGTACACTTTGTAATGTCCCCAAGGCCAAGAGCAGCCTGAAGAAAAGACCCCTGGTACATAAATAAAGTGAGTCCTTGGAAAGTAGGATCGGTTATTTATTTCCCAATAATTTATGAACTTCTTCCCATTTCCTAGTTCACTGCAGTCTAAACACTGCTAAAGCTTGAGGTTTATGATTCCAGATGTTTAATGAGTACTTCCGTGGAACCACAATGGATCCTTTTTAAACACCAAATAACAGGTTCAACGGAGTTCAAACTTTTCTATCAAGGAGAGGATCTCAATTTGGAATAAATCAATTCTGGAAATCCAAAGCAAAGAAGCATTTTTCAGGAAGTTAAGAGTGAACCAAATAGAAATTGCTTTCATTGTAGTAACTGGCAAATTAAACTGCCACCTTCTCCCAAGTAAAAATGGCTCTATGCACAAACCCTCCATGAGCAGAGTTCATTGCAAGGCACATGCCTTCTCCACTGCCCCAACCTGGCTGGTCTGTAAAGACTTCAAATTCCAAAACTCCAGAAGTTGCCCCAGAAAAAACTCCCTCCTCTGTGAGGAATGTGTATGACCATTTACTCTGTATTATGATCAGAGCAAAGACATTTATTCCTTTGGGAGGAAAGCAAAGACAAAAAAATTTACTGCTAATTACACTACTGCTGTATGAAAGGCAAGGAATAAAAGACTTTAAGCTTTTTACGCTAATTCTGTGGTTATGAAAATAATTGCTCAGTTCAAATTATTTTAACTAAATTAATTCTTTAGTGGATATTTCAACCAATGTTACATAATAAAATAATTGTGTAATTAGCGATACATTTTTCAGTGCTGCCAAGAGTTCAGTCTCAGAACAAGTCACAGAAAGGAGTGGCCCTCAACGGTATCACACAGAGAAGAAATGAAAGGCATAAATAAAAAGTAAAACAACAGAAAAATAGCATGAAACGGTCATCCCATGTGCAAAAGAAAAAAGTAACTTAGAAATAAATGAAGGGAGTTTCCAGCTTCTTCAATAGTTTCTTAAAGACATACTTAAATCAAAATCTGTCTCTGTACTATCTATGATTAATAGACCCAGGTCCCAAAAAGAAAGGGGGGGGGGGGGCTTTGAAGTGTACTTCCATTTGGTTGATTTAAAAAGTTGGCTTCATAGTATATGCATATAGTTTGGGATGAAATTGAGTATGTGTGCATTTCTTATTTCTGTGAAATGGACTGTGGTCTCTCTTTTTCATCATCACAGCTAGTTTAGTGAATACCAAGAAGCATGATTGCATATATATTCACACACACACACACACACACACACACACACACACACACACACACACACATATATATATATATATATATAGCATAAATTATTCAGTCATCAGAAAATCATCTTGGGAGAAACCAAGATGGCGGCATAGGTTAACGCCGGAGATTGCTGCCTCGAACAACCACTTCAGAAAAACAACTAAAGACGGAACGGACATCATCCAGAACCACAGGAAGGCTGGCTGAGTGGAAATTCTACAACTAGGAGGAAAGAGAATATCATACCCAGACTCAGAGGAGGCGCAGTGCTGAAGTGAAATACTCAGGTGCGGAGTGCACGCGAGCGGGCTGGCGGTGGAGGGCGCGGTTGTTGTTTTCAATAGGGAGGGAGTTTCAGACTCTGAGCTCCAGATCTGGACGAGTCTGTAGGGACCCAGACTCAAACGGGAGAAGCGGGACTGTCTGGCTTCGGTCGGAACTCGAAGGCAGCTTTCTCTCCGAGGTTTGCAGTGGTTGCTGGGACTCTGTGAGGCAGAGCACCTAGGGATGGAACTGAGAGCAGCCATAACTGCTCGCTCCTGCCCGCCCTGTAGATCCCCGGGGACCCGCCCCGCCCAAGCCCTGTGCAGAGCCATTTGCCGGATAGCCTCAGGCAAACACTAGATTAGCACCGCCCTAGAGATCCAGCACAGAAGCTCTCCCACTGCAGACAGAGCGGATTCTCATAGCCAGTTAGCCTGGAGGTCAAATTACCCCCGGTATTGCCGACATCAATCAAGGCTTAACTACAACAAGACTGCGCACAAAGACCACTAGGGGGTGTACCAAGAAAGCATAAAAAATGCGGAGACAAAGAAACAGGACAAAACTGTCAATGGAGGATATTGAGTTCAGAACCACACTTTTAAGGTCTCTTAAGAACTGTCTAGAAGCCGCCGATAAATGTAGTGAGATCCTCAAGAAAACTAATGAGACCCTCGATGTTATGATAAAGAACCAACTAGAAATTAAGCATACACAGACTGAAATAACGAATAATATACAGACTCCCAACAGCAAACCAGAGGAGCGCAAGAATCAAGTCAACGATTTGAAATGCGAAGAAGCAAAAAACACCCAACCAGAAAAGCAAAATGAAAAAAGAATCCGAAAATACGAAGATAGTGTAAGGAGCCTCTGGGACAGCTTCAAGCGTACCAACATCAGAATTATAGGGGTGCCAGAAGATGCGAGAGAGAGCAAGATATTGAAAACCTATTTGAAGAAATAATGACAGAAAACTTCCCCCACCTAGTGAAAGAAATAGACTTACAGGTCCAGGAAGCGCAGAGAACCCCAAACAAAAGGAATCCAAAGAGGACCACACCAAGACACATCATCATTAAAATGCCAAGAGCAAAAGACAAAGAGAGAATCTTAAAAGCAGCAAGAGAAAGAAACCCAGTTACCTACAAGGGAATACCCATACGACTGTCAGCTGATTTCTCAACAGAAACTTTGCAGGCCAGAAGGGAATGGCAAGAAATATTCAAAGTGATGAATACCAAGAACCTACAACCAAGATTACTTTATCCAGCAAAGCTATCATTCAGAACTGAAGGTCAGATAAAGAGCTTCACAGATAAGGAAAAGCTAAAGGAGTTCATCACCACCAAACCAGTATTATATGAAATGCTGAAAGGTATCCTTTAAGAAGAGGAAGAAGAAAAAGGTAAAGATACAAATTATGAACAACAAACATGCATCTATCAACAAGTGAATCTAAGAATCAAGTGAATAATCTGGTGATCATAATATCTTAATAGAATCAGGGACATAGAAAGGGAATGGACTGACTATTCTTGGGGGGGAAAGGGGTGTGGGAGATGCGGGAAGAGACTGAACAAAAATCGTGCACCTATGGATGAGGACAGTGGGTGGGGAGTGAGGGCGGAGGGTGGGGTGGGAACTGGGAGGAGGGGAGTTATGGGGGGAAAAAAGAGGAACAAATGTAATAATCTGAACAATAAAGATTTAATTTAAAAAAAAAAGAAAAAAAGAGAAAATCATCTTATTCTTATATCCAAATTACAAGTGAGTAACCTGGGGCTTAATTAAGTGGCAGAGATAAGACTTGATCCAAGATCTTTTGGGATCTAAAGTCCACATTCTACTACCTCATTCTTAACTCATCATTCTTACTGCACAGAGAGGGCACGAGGCTGAGGTAGTCTGCTTTCCAGCATTTGATACGATGGTGGGTAAAACAGAAACCAGAAGAGACTTTAATAAATGATTCAATATTTCTAAATTTCACCTGGATCCTTTGAATGGCCAGAAATGGTACTGACGATACTATCAGCTTGTATCAAACAATTATCTTTCAGGCCCCAAGACTGAGTAGAAAAGGGGCATCAAGGTTTATCACAGCTGACAAACTGGGGACTGAAAAAAATACCTCCATCTAACCTGCAATACCAACAGACCCACAATCCAACCATCAAAACACCCAACAATCAACAAAGGCTACTGAAACATAAACAAACTCTACAAACAACAGGCTCACACTGAATCACAGCTGCCCAAGCCAGACATTCTGAAAGGCAGGTTGAAGCACTTGGCAACAATCTGACACATACTTGTCTGAAATCCATTTTTAAGAGACAGAGCAAAATCACCGCCAAGAATAGCAAGGGAGGGGCTCTCCCCAAGGGTTTAGGCTAGACATCAGTCTACGGAATTTTAAAGCTATGCATATGCTGACTGTCAATTCTCAGGCCATAAGAAATACAACTGGGAATGGAAAATACTGATAGGTTCTTTACTGGAGAGGCAGGAGCTTGGAGCTTTCCAGCATTCTGAGCAAAGAACATCTGCGTGAACGGGGATCACGCGGCTCTTCCAGTGTGTTCTCAGCACCCAGACACCAACCCTGCCCAGGGCCTTCGCTTACACAGCGTGGATAAACCCTGGCCACCACATGCACAAACAAGCAAGCAGGGTGGCAGGGTGTTTGCACAGTGCCCCACACTCTGGAAGCTAGAACAGATCATACTGACTTGGGGAGAGATTATCTGTTAGAAGCTGAAGGTAAACATTAGGCATAACCAAGCTGCACACACATGCTGTCTCATGAGTTCATTATGGCTGGCTGACACTCTATTTCAACATCCAAGTAATCAGAGGCTTTAACATAAGACTTTCATTCCAGTTAAAGTTTTCAATAAATGTTTTTTTTATTGTTATTTATAACCTGTCCCAGGAAAAAATAATAAGTATAACATGAAAAGCCAACTGAGAGTGACCCTGTAGCACCAGCAGTGAGGCGGCTTAATATCACTGGGATTTGCATCCTATCAAGCTATTCATGCTGAGGCTGGGACCCTGGTGCTAATTTCTAGTAAATTTCACGCTTGATGTCTCCCTGTTGTGGGTCATTGCCGGTTCGTCTAAATAAACTGCTTCCAAATGGCTCTTCCATCTAAATATTCAGCCAGTTTTTATAATTTAATTTTGCATTATGCTGAATAGCCTTCCGGCCAGATAGAACTCATTGGGAAAAAAGCACCAATACCAACTTGACATGCTTTTATTTATTTATTTATATTTTTACTGCTCGAATTAGACCTCCTAGGCCGACTAGTAAAGAGTCCCCCCCCCCCCCAATAATGTCAATTTTCAGCATAGCAAGAGCTGTCTCTAATCTTTTCCTACTCATTACACACAATTTTGGAGTCATTTTACCCACAGTGCAGTCGGCTCCTGGCTGTGTGTTTGTGTGCACTGAGGGATGGCATAATTGTTTATTTTCCCTCTCTGCATAATCTCCAGCCAGTACTGAAACCAAAACTGCAAACATCTCCCCAAGGGATATGGAATGACTCTGAGCCTAGGTCCCGTTACATGAGATAATATGTAGAGAACATCCTGACTGTATGTAAATACGAAAGGCTATGCTCTTCCTCCCTCTCCTACTTTCACACTGATCTCTATCTTCCCCAAAGCTTTTTTGTCTTAAATAATGTGTAAATGAATGTAGCAGCACCAAAATTCAGAAAGTTGGTCTACAGCAGCCCAATAACTCATTTTTGACCAGAAGTAGGGGGGAGAGGAAAGGGGGGAGTTATTGTTTAATGGGTACAGATTTTATGTTGAGGATGATGAAAAAGTTGGGTATATACAGTGATGATAGTTACCCAATATTGTGAATGTATTTACTGTTGCTGGATTGTACACTTACAAATTGTTAAAATAATAAAATGTTATGTATATTTTACCACAATAAAGAACTGTAACTTATTTCTGAGCTCTTCTCACAATAACCAACTCCAAAGCAGAGGGGAAGCAGGTGAACAGTAACTTTCTCAGGAATCTAGATCCTCTATTCTAGGGGTATTCTAGCAGATCAGGTCCGGTCCTAGGCTCTAAAAATCAGCCAACTGTGCTATATGAAGTCAGACAGATCCATGTTCCTTTCCCAAATCTGTCATTTTTAGCTAAATGATCTTGGCAAATATACTTAACCTAAGTCTCAATTTATTTAAATTACAGATAATAATATAACCGACCCCTTAGAGGTGCTTGTTGTGATTATGTAAGATAATGCATGTGAAATGGTGAGCACAGCGGAAACTGTGAAATGGTGAAAAGAGCTCAGTGAATCTTAATTGTTGTTGTTCTTACTGTTACAGGGCTAGCAGCCAATCCAGACCTGGGATCAAATATGTAGCAGAATTGAAGCTTTTCCTACAAGAGGCACATGGCAAACTTATGATCTCTGAATTCGTTAGACAAAATAGCCAGGCTGACTTACTCCTAAGTAATATGCAATGCCCCCTGCCCCTCAGAAGAGATGTAACTAAGAAGTAATAGCATTGCATTCTCTCTTAAATCTTAATGTAAATCTTACAGCCAAGGAATTTGGGATCAAGTGAAATCTGATGCTAAATGAACTTCATATATATATATATATATATATATATATATATATATATATATATATAGGGTTTCAGGCCCCTTTCCCCCAAACTTAATATAGCATCGTCCTCTTTTGAACACGGTGGTATTTTGTTTATACATTATGACTTTATCATTCTGCCCAGGACATTTTTCTTAATCCCTTGAGGCAGTGTCTGTTTCTGACTTGTTTTTGTTTTGTCTGCAGTAGCTAGCATAGTTCCTTGCATATAGGAAGTCAATAAAAATTTGTACGATTGACTTATTTAACCTATACTTTCCATGTCTCATGGTATTTCCACCGATTTATTATCTTGGTTAAAAAAAAAATTTCACCTTGATAGTCTATAAAAGTATGCAAACTTTAATTTGCATTTATAGTCTGTCTCTCCTAAGAAAAGTGTAAAATGTGGTAGTTCTCCAGCAAATATGGGCAAAGGGGTACTTTCCAACTACAGTAACAAAAAATCGTCTTAGTCGTCTACATTTTGCCAGGAAAGCCTGGCCATCCAGGGCTTTTCCTAGCCAAGCAAGGAAAAGTTGTTAGCATAAGACTCGAGAATCTCTCTCCACACAGACCTGGTAATCTATAAAAGGGTAACTTCCTGTTTCCTCCCTCAGAGCTAGAGATGCCCCTGCCCAAGGCATTTCGGTGTCCTTCTCATCACTCTATTTACTCCAGCAGTATCAATTCCTCCCTCCTGTTCCCCTAACCCATCCCCCACTACACTTCAGAACCCTGAGTCCTGTGACACTCCTCGGCACACGCATCCTCGCCCGGAATGTTGTTCTGGCCTTAGCATGGCCATGAGTCTCTGCCACTGGAGAGGCGCTCGGCTACTCGAAGAGGCAGAGCGTGTTTCCCGTGGTGTTTGTTCCCCGAACTGTCTGCAGTGGTTCTGTGCACACAGGATTCTCAGTAAATGGGGACACTGGCTGCCTAGTCACTAAGCAATTCCCACAACAGAGAGCCCAGCCTTTAATAATGGTCTAATAGGCTGGAGCCCAGGCCCAGGGCTGCTGTTGGATAATAATAAAACATATCACAAATTACCACCAAGAACAGCCACTGCTATAGACATTCTTAGTTTTCTTCTGGTAAAGGCTAATTTCAGTATATGTCTTGGTCATTGTAAAGTGTTAGAGAGTAAAGTCAACAAAAAGTTTGTCCAGAAAAGAGGGATCATGTGTTTCAAGGACCATCATTCACCTGTGAAAGCTAATCCATAAGAGCAGTCCACCTAGATAACACTAGCAGATTGTTCTGATATTTTGTATGGAATTGTAAAACATTGAATTTTCCCATTCAGGTTACCACGCAGAAGATATCTCAGAGGATGCACAATCCCCCAAAAGCCTAGGACCATGGTCGGCAAACTGCGGCTCGCGAGCCACATGCGGCTCTTTGGCCCCTTGAGTGTGGCTCTTCCTAAGCCTTAGGAGTACCCTAATTAAGTTAATAACAATGTACCTACCTATATAGTTTAAGTTTAAAAAATTTGGCTCTCAAAAGAAATTTCAATCGTTATACTGTTGATATTTGGCTCTGCTGACTAATGAGTTTGCCGACCACTGGCCTAGGGTGATGGGCCCCCAGGACACTCATAGGCTCTGCCCAGTATAAGCCCTCCCTCCCTCTGCTGCAGGGTACAGGGGAACCAGTGAGGCCCCAGCCCAGAGCCAGGCACTCACCTTTCATCCCACCAGAGAAGCCTCTCCAGTTAGCAAAGACCATCAGAGGCAGCCCTTCACGGTTGAAGTCCTTGACAGCCTGATAGGTTTTAAATGCAGAGTCTGGGAACCAAACCTGACCAGCCTGCTGGATTATCTATTGGGGAAAGTGAAAAAGGAAGACACAATTTGAGGGGGAATCTGTCCAAGGTGAATACGGTTTGATTAAAAATTCAAAATCAAACTAAAAAAACAAACAAACCACAAAACAAAAAACCCCACCAGGTTTGTTCATCATAAAGATGTTCTTTGAAGTAGGAAAAAAGATCCTGGATCTTTGACTTTGTTAAACAATCCTCTTTTTGATTGCTGATGACACCTCCACTCTTTAGTCAAAAGAGAGAAACCTACTACTTCTAATGGAAGGATGCACTCAGTACCCTTGCTTTCCCAGGGCAACCTTAGTCTCAACTCCTCCAAGTGGCCAACTGCACAAAGGCTCCAAGTCCTTCACCTCTGTGCTTAGTGCAGCTTTTCCTTTTCTGTGGTTAATAAAGGGACACTCATTGTGACCTTGCTGAATAACCTCCTCCCCGATCTCCCCACGACTCATTTTCTGGATCTTGTCAGGATGTGAAAATGCTATCCATCCTTTCTAAAAGGACAGGCAGTGGTGTTCACAATTTGGCAGACTCCACTATTAATTCTAGCAGTAGCTCTTCCATGAGTGTGTTCAGAGAATCTGAGACCAAAGAGCCCTTGGCATTGTCTCGGCTGCCTTTCTCTAAGACCACGTCCCCAACTATTTTCCAGCATCAGCAAGACAACTGTAAAGGCCTATTTAATTTTTCAAGCAGAATTTATCTTGAAGTACATTTAGTGTCATCTTAAGAGCACAAGATGGTCGGAACTCATTCACGGCTGCTGACTGCCCTTCCCTCTAAAATTGATGGTTTGCAGTGCTCCCAGTACATCCACAGGCTCTGCAGATGGGCAACACAGCTCCAAGCACAGGCGTATACTGTACTCGGGGTGACCTACCTTGGCTTCAGAATCCAGGTTTGCAGGATCAGCTGGGATACTGAGTTCCACTGTTCGGGTTTCTACGGCAACTACTCCCACAGGTATTCCTCCTAGCCTGATAAAAAATGAGCCACATAAGAGCCTAATGTGTGTCAACATTACAGCTAGTCATTTATTTTCCAATCCCACCTCAAAACATTGGGGTAAAAACTAGTAATACAGAGAGCAAGGGGAAGTCAGACTCTTCTAGGAGTAAGAGACTCCGGATTTGGTGAATATGGTAAATTTTTGTAAATACAACAGAAAACTAACCTCAGAAGCACTCCAATTCTCCACCACAGGATAAATTCAAACAGAGGGTTGCACTAGGGGAGCCTCTAGCATTCAGACTCAGCAGCCTAGCTTGTGCACGCATGTGCATTCACACACATCTGTCTCTGTGGTTGCCCAATGGAACTTCTCAATTCACCATAAAGTATCTTTTTGATGAAGATGGAGGGAAATGGTCCAAACGGTAGTAAGAAGCTGAAACTCTCACGAACTATTTTAACAAATGATGGCATTGCTGAAACAGTGCTGTAGTTTCCTATGGAGTACTAATACTGTGGTTCCAGATAGGATCTGAGGGTAGGTGTCACCACTAGGCATGTGGATGGGGAGTGTGTAGGTATGTTATGGGGATGAAGAAAAATGTGTCAAGTGTAGGCAGGTGGTTAAACAATTTAACTTTCTTCTTCATTAGAAAAAAGCAATGGGATAGAGAAAACTTTCTATAGTAATCTTGGTGAAACAAATGATCAGTATTGAAAGTATATATTTTAAAATTAAGCTACATTAATTTTAACAACTGTCCAGGAGCTCAAAGCCTTCACCCGCATCCATGATATCCTCCCAACTTGGTCCTCATAAAGAAAGTAGAAATCGAGAAGCAGGGGAAGCGGGAGGGGGATGGGGACAGAGAAAGAGAACTGCAAGGTACAGGGCGAGTCCTTACTCAGAAATGTAATTCAATCTTCACTCTCACAGCTGCATTCCTTGGGGTTGGGACTGGGATGGCTTATAGTCTCTCATCCCCCCATAGCATCTCCATAACAAACTTTTCCATGAAGGATGGTCTTTGGTTGTTACACTGGCTACTGGAAATGGATTCTTATCATCACAAGAGGCCTGACAGGGGCCTGAGTGGGGACCACCCACCCCCTTGTCACTTGCCTGCACTGAATCAGAATCAAAAGCCCTCTAGACAACCAGACAATGAGCTGGAGGTACACAGGAGAGTTTAGAAATATTTCTGTTCACAATGATTAACAATCCAACTGGAAACTTGTAATTGCAAAAGCCACCCTAAATCGGTAACTTATAACTTATATATTAGGGCCCATGTGACCTAATAAAGAACATCTTTATCCGAGTATTACAGTTATTTATTGAACTTGAAAACAGCTCAGAACAACTTCTGTTTTCTATTATACTTCATATAAATTTTATCAGGCTAGCACATGAAGATGCTACATCTTGTTTTATAGTGTGTCCCTGGACAAGGTGCCATGGAATAATAAAAGACAATTTACAGCCAATAGCACACATATTCCAAACATACATACCAAAGATGAGTTTTGGCAGCACTTACAGTAACAATCCCAGAAGAATACATTTATATTTATTTCTCGAAATGCCATTGCTTTTGAAAGAAGCTAGCTCCATTTGTGTTTTATATACTTGTGAGCATGTGTATGTGTTTGGAGCAAGAAGCCCAGAACTCATCAGATGGAAAGAAAGAAGTCAGAGTGAGTGTCACAATAAACAATGGCGGAGCTAGCCAGAGCCACACTTGACTGATCTTGCTCACAGACAATCCCTATTCTTCCAATCATAAGGGTAAAACATTATTCTCTTGTTTCCCATGGGAGAATATTAAAGATCTTAACAAAGGTTTGGCTTTTGGAGGGTTAAAAATCTGTCAGGTTTTTTTACAGACAAGAAAACTGAAGCAGAATAGGTAGGAGGAAAATTTTCAGAAAAGTTGGTCTGAATGTGGTGGGAGGGACTCTCTATAGCAAACTGATAGGTCCCGGGTAGAAGGGCTCTCTCCTCTAGTGCACGCCCTCCCCCCACCCCCCCAGTGGGAATTTTTCCAGGCACAAAGAATTCTCACTGGGACCCAGAAGCCTGGGGTTAGGTGGAAGACCCGAGACACGGCGAGAGGAAAACGGAGCCAGTCCCTGTGGGCTTGTCGGGGCTAACTCCCAGCCTGCCTCTTATTCTTGCCACAGGGGAAGATCCTGTCTGTGGGATTTGCCATCTGATGGCTCCTTGTCACTGGCAGCACAAGCCATACTGACCTGCTGTACTGAGAGAACCACAAAGCCTAGAATTATTTTCAAGGCTAGAATCTAAATCTCAACCCGCTGTGGCGTGTCTGAGAATCTTGGGCAGGTGCCACTTTTCACTGAGATAAGAGAAACTGATTGCCCGAGAGGAAGGTGAGCTCCAGATGTGGGTCCCGAGGGCAGCAGGTCTCTGCAGTGCAGGATGAGAGTAAGATCGGCCGTGGCAGGCGCTCGTAATGGGAGCGCTACAGATTATTTCGTGTGGAGCTTGCTGTTGAGTGAAGCACTTCTTAGAGTGGGTATTACAATCTAACAGAAACTTTAATTTCCCATTTGAAAAATACAGGTATCCCAGCTTATTTTACTCACTTCTACTTCAGGTAAACTCTGTTTTGGGGTAATTCAAATCTGACGATAAACCAATATAGTGCCACTAACTTGTTACTTAAATAAGCTCGATGACATGAAGGAACTTCTTTCAAGTTACATAGAGAAGTAGGTGAGACTGAGTTAGTTGTCACCTACTTCTGAAAGAAAATGGTCTTTGGGAAGGGGGGTGGTCATGGCGGGCTGTAGCTATTTACAGCCCCCAAACAGTGTTTCTCTCAGCATTATAACGAGGAAACTGTCAAAACTAGACTTTAGATTAAACGCATCACTGGAGACACGCACTGAATGACTGCTGGGAACTGGTCTTCCAGTCATGCTGCCTCTGGAATGATCATGATCCAATATTCTTAGAAAGTTTAGACAAAGAGAGCATTGTTGGTAAGAACCTGTATAGTCCTGGCCCTTTCCTTTCTTGTTTTCATTTGGGAGGAAAAGGAGCTTCCAGAACAAAAGAGCTCTTACCTGGCTCTGCCAACCACCACGGTCTGGGCCCAAGGCTGCATGATTTCCGAGAAAGACCCATAGTCAAAAAATCCACTCAACCACTGACCTTTCTGGGCTACAGAGGAAAAGAAAGAGAACAAACCAATTCACTAAAAATGCACTGGAATTCGAAAATTTAACATTGGATTTGGGGGAGTATTTTGGGGAGTTTGTTGTGTTTTTAACCATATTATAATAGATGGAAGCATTAGGCAGCTAAATATTCATCTGCCTTCAGACATCATCTCCTAGTTCATTTGCTAGACTGCATAGATTCATTTATCAGCAAAAGCATCATTTATTGTTAAACGATGGGGTTCAGCTAGCAGAGAGAGTTTGCATTGCTTTTAAATAAATAACTTGGCTTTTTCAAAACATCACAAACATTTGTCAAAACGCAGCCAAGTCGTTAAAGATGTTTTCAAAATGTCTACTTCTATTTTAAAGCTTAGCTTACAATTTTGTTTGATTTCACTGATTTTCTTTTAATGGAAAGCTGAAGACCACCAAATGGTAAGTATTAATATTCAGATGAGGACCCAAATTTGGGGAAAAGAAAAGGGACTCAACTTTTCTGCTACAAAAGCAACAAAATATACTTCCTCTTTATTTATAGCTGACCAAGTATAATCTCTCCACAAGAAAGGGCCATGCCTACATATAGACAGATAGGAAAAATTTAATGGTTAAGATGCATATACTTACTGTCATTAACCTCCCTTGCACATAGAGTTTCCTTTACTGGCAGTACATTTAACTTTGAACACCTTAATTTAAGGAAAAAAACAACAAACCCTTTTGTCCAACAGGTATCTGTGTTTGACCAGGGCCCCATAAAAGCTTCTGCAAATAACCGTCTCCTAGCGTGCCCTCTCAGCTCATGGCTTCTCAGTGATTCTTCTAATTTGAACATGGCCCTCCGCCCCTTAAAAGCCCAAGTCCAAAACCAATTAAAAGTGGAGATCCGAGCAAGCTAACCTCTGCTGACTTAAACAGGATGGAGAGTGTTTTATCAAGACTAAACTTGTAATTATTGTGTTCTACATTCCTTGCCTCTATGGCCCCAGTGTAAAATGTGATCATCCATTTCAAAATTATCTCTCTATCGTGAGCCCAAAGCCGATCGTTTAGATTCTGGTCTCGTGTTGGGCGTCAGTTTGAAGAATATCACAGCACTATCTCCTCTAATAAATGACTTTAACTTTTCACCTAGAAGATATCTGCTTTAACTTATCACAGGGAATCATCTGCTTTCCTTAACGTTTCCACTAAATTAAAATCCGAAGTCACTCGATTTGGGAGCGAGTGTTAGCTGCACACAGACAGCAGGATGAATGACTAGGGAGTCCATGAAAAAATATTAACCCAAACCCAGAAAACTTAGTCTATCACAAATTCCATTTTACTCTGTAGATCTCATTAATAATGGCCAAGATAATGCCCCACCTTCCCCCATACATGCCTCATACCTGTTCACCCCATGAAAGAGAGCACATTTTTTGATGACGGTTCTAAACCACGTTTCTGAATGCACCAGGATATTGTAATTTTAACTTCATCTACTTGGGTCATTTTATGATTCGTACTTCAATAACAATAATTTAGAATTATAAAATTCATTTCAAAATGGAAATGTTTTCTTCTTTAAAAACCTTCCTGCCTTATTTATCAACTGGGGGCTATGGCTATTACGGGGGGGGGGGGGGGGGCTGCTTTACTGCCCTCAGAGAGCTGGTCATGTTCAGTTCAAATGTAGAACTTAGAAGCCAGCTCCCATGGCTCCCCATGATTCCTAGGGGAACAGTCACTGAATCTTGTTCTGAATTTTCTCACAAAAGTCCTGGATTTTATCTCGGGTTCATAGTACTTAATATAAAAATGGTATAAAAAATGAGAGGTAGAGAAATTACAATGGTGATTTTTCTGGCTACGTAAGAAAAACTATTTAGTCTCATTAGGATTAATAAGAAAAGGTACTGAAGACAACAGATAAAATTTTAAATTAAAATCAACCTTCCTTTGGTGATTTTTCTACACTATCTATAATTAGGCTTCAGATTTAGCCCCAGCTCCTAAGTAATAGCTGTGTGACCCTGTGCAAACCATTTAACTTCTCTGAGCTCCTAAAATGATGATCTCTTTGTAGCTGTAAGAGGCAGCAAGCCCAAATAAGATAATGTATATAAAATGCTTTATCATCCCACCTGGCTTAGAGTGGGTGCCCACAAAGGTTGATTAAGTCTTCCTTATGAAGACCTCTTTCTCTTTCAACAAAAATCATAATTGATTCAAATTTAATTATCCCTTTAAGATATAGCCTTTCTTTGCAATAGTTGCAATAAACATACAAAAAAGAACAAACACTTTCTTAAACAATTTGAAACAATAGATTCTAAGTGGAGCAGGGGGACTTGGGCTTCACAGAAGAACTTCCTAATGAGTATGGTTTGTGAAACAGCCAAATGGACTGACAAACAAAAACACACATTTGCCTTAAATGGAGTTACCTTTGTTTGTTTCTGTTTGGAAAGTTAAGATAAAATCAGCCCCAAGACAGAAGGCTATATTAGAGAAACATGGACGAAGAGCTTGTTCTTGCTCTATATATTGGTAAAATTAAAAATTCTGGACAATCTCTTCATGAGTAGATGATCTTATATTAATAACTAAAGCAAGTGCCAACACTATTACCACTATCGTAAGAAACGAAGGGTGCATGCAGGGGGGCTCAGCAGTAGCTCGCTGAGAAAGGTGTAGTCACACTTGACAAGGAGGGGTCCCAAAGACCTTTCTAGCACCGACCCAATTAACCTATTTATAGAAACTAAATGCCTGAAGATTCTGGTCCCATAGTTCTATGACTTTATGACTTAATTTAACTGCTTTAAAGTCCTTGAGCCCATTAAACAGTAAGTGCTTTAATAGCAGAAGAAACAGAAGCAATGCTTATGACTCAATGGCTGATTTGCAAATCTCATCTCATTTTTCATTTGTTCTTAAAGAATTTTCCACCTTTTTCTTCAGATTTTTCTTACTTCCAGGTACTTAGTAGCTGTTTTCTTTGTCACGTGCTATTGTGCAGAGATTGGTCTGTGCTTGGGAAGAAAAACCCTGAAAGCTGGAGGGCCAGGGACCACAGAATCCTTAAACATATACATACTTGGGTGAGGACGGCCTGCCAGCATCCATCGAGGATCATATGGGGCCTTTGTGGGGACAAATTCGATAATTCTATCTATAGGATCCTTGGAGTTCAGGATAGGAACAGAACTGTTCACGTTCTGAAAGGAGATTGGGAGGGAAAGAGCACAGCAGTCAGTAAACGTCAATCCAGCGCGGCAACAGTCATTACAAAGACAACAGGGCCCTCATGCGGAGTTACCCCCATGAGCCCCAATCAGCAGCTAGAAGCATTCCAAGGGCATGCCAGGCCCTGAAGAACAGGAGCAGGTCTCAAGTTCCATGTAGGACTCTGGCCCCAAGTGGTGCCTTCTGACTGATTGCAGTGAAGCCTGGGCATTCTGGGAAGCTTCCCAGAGGGAGGGCTGGGTATTACAAAGGAGAAAACCCACAGTGAGGAGAAAGCCTTAATATGCTGGGATCTGAGCCCAGGGAGGCCATGGAGACTCCTGTGGCTAGAAAACATCAGAAAGGGGCCTAACCAATGAAATTTGAAGATTTTGTTGTTGTTGTTTAATCCTCATTGGAGGATATTTTTTCCATTGACCTTTTAGAGTGAATGAAAGGGAGGGGTGGGGTATAGACAGATAGATAGATAGATAGATAGATAGATAGATAGATAGATAGATAGATAGACAGACAGATAGAAACATGAATGTGAGAGAGTCACATCAATTGGTTGCCTCCCACACCCATCCCAATGGGGCTGGGCATTAAACCTGCAACCCAGGTACATGCCCTTGACCGGGAATTGAACCCATGACCCTTTGGTGCACGGGCTGACGCTCCAACCACTTGGCAACACTGGCCAGAGCCCAAAGGCATTTTAAAGGTAGAAGGCAAAAGATGGCTCTAAGAAAAAAAGAAGTCAACAGCTTTCCGAGGAACATTTCATAAAGGATTCCTGCACTATGAGGAGTTCTCCAGTGCAGAGGCAGCAGCTGTGGTGGAAAGGCCGGGTTCTGCAGGCTCACCTTAGGCATGTATGATAGCCAGTGCAGGATAGTGAAGACCCCCTCAAAGTCATCACAAACGGTGCTGTGGGTCACCCCATTGTTGTGCATGATCTGGATGCCACCGAGCTGGTTATTGGAGGTATATACTTCCCGCCCGAGGACCTGGAGAAACGAGCAAGAGACATTGGTCTTGACAGAAATAAAGGCCAAGTCTATTTTGTTATTCTCACTAAAAAGGGTTCTTTTCTCCCCAAGACAGAGATTCCAGCTTCTGTGGTTTGTTTGAAGGGACTATCTGGACCTTTGTCCTAAAAAGGAAACTTAGAAAACAAAAAAGGATTTTAAACAATCACATATATTATTGCAATTTAAAAACGAGCAAGCCTCTCCCTCTCTTTCTCCTAACTGCCAAAGATATGCAGCATCCTTCACACTGAGCTGAAACCACAGCGGTGGGCGAACCTGGGGCCCAAGACAGCAGCTACCACAGCATCTGCAGGCTGGCGGAGTTACTGTGCATGTACACAAAACAGGTAATGTGCCCGTCTTCTGACAATCTTCAGTCACAAGTCTCAGTTAAAAAAGTGCTGTGAGGTTTAGATTCCCTTTTTTAAAGGATTACTTTTTCCCTTGTATTTGATTTTTAAAGCTGGTCTCGATACATAAGCCCTAGGGCTGGCAAAATCCTGAAGCATGTCATGATACAGACATGAACCCTCGAGTCTATAGTCCTTTGTGTGCTGGGTGCAGGGCAGTGATTTATACTCGAGCCCGCCTCTCTCCCTCTGTCCTTCCCTCCCAAGGCTCCTGGGAAGTCGGAGTCTCAATCCCAGGGCTATCCCTAGAGTTTAACCCTTGTGAGGTGGAAGGCAGGCACCTGCAACTGGAAACCACAAAGTTTCCGTTAAAGAAGAAAAAATATTCTTGAACTTGGAAATTGTAGGGTTTCTTTTTCTCTTGAAGATTGGTTAGTAATTCCTTTCAGGGAGGGAGCTTTTCTGACGCAGCAGATAGAAGCTGGGCAGCCTGATCACTGGCTATCGCAACTGCTGAGTGTTAGTAATTGCCAGTCATCTAGGGTAGCCCTGGAGAGCTCTAAACAGTTGTAGAGCGCTTACTGTATTTTACTTCTTTCCCTCTCCCCTCCTCCTTTAGAAAATAACCACAACACAACATTTCTTCCTTACTAACTTTTATTCATTTCCAGCCTCTGGGGAGAACCTAATAAATGAAAGACCAGTAGGTTCTGTATATGCCCTTTGTGCCCCTTCTGGTTAGGAGCTCCAAGAGGTTCCCCCGCCTGCTGAATCAGCCCCTACATTAAGATCCCCCAAAGGCTGAGGAAGTTGGTGACCAAGTAATCACCTCAGTGTGACCCTGCTGGCCTCAGTTCCATTTAACTTCAGCAAGGACGGGCAGAAGAAACTCGCCTGAAAAGCATATGGAAAGCAAAATTGCTCTCAGATCGCTGCTTCCCTTGATAGGGAAGTGCCGAGAACAAGCCTTTGCAGGAAGCCCTGAGCTAAGCAACATGCCGGCAGCTCCTTTGAAGGAGCCTGGGAAACAGCGGAGGCCGTATCTGACCACTGGGCTCCCATCCTCCTCTCAGCCTGTCTTTAATCTCAGCCCAGGCCGGCGGCTCTTTTCTCATTCTCCTGCTGTCTCTTTCCATTTGCCCTCTCTCTGACTGATACACTGATCTCTCGGTCACTCGGCTTTCTGCTCCACTGAGTCCATATTACTAATAACACCTCCGCCACGGCCAGTTTACCTCATGAAGGCAGGAGCACATCATTACAAAATAAACTCATAACTTTGACATTCTAGCAAATACATGCCGTTTGTTATTTTTATGGCTTTAGTCTTTCTAACAGGCAGAGGGCATCACATACCTGTTTCATTTATATCTTTAAATGTGTACACATATGTACACATGTATCAGGAAATAAAACAGGACAAAAAAAACCCAAGCCAAAGCAAATATCCAAAGCAGGGAATGGATGGGGGAGACCCTGATGGACGCAGAAACCCTGTCACTCGGGGAGGCCATGCTCCGATCTGGCTCCGGTTTTATGGACGTCATAAACCTGATGGCCCACAACTGGTCCTTCTGGGACAGACCGCCTCTCTGCCAGAAGTCATTCGGTGTGATCAGCAGTATTTTTAATTATTAAAATAAAGCTGAAAAGGGGGGGGGGGGGATAAAAAGGAGACACTGTGCTGACTGAATACCTGACATTTACCATCTCTGTTAGGAGCCAAGAACTTGCTGCCTGAGAGAGAGAGCTGGACCATTTTCTACTGAGAATCACTATTTTCTTTCCTATGAAACACTGCCTCTAGTGCTTGATAATCTCCAGCAACTTAGAATTTCTCCAAAATTAGTAATGGACCTACGAAGAACCCGCGAAGAGACCAGAGCACACCAAGAGCAGCACAGCCGATGAAACACACCTTCCTCAGAGTCCTGGCCCCGCCTTTCAAAGAAATAGAGCATCCGTAACAGGGCTACTCCCAGAGGCTCTGTCACTTGCCCATTCTGCCCCATATTCTTACAAACTAATGGAGACAAACTGGGAAGGAACGAGAATTTAGTAACTTCACATGTCTTCCCTTTACTCAGGTTCTGATGCTTTGTTCTGAAAAGGCAGCAGTATTTCTACACTTCCTCTCCTCTGGATTCAGAAAGAAAACTAACTGGAGCCAACCACAACCAAGAACATTATTTCTGGGCTAAACAAATGTTTTTCATGTGAGAAGATTCATTTAATTTTGGAATTAAAGAGAAAAAGAACAGGGTAGATAAATAGTGTATCCGAATGGCTCTCTCTGACCAGCCTTATCTTAGGAGGTCGGGGGTGGGGAGGGGAAGGACACAGAAGTGAAACCTGCCTCACTAGCCACAAGCAAACGCTAGCAATCATAGCTACTTAACAGTCGGTGAAGAGAGCGCTGTACCCTCCAGTTCATCTTCAATGACCGTATGTTTGGAGCACGCACCAGTAGAAGGAGGGCGCACACAATAGCTCCTGATTTATAGGGGTCATTGCTGACTCAAGTGGTTTTAATGATTTTAGGATACTTCAGAACAAAAGCTCCAACCAAAGAAGCAGAATCTGGGCTAGGACAAAACCCATTCTGCCTAACTCAGAAAGGATCAGCTGGAACAGTAACACAAACCCCGATCCGGCTCGAGGAAGACAAAGGAAGGAGCCCACATAGACAGAACCACTATTTAATTCCTCCATATGTTGCCCTACCAACCTTCTACAGAAAAATATGAGGTAAACAACTCTCATCACCATAATATTTTCATGAAGAAGATGCATTTCATTCATTAGTTTTTTCCAACTTTGACATATGCATGTGTATATAAGCTGCTGCTGTGTTTCATTCCCCAAATTATTTCTCTCACATTTTTCTACTGCATGACACAAACTTTTAATTTATCTGTCCAACAAGCATCAATAACCACTTAAGCACAGGAGCTATTCAGATAGAGGTGACTCTCCTGAGGCCACACCTTGCTGCTCCCCAGGTCTAAAGTGGAGAAGCAGTACCATGTAATATTAAAAACAGGCACCATCTGAAGCGAGCCCACACCAGCACAACTGAATAAAAGCTGAGTCTGAGGTGAAAGAGGGTATTCATCCCCCCTCAATATAAACTTAAGCCTCACCCAGCATTCATTAATTGGGGCTGGCAGACCTGAGAGTTAAGGGCACTGCATAAAAGCCAGTGATTAGCAGAGGCACAATTGTTAAAGGCCCCACCAAAGATGCTATGTAGCCTTTAGAAATTCTGAGATACACAGGAAGTGCAAATGAATGCAGTCATACATGCATGCGAGGCCTCCGCAGCCCTTGCTGCTTATCTAGAGACACTGCAAACAGCTCGGGTTTACCATAGCTGACAGGCAACGGAAACAGTCTAACATACCGCCTGCTCTCTCCCTTAAATCCCTTTTTGGAGATCGAGATAAACACGTTCTTCCTTTCCCCGGTGCCCGCCTCCTGACTGAAGTGGCAGAGCACTGTGAAGTTTTGTGCAAATGAAATCACTATGTAATACTGAATGAGTGTAGCATTTACTTGTCAGGATATTTGTCAGCACAGACATTGAGATTTCCAAGTTTCACAGATGCAACTTCGTTCAGTTTTTTTAAAACACTGCTTTTGTCCTGATATACACATTATGCTGGGGACCCTCAGACTTATAGGCAAATATTTGCAATCGTGTGCTCAAGATGTGAAAAATAATGATGCATATCGATGCAATAAAAAATGAAATCTACCAATGCTTTCCCCCTTTCTCCAATCTTTCCCCCTAGGTGGGTCAGGGCAATCTTCTATTCAAAGAAGCAGGGAGTAAAATTCTTCCTGCATCTGAGAATTAAGCTATGCAAGCTGGGTCCTTGCTGCAGTCCTTCTCATTAGGATATTTCCATTCTCAAGAGGATTTGAGAAGGGGTTTTATAAATTTCCTGAGCAATCGTCATCACTGGACTTCATCCATGATTCCTGATATTAACGTCATTCTGGGATCTGCCAGATTATTCATAAAGGTTTGGCTAAGGCAGAAAGAGAGACAGATATGAGAAAGCACACACGGAATCAGGGAGAAAGTGGTAAAACAGGGACAAAAGAAAGGAGGAAGGATGAGAGAGAGGAAAAGGGAGGGGGAGAGACAAGAGGACAGGGAAGAAAAAATGGCAATAGCTCATCTACTCCTGCTGCTAACACCCTCCTTCCTGACCTGAGAGAACTACATTTTAAAAAGCTGACAAGTAATTCAATCTCCAATTAACAATTTTAAGTGGTGCAGCACATATTACTGTGTAAATGTTTCTCCAGGAATATATCCAAGGGTGAATGGAATTAAATCTCTAGGGAGACAGGACCAGCGCCTATGTGACCCAGAATATTTGGAGAGTTTCAAGATACAGTCTCTTAATACACAGACTCGGGGTTATAATTTCTCCTCCTCTCCTTTATTGCCACTGGCAAACTCGAGTGCTGGTTGGCAGTGATAGGCTAGGGTTGGGGATAGACAAGGGGCACTGTGACACAGTGCTGGCACAGGATGGGAAAGCCTCTGACTTGAGATGGATTCAAGACCATCCACTGCAAGACCAAACATCTCTGTAAAAAACAAAGTTATGAAGTGATCAGGCTGGCTGATGGATAAATTAGAGGAAAGGGACTGTGCTACCTGTGGTAAGAAAAGATAGTCAGCAAAAAAAGAGACTGAGGTAAAGGCCTGACATAACACTGGAAGACCTGTTTACTGAGGTATAGAGAGAGCAGAGGGATGAGCTAGATGGCAGAAGGAAGATACGGATTTGAAGGTGGACTGGGTGAGGAACAGAGACTAATTCTGAACGTAATGGTGGTAGAAAAGAGCCACATGACAGTCTGTCAAATACACCAGAGAAGGCATAGGCTTCCGGAGCAAACACTGACTACCAGAGAAATCACTCATTGCAGGGATCCATCAACTGCCCATTTAGCTACAAACTAGGACATACTGACAATAAGTTACTTCCAAATATGGAAATTTTTAAGTCTGGTTTATTGAGGTGCAATTTACATACAGGAAAATCATCCTTTTTTAGGTGTACAATTCTATGAATTATGACAAAAACACAGTCATAGAACCACCACCACAGCACATCAAAAGTTTTCATCCCCAAAAGTTCCCGCATCTCCTTTGCAATCAATTTCCTTCCCTCACACATACCAGTCATGGATCTGCTTTCTGTTGTAACGGTTTTGTCTCTTCTAGAAGGTTATATAAAATGGAGTCACACAGTATGTAGCCTTCTGAGCATGCTTCTTTCAGTTTATAAAACGCATCTGAGATTCATTCATGCTGATGTTGGCATCAGTAGCTCCTTTTTACTGCAGAGTAGTATCAATTTTATGGAAATACCATAACTTGTTTATCTCTTTGCCTATTGGTGGACATTTGGGTGTCCAGTTTTTGGCAATCCTATCTAATAAAAGAGTGATATGCAAATTAACCATCACTCCATCACTCCATCACAAAGATGGCGACGGCCATGGAGCCGGAGCGAGGAGGAGGCTTGGGTTGCTCCCGGCGATGGAGGAAGTCAAGCTTCCCGCCTGCCCTGGCCAGCACTGGGCTCTGCTCAAGGCTACAAAGTTTCATTGTAGAAGATAAATAAATTCCAGATACCTGTTTCCAGCCGGCAGTGGCCTCTACTCAAGGAGGGGCTGGGAGCCTGGGTTGCCAGGGGCAACCCAGCTGACCTGGGATCTGCTCAAGGCTACAAAGTTTCAATTGTAGAAGATAAATCTCAGGGGAAAAAAGAAAAAGAAAAAAAGGAGAGGTTGGGAGCTTGGGTCGCCGGGAGGGGGTGGGGGGTGCGTGGCCAGCCTGAAAACGGCCATCAGCCCCTCACCCAGGCTGGCCAGGCACCCTAGCGGGACTCCCCCCCAACCCTGAAGGGGCTGTGGCCAGCCTGAAAATGGCCCTCAGCCCCTCACCCAGGCTGGCCAGGCACCCCAGTAGTGACCCCCACTCTGAAGGGGGTGTGGCCAGCCTGAAAACAGCCCTCATCCCCTCACCCAGGCTGGCCACACCCCCATGGGGTGAGGGTCCCTGCTGGGGGGCTTAATCTGTCTGTAAACAGCCATCAGCCCATCACCCAGGCTGGCCAGGCACCCCAATGGGACCCCCACCCTGATCCGGGACACCCTTCAGGGCAAACCAGCTGGCCCCCACCCGTGCACCTGGCCTCTATGCTATATAATAAAAGGGTAATATGCAAATTGACCCTAACAGCCGAACGACTGGGAATGACTGGTCACTATGACACACACTGACCACCAGGGGGCAGACGCTCAATGCAGGAGCTGCCCCCTGGTGGTCAGTGCACTCCCACAGGGTGAGCTCTGCTCAGCCACAAGCCAGGCTGATGGCTGCCAGCACAGCGGTGGTGGTGGGCGCCACTCCTGCCTCCTCAGCAGCGCTAAGGATGTCTGACTGCAGCTTAGGCCTGCACCCCACTGGCAAGTGGACATTCCCCAAGGGCTCCTGGGCTGCCAGAGGAATGTCTGACTGCCAACTTAGGCCTAAGCCAGCAGGTGGACATCCCCCGAGGGGTCCCAAACTGTGAGAGAGCACAGGCCGGACTGAGGGACACCCCCCAAGTGCACAAATTTTTGTGCACCGGGCCTCTAGTTATGAATAAAGCTGCTATAGACATTCATGTATGGGTTTTTATGTGGATACTAGGGGCCCAGTGCACGAATTCATGCACCAGTGGGGTCCCTGGGCCTGGCCTGTGGGATTGGGCCGAAACCAGCTCTCCAGCATCCCCCGAGGGGTCCGGGATTGTGAGGGTACAGGCTAGGGCTAGGCCAAGGGACCCCACTGATGCACAAGTGGGGCTGGGGAAGGATGTGGGAGGTTGGCCAGCTGAGGAGGGAACCATAGGAGGGCTCCAGGGCACGTCCGGCCCATCTTGCTCAGTCCCAATTGGCCGGACACCAGCAGCAAGCTAACCTACCAGTTGGAGCATCTGCCCACTGGTGGTCAGTGCATGTCATAGAGACCGGTTGAGCGGCCTTAGCATGTCATTAGCATATTACTCTTTGGTTGAATGGATGACTGGACAACCGGACACTTAGCATATTAGGCTTTTATTATATAGGAAGACAGATTTTCATTTCTCTTGGGTAAACACCTATAAGTAGGACTGCTAGGTTGTATGGTAAGTGTATAACTTTGTGTGTTTTTTTAAGCCAAACTTTTTCAAAGTGGCTGTACCATTTTGCATTCCCACCAATGTGGATGAGAGTTCCAGCTGTTCTGCATCCTCATCAATACTTAGTATTGTCAATTAAAAATTTTTATTTTAGTGGTATCTAATTGTGATTTTAATTTGCATTTTCCTAATAACTGATGATAAACATATTTTTATGTACTGTTTTGTTTTTGTGTTTTAAATTTATCTTTATTGTTGAAAGTATTATAGATGCCCCTCTCCCGCCCCTCATTAACTCCCTCCACCCCCACCAAGCCTTCACCGCACTATTGTCTGTGTCCATGGGTTATGCATATATGCATATAAGTTCTTTGGTTAACCTTTTCCTGCCTCCCCTTCCCTCTGAGATTCCATCTCCCTCACCCATCTGCCAGCCAACAAAAAGTTCTCTGTATCTACGAGTCTGTTTCTGTTATGCTTATTCATTTTGTAGATTCCATTGTTGACAGATATGTATTTATTGGCATTTTATTGTTCATATTTTTGATCTTCTTCAAGAAGACCCTTCAACATTTCATATAATATTGGTTTGGTGGTGATGAACTCCTTTAGCTTTTTCTTGTCTAGGAAGCTCTTCATATATCCATCTATTCTAAATGATAGCTTTACAGGATAGAGTAATCTTGGTTGTAGGTCTTTACTTTTCATCACTTTGTTTATTTCTTGCTACTCCCTTCTGGCCTGCAAAGTTTCTTTTGAGCAATCAGCTGACAGTTATGGTAGCTCCCTTGTAGGTTACTGATTGCCTTTCGCTTGCTGCTTTTAAGATTCTGTCTTTAACCTTTGGCATTTTAATTATGATGTTTCTTGGTGTGGGCCTCTTTGGGTTCATCTTGTTTAGGACACTCTGTACTTCCTCTCTCATCTCCTTCTAGTACCCCTACAATACGAATGTTGTTAAATCTCCCAATGTTAGCAGGGTGACCATACGTAGTTGGTGTCCTATGGAGCCCATTGGTACAGTCTCCCTGGTCATCCAAGTTGGGTGCTCTATGGGTGTCCCTAATGTAAATTGTGTGTGCTCTCTTGCTATAGTTAAGCCTTGATTTCTGTTGAAATGTTAGTGGGTAGGACTGACTCTTGGGCTGACTGGTTGTGAGGAATGGCCATGACTACAATGAACAAGCTATTGTGTGGGGGTTCACCCTACAGAGCAAGATTTGTTTTAGTGGGGCTCTGATGCCTGCTGAGTCCACCCTTTGGGTATGTACAGGCCAAGGTCAGTTGCTTCCTGTGTCAAGCCCAGAGCCACCTGGTAGGATCAATAAAGTGATCTTCATTTGATAGCTGCCTGTTATGGGCTTGGAGGTACCTGGAGAGTGGTTATGCTATGAATTGAGGCTGGCTGCTACTAGTGCCAAGTTTGTGGTTGCTTAGCAAAAGGTACTGGGCACACCCAGGCCACCACTGCTTGTTTGGGGTTTGTGGACCTTCTCTTTTTACATCTGTCCCATGTTGTTCAAGAGTCTATTGTATCAGAGTTGTTCTGAGCTGCACAAACCTGACTAATCTATTGAGAAAATGCATATTTCATCAATGGGTCATATAGAAAACAAGATACTTAAAACTTGATCATATGTCCCAATGCTCTTGACTTCTCATATTTGCATCTTATGCTATTGGTCAAATAAGGGTGGGTTCTTATCTTTAATAACACCAATATTTCAATTTCTCTTAGGTGCATACTATTTTAAAGGGTTTAAATTCCAGACACTGAAGCATTATTAAAATTAGGAACCAGTCAAGAATCAACCAGAATGAGGTATTACCTCACACCTGTCAGAATGGCTATCATCAACAAATGGCAAATGCTGGCAAGGATATGGAGACAAGGGAACCCTACTATGCTGTTGGTGGGAATGCAGACTGGTGCAGCCATTATGGAAAACAGTTGTTTTTTTGTTTGTCTTAATTTTTTTAAATATATTTTTATTGATTTTAAAGAGGAAGGGAAAGGGAGAGAGAGAAATAGAAACATCAATGATGAGAGAGTATCATTGATCGGCTGCCTCCTGCACCCCCACCCCCCCTACTGGGGATTGAGCCCGCAACCCAGACATGTGCCCTTGACCGGAATCGAACCAGGGACCCTTCAGTCCACAGGCTGATGCTCTATCCACTGAGCCAAACCAGCTTGGGCCAGTAAGGAGTTTCCTCAAAAAAATTAAATATGGAACTGCCATTTGACCCAGTAATCCCACTTCTAGGAATATATCCTAAGAAACCCGAAACACCAATTAGAAAGAATGTATGCAACCTTATGTTCATAGGAGCACAATTTATAATAGCTAAGATCTGGAAATAGCCCAAGTGCCCATCAGCAGATGAGTGGATAAAAAAGCTGTGATACATTTATACCATGGAATACTATGCAGCAGTGAAAAAGAAGGATCTCTTACCCTTTGAGATAGCATGGAGACACCTGGAGAGTATTATGCTAAGCGAAATAAGCCAGTCAGAGAAAGACAAGTATCACATGATCTCATTCATATGTAGAATCTAATGAGCAAAGTAAACCAATGAACAAAATAGACCCAGAGACAGAAGCATAGAACAGATCGCAGAATCTCAGAGGGAAGATGGGGGAGTTTGAGTGGCTGGGAAGAGATCAAAGAACTTGTATGCATATAGAGTGGTGAAGGCCTGGGGCAGGGGACAGGGTCTGACTAGAAGCGGTCAATGTGGGGGGAAAGGGGGACATATGTAATACTTTCATCAATAAAGATTTAATTAAAAAGAAAAGAATCAACCAGAAAAAAACAAAAACTTGAAACCTGGGCATGGTAAACTTTAAGCTTCTCCTTTCACAATTCAACACTCCGAACTGTGTACATTTTAGCTGATTAGACTGTGAAGATAGCCACTCTGAATGAAAGGGAACATAACTAGATTTGGATCCACGCATAGGGAACATACAGGTGAACAGCCAGAAGGCAGGTTTCTAAACAGTCTCGTTTCCACAGTCTTTATCATATTCACACAGCAGTCTGTGCACAGCCAGGGCCCAGGTCTGTCTTCCTTCTAGAAAAGACTGGAGTCCTTGCATTTCTAATCTACCAATGTGTTCAGTTCTTGCACTTTTAATTTATGAGTGTTTAGGGGGGATCTCTCTGACTTGGGAACATATTGGCTCGGTCTAATGCTTGGAGATTATTAAACTCGGAGCTATGCTCCACTATCAAGTCTACAGATCTTTTATTTAGAAGATATGGTGCTCTAAATGCACAAAGAGCTCCCTGTCACCTTCACATTAAAGCCCCTAGTGCCTGGTAAATGGAATTATATAGCTGTCATCTCCTTTCCCCAAAGTTTTAAGAGTACAATGGGCTCATTTTTTCACACTCCATCCCAGCTTCAGAACTAAGAGACCTACTTTGTATTGATTTAAGGTCTCAGAAATAAATAAACCTGCTTCACTGCTGTGATTCACAACAAATTCATGATACACTATTGCATGATATATTTCAAGCTCTTGCTCTGGCTCTCTTTTTCCTCTGGTGAGTGATGGGGGAGGTGGGAGGTAGTGGAAAGGTGGGAGGTAGTGGGGAGCTGCAAAGCTGACAGCCTGATGGTTATTGGAGATGGCTGCAGACTGCAAATTCAAGAACAGACACTGTTGGAAGAATATGGGTGTGTGTGTTTTTTTAACTGGGGGCAGAGGTGAGAAGCTAATTTACTTGGGTTTCAGGCTGGGGTTGGGGGAAAAGAAAGGTTAAGGGGAGAAGGAATAGCAAAGCTTCAAGTGAACACTAATTTGCAAAGACAGAGCTATGAACATTTGTAGAAAGAGAGAAGGTGAAGAAGATCCAGCATAAGAAGGTATAACATATGACTGACAGGACAATGAAGAAGATGAACCATTCTGCCTAAGGGGACATGTTCATAGTCCTAAGAGGGCACTTAGTTTGAGTTCAGAGACAATGTTTTATTAGGAGCAAAAAGTGTAGAGACCCTACATGCCACAAAACCTGTGAAGTAGAGGCACTTCTTCATTCCAATACTCAGGAAGCAACACAATCCTGGAGGTTGGAATGGACACTCTGGAGGTAGGACAGAGATATTATGGAGGTCCACAAAGTGAGTAAGAGACTGCTCATTCTAAGATTTCAGGTTGTGTGTGCCCGTAGAGCTTTAGAGCACCTCAGTCTACATCATGTGACTGATTCCTGAAAGAAGTACCACCAAACCTTGAACCAATGAGTATTACGTACCTAAATATACAGCACTCAAAAATACCTATCCTCCAATTGTGTATCACAGTAATTTTCAACCAGTGTGCTACAAGAATTTCTAAATCATGCAATACCTGACCATTTAGTTAGGTATTTCCCCTTAGATTGACCTCTTTCCCCTTAGATTGTCAAATTTTAAAAAAGATGAGAGTCAATACAATAGCCATCAGTGTGAATGAACCAAAATTAAACCTTTTTTATGGTGTCAGATCAGCCAAAAATATAGTGTTTGGTGGCCACAGAATTCTAGTAATTAGTTTACGTGTGCCATGAGATGAAAAAGGTTGAAAATCACTGACTTTCAAGTAGGCAGGCGATCGGAAAGCGTGATTATGCCACTATGCATCAGTCCCCTAGGGTTCCACACAGTATTTTACTGTGGTGTTCAGTTTTAGCTGTTTCTCTTGTACTTGCTATTTTTTTTTTTTTGAAATTTCATTTTAGCTGGCAAGTACATTATTTATAAATCCAGTTTCTTTTCTATCTTTGAATAGCATTTTCATCTTTACTACATTTGTTCTTGAGACAAGGCCAGACTCTGAAAGCAAAAGTACATGAGAAAGATTTGGGTTCCATTCAGTTCTACGTAGGTTAGACCATAAAACTGGGAGTTGTTTCCTTAATTTTGAACACTACGTTTTAAGAGGAATTAGTCTGCCTGTAAAGAGAAAAAGCCTTTAGCTAAAAACTGGGAAGAACTTTATAGAGATCAAAGGGTCTGGCTCAAAAAGTACTGACCTTCCCTTCAGTTAGGTTTTTCAAGAATAATTAAATGAATATTTGACAATGGTATTACAGAGGATATACAAACAACAGTTCAGGGGCTGGACTTTTAGAGGATCCTCCACTCCCAACAATTATAACTCTATGGGCACTTGTCACCATGGACACCACCACCAACACACGGCATTTATTCTTCCGTAATATGGGTAAAAAACAATATTTTTAAAATGTGAAACCATTATACTTTACAACTTCTACTTCTAACCTCACTAGTATGTAATAATTTTACGTATCACTAATATGTAATCTCACTAATATATAATATCCTAACATGCAGTAAATTTTTGACACCTCCTCCTCCAATCTATCCTCTCCCTGTCACAGCCTAACATGGTTCCCTGCCTACAAATCAATGTCCATCTTCACAGCATAACAGAATACTAGAAATTAAAGAGAATTTAAGATTAATAGGTCCTCTGGTCTTCACCTTAAGGAGGAAAGATTTTACAGAGGAAATTGAGGTTCAAATAGATTAAAGCCCAAAGTTGCTTTACAATGGAGGGGAATAATCTAAGATTGTCCAACATGACCATTATTGAGTCTATATCCAATGCCCAGCAGGGCCTCAGAGCTTTCACTTCATCTAGAAGATCTGGACCGATACTTACTGCAGGTTCTCCAAGTCTAAACCATCAAACCTACATGGGGCTGTCTTAGAGAAGGAGAAGCGACTTCTACAATGGAGCTCTAAATGATGAATCTATCCTGCAATTTCCCCAAACCAGAGAGCTCAGGATCAGGCTGCTGACAGATTATGAGTCACTAATTGAGTCACACATACTTGATACAGTTTTCTACCAAACTTGAGAAATATCAAGTGAAAAACAAACAAAACCCCAACAACAGGGCCAGATTTGCCCATATATTGTGTGTGTGTGCGTGTGTGTGTGCGTGTGTGTGCGTGTGTGTGTGTGTGTGTGTTGAGGGGGAGTGAGGGAAGAGCTTGAAAACTAAGGAGATGTTCTCACTGCAATTTAGAGAACTCATTCATAATGCTACGGCAGGGCTCACTGAGAAAGGAAGCGCAAATGCCCTCTTTAGAAAAGGAGAGTGATCCCATCTGGAGCTTCGGGAGTACAGGGACTGTCCATCGTGAAAATAGGTAGTTAGGGACTTTTAAAAATGCAAATTGCTGGACTGATCCTTAGAGTGATTATGGGCTATTGTACCAACAAGTCCTTGGGGACTCTTGTAGACAGATGACTGACACATATACTACCCTATCAGGACTGAACATGGTGCCTCTCATGTTAATGTCTTTCCAAAGTGCGGTGATTGTCTTTAGATAATATCTATTGGGAAAGTCAATACATGAATGTACTGGTACAGTGAGGACTGACATCTAACATTCTCTTAAAGGAATGTTTGCTTTCAGAGGATCAGAAAGTATAGAGAATGTTGTGTTTGTATTTTCTTTCCTGGGCCTGGATAATGAGTTGCAATGATAAAGGACCCAAAATGCATCCCAGGGAAGACCACAGTGCTAGTGATTCACCTACATTAACTCATTTAATCCTCAAAAGAACCTGGTAGATGGTACTATTATTATCAGCACTAGGGGCCCGGTGCACGAAATTCGTGCACTGGGTGTGTGTGTGTGGGGGGGAGTGTCCCTCAGCCCAGCCTGCCCCCTCTCACATACTGGGAGCCCTCAGGCGTTGACCCCCATCACCCTCCAATCGCAGGATCGGCCCCTTGCCCAGGCCTGACGCCTCTGACAGAGGTGTCAGGCCTGGGCAGGGGACCCTCATTTCCCCCCATCACTGGTTCTGCCCCCAGCCCAGGCCTGATGCCTCTGGCCCAGGCATCAGGCCTGGGCAGGGGACCCCCAGACCCCTCCGATTGCTGGCTCTGCCCCTTGCCCAGGCCTGATGCCTCAGCCAGAGGCGTAGACCCCCATCACCCTCTGATCACCTGATCGGCCCCTTGCCCAGGCCTGACGCCTCTGCCAGAGGTGTCAGGCTTGGACAGAGGACCCCCATTTCCCCCCGATCACTGGCTCTGGCCCCTGCCCAGGCCTGAGGCCTCTGGCCCAGGAATCATGCCTGGGCAGGGGACCCCCATCTCCCTCTGGTCGCTTGCTCCACCCCCCCGCCCAAGCCTGATGCCTCTGACCCAGGCTTCAGGCCTGGGCAAGGGGACCATCATATCCCCCCAATCCCCGGCTCAGCCCCCCGCCCAGGCCTGATGCCTCGGCCAGAGGAGTTGACCCTCATCACCCTCCGATCACCAATCACCGGATCGGCCCCTTGACCAGGCCTGAGGCCTCCGGCAGAGGTGTCAGGCCTGGGCAAGGGACCCCCAGGTCCCCGCGGTTGCAGGCTCCACCCCTGCCCAGGCCTAACGCCTCTGGCCTAGGCGTCCGGCCCAGGCAGCGGGGACCTGCAGCTGCAGCCGCCCCGCGATCGTGGGCTCCGCTTTAGGCCCAGGCAAGGGACCCCTAGCTCCCGGGACTGCCAGCTTCGACCGTGTCCAGCTCCCATCGCTGGCTCCACCCCTACTTCCTGCTATCACTGGCCAGGGCGGCAAAGGCGCCTGATTCTCCGATCATGGCTGGGGGGCCTTTGCCCTGCCCCCCAGCTCTTAGCTCCCCCCTGGGTTTCCGATCACTGTCAGTGGCAGGGGGCTTCTTCCTGCTTTCCCTTTCGCCTCCCTGCATTGTGCCTACATATGCAAATTAACCGCCATCTTGTTGGCAGTTAACTGCCAATCTTAGTTGGCAGTTAACTGCCAATCATAGTTGGCAGTTAATTTGCATATAGCCCTGATTAGCCAATGAAAAGGGTATCGTCGTACGCCAATTACCATTTTTCTCTTTTATTAGTGTTGATTTTACAGTTAATACAACTGTGACCCGAAAAGGTTAAGTAGATTGTCCGAGGTCACACAACTACTAGGTGGTAGAGCCAGGAATTAAACCTGATAGTTTGGCTCTAGAGTCCATGTTTTAATCATGCCACCTCCTTAAGTTATGTGAATGTTACAATGCTGGCCCTAACTGGTTTGGCTCAGTGGATAGAGCGTCGGCCTGCGGACTGAAAGGTCCCAGGTTCGATTCCAGTCAAGGGCATGTACCTTGGTTGCGGGCACATCGCCAGTAGGGAGTGTGCAGGAGGCAGCTGATCGATGTTTCTCTCTCATCGATGTTTCTAACTCTCTATCCCTCTCCCTTCCTCTGTAAAAAAATCAATAAAATATATTTAAAAAAAGAAAGTTACAATGCTGCCTCATACGAGGGCTAAAGCTCCCCTTCCCTTCTTGAGCTTCCATGACTCTTACGATGTGTGTCACAGAGTCATGGTGAATATGCAGAATGTACTGTGTAGGCCCCTGGTGCTACGAGCTCATGGGAGGATCTCTGATACTGTACCCAATAGTCAGCAACTTCACATTGCATATTGCAAAGATACATTAAAATATGTATCTACCAGCCTCACATATAGTCCTAGCCACACCCATCATATACTTTCTTTTTCCCTGGCAGATGGAGCAGAAATAGGGGCCTGATTTTGCTAAGGGGATGAGATTATGGGATGTCCCCCCCCCCCCACTAAATCAGAAGCTTTAAAATGCTTATCACAAGGAAGTCACAAATCAAACCTCCTGAATGATCTATAACCCATCTATCATAGCCAATGGCACAGGCCTTACTTCCATAGACAGTTACTGTCCAGAGGACAAGCCATAAACTGCAAATTCTGATTTCTCTGTGTACAGAGAGAGCTTTCACCAAGTCCGAGGCAATGGGCTGAGAACAAGAAGGTTCTAGTCTACATCAGTGCCCCTTACAATACGAGGTCCTTCCAGCCTTATCTACCACCTGAAATTGTGTTTAACATACTAAACAGAAACGGAGAGGAGGAGTTGTGGGGAAAGAGAAGTAAATTGGAAAGTTACTGCCAGTGGCACCTGACTCTACAAATTGTCTCAGCCCCTTACAGGTCTATCACCAGTTCCCCAAGCACATAGGTCACTGCCTCTGCCAGGCCAAGAAGGGTAGTTTGTCACATCCATCAAATCTGCCCTCACCCACTCAGCAAGGCATTTTGAGGAATCTGCCACTCACAGCCTACGGTTTGTAGAGCTGGGAACCGATGATCTACCACTTTGAGTGACATGGCATAGCAGGCCGTAGAAGCTTCTCTTATTTATGTCATCACTCTCATGACATTTGGACAAGAAGGAAAATGACCGGACTACCTTCTCGTTTCAGGCCTTATGGACACAAGGACTGAGCCCATTTTAATTGAAACTTGGGGACGTGAAGTTCACGTTCTGACGCTGATTTAGCTTCTGTCAATGGAAACAAGTCACTTTACCTCTTACTGTTTTAGCCTTCACCTATAATGGCTCTGACACCACTAGCCCACCCAGAAGGTAGCAAGGAGCCAGACAGATGTTCTTGATTTTAAGTTTCCAATAAAGTCACCCAGACTGCCTTTAATCACCAGCCCACTGCCTGTAGTACAAATGTCAAATCTGCTTCTGCAGCACTCAAGAAAACCCAGATATTGTCTCTCTCCTCAACTTGGTAACATTTTACAAATAACTGCAGGCAACAAAGAGCAAGACAGACAGAAAAAGAGAATACATAAACACAGAGATCACAAGGGGAAAGGATAAAAATACAAATGTGGGAAGCACTTTCTGGTTTTAGAACAAAAGACACGATGGCAAAACTTGGTGCTCGTGAATAAAACATGTAAGTAAAACCACTGAAAGTAAAAGAACAGGAAACTATGGGAATATTCTTACTTTATATGCAGGTTATTCCTGTTGGCTACAAAAAAGAAATCCTTTAAAAAGGAATAGTCTTTGGAAGCAAAAGGTAGGAAGGTCTAAACTAATTAAAACAGGTTGGCTAATGATGGGACACAACCATGTGTATACAGAGATGGAATGTAGCCATAAAAGCTGGACATATACATGCACTGTATTAAACTGGAAATGTGTGTTTCTCCAGCTTCATATCTATTAAAGGAATAAACAATTTACATGTTGCTGCATTACGGGAATATGCTATGTGGAGTGTCAATCCTTTCACCCCTTCTCTTCAGATTGAACCATGTTATTAAGTCAAATCAGAGATGGGGTTTGAGGGGGGTGGGGATGGGGAGAAAAGCAGGGAGAAAGAAAGTTTTAAAAAAATATCTGCCTCAGCAAAAGTTTTCATTAAAATTTTAGACAAATGATCCCTGTGTCCTTCTCCCTTGCTGCCTGGGGCTCCATGCTATTTCTATGCAAATAACAACCTCGTGGTTTATATCTTATTATTTCCACCGGAGCTGCAGCGACATGACCTGAGATGTGTAAGGGGCGGGGGATGGGGCAGGGGGAGTTGGTGAGGGTGGGGAGAGAGAGAAAGAGAGAGGGGAAAAGGGAGACAGAGAGAGAGAGAGATGAAGTGGGTGTTCACTCAAGTGTGAAAAAATATTGTCAGGGGTGAGCATCAAGAACAAAAAAATTGCAGGGATAACGTGTTTATTTCAGTCCCCCCACCCCTCATCTGTACCCCCCCCCCATTTGCAAACCGGCACCTTTTAAAATTCATTGGGCATCAGGCGATCATGCACAATCCATCTGCTTTCACTTTATCATTTGCATTTCATGCCTCCTGGCTTTTGATGTGCTGATACTTTGATGCAGTCAGGAGACGCGCATTATCATTATTTCAATTTTCAAAGGGGTCAACGGGATCGGCACTTGCACACACAGATTTTTTTCCCTACAACCTCTGCACACCCCCTCCCTTCTTTTTCTTCACCCCAATGTTTAACATAAAGGATGAAGACTCAAAAAGGTGGGGGTCAAATGTTTTCCGTCTTAAAGCTTACATATACCACGTACATTTCCACTTCACACAGTCACACACATACTACGAGCAAAACAGTCAAGGCTTAAGGAGGCTGGCTCTACAGTGCTTCAGACACACACAAAGACGTCCTCACACATGGATACTCAGGGAGGCACACACAGAGAAAGAGGGATCTAGAAGCAAGATAGACACAAAGAGACAGAGAGACCAGCACTCACACGGGAAGAGACATGTACTTAAGTGACCTGCACACCCAGAGTCTGTGAGAGAGATTCTTACAGAAAGAAAGGCAAACAGAGATGTGGAAAGTCACCAGTGCACACAAAGACAGAGGAAGCAATCTGAGCATGTCGCTCCGTATAGTTTCCTTTCTCATGCCTGACAGGCAAAGGCAGTGATGGCGAACCTATGACACGCGTGTCAGAGGTGACACGCGAACTCATTTTTTTGGTTGATTTTTCTTTGTTAAACGGCATTATATAAATATATAAAATAAATATCAATATATAAAATAAAATAAATACATAAAATAAATATCAAAAATATAAATCTTTGTTTTACTATGGTTGCAAATATCAAAAAATTTCTACATGTGACACGGCATCAGAGTTAAGTTAGGGTTTTTCAAAATGCTGACACGCCGAGCTCAAAAGGTTCGCCATCACTGGGCAAAGGGGCAGATAGGACATTTTTAATGAATCTGCATGAAATCGTGTGTCCTCCAGCAACATGACCCTATACTTAAGAGGCCACTGACATGAAAACAGAGACGCGGAAGGAGCAGGATTAGGCAACCTCTATAACTGATCATTCCCTTCAGCCACAAATGATCATGTCCTCCTGGAAATGAGCACTGTTGTTGAGCTACAGCTGCAGCTTCACTTGTCTTTTCTCCTGCAACTGGACTTCTCCTTTAACAAGCAACCCCATAGGCTAGGAAGATGGTAAATATAATGAATTTGTTTGGAACAATTTAACCAGATTTGAAGAAAAAAATCCTTAAAGCTTTCTTAAAGGCACTCATGCCAGTTTTTAGCCATAAAAACAAAAAATGAGCAACAACACCCCAACAAAACATTTTGCTTTTTGTAATATTCTTTGTGTAAACATAGTATCAGGGAGAAAATAACAAACTCACTGAAATAAGATACATTTCAGAAATTAGCTCTTTGTTGAGGCATGGAAACAATATGGAAATACAGGTGTCTTCTTTAAATTCTATTCTCACAAATAATGGAATCAACAACTCCCTTCAACATTCGTCAGTATTGTATCCTAAGAAAATATGCAAAAGAGCAACTTAAAAATGTAGAACATTTAGCAGTTTCTCCCACTGGAATTATTTCCTTCACTATTGGCGGTTCACAATCTTTGCATTTCCTTGGAGAGAAAGGCAAGCCCAGAGAAGGACACATGAATGCAGAGAACAAGCTGATCACATCAAACCATTCTCCTCATTTCTGACATCAACAAAAGCTAATTGGACCAATGGAACTATCAACATTTTCTAAATGGCAGTGATAGGATAGGACACTTAATTCCTACTCTTCTACCTGAAGGTCAAGGCTTGATAAAAAGTTAGTGCATGTCTGGTAAATACACTATCCAAGACAATTTAGCATGTGTGTAACTCCACAAGCTCAATCACCAATCTAAGTAAGAGAGGAAAAGGGAACTGAAATTGTAATGAGGGCGAGCACTTTATGCCAAGTACTAGGTACTTATGTTTTCTCATTTGATCTCCACAGTATTATTTAAAAATGTAAATTATCCTCCTTTGATAGATAAAGAAGTTGGGGAGCTGAGAGGTTATATTCGTTGTATAAGGTCAGCCAGCCAGTCCCAGACTATTACATATTCCTAGGCTCTGGAGAGAAAATAATTTTCCTATGCCTGCAAAGAAGTCAAATTACATTGTCCTTTGTATATTCAGGTATTCTTAGGTAGTAGTTTTCACTCTTACAAGAAGTGACCTCACCATACCTTTTTATATCCCCCTTGGGAAAAGCCCCAATGAGCTTAGACTGAAAAGGCACAAACTTTTCTTTTTAAGGGAAGATAAGCCTCTATGTTATACTCTTTCCAGCAATCTTTCCATCCATCCACCCATCTTTCCATTCAATATTGTCCAAGTACTTCGTCTATGTACAAGGAAACATGTTACATGCCCTTTTTGAGAGGTACATTCACAGATTTCTAACACATTAAAACTTGATATTCTCAACACATTCAGAGGAAGTTTCAGAGAACAGCTCTATGTCTGGACATAGATATCATTTCCCTTACTCATAGATGAGAAAAAGGGAGGGAGGGCAGAATTGAAGCATTCAATTAATTCTCTTTCTAGAAAAACACTAGAATTTAAACTCTTTGGAGCAGGAGTTTTATATGGTTTGTTCATTAACATATCCACAGGGCTTGAAACAGTGCTCAGCACATAGTAGATACTCAAAATATTTGTTGAATGAATGAATGAACAGGCAAGCAAGGCAATGGTTAGGGAAGATGGAAGGAAAAGGTGAAAAGACAGACTGAGGAAGGCATGGCTTGCATGGATCCTCCCAATCAGGATCCTGAATCAAGAATTTGCAGTAACCTTCAGACAGCTTCACATACTTCTCCCAACCTCTAGAAACTTACTTTGTTGAGAGCCCCAGCTCCTGTCAGAATTAAGTGAGAATTTTCAACCTGGATGGTTCTCTGTCCCAGCCGGACAAGGTAAGCCCCAATTCCAATGGCCCGGCATGTAACCTTAAAAAAAAAAAAAATCTACAAGTCACATATTTATATCCTCTCCTAAGTTGTAAAAACTAAGGCACAGATATGTAAAACTCACATTAACAGGAAAAAAAAAATACTGCTTTTATAAAGTTTGTTTAATACGTCAAGCACCCAGTCAGTCACGGATGACTGACACTATACTTTCCGTCCGGAAGACAAAACAAACTGGGCGCTTAATGTGTTAATAACAATATTAAAAATAGAAAGGAAAAGAAGATACAGAACTCATACAATGATTCAAATATTAGCCCCTTTATGTCTCATATTTTTGCCCATTTCACAAATGCTTGGCATCGATATTAGAGGTATGAACAAAGAAAGTAGTAAGAGGAGAAGAAATTTAAGCTGTTAAAACTCTGATAGAATATTTAAAGAAATAAATTAAAGGCTAAAAGTAGATACCAGGTTTATCTGAGAAAGTCAATTGTTTACACTATCCTATCTTCCCATGATTATGTACAATTAAAATCAAATTGTAGATATAAAAACTTGAAGAAATGCTCTCATTTTGGACTGAATAGCAGGGATGGGACAAAAAGAAATCCCAGATACACAGTCAGCTCTTCAAAAATTTCACATTTAGGCAAGATTTACCAGGCTAATGGTGATGATCTCATCATAGGCCAATGAGGTTTCTCCAGCAATCATTCCAGAACCTCGAAGGTTCTCTGCTCCAAGTCCCTCTTCCTTCCCAATAATATCAGTTATCTTGTACCTATTGGATACAGACATGCCAAATTATGACGGTTTAACACAATAGCAACAATCTTTTAAAAGAATAATCACCATTAACAGGCTACTAAAAGCATACAGAAAGCATTCTGGAAGCTTATATATAACCTATAATCTTTATTCATATATCTTTCCTTCGTAGCTTGGTTCCTCTTTTGTCTAGATGCAATCCTATACAATAAAAGCCTAATATGCAAATTGTCCCTTCGATCAGGAGTTCGATCGCTTGCTATGACGTGCGCTGACCACCAGGGGGTGGTGTGAAACATGGCAGGAATCAGCAACGCAGCCCAGGCAGCGGGTAGCAGTGGAGGTACTGCCAGCCCTGATGGGCCCCAATGAGAGTGGGACCATGGCAAGATAGTGGACCAGGTGGGCAGGCGGCGCCAGGCCAAGGTGGGTGCAAGTGGGGCCTGATCACCCCACCGATTGCCCCGCAGATGGTGACGAGTGGCAGCGGTGGGGAATGGGGCCGCTGCCCAGCTCCCAGTCACTGAGGGAGCCGGGCAGAGGCTGATGACTCAGGCAGAGGGGGGCGCACAGGGACCCAGGGCCCAGAGGTCAGCTGGGACCTGCCCTTCCACACCAGATGCTCATGCTTCGATTGCCGGCCAGGCCTAGGGACCACACCTGTGCATGAATTTTGTGCACCAGGCCTCTAGTATGGTATAAAATAAAGAGCAACATCTAGAATTAAGTAGATAGATTTATTTTTTTTAATTGTTTTATTGCTTAAAGTATTACTAAGTAGATAGATTTAAATCCCTGCTCTGACACACACATCATCAATGTGACTTTGGTGATAACAGTAATTTCTATAAAATGGGGAATGGGATAACAGTATCTACCTCTAAGAGTTGACACGAGTTAAATTAAAGCAACAAGGGGAGGGTTTGCCACATAGATGGCACTCAGATTTTAGAACAAATTTCTAGAAAACATTTCTTAAAGGCAGAATCAATGCACATTTCTACAATAAGCAATAGCCATTAAATCATCAATTTTTGATAAATGTTACATAGGAACAAGAAAATCCAGAGGTGTAGTGAGAATGATAAGTCCAATTTCTAAAGTCAAAAATTCTCTCTCTTTCTAAGACAGGGATGAGGGGGAAAGTCAAGACCATGCACTCCTATCCCTACTCCTCTGTAAATATCAAGTGTATGCACAAAGGTTCCTGGCTACAGGCCTCTGGAGGGGCAGGTGGAATGTGTGTAGAAGTGAAATGCTGGCCAACTTGTCCAGAAAGCATCCTGTGGATCCAGAGGGAACCACTCATCTGTCTTCTTGGCAGGGGATTAGGAGTGATAACTGATAATGGGAAATGGGAAATGGGGAATGCAACTAATAAAAGAAAGGAAAAATACAAAGTTAGAAGTAGAGATGGGCATATATTATTTATTGTTCCATGTGTACCCAGAAGGCTTGGCACTGGGCATAGTTTTATAAATTGAAATAATAAATAAGTATCCCATAGTGGCTCTTAAACTACTTTTTTTTTTGACCCCGTATTTCTCTGCTCCCTTCTTTACTTCGAGCCCTCCATCAATTCCTTTTCTTTGCCTTTGTTATTTGTTTGTGACTTTGCATCTTTGCTTTCCAGTTTTCCTTGCCTTTTTATTTTTAGCTTCTCCCCAATATTCTCCAATTCTTACTTTGGCTCTGTATCTAGATTCTAGCTTCTAGAGTTACATTACAGGTAAAGCTTATCTTCTTTAAGGAGTTAATGAGCCACATTAATTTGGCAGAGGGAAGAGGGAGATTATGTGTTCTTTTTATAAGGCTCACAAGCCATGCAGTCACAAACACTCAAGGACCCAGTCAGCTTTCCTTGCAAAGCAGATCTTTTCCCTTCTAAGGACTGCACATTACTTCACAGGTGTTCATGATCTGTTAAGTGCCCTCTTCTTCCATTGTATTACATGGAAAAGAGTGAAAATTTCCCACATTCTGCTCTATGATCTGAGTTTTCTATCATTGAGGCTACCATTCTTTAAAGCAGTACCAAATTTTAATCTATATAATAAAAGCCTAAGGGACTGTTATGGCGGAACGACCAGAACGACCAGTCGCTATGATGTGCACTGACCACCAGGGGGCAGATGCTCAATGCAGGAGCTTCCCCCTGGTGGTCAGTGCGCTCCCACAGAGGGAGTGACGCTCAGCCAGAAGCCAGGCTCATGGCTGGCAGCACAGCAGCGGTGGCAGGAGCCTCTCCCACCTCTGCAGCAGTGCTAAGGAGCAGCAAGCCGAGCGGTAAGGAGCAGTGAGCAGGCAGGCAGTAAGGAGTGAGGGGTCCCGGACTGCACGGGGGATGATTGACTGCTGACTTAGGCCCACTCCCCATGGCAGTTGGACATCCAGAGGGGTCCTGGACTGTGAGAGGGCATAGCTGGGCTAAGGGACCGCCCTCTCTCCCCAGTGCATGAATTTTGTGCACCGGACCTCTAGTCCTATATAATAAAAGCGTAATATGCAAATAGACCAAATGGCAGAACCGAACAACCAATCAAAGGATAATATGCTAATTATATGCTCAGGCTGCTCAACCACTTGCTATGACGTGCACTGATAACCAGGGGACAGTCAACTGGTCGACCAGTCACTATAATGTGCACTGACCACCAGGGGGCAGATGCTCCAACTGGTAGGTTATCTTGCTGCTGGGGTCTGGCCAATCGGGACTGAGCGAGATGGGCTGGACACGCCCTGGAGCCCTCTCGCAGTCCCTCCCTGGCCCGATCATGCACTGGTGGAGTCCCTCAGCCTGGCCTGCACCCTCTTGCAACCCAGGACCCCTTGGGGGATGTCGGAGAGCCAGTTTCAGCCCAATCCCACAGGCCACTCCCCTTGGGAGGGTGCCAGACACAGGGCTCATGGCTGGCAAGCACTGCTGTGGTAGCTCGAGCCTCTCCCGATCGGGACTGATTGGGCACAAGCCCATGGCAAACACAGTGGGGCCGGGATGAGCGGGAGTGGCAGGTAGGAGCTGCAGGTGGCGTTGGACTGCGGGTTTTGGCCGGATCCCTGCAGGTCACCCAGAGGGACCCCACCCGTGCATGAATTCATGCATCAGACCTCTAGTGTTATAAAAATCTTTACATAGTGCAATACAATTAACAAAACACATTCATATATATCATTTTTGATCCTCACAACAATCCAGTGAGATAGGTAACACCACCTCCACTATTAAAGACAGTAACAGCAACAGTCAGGATTTTTAACTGTTTAGTACAGGGGTCCTCAAATTTTTTAAACAGGGGGCCAGTTCACTGTCCCTCAGACCGTTGGAGGGCCGGACTATAGTTTAAAAAAAACTATGAACAAATTCCTATGCACACTGCACATATCTTATTTTTTTTTAAATATATTTTATTGATTTTTTACAGAGAGGAAGGGAGAGAGATAGAGAGTTAGAAACATCAATGAGAGAGAAACATCGATCAGCTGCCTCCTGCACATCTCCCACTGGGGATATGCCCGCAACCAAGGTACATGCCCTTGACCAGAATCTAACCCGGGACCCTTCAGTCCACAGGCCAACGCTCTATCCACTGAGCCAAACCAGTTTCAGCCACATATCTTATTTTGAAGTAAAAAAACAAAACGGGAACAAATACAATATTTGTATTTGCATGTGGCCCGCGGGCTGTAGTTTGAGGACCCCTGGTTTAGTATGTGCTCAGTGCTGTGCTAAGGGCTTTACATATATTAGTTTACTTGGCCTTCACCTTACAGATGAGGAAACTAAAGCTCAGAAAAGAAAAACAACTTGCTTTAACCAACTTCATTGGTAATAAAAAAATACCAGTTAAAATGACAAATTGTTTATATGCTATTTTATTAATTAACAATAATTGATGTTGGCAAGGGTGGAGAAAAATTAATGAGTAGAAACAAATAGTATTATAACCTACCGGTGGGAGAGCAATCTGAAATCATCAAAAAATATTTAAAATGGATATATTTTTAAACCAGTAATTCACTTTCAGAAATTAACCCAAAGGAAATAGAGATATTCCTAAAAGTTTATATAACAGAATGCTCAGCCCAGGGAGATTAACAGTTAAAGTTTGGAATAGTCTGAATGTTCATTTATGTTCTATTCATTACAATGAAATACTATAAAACCATAAAATATCATATTCTCAAATAATATTTTTTTAATATACAAAAATTTTCCCAAAATAATTTTTAGTGAAAAGAACAAATTAACAAAAGTTTTCCTATTAAAGCCCAATTATTAGGGGGGAAATACATATATAGAAAAGACAGCAAGAATATACTGCACTTTAATAATTGTGTCTCTCGGCAAAACAAAAGAACAAACAAAATAGAAACAGACTCATTTATAGAGAGTAGACTGATGATTGCCAGAGGAGAGAGGGGTTGGAGAGCTGGGTGAAAAAGGTGTAGGGATTAAGAACTACAAACTGGTAGTCACAAAACAGTCACTAGGATGTAAAAAAAGTACAGCATAAGGAACATAGTCAATAATATTGTAATAGCCCTGGCCGGTTTGGCTCAGTGGATAGAGCATCAGCCTGTGGACCAAAGAGTCCTAGGTTCGATTCTAGTCAAGAGCATGTACCTTGGTTGCAGGCTCCTCCCGGCCCGGGCCCTAGTCAGGGCTCCTGCAAGAGGCAACCAATCGATGTGTTTCTCTCACATCGGTGTTTCTCTCTGTCTTTCCCTCTCTCTCCCATTCTCTCTAAAAATCAATGAAAAAATATCCTCTGGTGAGGATTAACAAAAACAAACAAACAAAAAATAAATAAATAAAGGTGATTAAATGTTTATAAAAAAAATAATAATATTGTAATAACTATGTACAATACAAGGTGGTACTTAAAATATCAGTGAGAGACCACTTTGTAAGATATATGATTGTTTAACTACTATGCTGTATGCCTGAAATTAATAAAAAATAATTTTGAATGTAAACTGTAATTAAAAAATAAATTTAAAAATATTGTGTCTCTAGGTAGGATTGTAGCTGATTTTTATTTTTTATTCATAATTGTTTACATGTTCTGACTTTTATAAAATGAATAAATATTATAAATATAATTAAGGTTTTTCAGCTAATAAGTGGTAGACCTCAAATACAAACCTAAAACCTCTAAATATGTAACAAGCAATCTTCATTGCTCTTTAAGGTCATGCATAGCAGGACAGTAAGGAAAAAATAATCATGTTCTCCTTCCTTTAACCCAGGGCCAAATTATTCTGATACATATATACCTACCTGGATTCTCCTTCATCCTCCACATGTTCACAATGGACAGAGTTGAGAGCACTGACTCTCTTATAATCTTGAGGGGTCAGATATAAATATTTGTATCCCTGTGAAGCACAAATAGTTAACTCATTATCTGCCATTGTCACATAACCAGAAGACACAGCAAAGCATGCATAATGCAGCTTGTTCCAAAGCTAGCTTTAAATTGCCACATCACTTCCTAGAGTTACTGTCTAATAGATTACTAGCATAGACAGTTCTCCTTTGAAAGATGGAAGTGCCTATTTCTGCAGTCACTGACTGTCTGTCCTTGAAACAAGATGTCTTATAGCTATAATGCCAAGTGTATTCCATTTATTTCATTTTCACTAGGGTTAAAAGGTCACTTTCTGATCTCTAGTGACACCTCTAGTAAAGGCATAAACACAAAATTAAAGAATTATGTGAATTACTATGTTTTACTTTCTCAAATCCATAATATCATAAAAATATAAATGGGTATGGGATAATTGAAAGAATCACAATATTGGATATTCAATATTAAAATCAGAAGTCTATGCAGTGCTAATAATCAGTAACCACTAAACTCAAGCCTTTTTCTTTTTTAAATAAACAACTCCTAATGCCAATTTACATTTTAAAAATTATACTAACATTTCATAATTGATTTACTTTTAAACATACAAATATATACTCACATACAAAGTAGAGTTATATGATAGAGTGTTTAAGTGAATTAGTCACTCAGCCAAAAAAAAGTAAACAGAGAAAAACATTTTAAATACTCTGAGAAATTATGCCCACCATTTAACTCAATGAATTAGAAGCTACATTTAGGCAGACACAGTGAGCATAATATGGAAGAGACATGAATCTGCCATTGATTTTGCATGACTTATGACGAGAACACTTTGTAGCACAGAGTGTCATTAGTATGTCAGTCAGCATATATTTACTGAGTGCCTATTATGTGCAAGATAGGCACTGGAAAAACGGGAACGAACAAAACAGATAAAAATTTCTGGCCTTATGGAAATTATCTTCTAGAAAGAGAGAACACGTACAACCTAAATAAGTAAAACATAGACTGTTAATGGGAATGATGTTTAAGAAAAAAATAAAACAGAAAATCACCGAAGTAGGCTTCATTGAAAGTGTCAGTTGAGCCAAGACCTGAAGAACTGAAGAAATGAGACATGAGGATATTGGGGGAGGGAGGGGAAACATTTTAAGCAGAAGGAACCACAGTGCAAAAGTGCTGAGGTATGAGTGTGCCTAGCGGGTTCAAGGTAAGTATTTGTATGCTAAAGGGGTAGACCCAGTAGAGAGGGGGGAAATGAATGTGGAGGGGCGGAGAAGGGGTTGGGAGAAGTGTTGACCTACCTACATCTTTAAGTTGGCAAGAAGAGAAAGGATCAAGTGAACAAGAGGAGGCATTGGCCTTAGATAGGAGCAGGGACCATTCTCCCAAAGTTCAGAGAGACAATGGAGAGTAAGGGCATAGATGCAGATATGTGGGAGCTTGTGGAAGCCGTCTTCAAATTGCTTCTTTTTCCAGTAAATTGGACAGCAAGGTCATCAGCTAAGAGTGAGGATGGGAAAAGAAGGTGTTAGAGGTTTGAGGAGAGAGAAGATGCAAGACTATCATTGAAAAGGTTGGTAAACTTGAATGTAAAGATCAGTCAATAGCACTTTGTATTTTTCTCTATCAATGTTCAGCTAAGAGGGTTCAGGTATAGGTGGAGAGAGCTGATTTAAATCCAGAGAGCTGGATTTAAACAAGGGTTGTAAAGACACAGGGTAAGCAGAATGAAGACAGAAGCAAAAACGTTGAGGGTGTAGGAAAGGTGGTACCTATAATGTGATTATAATAATTGACCTATGATTGACCTTAGAATTTAAGCTGGATAGAAATAAAATGAGAATGTAAGGAAGAAGTGAGTAACAAATGAAGGGTAGTAGGATTAATAGTTGTAGGTCCTGTTGGGGTCAAAGGATTGTTGGACTTGGGTACTAAAGAAAGTGAGCTGCAAAGATAGGATGGAGGAGTGGCAAAGAAAGGGAAGCTTGAAATTGAGATTATGGGAACGAGAGGCTAGGATGTCCCAGCAACCAAAAGAGGCAAAGGTTGAGAGGGAGTGACTAAGGTTGGGGAACACTATAATAATGAGCAGCGGCAATATGGCACAGTCGATGACAAAGACAGAGGTTTTCAGAGAGAAAGGAGGGAAAAGGTCTGTAAAGAGCAATGAGGCACAAGGAAGATGCTGTTCCCCTTCCAGGCTTGAGAATACAAAAACAGAGAAATGACACAGTTCCTAAGAGGGCTACAAAGGAAGCAGTGTATTGAAAGGACAGGCAGGTTTCAAGTAGAACACGGGCTGGAGAACAATCAGAGAAGAACCTGAGGATATAAGGGATGTTGCTGATGACTGACCATAATTCCCAGAAGCCACAGTGGACTAGTTTAAAGACAGACATTTTTTTTTTTTAAATATATTTTATTGATTTTTTACAGAGAGGAAGGAAGAGAGATAGAGAGCTAGAAACATCGATGAGAGAGCAACATCGATCAGCTGCCTCCTGCACATCTTGTACTGGGGATGTGCCCGCAACCCAGGTACATGCCCTTGACCGGAATCGAACCTGGGACCTTTCAGTCCGCAGGCCGACGCTCTATCCACTGAGCCAAACCGGTTTCGGCTAAAGACAGACATTTTTTGTTTAGCATGTCACATGCTAAATACACACCTACTATTTCACATAGTGTTCAACCAAAAAATCAGCAATATATCTTCAGAGATGGAGGAAAAACCAGGTGAACGTATTGAGAGACAATTTGTTTCCCACATGGTTCACCATCAATACTGGCTTTCAAATTTAAACCTCTGCCTCTCCACCACCTCTCTACACATGTACACACACATATGCCTAACCATATAGTGTCTTGAAGTATTATTTTTCCTTAGTTTGTACCTTGTAAGGATCCTCAGGATCTACCCAGGCCACATGAAACATATGACGAATTTCTTCTGCCAATCCAATTCTTGCTCCGCTGTTGGCTGCTACATAGATGCGTGGGATACCCTCTGCTCTGGCAAGCTCAGAAGCTCTGAGAAACAGCAAATCCTCCTGGGGCCCAAAGGACCCAATTCGGTATGTGATGTCATTGCCAATAACAATTATATCTCGGCCTTCTGGATACTCAGGACTTTTAAGGGTCATTTTCCAAGCCACCATGCCAATCTGCAAAAGCAAAAAACAAACAAATAAACACGAGCTTCTTACATGAAGATTTTCTTTGCGGGCTCCTTGAAAGTATCGGACACAGCCACCATGTAGATGTGCACACACACTGCTAAAGAGCCAAGCTCCCTGTGGCAAACTAGAACACATATTCTAGCATATTTCTTTAGATCATGTTGAAAACAGCTGGTTTCCTATGTACTTCTGTTATCTCAATTCCATCTTTGGGCCTGCTCAAAGAAGTAAAAAACAAAACAAAAAAGAAACCAAAGCCAAAATGTACTCAGAATCCCTGTGGAAGAATGCCATGGCGCTGGGAATTAAATCCAGAACTCCTGAACTTACTACGCTATCTACGAAGACACTAGTTCATTTTTCTTTCTTTCTTCTTTTTTTTGGAGATTCTTTCCTAGAAATCTCCAACATATGGAAAGACAGGAAACGGATCACCTCTCATGGCCTGCATAACTTTGGTGGTTCTGCATCCTTTTACTGTCCTCTAGCATTTGATAGGAATAACAGCAACATTCTTCACTGGCTTGCTTCAGGTATGTTCCACTTCTGCAAGAATTTAATATAGCTCAGCATCGCATTCTTGTGAGCACCTCTTGTCACTTTCTCCGAGAACCAGAAAACCAAAGGATGCAAGGAGCTAATCTCTTGCTGCACTATGATCTATGTAAATCTCTGCTCTCTGTTCAGCAGCATCTGACCAGCCACACAAATAAATGATATTGACTTAAAAGGCAGGGGTGTCATGTCTCTTCCCAAATCCTCACAGCCCTCTCCTCTTTTAATCTCCTTCTATATGGGAACTAGTCAATCCTACTACTTGTTTATTCGTTAGTTCTGTTTCTTTTCTGTTCACTCACATTCCAGTTACAGCTGCAGTTTTTCATATCTGCCTGTCTGTTTCCCTATACCTGGATAAATAATGTTTCCATCGCCCCTCCCATTTCTTTCTATCTTCTTTCCCTTCCCACCCCCAGTACTCGCCCCCAAACAAAAAGCCCACCAGATGAGCATTCCTGGTCGTGCCTAATGGAGCCCAGCCACATCTGCAGCCATGGTCCCTCATCCCCAGGCTGCTGCATTTCACCTCATTGGGGAGCCGGCCATCAAGAAGGACCATTAACAGATGTAAATAGCAGCATCCCTGGAAAGCCATATGCATCACCCAGACTCAACCGGGCCAGTGATCATAAGCTCTGAGTACACAATCCTCAATCCAATTGCACATCCACCGTAATCAGGCTGGTTGAAGCTTCCCACACAGCTATTTGTGATTCTCGGCACTAAGAAATATATATATGAAGCACTACAGATGAATATAAGCTATTTACAGTATTATACCATTGGCAAAATACAAATCAAAAAATGGATATAACACACAGAAAAAAATGTAATCACCTTCTGAGATCAGATATTAGTCTATCTGCTCATTAAGGACAGAAAGAAAGGAGAAGCAGATAATCCAAAAAAAAAAAAAAATAGTACAGAGAAACTCCAAATATCAGGGTAATTTTGGTCATGGTTTTAAGAAGCTGGTTAATAGAATGTCTGTGTGGGGAGAAATATTTTACCTGCCTTCTCACATGGCCCTCTAACCCAACATCTCTTTTGTTACTCAGGAAGGAAAAGCTATTTCCTCTAAATGCATTTGTAGTTAGAAAGACCCCATTTTACACCAAATTTTGTGATATAGTAACCTTAGCCACCTAGGCCAGAAGCAGCTTAGATGTAAGCCCTGAAGAATTTACTTCAGCATTTGCATGCTAATGCAAACATTGTGTCTAGGTGGCACTGGGCAGGCAAATAATACTCTTATCTTTTGTTATTACCTGGGGACTCTGTGTCGCTCGGGCAGTCAGTTCAGCAACTGGCCAGGTCATTATGCTTGCAATATTGACTTCTAATTAGGTGTCAACCCAGCAGCACCAAGAACACACTACTCTTTATCAGTGCTCTTTCCAAAGTTAATTCCTCATTGACTGTCCCCTTCTCCCCTAAAATTGTACCCTTACAGAATGGAGAGTGCTAGCCCAGTCTTAGCATAGTGAGATTCCTTAATGGAAAAGATAAACATCTAAGAAAGCATCTATTGCTCATTTTACATTAAAATTTAGGTATTATTGCTAATCAAATGACAGGTTGTATAATGGTAGCATTGGCTTTGAAGTCAAACAAACTGGCATTCACACCTAGGCCTTATCACTTATTAACTGTGTGACTTGTGAAAATTACTTCATTGTGCCTCAGTGTCCCCATATACAAAATTAATAATACCTATAGGTTTGATGTACAAACTATTAGAATTAGCATCATACAAAGTTTTGTTCCTTTCTCTCCTCTCAACCTATCTAAATCTACCCATTCAAAAAGGTTCATTCAAATTCCATTTCCTTAGTAAAGCTTCCCCTAGCCTAAAGTGACCCCTTTCTTCTCTGATCTCCTACTAAGACCTTCATGTAGAGAATTTATTTGATAATTAATCATATACTGCCTAGGACTGCTTTGAGCTTCCAGTTTGAACCATTATATCATATCCTCCAGTGCCTAGCAGGGTCTCTACACATAATATGGGAGTAATAAATATTTGTTCATTCCATAGTCATTTCATTTTTAAAATGATACTTGGAAAACAGTCAACACCAAGGGCTTAGAACATTGTCCATATCTCTAGGGATCACAGAACAACAGTTCTAAACATTAATCAACTATTTATTTTTTTAAATATCAAGAATACTAGTAGCTACTATTAATTGAACAACTATTACATGCTATACTATACTAAATGTTGACCAATATGATGGTAGTTAAAAGTTTAAGTTGGGTGTGTCAGCCTGTGTTGGTTCAAATCTCAGCTTTATACTAGCTGTAAAACCTTGAACCAGTCACTTAACTTGGTCTAGTCTGAATTTTTCCAATTTTAAAATGGGGATAACAGTATCTTTCTGGAGGGATTGTTGCGAGGAACACCACATTAGATTAGCACAGAGACTGTCTTATAAAAATCCTCAAATAATAGCTATTATTAACTCAAAAGCAGCTGTTATTATTGCCATGAGAAAACTAAGGCACAGAAAAATTAACCATTCCTTATAGCTGTTATGAATTAGCTGAAACACTATGAAAAGATAAATATCAACTATAACACAAATACATGTCATTGAAACCTAAATGCAAAATATGGTTTCCTGGACTGGATCCTGGAACAGAAAAAGGACATTACTAGAAAAACCTGGTGAAATCCAAAACAAGGTTTGTAGTTTATTTAATAGTATTGTATCAATGTTACTTTCTTAGTTTTTATAATTATACCATGGTTATATAAGATGTAAACATTAGGAGATACTGGCTGAAGGGTATATGGGCATTCTCTGTACTATCTTTGCAACTTTTTTTACAAATTAAAATATTTTAAGACAAAAAGTTAAAATAATAAATGTCATAGTGAAAACTTTTTTGAAGGGAAGTAAATTGGCTAGTGAGGTCATAGCTATTGATCTGGACTGCCTTATAAAATAATGACTATGAAGACTAAAAATAGCATTTAAAAATACCCATGATGTAATACTAAATGTGAGGAAGCGGTATAACAAAATTGTATGTATACTACAATAACAAAATAGTGTGATGGTAAAGGGCACAGTCTCAGAAGCCGGATTTGGAGACCATAAATCTAATAGAATCCGACTTTCCCAGAATAGAGAGTCAGTCACTTTTCTTTCCATGTAACCTTAGGCAAGTTACTACCTTCTACACATCTCAGTTTCCTTATCAGTAAAATGGGGGAATAATAACCTACTCTGTAAGTTTGTGAGAATTAAACACACGGTAAACCTCACAACAGTACCTGGCACATAGTAAATGCACAGTAAATATTATAACACTAACTTTTTTTTTGGGGGGGGGGGTGGGAAACAGAAATAAAGGACATAGCAAAATGAGATGATAGTTATTTTAGGATGATGGGATTGTGTGTGTGTTTTTCCCATTATCCAAATTTTCTTTATTATGTTTGCATTGCAGTGATAACTTAAACATTTTATAAAACAAAAGAGTAGTTGAAAAAGGATACCAAGTACCTTCACTGGGTGACAGGTACATGGGAATTTATATTATTATCTCGAGTATACGTCTAAACATTTCCATCATTTAAAAAAAATTTAAGGGGAAAAAAATCTCACCAAACTAATGGAGTTTCGTATTTTATAATAACTGACTCTAAATTTTAGCCATACAACAACACAGATCATATTTTATAATGACAGATATAAACATGAAAATTAAAAACCAAGACTCGCCTCAATGGGAGAAAAATATCAGGAATTGTCTTCATTTGCTGGGACTATCATTCACTTTTTAAAAAAGGAAATGTTCTACCGTGATGTGGTAGAATGTAAACATATGTGTATATATAGGTTTATACAATATTAATATCTCTACCTGAGAAGTAACTGCTTCAGTGTTTTTCTGGTCTGATGGTTAAATACATATTTATGCTTTAAAGTCAATATTTGTACACCAGACAAGAACAGTGCCTATCAGCTAAATACATATTTAGGACTGTACCACATGTATTACAAACAAGCACTAAAATCGAAAGCTTCTATTTATACAGAGCCTTTCATCTTGAAGGGGGCTAAAGAGCTTTACAAACATATGTACATAAAGGGACGTATGCACTGATAGGCAGGCATGGTATCCATCCACCCATTCCCCTATTTCTTCCAGCAGACCAGGAAGGAACACATGGTGCCCACAGCTGCAGGCCTATAACAGCTGCACAGACAGGAACATAATGATCCACGTTGTGATGCGCAGTCACTGAAAGAGGGCTTCGATTTGAAAGCAGCAACTGCTCTCCTCAAGTGCAGAAGCACCACAGCCATTTCCAAATTTGTATTTTTAAATTATTCTCTACCAAACTCAACTAACTAATCACTTGACAAAACGGAATTTGATACTCAAATGGTTTCTGAATGCAAAATACTTCCTGTCTGATGATGAAAACTAGGCTGAAAATGCTTCCTCCTGCCCTTGTTAGATGTAGAGAGAGAGAAAAAGGGTCACAATATTCAGGAGAAATGGTTCAAAATATTCCATCTAAGAATAGCTTTGTCTCAGCGGATGGGGTCATTACTTCAAAAGACAGTCATATTCCCCCACCCCCCACTTAATTAGGACACTGAGTTTCTCAAATTACTTTATATAGAGGGGTCTGTCTATATTATCCTGTATAATAAAAGGCTAATATGCAAATAGACCAAATGGCGGAACAAACGAACTACCAGTCACACTATGATGTGTGCTGACCACCATGGGGCATGTGTGGAACATGGTGGGCATCGGCAGCAGGCAGCAGAGGTCGGAACATGGCAGGCGTTGGCCGCAGCAGGATGGTGGAGCAGGTGAGTGGGGGCACCAGACCAAGGCAGGGTGCCGGTCGCTGTCATTGGGATGAGTCTCTGGTGGTTACTGAAAATTCTTTGCTCATGCATGCTGCAGTCCCACCTGGCATTTGCACCCACTGCTGGCCCCGATCGCTTGGCACCGTCAGCGGGTGCAAGCAGTGGCTGCAGGCCCCGATTGCCCCTCAGGGCTTCTCCACCTCCCCTGTTCCTGAGGGGCGATTGGGGCCACAGCTGCCGCTGGCATCTGCTGCTGGTGACAGCCCCGCTTGCACCCGCTGCTGGCTCTGGCCCCAATCACTCCACGCCATCAGCAGGTGCAAGCAGGGCCTGCGCTGTCAGTGCGTGGGAGCAGCAGGAGCAGGGCTGCCGGCAGACAGGGGACTGAGGGCCGTGGCAGGAGGGGCCGGGCTGGGGTGTGAAGGATGGGCCGAGACCCGCCCCTATGCCCACCACAGCCTCATGACACAGTTCCTTTCAAGGTGCACGAATTCATGCACTGGGCCCCTAGTATATACATAATGGAGATCTGATACTGGAAATTGTGCAATCACTATAAAAGCATATACAAAGTGTGACAATGTGATTAGGAATATGACACTCACTGATTTTACCTAAGCCCAAATTGCCTTGTATATTAACTGAAAAATAATAAACAAAAAGATATTCCATCACTGAATCCCCTTGCTGTGGCTTCTCTCTCCCTTGCACATTTTTATGCAGGTGAAACCTAGTGAAAAGGCCACTTCAGAACTAAGGGCTAAGGAAGCAACAAAAGGGCAACATGAAGCCACAAGGGGCTGTAAGGTAAAGTGAGTGCATGGTGCAGAATGAGCTTCAGACTCAGGCTCTTGGTCCTGGCAGTGTCAGCAACTTCTTTCCCTGACTGCTGCCTCGCTGAGGCACTGACTAACCAAGTGGTTCTAGCCACTACTGCCAATTATGTTTTCATTAATATAGCCATAAATCATTGGAAAAATACTTTATTTCAGATGATTTTTTATAATAGAATGTTCTCAGCAATTAGCAAGTTTCTTAAGGTTAGGGTTATCAACCTAAACTAATTAGCTTAAAGCAAAAAAGGGATACAGACCAAAAGGGTTACTGTGAATAAGCTAAGGAAAAACAGAAATAAATATGTGTTTTCCTTCTACAATTTCTAAGGAAGAAAATATTTCTTTGGCCACCATCTGATTCTGGAATAAACAGGAGCCAAGTGAGGGAGGAGGGAACAGGGAGGAGAAAGCAGAAGACAACAGTCTTATTTAACTGTTTTTATGTGAGCAAAATGATTTGTGCCACAGTATTTCCATAAGAAGTGGGACCATTATTTTCCTGTAGAAACACATTTGGTTTGAAAAGTATCACTGGACAGGACGTGAAAATCAAACCGAATGAATTATTCACAACCTCCGATCAGAGGTGATCATTATTTCTGATGCTCCAAACAGTGATTAGGATTCTGCCCTGAGATGTCATTTTCTTACTAACACCAGCGATATAGAAAGACATTATCTATCTATCCATATATGTATTTTTTCTCCTGGGAGGGCCTTGGTTTAATGTTACTATAACAGATACTAAAAACATGATAATATTAACATTTATTCTGATGGTGCCCATAAATGCCATTAGTCTGACACAAAGTGTCAACACTAATTATGACCCAAAGTTAACACCAAAATTGATATCAACATTAATTGTACTATCAGTGTGAATAGAACGTGCAAATGCACACATACACACACGTATACATACACACATTCACGCACTTTCCAAAGCGGCCGTTACTACAAAATAAAACAATATTAAGCTCAATAAAGAAATCTGAAGAGAAAGCTAAGGGACAAAACAAGATAGGATTTTGTTTTTAAGGATATAAGCAGCATCCATCAACTTTAGCTATGCTGTGGGAAGCAGAAAGGGAATAGCATATCTTTGCCACGATTGTCTTTCTTATATCTATCTCCTCATTTTAGGTTCAGTTGTAATAATATATAGGTTAGACTGTGGCTAAGATGTTGCAGCTTTACTTTTCATGCTAAAAGTCTAAAAGTTGAGTTTTTCTGGCAAAGCCTCCAGCAGCTATTGTTCTACTACTGCTACTGCCAGAAAGATAACTATCCTGCAAGACCCTGGAGCAGCATACAAAGACTCCTAGAATGGCATGACGATTACCAGAGGGAAAGGAAACTGGGGGGAGGTAGGAGAGAGTGAGGGGGGATAAATGGTGATAGAAGGAGACTTGACTTGGGGTGGTGAACACATAATACAATATGCAGGTGATGTATTATAGAATTGTACCACTGAAACGTATATAATTTTATTAACCAATGTCACCCAATAAATTCAATTTAAAAAATCAAAAAAGAAAAAGACTCCTAGAATGTTAGAGCTGAATTGGACCTAAGCATCATTTGCATCATAAAGGAGAAAAAACTAAGACCCAGAGAGAAGGAATCTAAACTTGAGTTCCTTTACAGACATAATAAAATGTTACTTTTCCTCCCTTTTATATCCTGTATAGAATATTAAATCTTCACTTTAATTAGATACTATCAAAAATAATTATAATTTTAAACTCATGTTAGAATCTCATGAAAAAAACATACTTAATGAAATATTAAAAAATACTGTGCAGGTGTTAAAAATGTGTATTTTAAAACCATACAGCAATGTAATATTTGACTTAATTTGTGCTGAGGAAAGCCATGGTGAAAAAATGTCAATGCCTTTCCATATTTTATTACCTGCTGGAGAGCATGTTCCATTGCCTAGTTTGTATGATCACATAAAAGAGCTGAAAACAATTTTCTTAACAGCTGAAAAAAACCTTCTTACATGCTTGAATAACTTAAAAATGGCTGAACAAACTTACCTCAACCTTTCTAAAAACCGATAAAAGGATAAGAAAAAATACCATTTTTAGAGCAAAGTATTTTTTATCCGAGAGATAATTTAAAAAATGTTACCAAATATTAGAAACAATAATTTTGAACAGGGTAATTATTTCTTTCTGTAATATTTATATACTTGAAACCACATTAATTTTATACACATGCACACAATGCTTTCATAAATATACCAATTTTTACAAAAGCATGCAATGGAGCACATACAAGCCAGTGATATTTGAGAAATGGGGCATAGGAGTAACTGGTTGATATGGCAATTAACCAACTTGGCCTACGACAGTTCCAGAAGCCTTGCCCATTAGTCACATAAACGAATGTTGAACTCTGATGCTCCACGCTACACCTCATCCTCTGGTGTCATCTGTTGCTGTCCTGATGTTCATTATTGCCTCTGATTGGAATTGGGTAAAGTTTCTTGACACAGGGTACCCTATCACATCCTTTTCCCGTAAAATCCTAGAATTTGAGATGAAAATACTAGCAAGTACATTCTCTTGTTTAAAGGCTATCTCGAGGACGGACTTTTGAAAGGAACCGGGGAGAGCCCTCCACATATGCTGCATTAGGATTTTTCAAAGCCATTAGGATTTTTCAAAGCCAGTCAAGTTCATTGGGCCTTGGTTTGCTACTAATGGAATAAGTCAAACTCAACTAATCAACCTGATGAGCAATCTCCAACACCAATAACAGTCATTCCGAAGGAATTCTAAGGAAAGTATATGCATCCCCAAAGAACTGTGTTAGAAATTCATTAAAAGTAATTCCATGGCAGGAAGAGCAATGTTTCAAAATCAGCCTTAATGTTTCTCTAATGAGGGACTCAACTTTGATTCTGAGGATCATTTCAGACAAAAAGAAACATTTTAGACATAACCAAATGTGCTCACTTAGAACGAGGGTAACAGAAGAGAGAATGCATAATTTTAAATAAAACTATCTTACCACATATTCCATAATATGACTCTTACTATACTTGAAATTTCTATCTTACTAGGTACATTCTCCCATCTTCAGGGAAAGATTGGTAGCAAGGACCATTAGTCTCTTTGTATAACTTGAACAATCAGTGCACAGACCACGGTCCTGTTTTTTAAGAACCACTTTTATCAGGTCTATTTCAGAGTTCACCTTCAGCACACTACAATACAAACATGCCTCTTTCCCAACATATATCTAAAAGACTGACATGGACTCAATTTCCACACCCAGCATGAAAAGGTAAACTGATTTCAAAAGAATGAAACGAAAGCACAGTAAAAATTCATCCAAATGAGGTTCACATTCACTGAGCTATTCTGAGGTTAAATAGAGTAAAACAATACACAAAAGTCTAATGTTAAACTAGAAAAATATTTGAGTTCTGTGCGCAAGAGAAATGGTCAACACTTTCCTTATTCAAACCCACACACATATACATACTCTGTGCAGTCAGAATTTCTAAACATAATGGGTTCTAATAGAATTTGAATCCAGGATAACCCAAAGCAATTCCTTTGAGAGTATGGAAAATGTCAACCAAGTGAATTAAGACAGAGGGTAATGGTGGTTTTTCTAAAACAAGAGGTCCTCTGTGTTAAGAAGTCCAGCCTAGAACTGTCAAGATGAATCTATTTCTTCCAATCTTTTAGGTTTATGTAAGCTTACCAAACATCCTTTCCCTACCCAACGGCTAATTTATTTTATACTCAAATTAGAGATTCCAAAGGATCATAGCAACATGTAAGTAAGGAACAGTGTCAAAATGGTAAGATTTGTTTAAGCTGGTCAGGTGTGTACAGGTATTTGTCATAACACTCTCCATATTCTTCTGTATGTTTGAAATATTTTATAGTAAAATATTAAAGAGACTGGACATCAGCACACGATCAACAATTACATATGGGCAAGGCTGAGCAGTTCTAGAATTCCTGATCCCCAACAGTTCACCTCTAAGAATATAAAACGGAACTAAAACCAAGATACCAGTTATGATAGCAGCTAGTCTTTAATTTACACTTTTCCCCCCCTCGATCATCCTCTTTCTAAAAATTGTTTCCTATCAAAACGTGTACAGCCATGATGTAAAATTCAACAGATTTCCACCTCAAAGAGTTAAAAATGCAATTGCATATTGTAGAAACATGAGGCAAAGCCTACCAATCCAACTGAAAAAAAAAGGGGGGGGCGGGGGGGGGGGGGATACTGCTGGATTTGCCTCACCAAACAAGGCAAATCAAGAGGCTTGTCTGAATGCTAAGCTGCAGAGAAGGAAAAACCCTGACACCTAGTGCCCATCGGAAAAAATGAAGCCTTTGAGCCCCTATAATGATTTAAGTGTGGTAGTGTGTGCACAAGTGACCATAAAATTGCACTCAATTTGGAATATACCTATCTCCCAAAAAAATGTAACACTATGCAAAAATTCCAGTATCTAACGATCAATCTTTTTTGGAGTACGTATCTTGTACCTAACTATTTCTAAACACAGCATCTTCTTCTCATCTCAGTTTTTCATTATGTCAGGAGTGATGAGAGGGAATGGATGGGTTCATATTGTTAAAAAGGCCAAGTTCTGAGAACAGGATCGTAATTCCTATCCTCACTAAAATTACTATAAAAGGTGCATCTCTTTCATATCTTTCCTCATTGCCTGATTTAGAGATTCGTGATCTAGTTCACAGAGCTGTTAATGAAAGTAAAATAAAAGAATGCTTCAGAACAAATCACAGTCTCAAGAAGGCCAGTGTTTTCTTTGTCCTACCAGACAAAGTTAAGTTGTTCTCTGTCAAGTCCATTATAGCCTTGGCTTGATCTTAGTCTGAGCCTTTTAATAACAGGATTCTGTGCGAAAAGCGACTACACTGAATTGTGAACTGTTACTCAAAATGTTCCCACCTGCAATTACAGCTTCCAACAAATGATCAAAACAGGTTAGCAAACAAACAGGAAAATGAAAACAATTCCTCCAAAAGTGAGATGTGGTAAGAGCAGAACTGTTGTTTGGCTACACTGCATCTGTACCCAGGCTCAATAGCATACATCCATCTAGCTGTGTATTTGCATACAGTGCCCAGCACTGTAGCATCATGAACTCAGCTAGAAGTGAAATTAGTTTAGTATATGCTGCAACCATATTTTCTTTAATTTTCATCTTGAAACTATTAAAAAAAATTCTGGATAACTTGTCTTTGGAGCTATTTGCAAGTAATGCAGATTCGGGCTGAATCTCTTTTATTCCTACTCTAAATTCATACTAAATGCAATGCCATTCAAATCTGACAATGAGAAAAATGTATTCTCCTACAACTTTCATCATGCATAGTGGCATTCCTTCAGTTACACCTTTCTTGATGGCGGAGGGACAGCTAGGAAAATAGAAAGGAGAACATAGCTAATACCACGTCAGAAAAGCACTGTTTCTCCTGCTTTTAACATGGGCACAGTGTTCAAAATGCAGGTCACATCTCTGCTGAAACAGCCAATATTCTTCCTCAAATGGCAAACAAGTTACCTAAAACTAAATGGAACTGAATTGTTCCAACTCCTAGACCCATCACCATTTTACCCATTTACTGTCCTGGAAAAAAAATAAGGAAGACTGGCCACACATATAGCCAATGGTCTGGTAAGTGTAGGTTTTCTGCCTCTGATTATGGGGAAACGCATCTCAATTCCTGGGGAAACTCTGCAGGAATCTCTTGTTTTACTTTTATTCCTATATCCATGTGGTAGCATTTAAACCCCGAAACTCCAATCCTTCAAGGTAATGCAATATCACCCACAATGATGACCTGGTAGAGCCGTCACCTTTAGAGAACACCACATTATAATGATTTAATGTCTATGTAGCATCAATACATTTACATTGAGCCTTGGCTCTCAGGACATTAACAGGTCAATTTTTTATTCCTTTTTTAATAAAACAATTTCTCAAGTCTCTGTTCAGATGCCCATTCTCTGTGGGACAGATTTGCTCCAAATCTCATCAGCATGAGCTCTTTTCTTTCCCCTCACATCATTCTTGGGTAAAATGTAGAGTGCCAGGCTCATGACAAACTTGTCTCTTTGGCCAAAGAAAATTAAACTGCAATAGCTGAAAGTCAACTTGCCCTGATAACACTAGGCTTGGCATGAGGAAATACATCCTATTGACAGCGTGTCTTCTCTTAGGCAGAGCTGTCCCTCAGAGTTCTGACTGCTGAAACTTCATCTTTAGATTGGTCTCTCAGTGGACATGCTCCATTGTATGTTCAAGCCATTGGTAACAGAATTTGATACTGATACCCCAACTTCATTCCTGTCATGCAGTGCCCCATAATCTAGCTTTGGCCACTGACTGACTTCACCAGCCATCCCAGGCATTAGTCACTAACTGCTCACAAAAGAACATTGGTCTCACTCCTCCTGAGCTCAAAGACTCAGAAATAGCGAGCTAATGCTCAGCCTCAATTCTAGTCAATCATTTGAAGAAAAGAGAAAATAGGCAACTAAGGAGGGAAAAGAATAGAAGAAGAAAGTGAGAACTGACAAAAAGAAAAAAAATGTTTACTACTATTAGATTTCAAGATTGTTAAAGCATTGGGCAAAGGTAAACATGGTTCCTATACTGACTTTGCTATTTCCAGCGATAGTATAAGACATCCCTTTTCCATCAAGGTTTGCTGGGTCTTAAAAGGGTTAAAACAAACCTTTAATTTTTTTTATTCGTGTGTGTGTGTGTGTGTGTGTGTGTGTGTGTGTGTGTGTGTGGTCTTTGGGTACAGAGTCCGGTATAATAAGACTATTTGTATTCATACTGGCAGAGTAAACACTACATGTTCATGCCCAGGCAGCTCTGTGCTTGTAATTTCAGCAAGAACAGAGCTCTGTCCCTCTGGGACTTCACTATTCCCCTAGTCTCCATTCGCTCAAACACAGAATGAGAGCAGAGAGAAAGCAGGAGAGAAAGATCATGGCAAGAGGTTTCAAATAGCACTGCAGCTAGCTTGTACGTGGACAAAAATCTCGTTTTGTGTTTTAATTACATTAGTTAAAACTGTTTTTCTCAGCTACATGTTCACAAGGGTGCCTTCTGTTCCTAAAGACGACACTGTTCAATGAAGAAGAATTTAAGTCTAGCACAATGAAGCTTTTCTCTGCTCTTGAGGGGCTCATTGAGTACATGCTACACACAGCGGCACAAAAGTCTACTTCAACTTTGTGTGCTAATGAGTATATACCTACTCTTGTCAAAATTCTATGCATCCTTCCTCTCTAGCTTCTTGCCTTTTCTATTTCAAGTTGTTAGATTAAAAGAACTCCTACAAGTCTTATACTCTCCATCTGGTCCTTGATTGCATCCATCTTATTACTAAATCATCTACTTTGGCATCATCTGGTGGACTTACTGAAACAGCCATACACCTTGTACGTATAGGAACATTTTTTATAATATACTGCATAAAATGAAAGCAATTGTATATTATCTCCAAAGGTCTACCCAGCCTGTGTTTATGGTGAACACCAGGTAAAGATTACTCCTTCTAAGGAAGGAGATTTTTCTAGGATTATTATCTAAGGTTGAAATAAAAACATATCTTTTTTTAGGTTTATGACTATTATCATTGCTGGACATAGGGTGTTGGGCAGAATATGACTTTATATCATTATTAGTAGTGCACAATAGGAGAAAGGTCTCCAAGGCCAGAAAATGCATTCTTGAATAACTATAAGCAATTGGTTCTCTATTACTTTCTTTTATGTTGAAACCCCTGGTTCTGAATGAGTCCCTTTAAGAATATATTTACCATGCTCACAAATAGCATCAGATCAAATTACCTGAGCATAAAATAGATATCCAAATAAAGAAAAACATTACACAAAAAAACAGTACTTTAAATGCTCTTATTATAGAAAATGTCAAAAATTTCAAACATATACAATAAGTGAGAAAATAATCTATTTCGTATCTATCATCTACCTTCATTAACAACTCATGGCCAATCCTGTTTCATCCATATTCCCACATTCACCTCCCATTATTTTGAAGTAAATTCTATATATCAGATCATTTCATCTGTAGTTATTTTAGTATGTATATTTAATAGAAAAATACTTAAGAAAGCAAAATTGTAATATCATTTTTAAATAAAATAGTATCATTATCACACCTACAAAATTAAACAATAATTCTGTAATAACCAGTTAATGTTCTCTCTCTAAAGAATTCTATCAATAAGACTGCCTACTACTTGGATCTGAATTAACACCATTTAATGACCACCCCATGAAAAGTTGATACTGGTGGGCACTGAACTAAGAAAGGGGGGAAGAGGACTCAACTACTTGCCTCATTTCCTCCTGGTAGCCTGTTCATGTGGACCAGTTGACCTTGATCATCCAACACGAGCTCAGTGTAGGTCAGTATGTCAGAAGGCAGAGGGGGTGACGGAAGGAATGCTTGAGTGGACATAGACTCCCAGAGTTTGATCAGGGACTAGTGGAGGAGAGAAGTTTTACTAATCAATGACAGTAAGAATTTCAACATATATAAAAATGAAAAGATTTGGTTATTCTCAGTTAAAATATATTTCTTATTGCCCTGGCTGGTGTTGCTCAGTAGTTGTATGACTATTTGTAAATGCACATGTCAATTCTGCTCAAATATGAGAAAAAGATAGCTACACTTACCCATTTAGAAACCATCATGATTTCCATTTCCATCTTCCTATTATCAAAACAAGTGCCTCATGAAATGGGAACTAGTTGTTTCTTTGTTTACCTCAAAGCAACATTTAAAGACAATATGACTTATTCATATTTAGATGTCCTCATCACTATGCTTATGTCTATTCTACAGGAAGAATTATATAGAATGTGATTTCTACTTATAGTATTGGCATGGGGAAAGAGAACCAACACTCAACTTTTAGACTAACAATGCCAGTGATACTGAATGATGGTAGCTACATTTCAACAGAGAGAACTTGTAAATAAGTAGTTACATAAGGGAATCTCTTGTATTTGTGAATAATACAGGAATTACAGATAGACTATTTACCAAGGCCATATATATTACCTTAGTAAAACTTAAATATGGTAATACTGGTGGTATTACCTAGAAAATTTTGAAAAATCCTTTATTCATAGATTTTTTTAAAGGACAAATTCAGTATTCTTTTGACACCTTATTTTTTATCTGCTGCATTTTTTGCTGGTGATATACTTTTCTTGCCTTCTATTGATGGAAGAAAAATCTGCAGCACAGAGATGATTCACCATACAGATCAAAGGAATTTATTCTCATACAGAGCAGTGGTTCTCAACCTTCCTAATGCCACGACCCTTAAATACAGTTCCTCATGTTGTGGTGACCCCCCAACCATAAAATTATTTTCGTTGCTACTTCATAACTGTAATTTTGCTACTGTTATGAATCGTAATGGAAATATCTGATATGCAGGATGTATTTTCATTGTTACAAATTGAACATAATTAAAGCACAGTGATTAATCACAAAACAATATGTAGTTATATACGTGTTTTCCGATGGTCTTAGGTGACCCCTGTGAAAGGGTTATTCGATCCCCAAAGGAGTCGCGACCCACAGGTTGAGAACCGCTGATATAGAGGATAAGATTCATATTTTCTCATGCTAGTTTTTATTCAGCTATAATAAATCTCCCACAAAAGAACTGATACTTTAAACTGTGTACCATGAACTCTATATCATATATTTGTATATGTTATCTATATTGATTCTCATCATATTAATCTAGGCAATGAGCTAGAGAAACTTGGGTTATCTTGGAAAACAGAAAAATGAGAACTAGAGTTTCCAACCTCTTTAATATCCATAATTTGAATACAGGCTTAGGAAATATAGACCTGAACATAACTCCTCACACAGGTCATTATAAACTACTATCACAGGCATGAAGTCTCAGTTTACTCTCATCTACTCAATAGAGGTTACAATCCTCACTATTTCTCCTGTTAATTCACAAAGAACCACCCAAAATCTAAGTTGGCAGTCACCAAATCCCAAATAAAATAGAAATGAGAATAGTGTCAAGATATTTCCTGCCCTTTAGAAGTGCATCATTCCAGTCTAAGCTGCATCTGATGGAGAGTCAAGAAAACCTTGCCTCTTTGGAATAGGTCAGAGCCTCCCAGTTAGCCACCGTTACCTGTCGAAACATCTCTGGGATATCATATATGTATGTTGTCCCTAAGGACTGTGCCTGGAACCTCTTTGATTGAAGCAGGTCTTTGGTCACATAGGGAGTGTTGATTAACATTCCATGCAGTGGTCCCTGTTTGTCTCCATATGCCTGAAACATGATCTGCAGGAAAAAGAGGATGGCATGAGGCGTTGAGACAGAGAAAAACATCAGAGAGCAGCCTAGAAGGGCTTTTTTAAATAAAAGTTATTTCTTGAAACACATTTTTGGTGGGTTGAGTAGCTCAGATATGCTTCTTAACATCGAGTACATGGTGCTCTCACCTCTCTACAAATTAACCAACTACAAAACTGGTATGTAGCCAACTGTACACCACTGGCTGCTTTCACTTCTGGATTTGTTGAAATCAACAGGAAAGCACAGTGTAAATTTCATATTTCAGAGACAGACTGACAATGCTTTCCTTCTAAAGTGATTTGAATCCCACATATTCAGAAATGAAGTATATGTCAACTAACGCCAGTCTGAGCAGTGCTCTAGTATTTAAGTTGAGAAACAGCAATGCACTAAAGAGACTTCTATTCTTTCCCCAATTGTAGAAGGCCAGGTCAGGCTCTGCTGTATCATTTATGCTTCAGTCTATTTGACTAGAAGGTGCCTCATAAGTATTATTAGCCACAGAAAAGCTTCAAAGATTTCTGTTACAAGTGAATTTCACCCATCCATGTAGCTAGATAATTCTTATTAGCTTAAAAGACATAGTCTGTAGTAAAATGTATATTTTATTAAATGATATATGCATCTATATAATATGTACACACACACACACATATATATATTCCCCCAGAACACCATGTCTACAACTAATGGCTAGTTCCTGCAATACTTACACTGTCACATAATGAAATCACCACAGGAACTTTTAATCATTTTAACTCAAATATTTCTACAAGAATACTTCATACTCCATACATTTGGTTTTATTTGTTTATCAATATTTATAAGGAATGCCATTATTTCTATTCAATTAACATTTATTGTGTAACAGGTTATATGACACTAAACTAGGCACTTTATGCATGAATACACAAAATCCAGATTCCCAATTCAGTGAACAGAAATGGAGATTAGTGTGTAAGGGTATGTGTATCTATCCACATATCTATTCAGGCCTAATATATATAAGCTTAAGTCTACTATTAATGATTAGATTTGTGAACCTGCTGTACAGGCATAAGAGAATTAACCGCTTATCTAAAAACTAAAAACCATGGGTATAATTCAGCTCAGTGAATCCTTAGTTCCTTAGATCAGAGGAACAAGTGAATTCTGCCGACTTGTCAAAAAGGTCCTATTTGGGGCAAAACTTGTCTTGGGTGCTCAAAACCGCATAAAATGGAGTTCCCAGCCCTCTTCCAAATGACCAATGGTGAGTCACCAGGTGGGAGGTAGAATTAGTAATGTCTTAGGAATGTGAGAGATAGAAATAGTAATGTCTATTATTTCAGAACTAGAGAGCCCAGTGCACGAAATTCGTGCACTTGGGGGTGGTCCCTCAGCCCAGCCTGTGCCCTCTCACAGTCTGGGAGCCCTTGGAGGATGTCCGACTGACGGCTTAGGCCCGCTCTCTGCAGGGAGTGGGCTTAAGCCGGCAGTCAGACATCCTTTGCGCTGCTGTAGAGGCGGGAGAGGCTCCCGCCACCATCACTGTGCTTGCCAGTTGTGAGCCCGGCTTCTGGCTGAGTGGTGCTCCCCCTGTGAGAGCACACTGACCACCAGGGGGCAGCTCCTGTGTTGAGCGTCTGTCCCCAGGTGGTTAGTGCACGTCATAGCGACCAGTCGTTCTGCTGTTTGGTTGATTTGTATATTAGCCTTTTATTATATAGGATGAACTGAGCTCTACACATAAAACATATCAATAAAGGTGAATTTAAAATGTATACTTCTCCCTTACACTACACATTGGATATCAATTGACATGTAATGGATTACCCATATCTCTTCTCCCCACAAATAACTACCTGACATGAGTGTTCATTACAGCTGATACCACAAAGATTATACATAGAAAGTGAAACAGAATGAAACTAAAGCCAGTCAACCTTGCTCCTTATTGTCAGAAAGAATAAATGATGTGCCAAAGTAAGAGGTTGAGAGTAATGGATAGCACTAGAAGGCTCTGAATAATCAGCTCTATTAATCCCATTTTCTACTATAATGCACATAATTAAAAATTGGTAAAGTATATGTTTTATAAGTTCATGAAAATATGTACATACTTAATATATCACACACTTTTCACCAGAGGCCATCAAAAGAGCTTCTCTTGGAAAATAAACTCTGATCCCAGACAGTCTGCTCTCTTAGAGCCCTGTCCTTATTTTATGATGGCAGAATCATAATACTACAGAGAAACTAATTATTTGTCTTCCATAATGATATAGATTTCGAGAATAGAGATCACTTTTTTTGTATCCACACTGCCTGACACACTACAGGTGGTTAATAAATGTTATATTAATGAACAAATGAATGAATGACATGCATGGTTCTATATTATTTTAAATTCATACAATGACTCACTAGAGCAGCGGTTCTCAACCTGTGGGTTGCGACCCCCTTGGGGGTCGAATGACCCTTTCACAGGGGTTGCCTAAATACATCCTGCATATCAGATATTTCCATTACAATTCATAACAGTAGCAAAATTACAGTTATGAAGTAGCAACGAAAATAATTTTATGGTTGGGGGTCACCACAACATGAGGAACTGTATTAAAGGGTCGCGGCATTAGGAGGTTGAGAACCACTGCACTAGAGCAAAGAAAGGGGAAAAACAGATCGTCAATAAGCACCAGGTAGGCATTAGCAGTGCCAGAATTGGGTTGGAGGCTGTTTTTCTTGTGGGTTCCCCCCAGTTCACAAGGCAGTGGCTGTTGAACTTTCTCAACTAAAGCACCTGAGGGAGACCTCCTCTTTCAGGGCTTCCTAAATATGCAGGACTCATGGAAAAAGAGGTTCTCCCTTAGGTTAAAGGTAGCTCATTCGTTCATTCAGATACGTATTGAGTGCTTATTTTGTGCCAGGTGGTATAGTAAAGCCTGATTGAAGACTTCTGTGCCCTTAATGTCCCTGTGTCACCACCAGCCAGCATGAGGGAAATCTAAGAGCTTTCTGATCAAAGAAAGGGGGGGAAATAATTATAAAGAACAAACTTATTTATCATAAACACTGAAATCTCAAGAGGCCATCTTATTTTTCACAAGAATAGACTTGCCTTGAAGCCATTGTAGAAGTTAATTAAAAACATCCCTACCCCTGAAAAGCTTTGACTGAAAATGTCTTTAAGATTGCCCTGAAAAACATCAAATGCAGGAAAAATTATTGAATACTCTTTTCCTGGCTAACCCCTCACACTCTTGTGCACTTCTCACGGGACAGATTTCTCTGACCATCTAACTTGTACTCAAAGCACAAAATGAAAGGTCACTCTGACATCTATCCAAACTCAGAGTTTTAAAATTCATCATCAAAGTACTGATAAAAATGTCTTTTCTTACCTCTGTTCCAGGATTTAAAAGGATACAGATAAAAACAAGAGACATATAATCTCTTCCTGGCACCCAATGCATAGAATAGACTGAAACTTTTAAGTACACATACTGGAACAAGTTCAACCTTTAAACAAAAGACATGTACTTTCCAAGTTCAGTCCAAAGTCTTGAAATAAAATCTCAATTCATAAAAAGGCGCGAGCAATGGTGAACTAAACTAAATTCAGTATCACAGCAAATGGCCCAAATATTTAGAAACTAAGGTGGTAAAACAGACTAAAAAGGAATTCTGTTATCACAGGAACAAACTACTAAAAAAGTCACTTTCCATTTTCACATTCTCAATTTTTCTACCTGAAAAATGGTTAAAGTTTGCACTTTGCTCTTTTATAGACATACTAGAGGCCCGGTGCATGAAATTCATGCATGGGGGTTGGTGTGTGTCCCTCAGCCCAGCTGGCACAATCTAGGACTGCTGGCTCCCAACCGCTTGCCTGCCTGCCTGCCTGATTGCCCCTAACCATTTCTGCCTGCCAGCCTGATCATCCCCCCAACCATCCCCCTGCCAGTCTGATCGACATCTAACTGCTCCTCTGCTGGCCCAATTGCCCCTAACTGCCCTCCCCTGCCGGCCTGGTCGGCCCTAACTGCCCTCCCCTGCTGACCCGGTCCCCCCTAACGTCCCTCCCTTACCAGCTTGATCACTCCTAACTGCCCTCCCCTGCCGGCCTGATTGCCCCTAACTGCCCTCCCCAGCCGGCCTGGTCGCCCCCAACTGTCCTCCCCTGCAGGCCTGGTCGCCCCCAACTGCCCTCCCCTGCTGGCCCGGTCTCCCCTAACGTCCTCCCTTGCCAGCTTGGTCACCCCTAAATGCCCTCCCCTTCCGGCCTGGTCACCCGTAACTGCCCTCCCCTGCTGGCCCGGTCCCCCCAAACTGCCCTCCCCTGCTGGCCCGGCCCCCCCCAGCTGTCCTCCCCTGCAGGCCTGGTTGACCCTAACTGCCCTCCCCTGCTGACCCGGTCCCCCCTAATGTCCCTTCCTTACCAGCTTGATCGCCCCTAACTGCCCTCCCCTGCCGGCCTGATTGCCCCTAACTGCCCTCCCCAGCCGGCCTGGTTGCCCCCAACTGTCCTCCCCTGCAGGCCTGGTCGCCCCCAACTGCCCTCCCCTGCTGGCCCGGTCTCCCCTAACGTCCTCCCTTGCCAGCTTGGTCGCCCCTAAATGCCCTCCCCTTCCGGCCTGGTCACCTGTAACTGCCCTCCCCTGCTGGACGGTCCCCCCAAACTGCTCTCCCCTGCTGGCCCGGCCCCCCCCCAACTGTCCTCCCCTGCAGGCCTGGTTGCCCCTAACTGCCCTCCCCTGCTGGCCATCTTGTGGTGGCCATCTTGTGTCCACATGGGGACATCCATCTTCTGTGTTGGAGTGATGGTCAATTTGCATATCGCCTCTTTATTATATAGGATAATACTCTGAACTCTTTGAAGATAATGTGTATAAATGGAATATCATAATGGTTAAATATGATAAAAATCACTCCTTGATATTGTTCAAACAATTATGTTGAAATTTTCCTTCTTTAAGATAGAACTTGGTGACATATTTCAACAATTCTCCTTTCTTTACTTGCCAATGAGTGGTCTAACTAGGTTGAAAACAGGAAGGACAAATCAGATCAGAAAAGATGAGACTGCTCAAGTAGCCCTAGAGCCTGCTAAGGCGAGCCACAAATTACACAATTACTTCTGGAGTTAGTTAGGTTCACTTGGCATCTATTAGGGCTCACCAATACATGACTGAAGGTTGGAGGTTTTAACACCCACTAGAAGCCTGGTGCATGAAATTCGTGCATTGGGGCAGACGGGGGGTGTCCCTCAGCCCAGCCTGCACCCTCTCCAATCTGGGACCCCTCGGGGATCAGGCCTAAACCAGCAGTCAGACATCCCTCTCACAACCTGGGACTTCTGGCTCTCACCCGCTCGCCTGCCTGATTGCCCCTAACTGCTTCTGCCTGCCAGCCTGATCACCCCCTAACCACTCCCCTGCCAGCCTGATCGACACCTAACTGCTCCCCTGCCGGCCCGATTGTCCCCAAATGCCCTCCCCTTCAGGCCAAATCACCCCCAACTGCCCTCCCCTTCAGGCCCGGTCGCCCCCCAACTGCCCTCCACTGCTGGCCTGGTTGCCCAGAACTGCCCTCCCCTGTCAGCCATCTTTGACCACATGGGGGCAGCCATCTTGTGCAAGGGCGTGACAGTCAATTTGCATATTATCGCTTTATTATATAGGATGATTAAGAACATAGGCACATCTTATGAGGCAAATGAAGTTTTTCAAATTCATGCAATCGTTTAACTAATAGAGGACAAGCCCACTAGGTGAACCAATGGGATTTATGAGTTTGGGTCTTCTATAGCAAGTGCAAGTGGCTTATCCGTAGGACCAAATAAAAACTTTGAGATCTCAAAGTTTGACTAGTGCTTCACTACTGTACCTGTGCTGTCCTGGAGTCAGTCACTTCCTTGTACAGGCTGATGTCCAAGTAATAGCCAGACTCGTTTGTCAGGAAGAGGCGGATGGGAATTGCTTTTCCGGTTGGTGTCAGCCGAATGTTGATTTTCAGTTCTGCCTGGAGGACGCGTAATTTCCACAGCCGACTTCCATAGCGCATTACCATGCTCCGCACAGATTCCTCAATCTGACACACACAATCACCAAGCACAAAACTTAAAAACCTGTAACTAGGACTTGTTTTAGGTCTGCCAATCTTTGGGAAAGGAAGAATGGAACAAGATGCTGGTTTCTCGAGATGTGTATCGAGATGTGTACATGTATTCCTTATAAAAAGTCGTATAGTTCCTCCCCAACCCTACTTTTGCTTAGATAAGTCAGGAACAATTTCATGCTGGCCTGTTGTATGAGTAGTTTTCTATGGCTAACAACACCCAAATGTGTGCAACTCCTTCCCCCTTTTCCAATTACATTCATATTCTACCTCAAAGGTCTGCAATATCTAAAATTACAACCCATGGGATTTAAGAGGAAGCCCCAAATAAGAATAAAATCTCTAGTTAAATAGCTATTAAGTAGCATTTATATGCATGGTAACTATGTTTCATTGCACTTTCAGGACCTTAAATCAACATAGCAATTACCACCATGAACTTTTTTCCATACATTTTATTAAACTTTATAATATATGTCTCTTGGTAAATTGCACAAATTAAAAATAGGCAATTTGTAGGTGGTGCTAGAATGTTTTCTCTAAACAGAGCTCTGAAGCTTGGTCATTGCCAAGTCCAACTGGGATTTAAGTATAAGAAGCAGATGTTCCCTAGTTTCCCTAAGCTTTATACCAAATCAGTTTAGTGTTTCTAGTTTTCAGGGTCAGGTAAGTTATTTTAACCATACAGCCTTAGGTGTGATTTCTTATTGATACACTAGAGCAAAAACATATTTTTCCAACATGGCTGCAGGCAACTGGACATACTACTCAAAATTAATGTTTCTTAAGTGAAGTATCTTTCTAAAATGCTTTCTCAACTCAGAAAACTCTGAAAAATAACTCACATCACCCTTCTCTTGTGGTTTTTCAGAAGTATGTGCCACTCCTGTAATTTGTTTCTGCACCACAGAATTTTAGGTTAAAATGGGTTTTAAGGAGTTAACGTACCTATCCCCACAGTTGCTTATTAACCAAGTGATATTTATCCATTCTTTTCTCAAGGGAACAAAAATCAACATCTCTCTATAAAGGAAATTAACAACTACCTATGATTAGAAAGGCAGAGCCAGGGTATATGGGTGTGTGGAGTAGAACAGAGAGGCTGATATAAAAACTCAATGAGAAATTGTAAGCTAAATCTAAAAATATATATAGTTATATAGCATCCATGCCATGTTTAAGTCTTTCAGCTTCATCCGTCCCAGAATGCTTAGGGGAACCTTTGCTTAAACTATATGATGAGACTTGGTACTCAATGAGTTGTCCTATCCTAGGCTTTCCTGACAGATAAAGCAACTGATCAATAGCTTGGAGTCTTGAAGAAAAAAAGTAGAAAAAGATTTTTCAGGTCTTACATACTAAGTTCAAAAAGCAAAAGTCTATGCCTACAGTTGATCTTGAGAAAGGGGTATGCCCAGGTGGTGTGGCTCAGTGACTGAGCATCAACCTATGAATCAGGAGGTCAAGAGTTCCTGGTCAGGGCACATGCCCAGGTTGTAGGCTCAATCCCCAGTAGGGGGTGTGCAGGAGGCAGCTGATCAATGATTCTCTCTCTCATCATTGAGGTTTCTCTTTCTCTACCTTCCTCTCTCTCTCAAATCAATAAAAACATAGTTTAAAAAAATAAATAAAGAGGTCTATACTGGTTCTCCAATCCAATTCCACAATATGAAAGAAAAAAGTTAGAGGGAGCAGCAGCAGAGAGCAGCCTTCTATGGGATAAAAGGTCAAGTATAGAATCACTTTGTTTTCCTTCCTTAAGTTATATGGAATGCATTTTAGAACAGAGCCTCAGGGAAGAGAGCATACATAATACTTGTGAAATTCCTTATTAGCCAAATTTTCTACCTGTGGAAAAATACTAAATACAAACAGGTTAGATACTTGGGAAGGTATATTACATCCCTAAGCCACGAGCTAAATAACATTTAGTACGAGGCAGTAATTTTGCCAAAATGCCCAATAGCAAGTTAATTACTCTAGATGAGAAATCCTAGGGAATTATATAAGACTACTGTCACACTCAGGGCAGGGCCGATGGGGAGGTTATGGCTCTACCCCGTCACACACAGAGCAGGGCCCGTGTGGGGGGCGGGAAGGTTGGAGTGCCGCAACTGGTCACACACCCTTCAGTGTGGGGGTCCCCACTGGGGTGCCTGGCCAGTCTGGGTGAGGGGCTGAGGGCTGTTTTCAGGCTGGCAGGTGACTGAAGCTCCCAACTGCTCCTTTTTTTCTTTTCTTTTTTTTTTATTCTGGGCCAGCTTTAGCTCTGGCTCCAGCTCCGTGGCCTCTGCTGCTGAAAGCAGGTATCTGGTTTGTTTGGGTTCTATAATCGAAACACTGTATCAACTCCAGCCAGCTCTGAGATCCCGGCTGGCTGAAAGCAGGTTTCTGGGGTTTTGTTTAGCTTCTATATTTGTTACAATGTTTCAAACTGCAAGCTCAGAGGCCGGCAAGGAAGGCGGGGAATGTTGGTTTCCTCCATCACTGAAGCAAGCAAGCCTCATGTTCGCTTCAAGCTGCCTGGCTGCCGGCCGCCATCTTGGCTGGCAGTTAATTTGCCTATCACCCTGATTAGCCAATGGGAAGGGTAGCGGCTGTACAGCTAATTACCATGTTTCTCTTTTATTAGATAGGATAGGGCTGCTATCATGGCAAATATCATTATACAGGTACCAATGGAGGAAGTGGAAAAGTTTTTATGTTTTTGTACTGATTATAAATAAATAACCAGCAAGATAAATCATACCATCTTTATTCTTGAGGTCTGCTTTTCAAGGCTATAGTAAATTTCTGACACCATCCCAAAAACCAGTCTTATAAGCATTCTGTAAACTTTAAATATCAAGGGCTCAACCAGCTAATGAAGAGTACCTGTGTCCAGGTCTTAGTGAAAATAAATATGAATGAATCTCACTGCTTGCGTTTGCTACTTCTGGGAGAGAAGCTAAGAAGAAACGTACCTTTGATGGATCCATGATGACCGTGGGCACAAAGTTGAGGAAGATGTGGTTGCAGTCAGTACGAACATTTGTATTATTAAAAGCGACTTCCAACTCATCCATGGCTTCCAGGAGCAGCCGCTCTCCTTCATTTTGTAGATATTCAAAAGAAGCTTCCTATGCAGGAAGAAATCAACATTAATGTGTTTTAAGAGGCAATAATGAAATGGCTATTATAATTACTTAGGGCCCAGAGGTTCTCAACCTGTGGGTCGCCAACAATGAAAATACATCCTGCATATCAGATCTTTACATTATGATTCATAACAGTAGCAAAATTACAGTTATGAAGTAGCAACGAAAATAATTTTAAGGTTGGGTCACAACATGAGGAACTGTATTAAAAGGTCGCGGCATTAGGAAGGTTGAGAACCACTGAATTAAGTGGTGGTATGTCATGAATCATAAGGCACCTGCTAGAAGTGCGTTGACCTTTCTCCCTAGTCAACCCAATAACCACAGGCAGCAGGGGCAGGCAGGGGCAGATTAAGAATTCCTGCAGCCCTGGCTGGTGTTTCTCAGTGGTTAGAGCATTGACCCATGGCCCAAAGGGTCTCAGGTTCAATTCCTGGTCAAGGGCATGTTCCTGGGTTGCAGGTTCAATGCCTACCCCTGGTTGGGGCGTGTGTGGGAGACAACCAATTGATGTGTCTCTCTCACATTGATGTATCTGTCTCTTCCTCTTTCCCCCTCCTTTCCACTTTCTCTAAAAAGTCATGGGGAATAAAAATATCCTCTGGTGAGGATTAACAAAAACTAAAAACAAAACAAAACAATAAAAAGAATCCCTGCACTCTTCCTTCTGTCTCTTAGTGTATCATTTCTTTCCAATAGGTGGGGATACTGGAATCCTAATAGGGTTACACCTCACATATGCCAGAGCAGTTTAGAAAGGTTATGGCTATGGGATGTAGTAATAACTAACACACCAGGAAGCACCTTGCTATGTAGAGAAACTACCCTTCCTTTAGACAAGTTTACAATGGGGTCACTTCTAACTTGTCTCACTACCCTCTGTCATCACATAACTCTCCTGTGATTTTCTGTTACTATGCTTTTCCTTCTCTCAAGTGAGAGTTACTATGATTCCATTACCAAGGAAATTCAAATGAAAGAGGAAAAAGTTTGTTATTAGATGGAATATTTACTTCTGTAAGAGAAATGATTCTCAGACTTCTGCTGGATATTAGAGAGAGAGATGAACAAGAGCTTTGACTCAAAAAGAGAAAATCTAATTTTGAACCATGACTGTTCCTCTGTCCCTTCCCTCAGGGATAACTTCCCATTAAAGTACAGCACCCACCTTGGTGACCAGATCAGAATGTCTGATGATCGCACGGACAAAGAACCTATAGTCTGTCACTTCTGTGCCCACTTCCACTTTGGCTGCCCCAAGATACAGGTGCATCTTGTGATTAGCACATGGAATGGCAGTGAGGTCAAAATTTCTCATCCGGTTCAGCTCTAACTGGAAGGCGAGGGCAGGTTCCAAGTGACGATAAATACGATCCTCCTCAAACTGAGCACAAGAATTGGAGAAAAAACAGCCCACCAGAAGCGGTTACAGAATGATATTATGAATGCGTACTTATGTAAAAGAGATGCTTAAAAATAAAAACATAAGCTATGATGTGCTAATGAACAACAAAAATGGTCTACATTCAAGGATAATGCTATAGCTTACATAAGGTTAGGCGCTAAAAACCCTATTTAACTTCCCAAGCTTTCATCATTTATGCTTTTATAAGTGATGATGCTTTCCATTAAAAACAAACAAAAAAATCAATTCCCCTAGAATTCCTGTAGCATTTAATATCTTCATAATTTTTTTTTTAACAATGAACTACAAACTGTTTCACATTAACAACTACTTCACACCTAATCTAAAATGCTCATGGGCAAAACCCATGTCTTATACTCTTATAATTTCTGGCAAAATACAAAGGACACAGTAAATACTTGACAAATGAACATTATATAATTTTTTAAATAGAGGTATTTGGCTTTGAAACATCCTATATATACATATACATATATATACACATATGCATATGTATATATATATACATATCTTAAGAACTGTATTTACATTTAATATATTTTTTTGCTGAAATTAAATTATCTTTCCAGAGTACATGTCAATTGAGTGAATGGTAACAGGAAGAAACCAACACAGTCTGAAAGTCTGTATTTTAAAATTTGAAAAACTGTAACTCTGAATATAAACTGTAGGTGATGAGAATAATCCTACTAAGTGCAGCAGTCCTTTAATATCACATCAAAAGCATAAGGATGATTTTGAAATTTATTGCTTTCTTGGGTAGGTCAGTATATTCGATTATTTCCTAAACCAAACTCTTTCAGAAGACAGTCTTCTTTCGTTCTAAGATACATGTAAGGCAAAGGGAAGCACAGATTCAATTAGAGAAAAAAATGGCAAAGATATGCCATTCTTAGACTTGTAAGGAAAAAGAAACATAAAAGCAAAACAAAACAGAGGGAAGGAATTAGTTCTTACCTTATCCCTTGCTCGGAACGTGAAAAATTTAGGGAATTCTCTCTGTGTTAAAGGAATGGGAAAATGTATCAGTCCTTCATAGATATGGTTCTTTGGGGATCAACACATAGTACAGAAGCACTCAAGCATCAAAAGACAGTTTCTTAGAAAACACAATCCTTACTGAACCTTAGCCTAGGGAATGTGAATGATCCTCTGGGTAACCATCACTTTGACCCCACTTCCACATTTGAGACTCACCACACCATTAACCTAACTTCAATAGTTACCCTCTCTTTTTTTGGGGGGTGGGGGGAGCGGGGAATCGTATTTTTTCATCTCCCAAGTGAGAAAAAAAAAATTCTTCCTGGGTGTTGCTCTTGGCACAACCTGGCAAATAAAACCAATATACTCTCTAAGCTTCTGCACTGCAATAGCAGTTATTGGACTGATTTCCCAAGTTTCCCCTTAAGAAACTCTTAAAATGAAACTAACCAGAAAGCATAAAATCCCCAATCCATGTGTCTTCTTCATTCACTCTCTAATCAATAATTTGAAGGGTTTAAACAATAACATTTGAAGACAAAAGTAAAGATGTTACTTTGGTCACTACCACTACATGTGTAAGAAAGAATGGGGTGGAACTAGTGAACACAGAATCATTTGGTCTTACCGCTCTTTTACAGGGCATTACAAAAGAAAGCAACCAATTTACTAGAACCTTATTAATTAACAAAGATGAATTCAATTAGCAGAGTCCATTAGTTTCTGAAATTTAACTTATTAACACCAAATACCCCTGTTTCTCGGTTGGGAAGCTCTATTGGTGGTGTTAGAGTCAAGTCATTACTATGTGCCTCTATAGGAGGTTTCATTAGGCATCTTCTTCATTATGAGTGCAAGATAATCAAACACTCATTGGGACAAGGCAGAGAAACCAGGACCAGCTGCATAAATGTCTCTCAATGAGCTTTAGGAACCATGAAGGAAACATGAGCTGAAATGAAAGCCTGCTAGGTGGCAGGCGCTCCCATGTGTTGTCCTCTTGAATGCTCTCAACAACTTCTCGAGGTTAGGTATCCATTTTACAGCTGAGGAAGCCATGACCAAGTGATATGCCCAGTATCAGAAACCTAGAATATGAACTTGGGTCTCTTCATGCCCTTCATCTCTACCACACTACTTCTCACGTGTAGAGCATTACCCCTCTATTTTTGTTATAATCCAGATTCAATAGAGGTCTTCTCTTTAAACAGAAATTCTTTTTTTTTTAAATTTAAAAAACAAAGCAAAATTCATACTGAAAAGTTGTGTTTCAAGAATTTACTGAAAACTTATTAAATACTTTCCACAGGTATTACACCTCACCCTCACATTAACTATAGCTTGCACAGTTAGTAAACCTTCTTATAGTTTTCTTGCATTTTAACTGTAAAGTTGCATTTAACAGGCTTCTAGGAGCTTATTTAGCAAGCCTGGGAAACCCCCTATCCAGGCTTAGGTCTTTAAAAGTCTTTTGAAAGTGAACTTTACACAGCACTGATATTTTACTAATGATGTTTTCATTCTAAGTAATTCTCTAATTCCCCTGAATAACTGTAAAGAACATGGGGATGACTTCAAGGTTAAACAGAAAGATGTTCAGCTGCATTGTCAGTAGGGTATATGCTCAGGGCTTTATAGTCTCATTTTTGTTTTATTCTTGAGAAATATGGCTTTCAGAGCACTACCTAAGGTAACACAAGTCAAAAAAGGAAGGGTAACAAAATACTTTCATGAAAATTTCTGAAAGGAAAGTGATGTACTAAATAAATATTTTACCTAATTGTTAAGACAGAATAGAAGAGTGTGATAAACATTAATTAATTAAAATATTTATTTAGTACATCATTTATTTAAATGACTATTTTCCTTCAAAAACGTAACAATAGAAACCAAAAAACACTTTTTTTTTTTTTACCGCTTAAACCAACTAAAAAAATTTGTAGTAACTGAAAGGTATGAAAAGCAAACAATTTGAATAGAAATGCCTTTATTACAAATAATGAAAGAGACTGACTAATTCTTAGCAGAGGTGGGAATAGACCACCAATAAGAAAAACCACTTTCATTAAAGTTAGCTAAGAAAAGGTGTTATGAGATAATATCAGCAAACATTTTTTGAATAAATTTTAGCTCTACAGAAAAATCCTCAATTTAAGCATAAAGCATTCAGAACAGGAGAGTAAGAACTTCTGTGCAATGGGACAGCAGGATTAATGAGCAATTCTTCAAGTCTTGAGGACTTTTATAGAAAGTCACCTCTTTTGGCATTCACACACACACAAACAAAAATCACAGGAATACAAAAAAACACAGAAAAAAAGAAATACAAAAGTCTGATCCTATAGTTTTAGTAAATTCCTTCATCCTACCTCATCCTCATATTGCCAATTTTTCCACTAACTGCATTCATGCTTATTCTATCACTAATATAATTGCTTTCCAGACATTCTACTAGTGTTATGGGCAAATATCATAATTGAATGTACACAAAGAAAAACCTTCTTAGTGTGCTGGTACCAAAAAACAAAAGAATGCAACATTTCTCAGGAAGAAATTATACCCCTGCTGTGTTCTAAATCAGCCAACCATCATCAAGACAATCAAAATAATTTGACTAAATTAGCCAATCAAGACACCCTGCAAATCAGAGAATGTGAAAACCTGCAACAGAAAACATCATAGCTGATTATGATACTAATAATCGTGTTAAAAACCTAATGAGATGAAGAAATTGAAAGCTTGCTGGTGCAATTCTCTTTTACCTCAACATGCTGAGAACTAATTATATAGACTGTAATTAAAACAAAAACCCAAACCAAACCTTCTGAAAAACTAATAGTTGATCCAGTAGCAAACAAAACTACCAATTTTTTTCAGCTTTATTGAGATATAGTTGACATATAAATTTTTTTAAAAGAAATGAACTACTTAACCATGATAACTCTTTTCAATAGTGGGCTCTTCCTTCCAAAACATTTCATTTTAAAGTGCGAGTTATTTACATAAAATCAATAAAAGTGCATCTAGGCTATTTATAGCAGAATTTAAAAAATCTCATGAAATCTTACAAACAAGAATCAAAAGGAAACTTTACAGGTGCAAAACTAATTTAGAATCTCACCACAGTTTTTGGCCCTAATACTCTTGCTTAGGTGGCAAAGGATAAGAAATCCTGAAAATGTACATTTTAGTATTCTTAAAAACACTTTGCTGAAAAAATATGGAAACTTCAAAAAGTATAATACTTATATTCCAGTTAAATAGCACCTTCTGCTGCACGTTTTGGGACCTGAAATGTGAGTGAAACGAACAGACTTAATACTACATGAATGCAGAGAGCTGCAGCTTTCATAGCTGCAAAAATTCAAAGCCTGTTCTTTGGCTTTCAAGGTTTCAATATTTTTTTAATATGAAGAAGATATTTATAAGAATAGGCTAATTTTTCCTCAAATGTTCTGTTATTATAGTAATGTTAAGCAGTTATTCAAATCCCATGATAGGTACTTGATTTAATTACATGGTCTGGAAACAGACTCAACACCAAGTGTCCTTAATGCTGACAAATATTGCCAACTCAGAACAGGCTTCATGTAGAGTCAAGAGACTAAGGTAGCAGCAGGCATTCCAGTGGGACTGTGGAGATTAAACATCAAATTTTTGGAAATGCTTATAGCCTTCACTGTATCTGAAAAAACACCTAACAATATACCCACTCTCTAGGAACCTCTACTCTGGCCCTCATTTACCTTGTTCTGGTTCTGAAATGGTCTGAGAGACAACTATGCAACAGTAGAGCTGCTTCATCCACACCAGCCAATGCTGTTCTTGAACCAAACTTGGTAACCTTCCTCCACTCCTTGCCCCCTCATGTACGCTTGCTTTCTCTCTTCTATTCAATAATATAGGGATTTCACAGTGTGGAACAGGAGAGACTGCGTACATCACAGTGGATTACCAAGAAGCCAGGGAGATCAAGGGATTCATCTCTAACACTCACGGAAAGCTTCCTCTTTTTCACACTACACTAACTATGGGGCAAGCACAGATCAGATGACATGACAAAGGCTAAGCACCCTTCATGAATGGTAAGCTACCACCAGCAGAGGAACTTACAGCAACACCATGGCAGTGAGCCCTGGATTTGTAGAGCTCCTGCCGAGGGGTCCTGGCTATTGTAGATTCGGGATGGAATTCAGTAATAGTTGCCCTTGTCCCTTGTGTAACCACTAATCATTTCTAAGGGGCCTAACATAAAAATAACCCAACTCCTCTGCCATTCAATGCTTCAGAGAAAATCTAGTCTCCACCTTAATTTCTCTAAGTTCTAAAGCAACCTTTCCTACGTTCATGACAAATTACGTCACTTGGTAATATAACCAATTTCCCACTTGATGTCACTATAAATAGGAACTGGACTATGATTCCTAAGAAAGACCCATAGCCGGGCTCATTTCTAAGTAGATTTTGCCTGTACATGTGCCTCTTCAACCTAAATCCAGAAATATTAGAACAGAGAGGGCAAACATGTTTTAAAGCCATACACACACACACACACACACACACACACATTTTCTCTCTCTCTCTCTCTCTCTCTCTCTCTCTCTCTCTCTCTCTCTCTTTTCTCTCTCTCTCTCTAGGACATGACATAGATTTAGCAGTAAGACAGGATATATTTCTTTTCTATGTATAAAACACACTAAAAAATGCCCGTAATAATTAATTGCTTTAGCTTTTAAAAATTTTTAGTAGAGAGTTTTATCATGAAAATGCTTATTATGGGAAACCAGTTCACGTGCTATAAACATAAAGGCTCCATCTGAACCACTAGGAAAAAGGAAAACAATTTTACAAATTCAACATGATTCTCCAGAAAAATATAGTATCCCAAAGTCAGTGAAAAAATAAAAATCAGGATAAAGTTTAAGAACCTAGCCCAATACTCTTCCCAAATCCAGGGCCTGGCTCTGGCATGTCTACCTTAGCTCTGAACAGCATCCACCGGCCACAGTATTTATTCATGTCTCTCATATTCTATCCCCAAGTATCAATTTTATTCTCTAAGCTTTGGATTTTTCTTCCTAAAGCTCCAGGGTTCCCTTTAAGCTCCTCATACTTCTTCACTGTCTCCAGTTTCCTATCTAAAGTTATTGATTGATATGTATCTGTACTCTGCTTGGCTTCCTGACATCAATAAAATAGGAGAGTTGTGTAGTCCACAACACTTCCTAGAGCATTTCAGAGAATCTTAGCTCTTTAGTTTGCAGGGTAGACTCTCTTGTTTCTCTATAGACTAAACCAGTGATTTTCAATCGGTATGCCGCAAGAATTTTTAAAACATGCAATACCTGACTATTTAGTCAGGGGCACTGACCTCTTTTCCCTTAGATTGTTAAATTAAAAAATGACAATAGCCAACACTACAATAGCCGTTCGGTGTGAATAAATCAAAATTATAACCATTTTTTGTCATATCAGCAAAAAACGTATTTTTTGGTGTGCCACAGAATTTTAGTAATTAGTTTATGTGTACCATGGGATTAAAAAGGTTGAAAATTGCTGGACTAGACCAACAAGGTGAACTGTTAGAAGGAAAACGGAATGTCAAGTGCTAAAGATCTAATAAACAAAAGGGCAATAAAAGCAACCACACATAGGTCCTTAAGTTTAGAAAGTCATTTCCAGAATCCCAAATATTATCTTCATTATTGCAAATAAACAGGCCTTGAAAACTAATTTAATTATCTTAATTGATAAAACAAAATTCTTATCAGGAAAATTAAGGCTTCCTAATATCCTCTGGAATCTTAGCTATATTAGGATCAACTTATAAAGAAATATTTTTACTACAATCAGTCATTTTAGAGAATGACATCTTTATTGCAAACTGGGTTTTTGGTCTTAGTGCTATCATCATACCGATCATATGGGTATACTTTAGTTCAGATACCAGGCTAATAACTTACTTCTTTTTTCAATAAAACTTTTAATCTCATAAATATTAAGTTAATTCAGTTAAATAGGAGAACAAGCAACTTAATGTGCAATTTTTATTTATTTCCTGCTCCTAAAATTAACATAAGACAAAAGTACCAAGTTAGGCTTGGTTAAGGCATTTTAATAATAAATGATTGTTTCTCATAATTGATAATTCTCAATAATAGAACTTGAATCCTCTTTGGAAAAAGCCAAGACCCCAAAGTGCAATTGACAGCTCTCAATTATTGATTCACTGTGTGCGTAGAAGAAATTAGCTCCTGCTTCTACCTTATTCATCCAGATAAATGTATATGCTCATTCTTAATTATTTCTCAGAGATATACTAAGAATGTTATAGGGTAGAAAAAAACAACCATAGAACAATTGAATAGTCATTATAATACTTTCTAAAAGAAGTGGGACCAAACATCAGTCCAGCCCTTCTAAATAACTCATACATATTCTATGTTTAAATAATCAATGGGAAACAGATAAAACAGTAAATAATATTTCATTATTGTTCCTTTTACTTACATGAAATCTCTGATCCACCTCATAGCTGATCTGTTTCCTAAAATCCTTTCAAATGAAAGACAGAAAGGAAAGAAATAATAAATTTAAAACCAAATTGAGTAAAAGATGAGTTAATGTTTTTCTTAAACTTATAGAAAACAGTTATTTCTCAGCATAAATTCTACAAATAAGCTTATGATTATAACTCCACTTTCTGATTTTTAAAAATTCTAGCAGCATCTTAAGAAATGGTAGACAGTACGCCAATACCTTTTGTGCAACCAGGAAAGTAAGGCGGCGGATTCCATGCTCAACCAGAGTAGCTTTCTATGGAGAAACATGTAAAATAAAAGATAGATAAGATCTCCATTCATCCTAAATCTTACCCCAATTCAGTCCTCCACAGGCTCTAATTGGGCTAAACAAACTTTTTGGTTATCTATCTATGTTTTTGGCTTAGTACCTTCAAGCTTGCAAATAAATAAATTTCAATGTGGATCCTGGGACTAAGTCTTATGGGATAGGTTTTATATTGATCTGGACAAAATTGAGAGAGAACTTTGTGTAGGAAAAGCAGTCATATGAAGTCACCTACGTTCTCTAAGGTCTGATTCACTTCAAGGTAGATTTTAGCACAATTCTACTTATAGAAATCACATTGGTGAGCATGTTCAAATGTGAAGATTAAAACTAAAACAGAAGATAAATGAAATCAGGTCATTCAGATCAGAAGAAGAAGAAAATTTCATAAAGTGGAAATCTCAGGTTCTAAACTGTTGTTTAGATTATACATAGCACCTACCGTCATATATAGCATTCCTAGAATCCAACCTAACAAATCGTGATCTTTTCATTTACTCTAGAACATGCCTCCCCCTACTTTACATTAAAGTATTTTTTAAAAAAATTCTCTTTAAAAATTGCTAAAAGCAATGTTTAATCGACTTTTAAATTTAGTGATTATTCATATTTCAACTTGGCATGGCTGAGGAGTGTATCAGAAGGCAAGAGAGACCAGCAATTTCAGGACTGTCTCATATGAGTCTTGGGCCTTTGGATCTAAGCTTTCTTCTATCTGTACTGCTCATTTATCTCAAAAGGCAGAGACAAAGAAACAGTTTAATGAGCTAAGTAAACAGCATGATCTTAAAGGGCCCTAGCAAAGAGGGGCTACATGGCAACAAGTAGAAAAGCAATCTCACCAGCTGAATGACCTGTGAAAATATATGAGTAATACAAATAGAAAAAATATGTGGGTTTTTGCAACCTACGTCCAGACTTTCGTTTCATCAATTCCTTGCTATAACTTTAGCCAAGAGATATGTTCATAAGCCAATTCTTGATTTTCATGATACTATATATTTTTTAAATTCAAATTTGAGTCTGCTTATAAATAAGCACATTCCCAAGCCATTACCTCCTATTGGAGAACATTTTCTATTATGGCATTTGCTTAGTAATAAAATTAGCAACATAAGCAAAATATAATTGGAAAAATAAATTTCCTAATAATAAATTCCCTGGTCAAATTTACATAATTTTGGTTTAATAACATTTAAAAATTATCTGTACTGACATCATAACTGTTATTATAAATAACCAAGTATTGATACTACAATAAGAAAAGGAAGAAAGGGAGGGAGGAAGGGAAGAAAGAATGGAGGAAGGAAGGAGTGAAGGGAGGAGTGGAGGGAGGGGTGAGTGGTGGTGGTTCTCAATCTTTCAGTGTGCCAAGGAACAGAAACATTTCTTCTGACACCACCAACAAAGAATTCCACCACAGCCAAGCCCTTCAAAGACAAGCATCAATAGCTATGTTCAGGCAAGGGAAGAAAATAACTTTAATAATGCCATGATTTAAAGTCAAAATTGTTATTGCTTTTAAAATTCCACAAGTGGCTGACAATAACAGCAGAGCAACAGGATTCTGATTACATTGTAATAATGCGGGCCTCACAGCAAGTTCACAGCTATTACCCAGCGATTAGGCGCCAGCACCTGGAGAAACTCCATTTACACTGACTGCTTCAATCTCCTCCACAAGTCATTTACAAATATATGATCCTAATTTCTCTGAGAGAAAAAAAGACATGCTGGGACTAGAAGATTATTTGGACAATTTGGATCAACCTATTTGATAGTTTAATGTGTGCTTTAAAAAAAAAAACTTTTTCTAAACTGCTAGGAACATGATCATGAAGTGAAAAATAAAACTAGTTATTTCAGCTTTTTTTTATTATTACCTTTCCTTATTTTTATTTTTACATTCTTTTCAAAACAAGGAAGTGAAAATGCCTAATATTTCTGGATAAGCACAGTACCTGATGCAGTTAACAGCTTCTCTAGGCATGGAATGTCTACCCTTACCCTTCTGAATAGCCTCGGGCAAAGACAATGGATTTCTCTGTGCCTCAGTTTTCAAGTCCAGTAAAAGAAAAAGGTAATTTCTTATTGCCAATTAATGTTATAAATTTATGTAGTGAAGATGAAGAAACTGCCTTTTTAAATCAACATATCATGACATACAGCACTAAGATCTGGGGGTAATAAAAAGCCTACAGTTGAGGTCAAAACAATCAAATAAGGGCAATTAGTGCCTCAAAACCTGAGAAGAAAATTTCAGATTATCTCAGCAAATAGCAGCATCAGCAGTCATGAACAACATTAGCACTCTTCCAGCTAAGGTTTCTTTGGTCCCTGGTTTCAGGTTAATTTTATGTGTTCACAAGACAAGGGCAAAAAGAAAGGTAAATTTCTCTTCTAAAGAAAAATTCCCAGGCATGTCCCCTATTTTCACTTTTCTGTAAGTGCCTTTCTTCAGGTTGGCCACTATAATCCCAGAGCAACATGAAGTAAATGCTAGGACTCATGTTAAGCACAAAGTTACCATCTTTTCCCAGGTATCTACCATTAGCATTACATGATGTGAATGCCGATGGCATTAATTGTTTATACTGCTAAATCATGCTTTTAAAAATCTATTCAGTTCTTTTTTTATAATAAGCACTATAGCTAGGTAGTTCCCATTCAAAGAAAACACATGGGTCTTTGTCATTAAGGACAGCTGAAGAGGACACTTTGGCATCTATCATATATTGCAATGACATGTAACTATATGCAGACTATCATTTTGAGCATGCCTACCCAGTCCCTTCAACTAAACTTGAAGCATCCTCAGGGCCAAAAGAATACATTATTTACTAAAGCACCTAGATCTGTGGCCCCGAGAAGTGGAATCAAAGCCTTAAATACTAATTTTTGCTCCATCATCTACCAGCTGGTGATCAAAGGGGGGAAGTGGGGGCTTTAATTAATCTCTCTGAGTTTGAGTTTTTCCCCAAGTGCAAAACTGGAATAATTCCTAACTAATCTAACCTCATGGGACTGTGGTGAGGTGCAAATAAAAAATTGTACACAGAAGTTCTTTATTAAAAAAAAAAGTATTATTATTGCTAGTGATTGTATGCTGACCAATTAAAAGTTCAAGGGAGGAAAAATACATTTTAGTTAGAGCTATTCAGAGAAGTACTCATAGAAGAGGTGAAATTTGAAAAAGTCTTTAAAACAAGCAGGATTTGGAAAGAGAGAAAGAAAAACATTCCGGGTGAGGGGCAGTAGAAGAGACGAGACACGAAGAGTTAGGTATTGTCACGGAACAGTGAAGGCTAGGTTGTTAGCCTTCGTCAATAGGCTGATGTTAAATATCAAGTTAAGGAGGCATCCTAGAAGTAATAGAGAATCATTGCTGAGTGGGAGAATAATTTGGTAAGAGGGCATTTTGGCCATTTAATTTTGTGGTGGTGAACAGAATGGAAACTATCTGGAGGGGAAAAGTGAAGGAAGATAGGTAGATCGCAAGTAAACCTGTTGTAGTGTCTCAGGTGTGAGGTGAATAAGGTTTTAAACCAGAGAGATGGTAGAGGGAATTAAAAATCTGAAAAGAAAGAAAGGGAAGAAGGGAGGGAAAGAAACAGTACAAACAAAAAACAGACCTTGGTGACTGACCAGATACCAATAAACACATAGATTGTGGTAGAGGAGCAGCATCATGCAATGGCAAGGAAAAAGAGGAAGTCAACGATTTCTGAATGACTGGTTACTTGGGTTTTTTGTTTTTGTTTTGTTTGGGGGGAGGAGGGAGCAGATGAGGGGTCAGAAGAGGTGAAGGAAAATGATGAAAATTTAGGTTTAAACTATGAAGTTTGATGTCAGTACGAGATACATAAGTCATACAAAATTGAAAGGAGAATGGAAGTATAACTGATACCTTTAAGGGAGGGGATAAGAGGATACAGAAGAATCCTGAGGGGATTGTGGACATAGACATGTGGAAGTAAGCCACCAAAGGAAAATAGTCAGCAGGGGATTCAAAGTTCAAGACTGGAGCTCTGGGAAAGATTTAGGATCACACTTCCCTTCCTAAAACATTTTAAATAGTTGAGGTCTATATTTCTTGACATAAAACGATATTCATTATATACTATTAAGTCCCTTTGGAATTTTACCCCTATAGGCAGAGAATTATGTGAAGGACATAGTCATCAACAGTGAGAGGCCTTACAAGCAGCAACTGATAAAAAGATGGGTATGATACCCAGCCAGCAGGAAAGGAGCCGTCACAGGTTTCCACCCAGCTGAGGGCTTACGTTTTGCTGGGTAAACTCTCTGAACATCGCCGCCAGCCTGTCATCCTCAATATCACAGTCAGTCTTGATAGCCACATTCAGAATGTGAATAGGTTCATCCCTGGGGACCTGTAACTCAAGAACACAAGACAAAGACATTAGGAGACTGGCTAATACAGAGGCAGAGAAAAATTATAGTACTTGGTAGAATGACTGAAAAAGAGATATACCCCACAGGACATTTTGATTTGCCCACTAGCACTCATAAGCAAATTGAAACCACCACCCAACATCCACAATGGAGACTGAATGAAGTAAAACATCCAACTTTTAAAAGATAAGGCAGCAAAGGCATTAGCTAGAAGTGGCCCCACACCTTGACTTGACATGTCCTTGAAGATCAGTCTCAATTTTGTCACCAATAAAATGGGAATGAAACCAACTGCCACATCTCTTCACAGAAAGTGAAGAAAAATGAGTGAAAGAAGCCATCTAAACATATTCCCTCATAATATATTTCCTAACAATTTATCATACAGTAAAAGTGTCAAACCACAGAAAAACAACCTGGTAGGGAAAAACAACAACTTGTTTACTGAGAAACGAATAGAAGGGATTTAATAAAAGGACAAAGTTTTAAACAAAATGCGTAATATTCCTGCTATCTAAAGTCTACATTTCCTGAAGATTATAATAGTACCACTGTGCAAATATCCAAGCCATTACTACATAAGAATTGAAGTAACCAAAGCTGAAGTCTTTGAAACAACATTCAGAGACCCAGAAGCAGCTACAATGGATACAGCCGAGCCTATTCCACAGTATGGATTCTAGGATTAATATGTTTTAGGTCAGAATTTATATTCTACAAATTTCCAAAAATACTTGATGAAATATATAAAATTAAATAATAAATAGTAGGGTAAAAAGATGAATTCCTGCCCTGGCCAGTTTTTCACAGTGGTTAGAGCATCAGCCCATGGACCAAAGGGTCACAGGTTCAATTCCTGGTCAAGGGCATGTTCCTTGGTTGCAGGCTGGATCCCTAACCCCGGTCAGAGTGCAAACGGGAGGCAACCAATCGATGTGTTTCTCTCACATCAATGTTTTTCTCTTCCCTCCCTCCATTATCTCTAAAAAAGAAAAAAAAAGTCAATGAAAAAAAATATCCTCAGGTCAGAATTTTTTAAAAAGATGAATTCTTCCCTAGAACACTCCAAAGTCAGAAAGATAGTATATACACAGTACAAGTCATGGATCTGAAGGAGCAAAGTCTCCCAATGGGACAGTATACCTTGTCTTCATCGTATAGAGACGTGTGACCTGCCTCAGGGAATGTGGGGCTTTGGGGTGGGGAATCACAGAAGCAGCCCATCACTTCACCAAAGATCCTGAAAAACACCAGAGAAAAACACCCACCATGAAAATCCAAGTGGCAGAATATGAACGCTGCCATTGCCAACTCAGTCTAAAAGAATAATCTACCCTACCCTGTGCTCAACAGTCAACTGAACGCAATCACAAGTGGCTAGAGATGATATGCAAAATTTCACCAAGTGGCAGAAATTAGGGGGATGGATTGTTTCAACTTTAATAAAGCATATTTTTTTTCTTTTTAATAAAGAATGATCTAAAGCTTTTTGTTTTACTTTTTTCATATGTAAGATATGAGCACTGCTGTCATCATCAGTCTTAAAGTAACAGAAAGAGCCTGGGACTGGAGCAGTGACAGACCAATGTAATTACCCCTCCCCCTAGGGTAATGCATCAGTATACATCAAGAGATAGATGCTGAATGCATTTAATCAAAAGATGTATCGTCTCTGGTGGGCTCACTCTAGTGTTGTGTTTAATTTCTCCTGACATTTCACTCATCACAGAGCAGACAGCTTCTTCTGCTAGCTCCTAAGGAAAAGATGGTTTTTGTTTGTTTCTTTTTTTCTGACCAGGCTCATATAACAACTAGAGGCATGTAGAGTCTGAATAAGAGGTAGAAATGGAAGGACATATACCTCTCTGAGGGCATATACAGCAAGGGCTACATCTCCTTAGCTGGCTCATGGCTCTTCTGGGGACCTTTATTCATTTGGCAGAAATCTGAGACCCCCAAAACACAGACGCCCATCACTCCTCTTGTACATACACAGCTCCACAATGTCTTACCTGACAAAATCTTCAAAAGTCCGAAAAGAGACCATTCCACCCATCCGCTGACACGGTGGAGTGAATGAATTGTCCAACAGCACGTCGCTGACATTAGCTACATGAGTCATGCCACAGTGGTTGAGGTTGGAGGAGAAGGACATTCTAAATGGTAATTCAACCAAGTGTGTTAGACAAGGAGGGTAGGAGCAAGGGCTGGGAGAGTAACAATAGAGAAAAGGAGCTAGGAGAAAACTCAGAAATAGGATCAGGTTGCAGAGCAGATTTGGTTTTTTACCCAGTATGGATAAGGCTGTCTTGCTATAGTCACATTAACCCTTTCATTTGAATTCCACCACCACCACCACCCCCTACCCCCTGCCCCATGTATACAAACACACAAACTATATTTTTACCACTCCAAAATCTCTCCAAATAAAAATCTAAGGACTGTCAGGAATTTCATGGCAGTTTTAATACAATGACATCATGGCGTGTCTGATGAATAAACAGCACTTGGGGTTAAAAACCATTCTGCATCTTCCCCTTCCCTAAAACATTTCCTATTTTACAAGAAAGTAGGCAAGCCAAGGAAGTTGTAACTAGGCAACACTTAAGGCATTTTTCTCTAGTAACTGTAATAGATTAAGTATTCACAGATAGATATATGCATGTGCGACAACTCTAAGTCATTTGGAATGGTTTAGTAGATCATTATAAAAAACATTATTTACCATACAGAAACAAGTCACAGTCTATAAAAGGAACTTATGAAGTATTTACTTTTTTCTTTAATGGGCTGATAGACACAGCAGTCATAAGAATTACAGCTCCTCCCTTTTTGAAAGAGATATTTTCAACCCTAAATTGCAAAATTTCTATTTTATAGTCAGACATTTCTATACCAAGGTAAGCATACCTTCACCAAAAGCCCTTAATAAATCCCAGCAGGATATGAAAGGGCAGAGCATGGGTCTCACAGTATGTGTAAGCATGACAAACAAGTGCTAAATGGAGATGCTCGAAGAGAACTGAGCTGATTTGTTCAATCTAAAAACATAATGAAGCTGTATATTCCTTGATGCACCTCAGCAGTATGCACTGATAAATAATACTGTAAAGTGTTTCTGAATGCCCAGTCAATCAGGGCAGCCTGTTAGGAAGGACCAAGCTGAAGGATGCCTCTAGGACTTGCCTGACATGTTACCGGCATACTGATCGGAAGCAAATTCAGAGCAAGGCAATGGCACCTGACCTTCAGGGAGCTGCTCTAAAATCTCCTTAAGTGCACCACCTGCAGCATTGCAGGGGGAAGAGAGCCAGCAATGTGGACTTGAGATCTGGGTACTACTGTACTCTACTGCAAATTGTAATTATAAAAGGCAATGGAATTTTTTTATAGGATGGAAGTGCTGCTCACACAGACTATAGAGACTGACACTCCGGATTTTTATTCCCTTGGCAAATCATGACTATGAAGAAGGTACTTCGACAGTACTGGGGAATAGAAAGGCAAAGTGAGAGAGGAAACCATTGATACCAGGAATGAAACAAACAAATGAAACACAGCAAGCAAGTCTTACACATGGTGCTCACTAGAAACTGGGATTCAGAGTTGTATGAACTCTGAAATGCTATCATCCTCTTTTCTAGGATCACCAAATATATTCACTAAAGGAGCAAGTTTGTGAGGCATTGTATCTTTTCTACCTGCCTGGTAGTAGACAGGAAAGATAAAGGAGTTCCAGATAACACTTAAAGGGAACTCCCTCTAAATAAGCTATCAGGCTGTGCTTGTGGCAAACATAGGGTTAAATATCATTTTTATTCAGCTGAACCCCATGGGAAATATCCACTATTCATTTTCCCTTGGTACTATGTTCATGGGTCAGAACAGCTGAAGGCAAGCAGGAATGAACCAAGCCCACTCTCCAAGGGTAGGCAAGAGGACCAAACAAAAGCACTCCCTGTCCTCTCCCATCTAAATTGGATGCTAAAAGCTTTAATGAGTTTTGATTGCTTAATATTTAAAGGGAGAGGGACAAAATAAACATAAGCCTATAAATATTTCAATGTATAAGTGATCATGTACAAAGAGCTTGCCACCAACCTACTATTGCTTTAGCATTTTGTGGATTAAATTCCAATCAGAATTGCTTTCCTCTCAAACTTGCATTGTGTTGCCTTGCTTGGCTCAGAAGCAGGAGGAACTCAAAAGTACTAAAATATTACTGTGTTATATTGGCCTAGAAACCTCTTCCCAGGGCTATACACATCAAAACTTAAATATACTTTTCCAATGTGACTCTTATTATAGGTCTGAAATAAAACTTGACTTTCACATCATTATTATCATTTTAGTAAAAAAGAGCAAACAAATTTATAAAACATGAGATCAGCTATTTTTGAATTTGCATTCCTCTAAAACAAGAAGCAAATAAGAGAAACTCAAAATTGAAAAAATTAGGATAGTGGTAACCTTAAGGGGTTCTCCTATGAAAGCCCCAACTAGACATATAACTTAGAAAAAGAAAAAAAAGATGTTTATAGCAAAGATGAACATCGAGCAGACAACTCCCCTCTCATACAGGTGACGAGAGCTTTTCTATACTGAGGCTTTTCAAGTATTGCCTTTTGAATAACTGAAGAAAAGCTGAAGACATGTTTTCCAAATAGAAAGAATAACTTAGCACATCTAAAGGGGAGCTCAGGATGGACTCCCCGGCAGAAGATAACATATTAGCTTGTCCAGTATAGGGCTATTTTTCCCCTGATTTCACTATTCTAAGTTTACAAAAAGGGTGTTTTTAATTGTAAATGAAAAAAACTAAACATACAGTACCTGTTTAGCGTGGGGATGTTCCCTCTGTAATTAAACAACCACAGTTAGTTACTTATAGGTTAGTAAAAGCCATAATAAAAGAACTGTCAGAGCAGATACACACCAGTCGTGAGGAGCTCCAATTTGGCAGCTCTGGCATTCAGCAGACATAAGTGCTCATTACCCTTCCACCTCCAGGGTGCCTCCAAAGAGGTATGCCTCCTGACCTACCTCACCAAGCAGCCGTTGATGGAAACGGTCGAATATATTTACCATGGTTTTTTTTAATAGCTCTATTACAAAAAAATAATGCAGAGTAGTGATAAAACACGGGCTCATGAAAATTAATTTGTTATTAAATTAATTTAATGGTATATTAAGTTTCAATATGAAATAGAATTCTTGACAATATTCCTAGAGAATCTTCTTTCTTGTTCCTACTTTACTAAAAATGTAATAAGGAGGTCCAGAGAAGTTGATTCTATAGCCCCTCCTACATTAATTGCTTTTGAAAACTATGTTATGAACCTACAAACTCTCCTCCAAAGAAAAGGAGCCAATGAGTTACCAAGCTGCCTTTCAAGTCTCTTCCACCATCATCTTCCTCCCATAGATCTGGGTGGGACAGTGGTGTTAGGTGGTGGGTGGTGTTAGGTGCTAGGTGTTGGTGATGGATGGTGGTGGTGGATAGTGGTGGGTGGTGGTGACAGAGGTTGGAAAGGAGGGTACTTTGTAGTATAGGGGCTTTAAGAAAGTAAAAATCAAGTAGGATTATAATGATAAATAATTCTATGGCTAGCAGGATATAATATGTAAAAATTAACACTTTAAATTATCATTTATATATTTTGTTTAGAGTAATAATGACTTTTTAAAATTGTTGTAAGCTTAAAAATTCTAGGCCTCTCATAAATAAAACCTTACCTAAATTTGGCTAACCTTAGTTTTTCCCAATAAAGAATGTGCCAAAATCATGAAAGAAAGACTAGGGTAATTATGGAAATTGCAAAGCAAGTCTCTCATTTTCTCTTTGGTCTTTGCTACCAAATCTTGTTTCTTAAAATGATGTCAGGCATTTCCTCAACATAAAGAGAAAAAACCCCACACCAACTAAAACCTCTTATTTCCAATGTTAAAAGGGCAAAGTTATACCTACCACCCACAATTTAGGAGGACTGTAAGGGAGTTGATTGGTTGATATCTTAACCTTCTAACATTCTTTTATCAGCATTTAATCATTGTTGGGGTTTTCTGGCACACAGAGGACTTAATGGACAGAACGTAGTGGGTGGTGCTGATGATATGTGGGAAGGAGGAGAGAGGGAGGAAAATGATGCACTTTCCATGGCATTTAAAGGAGCAGAACAGACTGAGCTGGCCACATAAATAAAAAGCTGTGACATATCACTGCACACAAACTGTATACCTCATGTGATTTGTGAGTAGCAATGCTCTCTGCATCAAACCTGTATCACAGAGTGAATTCCTACTATAGCAAAAGCAACCTCTGAGTGCAAAAACCTGCACCTTTGCTGTGTGGATTCTTTGAGCCTCTCACTCAGGGGAATGGGTTTCATTTTACAAGACACCCTTAGTTATAATGCACTGGGCCCTCAATAACAAACATGAAGTATGCATAGGTTCTAGAGCAGAGGGAGGTAAAACTAAGAAAACTAAATGTAGACACTAATGAGAACATAGAAAAGTCTTCCTTTTAAGATATAAAGGATTCTAAAGAAAGGAGTCACCTGTACAGTCCCTTCCCATGAACCTCACTCAGGTCAGAGAGAAGGACCCTACAACCAAAGCAATCTCAGGCTCCATCTATCCAGGTTTCTGGAATTTAGAAACCAGTATAATCTCTCTCAACTGTTAACCAGTTTCTTAAACTAGTAAAATGGTCTCACTGCTTCTGTAGCTGCACTTTAATCCCTTAGGGAATTTTCACTGGACGACGGCCAAGTTTTCAGCAGAAAAGGGCCTGATTGAAAATACCACCACCACCAAAAAGCCAGTCCTTCTCCATAGCAATTCTCACGCTCTCATAGGGAGCCCCCTGCTGCTTTGTTATATAAGTTGTGTACCATCTACACAGTATGGGGTATGAACAAAACTCCCAACATCTCCAGTTTTTAAAGGAATGGCATCAAATCAATCATGTAAGAGGTAAGTTTAGAGGCAGCTTTTCCTTTTTGGTACAATAAGAATCTGTGCGGCTGGAGAGAAGGAAGGATAAATTCTCTATTACAAGGTAAATACTTAGCCATATCCATATGATCATTTACGTATTTTGTTACCCTATCAGGGGCTATTTGATCAATTTAAGAATATGACCAATGTGGCATACTGTACAGTACTGTGATACACTAGGAAGCTAGATGCATCGTCTGCACAAAAACAATCAAGGAAGAGATTGTATGAGTCAACTCTTCCATTGATGTAGCTAAAAATATAAAATAAAATCTACCACATTCACTGCATACCCATGATGCAAAAATAATCTAATTGCTCAATCTCTGATAGGCAATCAACTGCATTTTCAAATACATGGGATATAAATTCACTTCTCACAAGACATTTGCTGTTTAGGCTATTCACTTATGATGAATCTTCATTCACAATGTTTTGATAACTATTAGAATCATTTCCCTTCCAGTAGAACAGCTCCATTTTATAGATGTGATAACTGAGAAACCAAAGGGGACGCATTCCAAGGACACTGTTCAATAGGCTTGTAATAAACCAGAATCTAAACCGGGCAATTTCTCATCTCAGTTTCCGAGGCTAGCATTCCACATCAATATAGAATAAATTTAAAGAAGGACAAGAGAAATCCGTTGAATTCTGAGGTTCTTGGCATTAAGTCAACTCTGATTTTATTGATCTGTCTGACTAGAATGGCTGGAGAGCCTGCTTCAATATGAATGCAAAGTCAGAGTTGCTTCCTGCTAGCTGAACCCTCTTTATTTAAGGAACACTGACTTCTCTGGCAGTCACAAGTTCTCTGAGCCTTTTGCCATCCCTTCCAGCTGAATTTCATTTTGCTTGATTCTAGCTGGCCCTGCATAAATTTCTTATCATATAAAAATGCTCCTGATTCTTCTGCCTTCCAACATGAAGGTGGGGAGGAAGACCCTATATGAAAATGATGGGGATGCATGCAAACAAGCAGTGGTTACATCAAGCTGTGACTGAGAGCCATATAGGGCTAATCTTTTGAAATCAGGCAGCAAAGCAGAAGCAGAAGAGGTCGGCTGAATAACCTACTAGCAGTTGCTAACAGCAGTACCATAGGAGAAAGAGCAATTTGACTGGCTGTGACCAGTGGTGGTCTCCTTACGTGACTATATTTCTGCAGGAGAATCCAAATCAAGAGCTTTAAAACACATCTGAACCATGTATTTCAATTGGCATCTCCCCACCACCCCCTCGAAGTTCAGATGCCCTGATTCCAATGTAGAGCTTTAGTTTACAATAAAATGATCATTGATTCATTCATTTGCAGCCTCTTTAAAGCCCTTCTTTGCTCTGCTGGAAGATTTTGCTCTTTCTGAAACAAGTATGCCAACAGAGCTGCAGCATATTACTGCTGCCTGCTGTATAATTAGCTACAAACCCACCGCACAAAACTATAGGGATTTACAGGTGCCCTGGATTCTGCTTTTCTTTCCCCCTGGAATCAGCTAGTCTTCCTTGACAAGAAGGGACCTTGGGCTACTCTAATGATATATTGAGAGTTTTAAACTCAACTCTCCAATCTTACAAGTCTAGAGTGCCAAAATAACACAGCAGAGACTAGCAGCTGAGCCATGGATACAGGAAAGCACTTTGGTAAGCACTTAAACCTGCTGAGCATCTTCTCTTCTCCCAGATGCTTGCATCTTATCAGCACACTACCCTGAATGAAGCAAGCACTGTAGGATTTTATTTATTTATAGCTCATTCTGTCCTGCTAACAACAACCCAGTGCTCATGCTGCTTAAAAAAAAAAAAAAATGCTACAAGTTGGGTGATTTTGGAGTGTCTCAATATGATCCAAAGAAGGACTTAATCTCTGGGTGTCAAAGATTATCAGAATTCTTGAAAATGGCAGCAGTCTGCAGATTAGTCACACGGAAGGCTTCTGATTCCTGAACTTCCTCACAACCGTCTTCATAAAAACAAGGTCCAGAGGCCACTCACTGACAGCTAAACACTGAAGGTGCCAAGCAGCCTACAAGTAAACTTAGTCATGGCTAAAACATGTGCTATCAGGTGAAAACACAGCCGAACTCTTCTGGATGTGAGACATGAAAAAAAGGAAAGTGCTTGAATTAAAACATTATAATAAAGAAGGCCAAATTCACAAGGAGCAAATAACAGAGAAGGTACAATACAACTTGACATAACTAAAGCATGGATTTCCACCTAAGAAATAGGTGGAAATAAACACCAATAGGTCCTCCCTCATTACATATATATAGAAACATACAAAATATACTTTTTTGGTATAGCAAAGTTGGAAATTTATTAAAGAACAAATACAGACTCCCATGTAGGGAGGGGGAAGAGTCCCACAGAACGGACTCGCACATGGGGAGGGGGAAAGGGTCCCCACAAAATATACTTTCATCTCCTGCATCAATTTGATGCTTATTTGAATTACAGATAAAGTTTTTAAAAAATGAACTATGTTTGTTAATGTGTATTATTCATGAAAATCATTTGGAGTTATAAATTCTAAACTCCCAGACTGTCATAATATGTACAGCCATATGCATAGCCACAGAGTTTATGGGATAATGTACTTTACATATGTATGTATAAATATAGCCATATTTTAGAAGATCAAATACATAGGCTGACTAAACAACTTATCTGTCTCCAGATTACTCACAGTAATTTAATATGCCCAAAGCTAAGTGAAATCCTGAATGTCAAATGATTCAATGAATTGTCCAAAGTAAAAACATTCAGGACACTGATTTAGTGTAACAAGCTTCTCCATCACTAATCTAGTGAGTGATAAACTCGGGTTTCAGAATGGGGGAAAAAGACAAACACACAAACCTCAGGCTCTAAACCAAGCCTAACTGGAGAAGAAGGAGAAAAAGAAATGCTTAATAATATAGTCTGAGCTCTGGGATTAATCCATGTAAAACACTAGTGGAACTCACCAAAGAGCTGGGCTGATGGAATCTTAGGGAAGAGAATCAAGTCCTGAAAGTCTGGGTAATAATAAAATGTTCTCTTAGTACAGAGAAGCAGCCATCCAGACTATTCCTGCACCAAGAAAATGACTGAAGAAACTCATTCACTTCTCTAAAAACCATTTGCTAACTGGTTACAAGACATTGTTAAAAAAAGAAAAAAGAAAAAAAATCCCCTCCCCTCAAAAAAATTCATATATAGGAAGACATAGCATTTAAATGCTAAGAAGATAAAGAAAAACACACACATGCCACATGTGTATAGGTTTCCCATTGTGCTTAAGTCAGGAAAATCTCTACAGCTGCTGCTATTCAAGTGAAGGAAGTTTAAGAAGAAAAGGGTTATATTTATACCAGGAGCTTCCCTAGTGAAGCTCTAATAACTGGATCCTCTAGTCTAGTGAATAAGACATGGGAATATCAAATAAATTGCAACTATAGTTCCCAGAAAAAAACTTGGGAGTCTTGGGTAGAAAATCAAGAAGAAAATAACATACCTTGACTGAAGCCTATCTGGCAAGAAAGATGCAAAAAGTCATTGAGATTATCCATAGTTTTCAATTAGCAAAAATTGCTCTTTGGATAAACTTCATTGGCTATGATACTGCCACTGCACAAAGCTTGAGATTAGAAATAAACTGTTTAGTCATCTGCTCCTTTTTTAAAAAAAATATTGAGAGCGGTATTAGAAAAAAACACAGTCAAATTATACTGAAACACAGAGTAACTAAATGTCAAGAAAAAGTTTCAGTCAATCAAAATGAATAAGTGCGAGAGATCTATTGTGCAACATTGTACCTACAGTCAATATTGTGCACTTAAAATTTTGTTATGAGAGAATATCTCATGTTGAGTTCTTTCCACAGTAAAATAAAAAAAATTTCAAAGTTTTTAAAACATTTCAAGCAATACAAAGCCCTATAATGAATTTAAACAAAAAAAGGATCAAACATGTTGGCTACCCAATAACTGCATAAGTGTGCTAAAAAAAAAAAAGTGTGTGTGTGCGGGGCGGGGGGGGGGGGGGGGGAGGGCATGTCTTCTCCCTTTCTAGAGGCTGCTCTGCTTATTTGCAAAGGAAATCACTTGTGTTTTGCCTACTTCCTTTAAAATCAAAACGTGTTCTAATGGGACAGGGGTCTTCAACCCAAACAGTATCAAAGACATTTTCCTGAAAAAAATACTCTGCTGTTGTCAGTTTGCAGACAGAAAGCCATGTTTCATCCCAACCCATGAGGGCTAAATCACTAGTCAAAAACAAACTGCAGGAACGGAATTTCACCAGGTGACCTTAAACACAACAGGAGACTGCAATTTTGTGTTGATAATACACCTCAGAAAGATATTCACTTCTAAGGACTTGCTGTACACATTTAGTCTAATTCAACTAAATGAATGATTAGGAAGTGAAGACAAAGTGCCAATGAAGAAAATACAAAAATTGGTTAAAGAATGTATCTATTTCCTTCCCCAAGAATTTTTGGTTTGTCAAGCCCAATTGGGAAAAATATAAACTTCTGTTTTGCATTGATAAGTAAAATATGAATATTCATATGCCTAGTCTCTGTTCTCATTGAATATTTTTTTAAAACATGCAATAAATGTCATAGAAGAATATCTATAATATCAGATGTGGATAATTCCTGTAACTACCAAGAACAAGCAACATAAAAATAAGAGGTTGTGCCAGTCGATGTCTTTCTCTCACCTCTCTCTCTCTCTCTCTCTCTCTCTTTCCGCCCCCCTTCTCCCTCCCAGTAAAAGCAAATTTTTAACTCCATGTTAAGCATGTACTAATCTGAAGTGAACATGAACTCTTTCATCCCCATGACTTGAGCATTTAAAAAAACATATTCTATACCCATGTTGACAGTAGCATTATTCACAACAGCCAAAAGGTGGAAGCAACCCAAGTGTCCATTAACTAATGAACGGATAAACAACATGAGGTCTACACACACAATGGAATATTATTCAGATTTAAAAAGGAAGGCAATCCTATCACATGCTTCAATGAGGAATCTTGAGGACATTATGCTAAGATAGACAGGATAGGACAGACACTATATTCAATTTATATGAAGTACCTGGAGCAATTTCATAGTGACAGTATCTAGAATGGTGGTGGGCAGGGACTGAAGGGTGAAGGATGGGGAGTTACTGTTTCATGGGCACAAATTTCAGTCCTGCAAATGAAAAAGTTCTGGAGCTGGGTGATGGTCACACATTTACATTTAATTTAATTTTTACATTAAAATATGATTGAAATGGTAAAATTTATATGTATATTTTACCACAATTAAAAAATGTGTATAGCCAGTCAGAGAAAGACAAATACTATACGATCTCACTACTATGTGGAGTCTAAGGAATAAATAAACCGATGAACAAAATGGGAAAAAAAAGTTGTGGGGGGTTTTGTAATTCCTCCAAGAAGTACTGTTATTAACATAAAACGAGAACTTAGTATGATAGTCCTAATTAATTTCTGGATAAGTGTTGAGCTGTCCATGTGGCTAGAAAACTTGAAATATGGGTAGCCTGTATCAAAAAATGCAAAATGCTGTAAGTATAAAGTATACATAAATATCAGACTTAGTATGAAGAATGAAAGATATCTCTTTAATAATTTTTTATTACATATTGAAATAGTATTTTGAATATAATGGGTTAAGTAAAATGTTGTTAAAAGTAATTTTATCTGTTTCTTAGTACCCTTTTAAATGTGGCCAATAGAAAATTTAAAATTACATATGTGGTTTGCATTATATAGTAACCACTCCTTATCTGCAGTTTCATTTTCTGTGGTTTCAGTTGCCCATGGTCAACCAAGGTCTGAAAATAATAAATGAAAAATTTCAGAAATAAACAATTCCTAAGTTTTGAATTGTGTGGTATTCTGAGTACCTTCATCTCATCATCACAAGAAGGGTGAGTAGAGCACAGTTAAGATATTTTGAGAGAAAGACTATATTCACATAACTTTTATTACAGTATCTATCCTATCTAATAAAAGAGAAACATGGTAATTGGCGTACGACCGCTACCCTTCCCATTGGCTAATCAGGGCAATATGCAAATTAACTGCCAGCCAAGATGGCGGCGGCAGACAGGCAGCTTGAAACTAACATGAGGCTTGCTTGCTTCAGTGACGGAGGACTCCAACGTTCCCCGCCTGCCGCTGCAGGCCTCTGAGCTGCAAGCAACTATGTAACAAACATAGAAGCTAAACAAAATCCCAGAAACCTGCCGGGCTTCAGCCAACAGGATCGCAACATTGTAAGCAAAGGCCAGAAACCTACTTTCAGCAGCGGAGGCCTAAGAGCTGGAGCCAAGCCTCAAAGCTAAAGCTGGCCCAGAATAAAAAAAGAAAAAAGAAAAAAAGAAGCGGTTGGGAGCTTCAGTCACCCCCAGCCTGAAAACAGCCCTCAGCTCCTCACCCAGACTGGCCAGGCACCCCAGTGGGGACCCCCACCCTGAAGGGTGTGTGACCAGCTGCAAACAGCCATCATCCCCTCACCCAGGCTGGCCAGGCACCCCAGTGGGGACCCCCACCCTGATTCAGGACACCCTTCAGGGCAAACCAGCCGGCCCCCACCCATGCACCAGGCCTCTACCCTATATAGTAAAAGGGTAATATGCCTCCCAGCACTGGGATCAGCAGAGCCAAGAGGCCTCCCGGCACCGGGATCAGCGTGACAGGGGCAGTGCCCCAACCCCCTGATCGGCCCTGCTCTGTGTGTGACAGGGTGCGGCGCCCCAACCCTCCCCCCACAACACGGGCCCTGCTCTGTGTGTGACGGGGTAGAGCCATAACCTCCCCATCGGCCCTGCCCTGAGTGTGAGAGTGGCGGCACCCCAACCCCCTGATCGGCCCTGCTCTGTGGGTGATAGAGGGCGGTGCCCCAACCCCCCTGATGGGCCCTGCTCTGTGAGTGACAGGGGGAAATGCCCCATCCCCTTGATTGGCCCTGCTCTGTGCATGACAGGGGGTGGCGCCACAACCTCCCCATGGACCCTGCCTTGAGTGTGACAGAGGATGGTGCCCCAACCCCCCAATCGGCCCTACCCTGAGTGTGACTGAGGGTGGAATCACAACCTCCCGATCGCCCTGCTCTGTGTATAACAGGGGGCGGCGCCCCAACTCCCCAATCGGCCCTGCTCTGAGCCCGACCAGGGGCTGCACCTAGGGATTGGGCCTGCCCTCTGCCACCCGGGAGCAGGCCTAAGCCAGCAGGTCGTTATCTCCCAAGGGGTCCCAGACTGCGAGAGGGCACAGGCCGGGCTGAGGGACCTCCACCCTCCCCCCCGAGTGCATAAATTTTTCTGCACCGGGCCTCTAGTATATATATAAAAGCCAAGCGACCAGAATGACCAGTCGCTGTGACATGCACTGTGGCTGGCCAATCAGCCCGATTGGGGACAGGGCCAGCCAGCCAACCTCCCGTGGCCCCTCCCCCCACTGGCTGGCCCAGCCCCAATCGGCCCCCATCAGCCCCAATTGGGGTGGGCTGGCCGGACCCCACCCGTGCACGAATTCATGCACCCAGCCTCTAGTGTGACTATAACTGTTCTATTTTATTATTAGTTATTGCTAATCTCTTCTGTGCCTAAATGAGGAATTAAACTTTATCATAAGTATGTATAGAAAAAAAAGTGTATATACAATAGGGTTCGGTACTATCCGTGGTTTTAGGCATCCACGGGGGGTCTTGGAATGTAACCTCCATAGATAAGGCAATTACTGTATTTCTGTTGGACAGTACTGGTCTAGCAGTAGTGATTCTCAATTTGTTTTTCATCATAATTATCAAAACTTTTCCAAAAAGTGGTACCCCTGGACTCTGTTTCAAAATGAATCAGAATTGTGGGAATCAGGATCCCAATATATATTTACAACACTTCCTAGATAATTCTGAGAATCTTTAATTTAGAGGTTAGTGGACATAGTCGTGTCCTTGAGCCTTATAGGACTGGAGTGGAATGGACACTGGTAAATAGTCTCCAGTAACTTATTTCTGTAGAATAAGAAACAACATGTTTACTATCTGTTTGCTTAAAATAGAACAGAATAGAAAAGAATAACAGTACTAGAGTTATAAAAAAAAGTTGAAACTTGGCTCAAAACTAAGAGACCCTAGAATTCTTTTGTAAGGTAAGCAGGCCCATTATATAATAAAGAATTTGACTGGCCTTTATCCCTGGTTCCTGAAAGAGAGGCTAAATCCTGGGAATTTCTCAAGTAATAGAACTGTCTTTATTATTCAAGAACCCCTTGGATCACACCTGAATTTATGCTGAGAGATAAAATAATTCAGGACAGGGGCTGCTCACTAGAAAGACCAACCATGTGATCAGAGGTGTGCCCGCTGGACCTCTGTAAAAGGGAGAGGGGCTGTAGGTTGAGTTTAAACATGTGGCCTATGATTCAATCAATCATGCTATTGTAATGAAACCCTGATAAAAATTCTGGACACTGAAACTCAGTGGAACTTCTTGGTTGGTGAACACATTAATGTGATGGGAGGATGACATGCACAGGGAAAGAAAACAGAGCAGCTCTTTGTCCAGGACCCACCCAGATCTTACTCAACATGTCTCTTCATTTGGCTGATCCTGACCTGTATCCTTTATAATAAAACTAGAGGCCCAATGCACAAAATTCGTGCGAGAGGAGGCCTTCCTCCCCTAGCTGGTTTGGCTCAGTGGATAGAGCGTTGGCCTGCGGATTGAAGGGTCCCAGGTTCGATTCAGGCCAAGGGCACATGCCTGGGTTGCGGGCTCAATCCCCAGTGGGGGACCTGCTGGAGGCAGCCAATCAATGATTCTCATCATTGATGTTTCTCTCTCTCTCCCCTTCTCCCTTTCTCTCTGAAATCAATAAAGAAATATATTTTTAAAAAAAGAGTAGGCCTTCCTTTCTCTGGCTGCTGGGACTGGCTTCCCTCCGGCACCCGGGAGCCAGGCTTCCGTCCTAGAGGGAGGCCCTGCCAGTTGGTTGCAACCACAGTAGCTTTCCTCGGCCCTCGCAGCCCTGGCTTCATCCAGAGGTCGCCCCGAAGGACATCTGGTGTAATTAGCATATTATGCTTTTATTATTATTACTAGAGGCCCGGTGCACAAAAATTTGTGCACTTGGAGGGGTCCCTCAGCCCGGCCTGCGCCCATTTGCAGTCCAGGACCCCTTGGAGGATGTCCACCTGTTGACTTAGGCCCACTCCCTGGAGGATCAGGCCTAAGCTTGCAGTCAGACATCCTTCTGGCAGCCAGGGAGCCCTCGGGGGATGTCCGACTAAAGGCTTAGGCCCCCAAGGGAGCTGTGATGAGGAAGCTGGGGTCAGAGAAGAGCCACGCTGTCCCGCCCCGCCGCTCTGGGTCAGGTCGCACACGGGACGCCCGGGCAGGCCGGCAGATCGCTGCTGCCCCACCCAGCCGCCCCGGGTCGGGTCGCACACGGGACGCCCGCCACCCTGGGTCGCAGATAACAGGCCTGGGTGGCAGCAGGGCAGGCAGAATGGCGCTGTCCCGCCCCACCGCCCCGGGTGGCAAACAGCAGGTCCGGATGGCGGCGGGGCAGGCGGGATGGCGCTGACCCGCCCTGCCTGCAGTATGCAAATTAGCCGCCATCTTTGTTGGTGGTTAATTTGCATATCGTGCTGATTAGCCGATGGGAGGCATAGCGAAGGTACAGTCAATTACCATGTTTGTCTATTATTAGCTAGGATAGAAGATAGTGACCATAAGCATAGTGCTTTCTTGAATTCTATCAAATAAGTTGTTATAGTGAATTGTTGAACCTGAGCGGATCATAGGAGCCCCCAAATTTGTAGCCAGTTGGTCAAAAAATGCAGTGGCCCCATCTGAAGTAGAAGCAGTTTTGTGGAAAACTAAGCCCTTAACTTGGGGCATCTGCTCTAACCAGAGGTGGTCAGTGTCACAACTGAATTGCCACTTGGTGTGAGAATAACGTCACAATTCCAAACTGTAACAAAAACATTTGTAAGAAAATACAGAATCTTCTAAAACAAAATCCAAGTTGTAATAACTGCACAAATTATACCCCAAATGGAATATAGCATTGTGATTTAATCAGATAATACATTTTATACTACTAAACTAATAGGGACTTTAAATCTAAAAAAGTATTAATGTAATTTTTACATTTTTCTGGTTGTCAGGAGATTATTTTATCTTTCCTCCTTTATTTGCCCTTATCTTTATTTACCTTTAAATCTATACCAGTCATATTGATAATAATAATCTAGCAGTGTATAATTTTATATTTATACAACCAAGGAAGACTTCTGAGAGACCACACACAGAATCACAGTCTGTCCAAGTCTGCTCTTTATCCATGGGGGGGTGTATACCTGAAATGTTGGGAGGGACAAGTATACAAGTTTTGAAACCAGATCAGAAATAATCAAGATTCACACCCTCAAGACAGAAAGGTGAATAAGATTTCTTAACAGTTAAGAAGCATTTCTCTCATTTTCCAGTCGACTATCCCTCACCAAACTGGACACACATCCGCAAATAAAAAAGTAGGACAGGGAGAACAATTCAGAAAGACAAGGGGAGCGATGAGGAAAGAAGGAAATCACAAGCAGCTCTGCAGCCTGACTACAAATCACTGCCCAAAGGGAAGAGGTGTAGAAAGCAGGAAGAAAAGGAGAATGTCCTGAGAATTGCAAAGAGCATTAAGTACAGCTTGTAGTTCTCCACAATTATTCAAGGAATGCAGGAAAAGAAAGATGACTGAGAGCTGAGCCCATGTGTGCCATGAGTACTTCGCCGCTCGCTGAAGGACAACCATTTGTTTCTAGAAAATGAGATTCTCAAACCCATGGAGGCAAAAATGTACCTAGAGGTGCTTGCAAAATCAAGGACATATACTTTTCTCTGCCAGCCATAAGGTATTTTTGAGGTAGAAAAGTAAAAGGATCTTCTGAGACAAAGAAGAGAAGTATTTTTTCTGAAGATGCCTCTCTGCTCATCTGCTGACCTCTGCTGGATCGACAGTGGCATCCAGTGGCCAAAAGTCTCAGTACAGACTCCTTTGTCTCTAGGAAGGGTTTCTACTACTTGGGGTGAAGTGGCAATTCAGAACAAAGCTATTTCTGGTGTGTATAACTAAGGATCCCCAAAGACACAGCACTTTGTAATATAAAGTGAAGAACCAAAGGCTATAAAGAAGAAATGGAGGGGAGCAGCTTAAGATTGCTGTGGTATATTTATATTTCCTGTGGTATTACTAAAAAGAATGAAAATACAAAAAGGGATGAACATATGTGTGGGTGGAATTCCTAGGTTTTCTGTGCTTCAGAATAGTTTAAAAATAAATGAGCATACAAGATAAAGTGTTTTCACTTTAAAACCAAAGCAATACTGAAACAAATTTCCATATGTACATTTAATTTTTTAAGGGCTTAGGAAGGGGATATCATGGAATTAGCATGATTTGTTAAGTAATTTACTTGAATTTCAGCTTGCTTCTGGAGTGTGATTTTTAAAAACTGATTGCATGTCAATTGCTATGAATTCAGGTGTCTGTTTTTAGGGAGATCATGAAATTGGCTTAGGTATCACCTTAGCTCATAGCAAACTATTGAAAGGAAAAGCATTCCACCCAAAATATTTTCATGTTCCAAGTGTTCCCTTAAACTGCTAAAAAAGTGATTTTCTGGCAAAGTTCCAGCAAGTTAACTGCTAGGAAATTCTTTCCTCAGTGACACAATATAAGCAAAAATGAATGAAGTTATCCTAAACTTTTATCTTAATTAGACTATACATTTTCTCTCCAAGTCAAAAGTGAGAAGAAAAAAAAAGTGGGCAGAAGAGGCTCTCATCTCTCGGTTTAAATTTGTTCATTTTCTGCTCTGTATTTCTAGCTTTTAAAAATATGGAATTGCCCTAACCGGTTTGGCTCAGTGGATAGAGCGTCAGCCTGCGGACTCAAGGGTCCCAGGTTCGATTCCGGTCAAGGGCATGTACCTTGGTTGCGGGCACATCCCCAGTGGGAGGCATGCAGGAGGCAGCTGATCGATGTTTCTCTCTCATCGATGCTTCTAACTCTCTATCCCTCTCCCTTCCTCTCTACAAAAAAAATCAATAAAATATATATTTTTTTAAAATATGGAATTGTCATACACATTACTCTCCTTAACTCTTCTGATGGAGTGCTGGCTGGCTCAGGTGCACATAACAGCTCAAACTCACCTGTTTGGATGAGATGTGGGCAACATGAACTGGAATTCCACCACGCAGGTGTTATCCTTAAGCTGGCGGTGTTGTACGCTGTTAAGTTCATAGGCAATATAAGCCCTTCGAACATACACCTGGTTAAAAAGTAAGCCTCAGTAAATACACTTTAAAATCAGAAGGTAAGAGATGGTTAGCCCAGAAAAGAGACAGTCTTGAAAGAGGTATCTGAGACAGAAGGTGGTCTATGGTGACAGAATTCTCAAGGCTCCATGTAAAAATACCCTGCCTTAACTAGTAAAGCTAGAATCTTAAAACTACACCCATGATTATAAATAGAAACAAAATTATCCTGACTCTACTGGATACCTCGAGGTGTGCCATAAACCTTTCACATTAACCTAAAGTCAGGAGAAGGTTTGCTCTTCAGCAAACCAGAGCATATGCCACCACAACTATTACTTCATTATGCATAATCATTTCAACAGAAGATAAACACAAGCATGAGAAAAATGAGAGTTGCTGATTCTGGGCCACATGAGGAGTGAAGATAGAAAAACTTGTAGTATAGTCCAAGCTTTTTACTATCCTGTACATTATTATTTTGTTCAGTTTTCATTTAAAAATCATTTTTAGATTATTTATATTGCCCAAACACTAGGCAAAAGCATAAGGCATAATTTGATATATAACATCTCAAACACACTACTTGACTCAAGTGTTAAGAGAAATAGCAATAGGCTTCATCTCAGCCAAAACCATCAGTCCAACCTTGGGCACTTCAGACCATTTGCCATGCACAGGAAATGCTACATAGAATTCTATCAGCATGTGAGATATATAAGGAGGCTTCTCATTAAATAGCATGGAAGTACTATAAAACACTTAGATATTTTTAAGATTTGGTATTTACTGAGTAGGATACATTACATGCTACCCACAGAATACAATAGAGTAACTCAAAAGAGCTCGCAACAGACTGGTAGTGATGTCACATTACATAAGATCATCTAAAACACCCCTTTTCCTCATCTTCAAAAAACATCCACTTGGCAATTTTACAGCAGTATTTAGGGCCTGCAATTTTTATGTTTAATGAGGTAGTGAGCTGTAGTGGAAACAGAAAAGTCTGTGAGTCAGATTCAAATGCAAACTCTTCTACTTATTATCTCTGTGAATTTAGACAAGTCACTTAACCTCTCAGAGTCTCACTTTCTTTTTCATGAAATAATTGTAGGACTAAGTGAGAAAAATAAAGCACCTAAAATACAGTTCATTAAATGTTATTACTTTTTTTTCTCATGATGAAATACTTCATAAGAGCTGCTTGACAATTCAAGATATAACTAAAATCCATTTTATTTGGCCTAAATCACAAAATGGTACATGTTCTGATCGACCATATACATTTTTTCACTTATTGTGTTATAGGGAATCCTAATTCATTATGACATGAGAGAATCAAATATATCTAAGAAGTAGAAACTATAAAAAATGCTGGCAGCTATTTTCCTGTGACTAGGGCCTAGCCCTAGAAGCTGGTGATTAGTTCAGCTGAAACACTTGGGTCAAGGAAGACCATAGTTCAGCATTAGTTTCAGGGAAAACGAAGACTCTACTCTTAAGAACTAACCTTAAGCCAAAGAAAAAGAACTGATACGATAGCCAAATAGAAGACTTCAACCAGAAACCAAGAAAAAGGTTATGTCATGTTATGTTACTAAGAAAACTTACCTCCAGAGCTGCCATCCGCACCACCTGGTTGCTGTGGTAGAAGAAGTTTGGAAGGACATCAAAAATAGATGTTTCAGATAAGATGAGTTTCTGGAAGGTACAAAGACAAACTTAAACCATTACAACCAAAAGAGAACAATTTCAGTGGACATATTTAGCATTTGAAGCATTTTAGTGAAACTTAAGATTTTTGTCTATGAATGTCATGTGATCACAGCTTCCTCAAACTACAAAATGGGGAAATAATAGTACCTATGCTCACAGGCTGTTGTGAGCATTCAAAGAGTTAATAATTCTTAGAATACATCAATAATGCATTAATTATATGCTAACATAAGTGTTTATGACTATTATTACCCTTTCTGACATATATCTGTACTCAATTTCTTAACTATTGTATCAATACTCCAGTATGGTAAACCATAGATTTGAACTCCATCTGAAGTCCTCTATTTCAACTATGAACCAAATAAACAAAAACATCCTTCTTCCCTCTCTAGGTTCCCCAGAAGGAAATCTGACAAAAAGCCTAAAGATTCCCTTGGCTAGATATAACAATATTATCCTTATGTACAGATAGATAAATGAAAAGTCATTCCTGAAAAAAATGTTGTTTAAAAAATAACAGTCAAGATCCTTGCAACTAGTAAAATTAGCCAGTACTTTTTTATAAAATTGGCTCTATATAAAGCTTAACAGTAAGCATGAAAATAAAATGAAAGCACAAGAGGTAGTAGACTTCAATAGGACACTTCTATCAAGGCAAGTCTATTTGATTTTTAAGCTAAGCCACAATTCTAACAGTATTTTTAATGAAAAAAAATTCATAAGTATAAATCATTTTAGAAAGTCAAGGTATAAAACTTCATTGCATGAAAAATCAAAATTGATTGATTGATTGCTCAATTAAACTATGCTTGGAGTAAAGAGAACAAAAGTGCAGAGAGGTGTAGTAAAGGGCTATAAGTATACCTGCAGGTTCTCAATGCAAAACTGATGTCCGTACATGTCAATAGCTGATAGGAAGATAGACTCTACTTGGTTATGGCGAAGCTCATATGATGGCAAATGGGAGGCAATAAGAACCTAGAGTGAGAGCAAAATAAGAGGCATAAATTCCTGAGGGAGTGATTATTCTAGGCTCCTATTAGGCAGCTCTGATACAAAAGCAATAAATATAAATCTCTAAGTGCAGGCATCAAAGATAAAACAGAGACCAAGTGAAACAACTTCTAGGTCCTGTAACATAAAGCCAATGCCACCAAATACTGCATCTCAGTTGACTCTCACCATGATTTGCGTTGTGGGCAATTTCCCATGGGGGGAAGGGGGAAGAGAGAGAAAACAGCTTCAATCAAGTTCCATCAGTGCATGTGATTTACCATTGCAAAGCCGCTAGTCCTCAGGACTGCTTGACTAGCTGTTAATTGGGAATCAGGTCTGGCAGGGAGCAGCTGTGGGGAAGGTGGATGCAGCAGAGCTAGCCTTTTGCAACTCTGAAGTAAAAAGACAGACTAGGAAAAACTGCTCTGACAGCCCCAGGTACTCAGTATCAAGGAAAAGGCATCGGGATGTAACACCAATGCATGTGAGGGGCAGAGAGAGTGAAAGCTGTGTCACAAACAAACAGGGACACGGTAGGACCTGAATACTCTCAGCAGGTCACTGAGAGGTTCAATGACTTTGAGTAGTTCAGTGACATGGATACAATTGTAGAGAAAGCAGAAGGTCACTGAGCAGCTTCAAATGCTGCTTCCCTGTCAGTGACCATGCACTGAAACACAAAGGGAGCGGACAACTCTTGGCTTCCCTGCTGAAACCTTTTGGAATGGAAATGAAGACTACAGGGTGAAACTAACTGGACTTCTCTGGGGTTGTTCTGATTGCTAGCACCTAAGATTCATTTCATTATCTTTCTGCTTTCCACACTTGATTTCTTTTTCTATACACTTAAAAGTTCTCACCTGCTTCTAAGCTCCCTTTGAGAAGTAAGAAATGTTGAGTCTATTGCCTTCCTCCACATGACCCTGATTTACCATCACAGGGCTAAGCAGGAAGGATAGGAAACGATAACAGGATTTTATATGGGGAAAGGGCTCCTATTTTAAAGATACTCACCATTAATCTCCTTTCTCTTTAAAAAACATGTATCACATGAAAACATTTGTCCTGAGGGCAATGGACATAGACATCTGCATTTTGTAAGTTGATGAAGTAAAAGCTCGTTGCCCAATCTATGAAAACCATTCCTCCCTCATGATAACCAACAAGTATCCTTACCTGGCGTGCTCGGAGTGCCACTTTAGCATTGGTGGTCTTACTGAGTTGAGTTAGCTCTGTGAGGATATTCAGCAGCTCATCAGTGAGCGTAGGGTCCCGGCCACACAACTGATCCTAATTGTTTATGTGGAAAAGAACATACAAATCCACATGAGAAGACACTGAGGTGGCCAATACTTTGAAATGGGGAAAAGGGAATAAAAACAAATTCAACATAGCTGGATTAATTAAAAAAAAAAAAAATGCAAACTTTCCAGTATTCTTTTGTTTTTAGTCTCAAGCAATGTGGTAAAGAAGATCCCAAAAGATGTTGCTACTAGGGGAAGAAGCCTAAATCCTTTAGTCATTCAGATTTAAAATTCCAAATGTATTTCTTTATAAACCAACATTATACTTTTAAAATGCAGAAGAAATCATCAGAGATCATTAAAAAGGGTCAAGGAATTCTGCGTTAAGAAATAACAAATGATGTGTTAAGAGGTTTTAAATAATATAGTGACTAAGGCTTCCTGTTCCCTCTTTAGGGGGAAAAAGCAAAATGTAAAGCAAAAGGAACCACTCTTGGTGATTTTCATTCCACAAACCAAATGTTCAGCATCCCAGGAGGGTGCCAAACAGAAACACAAGAACAAAGTATTCATTTATAAACACACACTAAATAAAAACACCATCTCATATTCTGACAATTTTGTACTCAAAAATCATTTATCCTCTTGCTATACAAGAATCATTCCACAGACCAGAGAAACCAAGATGGCAGCATAGGTAAACACCTGAAATTGCTGCCTCGCACAACCACTTCAAAAATACAACTAAAAGACAAAACAGACATCATCCAGAACCACAGGAAGGCTGGCTTAGTGGAAATTCTACAACTAGAAGGAAAGAGAAAAGGACACTGAGACTCAAAAGAGGTGCGGAAGTGAAGTGCAGAGGTACGGAGCCGCATGCAGAAAGGGCTGGCAACTGAGGACTCGGTTGTCTTTTTCAATCGGGAGGAAGACACAAGCTCCCGACTGCTCTGAACTCCAGTTCCGGGTGAGTCTCTGGGGACCCAGACTCATACGGGGAGAAACTGGACTGTCTGGCAGCGGGTGGAACTCGAGAGCGTCTTTCTCTCAGAGGTGCTTGCAGGGATTACTGCGGGACACTGAGACCTGGGACCTCTTAGGGCAGGACTGAGGATCAGCCATAGCTGTTTGCTCCGCCCTGTTGATTCCCTGAGACCCTGCCCCACCCAAGCTGTATGCAGAGGCTTTTGCATATGAATGACCTGGCCCTTTGCAATCTAAAATTACCTAACAAACTGCAGCTGGGTCAGAGAGACCCAGAACATCCAAAAGAAGGCCCAAGGCCCCATAGCAGCTTGCATTGCTTCACAGCTGGACCACATCTGAGCACCTCCAAATCCCAAACAAAGAAGAGGAATCTGCAGATCTCTATAGCTTCTGCTGGGTAGCCTCAGGCAGAGGCTAAATTAGCACCTCCTTAGAGATCCAAGTGCCAGTGTACCCAGTGGTCAGAGTGGGACCATCCAGATTACAACTCCTCAGATACATAAGAGACACACTCAGGGAGCAGACTCAGTGAGCACCAAAGCCCCACTGAAGCAAGTCTTGCCCCAGAAGGGTGTCTCCAGCACAGAAGTTCTCCCACCATAGACACAGCTGATTCTCACAGACAATTGGCCTGGAGGTCAATTCCTCCCAGTGATACCAACTACAATCAAGGCTTAACTACAACAACACTGTGCACACAGCCCACAAAGGGGTGCACCAAGAGTGTCCACCTCAGGTAACTGGGGAGGCTGAGCCACTGGGCCCTATAGGACACCTAGCACACAAAGCCACTCTATCAACACAGGAAAGCCGCCAAAATGTGGAGACAAAGAAACAGGACACAAATGACAGAAATGGAGGAAAGCAAACTACTGGATATAGAGTTCAAAACCACACTTTTAAGGTTTTTCAAGAATTTTCTAGAAACTGCCGATACATTTAGTAAGACTCTCAATAAGTCTAGTGAGACCCTCGAGGATATGAAGAAGGACCAACTAGAAATTAATCATATACTGACTGAAATAAAGAATATTATACAGAGATCCAACAGCAGACTAGAGGATCGCAAGAATCAAGTCAAAGATTTGAAGTACGAAGAAGTAAAAAACACCCAACCGGAAAAGCAAAAAGAAAAAAGAATCCAAAAATATGAAGATAGTGTAAGGAGCCTCTGGGACAACTTCAAGCGAATGGGACAACATCCGAATTATGGGGGTGCCAGAAGATGGGAGAGAACAAGATATTGAAAAACTATTTGAAGAAATAATGACAGAAAACTTCCCCTTCCTGGTGAAAGAAATAGACTTACAAGTCCAGGAAGCGCAGAGAACCCCACACAAAAGGAATCCAAAGAGGACCACACCAAGACACATCAAAATTAAAATGCCAAGAACAAAAGACAAAGAGAGAATCTTAAAAGCAGCAAGGGAAAAACAGTTAGTTACCTACAAGGGAGTACCCATAAGATTGTCAGCTGATTTCTCAACACAAACTATGCAGGCCAGAAGGGAGTGCAAGAAATACTCTAAGTGACGAATAGCAAGAACCTACAACCAAGATTACTTTACCCAGCAAAGCTATCATTCAGAATTGAAGGTCAGATAAAGAGCTTCACAGATAAGAAAAAGCTAAAGGAGTTCATCACCACCAAACCAGTATTATATGAAATGCTGAAAGGTATTCTTTTTTTTTTAATATATTTTATTGATTTTTTACAGAGAGGAAGGGAGAGGGATAGAAAGTTAGAAACATCGATGAGAGAGAAACATCGATCAGCTGCCTCCTGCATACCCCCCCCCCCCACTGGGGATGTGCCTGCAACCAAGGTACATGCCCTTGACTGGAATCGAACCAGGGACCCTTGAGTCCGCAGGCCGACGCTCTATCCACTGAGCCAAACCAGTCAGGGCCTGAAAGGTATTCTTTAAGAAGAGGAGGAGGAAGAAAAAAGTAAAGATAAAAATTATGAACAACAAATACATATCTATCAACAAGTGAATCTAAAAATCAAGTGAATAAAAAATCTGATGAACAGAATAAACTGGTGAATATAAAAGGATCAGGGGCATAGAAAGGGAGGGGAATGACAATTCTCGGGGGGAAAGAGGTGTGGGGTGCGGGAAGAGACTGGACAAAAATCATACACCTATGGATGAGGACAGTGGGGGGGTAAGGGCAGAGGGTAGGGTGGGAACTGGGTGGAGGGGATCTATGGGGGGAAAAAAGAGGAACTGTAATAATCTGAATAATAAAGATTAAAAAAAAAAGAATCATTCCACAATATACAAACATGGTGAATCCTTAGATGGATTAGAAGGAAAAAAAAGCAGCTCCTACAATACAATCCATGGTTTTTTCAGCACAGGGTCCTTTCTCTCCTAAGAATTAAACATTGTTAAGAAAAATAACATATTTTGAGAAAAATTTTCTTCTCCAGTGGAATGTCATTTTATTCCCTAAATTCATCCATGTAATTTTCATCTAAGCTGAAAACTACAGGTGTGGGTTTTATAAAGGTCTTTTTGAAAGTTACAGAGCTATTTGTAGTAGTAATTCTTAATACCAAACCACATAAAATGTACACGTTCAGGTATAGTTCCCTCTACTTGGAATTTGAAATAATTGCCTTTATATTTAATGAATTTTTATTCTCCCCTTACTATCAATAGGATATGAAAGATGACCAGATCCTAAAAGGCTTCCTGTTGCTGCTTTTTAATCTCCTCCTTACCTTGATCACCAGAATCTCCATTCATACTTAGACCTTTCCCATCTCAGGGAGAGTCTTTTTTTTTTTTTTTTTTTTAAATATATTTTATTGATTTTTTACAGAGAGGAAGGGAGAGAGATAGAGAGCTAGAAACATCGATGAGAGAGAAACATCGATCAGCCGCCTCCCGCACATCTCCCACTGGGGATGTGCCCGCAACCCAGGTACATGCCCTTGACCGGAATCGAACCTGGGACCCTTCAGTCCGCAAGCCGACGCTCTATCCACTGAGCCAAACCGGTTTCGGCACAGGGAGAGTCTTTATAGTCCATGACCCCAGCTGTATAAATAAAAGCTTGGGACATTTGGCTTTTGGAGCCGATGTGAATTTCCTACAATATTTTTTCTACAACCCCTACTATTTCCCACATCACAGTTTTGAAGTGCTCAACATCACTGTTCTGAAAAGAAGGCTTCTCAAACATTTCAAAGCAGGAATACTTTCTGGTTCCCCAACCCACCAACCAGAGCTCTGCTCCAACTGTCCAGAGTTATAAAACACATGATGTGATTAATAGTTAAGGAAGTGCATGTTGTTTTCACCTATTTAACGCAGGAATTCACTCATATGAGGGGGAAGAAGACAAGCTGCTAAGAAAGTGACTATAAATCCAGGGTTCGGCTAAGCATGTAGTCAGTCACAGACCAGAGGACCTATCCCACCTATCCTAAGGCATAAACGCAAAGAGGAGGGAGAAAATGCACCTCATCGTTTGTTGAGAGCTAACAAGTAAAATAGAATTTCAAAGGAATACAGAGTGGGGCAAAAGTAGGTTTACAGCTGTTCCTATGTAAAATAATACAAGAATTAAAGAAATACAATAAATTGTGTTTTAGAACCTACTTTTGCCCCACCCTGTATATAAAATAACCAAGAAAAGACCATAGAAAGACAGAAGCAAAAGAAGATAGATAACAGTAGGTAAGGAAACCTAGGTAAGATTTTCCTACATAAATCCCTCTTTACTCATTGTTCCTAATAGAGAAAACATTCCTTTCCAAGGTCCTTACTTCAATCATCACACTGACCCACTGAAATATTTAAAAAACCTAAGAGATGTCCTGGGTAATGCTACTCTGCAAATAGCCAGACTGAAGTCTCAACATTAACAACAAAAGCCAACATAACAAATGAGAACACTAGCCACCTACCTAACCATTTCCTTAAAGGAAAATCTAGGTTTACTTTTTGAGATTAAACTAAAATAAGTAAGTAAAAATAAAGGTACTGTCTTGCTTAACTACAGATCCTATCCCAAGTTAAAAAGCAAAACACACAAAGAGACTTTAAAAAAAACTTTTTAAATTCCATCTTTCTGCTAGGAGAGAAAGGGAGTGTGAAAGGGGGTAGAAAGAAACAGTATCTGTAAGAAAAGTGAACTATGGAAGTTAGAAAATAGAGATTAGAAAATATGTTAAGATTAGAAAATATAGTATTCGTTCAGTATCACCAAATGACAATCTTCCTGAGCTCTGTGATAAAGTACAGAAACCAGACCTTTCGGGGATGTTTATTCCACAGTAGGCATAAATCACTATTTCCATTAGTTTATCCTGACTTGGAAATTTTCCATTCAAATATTATTTTCTCCATTGTCATCATTAGTACTTAGACAAAGATTGGCAATAGAAACTTATGTGTAATCTTCGCAACCCTATCTCATCCTTGACCTAGACACAGTGTAAATGTTCTTAAAAAACAAGCAAAAACCACCAGATAAAACCTTTCTGTTCATCAGAACTACCCGTCCCAAGATACAAACATCCAAAAACAAGTTGAGGGTCCTCTTGCCTAAAAGGCAGACTTCCTTCGGGCAACTGGACAGCCCAACATCACCATCTAATCCTGGTGAACATTTTGCAACAATGACATTAAATGGTAACTATGTCAACAGATGTTTTCTCATTATAAAGCAGTTCATTTAATAAGCCTACCTGCCGCTTTTGGGATGACAGGACGCTTGCATACGTTTGCAGGCCCAAATGAAAATTATTAGTCAGTAATGGTTAATATTGGTACCACACAGTATTTCTTGTTTTTATTCTTAACCCTGATGGTGGCTAAATGATGGGGAATATAACATACATGCTTAAGTATCAAAACTGTAGCCAAGTTATATAGCTGACTGCCAGAAGAGCAGAAGGTAATCCAACTTGATCTTAGCATCCTAAGATTTGAAGGCAATCCAAAATGAAAAGAATGGGACCTAGTGTGTAATGAGCTCAAGACATTAACTACATTTAGCTGGGTGAGCCACTAATCCCAATACCAGAAATGGTCTGGTAGGTTCTACCAGCCACAGCTTATTCAGGAAACCAGGTTCGCTGAGAAAAACATTCTTCTTTACCACACATTGGACAAAATTATTTGCAGTCATGTAAAGAGGAGGGAGAAAAGGCACTGATAAGCATTTTCAATGATTCCTGTCTAAACCAAACAGGCTCACAGGCATGGCATTACTCACAAGGAAGTATGTTTTATATCATGTTCATGTGGACCATATCAGAAATAAGTAGTGAGGGGATAACTACTCAAGTAGTCACTATGTACTACTTGGCTATCTGGACAGCTATGAGGGTGTTGATACATTTTACTGGTACAAAATTGCTTAAGTTGGCTGAAGAGTCTCCTAAATATCTCTTAGTAAGCATAAATAATGTCCTAAGCTGTTTCCTAGGAAATTAAATAAATAAGAAGAGCTTTCAAAATAATAAACTTACTGTTTGTCTTCCAGACTTTTTCTACTGTGGCATAAAATTTCTCAAAATGGAGAAAACTTGACAGAACTTTTGCATTTTACTTGATATTTTGCTATTCCAATAGGGTGAAAGATTAGAAGAAATTTGCTGTGAGTCCTTGAGGCATGTTATCACTAGGCAAGTTATGCGAATACCTGGAAGGGATGAAGGCTTCCTTGAAGCAGCCCGTGTTCCGTAACAGTGATTCACAGAAGCCCGGATTTTCTTGAGCCTTCACTCTAGATTCAAAACCCCCCGAAATCATCATCTAGCTCAGCAAAGCACACCATCAACACTCCTACTTCTAGAAAGCAGGGACTGGAATGCCGGGCACAAAACCATCAATCAGGAAGCTAAAGTAAGCAAAGAAAGTGAAACCAGCTGAGAATACAAACTAGGGGATTCAAGTGCTGCCAGGTCCAGGATATACCTGTAAAAGACAGTCAGACATACAGAAAGAGGAATCCAAACAACTAAAATGGCTTTGACCAGCTACCACCATTAATGCAGACGTGGGGTGGGGGACCTGACCGTTGCCACAGAAGGAGAGAGGAAGCCCATGTCTGGCATTCATTAAATATCAGAGCAGAAAGGAGCACATTTTGAGCTTTCACCACTGATCCTTACGTCACTGCTAGCAGGCCCTCAGCTCAATCATATCAATTAACGTCTTGATTTCCAAATCTCAAAATGAGGTGAAAACAGCTGGTATTTTCAAGTTAATGATATGAAAGCCTACAGATCCTCCTATGTTTATCGAGTTTTGTTTTCTTTTTAAAAGAAAAATGTGAAGTGCCAAAACAAAGAAAAGGACAAATCCATCTTTCTGGTTCACCTCTTCAACCTTCCTCCTCCCCCTTCTCCTCCTCCTGTTCCTCTCCTCCCCATCTTATTCCTGCAAACCCAAACGCTAACAAAGTGCTCAGTCTGTTGGAAAGTTGGGTACTATCCATGCAGGTAAGAAGTAATCAGGACGACAAGGTGGGGAGAAAAAGAACAGCAGCAAGTCAGAGTCCCATTGGCTTCTGCCTGTCCGACTGGCAAAAGCAGAAAGCAAAGCTTCAAACCAGTTCTCTGACAGGGCCCAACGCCTCGGCTGCACCCCCGTGTAATTACACACTTGAGTGACTGGACTCTGAAGAAAATTGAAGGCCTGAGCTCCGAACAGCTGCCATTTTCTCTCTCCATCACACCAGCGTGATTACTTGAGAAATGAACAGCCCCGGCTCAAAGCTACTCCAGAATTCTCAGAGGAAATATGGCTCCGTGTTCCAATAATGAGATTCTTAAGGCAAGCGTTACTTACAATCACTCCGCAAAAGGAGCGAGCCGAGCCCCTATATCTTACAAATTAGAATTTAAGAAACCCAGCGACAGTCTTAGACGATCATTACTCTTCTGCTGCTCCAAGGATTCTGGGCTTTGGTCTATTTTTAGTGCAGAAAACTGTTAAGTCCTTAAAAAGGTAATCATAATAAAATGAAAACTCACCATAATTAGCTTCCTCAGAAGGCAAATTCCACCCTATTTTAAGGTCAAACAGACAGATTCTTCCACTCCCTTATCATTACCCTTTTCTAACAGAAAGTCCTGGCTTTATCCAAATAAGAATTAGCAATCTTTGTATTAAAATTTTTTAAAAAGTCTAACTAGTCAGAGATTTCTTCCCTCTTTTGATTGAGAAAAAAAAAATCAGTCAAGTTGCTATAGATAGTATCACTTCTTTGTCAAAACCTGTCACTTAGGGAAACTGAAATGCTACATAGCTCTGATATATTTTTTCCTTTCAAATGCATATCCTGGTTTCCCCACCATTTAGCCATTCTAGAGTAGCAAAGGTAATGAACTCTCTCTGCAATTAGATACTTTTAAAAGTGGGTATTTTAAAAAAATGTTATATCCTCTCCAGTTAACCAGCTAGGCAGATAACTGAATGAGTGGCGCTATTGTGAGGTAGTTTCCCTTCATTCTGATATACGAAATAAAAAAAGCAGTGAAAATTTATAGCTTTTTTTCCTCCAAGAGGAATGATGGAATTAAGGTATCAAAAATGCCAATTCCATAAAGGGACAAGAAAGGAAACTCTAGAAGCCAAACATACTCTAGTCCCCCAAAAAAGACACACATGAAGGAGCAAGGCAATTGTTTATGGGGTTGGGGACTCTAAGAACAGTCCTATTGTTCTCTGATTCCTAGAATTAACAGAAAAATCTAAGAGCGAAGGACTTACAAATCATCTTTAAAAATCCTTAAGTCCACAAAAATTCCATCCACTAGTCAAATGTATGTTAGTCCTAGCCACATCAACTAGTCTCACTGCTCATTCCCACTTTCTACTAACTTTCATATTACTAGGTTATGGGGACAAAAGCATGTATCTACTCCCCAAACAACACTGAGCTTAGATTTCCATGTGAATAAAACAGAAAGGGACCAAAAAAGATGTAGAATACATTTAAATATCTTCCTTTGGTAGGGAAAGGGCAGCACTGGATTTCTAACAGTTATTTTTTGCTTTTACGTTTTGGACATGAACCATTGCTGATATTCATGGAACAAACCAGAGTTATAATGAAAAAGAACACTGGCTGGATAAGACTAAATTTCAAAGCTACTGTCATGAGTGACATCAGGAATGAAGAAGCACAGGGCATCTCTAAGTAGAATCAAGAGATCTGAGTCCCTGCACATGATCATATGCATAACAACCAGAACAATTCTTTCCTGAGTGGAGCAGGTTCCTTCAGGTCAAGGACAAAGACAGATGTGAGAAATTGTTAATCCACAACCCGAGCCCTACTCATCTTACAATTACAAAAGACAGGAGATTTTCCTCTGACCACAGCCACCAGAAGGAAAAATACTTTTTTTCATATTATTAACCATCCTTATAGGTTCTGAAAAACTGTACTCACAATAAGCATTGTGACCAGAAGATTCTTCTTGGTGACTTGAGCATGAGAAAAGATATAGTTCAGTACAGTGTTCATGTCACTCTTATTCTCCTCTCGAAGAGCGAAGACACATTTGTCATAGTGACCTGCAAGCAGCAAAAAGAATTGGTTCTCACCCATGTATGAATGTTCACAGTTACATGCTATTTGTTTTTTAATGTCTCTACTTCATCTGATAAGCTGTGAGAAGAAATATCTTGAGTACTTTCTTGGAGGAGTTTGGACAGAATTGGCAGTCTGGTTTAGTCAAAAGAACAGTGGACTAGGAGTTAGGCAATCCGGTATAAGACCTGAGCTCAAAAGCCTCACTCGGATCCCAATATCCTCTGTGCTCCTGGAAAAATCACTCTACCTCTCTGAGCCTGATTTTCATTAAAAAGAATTGAGAGGTGGAGAAGGGTGTACAGAAGAGACTAAGGGGTTGCAGATAACTCCAACTCCCCACCCTTACTTGAAACTCTCTCATAGCTTCCTGGAATGATTTCCTTACAAGAGAGGGTTCTGCTGCTTAAAAAGAAATGTCAATACCATTAAACCCGATGATCTTTAAAGCCTACTACAAGTTAATATTCCGGTTCCATGTCTGACTCACTAAAAGTGTTTCATCCTAACTGGAAGGAACAGTTTTAGCTAAAAATAAAACAATGCAAACTTCTCAACAACCACAAGAAGGATAGCTGCAACCTCTGGAGTCAACATTTTCCCTTGTAAGTCCATGAAACTACTAACAAATGCCTAGGAATTCCTAATCCAAACGAAGGCATAGATCAAGGAGAACCTTGCATTGAGTCAAAAGGTCTGCAGGGAGAGCAATTATGTATATTTTCACTGGCCTTTCACAAGGCCACCAGGGACAGGTTAGTTCTAGCCAGGAAAGCTGTTTTGCAACAGAAGCATAAGCTTCAGATACACTGTAGTGATATCCACCATGGGATATAATAGTCACTTCTTTGGGAAACAGCTTACCTCAGAATTAAATTTCCAAGTATAGGAGAACTAGAGTTTGAGTAATCTCAAGGGTGAGAATTTTACGAAATCATGAAAATACTAAATGATTATCGCCTCAGTTCAGATTCCATGTTAAGTTATAAACCAAAACAGTGGTATTCAAACTGCATTACCATGGATTGATTCCAGAATACTAAGGACACTAAACCAGGGCAACTCTGCTTTCATCTATTTTAAATATCAAAGATGGATGTAAGATTTTTTTCAACATGAAACTAAATATATTTGAAAAACAATGGACTACAATATTTAAAAGAGCTGCCAATTTCATAAAAGACCCATTTAGAACAAAATGGAAGCTGTTTAAAGATTGGATGTCCTATATAAATTCATATTTCTCCCAACAAAGACTTAGCTTTGAAATGATAACAGAAATATATCTTGGTAACAGAAATTACTAGGACCAGGAGAAGTAAAAAGAATATTTACCCAGGGAAAAGGCAGCAGAGACACTAAGCAGAAAGCAAGCAATGATATCAAGTGTTCTCTTTTTTAAAACGTTTTATTGTGAAATACACACACAGAGGAATAAACATCTATCTTAAATAGAACATTTTTAGTACCTTTGAAGGGTCCTATGTACTCCTCCTCTGAAACAGTTACTAAGCTGAATTTCATGTTAATCACTCTTTAACTTTTCTTTACATTTATCACAGATGTACACATAGTTTCATTTTCCCTGCTTTTCAAATTGGTAACAATGCAATCATTGTGTATGGATCCCTCAGTAACTGGTTTCCTTCCCTTAACATTACATTTTTGAGGTTCATCCTTTTGTTCACATGTATACCTTTCTTCATCCATTCTCACTGCTGTACAGTAATCCATTGTAGAAATACACTGTACTAGATTTCAATTATTTATTCTACTTGTGTATATTTAAAGTGTTTCCTGTCTTTCTTACTATCATGAACAATGCTGCCACAAACAGTCCTGTATATGTCTCCCAATAAACACGTGTTAAACTCTCTATAGTATATTACCTAAGAGTGAAACTGCTAGTTGAAGAGTATACAAAAGTTCAACTCTATTAAGTATTGACAAACCATTTTTTAAAATTAAATATTTAATGTTGAAAGTATTACATATACGTGTGGATCTATTTCTGAGCTATTATATTTCATTGGTCTACTAATCTGTCCCTACAATATTATCATTTCAAATACCCTACTAGAATTTGTATTACAATGTTAATAAATCTACAAATGAATTCAGAGAGAATATTTTGCAAGTGTATATTCCAATCTAAGATTATGATTATTTATTTAGATTTTCTTTATTATTAACTAGTTATGATTTTCTCCAAAAGATGCTTGTACATTTATTTTCTTGGATTTATTCCTTAGTATTTATTCTGGGTTGTTATTTTAAATGGTATATTGCTTTTCTAAACAACTGTTCTACTATAAAGAAATACATTTGAATTTTGTATATTGCCTTTTGCATGTAGCAACCTTTTAAACTTCAAATAATTATAATAATATGTGGGTTCTTTGAGGCTTTCCAGGTAGATATCATACTATATCTAACAGTGGCAGACTTACTTCCTTACTCCTTTCTGGTCCTCATACCTTGCACTCTTTTTCTTGTCTTACTGCACTAGCTAGGACATTCAGTACGATGCTGAATAGGAGTAATGATAGCAGGTGTCCTTGTATTTGTTCATAATCTAAAAAATAATGCTTTCAATATTTCACCATTATGTATCCTATAGATTTTTGTTGGGGAATCTTTAAATGACTAATAAAATTCCATTTCATTCTTCATTTGCCAAAAGTTTTCATGAATAGATATTAAATTTTGTCAAATGCTTTCTCCCCCATATTTGGAGATGATCATTATGTTTCTTCCTCTTTTAAAGTTAATATTAATATTTTTTAATATTAATCGAGCTTACATTAGTGGTATAAAACTTACTTGGTTGTGAAGTATTATTTTATACATTACTAGATTCAGTGTGTTAATATTTACTTGAGGATTTTTACTGGTTATGAGTGACTGAGCCATCCTGTAAAGCAGGGGTGGGGAATGTTCAGCCTGCAGGCTGTATAAGGGCCATGAAATCATTTGGTCTGGCCGGCCAAGGCAACCACAGGCGAAACTACAAATTCAATAAATCTAGGTGCTTTTTTCATAGCAACATAAATTTATATTAAGTGAATTATATTAAGTGAATAATGTTATAAATATCCAAATGGCCTTTGGCAGAAAAAGGTTCCCCACCCCTGCTTTAAAGAATACAAAGGGAGCAAAAAAATAAAATGTTATGCAATATTTCAAAGTATATGGTATTTCACTGCCATCTTGTGGCAGGAAGCAGTATCAGCAGTATGTAGCTTTACAATGTTAGCCAGGGTGTTTCACATTTAGAGACTTTATACATCATTTAGTGAAGCTCTTCAGAGAAAGCCAGGGATAAATTCCACCTAAATGGTACACAGAAAAGGAGTGGAAAATCTGAACCTTTTTCAGATGCCTGTGGTTCAATCCATGGATTAGCTGCTGAGAGGCAAGCTCTTCAGATAGGGTTTCTCAATTTCAGCCTGGTCATGATTCAACCAATTCTATACAAGGTCAAGAAGACATCAACAGGGAATGCTAATCTCTACTAGAAAAATTATCTCAGTCCTTTCCTAGAAGCACATGGATTCACAATCGCATCAAGCTGTGTTTTGTTGTTCTTTCTTTGGCAGTGGTGGGTTAGAGAGGCTTAATTTTTAAGGGAGTGGTGAAAGGAGGAAGCGTTATTAATGACAAGTGTTAGCGACAGGATGAACTGGCTGGGCTGCTGCACAGTCCTACAGGGAAACTTTCTCAGATACAGAGTCTTCAGGAAGAGGCTTACCGTTCTGGAACTGTGTCTCTACTCGCAAATACTGCCGCAGCAGATCCATCACCACAGCCTTCATGTGGCCTCGGATGCCACTTCGGTACCTAGGCATATAGAACAAGTCTCCACTGAAAAACCTGATGGGCTAACACTATTAATAACAGACTATTAAATAATAAACCCAGAGCCCAGATTTACTTTGTAGAGTTTCCACTGAACATGCTTTCCCTCTGAATATAGGACAGGACAGGGGCCAGCCTAAAATCAGCTAACCGGATTAATTCAAATCTCAAACCTAAAAGAAATCTGGCTACAGACAAGATTTTTATATATATTTTAAAAAAGAGAGAAATGATGAATAAAAAAACAAAACAAAAACAAAAAACTACTTGACATCCCTACCTACTTTGGGGTTCAGTTCCCACTGCTAAGTAGAAATGATTACCACACCCGTGAAATGGCTAAGAGATATGTGAAAAATCTACGAGTATCTTCCTTTAGTCCAATAGTTGGTTCTATAAGTTAAGAAGAAATGTTACATTTAGACCTTGTGCCAGAAGAAAAATTAGGAGTTTTATCAAAATTGCAAGAAAAAAATAAAATGACATCTCTGTGCCTTAATAACTGACAGAAGGAAGTAGAATAGGAAGAAGTTATCACAAATATTGGGTATAACAGTTAGCTCACAATTCTAAGATATTTAGAAGATATAAGATATTTTCTAAGATATAAGTGCTTTCTAATTTATCTAAGTCAAACCTGAAGTAAATCTCTTTGTGACTACTTAGAAGGAAGGAAGGTATGAGGATGGATAGGTCCGGGAATGTGGAGTTACATGTAATTACCTCTGTACCAGTTGGACAATGCTCTGAGTGTTCATGAAGAAGACTTCCCGTTCAGATTTCCGGTTCAGAGTAGCTGCATGGCTATCTAGGATGTTGGCAATCTAACGTGTAAGAAAGAGAAAAAAATGACACCCAACCCAACGAAGAGACCCAAAGCATTAACCTGTATAATATCACTACTAAGAATCTTAATTATAACATGATAATTTCTATCTTTTATATGTAGGGAGCAGCTGAAAGTTACTGGGCATAGATTAGGGGCTTATGTTAAATAAGCAAACAAGTTTTATTTCTTTTCACCCTTCCCCAAATGAGTTAATGAGTACATCACAAAACCTACCAGAGGCCATGACAATCAAGATATATCAAAGGTCAAGGTCAAAACTTTACTCCCTGCTTGCCTAGCTTTACTCCCTACATGCAAATTGGCTTTAAGGGTACACATGCTGCTGAGGTATTAAAGAAGTCTTTGATAATAAAACTGTGAATTTCCTTCACTTTAAATTCATAAAGATATCTCTGATTTGGGTATATGTCCCTCATAACCACAGATACTTTACATGTCACATACAGTACTTTAATTACTGGGCTTGTATTGTGTGGCAGTTTTTGAAGGGCATAATGTTTAAAACTTTAACAGCACAACATCCAGAGAGTAAAGAAATGGTGGCCATTAGAAAATGATACTGTTGCTCTATAAATACCTGCTGGCTGGGAAACTGACAGAGGACTGATGTGATGTTGCTAGCATACTGAGCCATTTCCTTCTTGATAGACTTCTCCACGTTGGGGGGGATGCGGCCAGAGACACTGGTCATGATATCTTGCAATTCTAGGAGAGGTAAGGAGGGATCTCTGAGGGTCTTCATCAACCGCTCTACCCAGTCTTTTACCTAAGAAGAAGGAAATAATAAAATAGGATCCAGACAAATTAACACAATAAAATGATATATATCTGAATTCACTATCATATAGTACTTACTTCAAAATTGCAATAAAAGCATCTAACACTGCCCAATTATATGTGAAGTCAATAAAATGGATAAGAAGCAAGGATTTAAAGACTTCAACTCCCTAAACTAAAGGGTAAAGAGGTCCATCTAAAAAAACATTCTTTTGCAACTTTTAAACTATCTTGGAGAACAGGTACCTTACCTTATTTGTACATCCCTTCCCAAAGAGAAGTGATTCATACCCTGCTGCTAAAGAAAGGATCTGGAAGGCAGTATCCATTCATCACGTTGACCAGATTGTCCAGGACATAGTGGAACACTCGATGGAGCTTCTCGCCTCTGAGTGCTGTGCTCTGGATCTGTGGCAGACTGCCGGTGTGAAGCTCAGCCTGTCAACCCAATGAGAAATCAAGTCATCCCCTACCTTCTATGCAGGGTGCAAACATACCACTGCAACTTAGAATCATCATTTAAAAATCAAGACATCCCTTCACCATTTGCAGCTATAAGGAAAGAAGTCAATGGAGGAAGCATCATAAAAAAAAAATCATAGAATCTTATTATCATAACTCCTGCAAACTCTAAATTCATAATACTATAAACACAAAAATAAGGCATATGATCAGGGGGCAAAGCTTAAGAAAAACTGGCAAACCAAGCATAGAAATCATTTGCCCCTCCAAATTACCTGTCATGTAATTAGCTCTTAGAAAGCAGTATTTTTTAAATATGTTTTTATTGATTTTAGAGAGAGAGGAAGGCAGAGGGAGAGATAGAAACCTCAATGCATCAACATTGATCGGCTGCCTCCTGCATGCCCTCTCCTGGGGATCGAGCCCACAACCCAGGCATATGCCCTGACAAGGAATTGAACCTTGACCTCCTGATTCATAGGTCGCCGCTCAACCTCTGAGCCACACGAGCCGGGCTAGAAAGCAATATTAAAAGTCCCTTCCTACTTGCCTGCTGGACCTTGCTGGGGTTATCCAACTGCATTTTGGCTATTACACAGCCAGGGTCAAGAGCTGCTCCAGGCCGCTTGACATAATGAATACAGCCAGACTCTATAGCTGTTAAGGTCATTACCATCTTCATCACCTATAATGAAAAATAAATAAAATTAGAATTTAATCTCTTTTTACACAGATGAATGATTTAAGGAGGTCACTTTTCCCCTCATCATCTAAGTTGGACTGTATCTTACTCAATCCAGAAAAACGGAAATCTATCAAAATCTCCAAGAGATTACCAAGGAAGGCAATTAGAAAATCTCTCAGGACCTAGCTTTAAGGATTAATAACAGCTACTGGAATTTCCTATTTTTAACTGTTTAAATCCATTTTTTCATAATTTCTATTTTTACTTGTTTTGTACTTAGAAGTGATGAACAATTTAGTCTCCTCATACTCTCGGATCTAAATGCTCACTCTGCATACATGAGATACCCAAGCTAAAATCTAAGAGTCATTCTTTACTCTTGTTTCTCCCTTATCTACAATTATGAAGCCCAGCCAAATATATCGTCCAAACCTCTCTCAGAAATCTTTTTCTCATGCTAGCTGTTTGGTTTAGACCCTCATCATTTCTGGCCTAGAGTACTTCAAAAACCTCCCACAAGATTTCCCTACCTGCTATGCACCTCCAACAAGGACACTAAGAGCAATCATTCTAGAACCCAAATCTTGCGCTATCACTTTTCTATGTAAAATCCTTCCATGATAGTCTAAGCTTCTTAGTATGTTTTATAGGGTCCTCCATGATCTCAAATTGTTTACTTATTTAGCATCTTTGCTTGTCATTCCCATTAAAACTTAGTCCATTCTTAGCAATACCAATATGTACTTGCAGCTCCCTAAATATACCATACCCTCTTGCTTCAGTGCCTCTGTACATGGCTGTTCCTTCCCCTTTCAACATTCTTCCCTGCCCTTCTTCACCTGGTCCATTATTATCTATCTCTCAAAACTAAAATCAAAGTCCCTTCTCTCAGAAGTCTTCCCTTACTAGCCACCTACATCCACCCAGCCCCACAGTAACTTGGGTTAGGTGGCCCTCTGTGCTTGGCTCTATCAGATTCACATTTCGTTACTTGTGTTTAGTGGCCCCCTTCTACCTATCATATTTTTCCTGTATAATCAGCACATAGCATAAAACCTAACACTCAATAAATGCTGTTGCAGCCTAGTATCTATTTTTAGAGCTAGCAATTCCTCATCTGTCAAAAAAAAAAAAACAACAACCTGTGAGCTTTGCATTTATTGTTAAAATCTTAAGATTCCTAGCCCCAATTAAACTAACTGATGCTCTTTCCTGTCTATTTTCTATTTACTTTCGGTTACTCTTCAATCCTAGTCTATCCCAGACAACCCCATTCCTACCTTCCCTCCCATGAAACAAAAGCCCTGTCACCCCTCCAACCTCAATCTCAGCATAGCACTGGCCAGAAAACACATGGCCTCCATCCTCCACAATGTACTGGATTAACTTCCCAGCAGAAGGTGAGCGCATCACTGAAGGGTCATTCTCTTTCTCAAACACACAGGTTTTATTGCCAATCGTGATGCGATATCTAGGAGATAAGTAGGGTATGTAAGACAATAAAGCACCTAAGGAATAATTCTACCATAGGGAATGGCAGAATAATCTCATTCTTAATAAAAAATACAAACTAATAACTTTATTCTGTACAAACACATGCACACAGGATACTCATTTCATCTTTGTTTATAATGCCAAATAAGCAAAATTTCCTTCAATAAGGGTTAGGTTAAATCAATTATGATACATCCATATAATAGAATACTATACAACCATTAAAAAGATGCCCTGACTGGTTTGGCTCAGTGGATGGAGTGTCAGGCCTGCGGACTGAGGGGTCCCAGGTTCAATTCCAGTCAAGGGCATGTACCTTCGTTGCAGGCACATCCCCAGTAGGGGGCGTGCAGGAGGCAGCTGATTGATGTTTCTCTCTAATCAATGTTTCTGACTCTATTTCCCTCTCCCTTCCTCTCTGTAAAAATCAATAAAATGTATTTAAAAAAAAAAAAGAGCAGGCATCTCTATTTAAAAAAAAAAAAACCCCACAAAGATGATAAAGATGTAACAGCTAACATTTCTTAAACCCTTATTATGCCCCAAAGTTCTTAGCACTTTACATATGTTAATTCATTTAACTCTCACAACAACATTGATTGGTGTTGAACAGTCTACAACAATGGTTGCCAACCGGTGGTCCGTGGACCACTGGTGGTTCATGAAGTCCAAAAGGTTGGCAACCGCTGGTTTATAATATATGTTAAGGAAAAAATAAGGTGCAAAACAGTATCTAAAGATTATTTTTATTTATGAATGCATTTAAAAGAAAAAAATAGTACATACATGTAACTTGTAGACGCATGTAAAACTTCAATACATAAGAAACTGTTAACAGTAGCTCCTTATAAAGAGAACTTATTTTTCATATCTACTCACATTGAAGTGGTAGAGACAATGTTTTTCATTGTAAACACAATTTGGTACTCTTAAAATTTTTTGTTCAGTGCATGTACTATTTTTTTTTTATTAAAACAGAATACCAAGAAAGATCTTGAAAAATCCCAAGAGCTAGGTACTATCAGAGAGAAAAGGTAGATGACCAACATATAGATCTCAAACAGCCACTCACCTATCCACTTCTTCCTTCATGTACGTGGTGTAACTGCTGCCATCATAGGACAAGAGCAGTCCCCCGTCACTCAGCCGATGCACGTCTACTTCTACACATGAACCGTTCATGATCACCACATATGAGTTAGGGGACTGTCGAGTCACCTAGGGAATGAGAACCAGAAAGGACAAGTTAATATCCCTTCCCGGTGGAGTCCCAGATAAAACTCAGTATCTAAAAAATATAGATTTAAAAAAATCTATCAAAGAAGAAGGACATTCCTAGCACTGGTGCTCTTAGCATCAGTGTCTGTGGGCATGGCTCAGCCCTGCTCCAAGCAAACAGAGTGACCTTAGATGCTTCCCTGGTCTGGCTGTTCTCTGTCTCCTTTATCTCTTCGATCCATATGTGAAGTTGAGGAACAACTAAAACATTTTCAAAAATGTTGCTTCTGGCCCTAGCTGGTTTGGTTCAGTGGATGGAGCGTCAGCCTGCGGACTGAAGGGTCCCGGGTTCGATTCCGGTCAAGGGTATGTCCCTTGTTTGCGGGCACATCCCCAGTAGGGGGTGTGCGGGAGGCAGCTGATCGATGTTTCTCTCTCATCGATGTTTCTGACTCTCTATCCCTCTCCCTCTCTGTGAAAAAAATCAATAAAATATATTTTTTTAAAAAAATGTTGCTTCTGGCCTTTGACACAAATAATGACTAATTTCATAACACTCAGCTTTGCAGTAAACTAAACTTTCCCCCCTATCTCTGGACCTACAGGAAATAAGCTAACAAAGAGAGACAAAGAATAAAGTGTACGCTTCAGTGGGTTTCAACATACCTTAAGTACATACTTGATTCCCTCATAGATAAGTTCAACATCTACAGTGTTCAGAAGTGTATGAGCAGGAAGGACTTGACCCCTGAAAGAACAACAATGTGAGATACATTTACTTCTAGAAAGTTCTAAAAGTGTATTAGGGCATATAAAAGTTATTGATTATAGCATTTCCTGGAATATCAAGACTGGAAAAAAACCTAAACGACCATTAGTAAGGGACTAATATATAAATTATGAAAAAGCCATATAAAAATGGGGTATTATGCAGTCATTAAAAAATAAAGATGAAGCCATTTATGTACTAATATGAAATATTTTTAACAATAATGAAAAAATCAAGTGAAAAAATGAAAAGCTATAATTTGTGTTTTTAAAAAATAGGGGGTGAGGCCCTAGCTGGTTTGTCTCCATGGATGGAGTGTCAGCCTATGGACTGAAGGGTCCCAGGTTCGATTCTAGTCAGGGGCTCATGCCCAGGTTTCGGGCTCCATCTCCATTAGGGGGCATGCAGGAGGCAGCCGATCAATGATTCTCTTTCATCATTGGTGTTTCTCTCTCTCCCTCTTCCTTCCTCTCTGAAATCAATAAAAATATATTCTAAAAAATAGGGGATGGGAAGACACAACTATTACATGCATATCTTATACTAGAGGCCTGATGCATGAAAGTCGCACAAGGGGCTCGGCCCTTGCAGCCCCAGCTTCATCTGGAAGGTCGTCCAGAAGGTTGTTCGGCCATCCAGTCTAATTAGCATATTAGGCTTTTATTATTATCCTATCTAATAAAAGAGAAACATGGTAATTAGCAGTACAGCCGCTACCCTTCCCATTGGCTAATTAGGGAGATATGCAAATTAACTGCTATCCAAGATGGCAGCCGGCAGCCAGGCAGCTTGAAGCGGAACATGAGGCTTGCTTGCTTCAGTGACGGAGGAAACCAACGTTCCCCGCCTGCCTTGCCGGCCTCTGAGCTGCAACTCTAAGAAACATTGTAACAAATATAGAAGCTAAACAAAGCCCCAGAAACCTGCTTTAGTCACCCAGGCTTCAGCCAGCCGGACCGCAACATTGTTTCAAATACAGAAGGTAAACAAAGGCCAGAAACCTGCTTTCAGTAGCAGAGGTCTAATAGCTGGAGCCAAGCCTCAGCGCTAAAGCTGGCCCAGAATAAAAAAAAAAAAAGGAAAAAAGGACAGGTTGGGAGCTTCAGTCACCCGCCAGCCTGAAAACGGCCCTCAGCCTCTCACCCAGACTGGCCAGGCACCCCAGTGGGGACCCCCATCCTGAAGGGGGTGTGACCAGATGCCAACAGCCATCATCCCCTCATCCAGGCTGGCCAGGAACCCCAGTGGGGACCCCCACCCTGATCCAGGACACCCTTCAGGGCAAACCAGCTGGCCCCCACCCGTGCACCAGGCCTCTATCCTATATAGTAAAAGGGTAATATGCCTCCCAGCACTGGGATCAGCGGAGCCGCGAGGCCTCCCGGCACCAGGATCAGCGTGACAGGGGGCAGCGCCCAAACCCCGATTGCCCTGCGGCTCTGTGTGTGACAGGGTGCGGTGCCCCAACCCCCCCCCCCCCCCCGCCCACGGGCCCTGCTCTGTGTGTGACGGGGTAGAGCCATAACCTCAGCATCGGCCCTGCCCTGAGTGTGACAGTGGCGACGCCCGAACCCCCTGATCGGCCCTGCTCTGAGTGTGACAGGGGGCGGTGCCCCAACTCCCCTATCGGCCCTACTCTGTGAGTGACAGGGGGGAGCTCCCCAACCCCCTGATCGCCCTGCGGCTCTGTGTGTGACAGGGTGCGGCACCCCAACCCCCCCCACATCGGCCCTGCCCTGAGTGTGACAGTGGCGGCGCCCCAACCCCCTGATCCGCCCTGCTCTGTGGGTGATAGAGGGCGGTGCCCCAACTCCCCTATCAGCCCTGCTCTGTGCGTGACAGGGGGGAGCTCCCCAACCCCCTGATGGGCCCTGCTCTGTGCATGACAGGGGGGAGCTCCCCAACCCCCTGACGGGCCCTGCTCTGTGCATGACACGGGGGAGCGCCTCAACCCCCTGATGGGCCCTGCTCTGTGAGTGACAGGGGGTGGCGCCACAACCTCCCTATCGACCCTGCCTTGAATGTGACAGGGGGCAGTGCCCCAACCCCCCAATTGGCCCTACCCTGAGCATGACTAGGGGTGGCATCGCAACCTCCCGATCTGCCCTGCTCTATGCATGACAGGGGGCGGCGCCCCAACTCTCCAATCGGCCCTGCTCTGAGCCCAACCAGGGGCTGCACCTAGGGATTGGGCCTGCCCTCTGCCACCCAGGAGCGGGCCTAAGCCAGCAGGTCATTATCTCCCGAGGGGTCCCAGACTGCGAGAGGGCACAGGCTGGGCTGAGGGACCCCTTCTCCCCCCTGAGTGCACAAATTTTTGTGCACCGGGCCTCTAGTCTACACTAATAAAAGAGAAACATGGTAATTGGCGTACGACCGCTACCCTTCCCGTTGGCTAATCAGGGCAATATGCAAATTAACTGTCAGCCAAGATGGCGGCCGGCAGACAGGCAGCTTGAAACTAACATGAGGCTTGCTTGCTTCAGTGACGGAGGACTCCAACGTTCCCAGCTGGCCGCTGCAGGCCTCTGAGCCTGCAGTTTCAAACATTGTAACAAATATAGATGCCCAAAAACCAGCTTTCAGCCGGCTGGGATCTCAGAGCTGGAGTTGATGCAGAGTTTCGAGAACCGAAACAAACCAGATACCTACTTTCAGGAGCAGAGGCCTAAGAGCTGGAGCCTCAGAGCTAAAGCTGGCCCAGAATAAAAAAAGAAAAAAGAAAAAAAAGAGCAGTTGGGCGCTTCAGTCCCAGCCTGAAAACAGCCCTCAGCTCCTCACCCAGACTGGCCAGGCACCCCAGTAGGGACCCCCACCCTGAAGGGTGTGTGACCAGCTGCAAACAGCCATCATCCCCATATCCAAGCTGGCCAGGCACCCCAGTGGAGACCCCCACCCTGATCCAGGACACCCTTCAGGGCAAACCAGCCGGCCCCCACCCGTGCACCAGGCCTCTATTCTATATAGTAAAAGGGTAATATGCCTCCCAGCACTGGGATCAGCGGAGCTGAGAGGCCTCCCGGCACCGGGATCAGTGTGACAGGGGGCAGCGCCCAAACCCCCGATTGCCCTGCGGCTCTGTGTGTGACAGGGGGCAGGGCCACAACCTCCCTATCGGCCCTGCTCTGTTCGTGACAGGTGAAGGCGCCCCAACCCCCTGATCGGCCCTGCTCTGTGGGTGATAGAGGGTGGCGCCCCAACCCCCCCCCCCCCACGGGCCCTGCTCTGTGCGTGACAGGGGGTGGTGCCACAACCTTCCCATCGACTCTGCCTTGAGTGTGACAGGGGGCGGTGCCCCAACCCCCCAATCGGCCCTACCCTGAGTGTGACTGAGGCTGGCATCGCAACCTCCCAATCCGCCCTGCTCTGTGTATGACAGGGGGCGGTGCCCCAACTCCCCAATCGGCCCTGCTCTGAGCCCAACCAGGGGCTGCACCTAGGGATTGGGCCTGCCCTCTGCCACCCGGGAGCAGGCCTAAGCCAGCAGGTCGTTATCTCCCAAGGGGTCCCAGACTGCGAGAGGGCACAGGCCGAGCTGAGGGACCCCCCCTCCCCCCCGAGTGCACAAATTTTTGTGCACCGGGCCTCTAGTAGGTAATAAAAGCCTAATATGCTCAACCGCTCGCTATGACATGCACTGACCACCAGGGGGCAGACACTCCAACTGGTAGGTTAGCTTGCTGCTGGAGTCCAGCCAATCGGGACTGAGCGAGACGGGCCAGACACGCCCTGGAGCCCTCCCACGGTCCCTCCCCAGCTGGCCAACTTCCTGTGTGCCTCCCTGGCCCCGATCATGTACCGGTGGGGTCCCTCAGCCTGGCCTACACTCTCTCCCAATCCAAGACCCCTCAGGGGATGTTGGAGAGCTGGTTTTGGCCTGATCCCGCAGACCAGGCTAAGGGACTCCACTGGTGCATGAATTCGTGCACCGGGCCTCTAGTGTCTATATAAATTTACAATATTTGGAAGGTTACAGAAGAAACTGGTAAATTGGGTTGACTACAGAGAAGGAAACTGGGTGGACAGGGAACAGAGATAAGAAGAATTTTCACTATATGCCTTTAGTGCCTTTTGAATTTTGACTCATGTGAATATATTACCTGTTCTTAAAAATAAAAACTTAAAAAAAGAAAAAGGCTCCCAAATGAACACCCCTAATCTACTCCTATCAACTGAGTTTTATTCAGGGTCTTAAAGAAAAAACAGTAGTGCATGGCTGGGTGGAGGGGGAAAGGAAGTACATTGTAAAGCAGGAAACATTATCAAGAAAGACTTCTGATAATAATAAAGAAAAGAAGTGGTAGAGCAAGTAAGGCAAGCTGTTAATAATTGGTCAATCTGGGCAAAGAATATAGTAGTTGTTTGGACTATTCACGCAACTCTTAAAGAAGTTCAAAATTATTTCAAAATACAAGTTTTAAGAATAAATGAAAATAACATTAAAAGGCAGGGGAGCTTATAGAAGAGATTATGTAAAACACATGTGTACACTAGTAGGGAAACCACTTAACTAGGTAGAGATGGCACGTTGAGAAACAGAAATTAGTAAGACTGGACTGGTAAAAAGAGGCCAAAATATATAGGGAGTTAAAAGTCACACTGAGGGATTTAGATTTGAACATAAGGGTAATGTGAGTTGCTGAAGGTTTTAGTGCATCAGAGTAACAAAGTGAAAGATATTTATCATAAGACTTGGATAACTGTGAAATCTGAGGGCTCAACGCTAGAGAGAACACGCAGATTTTCATCATTAGGGTACAGAGAGATTTGATGCTTGTACTGGACAGAATGTTTATTTTAACAGGGTTCTAGTTTTTTAAAAGCAATCTGTTCTAACTGCAGGATCAGCTAATTTCTAGAATCCGCTATAGAGTCCCACAATAATTTTTCATAATCCGTACATCCCTTTTCCTGTCCCCACCGTCAGTGAATAACAGGTAGCACTCACAAGCTGCCAGAAACAGGGAAAAGAATAAATGGGTCTTTGAACTTCAGTCCTGTACTTCAGGTCCACTGATGAACTCGCACAGCCAAGGAGAAACACAGCCTACCTTTCTAAGGAGTGAAGGAAGTTAGAGACGCTATTCCGCAGGCTCACATCAGCCACATGGAGAGCCCCACACACAACTCCCAACATGGTGTCAGGTCGCTCTGCCTGAAAGGAAGAAAAACACGGCAGATAATAAAAAGCACAGTCACTTGGCACCACGGCTCCACAGCTTAAATAGGGCTCAAATTTCCTGTGAAGATACAGCTAGCATTGAGAATGGATGGAGTCCTTATTGCCAAAGGATTTTTTGAGCTACAAACACATTTACTTTAGAATCTGAATAGAGGCCTCATTTGAATAGAGATGAAAAACAACTCTCCCTTCACTCTAAGATTTCTACTGAACCCATCAAAGAGCTGCTCAAAAACAAGCCTTTGTCAGAAATAAACTCAAAAAGGAACAGAGATTTGGCTACTGATAATCTCAAAGAAAAATGATATATAACCAAAATTTGGACATTTAGATAATTTAATTGAATGTAATGATTTTAACAAAAATCTTGGGTAATTTAGAAGAGCCCTGAAATTCAGGAATAAGAAGTAACTGTTGCTTCACATGAGGCCCCTCTCATCAGCATCTGTTAAACAGATTTAAGAATTAGTAACTCTAAGCCAAACTTAACATCAAATGAGGAAAGAGAAAGGATCTTAATCCCTATGTGCCTCTCTTCAAATATACCCCAGAAAGTAATATTAGAACATGTAAAATGACAGTGTAACACAGCATAAGAACTCCTACAGTGTTAATTACACTGACTTCTAGGTTTTTTTCCAAGAACCATTTACATTAGAATCAGATAAATTTTATCTAGTGACATAGACTGATCACACCACAAGTCTATAAAAACTCAATCCTGTTTGTATAAATGGAGAAATACACACCTGTACTTTTTCTGCTATCAGTCTGTCCAGCCAGCCAGTGTCAATTCTATTCAACTGAAAGCTTTCCGTCTCCAACAATTTGATCAGGTATTCAACTGTAGTTCGAAAGTCACCCCGAATAGATAGCTCCTTCAAAGCCACCACCATGTTTCTGGGAGAACAAAAGCAGATCTGTTTTAGCAACAAATGTTTCAGTGTTGAAATTTCCATCATTTTAAAGAATTGTTTCATTCCTTTGGAGTCTTAGAAGGGAGGGGAGAGGGACAGACAGCTCTAAGAACAAATGAGGGTGTAAATATAAGGGTGCTCATTCACATGCGTTCCAGGTGGGATGATTTTCAAGAAGTCAGTAAACTTATGAGTTCTGACTGATATTATCATAAGTGCATCCACAAATCACATGCATTTCATTATATGGAGGACAAAACAAATTATGTGCAAACCATCCTCAGCTTTCACTTCCTAGGTTCCATTCATTTATTGATTGCTAACTAGAATCAGAGCATAATTTTCCTCTCCCTAACACCTTATTTTATTGAGGTATAATTTACATATTATAAAATATAGTTATTTTTAAGTATACTGTTCAATGAATTTTGACACACTCTCACACCTTAAAGATTTCCATACAATAAGCAACTGGCCCGATATAGTCAGGAATCAGCCTAACACTTCATGTGACAGTGGAGTGTTTTTTAAAGCTGCCTTTTAGATGTTTGTGAAATGACCACTCATTACTTTTATTACTTCCCAATCAAGTGTCAAATGATCTAATCTTAACAGGATTTCAAATACTCTGGGGGTTTTTTCATGTATATTTTTGCCCAGTGTCTTCCCTGCACAGACCAGGTCTTTACTTCAACAAATACTTATTATGCACCTCACAGACCCAAGGCACATACTAGGCTATTAAGGGAAAGAGAATATAGATACAGTAATTGCTTTCAAAATATATGGCAGAATATCATCAGAGAGAGATATAAGCAAAGTGCTGGAGGAGTTCTAAGGAGGGACAATACCCACCTTCCTATAATTTCAAGAAGAATGTGGAATCTGACGTGGAATGAAAGTATCCCTGGGAATATGACTGTGATAGGAATATTATTCCGGTGGTCCAGGCAATCCCTCAGCCTAGAACATTACTTAGTTTCCCATCTCTGCCTTCTTCTCTATGTCCTCTTTTGGCCTAGCTTATTCCTATATACTTTTCATATATTAGTCTAGATGCCATTTCCTCTGAGAAACCTTCCCTGACCCTCTCTAGACTGAGTTAAGCTGACTTAGCTGTATGTTCCTGTAACACCATTATGTAATCCCACTATCATAAGATAACAACTTATTACATTGTGTTTAACTGTTTATTTGCCTCTCACCCTCTGGATTCCCAAACTCCATGAAGGCAGAGGCCCTATTTTGGTCCTTGTTGTATTGCCATATATTCAGCAAATATTTTTTTGAATGGAGTGAATGAATAAATAGACAGAATATCAAGAACAAAGGGAAAGAAGGAAGAAAATATGGGTTGTGTTCATTATGACTGAAGCAAAGGGTATGAGTACAGGAACTAGTGGCAAATCCATCCATTTAATAAACATTTACTGAACACTTACTATGTTCAGAGGATACAGCAGCAACAAACAGACATGGTCCTGTTCTCATGGTATTTAGATTACGATGTATGGGAAATAATGCTGGAAATATAGGTTGGGGCTATTCTAGAGAACAAGAATATTATGAATGTTATGAGTAAGAAAAGATATAAATAAGAAAGAAACAAACTCTAAGCTGAGGGATGAACTTTTGGCATGAAGTCAAGAAGCAAACTTATTGTAAAGACCATATTTTTAGTATGCTAAAAGTTAACCTAGTTAACTTACACCTCGTTAGAGAAATACTAGAGGCATGGTGCACGAAATTCGTGCATGGGTAGGGTCCCTAGGCTTGGCTGGCAATCAGGGCTGATCTGTGGGGTGACCAGAGGGGCAATCAGAGGCCCCCAGCCTGGGGCCTGCAGGCTGGGGGCAACTCTTGCATTGAGCATCTGCCCCCTGGTGGTCATCGTGCATCATGGCAACCGGTTGTTCCACCAGATATTCTACGGGTTGTTCTGCCATTTGGTCCATCTGCATATTAGCCTTTTATTATATAGGATACAGAGCAAGTCAGGAAGTAAAGAGCAAGGCTTCTGGACCAAGTGATAGGACATGTCCTATAGAAAATACTTAGCAGTCTGCCTAAACAGGACTATAAACCTAAATACCAACAGAGGGATGTCTCATTTATTCTGAGAATGTAAATGAGAAGGCAGACTGTGTGCAATAGAGAATTCATATTTCCTCTAAAAGAAGCAGCCACACAGAGGTTCAGTTAACTTTTGCCAAGTGGAACATAAAACCTATGTTGTCGTTACCATCCCATTTTTAAAGAGAAGGCAGAAATCCATATATTTAATCTATCAATTTTTAAATACTGGCATTTTTTAATACATTAGCACCCTGTAAGCCAATCAAACACATGTGTGGCTGTGACTATTTGGAAGGCTGCCATATGTTTGATAGAATTACAATTTGCAAACTCTAGCATAAACCTTCTTCACTTTGGTAAAGCAAGAGATGACTGTAATAAAAGGAGGGAGGGGAAGTGTCAACTTTATACCAAATATTTTTTCTGGTAGCATTGCTTTAATTTGGAAAAACTCTACTTAAAGTTTTACTTTCCCCCCCAACCGTTCAGGAAGCCATTTTATTTATTTGATTTGATTTGATTTTTACTGTTAATCCTCACCAGAGGATATTGAATTTTAGAGAGTGGAAGGGAAAGAGAGAGGAAGAGAGAGAGAGAGAGAGAGAGAGAGAGAGAGAGAGAGAGAGAGAGAGAGAGAGAATATCATCGGTGTGAGAGAGAGACATCAATCTGATGCCTCCCACATGTGCCCGACTGGGGCCAGGGATCAAAGCACAACCCAGGTATATGACCTTGACCAGGAATCGAACCCATGACTCTTAGGTGCATGGGTTAATGACACACTATCCACTGGGCCACACCAACCAGGGCTGCAAGTCTTTATTGTTGACACTATTACAGATGTCGCTCATTTTCTCCCCCTTTGACCCTATCACCCAAGCCCTCACTCCCTCTCTACTTATAGTTTTGAATAAATGGGGAGAATCATAGAGGACAAAATAGAGAAAAATTGAGACTTCCCTACTTCCAAAAATACTATTAAAAACAACATTATTAATACTTATTGACTACTAGCCTATGTATACAGTCCAAAGATCAAAGGAATGGTATTAAATGCTTGATGTAAGGAAATAGACAAAAAATAAAATTAGTTCAATTTTAGATAAATATTCTAAAATATCTAAACTGTCAAAATTACCTCCTAGAGCCCTATTTTTAGGCAAGCAATATTGCTACTAATTTAATATTTAATGTTTATGTCTAATATAATATTAGCCAATAACCCTTACAATATACCAGTTACCTTTGGATAAGCTGTGTGTACTAGTATATTTCATAGCAGAATGAGGTCTCTTCTATAAGCAATGGGGACAGTTGCCTTATGTCCTTTGCATGTAACAAGCAGTTTATTATTTTAAATGACTATGGGACATTTACAGCTACAGCTTCAGTTTGATGACTAATAACAGGTCTTTCTATGATTTATAGAACGTCAAATTCTTGGTCAAGAACCTACCTCCCTACAGCAACATGGGAAAATGATATGTTTAAAGCAATCAACTTTATAAGTTTATCAAAAATATTTGAGCCCAGGTGGTGTGGCTCAGTGGTTGACCAAGAGGTCATGGGTTTGATTCCCGGTCAGGGTACATGCCAGGGTTGCGGGCTCAATCCCCAGTATGGAGCGTGTAGGAGGCAGCTGATTGATGATGTTTCTCTCTCATGGATGTTTCTATCTATCTCTCCCTCTCCCTTTTCTCTTTCTCTAAATTGAATAAAAACAAATTAAAATAAATAAAATAAAATAAATAAAATAAAATAATAAAATAAAATAATAAAATAAAAATAAAATAAATAAATATATATATATATATATGTTTGAAAGCAAAAATACTTAAAAAGGCTTGAACAACAAACTGAAAAACATCTGCCAAACACTGCATATTTTAACACACATGAATACAAGTATAATTGAAAATATTCTTAAAAAGGTTGTCCATATTAATACTTTTATAGCAGTTAAATGGTTCCCTGCCTATACTCACACCTTCACTGAAGATTAGCACAGATTTATTTTTTTTAAATGCAATCAAATGCTATTGTACTCACGAAATTGCTTCCTCTCTGTTTTCTCCCCAGGAAAAGCAGTGACCAAACTGAGAATCAGCAAATTCATGAAGTCCCCCTGCAGCAGCAACACTGAAATAACCCCATACGTTCTTATTGCTGCGGAAATTCAGTTCCTGAACTGTTCCTGAGCTGGGCTTAAAACCCTGTTAGAGAATGAAAAATGTGAGAGACCATGTTATATTTCCAAGGAAGAGGACATTTATATATTTACTGTTTAGGCTCTGTGGTAATTGCACATAAAAGCAGAAATGATGCACAAAAATCATAAAGGCTTGAGAGCCAACGTCCAAGGCTACTGAGGACTCTATAGTGACTATAGTAGGATGAAATGACCAGGGGAGCAGTGATCACTTCTTTGTCTGCTCTGATTAAACCTCTATAAATTCCCCCCTCCAGAGGAAGTCCCAAATATTTCAGAAGCATAGCCCTCAGGTACCATCTTCAATATTAAAGTTCACAGGGGGAAAAGTGTGAACCTTTTAAGTGATAGGTTACCTCATCTGGATTTTCACTAGTGATCCGAGCAGCAATAACGTGGCCTCTTGGGCAAGGAACGTGAGCAGAATTTTCAAAATCAATGGGAGCATCACCCCAGGGAGATACCCCATACATCATACGAATATCCTTGATTCTGTACAGAGGGATCCCCATGGCAATCTGAAAGGTAATAAAACACATATCACTCGTTTTTCACAGTTACTTTCCTTAAAATGTGGAGGCTATAGATTACTTGTAAGATTTTTCATTTTTGTAACCACCACCTAAAACATTCTATTTTTATAACCTGTATTCTAAAATCAACAAAGAAGAAACTCTAAGTTACTTAAAACAAAGTATGTCACTACAGACGTTGCTAAATATTCTCCACTTCTACTAAAAAAGTCCCCAAGTTCCTAACACAATAGACATGAGTTTCTATTATTTCTCCATCAATGGATTAGAATAAAAATATCCAAAGGAAGTGTCAATATCAGTGGCTATCCAAGTTTAGACAGCTAAAAAGTCCATCTCATAATTATCCCCATAAACCATTGTAAGAAATAAATAAATAAATAAATAAATAAATAAATAAATAGATCAATCAATCAATCTTTAGTTCTTAATGGGAACTCAGAAGGGGTTTCCAATATGGGCAAAGAATATGTTAGATACAGCCGAAACCGGTTTGGCTCAGTGGATAGAGCGTCGGCCTGAGGACTGAAAGGTCCCAGGTTCGATTCCGGTCAAGGGCATGTACCTGGGTTGCGGGCATATCCCCAGTGGGAGATGTGCAGGAGGCAGCTGATCGATGTTTCTCTCTCATCGATGTTTCTAACTCTCTATCTCTCTCCCTTCCTCTCTGTAAAAAATCAATAAAATATATTTAAAAAAAAAAAAAAAGAATATGTTAGATACAAATACTATCAAACTTCATCATTAGCTAATACTGCTTCCCATAACATTTGTTTTCTGGGCTGAATGGATAAAATAATACTGACAGCTAGCACTTTAAACATTATAAAAACAAATGGGTGCTGCCACACTGTTGCCCAGAAAAACCCCGACCACCACTCTGATGTGGAACTGCTTCAATACAGAGCACTAGTAAAAGGAGTACAGGCCAATTACAAAGTTGTAAAGTTTTCTATAATTAAAACAATTAAGTAAAGCATTTTTTTTAAGTTTCTTTCTAAAATGACAGTTTTTACCAGATGTGTCTGGTTAGAAAATATAAGGTGCTCTACCTCCAGGGAGCACACTCGTGCCATTACCTTCCCCCCACCTCCCCCCACTGGCACGTATCTAAAAAAATAAAGTACAATAATATTCCTAGGTTTGTACCACATGAGGAAAACCAACCCACACATCACAACCCATATAGCATGAACATTAGATGAGACTCGGTTAGGAGGCACTCTTCTCTTATCAGACACAGGCTAAACCAGTTTTTCAGGCATCTGACATTTACTAGGCAACTCTTTGGAGCCACAATCAGGGTGACTCACCTGGAGTTGTGCTGCAGGGAGATTGACATCAGCCACCATCTCTGTACAAGGGTGCTCCACCTGTAGCCGAGGGTTTAGTTCCAGAAAGTAGAAGCTGCCATCCTGGCTGTAGAGGTATTCCACAGTCCCCGCACTCACATAGCCAACCATTTTGGCAAGTTTCACCGCACACTCAAAGAAGAAAGATGGGAAGACATGAGTACCTCATCTTGTCCAGCTGGTGGACTACTGCTTATCTATATAGCCTCTCCCTGACTCAAACATCTAGTGTTTATAAGAGCCATCAAAGGCTTTTAGACACATTAGAGCAGCGGTCATCAACCTTTTGGACCTCACGGACCACCGGTTGGCGACCGCTGCATTAGAGTGAATTTCACCCTCTGGTTATTACAGAAAATCCTGGACATGGATGACAAACTCAATTCAAAGTTGAAGGAAAACAGTGTTTTTCATCATTTGGGATCACAGGCAACCTCACCCTATAGATACATGCAGGAAAAACAACAACAGTGTGGCAGATTTTTCACTATGCCCTGGTTTCTAGTATTCCTAACATTCTTCCTAAAACATGGTTGCCCAGCTACTGGCTAGGTTTCTCAACCTCTCTTACACCTAGTGACTAAGTTTTGACCAAAGTAATGTCAGCCTTGGTGAGTGATATACCTAATTCCTGAATCATGTTTTAAAAAGGAAGTGCTTGTTCTCTATTCTGGCTGTTCCACTTCCATGGACTGAAACATTGTCATGACAGTACATGAGCTCACCTCAACTTATGATGGAAAGAAAAAAATAAACTTCTAACTTATCTGGGTTGCATATTTTGGATCTCTTTATTTATTTATTTATTTATTTATTTTAATATATTTTATTGATTTTTTACAGAGTGGAAGGGAGAGAGATAGAGGGTTAGAAACATCGATGAGAGAGAAACATCGATCAGCTGCCTCCTGCACATCCCCCACTGGGGAAGTGCCCGCAACCCAGGTACATGCCCTTGACCGGAATCGAACCTGGGACCCTTCAGTCCGCAGGCTGACGCTCTATCCACTGAGCCAAACTGGTTTCGGCTGGATCTCTTTATTACAAAAGCTTAACATGCACCCTAATTACTACAGAAATGATTACGTTCAGGTAGAATCCTGCTATTTAAAAATATTTAAATGTGTTGTTAGCTTAGCAACAACACATAGGGTAATGGGTAGCTATAGCACAGATATTTCAGACTGAAAGCTGGTGGCCTCCTGGTTAGGCATAACAAAACATTTGGTAAGTGGTGTCCTACAATAACTTCCAAGGTGGACAACACCCCAACTAAGCCCTAAGAAAAATAGAAAGTCAGAATGTGAAAAATTCAACTACTTTTGTATCCCCAAACCAGAAAATTAGATTTTCACCCTAAAGCGCCAGTGTCAAAGTTCAAATAAAAGAGAAAAAGTTACTGTATCTAAAAATTTTGGGTGTGGTTACTCCTACCTGAAGCTGGCTGGAAGAGAATAGTCCAGAAACTTACTAAGTTTTAAAGGGATTGTAATTCTAAACAAACTACAAACCTGGCCTTCAAGAACCTGTAACTGATAATTGGAATAAACTTTGTGGCCCCAATCCTGCCCCAGCAGGAAGTGAGCCATGAAAGCTCTGCCAAAGGAAGTACAGTCTCCAAAGCCCAGTCACAGAGAAAACAACACAAGGAATAACTTTCCAGAGAACAAAGCCAGGTGCCTTAAGGGAGGACAGCCAAGGGATTTGCTTTGAGACCAGAGCCAGGGGCATCCAGAGAGCTAATGAGGTATTATTACTCCACTATATGGCAGGAATTCATCAAAATTCCTGCCTAGAAGGATCTGATAACTGCTATGGATCAATGATTACTATATATTTTCACTCCTCTTTTTTCCAAATGGGAGTTTATCCTGTTTCTATTCCACCATTGTATACTGGGTACATGGCGAAAAGCCACTTGTACATTTAATGGAGAGTTTCAGAGAGCTTGGACTTTGAGCTGTCTTCTTTGGAGAAAAGGCTAAGTATGTTCTAAAAATGAGAAAAAGAGTATGAAAGGATAATGGGTAGCCAGAGGATCAGACTAAGGCACAGATTATTAACTGCCCTCCAGTAATTTTCTCCCTCATCCATTTAAGTAATAAAATCTCCTAAATTGCAACTAGGAATATGGCCACCCAGTTGATGACTAGAATTCCTAACATCCCTTATAGCTATGTGTGATTGTATAACTGAATTTTGTACAATGGAATGTGAGCAGAAGTAATTGGTGGGACTTCTAGATCATATTTTTATATGCTTGCCCTCCGTTGTCTTCTTCTCTCCTCCCCAGGCTACAATGTTGGACATACTCTTGTGAGCTAGCTTAATCATGAAGATGATGACACCCTGGGCAAGAGTGGGCAAACATTTTTGGGAAAAGGTCAGATAACAATTATTTTCAGCTTTGTGGGCCATATAGTCTCTGTCACAACTACTCAACTCCGTCACTGCAGTGATAAAGCAACCTAGATAATACATAAATTAGTATGGCTGTATTCCAATAAAATTTTCCTTGCAAAAGCAGGTGGCAGGTTGGATTTGTCTTGCGAACTCTAGTTTGCTGATCCCTCTCCTAGTGAATGGCAGAGCAATAAACCTAGGTCTCTGGCACCAGCTCATCTAGAATTAAGATGACAAAGAAATAGAACTTATACCTTATTTAAGCCACAGTATTTTGAGATCCTCTTACACCAGTTAAATAATGTGTCTTAACATGTGCATGCATACACATACACATACACACACACACATACACACACACACACATCAGGATAAACTTTCATATATTTAGCTTGTTTGAAATTCAGGAGAAAAAAGATAAAAATATATCTCCAATAAGATGAAGATTGAGTTCCAGTTCCAGAAATTAGACCCCTAAACTATCACTATTTCCAACGGACCCTGCAAGACTGCTGAGAGATTCTTTTCTATACAAAAATATAGAATATATAAACTTTAAAGATACTTAAAGGACCTTTAAAGAAAAAATGAATTTGAATAAATTTGTCTCAGGACTCAACAATAATCAGTTTAAAAAAGGGACTGCTAATCATGAGCTTGTTAAAAAAATCAAATGATAAGATTAAAAATCCCAAAACATTTCTCTTCTTTATTCCTACTCAAAATAGTACACTGATTTTTTTTTTTTCCAAAAGGGTTAACTAATTTAGAGCTTGAAATGTTCATTGGCAGCTTTCCTAGAGGAAGACAGAAGAATTATTTTTATTGGGAAAAAATATTATCTTATCAATTATCCAGAATCCATGCAAGAAATTCTACTATTCTCAGATTGATATACGAATTGAATGAGTATAGTTCTGTGTGAGAAAACACAAATTAGACTTTTTCACATGAATACCTGTTCCATATGTTCAAATACTGCTGGAGTAGCAATAGCAGCAGGTGCCTCTTCAATAATCTTCTGATGCCTACGCTGTACAGAGCAATCACGACCAAACAAAGAGATAGCATTGCCATACTGATCTGCTAATATCTGCACCTCGAGATGACGAGATTGTTTGGCTAGTCTCATCACAAATATAGGAGATCCGGGGACTTCAGCTTGAACCTGTATTAGAAAAGAAAAGAAAACAATTTTTTAGTGGTGATCATTTTTTTTCTATCCTGATAAATTGCTTCAGTTTCAAAGGCAGATGCCTAGAAGTGTCAGGGACCACATTAATCAGTAGGGAAACAAAAATGAATAAACTAAAGTTTGTGTCCTCATCTTTTCAAGAGCCTGCATTCTTAGTTATATGATCAACTAGAGGCCTGGGGCACGAATTCATGCATGGGTGGGGTCCGGAGGCCCAGCAGGGGGTGGAGAGGAGGTATGTGGGAGGTTGGCCAGCGGCCCCGCCCCCTATTGGGGTGGGAGGGCCCAATTGGGGGCAGGGCCGCCTGGGGAAGGGACCACAGGCCAGCCCCGCCCCCTGGTCAAACTCCCAGTGGGTCAAAATCACGCTGAGGGGACAATTTACATATTAGCCTTTTATTATATAGCAGGGGTGGGCAACCTTTTTGTGAGTGTGTGCCAAAACCAGCAAAATCTCTGACTCAAAATTCTTCTGCATGCCAACCCTAATTTTTGAGAACATGTTACGCCTACTTGATATCTCTTAAGGTGTATGTATGTGAAGAACCTTGAAGAAATAATAAAATTCATTCGAGCGACAAAAACACAGTATATGATGATGAAAAATACATTTATTTATTTATACATGTACACTGATAGTCCGACAGAGAACTTTATGACTCCGTTTGATATTATCAGTGGGACTTTTGCTGCTGCATCACTGATGACAGAGATTTTACATCAGGTTTATATTTCATGACCTTCAGAGATATGCACGAGCTACTACTTTCATCAGTCAGGCTACTCCTATTACGAGACTTAACAAAATTCATCACTGAGAACAAAGACGCACAAGCGTATGTGGATGAAAACATGGAGAGTAACACTGTTGCAAAGTTTTTTAAACAGAAAAAATTTTCTGGAATGGCATTCCAAGTCCTCAATAGTTCGTTTTCGACACCATTGAAATTGCTCTTCCCCTCTCTCGTCAATCCATGTCTATGGTCTTTAAGATAATTTGTTATGTAAAATTATTTATTTATCTAAAATGCACCTACACTGAATTTATCTGAAAAATAAAAAAAGTCGATATTAAGAAAAAAAATTGTAAATGGAAGATTATAAGAGAGGGTTTTGCATGCCAGCAAGTTACTGGCGTGCCATGTTTGGCACGCGTGCCAGGGGTTGCCCACCCCTGTTATATAGGATATTAATTGATAAATATGAAAACATATGAGCACCCAGTGTATTCAAGGGAAAAGAACAAAATATTTTGAAAACACACACAAAAATTCCACAAAAGGGCAAAGTACTACCATTAATTCCAAACAGCTAAACGTACAACTTGCTCCAGATTAAATGCTCTCTGGTTCACATTGTAGAATATACAGTATTGTTGTAGTCAAAGACCTGTCATCTGTAATTTTGAAGCATACTGTCACTGGATACAGAATTCTATACTGGCAATTATTTTCTTTCAATATTTTAAAGACATCCCAATATTTTCTGGCTTCTACTATTTCTACTGAGATGTTTGGTATCAATCTAATTGTTACTTCTTTGAAACTAATCTTTTTTTTCCCAGCTGCTTTAAGATTTTTTTTTCATTCTCTCTTTTAGGTGGAATGAAGTGGCAGATTTGCTCAGATAAGCTTAAATGTAGTTTTCTCTGTATTTGTCCTACAGGTCTCATAGTGTTTACTGAATCTGTGCTTAGTATCTTGTAATACTATCAACAATAAAAAATAAGATATATATTTTTAATTAACATGCTTTTTCTTTTACTTCTAAGAGCAAAAGGCCTTTTGTTTAGACTCCATAAGGCACTGAAATACCTATGAAATTGGAATTATTATAGAAGGCATGTAAAGAAAAAGACAAGTAATATTCAAATTCTGACATTTAAAATAAGGCAATGTAGCAAAATATCTTTATCACCTTCTTTATTGAGTATATTAAATCATGGGAGTCCCAGTTCATAGATTTTTTTCTCTTTAGCCCATGATAAGAAAGCAATAAATTTGTTACTGAATGACTTTTTTAAAAAAAAAGAAAGAAAAAAAAAAAGAAGGAAAAATAAAAGGTGGCCAGGGAAAAATAAGAAAAAGTAGAGAGCTAGCAGAGGGGAAAGACCAGAATGTGTCCCAATTTGCCTTTTCGTGACACCTCTTTCTGGGTATTGATAGGAGAAAAAAGAGTGAATCAATTATGTGAGGGTACCTCTGAGGACAGGGAAAAAGAGACTCCTATCTCCCAATTCCCTAAGATTCTGAAAAGAGAACATATCTTTGGCTTTCACAACCAACCTGTAGTTTTGCCACATCAAATTAGCTAATCAGATGGATAGTCAGAAAGAGACCCTAGGTTAGCTTTTCTGAGCCATTCTCAGTTCTCACAGAACATGAGCCTGCCATAAGGTTCCTGTGCCCTGGTACAATGGCCATGCAGCACAGGCTAGGATATAGACTGCTGGGCCAGCAGGGTAGAAACTCAGGAACCCACAGTCACTTCAAATTAAAGTCAATCAGAGAGTCTGGGCCTGACCAAGCCCAGAGCATCCCGATCAGGAGTTAAGCACACTATATACATTGAACACCAGAAGAAGAGGTACACAAACATATAGAAAGGCATGGACTCTTCCTTTTCACAGAAAGTTCTATGAGCCACCATACAGGGAAAAGCTATCTGAAAAACTGATGCCTTTTATATAAGAGAGAATAACTCTATTTTGGGGACTTACAAATTCTAGCATGAGTTAAATCACATATCACTGATATATTAGAGGCCCAGTGCACAAAAATTTGTGCACTGGGGGGAGGGGGGGTGCGTCCCCTCAGTCCGGCCTGCGCCCATATGCAGTCCAGGATCTCTTGGGGGGATGTCCACCTGTCAACTTAGGCCCACTCCCCGGGGGATCAGGCCTAAGCTTGCAGTCAGACATCCTTCTGGCAGCCAAGGAGCCCTCGGGGGATGTCCGACTAAAGGCTTAGGCCCCCAAGGGAGCTGTGATGAGGAAGCTGGGGTGACAGAGGTGCCACGCTGTCCTGCCCAGCTGCCCTGGGTCGGGTCGCACACGGGACGCCCAGGTGGGTCAGCTGATGGCTGCCGCCCCGCCTGGCCAACCCGGGTCGGGTCGCACATGGACGCCTGGGTGGGCCGGCCAATCGCTGCCACCCTGCCTGGCCGCCCCGGGTCACAGATAGCAGGCCCGGATGGCAGCAGGGCAGGCGAGATGGCGCTGACCCGCCCTGCCTGCAGTATGCAAATTAGCCACCATCTTTGTTGGTGGTTAATTTGCATATCATGCTGATTGGCCGATGGGAGGCATAGCGAAGGTACGGTCAATTACCATGTTTGTCTATTATTAGATAGGATGTTAATTCAAACAAAAACAACTTGTACTCTACCTGTCTGAAGAGGTTAGGGAAGTCATCTGCATTATTGACTTTTCTGATCCCCTTTCCTCCTCCTCCTTCTGAGGCCTTGATCATTACTGGATACCCAACTTCCTCTGCTGCCTTTCAGAAGAGAAAAATGGAATAAGAATGATATTAGTAGGGAAAAAGAAATTGGCATATTCTCCCTTTAAGAATGCTATTATTTAATAGCCTGTATGTAGTAAAATAGAAAGATCTTGAAGATACATTATTAAGTAAAAGAAGTAATAGGACAATATTTGTAATTCTCTTGGTTGAACCAAGAGAAATTGCCTTTATGTTTAAGTATGATTGCATATGCATTCATATACTCACGTATTTTTTAATCCTCACCTGAGGATTTTATTAAATTTTAGAGAAAGAGGAAGGGAGAGAGAGAAACATTGATGTGAGAAACTTTCAATCAGCTAAGGCAAAAAGTAAAGTGGGGGGAAAGTTACCCAAAGGTTCAAAATAAACAAGTCATTCCTTTATCAAGACATTCCAATCTTTTAGGTTTAGCATAGCAATATCTAAACAGTGTGTCACCAGAAAAAAACACCATTTCAAATTTTAATTTGTGTCCCTAGATTAAGCATGAAAATCTTTCAATCATAGTATCATCTTTTCTAAAATCTACTTAACTTTATTCACTTCTATTCTTATAAACAGTTAGTTTGATGAACTCAATCACGGAGTTACAAGGTTATAAGTGATCAAAGAGACAACCACAAATACAGAAAAGAGATAAAAGGTAGGATAGCCCACATAATGTCAGTACGTAAGAAGGTACCTTTAAAAATATATGCTCTAGGCCAGGGGTGGGCAAACTTTTTGACTCGAGGGCCACAATGGGTTCTTAAACTGGACCGGAGGGCGGGAACAAAAGCATGGATGGAGTGTTTGTGTGAACTAATACATGTTAACACTGCTGCTGGTGAAGGAGCAGAGGGGAGAGCAAGAGAACCCTCCGCTCTTTCGGCTCCGCAGGCCGGATAGAACAGCCTAACGGGCCGTATCTGGCCCGCGGGCCGTAGTTTGCCCACGGCTGCTCTAGGCACAGGTCATACATTTTAAATATGTTAGAAGAATCTTAATGCCATGAGGAAAACACTTATATACAATATTAAGAAAAAAACAAGCACTATTAAAATATATACAGCAAGACTTAATTTTATAATTATCAATCATTATGAAAATTTATTAATGAATATTATCATTATGAATCTATGAATTAAAAATGACTTGAAGAAAATAGCGGTGGTTTTATCATCTTTTATCTGGCTTTTCAAATTTTCTACCAGATAATTTTGTATTTATAATTATCACCAAAAAAAAAAGAATTTTAATTGATAAGCACACTAGCCAAGCTTCCACTCTTTTTGCAAATTACAGCAAACAGAATATAGCATTTGCAATTCAATTATAAATATTAATTCTTATTAAGGACATTACAGGATGCTTAATTTAAAATGTAAACAATATAGGAAAATTAGCTGAGCATTCAGTGTTCCTCTTGAATTTATAACATATAAGTCAAACATAGTAGTATGTTTTTCTAAAATACCCTCTTTCTTCATTACCTAGAGGCATACCTGACATTTCCAACTAGTTAAAAAGTGAAAGGGGAACAAACTGGAGAAAACTATAGAGGAAAGAAAGATTATGTTGAAGAAAGAATCTCCTTTTGCTTGAATTCATGTTTCTACATGGATGGACAATAATCATAGAGTAACACTTTTAAGCCTCTCTTGGTTCACTCCCTCACACCTCCCCAAGAGAAAAAGAGTAAATTTACCTGATTGGTCAGTTTGGAGAGAGGAATTGAGCATGCATAGCTCAGCCTCTTTCCCCTTTGGGATCAGTCCACTGCTCAGAACATATGTTCTTTGTCAGCTTTGAGTCATACAAGCTGAATGGTAAAAGCTATGTTGTTGTAGAGGGAAGTCTGTGGTACCACCAGTAACTAGTGAGTGAGCCTGTTTAACTGACATTCAAGTTACAAATCTGATTGTTGCTACATACTTAAGCCATTTTCACCAACATCTCTCTATTCTTAATATAATAAAGGGTTAATATGCTAATTAGACCAGAAGGCAGAATGACCTTCCAGAATGACCTTCTGGAACAACCAGTGGGCAGGGCCGCAGGGCCATGGGGCCGCAGGGCCACGAGGCAGCCGGGGCTGCGAGGGCTGAGCCTCTTGCACAAATTTTGTGCATCGGGCCTCTAGTTCTTAATAAAGCTGACATGTTGATCTCTATCTGCCTGGCTTCTTGGTTCTGAACTCAAGCAGGGACAAAAGTGTATTATTTGTTGCCCCTCCTCTCCCACACACACACTAACTGATCTGACCACCTAAGAAGTGTTCCAAGTGAGACAATTGCTTCAAAACTAATTTGTTTTTTGTTATATGTAGGTCTCTTCTTCACTCTATAAACTATACCTCCTGATCTTACAAACCTAATGCCATCATGAGTCTATATCATGAACCAGGCTCCAGATCACGATGTTTCTGATATAATTGGTCAGTTGAAATACATCACTTCCTAGAGTTAAAAACCTACCTTTAGCCCATCATCCACATCCTTCACATAGCCTTTTTCATAGAGTTCTTGGGGAACATTTAAGATACGTTTTGAAAAATCATTTTCTTGCCAGTCCACATGAAGACCTGCAATAACAACAGTGACTTAATGTAGCTATAAGAGCTTCTGTTCTTGTCAATTTTCTGTTATACCTTCTTTAAAATGATCTCACATTGGGGGTAGATGGGAGATAGAAGGATGCCAAAAAACCCTGATCAGTCCTTGAGTTAACGGTATTTACCTATAGCAGGACCTGGCAACTTGGGTTTCCAGTGTAAGCAGGATCTTACACTGGAAAAATCCAGGAGAGCTAACAGGAAGCAACGTATAAAAATACAAGGACATACAAGGAAAAAGAAAGAAAAAAAAGCATGTCAGGCTTCTCACAGCAATGCAGCAGGCAAAATACCTTCGATTTGTGTGTTCAGGCCTGCTCCAGGGCCAGAGGTCTGGGAAATAATTCAATCTTTATGAGCCCTTAGAAATGGAAATGGCAGTTTTATTGGCCTCAGCAGAGTCATGATTCCATGCTCCCTGAATGTCCCTGTACTTAGCCACAAGGGGAATGCTATAGCTTCTCCATTCAAACAAGAACAAATTCAACTTTTTATTTTAAACTGTTTGACCCAGCAGGTCTGGAGAGGATATTGCAATCCCCTGGAAAGCTAGAGTAACAAGAGTTCAAATCTGCTCAGCCTCAAGACAATGGTCACTCCCATTTGGAAGAGATTTTAGTGTATATCTGCCCCCTGTGCTTGAGTACTAAAAAAAAGGGAAGTTCATATTCTTATCAGCTATTATAATTCACACTAGAGGCCCATTGCATGAAAATTCATGCACTGGAGGCGGGGGTCCCTCAGCCCGACCTGCCCCCTCTCACAGTCTGGGAGCCCTCAGGGGCGGGAGGCAACCCGGCCATGAGGGGAAGGCGACGCCCCCATCACATCTCTGCTGCTGACACCACCAGCAGTGCAAGCCTCAATCAGCCCTGGTTACCTGAGCCTCAAGCAGCCCTGGGCGGCTGGGCAGCCAACATCCAAGGCTTGCCTGCGCCTTGGGCCAGTCCTGGGCGGCTGAGGGCGGGTCTGGCTGCACTGTGTGCCTGCCACCCCCTCCCCCACATCCCTCACCTCTAGGCTGGGCTGAAAGAGCTTTGGGATTCTGGCGGCAGGAGCAAGGAGCGGACGACAGCACTGCGGGCCTGCCACCCCCGGCGGGGCTGAAAGAACTGGGGGACTCTGGCAGGGCTGAGGGGACTGGGCGCTGCCATCTTGTGGCTATGGGCGCCGCCATCTTTGGGATGGTGTGATGGTCAATTTGCATATTCCATCTTTATTAGATAGGATGGCACTCTTTGAGGAATTTGTCAAGAATAAATCCTTTTTAGCCCCAGTTGGTTTAGCTCAGTGGATAGAGCATCAGCCTATGGACTGAAGGGTCCCAGGTTCAATTGTGGTCAAGGGCACATGCCAGGGTTGCGGGCTCAATCCCCAATAGGGGGTGTGCAGGAGGCAGCCAATCAATGATTCTCTCTCATCATTGATGTTTCTCTCTCTCCCTCTCCCTTCCTCTCTGAAATCAATGAAAATATTTTTTTTTTATAAAGAATAAATCATTTTTAGAAAAATTTTATCCTTCTACATGCCTGGAAGAAAAGTTGACTATTGACCTCATTTTCTATATCAAAGGCAACTGAGGGGTTAAATGGTATTAAACAGGAAAAGCAAATCATCAATACATTGTGGGCTGACATAAAAAAAACAAAATAAACAAACCTACTGGTAGGCAAATATTTGAGAGGTGGGTTTGAGTGTACTTAGTGATCCAGGTCACTTCCCAGGCCAGTTCAAAGGCCTAATTCTGCCTACAAAGTCCATCTCTGAGAAATATTCTAGCCTACCCAGAGATTATCTGAATCCACAGAACCATGAGTTTTCCCAGAGTTTCTCCAAATTAAATCCCAAGATTGCTCAAATACTAGTTTAGCATCTAGTATACCTGGTACAAAATTTATATTCCTAAGACATGATAAAATCACAGGTGTATTAATTAAGCGTGGAGATACAAGATACCATTATCAATCTGGATTCTATTTATCAAGTATCCCAACATTTCAAATAAACTTAAGCCCCAAGCCACAGTCCCTAATATCCTACTGAATGAACTTTTTTGCACTTCAAGACACAAACAAGAAAGTTTCTTACCACTGCCACTCCAGGGAAGAGTTGGGATACCTGCAGTTTGTGCCACTATGGAAGATGCAATCTTATCCCCCAAAGCCCACATGGCCTGGCTTGGAGGACCTAAAAAATAAAACAAGAAAAGAGCTTGACTATAACATTTTGGCCTCATTTCTATCACATATTATGTCTTCTATAAAATTATTTTGGTTTTTTTCTTGTCTCCCCTACATATCATGGAGATCATAAACTTGATTAAGGGGATTACTATGTTTTAACTCATCTTTGTACACTTTATAGATCTTGATGTAGTAAGCTTTAAATACACAATGAGAGCTCTATATGCTAAATTCCTGACCAATCTAACTCTCATTTTATTATCCTTTATGATTCAACTTTACCAGATTAATAAAGTCTTTTTTTTTAACCAATATCCTACATTAAGTTTTGGTGTTCAAGTCTGAAATATATATATTATTCCTTCCTTGGTCTTAGGATAACCAAAACAGGAAGATTTAACTTTAATAGGGTTTACAAAGCATACTCATCATTGTGGAATGTCTCTGAGACAGAGAAAGAAATACTTTGAGCCATATAACCTCTATTTCTCTCTCTGCCATAGGAGAGCAGAAAAGACAGAAGACAGAGCTCGCAGGAATATATATATACATAAAACCCTACTATGCAAATAGACCAAATGGCAGAATAACCGAACAACTGGTCGCTATGAAGTGCGCTGACCACCAGGGGGCACGCGCGGAACATAGCAGGCATCGGCTGCGGCGGGATGGTGGAGCAGATGAGTGGGGGTGCCAGACCAAGGTGGGATGCCTGTCGCTGTCATCGGGGCAAGCCTCTGGTGGTTACTGAAAATTCTTTGCTCCTGCACGCTACAGTCCCACCTGATGCTCGAACCCACAGCTGGCGCCAGAGCCGACCACTCACACCCGCTGCCAGCGCCTGGCGCTGGCCCCGATCACTTGGCGCCCTCAGTGGGTACGAGCAGTGGCTGCCTGATCACCTACCTCCCCCTGCTCCTGAGGGGCAATTGGGGCCAGCAGCCACCTCTCCCACCTGCTGCTGGTGACAGCCCCGCTTATACCTGCAGCCGGTGCCAGAGCTGCAGCTTGCACCAGCCCCACTTGCACCTGCTGCTGGCGCTGGCCCCAATCACTCTGTGCCGTTAGCAGATGGGAGCAGGCCAGCACCATCAGCGTGTGGGAGTGGTAGTGGTGGGAGCAAGGCTGCCGGTAGACAGGGAACTGGGGGGGGGGGGCAGATAGGGAACTGGGGGCCGCAGCAGGAGGTGCCAGGCGGGGGCAGGAAGGATGGGCCAAGACCCGCCCCTGTGTCCACCACAGCCTTGCGGCCCACAGTTCCTTTCAAGGTGCACTGGGCCCCTAGTATAATCTATATGCTTAAATGTGAAGGGGCTGATTCATATTTAAGGGTACACTGCTAGGGTATCCTTAAGTATTCAATTATCTTTGCTATATAAAAATATGTTTTCCATATCTTTTCTTAGGTTAATGGCAACATTCTTAAAACCAGGGTTTTGGAAATCAGAGCCTCCTCCACATCTCATGGAAAAGAACCTAGGGACAGAAAACAAACCAAGATGTGGAGACATAAGCAGGGTATAAGAAGCGAGGAAGGGAAAACAAAATAATAAAGAGGTTACTCTGAGAGTTGCTGACTGATGAAAAATAAGAGAATGCTAAACAGAAAAGCAGAATATAGAATAGAATATGGGCAAAACTGACAGAGAGGAACAGAAAGACAGAAACAGTATGTCAGAAAGACTTACCCATGAAGGCGATGCCATTTTTCAAAAGAAGTTCTGGGAGCTTGGGATTCTCAGAAGCATGACCCCAGCCAGCCCATACTGCCTACAAGGGAATACAATATGGTTCATTCTTAAAATTCATATTAAAAGAAAGAAAAACATGATAACTGTATTATTCTCTACTAAGATTGGGCCCTACTCCATGAGGAACAATATCTCCACAGCAGTCTAATACTTAATTCAGCTTCTATGCTTAATTCTTGGCAAACTTCTTACAGAAAAATAAGCAGTCCATTGTGGCAAAACCTCTGAATAAGTCAAATCTAAGTTGACATTGATATTAAGATCCAGCTAGTCTTGTTGCTCTTTAGGAAATTCAATTCATAGCCTTTCAACTAGACTCTATAGAGGCTTTTCTAGGTTCTATAGAAATGTTAGTTCTCCTTCACAGATTCAATTACTTTGGCCACACAACTCAACCTTTATATCTAGTGGTTATAATTCCCTATAAATCATGAGCTTTTTTTTCTTTTTGGGCTTTAAAACACTTACCCTAAACTTTTTCATACAAGTGATAGGGAAGGAATGAGCTACTTCTACACCATCATATTCTGAGCTAAGAATATTTCAGTGGAAATACAGCATCATATTCTGGGATAAGAATATTCCATTGGAAATGGTTTGAACATGAAATGGATAGACTAAATAATCTCGGGGCGGGGGGAGGGGGAACCCTTACAAAACTCCTGTTTGTAGTATGTTTACTTGGACTAAGTGCATCTTTCCATCTTTCCTTTCCTTGTTGGTTATATTTCACATGAAGGCATTTATAAATTTTCAACAAAGATGCGTTCTATAAAATTAAAAGTTCTTTTTTGGAGATCCCTTTGTGCCTAACTGTAAAATCACTAAATCTGTTGTTATTGTTTTCTGTGACCACTTACAGATTTTGTGTTTATCTAAACAGTGAAACATCGTAAACCATAATATGCAATAGTTTTCTTTGGCAATTGTAAATATTAGTTCATATGTGAACTATAGTGCTGAATCTGAATAATATCTTTAAAGTGGAAACATTTTTCCCTTTTTTTCAACTTAAAAAATTTTCAAATACAACTGATATACAATATTGTATTAGTTTCAGATGATTATATATTTATATAACTTCTGAAGTGATCACCTTGTAAATCTAGTACCTACTTGACAACAGTTATTACAATATTATTGACTATTGACTATATTCCCCATTGCTGTACTTTACATCCCCATGACTGTTTTTATAATTGGCAATTTGTACGTCTTAATCCCTTCTCCTTTTTCACCAATGTGCCAACCCCCATTCCATCTGGCAATCATCAAAATGTTCTCTGTATTTGTGAGTTTGTTTCAGTTTTATTTGGTAATTATCTTTCTCTGTCTTACTTATTTACTTAGCATAATGCCCTCTTATTCTATCTATGTTGTCACAAATTGCAAGATTTCACTCTTTTTATGGCTGAGTAATATTCCATTGTATACATGCACCACTTCTTTATCCATTCGTCTATTGATGGACAATTAGGTTGCTTCCATATCTTCACTATTGTAAATAATGCTGCAATGAACACATAAATTTGGCTTTAAAGGATACATTGGCATCTCTTACTTGAACTGGGATCCTTTTAGCAATATCAAGAATTAATTCAACATTTGCATAGTTGTTGTTGTTTGGTCCCCCTGGCACTGGTACATAGTGATCTGCCATCTTAATGTACTCTGAAAATGTAAGCAAATTAATAGAGAATACATGCTTTAGTTTCTGAAATATTACACAGAGCAAGACTATGTAAAGGACCATCATAAGTAACCATAGAACAAACTGCATTAATGGGGTAATTTCCAGGACCATTTATTTGAAGGCTCTGACTTTATTAAGTCACTAATATGCACTAATCTCATATTTAGGAAGCTTACACTAAAACAGCAGTTCTCAAACATTTCACTATGTGACCTTTCTGGAAGGGTCTTCATGACCCCTATATCAAAAATAATGTGTCTGTGACTTAGGGGCCCATGTACAATTATTCTATTATGGGGAAAAGTCCTAGTCTTAACACCCTTTATCTTTACCTTGTACTATATTCTGAGAAAGCCCTTTTCTTGATATAGAACTAAGACAGAATGGGGACAGAGGGGAGAGTCTGGAGGGTTTGTAGGCTGGCTAAACAGGAAAGGGTAGATACAGGAGTCTCCTAGGTGTTTAAAAAGGGTTTATCTGGAATGTTAGCAATAATAGATATTTGAAAGACACTTTAAAAAGAAACTTCTTTACCTCACATTACTTGTTTTGCTCAGTATTCCCATTTAAATTTGTCACCTGATGTCTCTCTCTTCCTATTCTGGCAACAACTGTAGCAGAGAAGCTACAATGTGTAGGACTGCACTAATAAGCACTTTACATATATATTTCATTTAAGTCAACATATGATAGGTAATACAACACCCAGTTTATAGGAAATTATGGTCTGGAGTAGTTAAATAACTTGCTCAAGGTCCATTTCCAACATATATATTAACTTTTCTTATATCTTGTTCTTAACTTTTAAAGGCTTTAAGTCCTTTTAAAAAAAATTCTTACCCAGCCAGTGTGGCTAAATGGTTGAGTGTCAACCCATGAACTAGGAGGTCACAGTTTGATTCCAACTCAGGGCACATGCCCAGGTTGTGGGCTCAATGCCCAGTAGGGGGCATGCACGAGGCAGCCAGTCAATGATCTTCTCCCATAATTGCCGTTTCCATCTCTCTCTCCCTCTCTCTTCCTCTCTGAAATCAATAAAAATATATTTTAAAAAATACTAATGCCTTAATTTAATACCACTGATATTAAAATCCTTTCTAGAGTTCTATTTCTTAAATAACTTTTAAAGAAAGCAAAAAATTATATAAACTCTAAGTAAAAAAGGTTGGAAAAAGCAGGAACATAAATAGAAATCAAAACACCCCAAAATTTCACTCCCACAGATAACTAGTATTATTGTTTTGGTATCATATCTTTCTTTTTTTGACCATACACAATGTACTTTTTTCCTATTATTATATCACGCTATCAATCTCCTTATGGCCAATGTTCTTCTTGGAAATTGTGATGAATAGACACTTAAGTGTCTGCCACTATGATCCCAGTCTCCAGGTATTCATGTTTTAAGTAATCCACTTTCCTTGGGTGTGACTTGCTTCTGGCCAAGAAAATATGGTAAATATGAGATGTCATTTCCGCGATAATATTACATATGAATGTAACCAAATTTAATACTCTCCCTTTCTGGCTTTGAGGTAGAAGCCACGTGACAAGGAGCCGAGAGTAGCCTCTAGCCAATAACCAGCTAACCATTCAGGCCCCAAGTGTGGGAACCCACAGAAACTGAATGCTGCCAACAACCATGTGAGCTTGAAAGCAGATCCATCCAAAGTTGAGCCTCAGATGAAACTGCAACCCCAACTGACAACTGACTGCAGCTTTGTGATAACCTGAAGCAGAAGACCCAGCTCAGCTGTACCCTGACCTTCAGAAACTGTGAGATAATAAATGTCAGTTGTTTTGAGTTTGTGGTAATATTGTTACACAATAATAGATAAATAATACAGCAATTTAACAGAATGCATTCTCAGACCAATTAATGCTATTTTTTAATGACTGCATGATATTTCATAGAATTAGTGTAGCACATTTTACTTATCCACTGATGGTGGACACTTAAGTTACTCCAAGTTTCTGATTATTTTAATAATGACTATCCTTATACAAATATATTTGCCCATATTACTGATTTTTGTTCCTCAGAAAAAATACAAGAAAATACAATTTCTTGGTCAAAAGATATGCATACTTTTGTTCTTGTGTTCTTGATCCAATTCTCTCCCACCTCCTCTAGGTCTCTTGTAGACTTGTACCCCTTCCCTCTTTGATTTCTTCTTCTTAGACTATAAATATTCCCAAGTCTCTTTCAATTCAGAAAAATTAAAATCCTTCCTTGACCCTGAATTTCTCTTTAGTTTCTGCCTTTTCTTCTTCCGTTCTCATTCAAATTCTTAAAAAACATGTCTACATTGGCTATCTCCATGTCACTTCCCATTCATTACTTAAAATTCTATATTAGTTTGCATACTCATATTGTTCTACTAAAACTATTCTTGCAAATATCAATGGTTTCATAATTGCTGGACAGATTTCTCTTCCTACTTTATTGAACTGCTGACACATTTGACCCTTCTTAATGAAATTCTTTCTTTTTGCTTTTCTCTTCTGCTTCTCCCATCTCTCTGATCATTTCTTCTCAGTATTGTTTATGGACCTACCTTCCTGCATCTATCCTATATCCTACCCTTCCATAAAGTTTCATCCTTAGCCCTCTTCTCTATATTTTCTATCTGTTCTTTCAGGGAGTAGTATTAACTAATAATGTAAACTCTTAATCTCTGGCTGTTATTATTTCTAAGTTTTAGAAGGATATATTCCATTTATTGTAGAATTTATAGAGTCTACTTGTACCACAAGTACTCCAAACCTAATCTGTCCCCCCAAAAACTTTACTCTTGCCCTAACTGGTTCGGCTCAGTGGGTAGAGCATCGGCCTGCAGACTGAAGGGTCCCAGGTTCGATTCCGGTCAAGGGCATGTACTTTGGTCGTGGGCACATCCCCAGTGGGGTGTGTGCAGGAGGCAGCTGATTGATATTTCTCTCTAATCGATGTTTCTAACTCTCTATCCCTCGCCCTTTCTCTCTGTGAAAAATCAATAAAACATATTAAAACAAAACAAAACACCTTACCCTTCTTGCTACATCATCTATTATTTTGCCCTACTTGATGGTTACTAGTACCTGCCTAGTCAACCAAATTAGAAATCCAACAATAATCATTAACTCTTCATTCAACCACCAAATCTTGTCAATTTTGCCTCCTAAAGCTCTCTAAACCATCCTGTTCTTCTCTAGTCTCAGCCTTGTCATATCCTTTAGTATTGCCTTCCACAAACGGATCTTCCCAGATGCTTCCTGAATCATCTAATTATTCATGTTTTCAAAACTGTATCTATCTTTTAGAGATACATACTAAAATATTTACACACAAAATCATGTCTAGGATTTGCTTCAAAGATTGTGTGGAAGAGGGAGAAGGTGAAAGTATAGATGAAACAAGACTGGCTGTTGATAATTATTGATGCCGGATGACAGACAGATGGAAAGGGGTTCATTATACTCTTCTACTTTTGAATCATCAAAAACAACTAATCTATTTAAATACACATTCTTTAATGTTCAACACACACACACTCATCCCTAAAAAGATAAAGTCTATGCCCTTGATGATGAAAAACAAGACCCTTCTTGACGAATACTAGATCAGATTTTGTAATTTAACAAGCCACCTATAATTTCCAGAAAATGACTGTGTCACACCTTCAAACATTTGCCTATACTGTTCTTTCATCCTGAAACACTTTTGTCTTCTCCCTAATTGCTTCATTAATTCTTACTCAATTTTGGATAGGCATAACCTCTTCAGAAAGCTTTATCTTAGCCCTGCCCCCAAGAGCATGGGGCAGAGTTAAGATATCTCATTTCTATGTTCTCATAATACATTATGCATATTTATATTATAGCGTTGACCTCAAAGTACTGAAATTATTTGTTTCCTAGAGCCAGATCACATCTTATCCAACTGTAGGTCCCTATGTTTACTGAATACAAATAAATGAATTAATGGGAGCACTAGATAGAACTAGATGAAGGAAAAGAAATAACGCAAGGTAATTGACATTTATGATAGACAATTTCATCTTTACTGTGAACTAGACATTATGATCCTTCTTTTATAGTTTTAAAAATTGTGGCTCAGAGATGTTAAAGGGTCAATCTAAATGTTTTCACATAACAACAGATTTCCAAAAAATTGGTGCCTTCTCTGTTTCTAAATAAGGTACATAATACCCCTTACTCCTTAGGCATAGCCTTAACATCATTGTCTCAATATAGAGAGAACATATACAAAACAAAATGGTTTTAAAAAGATAGCTATTTAAAAAGCTGTTATCTGTGAGTACTCTAACTTAGAGATTATGCTTTAGTGATGAAAAGCATGGAGAGGAAAGCCACAAACTCTCAGCTATCCCAACACCTTTCAGCTGGAGGACCTACTAAGTAGAGATAATGTGCAGAAGAGCTTGCAGAGTGAAAACAACTTGGGTCTCAAGAGGGCTCTCCCTCAGAAGAAAGGGAAAAAATTCACTGTGGCTCATAAGGGAAATAGTATTTCCTTCCGAACCTTTCCTCTTACACATGTTAAAGTATGTGGCTTAGCAAATACTTGACACTGAAAAGGCATACACCTGAAAACCCAAATCAACACTTTTGTTCAATTTCCACCTATTTTTACCTAGAACACAAGGGTCTGTGTTGAGGTTAAATATAGCACAATCACTTGTATATGCTTAGTATTAACACTCTTTAAAAGATGATCGTTCAGCCGAAACCAGTTTGGCTCAGTGGATAGAGCGTCGGCCTGCGGACTGAAAGGTCCTGGGTTCGATTCCGGTCAAGGGCATGTACCTGGGTTGTGGGCACTTCCCCAGTGGGGGATGTGCAGGAGGCAGCTGATTGATGTTTCTTTCTCATCGATGTTTCTAACTCTCTATCTCTCTCTCTTCCTCTCTGTAAAAAATCAATAAAATATATTCAAAAAAAAAAAAGATGATCGTTCGGTTTGAGATTCCCCCTAAGTTACTATTCTCCTATTTACAGGCTGTGCTAGTCAATGTGGCCTCACCCCATAACAAAGAAACAGAATTTCCGGAGGATGAGGCCCAGAAATCAGGATTTTAAAAAGATTCCCAGGTGATTCTAACGTGCAGCCAAGGTTGAGAACCACTGCTCTAGAGTGATGCTTTCTTAATGCAAATAACTCACCTGCATTGGCTTTAAGGTCTTCAGGTGTGACCAAGACAACAAATCGGATTGCACGTTCATTTCGAAACATCTCGTAGGACCACCGACGGATAGACCGCATGCATTTCACTGCTGCAATGCCATTGTTGGCAATAAGAACCTGGGAGAGTTAGGGGATGGGAATTGGAGAGAAAAATAGAAAAAGCAAGCAATGATGGAAAGACAATTTTTGTAGATCTATCTTATTTTGAAAAGGCAGATTTTCAATAGGAATTTGTATTCCTGGTCTAGGGAGTTAAGAACTAGCTCCCACATGACCAAGGGATATTTTAAAATGTTGGCTAAGGAAATACTTCAATATGTGCCTGATTCAACCTTATTCCTTTCTAGCTTCCTTCTTTTAAAAAATCCTCACCCAAGGATATGCTTTTTTTAAAAAATTGATTTTTAGAGAGAGAGGATGGTTAGGGAGAGAAACATCAATGTGACAGAAAAAGAAAAACATCAATCAGTTGCCGCCTGTATGCACCCTGACTGGGGATTGACAACCCCACAACCTGGGCATGTGCCCTGACAAGGAATTGAACTGGTGACCCTTCAGTGCACAGGATGAAACTCAACCAACTGAGCCACCTGGTCAGTGCATAACTTCATTTCTCTCTCTTTTTTTTAACCCTCACCTGAGGATATTTTTTCCATTGATTTTTAGAGAGAGTGGAAGGGAGGGAGGGAGGGAGATTAGAAGAAAAGGAGGGTGGAAGGGGGACAGACAGCAAGAGAAAAACATCAACCCAGGTATGTGCCCTTGACCGGGAATAGAACCTGGTGCACTTCAATACACAGGCTGATGCTCTAACCACTGACCCACACCGGCTAGGCCCATAATTTCATTTCTTGAAGGAAAAAAAATCACAATTACTCAAATCTTGTGAGTCTGTGAAATTTTACTAAACCAATTACTAGGGAAAAGAAACTTAAGAGAGATGGTGTGTTATAAATAAGGATGGAGGAAAACCAAACAGTGAGTGTCATGCACTATCTTTGTTGTAGTAAAATAAGGCAGAGGACCCTGAACATGTATAAGAACCTGGAACCAACCACCACCTCTCTCTAAAATGCCGAACCCCAAATGCCTTAGAACTATAGAGCCTGCCTCAGAATGGTCACAAGAAAAAGAGAAGAATCAAGGATCCTGAGACTTCTCTGTAACAAACCTTTCATTACCCGTCTTGCAATCATGCCTCCAAGAATAACACAGGCTCGGAGACATATAATCTATCTTTATTGGAAGGACACCGCTGAAGCAATATTTTTAGGAGTGGGAATGTAGGTCCCCATCCTTTAATCATTTAATCACTATGAACTATTCCAACCAAGTCATTCTCTCAGCTCTGACATGATTTAGATAAAAGTGACACAGAGTTAATATTTAAAAATACTTGTAATCTCTAAGTATTTCACGTGGTGTGTTCCCTCTAAACATCTCCAATATGTGGTGGAAGCCAATCAGTGTATCAAACTGTTTAAACTTTCTCTTCTGAAAGTCTCTACTTCCTTAGCTCCAAACCCAATGCTATGACATTATCTCCTCACCACCACCCCACAAGTTAACTGATTTCTCCTAGCCTCTCAGATCAATGCAGCCCAACCCTGTAAAATCACAAGATCTTTTAAGAAGAACTTGATGAGCACTGCTTCAACATCGTATTAGCTGTGACTAAATAATACATATTACAGAAAATTATTTAATAGGATGCTAGGGAGGTAGAAAGGATAACTTCACATGAAGAGGCAAGGTCTCTGAAAGTCTAAATTATCAGTTTTGAGCAAATCTAGACAACAAATCTAGGCATTAAATCCCATATACTTTGGAAAAGTACGTTAGCAGGTTACAACTTACCTTCTCAATCACTTTATTGCCCCCAAAGCGAGTAACAAATTCTGCCGGAGAAGCTACAGTGAAATCTCGCTGTGAGTCTATTTTCTTTCGGTCTCGACCTTGCTTTACTAGATGCAAGCCAGACATGCTGGGCCTATAAAAATAAAGAAGCCATGAACGTCTGTCAATAGGATTTCTTCACACCATCTATCTCCCATGGAGACCTGCTATTCACTTCTTACAACAGTACCTCCAACTATACCCTTGTGAAGACTGCATGCTGGGAGACCACATACTTTTTAAATGGAGGAAAAAATGGTCTTTGCTTGTGGAAATCTAAGCAAAAAATAACTGTTCCTGAATAATAAAAAAATAATATTAAGGTTTACCAACAGTGCCATCACAAAGAGATAGGCAATGGTTGGAATGAAATGAAATGGTAGAAATAGCAGACTCAACTGTTAAAACTAAAAATACAATTAGCAAGGCTGTTTCTGGATCATGATTCTGGCATACAGATGACCTTCACCTCTGTATCTCTACCCTCCATCTTTCTTATGAGCTTTACCTCCACTTTTTTAATTGCCTACTAAATGTTTTACTGGTGTATCCCATATATGTTTCAAAATCAAATTCTTTACAAGGCAGCATAACATACCATATTTCATCCATTTTAAGATGTTCCTCTTTTTAAAAAAAAAAAAAAAGAATCTCTGAAATTGATATGTATCTTACAACCAATTGTATGATTTATTTAGTCGACAGTATTTTTCTCCTCAGTGGTGCCTGTAACAATTAATGGTGATTTAGATTAGATAAAATATAGTTGTTGAAACTGCACAGACCTGGTTTTAAATTCCAGATCTGTACGCTTAATAGCTCCAATGAGTTTTAGCAAATAATTTAACCTTGCTCAGCTTCAGTTTTCTCTTTATAAAATATGCATAGTATTTACAGTTCCAGTTATTTACCTATTGTCCCTCAGCTCCAAGTCCACTCTTTTATGCTCTGCACTTTGAAAATAGGGCTAAGCCTCTGCAAAATTGTTCAATTCTGCCAATGGGAAGACAGAGGGGTAAAAAAGAGACTTCTTTTGTGTTTTCCAGCTATTACCAGAATTGCTCCATAGTAACAGAAAGTAAACTCTAGCTTCTAGCATCTTTTGACATTCCTGGGAAAGCCTTGATGTATTCTCTTAGAGGTACCAGGAGCAGGAGGTTGTGGTTCCTGACAGTCAATACTGCCTTACCATGATTACTCATCCTCTGGGGTACGCTGCCTGGGCCTATCAATCACCCGTCAGGCCAGGGCTTCTCCTCAGGGATCTGAGCACCAGCTACTCAAAGCTTACTTCAGTGGTCTAAGCACCAGCCCCCAAGGGCCCTCCTCCAAGCTCCTACTTCTTCCTTTATGACCTCCCAGGTCTATGGTGGTAACTGCTTTCTATAGGTATTAACTCTTGGTTACTTCAGTATCCCTTTTTCGTTCTTTTATTCTTCTAACACCCAAGTAACCAATTCTCACCAATGAATGTCGTCTTTATTATAATACCTAATGCAGTTTCTCTTTCCTTGACTGGACATTGATAGACCCTCTGAACGGGTGTTTTGAGGATTAAATGAGATAACAGATATAAATAAGGTCCTTTATACACTGTTTAATAGACAGATATTTTCTTCTATTCCTATTTTTCCTTCCTTTCTCCTATACTCCAACCTTGACATTGTAGTAATTTAACTTTTCAAAATAAAAGAGTATGATTAAAATTGTCCAACAAAGAAAATACCAGGTCCAGATGATTTTCAAAGACAAGTTCCATCTAATTTTCAAGGGCAGTAGTCTACCAAACTTCCAGACAATAGAAAAAGATGTAAAAACTCTCCAGCTACAATAATACTGATACCAAACCCAGACAAAGATGTTACATGAAGATAAAAGTCTAGGTCCATTTTATTCCTGACTACAAATGCAAAATTCCTAAACAAAATATACTAAATAGTAGGGTATTAGTGCAAGGATGGGCAAATATTAGTAAAACAAATATGTTCCTCCATGACCAGCTTGAGTTTGTCCCAGGTATGCAAAGATGGCTTAATTTTAGAAAACCCATAAATGTAAAAAACTATGTTAGATTTCCTAACAAGTACAGTAAAATAAAAAAAAATAGCCGAAACCGGTTTGGCTCAGTGGATAGAGCGTCGGCTTGCGGACTGAAAGGTCCCAGGTTCGATTCCGGTCAAGGGCATGTACCTGGGTTGTGGGCACATCCCCAGAAGGAGATGTGCAGGAGGCAGCTGATCGATGTTTCTCTCTCATCGATGTTTCTAACTCTCTATCTCTCTCTCTTCCTCTCTGTAAAATATCAATAAAATATATTTTTTAAAAAAAAATAGAGGCATTAAAATTGAAAAGAAGGAACTGTCATTATTTTAGAATATGGTAATTTACATAGAAAACAGAATATTCTGCAATAGAATAGTTGACATTCCTGGGATGTCCATTGATGCATTCTCTTAGCAGTACCAGGAGCAGCAGGTTTTCCAGCCATTACCAGCATAGACCTTAGTCAAGCGTCTTGATATATGATTAATACAGAAGAAGTCCAAATATATTATATACAGTTGACTACATACAGATTATAAAATTAAAAACAGATCATAAAGCTAAAAACAACTAAAATACACATACTCTTCAGAGATATGTATAGATACAATAAGACAACATAAACAGAAAGACAAAAGACATGTGATTAAGAAAATTGATTATCTGGGTAGGGGAGGCAGGGAGAAGGGTTGAGGAGAGATTATATAATTAAATGTAGGTGATGGCCAAGGACCCGCCTTTCTTTTAAAAATTAAACAAAAGAATGTGGTGGATTTCAAATCCTTCCTACATTATTAAAAACAAACAGCTAACCAAATAAATAAATAATAGAGGGCCACACATGGAATAATGATATGTCATGAATCAATGATTATATAATTCTATACACCTAAAGTTAAACACACGCACACTCCTCAAAGGTCAACTTTCACTTATTTAGGGAAGGAGTGAAGAAATAGAGAAGATATAAACCTAGAACTAACAAGGAGCTGCTTGAGTATAACACAAAAAGGGAAGCAAAGTCTATATTGATAAAAAAGGTGGGAAAGGAATTGGTTATAAGATTTAATCAATAGTTTAGAAATAAAATGAATCTCATAATCTTCACCTCTCATCTACTTTTTTGTGGGACACTATTAGAGAATGTTGTCTTGTAAATAAATGAGCAACCCAAGAAAAAGGAAGACAAGGAATGCAAGAAACATAGAATCCAATACAGAAAAGAAGGGCATTCCCTAGATTGTTCAAATTGGAAGACAGACTGTTCTAGGAAGTATGCATCTTGGAAGAAATGGACAGATCACCTTTTGGTTTTTTTTTTGTTTGTTTGTTTTTAAATACATTTCATTGATTTTTCACAGAGAGGAAGGGAGAGCGACAGAGAGCTAGAAACATCGATGAGAGAGAAACATCGACCAGCTGCCTCCTGCACACCCCCCACTGGGGATGTGCCCGCAACCCAGGTACATGCCCTTGACCGGAATCGAACCTGGGACCCTTGAGTCCGCAGGCCGACGCTCTATCCACTGAGCCAAACCGGTCTCGGCCAGATCACCTTTTGTATTTAACCACAGAAAAACAAAATAAAACTTACCCGTATATATATATATATTAATTATGTGTAATTATATATATATATATGGCTTTGGTTTCTTTATATATGTACATATTTGCTTATTTTAAATATATAAAACAAAACAATGTTATACATATAAATGTTGTTATATATAAAATGAGTTGTTTCCCTGGCCAGGTGGATAGAGTTGGCTCAGTGGATACAGCATGGGCCTATGAAGGGTCCCAGGTTCAATTCCAGTCAAGAGCACATGCCCAGGTTGCAGGCTCGATCCCCAGTAGCGGGTGTGCAGGAGGCAGCCGATCAATGATTCACTCTCATCATTGATGTTTCTATCTCTCCCTCCCTCTCTCCCTTCCTCTCTGAAATCAATAAAAAATAAAAATTAAAAAATAAAATGAGTTGTTTTTTTATTTGAATCCCGGTAGAAATTTTCTTGGTCTTCCCCCCAAAGGGTGGAAGATGTCAAATGAAAAAGAAAAGAAAATGATGACTGTTCTAGGAGAAACCAAGATGGCGGCATAGGTTAACGCCGGAGATTGCTGCCTTGAACAACCACTTCAAAAATAAAACTAAAAGACGCAACGGACATCATCCAGAACCACAGGAAGGCTGGCTGAGTGGAAATTCTACAATTAGGAGGAAAGAGAATATCATACCCAGACTCAGAGGAGGCGCAGTGCTGTAGTGAAATTCTCAGGTGTGGAGTGCACGCGGAGCGGGCTGGCGGCGGAGGGCGCGGTTGTTGTTTTCAATAGGGAGGGAGCTTCAGACCCTGAGTTCCAGATCCGGGCGAGTCCCTAGGGACCCAGACTCAAACAGGAGAAACGGGACTGTCTGGCTTTGGTCGGAACTCGAAGGCAGCTTTCTCTCCGAGGTTTGCAGCGGTTGCTGGGACTCTGAGAGGCAGAGCCCCTGGGGAAGGAACTGAGAGCAGCCATAACTGCTCGCCCTGCCCACCCTGTAGATCCCCGGGGACCCGCCCCGCCCAAGCCCTGCTCAAAGCCATTTGCCAGATAGCCTCAGGCAAATGCTAGATTAGCACCGCCCTAGAGATCCAGCACAGAAGCTCTCCCACTGCAGACACAGCTGACTCTCATAGCCAGTTAGCCTGGAGGTCAAATCACCCCCGGTATTGCCGACAACAATCAAGGCTTAACTACAACAAGACTGCACACAAAGACCACTAGGGGGTGCACCAAGAAAGATAAAAAAATGCGGAGACAAAGAAACAGGACGCAAATGTCAGAAATGGAAGATATAGAGCTCAAAACCACACTTTTAAGGTCTCTCAAGAACTGTCTAGAAGCTGCCGATAAACTCAGTAAGGTCTTTGAAAAGACTGGTGAGACCGCCGATAAATGTAGTGAGATCCTCAAGAAATCTAATGAGACCCTCGATGTTGTGATAAAGAACCAACTAGAAATTAAGCATACACTGACTGAAATAAAGAATATTATACAGATACCCAACAGCAGACCAGAGGAGCACAAGAATCAAGTCAAAGATTTGAAATGCGAAGAAGCAAAAAACACCCAACTGGAAAAGCAAAATGAAAAAAGAATCCGAAAATACGAAGATAGTGTAAGGAGCCTCTGGGACGGCTTCAAGCACACCCACATCAGAATTATAGGGGTGCCAGAAGATGATATTGAAAACCTATTTGAAGAAATAATGACAGAAAACTTCCCCCACCTGGTGAAAGAAATAGACTTACAGGTCCAGGAAGCGCAGAGAACCCCAAACAAAAGGAATCCAAAGAGGACCACACCAAGACACATCATCATAAAAATGCCAAGAGCAAAAGACAAAGAGAGAATCTTAAAAGCAGCAAGGGAAAGAAACTCAGTTACCTACAAGGGAATACCCATAGGACTGTCAGATGATTTCTCAACAGAAACTTTGCAGGCCAGAAGGGAGTGGCAAGAAATATTCAAAGTGATGAATACCAAGAACCTACAACCAAGATTACTTTATCCAGCAAAGCTATCATTCAGAACTGAAGGTCAGATAAAGAGCTTCACAGATAAGGAAAAGCTAAAGGAGTTCATCACCACCAAACCAGTATTATATGAAATGCTGAAAGGTATCCTTTAAGAAGAGGAAGAAGAAGAAAAAGGTAAAGATACAAATTATGAACAACAAACATGCATCTATCAACAAGTGAATCTAAGAATCAAGTGAATAAATAATCTGGTGATCATAATAGAATCAGGGACATAGAAAGGGAATGGACTGACTATTCTTGGGGGGGAAAGGGGTGTGGGAGATGCGGGAAGAGACTGGACAAAAATCGTGCACCTATGGATGAGGACAGTGGGTGGGGAGTGAGGGCGGAGGGTGGGGCGGGAACTGGGAGGAGGGGAGTTATGGGGGGAAAAAAGAGGAACAAATGTAATAATCTGAACAATAAAGATTTAATTAAAAAAAAAAGAAAGATGCCGAAACCGGTTTGGCTCAGTGGATAGAGGGTCGGCCTGTAGACTGAAAGGTCCCAGGTTCGATTCCAGTCAAGGGCATGTACCTGGGTTGCGGGCATATCCCCAGTGGGAGATGTGCAGGAGGCAGCTGATCGATGTTTCTCTCTCATCGATGTTTCTGACTCTCTATCTCTCTCCCTTCCTCTCTGTAAAACAAATGAATAAAATATATTAAAAAAATAAAAAAGAAAAAAAAGAAAGAAAAAAAAGAAAATGATGACTGTTCGAAAGACTAATTTTACCAACTCGGGTTTTTTTTAATATACTTTTATTGATTTCAGAGAGGAAGGGAGAAGGAGAGAGAGTTAGAAACATCAATGATGAGAGAGAATCATTGATTGGTTGCCTCCTGCATGCCCCCACTGGGGACCAAGCCCACAACCCAGGCATGTGCCCTTGGCCGGAATCGAACCTGGGACCCTTCAGTCCGCAGGCTGACGCTCTATCCACTGAGCCAAGCCAGCTAGGGCCCGACTCAGTTTTTTTTATGTTTTCTGCTTTTGCAAAAGTCCAGTTTAATTTTCATGTACTATTTTTTCCAAAATAATCCTCTCAAGATTTTGATTTGCAAAAACAAGCAAAGAAGGTAATAGAGGGACCCTTAAATACTGTTATCAAGCAAATCATTCAAGCCTTTTAAGTCAACTCTGCTGAAGAGAACAGACCTGCAAGAGGCCTGAAGAAGGCTAAGAAGGCCTGACTCATTTCCTCCTCAGCCTGAGCTCTAACAGCAGAAAGAAAAAGATCCCAGGTAAGTGAGCCTGAACAATCCAGTCTGGTTGCCCACTGTCGCCTGCTAGGACAACTGCAGCAGGTACCTTTCCTAGTGCCACAGACACATTCTAAAAAAGTTTTCTTGCTGAAACCGGTTTGGCTCAGTGGATAGAGCGTCAGCCTGCGGACTGAAAGGTCCCAGGTTCGATTCCGGTCAAGGGCACGTACCTGGGTTGCGGGCACATCCCCACTGGGGGGTGTGCAGGAGTCAGCTGATCGATGTTTCTCTCATCGATGTTTCTAACTCTCTATCTCTCTCCCTTTCTCTCTGTAAAAAATCAATAAAATATATTTAAAAAAAAAGTTTTCTTTAACACTACCTTCAACAGGGATGTGACACACTACACAGAATCCATATCTGTCTTCACAATAGTTGAAGAGTCTTTTACTCTTGAAAAACCAGCCAAGTACAGTGATCAAATTTGGCTCAGACTGAGGGAGATCCAAAATAACAGCACAGCAAGATCTGCACAGGAGTGCCTGTTTACAATTATCACACATGGGCTCAGGTACTTTGTTTCAATTCTGAATGTAAAATACAGGTTGAGAAGTCCAGAATAAAATATGAGTTTTTATTCATTTCCTTTTTTAAAAAAACACACAGTTTCTTCGAGATATACAAAAAAATCATCAAAGCAAATTTCCCATCAATTTCATGGCTTAACTGCAACACCTTACTGTTTTTTAAAGGTATATAGTGCCTAAATACAGCATCCTATAACTTACCTTTTTTTTTTTTTTTAAATATATTTTATTGATTTTCTACAGAGAGGAAGGGAGAGAGATAGAGAGCTAGAAACATCGATGAGAGAGAAACATCAATCAGCTGCCTCCTGCACATCTCCCGCTGGGGACGCGCCCGCAACCCTGGTACATGCCCCTGACCGGAATCGAACCTGGGACCCTTCAGTCCGCAGGCCGACGCTCCATCCACTGAGCCAAACCGGCCTCGGCTATAACTTACCTTTGAAGCACATAATATCTCATCTCCTTATTTTCCTCTGCAGAACCTCCATATCACGACAGCAAAGGAATGGAAGCTGTCTCTTCAGATGCCGGCCTTGTAAACACAAGCCACAGCTCGTCCTCCTGTTGCAGGTGCTTAAAACCCAGGAGGACAAGAGATACTGTACCTTCTGCCTACTTCTTGGCCCTGCTTCAGTCAAACTAGAGTATTCCTGATAGCCTCAAACTACAGTCCTTTTGTCCACTTTGTCCCCAATTTCCATATTTCCCTACCTTTCCTCCTTTTTATTTCTTCCCTACATTTGGCTCACACCTAAAATTAGCTGGCTTCCCAAAAGGATTGAGAGAATAGGGGAAGAAACAAAAAAGTTTGTGTAACTAGAAAATAGATCTTAGCAACTCTGCATTAGCCGCAGCAAACATGTTTCAACAACGGTCACTTTCTTCTGCCGGTCATCAGAGAAAAGCTCCACAGCCTATCCTTGGTGCCAGGAGCACATGACAGGGAAGGCCAGGGCAAAAGAGAAGAAAAAGTTTACAAGGACAACTAAGCCAAGAAAATAATGGGGTCACGAAATCCAGAGGGAGGAAGACAGCACAGCATAGGTAAGTAATTTCTGAGATCCAATCAAAACAAATAATACTGATTATCAAACTGCAAAAAGGGGAAAAGCAGGTCAAGCAGTAAAAAAACAAAAAACAAAAAAAACCAACAACAACAAAAACACAACCAAGTACAAAGGACAAAACCTGCCACTAGTAGGGAATTCTGTTTAAAGTGGAAGCCACAATTTTAATTTTCAGGCCAGAATAGTAATACACACACACACACACACACACTTTTAGAAACAATAAGATGTTATTCACTAAAACTTGAAAATAAGAATGAAGCTGGTACAAATGAGATATAGAGATGTGGATAAAGTCCTTGAAAGGAAAACGGAGCCCAAACAAATATTTTAAACACAGAGTTTAGCCGGTTTGAGAAAAAACCTGCCTAGAAAGGCTACTGGACACATCTATTGCTATGAAAGCAAATTTGCCACAGATGGACAAATCACAAATAAATAAATAGTGACTGAATGTTACAGTAATAGAGTCCTATTTTAGCTTTTAATTAGGTAGATGCTCATGACATTGCTGCCTTGTAATGGAGGTAACACTCTAACAGAATCTACAGAATCACAACTTCCTGAGGCAAGTCCTCCGGAATGGTATAATTCACCAGAATCATATCTAACCTGATTTATGCACCACGGAAACATTCCCACCAAATTGCTGGGTAGAAATAGTTAATAATCTGATACCAACTATGCTGAGAACCTATCAACGTTCCAGAAAAAAACAACACTCAAAACAGAAGCACACAAATGACCCGGTGTACAGATAGAAGATGAACAATAAAACTGAAGATAAAGTGATTAAGACAAACCTCAATCTTCAGACACTCAGGTGACCCCATATTGAAAAGACTCACTCAGGCCACTCAACATGACCATCCGCCCTAATAGAAAATGGATGTCTTGGTTGTGTTCAGGTCTGTACCACTTTTTATCATTCTTTCTATACTATGCCAATCTCTGATAAAGTTAGTTGTTTACTTCTTCCTATGTCTATGTCTCTTCAGAATAATATATCTCAAAATAGAGCACTGACACCTTTGTTTAAAACAATTATAGTGACAACAGATGTAGAAGGAACTCAATTTTACACACACATCTGAGTGTCTCCAGATGTAGGTAGTTCTCAAAAGAGAATCACTTTCTGCCTTTATTATATATCCTGAACATTCAAAAACCAAATAAGCATTGAGTATAGAATAAAGCAGGCTATTTTGCACTCGATTGTATCAGAAAAATGTACCAAAGAGGCACACTCAGTAATAGAGTTCCTGCGTTCTTTCACCAAAGGGATCTTTCTAAAACAACTAAACACTAACACAGCACACCCAGATCCAAAAACAAAGCTAGAGCTTTTAATCTTTTCTGGATGCTGCTCACAATTCTTCTAACACAGGAAATAAAAAGCCACATTCATCCATTTCTCCAAATTCAAACCATTCCCATTTTAATGTACCATAAACAAAGTGTCCAAGGTAGACACATACCTGGCACAAAATCCAACTAGAAGCCCACACTGATCCCAGCATTGTAACATGCCAAGCACCAAGGATGACGTAGCAGTTTATCCAGCAGACAGTGATGCAATGGCTGGCTTGATTGCAATGCAGACTGAGTTATACTGCAGCACACACTGTGAGAGACTGTTTTATACTGGGGCTTTTCCAAGCAGAGAAATCTTGAATCAAGGATATACCTCTTTTGAAAATCAACTGACCACATAGATAAAAGTTTAGTTGTGGACACTAAATTCTGATCCACTGATGTATATGCCTATCCTGCAGCAATGCCACACAGTCTTCATAGCTATGGCTTTATAGTAGATTTTGCAATCAGGGAGTATAACTCTTCCAACTTTGCTCTCCTTTTCTAAAATTATTTTGTCTATTCTAGGTTCCCTGGATTTCCATGTAAATTTTAGGATCAGCTTATCAAATTCTAGAAAGAAGAAAAAAGTCGGCTGATTTTGAAATGAATTGTGAATTTAGAGAAAATTGCCATCTTGACAATATTGAGTTTTACAATCCCTGAACACAGACTGTCTCTCCATTTACAGGGTGGGACAAAAGTAGGTTTGCAGTTGTTCATATAGAAAATTATACAATAATCTATACTAATAAAAGGGTACTATGCTAATTAGACCAGACATCTTCCGGACATCCATCTGGACGTCCTCCGGGACAAAGCCATGGTGGCGGGGATCAAGGCAGAGGCAGTTAGGGGCAACAAGGCTGGCAGGGGAGGGCAGTTAGGGGCAACTAGGCCAGCAGGGGAGGGCAGTTAGGGGCAACCAGGCCAGCAGGGGAGGGCAGTTAGGGGCTACCAGGCCGGCAGGCAGAAGGGTTAGAGGCGATCAGGCAGGCGGGCAGGCAGAAGGGACAGGGGCAATCAGGCAGGCAGGCAGGTGAGCGGTTAGGAGCCAGCAGTCACGGATTGCGAGAGGGATGTCCGACTGCCAGGATCGGTCCTAAACCGGCAGTCGGACATCCTCCGAAGTGTCCCGTATTGGAGAGGGTGCAGGCTGGGCTGAGGGACACTCCCCCCACCCCCCTGAATGAATTTCATGCACCGGGCCTCTAGTTAATCAAGAATAATTCAAGAATAAACTGTTTCGCATACTCACAACTATAAACCTACTTTTGCCCCACCCTGTTTGTAGCTCTTTAATTTCTTTCAGTAACGTTAATATTAGGAGAAGCTGAGTGAAGGATACAAAGGAACTCTTTGTGCTATTTTTGCCAATTCTTCTGTCTAAAATTATTTCAAAATAAAAAGCACCTGAAAGGGAAGGGTCAAAAGGAGAATAGTGAGAGTATATCATAAAACACAGGGAATAGTTTCAGTAATGAGTAAAAAGCCAAATGCTGCCATTAGGAGGTCACTAGTTGAGTCTTCTAAGTTTAGTTTCAGTGAAGTTGTAAATGCAGAAGCCTAACAGCAGTAACTAAGAAGTAAATAGGATTACCAGTTGAAAGTGACAGGTTGAGCATTTGTTTATTACTGTTCCCTACCAAAATCACACAAAAAATGACAATCTATCCTATATAATAAAAGCCTAATATGCAAATTGTCTTCTTGGGTAGTCGTTCCACCAGGAATTTGACTACTCACTATGACGTGAGCCGACCACCAGGGGCGGCGCAGAACATGACGGGCATCGGCAATGCGGTGCTGGCAGTGAGCAGCAGTGGAGGCGCTGCCAGCCTCGATGGGCCCCAATGAGAGTGGAATCGCGGTGGGATGACAAAGCAGGTGAGCAGGTGACGCCAGGCCAAAGCGGGTGAGAGCAGGGGCCCGACTGCTCTGCTGATCACCCTGCAGATGGCGACCAGCAGTGGCGGCAAGGAGCAAGGCTGCCACCTGGCTCCCAGGTGCTGAGGGAGCTGGGTGGGGGGACCCTGCCCCGATCAATAGCCCCGAAGGCGGGACGGTGGAGCAGGTGAGGGGGCGGCACCAGGCCAAGGCGGGGTGCTAGGTGGGGCTGCGGGGCTGCAAGGCTGGAGGTGCAAGCGGGGGCCCGATCTCCACAGGCCACCCCATGGGACCCTACCTGTGCATGAATTCGTGCACTGAACCTCTAGTCCTATCTAATAATAGACAAACATGGTAATTGACCATGCCTTCGCTACGCCTCCCATTGGCTAATCAGCAAGATGGCGGTTAATTTGCATACATAGGCGTGAAGCAGTGGAGCGAAGGCTTGAAGGTGGCTCCAGCCGGAGCAGCGATGGCTTGAAGGCGGCTCCGGCTGGAGCAAAGGCCTGGATCCCGGGTGCCGGAGGAAAACCAGTGCCGGCAGCCAGGGGAAGGGAAGGCCTATTGCATGAATCTTTTCGTGCAACAGGCCTCTAGTATATATATAAAAGACTAAGTGACCAACCATACACCCGTCCAACCATCCAACCGATCAACCGGCCAGTACATATGACACGCACTGGCAATTTAAAAATAAACATTGGGCCTTAACTGGTTTGCCTCAGTGGATAGAGCGTTGTTGGCCTGCGGACTGAAGGGTTCCAGGTTCGATTCCAGTCAAGGGCATATACCTTGGTTGTGGGCACATCCCCAGTAGGGAGTGTGCAGGAGACAGCTGAATTGATGTTTCTCTCTCATCAATGTTTCTAACTCTCTATCCCTCTTCCTTTCTCTCTGTAAAAAATCAATAAAATAGCCCTCGCCGGTTAGGCTCACTGGATAGAGCGTCTGCATGGGGACTGAAGAGTCCTGGGTTTGATTCCGGTCAAGGGCATGTACCTTGGTTGCAAGCACATCCCCAGTAGGGGGTGTGCAGGAGGCAGCTGATCGATGTTTCTCTCTCATCGATGTTTCTAACTCTCTATCCCTCTCCCTTCCTCTCTGTAAAAAATCAATAAAATATATATTTTTTAAAAATCAATAAAATATATTTTTAAAAATATAAATAAATAAATAAATAAATAAATAGACGTTGGCTTGAGCATGTGTAATACATATAAAGCTCTTGCTGGTGCCAATCACACATGTGTGTTTCAATCTATCATTGTCAATCGTGAATTTGGTTGTTTCTGTTGACATTCTGAAGCTGAAAGAAAGCAACATTGTCTACAGAATATGTCTGAAGACCAACTATTGTCACAATGTACCTCTGACACTTCATCTCTGACACTTATATTATGGAGAAAGGGTGAAGAGCGATATTAAAATATTTCTTCTAATTAATTTCCTTTTAATGTGCACAAATCCGTGCACCGGGCCACTAGTAAAATAATAAGAGGCATAAAAGCATAAGAACAGAGAGAATGGAAATACAGACCCAACAGATTAGAGATGTCAAAAAATTATTGGAAAAAAGAGAGTGGCTGGTCAAGAATTAACTGCCTCCGAAACCAAAGAGCCAACCGTAGGAAAAGCCACTTAGAAACAAGCATAACTCTACTTTAGCACTCTGGAAAAACTCAGAAATTAGAAGTACATAGTGTATCTCTACTAGAAAGGTTGGAGATAGAGTTGAAAACAAAATAAAGTCTGTAGTTTACTTAAAAGTACTGTACCAGCCCTGGTCAGTATGGCTCAATTGGTTGGAGCATCATCCCATACACCAAAAGGTGACAGGTTCAATCCCCAGTTGGGGCACATATGGAAGGCAATCAATCGATTTCTCTCTCGCCGCCCCTTCCTTTCTCTAAAATCAATCTAAATAATAAATAAATGTAATGTGCCAATGTTAATTACTTAGCTTTAATAAATATAGGGTTACCAGAGAAATTATAGGATGCCCATTTAAAAAAATAAATTTTAAATAATCAATGACTTTATTTTATTTTTAAATATATTTTTATTGATTTTAGAGAGAGAAAGGGAGAGGGAGAGATAGAAACAGCAATGATGAGAGAGAATCATTGATCGGCTGCCTCCCACACGCCTTCTACTGGGGATAGAGTCCACAACCCAGGAACCCGCCCTGACCCAGAATTGAACCTTGACTTCCTGGTTCATAAGTTGACGCTCAACCAATAAGCCACAGCCAGGCTAGGATGCCCATTTAAACTTGAATTTCAGACAAATAACCAGTACTCTTTTTCATGAATATGTCTCATGCAGTATTTGCAGTATTTAATTTTTTATTCTAAAAAATCATTCACAGTTTATCTGAAATTCAAAATTAACTGGGAATCCTATATTTTTATTTGCTAAATCTGACAACTCTAGATAAATGAACTGTGATTAGGCAAAATGCGAAATTAGGAAAAGCTGAGTGAAGGATACATAGGCACTCTGTGCTGTCTTTGCCAATTCTTCTAAATGTAAAATTATTTCAAGATAAAAAGTTAAATTAAAAAATTAAGTTTATAAAAGACTTTAATAGCATGGGAAAATATTATTATGTAAAAAAAGCAGGAAACAGATATGTATATTCATTATAATATCTTCTATGTATGTATTCTTTAATGAAATTTATCCTTAATGGGTAAAAAACACTGAAAGGAAACATCAAATATTAACAGCAGTTATCACAGAATGATTGTATTCTGGATTGTTTTATTTCTTTCTTTATAGTTTTTGGATCTCCAACTTTTCTATATATCTAATAATTTTTAAAAACTTAAGTATCAAACCACTTGTAAATATATGTTAATAGAAAGAAGAAAAAGAGCAGAAACACAGCATTACATAAAATAAACACTGTCAAGCAACTGTCCTGTGCCCTATTTACAACATTCATAATTTCATTTAGAAAATTAGGTAGGATTACAGAATCAACTCTGCAGACTATATTACATACACAGACAGCTCCTGTTTTATGAATGGAAAGGAGTGTGGGTAGGAGGTAGAAGAAACTATTGCTCTCAGCAAGAGTACCAAGTTGCAGATCTCATAATGACCTTCTCTGTTTACTCACTTCTGAGACACTATGACAACTGGGAACCTCAGAATATCAAGGAAGGAGCACTTAGAGTAAAAAGTTTGGGGAGCAAAAGCTCAGGGAGGCTAGATGAGAATGCTAAGAAAGTCAAAACATAAGAACACTCTCACAGGCCAACCAACAAGCAAAGCCAAAATATAATCTCAAAACTAGAGTCCGTTCTATTATTAACTAGAGGCCCGATACATGAAATTCATGCATGGGTAGGGTCACTAGGCCTGGCCAGCAATCAGGGCCAATCGGGGCCTTCTGGCTGCTGGCCAGGGTCTTCCTTGGTTCCACACAACCCCCTGGTGGTCAGCGCACATCATAGCAAGCGATCGAACTCCTGGTATCCCAATCGAACTCCCGAGGGGACATTTTGCATATTAGCCATATATATATAGATTTCCCATGTTAAAGCTTGAAAGTGATGAGCCAAAAGATAGGATGGGAAAATGAAATTTCCTGCCCTCCCAATAATGGTTATTCTTGTGGATAAAGAATGGGTTTTACAGAAAGTGACCTCTCTGGGTGATCTGATCATAAACTCCTAACTGGGCAAGGTCATGGTGTGTAGTCATGCCCCAGGCATATAACTTTTTTAATAAAAGGTTTATTTTTGCCTTAAGCAAGCCCTGTCCACTGTTTCTGTGCATCTAGGTTCATACACCTTTGAAATAAACATCATCACCCTCAAGAAAATACATATTCTTGTTAAGGATCCTTTAATTCAACACAATTGCTTCCTCCCATCCTTTTCATGGAGTCTTCCTTACTTCCCTCCTTAATTTCAAATAAATTTTTTTAAATGGTGAAACTGTCATTCATTAGACCATTTCAGATCTTGCTTCCTGGCAATTGTTATCAGTTTTAGACCAAATAAATTCATAAAAGTTCTCTCATAAAAATGTCTGGACATTTCTTATGTTGACATCTGAATTATAATACTGACAATATGTTTGCTGTAATCAAGTTTTTCAAATCTAAATTTCCAAGTTTTAATCTCTAATTTGCAAAAGACTTAAAGAGATTTTTCTAGTTAACAATTTTTATCTCACAAAAAGGACTCCTCCATAATGAATAATATCACATTACACTAGTATGGCACATTTTACTTTCCCAAAAGCTTTTGCTGCTCTTATTTAATTTTACCTCCATCAGTAGATTTAAATGAAATTGCTTCAAACTCAGGAGTTTAAAGTGAGAAACCAAAAAGATAAGAAAATCCTTATTTCTTTCCAGGTCAAACACAAACATATATACAGTTAAAACTAAAAAGCTCGCCCTGACAGGTTTGGCTCAGTGGATAGAGCGTCAGCCTGCGGACTGAAAGGTCCCAGGTTCGATTCCGGTCAAGGGCATGTACCTTGGTTGCTGGCACATCCCCAGTAGGGGGTGTGCAGGAGGCAGCTGATCAATGTTTCTCTCTCATCGATGTTTCTAACTCTCTATCCCTTTCCCTTCCTCTCTGTAAAAAATAAAATATATTAAAAAAAAAAAGAAACAAACTAAAAAGCTCTGTCCTTTATAGCTTTTAATCAAATCATGTCACTACTCTTGTCCCCTTAACTTCCCTCTTGACCCAATGGCAGCAGGCGCTGAAAGCTACTCCTAGATTCTCTCAGAATCTAACCTCATCACCATTATTTCCTATGGATTATGGTCTATAATACAATTCTATATGATTTTTTTTTATTGACCATGAATTTTAGGAAACATAAAAAAGTAAAGTACTTTTCTTTCTGGACCAGAAAGGAGATAGGACTATACCTCACCTTCAAGGAGCCTTTTCTGAATGAACTTAATCATGCTCTCCTTCCAAAGTAGCAACTACTTGTCTTAAACCCAGAGACAGAAATTGTATGCTGGATTTATATATACACAAAGAACAGCAATTACAGATTGCTTTCCAATGAAGTCATTAACCTAAGATGCTTGCCAAGCATGAAATGTTGGCCACTTGATATTTTGAGTATATATTTTAAGAAGTTTAAGCGAAAACTGAGATGGAGTTTCAAATACCATAACATAAATTATGGGATAAAAAATGTTTTAAAAAAATCACATACCCTAGAGGTAAAAGATCCAACTGTGGGGCTAATGTGATTCCAACTGGACCTCATCCAGGAATTCAGCATACTTGTTGACAAAACTGATTACAATCTTTGTTTGGTAGATAGTGTAGGTTGATGTAGATTTAGACTGCATTGTAAGAATGAAGAACAATCTGGCCTCAAGTGGTATCCCACAAGGAGCAAATGTCAATATCCATACAACTAGATGGATCTATTATATGCCACCAAATCATACATTAGTTATCAAAATTAAGATGCCTACACTCAGTCTTAAATGATCTTTCTTCTCAAATATTCAATTAAATATCAATAATGAGGTTCAGAAATATATCAACCTAGCTGATCTTATCTACAAATAAGAAAACATAGTTGTCTACAATGAGGAATATACAATGTATATTCCCACCAACCTATAACTTTCTTGGGTATTATGCTAATATATAAAAAGCCAGGGGCCGTCATGACCGAAACAACCGGACGGATGACTGAACAGCTGGCTGCGTGGGGTGACCAGGCTGGCAGGGGGGTTAGTGAGGGATGACCAAACGACTGAACAGCAGGCTGCATGGAGCGACCACGTCGGCAGGGGAAGTGGGGGGAGGGGAGGGCAGATGAGGGAGACCAGGCCGGCAGGCAGAGGCAGTTAAGGCTGATCAGGCTGGCAGCGGGGGCAGTTAGGGGCAATCAGGCAAGCAGGCAGGTGAGCAGTTAGGAGCCATAGGTCCTGGATTGTGAGATGGATGTCTGACTCCCAGTTTAGGCCCAATCTCAGGGATCAAGCTTAAACTGGGAGTCGGACATCCCCTGAAGGGTCCCAGATTGGAGAGGGTGCTGTCTGGGCTGAGGGGACCCCCTCCCCCAAGCACAAATTTCATGCACCATGCCCTAACTGGTTTGGCTCAGTGGAAAAAAACATCAGCCTGCAGACTGAAGGGTCCCAGATTCGATTCCAGTCACGGGCATGTACCTTGGTTGCAGGCACATCCCCAGTAGGGGGTGTGCAGGAGGCAGCTGATCAATGTTTCTCTCTCATCGATGTTTCTAACTCTCTATCCCTCTCCCTTCCTCTCTGTAAAAAATATCAATAAAATATATTTTTTTAAAAAAATTTCATGCACCGAGCCTCTAGTCCTATCTAATAACAGACAAACATGGTAATTGACCATACCTTCGCTATGCCTCCAATGGGTTAATCAGTGTGATATGCAAATTAGCCACCAACAAAGATGGCAGCTAACTTGCCTACTGCAGGCAGGGTGGGACAGCACAGCCGCCAGCGCGAGCCACCATCCCAGGCCGCAGGCAGCCCCAGAAGCCCCAGAAGTCGCCCATAAGCCGGTGACCGGGGGAGATGGGGGTCCCCTGCCCAGGCCTGACGCAATCTGGCGATAGGAGGGTGATGGAGGTCAACGCCTCTGCCAGAGGCATCAGGCCTGGGGGGGGGGCGGGGCGGAGCCGGTGATCAGGGGGATATGGGGGTCCCCTGCCCAGGCCTGACACCTGGGCCAGAGGCATCAGGCCTGGGCAGGGGGCGGAGCTGGCAATCGGAGAGGTCTGGGGGTCCCCTGCCCAGGCCTGATGCCTCTGGCTGAGGCGTCAGGCCTGGTCAAGGGGCCGATCCTACGATCGGAGGATGATGGGGGTCGATGCTTCTGGCTGAAGCGTCAGGCCTGGGCGAGGGCAGAGCCGGTGATCAGGGGGAGATGGGGGTCGCCTGCCCAGGCCTGAAGCCAGGGCCAGAGGCGTCAGGCCTGTGCAGGGGGCGGAGCCGGCAATCAGAGGGGTCTGGGCGTCCCCTACCCAGGCCTGATGCCTCTGGCCGAGGCGTCAGGCCTGGACAAGAGGCTGATCCGACGATTGGAGGGTGATTGGGGGCGACACCTCTGGCCAAGGCGTCAGGCCTGGGCAAGGATGGAGCCGATGGGAGGGAGATGGGGGTCCCCTGCCCAAGCCTGAAGCCTGGGCCAGAGGCGTCAGGCCTGGGAGGGGGGGGGGGGCCGCGGGAGGGGGAGTCAAGCTGGCGACCTTTTCTGACCGCTCATTGGTTAAGCTCCCTGTATGCCACTGGTAATATTCTTAGTAACTTGGGTAATAAGAATCCAAAAAGGTGATCTAGGGTTTTTCAGCACACTCCTGGCGAAAAAAACGAAGGTCCGCAGCTGGAGGGTTAAGAAATGTCATATCCTGCCCTAGCCGGTTTGGCTCAGTGGATAATGCCTTGGCCTGCCGATGGCAGGGTCTGGGGTCAATTCTAACCAAGGGCATGTACCTAGGTTGTGCTCCTCCCTGGCCGGGGCCCAGGTCAGGGCTCATGCAGGAGGCAACCAATCAGTGTTCCTCTCACTTTGATGTTTCTCTCTGTCTTTCCCTTTCTCTTCCACATTCTATAAAAATCAATGGAAACATATCCTCAGGTGAGGATAAAAAAAATAATAATAATAAAGAAATTATTATTATATGAAAGACACATCTTGAAAATGCCTAAAGAAAGTTGTAATTTTTTCATGGTGAAGGGACTGGAGTCCGTGTTGATGAAAAATCCTTGCTGGCTGCGGTGACTGGCAGTGGCTGCAGCAGCGGAGTGATGGGGCTGGTGCCTTACCCTGATCAGCCCGGTCACCTCCCACAAAGGGAGGCCAGACTGTGGCTTAAGCCCTATACCCAAGGGGAGCAGGGCGCGGGCCTAAGCCGTCACTAGAACATCCCCTGAGGGCTCCCAGTATGTGAGAGGGGGCAGGCTGGGCTGAGAGACACCCCCACCCCCACCCCAGTGCACGAATTTCGGGCCCCTAGTCTAGATATAAAAGGCTAAGTATTCCTCTGACCGGTAGCTATGACACACATTGACCACCAGAGGGAAGACGCTCAACGCAGGAGCTGCCATGATGAACACTAGCCAACACCACAGACCTGGCGGCAACAAACCAACACTCAACTTCCCCAAGTGGGACACAGGCCCTGCCACCACCCCAGAGTGACACCCCACCAAATCGTAGCCAATGCTGCCAAGACCCCATGGCACAAAATGTGGCCCACAACCCAGCCCAGCCTGGAAATGGTCGCTATGGATGCCAGGTAATGACATCGCATAGCAACACCCAGCTTCCTCTTCATAGCGACTAGCCTCCTTGCAGTTTCCTCAGCCCAGGAACACGACTTGCTTTATAGCCAGGTGGAAACATTTTAATCAAATATTTGTGAAGCATTTTCATGTGCCTCATTTCATTTGATCCTCACAGAAGTCAGAATCCTATTTTCTTTTCATTAGCTGGAAAATGGAGATTTAGAAAGTTTAGAAACTTGACCCAACTGAAAATAACTAAGAAATGGTGGAACTTGAAAATGACTTCACGTTTTCTCACTGCACAGAATATAGTTAAAGACTGCTGCAGTTAAATATTTTACCCTTTGTTCTCCCTGTGTGATCTATAATAATAATCTGCTTCGTGTTGATATTTACTGTTGTGTTGCTGACAATTACCTGAAAGAGAAGTTGGGGTGCTTCACTGGGCTGGAAAAGGTTTAGCTAAATCAGAAAGCAAGTCTAATTAAGCAAGTTTATTCTCTATATATAAAAGGCTAAGTTGACTCACACGTGTGATACATATAAAGCTCTCGCTGGAGCCAATCGCACGCATGTGTTTCGATCTGTCATTGTCAATCGTGAATTTGGTTGACACTTCTATTATAGAGAAAGGGCGAATAGCGACATTAAAATATTTCTTGTAATTAATTTCCTTTCAATGTGCATGAATCCATGCATCGGGCCTATAGTTTTCTCATGTTTGGGTCATAAAGCTTAGAAAGTGATTCATCCAGTCTTTCATGGGTACTCTAGAAAATATGTGATGCAAGTCATCACAATCTCTGGAAAAGATGGGAAAGATATTCCCACCTATCCATCATTCTCACAGACTTCTCATTTCTCACCGAAAACCAAACCCTAAACTTGAGAGGCCCACTCTTATTCTATACAATGGCAATCACTTCACTTAGTTTCAGGTTACCTCCAGTTACCATCTCTTAGGAATGTACCTGTCCCTTTCTTCAATATCATCTGTGAAGGATTAGGCTATTCACTCAGAAAGCTGAACCAGTCTCTAGTTAACTTTGGGTTCAAAGAATGAAAACGAGTACCTGAACCCATATCCTCATTTTCATAGATGAGGAAAATCAGTCCAAAGAGGTACCATGAATTGGTATGGTGGCATAGCTAATTGGTGGCAGATGTCAGAACAGAGTTCTTACTAATATCAAATAAATTTGACTGAATTTAAATTACCCCAAGGACACCATATTCACAAATGATTTAAGAAATAACTTTGTTTCACACTGGAACATTAGCTAACTGAGAGTGAGTGGGAAGTGGCACTATCTCCTACACAGGATGCTGATCACTCTTCAATCCATAGCTCCTCCACGAGCAATGGGAATGAGTTTTGCAATAGTAGGGCTTGCAAACAAATTCTCAGGCACACATACCACTGATCACACAGTCTTTGCAATAAGAACCATCAACTTTGGGAATGACTTGGCAATTATAAACTGCCTTGTAATATCATCAGCTGAATTTCCTATAATGGTATCTATCTAACCATTGCCAAACTCACAATTTCCAAATCCAACAAAGGATATTCTGTTTCACATAGTCTCATATTAGACAAAAATTCTTAAGGTGCTGTACAGCTTCAAGAATTTAAATTTTTGGTTTGTTACTCCTCATCCAAGGATATTTTTTCCACTGATTTTTTAAAATATATTTTAATTGATTTTAGAGAAGAAGGGAACATCAATGATGAGAGAGAACCACTGATGGGCTGCCTCCTGACCGTCCCCCAATGGAGATCGAGCCTGCAACCCAGGTATGTGTCCCTGACCGGAATCGAACCAGGGACCGTTCAGTTCACAGGCCGACGCTCTATCCACTGAGCCAAACCAGCTAGGGTTCCACTGATTTTTAGAGAGTAGAAGGCAGGGGCAGAGGGGAGAGAGAGAAAAAAACACATCGATGTGAGAGAGACACATCGATTTGTTGCCTCTCACACAGCCCCAACTGGGGCCAGGGATTGAACCTGCAACCCAGGTACATGCACTTGACTAGGAATCAAACCTGAGACCCTTTGTTGAGTGGGACAATGCTCTAACCCAGCAGTTCTCAACCTGTGGGTCAAGACCCCTTTGGGGGTCGAACTACCCTTTCACAGGGGTCGCCTAAGACCATCAGAAAACACATATATAATTACCATATTGTTTTGTGATTAATCACTATGCTTTAATTATGTTCAATTTGTAACAACGAAAATCCATCCTGCATATCAGATATTTACATTATGACTCATAACAGTAGCAAAATTACAGTTATGGAGAGAAACCAAGATGGTGGCATAGGTTAATGCCGGAGATTGCTGCCCTTGAACAACCACTTCAGAGATATAACTAAAGGACAGAACGGACATCATCCAGAACCACAGGAAGGCTGGCTGAGTGGAAATTCTACAACTAGGAGGAAAGAGAATATCATACCCAGACTCAGAGGAGGCGCAGTGCTGAAGTGAAATAATCAGGTGCGGAGTGCACGCGGAGCGGGCTGGCGGCGGAGGGCGCGGTTGTTGTTTTCAATCGGGAGGGAGTTTCAGACTCTGAGCTCCAGATCCGGGCGAGTCTCTGGGGACCCAGACTCAAACGGGAGAAACGGGACTGTCTGGCTTCGGCCGGAACTCGAAGGCAGCTTTCTCTCCGAGGTTTGCAGCGGTTGCTGGGACTCTGAGAGGCAGAGCCCCTGGGGAAGGAACTGAGAGCAGCCATAACTGCTTCCTCCGCCCGCCCTGTAGATCCCCAGGGACCCGCCCCGCCCAAGCCCTGCACAGAACCATTTGCCGGATAGCCTCAGGCAAAGGCTGAGCACCGCCCTAGAGATCCAGCACAGAAGCCCTCCCACTGCAGACACAGCTGACTCTCATAGCTAGTTAGCCTGGAGGTCAAATCACCCCCGGTATTGCCGACAACAATCAAGGCTTAACTACAACAAGAGTGCGCACAAAGACCACTAGGGGGTGTACCAAGAAAGCATAAAAAATGCGGAGACAAAGAAACAGGACAAAACTGTCAATGGAGGATATTGAGTTCAGAATCACACTTTTAAGGTCTCTTAAGAACTGTCTAGAAGCTGCCGATAAACTTAGTAAGGCCCTCGAAAAGACTGGTGAGACCGCCGATAAATGTAGTGAGATCCTCAAGAAATCTAATGAGACCCTCGATGTTGTGATAAAGAACCAACTAGAAATTAAGCATACACTGACTGAAATAAAGAATATTATACAGACACCCAACAGCAGACCAGAGGAGCGCAAGAATCAAGTCAAAGATTCGAAATGCGAAGAAGCAAAAAACACCCAACTGGAAAAGCAAAATGAAAAAAGAATCCGAAAATACGAAGATAGTGTAAGGAGCCTCTGGGACAGCTTCAAGCGCACCAACATCAGAATTATAGGGGTGCCAGAAGATGAGAGAGAGCAAGATATTGAAAACCTATTTAAAGAAATAATGACAGAAAACTTCCCCCACCTGGTGAAAGAAATAGACTTACAGGTCCAGGAAGCGCAGAGAACCCCAAACAAAAGGAATCCAAAGAGGACCACACCAAGACACATCATCATTAAAATGCCAAGAGCAAAAGACAAAGAGAGAATCTTAAAAGCAGCAAGAGAAAGAAACCCAGTTACCTACAAGGGAATACCCATACGACTGTCAGCTGATTTCTCAACAGAAACTTTGCAGGCCAGAAGGGAATGGCAAGAAATATTCAAAGTGATGAATACCAAGAACCTACAACCAAGATTACTTTATCCAGCAAAGCTATCATTCAGAACTGAAGGTCAGATAAAGAGCTTCACAGATAAGGAAAAGCTAAAGGAGTTCATCACCACCAAACCAGTATTATATGAAATGCTGAAAGGTATCCTTTAAGAAGAGGAAGAAGAAGAAAAAGGTAAAGATACAAATTATGAACAACAAATATGCATCTATCAACAAGTGAATCTAAGAATCAAGTGAATAAATAATCTGGTGATCATAATAGAATCAGGGACATAGAAAGGGAATGGACTGACTATTCTTGGGGGGGAAAGGGGTGTGGGAGATGCGGAAAGAGACTGGACAAAAATCGTGCACCTATGGATGAGGACAGTGGATGGGGAGTGAGGGCGGAGGGTGGGGCGGGAGCTGGGAGGAGGGGAGTTATGGGGGGAAAAAAAAAGAGGAACAAATGTAATAATCTGAACAATAAAGATTTAATTTAAAAAAATAATTAAAAAAAAAGAAAATTTGAAAAAATAGAGAAAATAAAAACCACTTACAATCACAAAAAAAAAAAATTACAGTTATGAAGTAGCAACAAAAATAATTTTATGGTTGGGGGTCACCACAACATGAGGAACTGTGTTAAAGGGTCACAGCATTAGGAAGGTTGAGAACCACTGCTAACCACTGAGAAACGCCAACCAGGGCTAGGATTTAAATTTAACCCAATCTTTCTCAACAGGACACTGTGATATTATGAGAACAATTTTTGGTGGTGTGTGATTATCCACTGTAGAAGGTTTTAAATCATTGGTCCTCTGTCCTCGAAAAGCAAGTAGTCCCACCAGGCACAACCCCAACACATTTACAGATGATCTTTTTTTTTTTTTTTTTTTTTAAACATATTTTATTGATCTTTTTACAGAGAGGAAGGGAGAGGGTTAGAGAGTTAGAAACATTGATGAGAGAGAAACATCAATCAGCTGCCTCTTGCACACCCCCTACTGGGGATGTGCCCGCAACCAAGGTACATGCCCTTGACCGGAATCGAACCTGGGACCTTTCAGTCCGCAGACCGACGCTCTATCCACTGAGCCAAACCGGTTAGGGCTACAGATGATCTTGAGGGGAAAGACACCATCACCAGTATTAGCCCAACTGGTGATGTGGTTCAGTGGTTGAGCATCGACCCATGAACCAGGAGGTCACTAGATCTCTCCCCAGTCAGGGTACATGTCCGGGTTGCAGGCTCGATCCCCAGTAGGGGGGATGCAGGCGGCAGCCAATCTTTCATCATTGATGTTTCTATCTCTCTATCCCTCTCCCTTCCTCTCTCTCTAAAAATCAATAAAAACATATTAAAGATGTTTACATAAAAACAAAGACCTGACCCCGTAAGCGAGGTATTTTCCCTCTTTAGGCCTGTTTTCTCATCTATTTAAGTAAAGGAATTAGACTAAATTATCTCTGGTTCATTATAGTTCTAGGAATCTGTGAAGTACAGAGTGTGTATCTTGAGTATATAAAAAAGGAGTTGAATTACTTTATAATCCATTAATGATAGAAGTATCAAGATAATAACAGCAGCAATACCTACCCTAACTTATGTTTATCTAGGCTAGACCTATAATATAAATCCTGGCTGCATATTAGAATTATCTGGAGAGCTTTAAAAGAAATTGCCCCAGCTCCAAGCCAAGCCAATATCAAGTGAATCAGAATCGGTGGTGATGGGGTTCATTTCTTAAGGCTCCCCAAATGATTCTGATGTACAGTGAAAACCAAGAACCACTAATCCATAACTTTTAATCCAAGAAATGCAAAGCAAATGACCAAAGGTTAGTATATCACACACTAGTTGTACAATCAAACATCAACAAATAAGAACAATCCAGGGTTACTATTTACTGATATTCTCAATTACATATAGGGAATTGCATTTCTAGAGAAAAAGAAGAGCTCTATAACAATCCCTTATTCCTTCTACAGCTCTTTATTGAGTACTGGCCCGGTCAGAAATAGAATATAACTTCCTGCTATGATGAAGTAGTTC